>NC_141687.1:2088659253-2090012116 GCF_964263255.1 Lissotriton vulgaris
CTCTGAAACTACTGAAGATATTTACACCAAATCATGAAAAGCACACTTTCTGGACCAACATCTAGCTTTCTGACAAACTTGATGTACCTCCATAGGGCCAGATGCATGTCTATTCCAGCTGTTCGGGCTGTAGTCGTGTTAACAAAATGAAAAATCCCCAAAAACATAACATGGGGAAAAAACATTTTAGGGACCCCTTTCTTCTTAGCCCCTACTTGACGGATCACCACGAAACTTTAAACACAGCAATTGAACCAAAAAGGGGGATTTTTTTATGTTGTGAAGATCTCTCTCTCTCTCTCTCTCTCTTCTACCTTGATCTTCTCTGCAAAAAAATAAGCAGCAGTTGTTTAAATGATTAGGGGAAAGTGCCTCTTTTGCGTGGTCACCCCAACTATTTGGTGGACGGAAGATGCTGGTTTTAGAACACTGCACACTGGATTACTGCTGTTCAGTCTACAGTGAATGTGATCTGACACCTAAAACATGGTCAAGTCATCCAGTAAGGTCACTTTATATGGTGTAAGCCACATAAAATGTATGCAGTTATGACTATGTGTACAGTGTCACTGATATTCAGATTCTAGGGCCAGATGCATGTCTATTCCATTTTGCGAGTGGCAAATTGCGATTCTTTGCAACTCGCAATTTGCAACATGAAATATGAAATGTACTAACATGTCTCAGACACATTTAGCAGTTCACAATGCAGCCGCAAATGACCTGCCTCATCAAAATTCATGAGGCTGATCGTAATTTGCGACCCATTCGGTATGGTCTTCAATCAGAGAGATGGTGCCCTGCTGAGGACAGCAGACCACCATGTCTGTGTTTACTTTTTAAATAATGTGCTGCAGCAACAAATGATGGACAGAATGCTGAATTAATCAAACTTGCACCCCCAATCAAGAGATTAGGGATTAATTGACTGGGGTGAATGTCTAATTCATTCAGCATTCCGCCCATCATTTGTTGCCGCAGCATTTAATCGAGATCTCTTGACTGGGGGTGAATGTCAAATTCATTCAGCATTCCATCCATCATTTGTTGCCGCAAAACATACTGCTTGTAAATAAAACAACTTTTTTTTTCTAATGCATACCATTTCCCTTAAAGGAAAACAGGATGCGTTTAAAAGAAAAAAATGAATAATAAGCTCATGGAGTGAACAATTATTTTAGATGTGTTTTCACAGTGTAGGTAAATGTACAGGGCCTTATTTATGAAGGCCTTGCGCCACCGGTGCATCACTTTTTCCCATGTTAAAAGTGACGCACCGGCGGCGCAAGGCCTTCATAAATAAGGCCCCCAGTTTCTAAGAACAAGCCTCAATATAAATAAAATAAATATTTATATAGCTGTCTGGGAAGATTGTATACTTTGTGCTGCCCAAGAGAAAACCGGTTGAGAACCTGTGCAGACCTTGTCCCTCCAAAGTGTTAGAACATTGGTTCTATAGGGTCTGATATTGTGTCTGCGACGGTTTTGAGGAATTTGCCGGTGATGCTCCCAGGCCTAGGGTTTTCATTAAATCGGTGCTGCGGATAGCTCAGTTCACTTTGAATCTTTCAATGGGTTTGTTAATGAATGAATTGCCTTCTTAATCAACTGCAGGAAGTGGAATCTCATTAAGTATTTCATGTACTCAGCAGGCATGATAGTATGATTAGAATTATATATATATATATATATATATATATATATATATATATATATATATATATATATATATATATATATATATATATATATATATATATATATATATATATATATGTGTATATATATATATATGTATATATATATATATGTATATATATATATATATATATATGTATATATATATATATGTATATATATATATATATATATATATATATATATATATATATATATATATATATATATATATATATATATATATATATATATATATATATGGTAGAAATCTTGAAAGAATTTAAGTATGTTCAGGGATCAGATAAAGGAGTTACCTTATTATCTCGCTAATTGTGTGGATTATGGATTTCTCTTTGTTATATTTTAGATAATTTGCTACTCATTTCCCAGCCCTTGTATTTAACCATTATTTCTCTGCTTTGATTATATTTATCACTGATGGGCTTTCTCATTAATTATTTTATTTTATTTGTAGGCATGTTAATTTTCTATGTGTTTTTTGCTTTAAAATGTGGGCTGAATAGTGGGCAGTAAGATGTGATGCAAGGCAGAAAAGTTAGCAATAGTTTTACTGAAAGAGAACACATAATCGCATGCCAACATCATATACATACATATATACGGTTTCACTTATAATGCAGGTACATCTGTCAACAGTAGGCTATATGTCACAATCCTCAAGGTCCGGCCCCAGACCTGCCCTGAGATAGGCCTATTCCTCCCTCTTCCATGTCCAGGTCTAAGCCGTAATACTCTATCCATGTCGTCTAAATTTTTCAGAATTTCCCGGGGCACCCTCTTACCTTGTAGGTCACCTTCTCTGCAACCATGTAGAGATCCATACTTGACCTCCATTCTGTGAGCGTAAGAAGTCATTGAGCCCCCCATTTAGGTATGTCTCTGTTGGCTACCACTAGCCCTAAGTTGGCCAACATGAGCTTGTGTCACAGCAAATCAACATCTGTGGGGATGCCTAATATGAGGAACGTTGCGTCTAGCCCAAGTTGAGCTCCAAGTATATCGTTCAGTTCATTTACTATCTTGTGCCAATAGATTTGAATCTGTCTGCATTTCCAGAGGGTGTGTATGTATGTACCACATTCCATGTGGCATCTAAGGCAATCTGCGTTATCTGCCCTCCCCACAGAGTGCAAGCGTGCCCTGTCAAATAGGCTCTGTGTAGGATCTTGTATGAGCCATAGTCTCAATCTAATCGCCACTTTGCGCGGGTGCATGAGGGAATGCTTCTCAGTCAATGTCATCTAGGGGGCTGTTGGTAAGTTTCCATTTGGCTCGAAGCGGACCAAGTGTGTCGGGCATATTATTGATTTGCGTTTTGTATGTCAACGATATGGCTTCGGTCAGAATCTTCTCTTGTAGAAGTCTACCTTCTAACGGGGCATACTCTGGCAGTGTCTCTGTGTCCAACCCCTCAGTGTGCTAGGCATGTTTAAGTCTCAGGTAGGCATAAGCTTGAGAATCACAAAGCTGATATGTAGCCTGAAACTAGGCAAACGGAGCTAGCGAGCCCTTCTCCGGTAAGGCTCCTACCTTGGAAATCCCTATTATACCCCACTGCTTAAAGCCCCTCAATTTTCAAATCTCGGGCAATCTAGTGCCCTCCCACAAAGGGGTTTCCCCGCATATGCTTCCTATCTCATTTCCTTTGTTTTTCAGCACTCTTCCAGCACTCACTGGATAGCCGGAAGGAGACGCGCACCACCTCCTCCTCCTCCAGATGTGTAGTGCAGTTTAGTGCGATTCCGGAATTGCAATCTTTCCAGCCTATAGGTAGGATGGGCTGCCGGCGCATGGTTTCATTTGTTGATGATTACAATAATGGCCGCTCTATGGTAGGCTCTGATATCGGGCAAAGCCAACTGCCTTTGTAAGGATTTCGTTGCATCGTTTGCAGCGATATTCCTGGATGGGCCCCATCCCACAGAAGTAGATGTAGTTCACTGTTTATGGTGGTGAAAACAGTTTCTGGTAGTTTGTAGTAGGTATTTTGTAAAATGTAGAGGAGCTGAGGGAGCGTTATCATCTTATACATAGTGACCCTCCCCATAATGGTCAGAGGGAGTTTCCTCCACCTCTTCACATCCTCCTTAAAGTTCAAAAGAACTCATCCTATATTATGTTCCATTCTATCTACTGGGTTTGGTGGGGATATAAAGGTCCAAGTAGGTAAATCCCTCCGTAGAAAGCCGTAAACGGCTCAGGTAGGTTTGAGGCTCCACTGCTCAGCTTATCGGATATATGGTGGATTTTTTTTCTTATAACCAGAGTGACTGCCATACTCTTCAAAGATCTGCAGTATTTGGGGGAGTGTCTTGACCAGGTGTGTGACATAGAGCAAAATGTCATCTGACTATAATGATATGCGTTCCTCCTTTAAGATTCGGGACACGTCTTCGAAGCCACCTAGTCCCTGGCGGGTTCTAACCACACAGGCCAAAGATTCCAAAATGAGGGCAAACAATAGGGGAGATAGGGGCCATCCCTGTCTAGTGCCTTGTTGGATTGGCCAGTTTGCAGTTACAACCACATTAACTCGGACCTTAGCCTCAGGTGCATTGTATAAGAATGCCAATTAGTCTCGGTATACTGGTTGGTCCAAAGCCCACCTTTTCCAGGGTGCACTTGTTTTTTTTTTTTACCATTTCCGGTTAAGGCAGCTTTGAGCTAAGTCGATTTGGGTGTGGAGAGAAGTGGTCCTAGCAATTATACGAATCGGAAGGGATTAAGGACAGCTCTCATACTCACCCCAAGGATAGTCCAGCGGATCTGGAACCCGAAGACTAAACCAAGTCCCCCAGACGTGAGTCTCGTATGATACCGGTGTGGCAGGGGAATTGCACTGCCTGAGTCATAACAACATCGGACATAATGGTAGTTTGGTTTTAAAACATGAAAAGATAACACACCATAGACCACATATGCAGAATCGACTCGCATATGCAAGCAGGAGCAGATTTTAAGCTTTTACCGTACAGTAGGATGTGATCACGCAAACTACACAGAATCCAGAGAAATGCAGAAAAGTGATATAAAATAAGGACTTGATCAAATTGGTAACCAACCAGTACCTTTTTCTAAGAGAGACTCATCAAACAGTCTTGAAAAAGATGGCACATTACTCTTAAAAGCCATCGAAACGCGTTGACGCCCACATCAGCACAATCACGGGACTAAGCTTATCCTGCAGACAAGATTAATCAAATAGGTCCAGGATATAGCTCAAAATTGGTCTGGTTAGATGTGCAACCTTATGACAAAAAGTACTGTCTGTGTTTGTCTCTCTCCCTTTTTATTCTCTCTTTTCAAATATATTTATTTGCTGTACATGACTATCATCTTTTATGGTTACATTATTGTGTATTAATTAGATATTTATGAATTTTAGTTGAATATGGTGGTGAGAGCACTGTATATGTTTTTATGAAATTATAATTTGTTGATTTATAAAAATTGTGTATGTTTTTAACAAAAATAAAAAGTGAAAATTCCCCCTTGTTTATAAAAAAATAATTTCTGTATATTTGATGTTACAAACCTCTGCTATTACATAGTCTAAGGGTTTAGTGCAGTCCGCCAAGGGATCTCCCTGTTTTCTTACTGTTTACGAGTATCCTATTCCCCTGGTGTGTGAAGGGGTCTCTCTCAATTACCTAGTACCTCATAAAAGGCCAATGTATCATATCAAACGCCTTCCCGGCATCGAGCTAAAGGAGCAGGTGGGGGTTATCTCGACTATGTACTATGTCCATCCAGTTAGCTAGACCGCTTAGGTTAAAATGTGTGGCACGCTTCGGCATAAAACCTGACTGGTCTCTATGTATCAGGGAGGTAATAACTGTCAGGAGATGCATGGCAAGTATCGTAGCCAGAATCTACGTCGCAATATTGAGCAGGGATATGGGGCGATAAGACCCACAGTCGTCCAGGGGTTTCCCTGTCTTATGGATGACCACCACTGTGGCCATACGAAGATCGTGTGGCAGAATCCCTTGGTCCTTTGATGCCTTGAACAGCTTGAGCAAGTGTGGTGCTTGCAATGTGCTATTTAATTAAAAGAATTCATCCGGAAGACCGTTAGGACCCAGGGATTTGCCCGCTTTTTGGTGGCAAATGGCCTCAGTCACTTCCTCTAACATAAAACCCCTTCTAGGCCATCTCTCTCGTCCTGTGAAAGCGAGGGTAGTGGAATTGCATTTAAAAACCTGTGAATTTGTGTCTCCTCTGTCTGAGGTTTGGCTGCATATAATTCAGTATAATATCTTGCAAATGCCTCTGCTATAGCTTCAGGTGCGGTATGTGTGGTATTGCGTTCTTTAATGGACATTACCCATTTTGCCTCCAGTTCCTTTCTTCCCAGCCACGCAAGCAGTTTCCTCACCCTATCCCCTGTTTCATAGATCTGATGTTGTGTTGCCAATTGTTGAGCTCTCACCTCATTGGTCGCTAGCGCCAGGTAGTCTCTTTTAGTTATTTCGATTTGGTATGGTCAGTCAATGTGGTGTGGTCACGTCCCTCTAAACTAAATAATGTACGTTCTAGTTCCTCGATCTCCTGGACTTCTCGTTTCTTTTTGTGGGCGATTATATTTTGTGCTCTATCGCGGAGGACCGTCTTAAATGCTTCCCACAAGGTGACTGACGATTGTACAGAGCCTTCATTTTCTCGGAATTAAGTTTGGAATCTACCCTAAGCTCCTTAGCAACTCTCTTGTCCTGCAGTGTCCACAGGTTCAATCTCCACTGCGCTCTTTGGTGACCACCCCTTCCACACACCGCCATTAGGAGGGGCGAATGATCTGAGATGCCCCTAGCTAAGTAGGCTAAGGTTTCCACCAGTCTGACCTCCCCTGCCAGAGCGAGGAGCTAGTCCAGCCTTGAGAATACCCTGTGGGCCCCGAGAAATATGAATACGCTCGTAGATTTGGATGGTGCCTTTGCCACAGGTCAGTCAGTACCAGTGTCTCTTGGAAGCGAGCCAACATGGTAGCCCGTGGGACCCAGGTTGCATTTGGCAGCAGTTGAGGGAGGGATCACTTACACCATTAAAATCTCCCCCTTCTATATGTATGGCCGGGTCAGAATGTAGTAGGAACTCTGCTAAGCTATCCAGTGTACGCTGCTGTAGACATGGGGTCGCATAAACACTAGTGAGCAAAAATGTCTTACGTTTCCAAATGACCTGTACTGCAACGTGTGTCCCATCTGTATCTACCCACTGTTGGGTGACATGAAAGGAAGGAGGCTTTCTAATGAGGATCGCCACCCCTCTGGAGCCTTTGGTGAAGCCCGCATGTGCCAGAGTAGTATATTGTCCCCTTCTCAGGATAGACTAGCCCGAACCCATCAGGTGTGTCCCCCCACCCCACACTCTTCAGGTACCCACACCACCCCCAATTCGCCAACATGACAACTCAGGCATGGGTAATCCATTAAGAGGTCTGTAGCCCTCTCTTCCCCCCAATCAATTAACTATACAATAGTAATACAGTAACACACAATAGACTTCCCTGGCATGGGCCTAAGTCCTGCAATGCCCACTAAGCCTTAAGGTAGTCTTACTATCTTTTGGCAGCCACCTGGCCCCATATCTCAGTCCTCTTCACCATTGCTGGGTAGTTGTTACTGCTATGCACCGGCGTCAGGCAAGATCAGATCTGGTGTTTCCAATTGTTGAATTCTTTCAAGGAGCTGGTGCTCACTGTCTCTCCAACAGTTCTGTATGGGCAGTGTCATCCGATCTGATCAGGGTTCGTGATTGGCGCACCCACACCACTTCATCCCCAGATTCCGACAGGTGTTCCCTAGTGTCTCTGGATCTTAATGTCCTTCCCGTGTGGCCCGAGCTGAGTTACGGACTCTCAACACTGGCCACCAACATTTTTTTTGGGTCGTTTTTGGCTGGAACCCATTCGCTTTTCTGTAAGTTGGCTTGAGGCACTGGGTATCCCCACATTGCAGATGTGGCCGCTCATCAATCCAAGACCATGCTTAATCTGGAGTGTAAAAGAACAAAGTGGAGACCTGAAAAATGACCTTTAGATTAGCTGAGAACAATAACATATATTGAAGTCCAAAAGCCCTGGTTTCGCCTTGACCGGGTCAAAAGTTTGTCTCTGCTTCTGCACATTGCGTGAGTAGTCTGGGAAAACCATCACTCGAGTATTCTCATATTGTAACTCTCCCTTTTTTTGCAGCTCACGCAATATCAAATCTCTGTCCTAAAAGTTCAGAAAATGATCTATCAAGGGTCAAGGAGGGCCCCCCGGCGGAGGGGGGATATTAGGCATCCTATCCGCCCGTTCGATGACAAAACAGGTCGACAAGGATGCATTTGCATGAGTGTTCTTCAAGAATGTCTGAAGAAATTGTCCCAGATCTGTCCAATCCACTTTTTCCGGAAAACCAATGAATCTCAGGTTATTCCTTTGGGCCCTGTTTTCGACGTTGTTCAGCCTCCAGATCACCTCTTTCATGGAAGTCAAAAGTCCTGTCACATCAGTCCTCGTGGAATGGAGACGTCTTCGAGTTATGAGATGCGATGGTCCACCTTGGTCACTCGTTCAGAGACTTTGCGGAGATCATGGCGAAGCAGCTTCACCTCCGAACAGATCACTGCCATCTTCCCCTCCAAGCTTTCCCTAGATGCATGTACGGCTTTTAGTATGGTTGCATTGTCTGGGAGAGGAGTAGAGCCTCCCTCTGCACCCATCGCAGTGAGGAGCACCTTACTATAGCAGTCAAGTTTCCCCTATCAGGATGATTTAGGTTCCTTATCTTTCGCCACATGGGTGACCTGGCATTAATGCATGTCACCCTCAACCTCAACCTTCGCCGTATCGCCAGCGACTCCACACTCCTCATTTCCCAGTCATCTCGGAGCTCTTGGGACAGTCGCAGCTGCACTGGGCTGGTTGTGGAAATCAGTCCAAGGATCCAGGGGCGCACTCAAGTGAAGAGAGGTCCAAGGAGGGAGTCACTCTTTATAACGCTAGCTGAGCCTTCGGTAGGACTTGTCTGTTCGATAGCGCTAGGCAGAGTGGAGAGGAACTAGTGGATAGCTCTCAGCCGATTGGGTCACTTGGTGTATTTCTTCCAGTGGTCACCATGCTTGGGAAGGTAATGGCACAGATCTCAGGTTTCAGGCCACCCAGCACTAGTGCACTCCCATGAGCATGACCAGTTTCAAGGATTGGTGGATCCTGGGGTTCTTGTACAGTCAGTAGTAGGAGGTGGGTGAAGCACGATCGAACGCCAGGGCACGCAGCAGAACAAAGAAGCACGACCCTCTGTGCCAGCTGCGTCCCACTGAACCCTTCCTATGGTGTGAAAGTCCCACGGAAGGGGGGGGGGGGTCAGATGGAGGAGAGGTAGTCCACCTGTGGTCCGATCTAGCCCCACTTCACGATGTCGCCTTGTCCCCAACTCCGATATGAGGCAGTACCGTGGGCAGAAGCAGGAAGGTCCACCACACCTCCAGCAGCCTAAGACCCAGGGCAGGAGGCCGGCGCACCCGCCACAACAGTTGGCACCTCAAGAAGAGAGACAGCGACCTCCGGTGGTGTACCATCCCATACGGTGGGCCCAGGGGACACACCTCAATAGCATTCACTTTGATCTTCCTGAGAGACGATACATGTCCCGGTACTTGGTGGCAAAGAGGCAGGGACGGGGGCGCCTTCACACGTCTTAACTCCACAAGGTCCACTGATCGGCGAGACTCACCGCTAGGTCATTCACGGAGCACAGTCAACACCAGGGGAAGGCAGGTGCAATGGGCCGCCAGTGCTCCGTCCGCGGGATCCTGACCTGGGGCTGCAAGCACAGAGACTGGAGAATCAGTGAGTCAGTGCTCCCATCACAGAGTCTCCTGCGCAGATCCACGGGACAGGTAGTGGCACTATGGCAGCCGCTCCGGCCACAGAAGTTTTACCCTCAGCAACATGGGGTGGGGAGTATCCCGTACCTCCGACTCCCACACCGCCAGCTGCAGCCATTCAGCATCAGCGCCGGAGTCTCCCAGTCACTGATATCCGATGTTGTCGCGGGGGATCAGATCTGTTCACAGTGGCAGCCTCGACAATCACCGCCCTTGTTCGCGCGCGGCATGTCAGGCGAGAGCATCGCAGCTCCGGCCCTAGGCTCCAGCTATTGCGCTGTAGTCACCATTGTGAGAGAGACCATTGTATTGGATTATTGACTTTAAAAGTGTTGGTACTGCTTGAATTTAACATTCCTTTCTCCAGGGAACTGTCTGCTGCTTGGGTAATAGCTATCAGAGTTTGAGCAAAGTTTCACTGAGATTTTTGTTTAGACCTAACCAGGGTGTGGTTATTTAGTTGGGAAGAGTATCCCTTGCCCAAACTAATAATTCACTTTCTGATGCCTTCATTTTTAATTTGTTTACTTGAAGGATTGAAACTGTGGATTATATAGTGACTATGAACTAGAAAGTGTAAAAATGGTAGACATTTCTAAAACTAAATGAAAGCAAACGGACAATTGTGGATGGGTTACAATGCCCCTTTCATTACCTCAGAGATATGTAATGAGAAGCATTGTGATTTTGATATACAGTGTCGTTCTGCATCAGAGATAGTCTACAAATATATGTCCTCTGGTTTTACTAGCAAAATCTTTAAAACAGTGTAGCCTAATTAACTTTAACTTCAAACTTGGTCATCGATTAACAAACATTTTCTATATGCGAAAATACTAAAGCACCTCAGAAACTGATAAAAAGCCTTGCCAATTCCTGAAAGTATGAAGTTAATATGCATTCATTCACAATAATTTACTACTGTTAGATTTGGGGGTATCTAGTTGGCACAGGCAGGTACTTGTGACAAATAGGGACCCTTTCGTCTAGTCAGGATGAGGGGATTACACTCCTAAAATAACCCCTGCTCACCCTCTAGGTTGCGTGGCGTGAGCAGTAAAGGCTTATTTCAGAGGCGTTGTAAGTTAAGTTGTTGTGGCCACATACAGTAACCCAGTGACAACACTACAAATGGACTCCACACAGGTTTTATATAAAAAATAAGTAGACTTTATATAGAGTTACCACAAAACCATAAACGACAAAAATACACACTATGATTACTTTAAGACGGTAGATTTTAGCTTAGTTCAGTTCAGTTCTAAGATGCGACACTCTGCGTCAATGTACCGTAAGTTGCGTTTCGCTACCACGACAAGCAATGTCGCAGCGATGGGAAATGCGGCAAAGTTCAGATACAAAGAAATAAAGACGTGAAGATCTTCCAGATGCGGCACACTCCTCGGGGATGCGAGAAGTCCGCGGTTCGATGCGTGGACTGCATCGGCGACACCCTTACGATGCGACGACAACAGCTCCTGCAGCGACGCTCTTCTTCACGATGCGTGAAGCTTCTGCTCGATGCAACAACTACAGCGGTGACATCCAGGATGCGACGGCAGTAGCTCCGATGGCAGCCACTTCTCGGAGATGCGAGGTGCACTTGATCGATGCGGTGCAGTGCAACAGTTCCAGTGGCGACACCCTCCTTCGGAGTTGTGAGGGCAGGCACAGCGACGGCGACACGCTCCGACTTCAGTACGAGATTCTTCTCCTGTTGCGGGGCAGTGCGACAGCTCCAGCGGCGACACCCTCCTTCTTCGGAGTTGCGCCGGCAGCAGCAGCGATGGGGACACGCTTCCTCTTCGTTGCATCGCGCTTCTAGCTCCTTGCGACACGCAGTTCCTCAGAAGGCCCAAAACAGTAGCAGACACTTCCACAAGAACTCTGGGGAGCTGGGGGTGAAGTCTGTTATCCCTGAGACTTGAGCAGGAGGCAAACTCTTTTCCAAGCCCTTGGAGATCCTTCATAAGTTGTAAGCAAAGTACACAAAGTTCCTTTCTCCTTCCTTTGGCAGTAAGGCAACCACTGCAGGCCAATCCCCCAAGCAGCACCTCAGCTTGGAAATAGTCTCTCCTCAGTCAGTGTCTTCAGGTTCCTCTCATCAGTAAAGGTTTCTTCTTGTAGTCCAAAGTGATCTAATTTCATTGGATCAGGGTCCCAATATTTGTACCCCAAAATCCTTTGTTCTCTGAGGGGAGAGGGGCCTTTGCCCAGTCCAAACCAGTTCTAAAGCACTCTGTTTACCAGACTTCTCCTTTCCTTTCACAGTGCAGGGCATGCACATCAGACGCCCCACAGGAGGTGGAGCCAGCATCGAGGAAGGCAAGTACAGTCCTGGAGCACTTTGTTTACAGGACTCCTTCTTTTCTTTCAGTGTGCAGGGCAGAGACATCATCCGCTCCCCAGGGGTTGGAGCAAGCATTGTGGAACGCAGGCACAGCCCTATTCAAGGTTCAGGTGCAACTCCCCCCTCCCATCTAGATGCAGATCTTTCTATTCACCACTGGGTGACTCAGCCTGTCTCCTGGAATTCCCCAGCCCTGTCACTCACAAAGTCAGACATAGGAATACACAAACTAGCAGAGGCAGGTTTGAATGGTTAGACAAGCAAATACCTATTTTCTAAAAGTGGTATTTGCAAACACAGAATATCAAAATAAACTTCACTAAAAGATGAATTATATTATTCTGAGTTCAGACATTTTAAACTCGAATTTCTACCATGTTGTCTGAGACAGCTAGGATTATAAAATGTAATAACTCTAACAGCCTATTGTGGCCTATGGAGAACACGTAGCCTTGCAATAGTGAAAAACGAAAATGGCTGTAATTCACTGTTAGGACATGCCACATACATCAGGGCTTGTCCTACCTTATACTTACAATGCACCCTGCCCTTGGGCCTACCATAGGGGTGACTGATATGAAGAAAAGGGAAGGTTTAGGGACTGGCAAGTAGGTGCACTTGCCCAGTCAGCATGACAGTACCGGATTGCACGCAGGCTCTTCAATGGCAGACCTTCAGACACATTTTACAAGGCTGCTTCTGTAGGTGGCACAACCAGTGCTTCAGGCCCACCAGCAGCATTTGGATTACACGCCCTGGCACACTTAGTGCACTAGACTAGGGTCTGACAAGTAAACCAAAATAAACATGTAATCTCTAATCCATACATCAATTTACAATAGGGAGCACTTGCACTGTGGCACTGAATAGCAGTGGCGAAGTGCCCAAAGCATCTAGCACCAGCAAAAATACACGAGGCAACAGCAAAAATGCGAGGGAGACCCACGCCAATGGTGCCAGGTCTAACAACTACTAATAAGTAGTTGCGAGCAATACAAGCCTGCATAAGAAACATCGATAAAAATTCAGATAAGCAAAAATATTCCAACTGGATACAAGAAAACAAAACCATGAAAAACGCAAACATTATTGACAAGGTAGTTGAACGGAAGAAAACATGTTTAAATGTAGAGTTAATATTCGAAACAAGACAACATGTAAAATGTAGATGCAATTTTTGGTTTCCAAAAAGGTCTCTCACTGGGCCTCGGGAATACAAGAAAACAGGCAACTTCAGGAGATCTAACAGTTCTTTATGAACAGGGGATTTGTTCCATAGAGAGCTCCTATAAGGTTTATTTTTTATCAGAGTTTGGCACGAAGACGTTTACTTGCCTAGACACTGGAAATTACCATCTGTTTTGAGGCAACCTTGTGAGAGAAAGCATTTTATATGGAAATCAGAAGTGTGGGTTGATGCATTATTTAGGAAATTAATATTCAAGGATCATCTTCTTTTGGACCAGTGGACATTATTAAATGATGGTGAGGACCCTATTTCCAAAGAAATTGGAGAATGTGAAGAGTAAAACTCTTTCAAAGAATCCCAGTAGTGCCCTCTCAGCTACGTTTTCAGACAGCCTCTATGAAGAAAATTGGGTTATTGGTTTAGGGCGTGAAACCAGTGCTTAATTTGAGCCAATGGCTTGCAGTACTCGGCACTGGCACTGAATTGTTCTCACCAGCCCTATAACAGTCCAATACTTGATGGCACTGCTTGTCTAATTATGAAAGTTGTTTAATATTTTAATATACAGTTACAATGACTTATACCTACTACCAAAGCCAGTCTTGTAGCTTTGGGTGGCATAGTCTTAATTCTGAATAGTCTGAATTGTCACTTGTAGAGTGTGAGGTTAGTAATTGTATTGGTACTGATTCGGCAGCGATGGCAAGGGCAATGGGTGGTGCTAGCTGCAGTGGCTTCCTGACGGACCTGGCACTTACTTTCTTAAAAAGAGATCACTGGGTGAAACCCTACTCAAGTAGCAACTGAAATTCATAGAGTGGAGTCACAAGCCAACCCCAAATTAACCAGTGCTTGGAACAAAGCTGTCAGGTTTACCCTAAAGCCAATGTGTAAAGTATTTATTCAGCATTTCAAACAGTAATAAAGTGAAAACTAGATTAGAAAAATAGAGTACATTATAATTCATAAACGGACAACAAAACATAGTCCACTCAGTAGAACCGTAGCTATGCAATTTAAAAAACTTAAGGTAAGATTAGCACCTAAACACACAGAGTGCCACTCGTGGTTATCCAGATGTTAGAAACCGGGTGACAGTCACAAGTTCAGGCCAACCACGATAGGAGACTGGTCAGATACAAGACCAGGTTAGTCCAGCTGAAAGACTTACCTTCTGAAGTCTGGCATGAAATGTTCTGTCCACAGGGGGAGGGATCGAGGAGCAGAGAGAGAACCACAGATGGTTGTTGTTGCAGCATGAAGATTATGTCAGAATCAGGAACAGCTGGAACCAAGCAGTCTATTTTTTGGGAATTTGTTCCTTGAGGGTGAAGGTAGAGAGTCCATCTATACCATAAGAAAATATCAGCCCAATTCCTAACTAGGTCACAGTGCCTCACCTGAATCCCTAAGCATCCCGGGGTACAGGTGATTTTGGCAACCTCCAACATGACACTCTAATCCACCAGGGAATTGTGGAAACAGATCTTACTCCTTTTGTTGTTTACTTTTGCATCCCCATGATACACACGAGAAAGGTACGAATAAAGCTTTCAAAACATTTATTGAAAATAATATTCTTTCATACAAAGAATGAGCTTTGATTATTTGGCAGATAAAACAAAGCAATCTAACCAGCATTATGTATATGGTCAAAAGAATAAACAGTCCAACCATCACATTCTGATTCCTATACATTTCTACATATCACTATCTCCACTCTTAGAGAACAGTCGGTGTGCCCTCTACCCAACCTCAAAGGTTAGCTTGAGCACCCACATCTGGATAACTTGCTCAGGGAATTTAATTAAAGTGTGATAGGCAATCCTTCTCTAAAGGATGGAAGATCACAATCAGCAGAGCTGCATGTCGAACACAGTCTTTATTCAAGGACAGTCATGACTGGAGCGCTCCTCTGACCCATAAAAGGGCAGTGCTCCATTTATATAATAATATCCACTGTTTTAAAGTTACAGCTCTGATGCAATGATATGTCTAGATGTTAGAAGCTGACTCCAAATGGCCAATGCAAGCGCTAAGATATCTCACTCTGTGTTCTGAGCCTTGAACAGAGTGTACTAATTACATAGCGAGAAAGGCTTTCTAAAAACAAACGACATGTACAGCCTTTTCTCAGAATAATATCATGCAAGCAAAACAAGTAAAACTATCATTGCTTAAAGGATGTCTGCTAAAACCCATAAAATAGGAAACAAAAATGGAGAACCAATGTGGGTCCAAGAAGGCCTCACAACACCCTCCCCTTGGTCATGAAAAGAGAAAGCTTCTATAGCACAGTCAACTCTTGGAGACACTGGAGGTAGCCTGGGATGAAGGGTGGAGGGCCGGTCTTCCTTCTAAGGCATCAGAGCAGGCCTCAGGGCAGTCATTCGGCAGCAAAGCAGTCCTTCTTCGATAATAGCTCCAGGTGCAGGAAACTACTGGGGAGTGGCTATGAGGACCCTGTTTTTACACCCCATGCCAGCTTTGAAGTGGAATAATCATCACACATTTTCTCCCACAGATGTTTTTAAAATGTTCTACCTCCTTTCCCTATTGAAGTGCAAGTGTGGTATGACAGCTCCACTCTCATTCATGTTGTAAGGAGGCCCCATCCTGCCAACACCCAGTCCCCCTTTTTGAAGCTCACTGGGAGGAACACAAAAGTCCAACTGCAAACTACACCTCGTTGTGTGACCCTGGACAAAGGCTGCAGACACCAAATGGCTAAGACAAGAAAACACTAACTATCTAAAAGTAGCACTTGCAGAATTGTGACTTAAAATCAGACTTTACCATTAAAGAGGTTTTTAAATTGCAATTCTTTAGGCACCAAACATGATATCGCAACCTGTTCCAAAGCAAACATTATCACTTATTAATTGTAATAAGGTAATCCAATGTTATCCTATGGAGAGGTAGGCCTCACAATAGTGAAAAAAACTAATGGTGAGTTTTTCACTACCAAGACATGTATAACTTAAAAATACATGCCCAACATTTTAAATAATATGCATCCTGTCCTATGGGGTGTTAAGGTCCTACACATGAGGTGACAATATACTAACAGGGAGTTTTAGTCCTGGCAAAAGGTTTATTTTGCCAAGTTGAATTGGCAGTTTTAAAAAAAACAGTCTGCAATGGCAGGCCTGAGGCATGTTTTAAAGGGCTACTAAAGTGGGAGATACAATATGTGCTATAGGCGTTTATTTTGCGAGCCCTGGGTATATGGTATACCACTTAACTAGAGACGTATAAGTAATATATTTATGCAAGTCAGGTACAAGCTAATTGTACCATCTTTAAGGGAGTGAGCACAAGTACTTTACCACTGATTAGCATTGGCATAGTGTATAGTCCTAATAGATCCAGCTAACAGGAGGGAGAAGTAGAGGGCAAAATGTTTGGTTGTAGACCACCCAAAGGTTGACAGGTCGAACATGTTCCCCCAGCTAAAAGTGAGGGAGAACTACCCAACTGCCTCGGAGTTCTCATCACTAAGGTAGAGGAACCTGGACCGACCATCAGCATTGACTCAGGGCAGTGTTCCACCATGAGGTCCATTACCTGAAGGGAGAGGGACCATCTCAACAGTTTGGAATGCTCACCCCCGTTACTAAAAAAGAAATCTACCCCGACTCACTCCTTCTTAGGAAATGCACCTAGCATCTGGAATGCCCTTCCGAGGTACCTTTGTTGCAACACCTCCTATCCCGGCTTCAAAAGAGACCTCAAACGCCACCTCCTCAATAAATACTGGAGCCCATGATTTTTCAGAAACTGATATCTTTTGGACACCTGTTTAGGTCATCCCTCTGCTGATCTGCTGCCCTTTTGCTTTCCTTGTGTTCTTCTTATTGTTTACACCTGCCTTGCTCTCCATGGTCTCTCTTTTATTTTTCTGTTCTAACTACATTTCTGTAAAATTTTGTGTTTTTATTAACACTGGCTCTTGCAAAGCCAGCACTTTTTTTTTTGTTCTTCTAATTTTGTTAATTGTTTTGACCTCTTGTCAGTTACTCCATCCCCCATAACGCTACAAATGTTGCTTTGTTGTATCTAATTGTGTGTTCCACTGTCACACCTCCCTTATGTTTTAACCATATGTAACCTTTGATCCTAAGATTTTTTGCCTCTCTCCTGATTCGGTGTTGTTATTAACCTCGGGCGTAGTTTGCATTGTAGCGCTACGCGTAGCTACCCGAAGTGCACTTCGCACTATGCGAGCTACGTGAACTGCGTAGTGCACTGTGCAAAATGCTGTTCACACTGATTGCACAGTGCCCGATGCTTGTCCGCACTGTGCAATTTGCATAAATGGGAGTAACCGGCACAGC
The DNA here is from genome assembly GCF_964263255.1 of Lissotriton vulgaris. Taxonomy (NCBI): domain Eukaryota; kingdom Metazoa; phylum Chordata; class Amphibia; order Caudata; family Salamandridae; genus Lissotriton; species Lissotriton vulgaris. Next base: position 2,088,676,706 of record NC_141687.1, read on the forward strand.
TCTTCTCTTCCCTGCCAGCCTTTGAGAAAGAAGTTTTACCTTCGAAACCCATCAGGCATGACAGAGTAGCTGCTTTTTAGAAACATTTGCATGTGGGATGACATCTATACCAAAAAAGGCTTGACACCTTTAATGTGCAGTTTAGTTTGTTAGTTGGTGTGCTATCTGTTGCATGGGTTGGTAAGTAGCTAATTGAGGGTCTATATGGGTTATTGATTGGTTGTCTGAGTATCTGTGTGGATGGGTGCGATGGGTGGGGTATGTGACTGTGCATAGATTTGTGTATGGGTTCAACAGTGCTTCTGTGAAGGGCTCTATGGGTGGGTGAGTGTGTGTATGGGTGTGTTGGTGAGTGAATGGATGCCTCAGTGGTAAACATGTGAGTAACTGCATAAGTGAAAGGCAGTATATGTGGGTGTTGGAGTATATAAATGACTATATGTGAGTGTGAGAGTGAGTGATTGTGAGAGTGGCTTTATGGATAAGTGTGTGCTTGTGTTAGGTATTGTATAAGAGTGTAAGTATGTTTTAGTATATGTTTGAATAAGTGAGGTGGTGTGTGTATAACTGTATAGGTGAGTAAATGGGAGTGTGATTGATTCTATGCATGACTGACTAGGTGTGTGGGTAACTTTATGGATGAGTGGTGGTGTGTGAGTGTCTGTATAGATATGTGAGCGCATATGATAGTGCCCCGGGAGGTGGTGGTCCCTGGGGCAGTGTGGGGGTGGGGCTTGAGATATTCTTTATCACAGCCCTGGGAAGGCGGCTGTCTTTGTGGCTTGGGCCCCAGTGAAGCCCCTTCACCCTTATTTATTGAAGCTCTGTAGGGGGGGGGGGGGGTGGGACCCCCCCACGCAATGTTTATTAAAAAAGCCCCCGGGAGGTGGCAGTCCCCGGGGCTGCGGGAGCCCCGCGGGCCCCCGCTATTATTTTTTGGGCTATGCCCCCAGGACCTGGTGCACCCTGGGGCCTCATTAAAATGAAGATGTAGTGGGAATGGCTCTGATGTGGGGAAATCAGAAAACAGGTCTCCTCCAAGGTGTCGTAAATGGGGTTTTATTTTGCGATAGACTCACCTTTTTACTGAAGCCAGGATAAAATAAGTAATAAACAAATAGTCTCTCAGGGAGAACCGATAACAGAACTTGTTCGGTACAGTCCGGATGGCTTTCCTGGACTTTGGACTCTCGTGGTTGGGTCTCTTGTGCTCACCTCTCTGTCGTCTTCATGTGATACAAAACAAAAGGTTTCTCTTCTCTTGAGTTGAGCTCTGGTTGGTTCCTGAAGTGGTAATTAGGGCTGTCGACAGTTGTGGAGGCATAAAGTAAAAAAAAGAAATAAAGAGAGTTGTCAGTGTTTCGGCTTATCGCAGTAGGGAAAAGGGGGGAGGACTTTCTCAGTGCTCTCTACGTGCTGTTTACAGCTAGGTATGGGGAAGTGCTCGTGAGGGGAGGGGGACAAGCTCAAAGTGAAGCTTTATGCTCAACCGAGTTCTGGTGTAAGCGGTTACTTCTCCTTACTCCCTCTTCTTCCCACTCAACCCAACACACAGTTGCGTACATGAAGGAGCCACACTCCACCTGGAGTGTGGCACGGTGAAGGGCGGGAACGGTGGCCTCCTCGTATCTCCTCTATTTTTCGGTCCTCAACGTCTACGGGGTCTCTCCAGGCACCGAAATCTTTTCTCCACGCGTAGCCGCTCTCTTCTCTCCGATCTCCCCTCGCGTCCTTTTCCTCGAACAAACTCCCTTCAGTTCCTCCTCTCTTCTGCCAGTCTTTTTGTTCCAGATTGGTAGGCTTCTGATGATGTCATCAGTGGAGGAGTGGCTTCCTTCAGACTCAATCTCTTTAAAGGTAAATGACCCAGGTTCAGGGGACTACTCGAACATATGGAATCCGGTCCGGGGCTCCATCTCTCGGGCTGAAAAGAAATGAGGGGAGGATTTTCAGGGGGGGGCAGACCACCAGGGTTCCAGGTCTTCTACACTGTTTGCTTTGATCACGGTATTGGAGATACTTGACCTGTGACAGAAGCGCAGGAGCCCACACTTTATTTTAAAAAAATGTTCGGCGGGAATCGCGACCCCAATGTGAATTACGCTGTTTAAAAAAATAAATGCTTTTTGTTGGCTCTCGGGGTCCTTGTGGGACCGCCTGATCCAGCCTAGGGGGTCAGGGTGTTTCTTCCCTTCCCCCTTTTCTTCATTTTTCACTTTGTTTCACTGTTTTCTTTTGAGGATGGCTGCCAAAACTTCATGGTTTGGAGTGTTGGCAGCCAATCAGAATGAGCCTAGTGCCCGGGAGGGTGCGTGAACCCTTCTTGGTGCTCAGATATCTAACATTTATTTTTCTAATTTTTCAGGAACTACTGAATGGATTTACACCATTTTATAAAAAAGGGCTCTCTCTGAACAAAGGGATACCTTTTTGCCATATTTGGTGTAATTCAGTTCAGCAGTTCGGGCTGTAGCTTTGCTAAAGTTTCTTATGGAGGACAGATATCAAACCTTTTCTATTTCTAATTTCTTAGGAACTACTGAACGGATTCACACTATATAAAACAAGCATTGGCATAGCCAATCGGTCTTGCTTTTGGGACCTTTCATTTATTTCTTTAAAGAGTTTTATATTGTGCTGCATAACTAAATAATTATAAGGTCCCAAAAGCGAGACCTATTGGCTATGCCAATGCTTCTTTCCTTATTGCATGTGTGCTGTATTCTGCAGAATACATGCTAAGAGGAAAAATGTCATAAAGCATAATTTTTGTGTTGGAAGGGGCCCCATCCTGATCAAAAGCTATGCTGACCACAGCTTAGACACCCTTGCACTATGGCACGCCTTCTTTGCCACATGGATCCCACAAGAGTGCCAGTGCAGGGAGAGGGCAGCCCTGTGCTCCTTCTAAGTACATATGGTGCAGCTCTGCAGTTCCCATGCATGCAATTTTACTTGCTCCGCTGCATCGCTTTATTGGTACATCAAACATTCTTCCAACAATTCTGCGGTCCACGTGTTTAATTGTACCAATGAAGCAATGGGGAAAGCTCTACTATGCTGGAGTGCTGCTTATTTGTTGGACAAGTCCTCAAGGAGCTGGATGTATATGCGGCCGTCCTGCCGCAGGGCGGGCACCACCCCAGAAAATGGGGGCCATGAAGTCACTAATCATGAGCGACTTTGCGAGTGGGGCACAGCAGATGGATTGAGGCGGACCTTCTTTCCAGGGCTTATGGAGAGCCTGAAAATAATACCTGCATTGTAAGCGCAACCATTCAGGAAAGATTTTGGACTTCATCTCCCAGCATACCAAACGTGAAGCTCATATAGAGCCATCCAATCAGGATGCACGATAGCGGTGAAAACGTGAGGTGTTGCCGCAATTGCGTCTAATGGACTGCAACTATCCTTTTGAAAAAGAAAGAGATTCGAAACGCGTCAGGACTGCGGTCCACGGTGTTAATTTTTTGAAGAATGTTTGCTGTACCAATAAAGCGATGGGGAAAGCAATACTGTGCCGGAGTGCTGCCTATTTGTTGGACAAGTCCCCAAGGATCTGGATATATATATATATATATATATATATATATATATATATTACCTACTGGCGGTCGCCAGTAGGTAGTTATAGTTAGGATTTTTTTCAATGTTAAATCTCAAAATTCTATTTGGAATAACTTTGGCACCGGTTGACGAATCTGCCTGAAAATTTCCTGAAAATGGCCTCGTCGAGCTCCGGTCCTTCCCTGAAAGTTTGGGGGGGATACGTCAAGCGGGGGCCGAGATAAAAGGGGGGTCCCAAAACGCATTTTCCCCATGTTAATTTCCATAGGGCGGTCAATTTCACTTTTAGCCCGAACGGCTGAATGGATTTACACCAAACTTGGCAAAATTGTAGGGACTGGTAGCCCGATGTGCCTTTGCTATGTCTCAAGATATGTGCTGCAGTGGATTTTGAGTAATTTAGGTTCAAAAAAATATATATATCTATAGGCGCTCTCCGGTGCGCGCACCGGAGTGCGCTCCAGGCGCGACACGCGATTTGCGCGCAGAAAGCTGATTGGCTCTTGGGTGTCTGTAAACATTCTAAACAGTCTGGAGCGGCCGCCATCTTGTGTCTCGGTAAAATCGAGACACAAGGGGTTTGAAAAAAAAAGGGGCAAATGACCATAAGGGGGAAGAGTAGACCCCCTCTGACCCCCTAGGTTTGATGTGGGGGCTAAAATAGGGTCCTGCGGGGCATTACATTTTTTTTTTTTTCGTTTTGCGCGGGGGAAGCGCATGGTACGCGCACCGGCGAAGCACGGGGAAAATCCAGGACCATATTTATGAAGGCCTTGCGCTGTTAGTTTTGCGCCTCCTGTGCGTCAATTTTTGTGACGCACCAGCGGTGTAAAAAAATGCGCATTGTTATGCAATATTTAAAAAGTGACGCATCTATCTAGATGCGCCACTTTTTAAATATAGTGCAACGAGGCACATTTTATTACACTGCTGGTGTTATGCGTCACTTTTCTGTGCGCACTCCTTATGACATTCCAGATGTGTCATATTTAATGTATGACGAATCATGTTGCAAGGAGTTACAGATACGTCAGTATTTCTGACATATCTGTAAACATAAAAGTGATGCGAGGCAGGTGCAAGATTTTGACGCAACAGCATCCTAAAAGTGACGCAGAGAAATCTTATAGATTTCAGTACGTCGTTATTACCAAGCTTTTTGCGGGGGAATGCCCCCTTTGCATACATTATACCTGACGCAGATATAATGTGGCGCAGAGTTTTAAAAAGTGACCCATGTACCTAGATGCGTCACTTTTTAAAAATAGCGTCAGGTATAATGCATGCAGAGGGGGTGTTCTCCCGCAAAAAGCTTTGTAATAGCGACGCAGTGAAATCTTTGAGATTTCACTGCGTCAGTTTTAGGATGCTGTTGCGTCAAAATCTTGTGCCTGCTTTACAGCAGGTGTTAGACTGAGGCAAGACCTTTCACATGCTGCTTTCCCCATTTGAAAGGACACATTACTGGAGTTGCGTCACTTTTGTGACGCACTCCAGCAATGCGTTACTTGGAATGTCATAAGGAGTGCGCACAGAAAAGTGACGCATCGCACCAGTGGTGTAAAAAAATGTGCCTCGTTGCGTTATATTTAAAAAGTGACGTATCTAGGTAGATGGGTCACTTTTTAAAATCAAGCGCCACATTATATCTGCGTGAGGTATAATGCATGCAGAGGGGGTGTTCCCCCACAAAAAGCTTTGTAATAGCGACGCAGTGAAATGTTTGAGATTTCACTGCGTCACTTTTAGGATGCTGTTGCATCCTTTAAATATAGTGCAACGAGGCACATTTTATTACACTGCTGGTGTGATGCGTCACTTTTCTGTCCACAGTCCTTATGACATTCCAGATGTGTCATATTTAATGTATGACGAATCATGTTGCAAGGAGTTACAGATACGTCAGTATTTCTCACATATCTGTAAACATGAAAGTGACGCGAGGCAGGCGCAAGATTTTGACGCAACAGCATCCTAAAAGTGACGCAGAGAAATCTCATAGATTTCAGTACGTCGTTATTACCAAGCTTTTTGCGAGGGATTGCCCCCTCTGCATACATTATACCTGATGCAGATACAATGTGGCGCAGAGTTTTAAAAAGTGACCCATGTACCTAGATGCGTCACTTTTTAAAAAATAGTGTCAGGTATAATGCATGCAGAGGGGGTGTTCCTTGCAAAAAGCTTGGTAATAATGACGCAGTGCGTCACTTTTAGGATGCTGTTGCGCCAAAATCTTGCGCCTGCTTCACAGCAAACCTTTCACATGGTGCTTTTTCCATGTGAAAGGACACATTACTGGAGTTGCGTCACTTTTGTGACGCACTCCTGCAATGCGTTACTTTTGTGTTTACAGATATGTCAGAAATACTGACATATCTGTAACTCCTTGCGAATTGATTAGTCATATATTAAATATGACATATCTGGAATGTCATAAGGAGTGCGTCCAGAAAAGTGACGCATCGCTGTTTTCACGTAGCGATGCGTCACTTTTCAGAAATGAGGCCTCCAGTTTATTCACTGTGTCATAACTTTCTTTTCTAACACTCACCTTCTTTCATTCCTCCTACTTCACTTCCTTTCACCTCTCATACCTTTCTGTTCTTTCTTACTCATTCTCCTTTCAATTATCAATGCACTATATTTCACTTACTCTTCATTTTTTAAGAATATAGCTCTTTGATGAGAATTGGAGGTAGTTCTGAAAAGAACTTTTGGTTTTCTTCTTTTAACTGAACAGGAACAAAAACAGGGAATGGAAACTGCTCAACAGGAGCAAAAAGAAAAGAAAAAAATTAGGGGTGGGAAGGGCAGCGATGGTTCTCCAATGCTCGAACCATGAGCAGGACACTTTGCTCCCCATAGGTGAGGAGTTGATTGCAGTATCTGCATTTGACGACCCCATGGTTAAATGCAGGTTGTATGTTTGCTACCTGCTCCTGTGATTGTTCTCTTCCAGAAGAAGTTGCTCCTCCTGTTGATGTAGAGGCCCCATCTCTGGGAACCTCTTGTGCCAGAGCCCTGACACTTTCCCGGGCAAAATTCTGGAGGTGCCTCCTCTCCACATGGCGAATCATGGTGAAGTTGCCAAAAGAGTATTTTTTTGGGGGGTTACCCCGTGACAGGACCTGTTTGCAGATCCTGCACTCTACTTTTGGTGCATTCACCTTCTTCTGGTCTGCTGGAAACTTAAAACATTTCCAGATGAAATGTTCTTTGACCTTCGGCTGAGGAGGCTCTTCATCAATGAAATCATTGGAGTCATCTTCACTGCTGGATGGTCTGGCAGCCATGATTAATCAAGGAATATGGAACAGCAAAAAAGGCAGGTCTTTCAGTCACAAAAGTGAAAGAAGAAGTGAAGGAAATGGGTGGGGATTTCATTCATTGTAAAAAAAAAACTGTTAGCAACCAATGAAAAGTGTTATTTTAGGGTCACATGACCCGACGCGTTTACGCTGCGCGCTCCGGAGCACTTCCGGTGCGTTTACGCAGCGCGATCGTAGGCGCTTCCGGGGCGCGATCGTAGGCGCTTTTGCGTGCGTTTATGCGCCGCGAACGTAGGCGCTTCCGAGGGCACTTACGTTGCGCGCCGAAGTGACGTCATCAATCTTTTATAGAAATGCATAATCATTTTCCTTATTAAAAAAAACTAATTTTATTTGTATGGTACGAAATGTTTTGCATTATTATTAACTTTTCATTCATATTTTTTTTCACGAACGACAGTTGCGCTCTGGGTGCGCTTTCAGATGAGCTCTCGGAAAAGCTTACCGGAGAGCTTAGCTGAAAGCTTCCCGGAGCGCGCACCCAGAGCGCAAAAGAAAAAAATTATATAAAAAAAATGAATACTTAAAAAAAAACAGCAAATTGTAAAAAAAAAAAAAGGTTAGAAACTCGATATACAAAGGAATTAGCATTTAAAAAACCTATGAAATTCACTGAAAAAACCATAGGTTTCACACCAGTTATAGTTAGGAATTAGCATTTAAAAAACCTATTAAATTCACTGAAAAAACCATAGGTTTCACACCAGTTATAGTTAGCTGGAAATTTTACTGATATAAAACCATTGAAATTCCCACGTTATAGTTAGATGGACTCACTATAACTTGCGCGTGCAATGCACTGCTGATGATGTCTTATTAAGCCAGTTAACCAATCAATTTTTAAAAACCATCCATTTAGACACTTATTTAAACATTTATTCTTCCATCAACTTTTACATATACATATATAAAATATATTTATTTTTCAGAAAGACACACATTCACTGGATGGTGTCATCAGTGATGTCATGAGTGATGTCACTGACCATGTCATGAGTGATGTAATATGTGACGTCATCAGCAGTGCATTGCACGCGCAAGTTATAGTGAGTCCATCTAACTATAACGTGGGAATTTCAAAACCATTGAAATTCCCACGTTATAGTTAGATGGACTCACTATAACTTGCGCGTGCAATGCACTGCTGATGATGTCTTATTAAGCCAGTTAACCAATCAATTTTTAAAAACCATCCATTTAGACACTTATTTAAACATTTATTCTTCCATCAACTTTTACATATACATATATAAAATATATTTATTTTTCAGAAAGACACACATTCACTGGATGGTGTCATCAGTGATGTCATGAGTGATGTCACTGACCATGTCATGAGTGATGTAATATGTGACGTCATCAGCAGTGCATTGCACGCGCAAGTTATAGTGAGTCCATCTAACTATAACGTGGGAATTTCAATGGTTTTATATCAGTAAAATTTCCAGCTAACTATAACTGGTATAACTGGTGTGAAACCTATGGTTTTTTCAGTGAATATATATATATACATATATATATATATATATATATATATATACACATTCAACTCAAAAAGTTGCCTGTAATGGAGGATCCCACAAGCAAAGTGAAATTCAGCTTCTGATCTTTATTGGGAGCAGCCGCGAAATGGATGCAAATACAGCAACAGCAGCATATTAGCTAAGCCTTGTGATGAACACTTCCTCAGAGATTCGTACATCTTCAAAGGCACAGCATTTTGATGGCTTCCACATTGTAATTATATCCCGCCTCAGTGGGCGTGGCCACCCCAGTGTCCAGATGGTCTCTGTAGTGCTGTCTTTCACTTGAGTGAGTTGCGTGTCCCTGAAGACTGTAAAATAAAAGTGTAACCCCAGTGGGATGTGCGGCAGAACACCTCAATGTCGTAGCTGTCTCTTATCTCCCAATAACTGCTCCTTGCTCCCCAAGTCAGTGGCGTATTAAGCGTCTCCATAGGTGGGCTGAACACAGCCCCAGGGCTAGCTCCGCGGCTCAGGCAGGCCGCCTTAACATCCAACTCAAAACGTTGCCTGTAATAGATGAGCCCACGAGCAAAGTGAAATTCAGCTTCTGATCTTTATTGGGAGCAGCTGCGAAATGGATGCAGCAGCATATTAGTCCAGCCTTACGCGTTTCGTGATGAACACTTCCTCAGAGGCTCGGACATCTTCAAAGGCACAGCATTTTGATGGCTTCCACATGGTAATTATACCCCTCCTCCTTCTCTGCGGATCTCACAGATGTCGCTGAGTCCTGAGTCATGAATGGCGGAGACCACATCATCTTCTCCACGGCCTGGAGATCTGGCACATGTTGCTGAGTCCTAAGTCATCAATGGTGGAGACAAAATCAGCTTCTCCGCGGCCCGGCAGATCTCACACATGTCGCTGAGTCTTGAGTCATTAATGGCGGAGACCACATCAGCTTCTCTGCACCCGGCAGATCTCACACATGTCACATCCATGAGCAAATAATTACCTGGTGCCACCGGAGTGTGCAGCAGTGGGCACTCCACATGCCCATCACAACTCCACACATCCCATAGATGTCACTGAGTCATGAATGGTGGAGACCACATTGGCTTCTCTGCGGATCTCACAGATGTCGCTGAGTCCTGAGTCATGAATGGTGGAGACCACATCATCTTCTCCATGGCCTGGAGAGCTGGCACATGTCGCTGAGTCCTGAGTCATCAATGGCGGGGACTACATCAGGTTCTCCGTGGCCCGGTAGATCTCACACATGCCGCTGAGTCCTGAGTCATCAATGGCGGAGACCACATCAGCTTTTGGTGCCGCTAACCCTGTGGAACTCAAGTCCGTGCCACGTACCGAGTACGTGTCGCCAGCCTTGCATATCGAAATATGCCTCACTGATCGAAGGGAGTGTGGTGCTGTGGTTGCTGCCACAGACTTGGGGTCACTGCCATTCAGGACTCAGGACACAGTTACACATGTGGGATCGGCTTGTGTTAAAGAGGGTTAGTGGCACCACGTGTCACCACTGTTGCATATGGAAATATGCCTCACTTATCGAAGGGAGTGTCATGCTGTGGTTGCTGCAAGGGACTTGGGGTCACTGCCATTCAGGACTCAGGACACAGTTACACACGTGGGATTGGCTTGTATTAAAGAGGGTTAGTGGCACCACCTGTCACCGCTGTTGCATATGGAAAAATGCCTCACTGATCGAAGGGAGTGTGGGCTGTGGTCGCTGCCACGAATTTAGGATGAGTGCTATTCAAGACTCAGGACACAGTTACACATGTGGGATCGGCTTGTGTTGAACAGTTAGTGGCAGCACGTGTCGCCGGCCTTTCATATGGAAATATGCCTCACTGATCGAAGGAAGTCTGCTGCTGTGCTTGTCTCATGGAGGTGTGTTCACTGCCATTCAGCACTCCGGTCCAGGAAAGACATGGCTTAGCAGTTCGGGCTGGACTGTTCCCATGAGGCACAGGGTCAAAACTGATTTGCATGTGGCCATGTCTGAACTGGGGTGGCGTGGTGAGCAAAGCAACAATGGATTAAACCCAGATCTGTGAGTGGGGGTAAATGTTTTACCAATGTTCAACATTCCGTCCATCACCTTTTGTTTACACCTAGGAATTAGTCAGTGGATATGTACTAACTGGTATTGGTGTGTTCATGGTTTCAAAAATTATAGTCTGTATTTTAGAGTGGGTGTATCAAGTGTTATATTAGGGTCTGATGAGATGCATCAGATTTTCACGTGGATGATGTCATCAGTGATGTAATTTGAGATGTCATCAGTGATGTCACTGACCATGTCATGAATGATGTAATATATGTGACGTCATCAGCAGTGCATTGTGGGGGAGCAAGTTATAGTTAGCTCAACTACCTATAACAGGGGAATTTCTATGGTTTTCTATGAGTGAAATATCCACTAACTATAACGTCCCTGAAACCTATGGTTTTTTCAGTGAATTTCTAAGGTTTTTTAAATGCTAATTTTTAACTATAACGTGCCTGAAACATTTGGTTTTTTTCAGTGAATACACATATATATATATATATATATATGTATGTATATATATATATATGTATGTATATATATATATATACAGATCTATGTATATAAATATGTGTGTGTATGTTGCGCTGAAGGATGTTCTAGCGTCTAAGCAAAATATTTCTGTACAACATTAAACACTTTTAAAATTTTTGGAACATTGATAATACATTGTGTCTTTTAGCACTGAATAATAAACGTAACGTGGGCTGTGAAAGAAACGTGATTTGCAATCAGCGTTTCTTTTACACTCTGCAAGGTTAAAAATATACCTGATAGAAGGCAGATGTGCTGCAATTATACAGAGGTGTTATGTGCTTTTGCTGGTGTCACGTCTACAGATTTCTGCTGATGTGATTTGAAGTTTGCTCATTATGCATTAATCTTTCTGTAGATAAATATAGGTCACTACCTTTTATTGTTCCCCAATGTAATGGTACTCATTTTTAATTGCTGAACTCCATCCAAAGACAGTCTGAAGTTTTACAAATACTCTATGCGCCATAGCTAGACTTACAAATACACCTACACATTAACGATTCATTGTTAACCTAGATAAAACGTCCTGTTTCTTTCAAGCATGAAGAAATTTAGATAGTTCAATGTTACAGCGCTTGCTGCTTCACCATCTAATTGTTGGGTAAGCATAAATAAAATGGCATGGAATATGGAATTAGTGATGAAATAGTTGTTAGGTCCGGAACATTATTCTAATAAATATGCAGTATTTAACTTGGATAAGGAATCAACCTTTTTCATTTCAGGTTGACATAAAAAAGTGCTAGTACAGTCTGTTGCAACTGAAAACTATCCCTGCAGGTCGTTCGGCTTACACATACTTCTCTACTATCTTCTAAGCTCTAATTACAAGAGAGCCACTGGAAGAGGTATAATACCACATCTGGTAAATACTAATTTCCCTGGGGTGAAATATTTAGTGGGTGGACTTTGAAATGAGGCTTAACATGTGAAATTTGAATCTAAATGACTGAATTCTATGTGTTTTGTCTCATTGTCGGCCTTTTACTCCCAGATGAATTTCATCAGGTTTGACCTACTAAAATCTAGAGAAAGCAGTGGGGATAATCAACACACATCAGCAGCTGTGTTGTTCGGTGCCAAATCTATGGCGATGACACCGACCTTTTGCTAGACGTCCATGCCAACTATAGTGATTTGATTGCAGTGACAAAAAACCTAGCAAAAGTGCCATGTAGAATTGAAAGCAACTTGCCATTTGTTAATGCAATCAACATTTGATATGTTGTATGGACATGTCAGTGGTCAATAATATCCTAGTAGGGACTAATTGGGCAAGATTAGTATCTGCTTGTGGATTATATTATTGTTTTTTCTTGTTTTTTCTTTGCCCTTTGTGTTAGGCTTATTATTTTATTGTATATGTGTTCTAATTCAGTTATATAGCATCAATCCTGGCAGCTGATGCTATCCGAAGCGAACCATAGTCATTTGATCTATATAATTACCCTAAAGTAGACAATGCCTTACCAACAGGTAATAGTTTCAATTTACGGAGTCTACCCAGTAACACTGGGAAATACCATTTCCTGTAGGTAAGGCATTGACTACTTTATTTTGTTTTCAATGTGAACTGATTACCCTGTCTCATTGTATTCTTTACTGGCACATTTGGCAGAAGCAGCTTTTGGAAAGTATGAGGCTTAAGTTTTGTGGATTATTTGTAAGCATTTAATTACATAGTATTCAACTACTTCTGGAGTAAGGTCAAATGTTTGGGCATCAGCCATCTTTCATTAAGATTATTCAATTCAATTCAAATAAAGCTTTATTCGATTTTTACATGGAAAATCATAAAAGCACATGTAGTACAGCATAAAATGAGTACGAAGCTCAATCGTAAAACATCCAACATGCAATTTTTAGAAAACAAAAAGATTTAAAATTTAAGATTATGCAAATTATGGCTGTCGGGGAACAGAAGACAGTTAGTTCATGGACGCTCTACACCTTACTACAAATTTCAAGAAACTAGTAGCTGAAATGATTGTAAGTTCATCTTCGAGCATGTATAGCTTGAGTAAGGCTGGCCTGCACTGTCTTAAGCCCCACAGTTTAAAAAGTGGGAGAAGATGTTTCCTTCTGCCCCAGTCATAAAATTTGCAGAATAAAATAACGTGAATGTTGGATTGCTTGGAAACATTATCACAAGGACAGGCCACCAGGGTAGTCGACCAGTCATTTACGGTGGGAAATGTTAGTAGACGGAAGAGACAATCCGTCCTCATCCTTGTTAGCAACATTCTCGTATAGGTTGTAAGAATCGGGGAAAGATACGGTGGGATGCCAGCATCATAAAGTAAGAGGTTGTGGTGAGCGATCGATGGTTTGTTACCTTCAAGATAAGAACGTCTGTCTGAAAGTAGACCTAAACAGCGGGCCTTGAGGTCCTTTTTAGAAATCGTTTGACACATTGTGGGGTTAATATACATATCAGCTAGATCCAATGAGGTTAAAAATTTCTGTACATAGGCGAGCCAGGGTATTTTTCTTGAGTTAGTTAAGGCCATACAATCCTTGATTACGTCCTGGTTTAACACCGTTTTTTCCGAGGACCATACTTTATGCCATAGCAGAATTGGTGCGATTTTGATTGTGTCCTAGATATATGCACGTGCTAGCTCATTGTGACAGACTGTGGTTGAAATGGATCGAGGAACAGCCAGCAAAAATCTTAAAAATGCATTCTCGCTGGTTTGGATCTCTCCACAGTCTGCCAGGCCCCAGATACCTGCTCGGTATGTTGCGGTAGAGACGCATTTGGCAGCAAATATGTCCAACAAAATCCTAACTGGTTTCCCACCTAGTTTAGTAGCAAATTTCTTCAAGGCTCCAATTTGTCTGATAAAAGCCAAATTTCGGGTGTGTACGGCATTCTTCCATGAACCTGTGCTGTTAAAAAGTATACCCAAGTAAGTGAAGGTTTTCGTGAGGCTGATCTTGGTTGCATCAATGAACGTATTGCAGGAAATGTTCTTTTTGTTACTGCAACACATTGTGAAAGTTTTACTTACATTGATCTTGAGGCCTCTCGAGCCCATAAAGGTAGAAAAGGCTGACAATGCTTTTTGAAGCCCTAATTGGGTCCTGGACATGATAACGGCGTCGTCCGCATATAAAAGAATTGGAACCGCGAGGCCATTTATTTTTGGATAGTCAACAACTAAATTGGCCAGGCAGTCGGCGACGCTGTTAATGTACAAATTAAAAAGAAAGGGGGCAAGGATACAGCCCTGCCTGACCCCCTTTTAAATAGGGAACTTGCTCGTGCAGGCTCCATCCTTTCCGTAGCGAACCTTGGCCCCAGCTTCTCGATATAGTTCTTTTATGAAGGCTAAGATGTTAGGGTCAACGCCCATGTTGATAAGGGTAGACCAGAGTAAGCTGTGGTTAAGGCAATCAAAAGCAGAGCTTAAATCCCCGAAAGTCATGTATATATTGCCCCTTTTTGCCAACACGTATTTGTCGATGATCAGAGCTAAATTTAAGCATTGTTCCACTGTCCCGAGACCAGAAACGAACCCATATTGAAATTTAGACAAAATGTTATTTTCCTGAGCCCATGTTTGTAATTGGTTCAACAGGACTCTCCCGGCCAACTTCATCAAGGAGTCCAATAAGGAAATTGGTCTATAACATTTAGGGTCCGTTCTTTCACCTTTTTTAAAGATGGGTATTATGATCGCTTCTTGCCATGTCACAGGGAATCCTTTGCGGGCATAAGAGTTGAGGACGTTTGTAAGAATAGGTGCCCATAGTTGAATGTTGTCTTTAAATAGATCTATAGGGATTCCATCTGGACCGGGAGCTTTGGCATTAGAACTTTCAAGGATGGCCAGTTCCACTTCTGAATAGTTAAAGTAGATGGATAGTGGAAACGGCTCCGTGTTGTTAATTTGCGACTCATTACTCTCCATTGGATGAGTTACGAGGTTAAGTGGTTCAATCTGGTCATCTAGTTTGTACAGTTCGGTAAAATGATTTATCCAAACTTCTTCCGTGATGGCAATTTCTATGCGGTCTGTTGACCTATCGCTAAAAAAGGGGGCGTTGACCTCCCTCCAGAAAGCTGTATTGTCTCTTAAGGTGCTAGCTTTCAACAGAGCTTCCCAGGCCGCAGTTTTCAGTTCCTTTTTTCTGTTTTTAATTGCCTGTTTATAAGCGGCACGGGCGGATCTAATTTCCACCCGATTTTTGGGAGATTTGTTAAGGGTGGCCTTCAGGATGTTATGAGTGTTCGAACACTCATGGTCCAACCAACCACGGCTCTTGGAAACATTGCTTTTGTTGTAAGTTCTGGTCAAATTTTTTTTAATTTGCGAGGCAATTTGGTCAAAGGCGAGGATGATTTCTTGTGGATTGGGAGGGTGTTCTAAGCAAGACCGAAAGAGATCAGGGACAGTTTTGATCAGATTTTCTAGAAATTTCGAGGTGTCAATTTTAGCCCATTTTATGGTGTATCCGTTTCTTGATGAAAGAGAAATGGTATGTGAGAAAAGATTTTCTATATTGCTCCTAGGCTTGGTTCCACTGGAGGGGGAATATATTTTGGCACTGATGGGATAGTGATCGCTCAGAACCAGCTCCTCTCTATTAATTTCTAGGGCGTCGCCATGATGACTGTGAGACAAGAGGAAGAAGTCTATTGTCGTGAGCGATCCCCTTCCATGAAATGTGGGTAAAAAGTCGGTTGGGGGCACTGTTAAATCGTTGAAAAAGCCCAGATCCCATTCATGTAATAGATTGTTCAGTTGGGATCCCATGGTTGAATGTTCAAAATGGGTAGTATGTTCTCCATTTGGGGCTCTTTGATCACAAACCCTGGTTCCACTGTATGGGCATAGGTGACAATTAAAATCGCCTAATATAATCAAGCGTTTGTCTAAACAGGACCCTCCCATACCCTTCTTTATGAGTTTGGAAAGAAACTCTATACATTTTGGTTGGTCGTCTCTCTGTATGCTGTTATATAGATTTATAATGAGAGAACTGACTGCCTCTTTCCCGGACATTTTGAAGGCCTGTAGTGAGCGACCAAAGGACTTTGAGCTGGAATCAGTTGGAGGGAGCTCAACGCGTTCTAATGATACATTTAGTCTGTTTGAGACGTAAAAGCAAAGACCTCCCAAAGGCCTACCTCTGCGTGACTGGATGGATGGGGTAAAGTGTGTGCTGTAGCCGTCCAGGTTTATAGGTGTCAGATCCCAACATTCCTGAAACGCTATGATGTCAAAGGTATTTATGTAGTTCAGGAAGATTGGGTCCTTGACTTTATTTGAAAGACCGGCTATGTTCCAGGATAGAATTGAAATATATTGATCGTCATCAGAGTGAGTTAATGAGCAGTGTGGAAGATGTAAGTCAGAGGTTGAGGGTAAAAGGGGGGCCAGCGAATCATCAGTTTGTGCGATTCCCGGCCCAGGAGGGCCGTGTGACGAGGCCATGTTGGAGGAATCCACAGTGGGTTGGGCCGGAACAAGTTTCCCACGTTGACTAGGAGATGTCCCTAAGCTATCAGGAGACGGGGGGGGTTTGACTTGTTATTGGGAAGTAATTGGTTGTTTGATGGTCAATCAACCATTTCTAGGGTTGAAAAATAGTTACTAGTTGGTGCCCCTCTCCACCCCTCTGCATAGGGTTGATCTCTTCTTGGGTTCCAAGGATAATGATCCCAGTCCCTCCTCCTGTTACGCGTTTCGACTTGAGTCCAGCTCCAGCCTGGGGATTGGTCCCAACTTGGAGGAAAATCTTGTTCACGGGGAAACCTCGGGGGATAGAAGAAAGACAAACGGTTAGTGTCTATACTTCCCTTTCTCTCCAAGGTTGACCAGGAACATATGTAACTGACTGTCTCTGGGTTATCAAAATTGATAATAATACAGTCCCCCTTTATTCTTTTCCTGGTTTCCCCAATCCAAGGAACTCTTTGTACCATAGAAAGTCTACTTTTACAATGTGAAGGAAGGGGTCTGTTAATCTGAAGCCACTGCATGACTTTATTTTTCAGTGACCAGGTGGATTCACTCATGTGTTCCTCCAGTTCTGGGACCCCCGTGAGAATCACAGTATAGGGGCTTGCCTCTGGAGGAAGGTGGACTGGCCTCTTTAAACTAACTGGTTTGCTGGGAGCATCAACAGCCTGTTGGGTAGCCGCGGGTTTGGGCGAAGGGGGCTTTGATTTTGTTCTAGTGGGGTCAGCAGTTGATACTGGCTTTCCATGTACTTGTTTAGTGGTGCCCTTAGTGTCTGTTGAGATCGCTTGTGTAATAGTTGGGGTTTTGGAATTTTTTCCTGTGGGTAAGGGAGTTTTATGTGTTGAGGATGGGGGCGCAGGTTTCTGTACGGTGACTGCCTTAACATGATTGGCAGTCGTAGGGACTAGTGAAGCTAGGGTGGTGGTAGGTGGTTTAAGATGGCTAGTGTGGTTGATTAATCTAGCGATCTGCTTCTCGATGTTGTTTAAAGTTCGCTCTATTGGTAGTAGTTAGGATTTTATGAGATCCTTGATTATGTCTAACACTTGTGCGTTAAGCTCAGGGTAGTTAATATTGGCAGCATCATGACCCCTATGGGCGTCATCCAACGATGCAACTAGAACAGAGGGGTCATCCACATTAACGGGCAATTAATGACTTGCGTTATTTCGAAGGTTGGTACGAGGGTATTTTTTAGACCTGGTGCGCTTTGGTGGACAGTGCTGCTTAGTCTTAGCTACTGGCCTTGTGCTATCTTGTTTGGGAATGGCACCCTCCCTAGGCTCCTTATCAGTTTTTGTGGGGGAAGCTACTACTAAAGGTGGCGGCTCTATCAAGGGTTGCGACTCGGTCAAGGTTAACGGTGCGGTTTGAGTGGGACTAATCACCAGAGTAGGTGTTTTCTCCAAATCTTCCATAAAGGCTTCCCCTAGAGAAAGATGACTGACAGATAAGTCAACGCTCATTGGGATAGTGTGGAGTTCAGCGCGAATTTCTTGCAGTAATGGGACGTTAGTATCCTGTTGAATAGGTGTTTTGGCTAAAGCCAGAAGGCCCATTGAGGATCTTCGTGCTGCAGCAAGGTCCTGGGAAACACGTCTTTCTAAAAGTACAATCCCCTGGTTGATAGCATCATTAGCTTTTGTAATGAATTGGTCAATTGGGCCAGTCACTTGACCCACTCTTTGAGCCGTCTTGTTCCTCATGGCCCTGGTAGTCATAATGGCACACGTGGATTGATGAGTGTTCGGTGTAATAGTAAAGGACAACCAATATGCGATGTAAATGTCAATGGGCAGATGAAGATGAAATAGAGTTGGCCCAGACCAGACTTGCCCAGGCTTGAAAGGGCTTAAACGGGCCCGCCCTTTGCCCGGGCTTTGCCCCGGGCTGCGGCCCGCGCGCGTCCCGCGGTGCGCGTTACAGGTCCTGCTTAAGTGTCTGCGAGGTATGGGGAGCGGGGCACTGGGAGGGGGCGCGGCTCACGCGGGAAGAGGAAACAGCTGATGTTGATGACGCTGTACCTCGCAGTCCCGGGGCCGCGCCTCTCACCTCCTCTGCGGCCTCGCGTCTCCTCCCTCTGGGTCAGAATGCAGTTGGTAAGTGAAGGCTACTCCTGTAGCGGAAATCTGGTCAAAGGTCTCAAAAACGCTGGAAACAACCTCTGCAGCGAGCGAGCGAACTGTAATCCATAATCCTCGAATACTGGAGTCACCCACCTATTTCAGTTTTCAGTTTTCAGTCATTAAGATTATAATTTTGCTGCAATTGATAATACTCTCTTAAGTATGAACAAAACGACACAAACCCCAATGCAAAGTGACATTCCAAGGCGACAATTGGATAAAAGGTAATAGTAAGTAAATGAGAAACGTAGACTGTTGTCTTTGTTGGGAGACATTTAGACATCTAATTTTGGTGTACAATTTGGCACATCTGATACTTAGGGGCCTATTAAGATGTTGGTTGTAAAGACTTCGACCACAGGTTGGAGGCCTTATGATCAATATTGTCTGTTTCATTTCTGATTGGTTGATTTTGATTCAGACTGTCGGAATTGAAACTGGCTGGTCCTTCTGGCTGGCTTCCATGGCCTCAACGAGCCCATCGGCCAGTCGGAACCTGCCCTTAATCTAAATGGACGGCAGTTTATGCCAGCCGAACTACAATGCTCGGTCTACAGCAGGATTTTCGACAGTGGAAACCCTGTCGGAAAGGATGTTTGGGGGCCCCTAGCAAGGCCTCTTTCCTTTGCGTGCTCCATTTGGTAGGCGAGTGGGCACCTATGGTGCCCCCCTGTTAATCCCTGCACCCTGTGGCAGGCCCCTTGAGGGGCCTGTCACAAGGTGAAGGGCTTAACACAACCTCACATTTCCCCATAGGAGAATGAACTATGGCCGGTTTACGGCTGTTACACATGCTCCAATTGGGAAATGTCAGAATGCTTCCGCACCATGTGCTGTTGCATCATAATGAGGAGGTCGGGACCGCCGACCGGGGGTTGGTCGGTCCTGTTTCCGAGACGGTGTTAGGTGGACGTAAGACCGCCCAACATCGTAATAGGCCCCTTAATGTTTCCCACAATGCTTTTATAAAAAATATTATTTCTTTATATCTACTTTCTGCCTTCACTGCTCTAATTTATCTTCCTTGAGCTTAATAAAAATCACACATATTATATTGAAAAACATTTCCTCACAGTAAGGGGGTTCTAATTTGCTGTTTATTTTAAGCACTGTATATTAGTCTGGAAGTATATAGCGGCTAAATTACTGAGAGCTTTAACATGAACACAAAATTATTTTATCGACTAACAAAAGTTTTCTTTTTTAAATTTTAGTCCTGGAAGTGGACTTTACGGGATTGATAGTATGCCTGATCTACGTAGAAAGAAAACGTTTCCAATTGTAAGAGATCTGGTAAGTTATTCATCATTTTAAAAAAGTGAAATCATGTTTTAAACCCAATTGCAATGTGAAGTATTACCAAAGGTACTTACATAAGAATGTACTCTTGAACTTGCATCACTGCCATTTCACAAACACACACTTAACTCCCTTTCTTTTTTGTGTTGTAATTCTTTATTAACAGTTTTTAAGCAATTACATCCTGAGATCAACAGTGTCGGCCACACGTGTACAATGCTGTAGAGAGTGGTTTCAACTAAAATTTGTGCAGCGTGCGTCTCTTATGAACATTAGCGAGCGTATAAAGGGTGCGTGGTGGGGTAGTTAGGAGGTATGGGGGGCGGGCATCCATGTCGTGGGAAGCATGCAGGCGCAGGTGTCTCAAGTGGTGGTCATAGTCTATCCAGATGTGGAGGGGAAGGAGTAATCCTGAGGTATTGGTGGGTCCTAATAAGGCCTGAGGGCTGTGATTTCTTTCATTAGGCTTGAGCCGGAATAGCCCCTGAGTCTTTGGGATTGAATGCAGGAGATACGTGCCGATAGTCGGGTGTAAGGAGGAGGCATGGTTGATGATGACGGGCGCTCCCCATCTCGGTGTCTGCTTATGGCACTGTAGAGTCATGCTCTTTTCTAGAGAGGTGTAAGCTTCAGGGCGGGTGGGGTTTTAGGGGGGAATGGTGCTGCACAGCATCGTCCGTGGGGTTTCTCATCGGTACCTGGGTAGAGCTTGGGGACTGTTAGCTAGTGGTCCGTGGCGTTTGGTCGCCTGCGGGGCTGCTTTGCCAGAGGAGTTGGATGGGGGGTGGGGAAGGGGGATGAGAGTGGGGGGGGACGGCTATGGGCGAGGCACCCTTTCCCTATCCATTTATGTGCAATTCCATTTGCATTTCATTCAGAATTTAGTTTTCCTTCTCTACTTTGATGTTACACTAAATGTTGTAATTCCAGGCTTAGCAGAACATGGGGTGAGGAGCTTTTAGTTCTCAGAACCTGCGCTTGTCGAGGCCTCGTCATCTGGTTGCCAAATATATTGCCATATTTTAAAGCAAAGCAGCCCTCTTTATTAATGAAGTGGCAGCTGACATGACTAATACCATTAGATGGAACCTGATGTTATTTTTCCCTGCAAACCATTTCAAAACAAATCCTTCTTTTACGAAGGGGCATTCTTCAGTGTGTTGACCGAGGCCACAAAACAACTTATGAGGTAGCTGCGCTCTTAACATTCCAAAGGGAATGTGTGTCATATATTAACCGTGGTTAGTTACCCAACCCGAGATTCGCTCGCTCTACTGAGCACTCATTCTCTGTAAATTGATTGTTTTAATCTTTTGGCTTCCCAAAAAAATGAAAAGTTCAGGCATTTTGGAGAGACCAGGAGACAGAAAGAAATAAAACTGTCAAGGTAATATCCAACAAGACAGTAAACACTTTCCAAACACTTTCCGAACAAAACAATCCATTTAAGTTAAGAAACTTTGAAAAGATCAAAAAAATGCATTGGAGTAGCTGAGTAAATTTACCACCAAGTACAAATGCAGTAGGATGGACCACAGGATGGAAATCGAAGTGAGAAGGACACCCAGGAGATGATTACTGCTAATGGCAAGAATCATTTCTCCAACTCCCCTCACAGCGAGATGTGCAGAGCTCAAATTGTCATTATTCACAGCATGTCTATGCTGCTAGTGGAGCATTGCAATCGTTTCAGTTACAGTGCAAGGTGATCTCCACTTTTATTGAACCAATGAACAACATTCTCCTCCTCTTTTGCTGATATCTCTTTCATATTCCTTCATCATTCCAGTTTTCGTAATCAATGTTCGAGCATAAGGGAGCATGTCTGGACTGTATAAAAACATCTTAGAAATTGTATGGTTTTGTTCACTGTTGTAAAAGAGATATGCTTTTTTTTATTTATTTTTTTACATTTTTTTTTTTATTGAGAAAGATAGAGCATGAGCACATGATCCAACACAAAAGAGAAAACCTTCTCATCACGTAAAAGTGGCTTAGAATCAATAAAACAGAGATATGCTTTGTTGACATTAATTTGGGTTCTGTGCTGACCCACCCACCTCCCTAGCTTGGAGGGCCAAGGATTGAATGCTGAGACTCTGATCCACATGTGCGCTAAGAATCTCACCATTTTGCTTTACAATTCAAGATTGTTATAGTGTGATTTTGTGTATCTAGGAATTTCTACTGTTATTTGTGCTGACAAGATTGTTACAATTCGCTGATCTTTAGCGCAATGATTCACAAAATGCCAATGAAGAAATATAACCAAATAACAAGCATTGGAAATGCAATAGGTCTCGCACCATTAGAGTTAGTGCTTTTAGAATTGTTTATGGGTTTTTTTTGTAAATGTTTAGCATTTTTGTTTCCTGTAGCCAATGCTAAAGAATTACAAATAAAAAAAGCCATAAACATTTCTTAAAGCTGAAGGGTGAGGTTTGAGGGTGAGGGTGAGGGGTTGAGGGTGAGTGAGGGTGAGGGGTTGAGGGAGGGTGAGTGTGGGTGAGGGTGAGTGAGGGTGAGGGTGAGGGTGAGTGAGGGTGAGGAGTTGAGGGTGAGGGTGAGTGAGTGTGGGGGTTGAGGGTGAGTGAGGGTGAGGGTGAGTGAGGGTGAGGCTGAGGTGTTGAGGGTGAGTGAGGGTGAGTGAGTGTGAGTGAGAGGTTGAGGGTGAAGGGTTGAGGGTGTGAGGGTGAGGGGTTGAGGGTGAGTGAGGGTGGAGGGTGAGGGTGGGGGGGTGAGGGTGAGGGGGTGAGGGTGAGGGGGTGTGGGGTGAGGGTTAGGGGGTGAGGGTTAGGGGGTGATTGTTAGGGGGTTTGAGCGTTAGGGGGTGTGAGCGTTAGGCGGTGTGCGGGTTAGGGGGTGTGAGGGTGAGTGTAAGTGAGGGGGTGTGAGGCTTCGGGTGTGTGACGTTGTGAGGTTTTCTTCATAAGTGAACCACAGAACATAATGGAGGCAAAAAAGAGAAATCCGACACAAAAAGGCGTGCCTGCAAGCTTAAGTAGATAGACCAAAAATAAATAAAAGGATGGTTTGCGAGCACCCCGGAAGGAATCGCAATTCACTGGAGTGTGGATTATGAGCTCTCCGTACTCGAGATCTGTCTGAGAAAGTAACGTTTAGCCCCATATTTAGTGGCACCTACTAAAGCTCACTGGTACAGTTCAACCCTCGCAGTAATTTGTAACTTGGTGGTGTGCATGGCGGGTTCACGAAGGCGATCTGATAGAGGTGGCGGCACTCTTCCCAAGAAGAGGGCTCTTGCTGTATGGGGCTCCCTTTCGGTTAATGAGTTATTAAAGGGACGTGCTAACCTTAACGCTGTCTGTTCCCTGCCACGGTTCTCCAGGAGCCAGTGGAGTTCAAAGACCGACAGTTGCGGTTTTTAGCAGCTACCACAGGCGAGACGCAGTTTAAAACAAACGGTGAAATGAGCACACGCAACGCTGGCGCCCCTGCAAGCAAACCATTCATACCACCGGTAGGAGATATCGCTAGAAAGCACCAGATGCTGCACACAAGTGAGGACTTTACTCACGAGAAACTATGTGGTTTACAAGCCCGGGCTAACGAAAAGCAAGGCATTAAGTTCAGATGGCGAATAGTGGCGAAAATGGGGCACCAGGCTCTCAGCAGGAATGCTCCAGCAGTCGGTGGAGTCCGGCAAATCAGGTTATGCCGCTATGAAATCCGTACCACCGGGTCAAAGTGCTGGCTTGAGCTATGACTACTTTTGCCTACGTCAAACCTTGGATGCTGAGAGATTATGTAATAGCATTTTGTATGTCGAGTGTAAGTAAGCCTGTAGAGAGAGCTTCAGTTAATTTCACCCCCCCTATGGCTGCACTCACGCCCCTGCTGCCTTAAGGCACCGGGCCTGTTCCTTACCGGCATTCAAACAGTGGCAGAGAAAATATATAGACATATGATGGAGCACAGGTTATCCGTTTGTTGCCGAGGCTCTGCTCAGTGGGCAGGTGTACGAGTTTATCCTAGTGTACACGGGGTAAGCGAACGTAGACACAGAAGCCGGCAGGCCCATAATGTATCTTCACATAGGGGCCCAGAGTAATAACAAGGAAGTACGGAGACCACCAAGAAGATGAAGTACCCCGCCATGCTCTGGAGCCTGGTTAACCCAGCTACGCACACATTTCCTTGGGCCATACGGGGGAGACAGGACTAGGACAGGAAGAGGGTGGAGAATTAAAAAGTAAAAATGCGACACGGCGGGAAGGGGAGGGGGCGGAGCGGGTAAAATAACAAACAAGACGGAGGGAAGAGAGGGGAGGGGGGAGGAGAAATGCGACACGGCGGGAAGGGGAGGGGGCGGAGCGGATAAAATAACAAACAAGACGGAGGGAAGAGAGGGGAGGGGGGAGGAGAAATGCGACACGGCGGGAAGGGGAGGGGGCGGAGCGGGTAAACCAAGACGGACGTGCACGCGCTTTTAAGCTCAATGCGCATGCGCATTGAGCTTAAAAGTCACGGGCACTGCAAGGAATCGCCACGATTCCTTGCAGTGTGGATAAAGAGTGGATAAGTCCCAATACTCTCGCTTGCTCGATGCGCATGCGCATCAACAGGCGAGACCTAAAAAGGGAGGGCATGTCCGATCTCACAAGTAGGATACCCATGACATTAAAATCCATGATACTTAAATTCCCTAGGCAAATGAACAACCTGAGCTATGATCTTGGCCTTGACTTGTATTTGGGACTATATTCATCATTAGGTGGGAGTGAATGCAGATTTGAGTGAGAACTAACAGCTATGGCCTTTTCCAGTTCCTTCATGGGTAGTACTGGTTCTCGTATTATTAAAAGGATAATTACCGTGGAGCGGTCGAAAATACATTAGAGCACCTTGTGGTTTTTCAGATGGGAAATTACTGCTACAGTTTTAATTTCACTAGACGGAAGGAGGGATAACCTATAGTATCGACGTCACATCACCCTGATTCCACAAATTTCCCACCTTTATAATCTATTTTCCACATGCAGATTTTTACTTGGTAATAATTTGTGATACATGCATGGGGAACATTTTCTGCTATGCATAATTGCAATATTTCTTAGAGCTCAAAATTGAATATAAACACATGGTGTGCCTATATTCGAAACCATCCTTCTAATCATGGCCTAAACAGGAAGATATATAACTGCTATGTTGCATTATATTTACAAAGTATAGAAGAGGTCCAACTTGAATTGCAATGACGAGATGTAATCCACCTCTGAGGTACAGGGAGTCGGCTAGAAGGAGTGTGTAGAGGGGCTGAGAACCTAATGTGTGAAGACAATCTAATCTTGGAGGTGGTTGAAGAACATATACACTATGACTGGAGATCAAACATTCAGTTAGAAGAGAACAATAAAGCATCTGGACAGATTACTAATCAAATGTGGATTCACCTACAATTGCTTAAGTATTAATGGAACAAGCTGACACAGTCTAAAGTGATGCTGATTATTTGAAATGAATAACATCATAAGACATTAAGGAGGGCTGAATAAATATAAACTCTATCATCCACTAAGGACTCAGTGGACTCAATATCTGTGACACACTCAAATAACAGCCTGACACAAGAGCATGAGCTCACACAGTAAGCTGTTTCTGGTCAGTTAATTAGCAATACTTACTATACATCAAACAAATCGTGGAAATGCACTTTATGTAGCGGAGTCATTGTAGCCTGCCCTACCTCCTTTTCAAAAGTGAACCAGGAGGCAGAAATTTCAAAGAATTGCAACACATTCAGTATGAAGTTGTGAGCTGACTTTAAGACTAGCAGGGTAGGGAGGAAGCACTGCAGACACTGGAGCAAATGATTTTAGCTCCTTTAGGAAGCACACAATTACAGACGGAGATCTGATATAATGCATAAAGGGATACATGAATGGGGCATCTATGGCAGGTCAATCGTTTTATTTGGACCCTAAAGTTTTGTGTTCATTTCAGATAATTATAAGAAAACGGAACAATGGATACATGAGAGCATGCAAAATGTACGCTTGTACACATCTATAAACTTACAGGATTGCACTTCCCATTTATTACCACACAACCGAGGATTTTAGATTGTCACAATGTAATTTGCTGTCAGCAATGCCAGAAACATTTCCTACCATTCATGGATGGTCATTCCTCAGTCGGATCTTAAGATAAATCTATCTAAGCGGTTATACCATGTCACGATGTTGATCATAGATTCTTAAGTCTTGCAAAGATAGATGCTGCTAAGCCTGGAGTGCTGATTGATGAAATATACTAATATGGAAATAAACCATTTCTAAGGTTAAGCACGACTTTTTTGCAGTCACAGGATGTGGAGGGATGCCAGAGCCTAAATAGCTTTAACACATATCAGTGGTTTTCACTCTTCATTAGTTTCTATAAATAATTAATTGTCAGTGGGTCATTGTTTGTACAGCAAAAAAAATTAGCACTTTTATTGTTGTAAAGAGGCTGGTTGAAAAAAAAGTGTTAAACTCACAATCGTAGGATAAATAATCATGCTGTTTAATGCAAACATACAAGTGTATGTTAAAAGTGCTATTCACATGTATAATCTCATATCTTAAAACATTTTTACTTTGCTCCCCATTTTTAAAAAAAATATATTTTATTGGTTTTACAAAGAAACATGAATATAACATCATTCGTTCATTCAGGCCATAACAATACGTTTTATCTCCACAAGTCTTTACATCAATCAGATGGTATCATTGCATTTTGGATGTTACTGGTGTCGTATCTTGTGAAAGCGAGTAAACTGGCATGTGGTTGGTCACAGTGGTCTTGTAGTATGTCAGGTGTCATGGTCACTACTCCCAGCGGTCGCCGCTATTCAGCAGCCACTGGGAGGGTCGGTCCCTTGGTATATGAAGCAAACCCAGTGTCTCGGCCTTGTGTGGTAGTACAGAGATAGTTGCAAATAAGACCAGCGTGTCGCTTGTACATCTCGGGGCTGACATACGGCCCGTTTCCTTCTTATCTCGCGGCCTAGGTCTGTTTGCCCAGTATGCCCGTTGTCATGCCAGAGGCACCAGTGTACGTCCTCCCCCTTCAAATCATCCACTGCACACCCGTCACATTGTGATTGTGGTTAAGCATGACAGTGCTGCCGTGTGCTTGTGTACGTATCTTTGACTACCTATCAGTATGTCTGTCAGCGGAACTGTCTCGGCTGTCAGTGCCCAGAACAGGCCATGTATTCAAGTGAACGTGGAAGGAAGAATATGAGAAATTGGGACGCAAGAAGGGGAAGAAAAACGAAGGGAGAAAGAAAAAAAAGGATAAGGGTGGGGGGGTCAACTTGGAAGGGTGTGTTGTGTAGTGTGTGGTGGGAGCGTGTTAGCTCGCTGGGGGCTGTAGGTGGGTGTTGCGTACGGCCTGTTTCATCGCACCTGTCCATGGACATTCATCTCCGCAGTCGGTGGGTGGGACATGGTGGGGCGGGGGGTGCATTTACGCATTTACTTTGCTCCCCATGATAAGAGATACAACTGTCACACTTATTGGGACCTTAGAGGAGTTGTTAAATTAACTAAAATATTGTAAACCTTTCAACTTAGCTTCATGTAGACTACTGGCATGTGATAGTCAATACTACTGATAGCACAAATCTTGTGGCTTAGTATATTTAGGAAACTGGATTAATAGCTAGAGAGTGTCATGCTTGATGTGAGTTGTGGGTGAGCCCCCACAAATTTAAACAACATAGGGGCTGATTCTGATGCGGTTAGTCGGATTCATTCCGGCTATTTGGATTCCTTTCCAACTGACCCATTTTGATGGGGTAGGTCGGAAAGGATTCTGAACAATATTTCCTAATGGCTTGTGACGGGCTCGGAAGGCCCGGCTGCCATTCGGAAATCTTCCATCAATCTCTCTGGCGGCTCTTTCCGGCCCAGGGATTCCAATGGAAGGTTCCAACAGCCTTTCTGTGCTGTCGGAATCCTACTTTGGGGGCTCCCAACAGGGTCCCAATCGGTGCAAGTCCTCTGAATGGTAGCCTAGGGGGCACCTATGGTGCCTCTCGGTTGATCACTGCACCTGATGCCAGGCACCTTGAAGGGCCCGCCACAGGGATCAGGGATAAACTGCACCTCTGCTCTTTGCAGTGAGAGCATGCAATCCAAAATATCAGCAGTCTATATCCACAAAATAAAAACATACAGAAAGATCTGCTGAAAACGTATTTTACTAAAACGAATATTCACCTACAAAATTTAGTGTTTTTTACAAGCATAGTTATACTTTAAAGAGTACTTAGAGACTGTAGTTTACTTGTGAAGATCTTTCCAAAAGAAACCATTTTCCTTTACTGAAAATAAGAAGTAGACAAAAACACATTCAGAAAGAATACTACTCATAGAGCCTCTTATTATTATTATTATTATTTATTTTTATAGAGCACGTAGTCACCCGGAGGTATCCCAGCGCTAAAAGATCCTATCTCCTAAGTTAGGAGGAACAAGGGAGAAAAAGAGGGAGAAGAAGAGGAAGGGGAGGGGGGCAGAGAAGATCAGGATTGAGGACACGCAAGGTTCACTGGGGAAAAAGGTGAGTTTTGAGCCGCTTCCTGAAGCGGAGATATTGTGGTTCGAGTCGCAGGTCGCGGGGGAGTGAGTTCCAGAGTCGTGCAGTATGGACTGAGAAACGTCTTCCTCCTGACCGGCCTTTCTTGAATCTGGGGATAGCGATGAAGTTTTCCGTGTCCGATCCGAGGGGTCTTGAGGGTTTGTAGGATGTGATGAGTTTCCTAAGCACAGGGGGACCTTGATTTTGTAGTAATTTGTGAGCTAAACACAGGGCCTTGAATTTGACCCGCTCCCTTATGGGAAGCCAGTGGAGGAGTTTAAGGGCCGGTTTGGCCGAAGCTCTGGCAGGGGTCTTTGGGAGAATCCGGGCCGCAGTGTTCTGGATTCTCTGGAGCTTGTTCAGCGTCGCTTCGGGGGCGCCCAGGTAGATCACATTGCTGTAATCAAGCCTCGAAAGTATGAGGCCTTGAATTAACAGCTTTTGGGAGTTGGTGGGCAAGAGGGGCAGGACTTTCCTTAGCGATTTCAGGAGCCCGAAGCAAGTCCCGGCTACTTTCTTTGCCTGCACGGTAAACGAGAGGTCGATGTCGAGCCACACTCCCAGACTTTTTACTTCTTCTTTAGGTTCAGGGGGAGGGCCCAGACAGGCTGGCCAGATATTTGGGGAGAGTGTGAGTCCTTTCGGGCCGAAGAGCAAAACCTCCGTATTCGAACCATTTAATTTTAGGGCTGAGGTGTTCATCCAGCATTGGACCTGCGCCAGGCAGTTATATAAGTCTTCTGGTTGTTGTCTGGGGTGAGATAGTGATACAACTAATTGTGTATCGTCAGCGTAACTGACGACGCTCACTCCGAATGGGATGATGACCTCCTCCAATGTGGACATATAGATATTGAATAATGTGGGGCTCAGGGAGGAGCCCTGGGGCACGCCACATTGGAGGGGAATTTCGGAGGAGCAGGCGTTATTCTCCCAGATCTGGTAGGTCTGTTGATCAAGAAAAGATGAAAGCCAGGCTAGGGCCAAGCCCTCTACACCAGCTCCCTTGAGTCTTTTAATGAGGAGTTGGTGGTTGACGGTATCGAAGGCCACACTTAGGTCGAGGAGGATCACTGCCACTGATCCTCCTCCGTCCAATAGCGCTCTGGCCTCCTCCGCTGCTAGGAGGGCGATGTCCGTGCCCTGCCCTGGGCGAAAGCCCGTCTGGGAACTTTTTAGTATGCTGTTGGCCTCCAGGAACTGGGAGAGTTTTTTACTAACCAGTTTTTCAGCAATCTTGCTGATTCCTGGGAGTAGGGAAATGGGCCTATAGTTAGCCAGGTTTTCGGGATCGAGAGAGGGTTTCTTTAGCAGAGCTTTCACGACTGCCGCCTTCCAGCTCGGGGGTACAACTCCCTGTTGGAGTGAGGAGTTGATCAGATGAGTCAAGGGGGGAGTAATCGTGGGGGCCACCTCCTTAAGGATTCGAAGCGGGCGGAATCCCTAGGAGAGCCGCTTTTTATGGATTTTAACGCGTTTCCCACTTCTTCAGTCGTAACTTGACCCCAAGAGGAGAGACAACTGGTTGTAAGGGGGTGCGGGAGATCGTTTTCTTCGCACGGGATCACGGGGGGAATTGAATCGAGAATTTTTAGACTTTTTTCATGAAAAAAGTCCGCCAATTGTTGGCATTTTATCTGGTCAGCTTTGGGGTCTGTGTGGTGTCTCGGTCCAAGTACTGGGGTTTTCAGAAGATCTTTTAAAATGGCGTAGGATTCCTTACTGGAGCATACTGCTTTCTCTATTCTTTCCTGGAAGAAAGTGCTTTTAGTTTTTTAAAGGGAATATGAACATACCAGTCTAATATCTGATTTAAATAAACATTAAAAGGGTCCAAGAATGGTGATTTTCCAAGCTATTAAAGAAAGAGTTCAGAGATAAGCGAATTTCTTTGCACATGATAACAGAATACATTTGCGGTAAGCATGTTTAACATGCAATTAAATATGGTGACCTCCACAGCATAAACAATGACACAAATTAGAATAATAATAGAGTGTTACCTCTGTTCGTCTCTTGTATCATACATATCTGAATTCCGTTGTTGCCAAAAGCTATTTCTATGTATATATTCCTTTTTATTGGCATACATATGATGCATCTTTGTTGGGCATACTGCTTCAATCCCTAAAATCTCTCTCATGTGCTCGACACAGCTTACCTTTGGAAAATGTGCACGTACCTTGTGAAGGTCTGTGTTGTAACTAGATTTATCTCCTTTTAGGTTGCTCAGCCAGTATGAGTGAGATGTCTGCGTGGAATGTTGGTGTGCGTGATGTCAGACTGAATAGAATGTGTGTGTGCCTGGTGTGTGTGGAGAATGTCAGTTGGTGAGTGAGGGCTGAGCAACATCCATCAAGCTCGTGGTGGGACCTAATACTTATCATATTGAAACCAACTAATAAACACCTGACTTGGATCAATTACCTGGCTACCTCTACATTTTATCTTCTTTTATTACAACATTTTGGCGACGAGGGTGGGAATATGTGCCATGTTCTATGGTTTATCCTTTTACATTTTACGTTGTTTCTT
This sequence comes from Lissotriton vulgaris, assembly GCF_964263255.1. Taxonomy (NCBI): domain Eukaryota; kingdom Metazoa; phylum Chordata; class Amphibia; order Caudata; family Salamandridae; genus Lissotriton; species Lissotriton vulgaris. The sequence continues at coordinate 2,088,707,705 of NC_141687.1, forward strand.
TGCTTTACTTATTCTTCTTTCCTTTTCTTTTCTTATATGAACTGTCCGCTTTATTGCATGTGTATCTTTCAAGATTTTAATTGATTTATTGAATTGCTTTATGTTGCAAGCATTTCTGTTTTTTCCTGTTAAGAAAAGGAGATGTGTTGTAACTAGATTTATCTCCTTTTAGGTTGCTCAGCCAGTATGAGTGAGATGTCTGCGTGGAATGTTGGTGTGCGTGATGTCAGACTGAATAGAATGTGTGTGTGCCTGGTGTGTGTGGAGAATGTCAGTTGGTGAGTGAGGGCTGAGCAACATCCATCAAGCTCCTGGTGGGACCTAATACTTATCATATTGAAACCAACTAATAAACACCTGACTTGGATCAATTACCTGGCTACCTCTACATTTTATCTTCTTTTATTACAGCAGTCATCATCATGTAAATCTGTGCAGACATCCAAGTCAATGGTGGGTAGAGAGGACCCCATTTAGTAAGTACACAGAGTGGGCATTAAACACAAAGTTTGAGATCTCCATCTAATGATACAAATTAAAAGCCATTCAACCAACACAAATGCTAATAATGCATGTTTGTGTCTTCCTTAGTTGGCTATGATGGCTCATTATGCTAGTGGCTAGATTTCAACTAAGGACACGGACAGATGTGAGTGTAGAGGGATCAGTATATAATGAAGCCCACAATGACCTACCTAAAGTTGATGCCCTCCATCTATGGACAGACCACTTCCTCTTAGAATTTAAACTATTGACTCTCAAGAGATCTACCAATAAAGCACCATCCTCTCCTACCTGGCGCCGTCAATGGCATAAAATTTCCATAAGTAATCTACAGGAAATTTGGATACAACCCACCATACTAGCAGGAGACACAGTAGACATAGCGTTAGCCAAACTCAATGACTCAATCAAGCGAGCCATTGATATCTTGGCCCCTTTAAAATTACATAAAGAGTATCCCTCTTCTAAGCAGGAAAGCTGGTACACACAGAAACTAAGGGAAGAAAAGCAGAAATGTAGGCGAGCAGAGAAAAAACGGAGGAGAAATAAGACTGAGGAGACCCGAGCAGTTTTTCTACATGCTCAACTAAAATTCTATAAAAACATTAAGCAGACTAGGAAAAAACGCTTAATGCAACAGCTAGTAGAAGCGGGTAACTGTCCCAAGGAGCTTTTTAAAATCCTGCAAAATTTTGTCAAACCCGCCGCATGTGAGAGCTCAGATGAGTTCTCACAGACTTTATGCGATGAAATATCGCTTTTCTTCGAGAACAAAATAAACACTATTTATGAAAAAATAGTGGCAGCCAGTAACAGTATGAGGGACACTAATAAGCCTACATCCCCGACTTTGCTAAAGCATAACATACATCTGCTATCATCCTTTCCTCCAATTGATAGTACAGAGCTCCCTCCTCTCATCACACACATCAAATCTGGATCTCCGAATGACCTCCTCCCTGCTAAGATTGTTCCTCCTCTGGTATCTCTCCTGGGGCCCTCCATACAGAGTATTATTAAAATCTCCCTCACTAAAGGACAGGTCCCAGCAGACTGGAAAAGAGCGGTGGTAAACCCAATACGGAAAAAAGCGGCATCCCCATGGACCGACATCTCTAACCTGCGTCCTATTTCACTCTTGCCATACATCGGCAAGATAGCTGAGAAGCACGTAAACACCTATCTATCACAACATCTTGAAGCGACGGAGGGCCTGGACTACTCACAATCTGGTTTCAGGCCGAACCACAGCACCGAATCAGCCCTTCAAACAGTGACCAATAACATCAAAATGGCACTGGATGAGGGCAGCTCTATGATTCTGGTGCTGTTGGACCTCTCCGCCGCTTTTGATACGGTGTCCCACAAGGTGCTTCTCGATCGCTTAAAGGACGTAGGTCTGGAAGGAGTGGCTTTGTCATGGATGGAAAGCTTTCTATCTGGCCGCTCCCAAGAAGTTAGGCTGGGCTCCCACAAATCCATCTATAGGGAGCTCAATAAGGGAGTGCCACAGGGCTCTTGCTTAAGCCCGACACTATTTAATGTGTACGTGGCTCCCTTAGCCAACTTAGCAAGATCATTTGGGTTTACCCCGGTGTCGTACGCTGACGACACCCAACTCCTTTTTCCTTTTAAAAATCTGGCACCTGCAATAAAATGATCTTTTGCAGATGGTATGAGAGCAATATCTGCATGGATGTCATCAAACTGTCTTCAATGTAACGTAGGGAAAACGGAGGTCATGCTGTTTGGACAAGCAGCAATACACTGGTCACCTGAATGGTGGCCTTTAGAATTAGGCCCTGTTCCCAGCCCTAAGAGCACGGTCAAAAATCTTGGAGTGTTACTAGATCAGACACTCACTTTTAAAGACCACGTAAATCAGGTGGCTAGTACCTGCTTTCGGGCAATTGGGATGTTAAGGAGAGTGTTCCCCTATCTGCCAGACTGTCACAGGAAAACACTTGTGCAGGCATTAGTCATCAGCAGAGTGGATTATTGTAACGGCCTTCTATTAGGAGCAAATGAAGGGCAGTTCAAAAAGTTACAAGTGATCCAAAATACGGCAGCAAGGACAGTCCTCAATGCTCCCCCCAGGACTCCCTCTCGCCCTCTGCTGATTAAACTCCACTGGTTACCAGTGAAGAAGCGAGTGCAGTTTAAGACCCTGTGCACTATTCACAAAAGTGTGATAGGTGAAGGTCCAAAATATCTGGCTAAAATCTTTCAGCCATATGCCCCGGGGCGAACCCTGCGCTCTGGTAACCTGCAGTTTCTGCAGGTGCCTAGAATAAACAAGTCCAGACAAGGAGGTCGAGCGCTGGCCCATATGGGACCAAGGCTCTGGAATTCTCTACCTCTCGAGGTGAGATCACTCACCAGCCATCTGACTTTCCGAAAGATCTCAAAAACGTACCTATTCTCCAGCAATTGATCTCTCCTTGATAAACTGTACCATCCTCTCTGACCATGGACCATCTGGAGTTATGTTCTTACTGGCAAAGAGCGGAGATACCCCTTCGGGGGTCTATTCAGGCGCTATAGAAGAATATAAAATAAAATAAATAAAATAAAGCAATTGTGCATGTCCTGTCACTTTATGTCACAGACCTAAAGTGTGTAGCGAAAGTAGATAGAAGTACTGATGTTGATATTAAAAAAAAAGTAAAGAAGAAAAGAGGTAGGTGAAGGTGCTTGGGATAAAATTATAAAGTGCATTTCCTTATTGCCATGCAGGATAAAATGTTCCTAAGCTGCTGATATCAAGACTGGAAGTCTGTTATATTAATCAGTTTTCACTCTTCTAATTAAAACATCGCTTTCATGGCTACATGAACATGACAGGATGTGTGTGTAGCAGATGTGTTTGGTGAGTGCACAAGGAACGTGCCAGTCACTTATGGATGCTAAATGTAATGCCTAGATATCTAGTAGTGGCAAAACTAGCTCAGGCATCAGGAGCAAGAGACTAGCATATTGGGTGGATATTCACACATATCATTACAATTTTGCTATGGCACCTGTAGATGTCGAAGTGGAACTACATACCACAATAATTAGAGCTGTGCCCCGATAATAACACGCCACTAATTTTGTCTACCTGGGCTGGAGAGGATTGTGAATGAATCAATTTAAAGTTTGCTGCAGATGGCCCGGTAAAAAAGCAAGAGAATCAACTTGTTTTGAAACTGGTTCTAAGAAAGGCAAAGAGTGAGAATCCTTAAAATAAAACAAACTTCTCAAATGTGTAATAGCATGCGCATTTTGCCATTGATTTATAGTTTCTATACTTCTAAATCTTGCAGGAATAGTCTTTTCAGTAGTGGCCTATTCAGGCTCATAAAACAACGTGGCTTTTGAAACTATACATTCTTGCATAATAGTTGTTGGCAATTTCATAAGCAGCATGACTCTTTTCTAAAATATTTAGTATTTCCCTTTTATAAATGAATCAGTAACAGCTAGGCAGGCTAAATCTGGCTTTCCCGAGGGTGACCCTTGCTGCTTGCTAGGAGGCACCCACTGCTGGCTCATCCATTGTTATAGTTATTCTTCATATTTTAAAAAAGGGTTGGTTTGACATTTCAACAATGAGTCCCTGAGCGGTAGCCTGAAGTGGTGCTACCAAGATGAAATGTTTTTTTCAGCTAATTTCCAACATATAATGACTTGTGCCTTTTTTGCTAGGATGGCCGTAAATAAAATGTAAGAATGCCGATACGTGTTTTGAAAATAGTTAAGTGTAATGGGAAAACAGCTTATTGCCAGCTCCTCACTGCTCACAAATCCAAAATACCAGCAATCTATATCCACAAAATCGAAACATACAGAAAGATCTGCTGAAAACGTATTTTACCAAAACGAATAATTACCTGCCAATTTTAAGTGTTCTTTATAAATAGGGTTATACTTTAAAGAGAACTTGTACACTGTAGCTTATGTTTGTAGATCTTTCACAAAGAAAACATGTTCCTCTTCTGACAATAAAAAGAAATAGACATAAATACATTCAGAAAGAATATTACTGATAGAGCGTCTTAATAAAACAGAATATGAACATGCCAGTTTGATACCTGATTTAAATGAAAATGAAAAGGCTCCAAGAATGGGGATTTTCGTAGGTATTAAGGAAAATACATCAGTGATAACCTTATTGCTTTCCACGTGATAAACAGAATATATTTCAGGTAAGCATGTTTAACATGCAATTAAATCGGTATGACCACAGCATAAACAGGAACACAAATTATGATAATAATAACGTATTCCCTCTGTTCTCACTTGTATCACACATATCCGAGTTCCGACATTGACAAAGCTATTTCTATGTATATATTCCTTTTTGTTGGCACACATATGATGCATCTTTGTAGGGCATACTGCTAAAATCCCTGAAATCTCTCTCATGTGCTCGACACAGCTTACCTATGGAAAATGTGCACGTACCTTGTGAAGGTCATCATCATGTAAATCTGTGCAGACATCCAAGTCAGTGGTGGGTAGAGAGGACCACATTTAGTAATTACACTGAGTGGGCATTAAACACACAGTTTGAGATCTCCATCTTATTATACAAATTTAAAGCCATTCAACCAACACAAATGCTAATAATGCATCTTTGTGTCTTCCTTAGTTGGCCCTGATGGCTCATTATGCTAGTGGCTAGATTTCAACTAAGGACACGGACAGATGTGAGTGAAGAGGGATCAGTATATAATGAAGCCCCACAATGACCTACCTAAAGTTGTTGCCCTCCATCTGATTAAAGCAATTGTGCATGTCCTGTCACTTTATGTCACAGACCTAATGTGTGTACCGAAAGTAGATAGAAGTACAGATGTTGATATTAAAAAAATGTAAAGAAGAAAAGAGGTAGGTGAAGGTGCTTGAGATAAAATTATAAAGTGCATTTCATTATTTCCATGCAGGATATAATGTTCCTAAGCAGCTGATATCAAGACTGCAGGTCTGTTATAATAATCAGTTTTGACTCTTCTAATTAAAACATCGCTTTCATGGCTACATGCACATGACAGGATGTGTGTGTAGCAGATGTGTTTAGTGAGTGCACAAGGAACGTGTCAGTCACTCATGGATGCTAAATGTAATGCCTATATGTCTAGTAGTGGGAAAACTAGCTCAGGCATCAGGAGCAAGAGACTAGCAGATTGGGTGGATATTCACATGCACCATTACGATTTTGCTATGGCACCTGTAGATGTCGAAGTGAAACTCCATACTACAATAATTAGAGCTGTGCCCCAATAATAAAAGGCCACAATTTAGCTCCGGAATTTCCACGTCAGTTTGATTTAGCAAAAAAAGACACATCACTCCTGATTAGTTTCGCATAGTGTCATAAATAAGTAATTAAAACCAGCCAATAATTGAGTTCTAGATCAGAGAGAAATATATAGAGTTCTATAAAAGAAATCTCTGGAGCGTGGCCAACTGCCGTGGGAGATGGCCGCATGGTAGCGAAGCTCCGTCGTGCTGCTCCCGATATATCTGTAAATTTCAGTTTTGCCCCAAGCGAAAACTCCTGAAAATCTGCCTGGTTGCTTCCCGCGAGGTGGTGTGTCTCTCCACTGATTGCGGTCTCAAGCGGCCAGACGCATCCAAGATCCTGCTCTGGACCCGGGCCGTGCTCGCTGTGACGCGGGGTCATAGTCTGCAGGCCGCGGGCTGAACTACTATGCAACTCCGACGGCCAGGGTGCGGCCCCCGCCTGTTGTCCCCTGGGGAGCCACCTCGCTGCATCCATCGATCAACACCGCTCCGGCTGGCCCACTGGGACTGCGTCCCCTGTGGCTGCCAGAACATTGATGAGCAGCGATACCGGAATACATAGGCCAGCAAGCGACAACCGGTGAGACCACAGGAGAAGTTACTGCGCTACTGTTTGTCTCAAACAGGACTCTGACTCCGGGCGCTTGGCCTGCTGCTGCCTGGCCATTTCCCCGGCGAGGGCTGGAATTGGTGCGGCAGCAAATCTAGAGTGGTGACTGTACAGTGAGTGGGTCCCTTAACAAAGGTCGCGGCGGGCGTGGCCTGGCGCCTAAAGTGTGACTGAGTTTCCACTGCCACCATACCAGTCCTACTAGGTAGATGATGCGCAGCAGCGGGCGGTGGCATTTGAAGTAGAGTGAGAGCCTTTTCACAGCATGGCTCGCTGGACCACCTGCAAATTTAGTGATTGCACAGACTGGCCTACAAGCACACTGTACCGCACCAAATCTACTGTATCACCAGGGTGCAACTCTCGCTATGTCTTCTCGAGCCAGGCTTCACAGGGGACCTCTATCTATTCACTCATGGGACCACACGTAGATCTAAGGTTCCTCACGTGGAATGTCAATGGCCTTGGGGACAAAATCAAATGGGGGATATTTCTTCAATACCTGAAGAGACAAGCACTGGACATCGTCCTCCTCACGCTGCAGGACTTAGGAACACTCCTCCTTGATCTTCCACTTGGCCTGCTAGTGATGGGGGGACTGTAATCTTGCGATGGACAGCGCTAGACATCGTCTTCCGCCACGTAAAGACCCCTTGGGGGATCCCAACTGGACAAATTCCTGTCCGCCATGGGCCTCATTGATATCTGACGACAACTCAACACAACCACCATCCAATTTACATTCCAATCGGAGGCCCACAATAGTCAATCACGGATCGATCACATGTTCACCCATGCACAATACATCCACAAATTCTTCAAGTCTCATTGCCTTGCACAAGGCATTTCAGACCATTCACCTATCCTTAGTAAGATAACAATAGGCACTCACTCGCAGCGTACGACCCTTACCATAAACCCCTGGGCGCTTAAGATACCACATATCAAAGAGACATCAGCCCAAATTTTTTGAGGGGCCTTTGGTGTAGTAATGAAGTGTAGAGCCTTAGCATTAAAGGTCGGTCATAAACGAGAACTCGTCAAACATGTAGAAGACCTCGAGGAAGATAACCTACTTAGGGAAAGGGAACTTGCACTCACCCAGACCATGATGCACAGCACTCATTGTCGGTCGTGCATCGTGATTACCAGCAGCTCTTTCTAGAAGCTGCCTAGGCGAAGTACAAGTCAACCTGTCACAAGATCTACGAACACAGAGAAAGAACTGGCAAGCTCCTTGCCTGGCTGGAAAAGAGGGAGCAACTGCCCAGATGGGTTCATTCACTGCGTGGGCCTAATAGGGAGGTAATTCTAGACCCAGAGCGGATTGCTGATACTATCCATTTCGCATCACTATACACATCCACAGGCACAACCCCACCGTCTGCGACTGCCAACTTATTCTTGACTATAAATGTTTTCTGCTTGTCCACTAAACACAGAGACTCCCTGGAAAGTCAACTCACTGAACAAGAAGTTCAATTAGCTATACAAAATGTCCGCTCAGGTAGGGCAATTGGACCCAATGGACTCCGAATTGAGTTTTTTAAACCAATAGCTTCCAAACTGTCCCCCAATCTACTCCAAATGTACACCGAAAGTTTAAAAAAGGGTTGCTGCCAGCATATATCAGATGGCCTCCATCGTAGTTATTCATAAACAGGGTAAACCGCCAGATGATTGCAGGGCTTACCGACCCATCTCACTCCTCACAGTTGACGCGAAAATCTTAGCCAAATTGGTGGCCAACAGACTTATCCCCCATATAACTATATTGGTGCACCCGGACTAATCCAGCTGTATGCCCGGGCGGAATACGGCCCTGAGCTTAAGAAGATTAAATGGGGTACTGGGCAGACGCAATACGATCAGGGAGGATGCAACTCTGTTATCGTTGAATGCTACAATGGCGTTCGACACAATCATATGGGACTTTCTGTTCGCGATACTGGTGAGGATGGGATTCGGACCCAACTTTATAAAATGGATCCAGCTACTCTATGCCTGCCCGACCGCACAGGTTGTGGGAAACAATCATACCTCCACACAGTTTCAATTAGCAAGGGGAACCAGGCAGGGGTGCCTGTTTCGCCTTTGCTCTTCGCCCTGGTGCTGGAGCCTCTTGCGGTCTGGGTCAGGGAGGACCCACTGATCCTTGGACTAAAGTGGATGGAGAGCCATGAGGATCGCATTTCATTATATATATATGATATCCTTTTATACATTGTCTCACCATTGCAGTCTCTCCACCATGTTCTACACATATTCCACATATTCGGAACTCACTCAGGATACACCATTAATTTGACAAAATCTCAGCTCTATGTTCTGTGGGGGGCACCACTATGCAACCTAAGAGGACATGACATCCCAGTGACGTTGTGGGGCTTCTGATATCTAAGTATATAAATTACACTTGATCCGGCCATATTCTATGATGCAAATTAGCGTGAACCTCTGGCACGTTTCCGCACCGACACCAAGCCCTAGCACTCTCTCCCCCTCACTCTCTTGAGACGTGCAGCCCTCTTTAAGATGCTAGCACTGCTGCGCTTCCTCTACGTGTTGCAAATCTTCCCAGAAAAGATCCCTGATACTTATTTCATGAACATCGAGGGCGCCATACGAGCGTTGTTACGGGATGATCGAGCCCCTCGGATAGCCATGAAAAAATGTATGGCGGGGTGGTACGACGGGGGCATTGCACTACTGGATATTCAACTCTACTTCCAAGTATCTCAACTGGTCGCAATTAACAGATGGGCTCATGGAGCCCACAACAACCCAAAATTCTGCATGAATTGGTGGATTATGGGACAGGGGGAATACAACAGGGCACTGTCCATGAACCCCCGGAAGTTAAATCTCATGGGGCCCCCTGCGCGTACAGTAGATACATGGCACAGAGTAAATAGACAACTGGCCTGGCATATTAAACTCACACGGGCCACACCACTCTGGGAATCAGATCTCTTGGGATGTCTTTGCACCTGTCCAGGTTTAGATAAATGGGACCTTATTGGGATCTCAACAGTGGGGGACATGTAGATCTCTGGTAGGTTAGCCACCTTCGCAGAGCTCCAGCAAAAATACCATTTGGCAGAAACCGAAACATTCCGATACCTACAAATTGCCATGCAATCAAAGCAGTTTTGCGCAATGATGACCCACTGCCCAAGGCCTCCCCACTAGAAGACCGGCTTTTACTCGACCCTATGAATAAAAAGCTATATTTCTCACATAAAAAAATTACTAAATAAGCGCCCGACCCCTTGGTATGCCTGAGGCACTGTTGGGAGACAGACCTGGGCAAACTCGATGATGAAGACTGGCGAGATGCGCTGGCATCTCCCAGGGAAGTGGCTATCTCCATGAGAGTACGCTTGGTCCAGTTGAAAATCCTCCATTGCGTATACTTAGATGTGGGGGTCCTAGTCAAAATGGGTAGATGGGATGACCCTCTGGGCCTTAGATTATGTTGTTAAAAGGGAACTTTTTTCCACATTATTTGGGATTGCACAGGTGTGCAGACATACTGGGATGTGGTCACCAGGCAAATGGAAATGGCGGGAGGGAAGACCCTAAAGACCTCCCCACAGCTCTGCCTATCAAACATCTGGGATGCCACTGACCTCACGCTAACTGAGAAAACATGGGCCTTGCTGGGATCGGCCATTGCCAAACAAAATATTGCACAGAAGTGGGAGTGGGTGTAATTCCTGTTGTGCGTGACTGGGCCGCTGATATGGATAGGGCAATGATAGCTGAAAAGGATGTCTTCAAACACAGGGGATGCCCTAGAAAATGGGATTGCAAGTGGGGTGGGTTGAATAGATATAGATACAACATATGCCTGGCTCCGACAGTTGAACTGCGACACATCCGACACAACATTGTGGAATTACCAAATATTGACAATGTGATTTTGCATGAGGATGGGTAATATGATTGTCTATATTTTGACTAATACATGCCATATATATGTATACCTTAGCCCTGGTGCAATGTTATATCTAAACCGTGGACATATCTGGTATTGGAAATGTGATTCTACATGGGGATGTGTAACGTGATTCCCGAATACCAACTAAATCGATAGCATATATGAAATCCCCAAATCAAGCAGTACACAACAGATGATGTCATAATGGCACAAATACAGAGTAGTCAAAATCAGAAGTCGTAAATGAGCCTCAGAACTTCTAGAACAAGGTAGACTGCATCTCTAGTAATAAGGAAAACTCACAAATATTCTCCCTCACCCACTGAATCAAGGGGTTCTTATACACAATTCTTGCATAGAAAATTAGCTTAAACCACAGATTCAACATGATATGTTCCCATGTATCAATTCTTTGGTGAATTGGAGCAATTCACATCAATAACACTTCACATTAGTATTATCACATTTTCTATGAAAGCATCCTATTTTTTCACTACACTGTCATCCAGATGTCTTTCGAACAAAATATGGAACAATAGGCAAAAGCAGTGAATAAGAATAAGAATAAACTGAGCTACGGAAACACAGCTGAAGGAACATGAAATTATTTTACAATTAGAAATACTACATCAACTTGTTTTAGTTTTTCAGAAGTTTAGGGAGAGAATATAAGCATGGGAACTTACAGGGAGGGGTTGAACTGAGTAGTGAAAACAGCGAGAAAAGCAGCATCCATTATATCCAAAATGGAGTTTTATCCAAAATGGAGTATAACTAAATCATGTTAATAAACGCACTTCTATAGATTGTAAAACATTTGTTTTTAACAACAATCATATTCATTTAGCATTTACAATTATGATCCGACATAAAAATAATGAATACCTAATATTATCACACAAAAATATGAACTTTAAAAACAACTCTGAAGTACTGTAATATAAAATGTGAGATTTGAGTTTTGATTCGAAGACAGCAAAAACTATTTCTTAATGCAAGCATTCTGGAAGAGCTTTTCACAACAGACAATCAAGAGGTTCTAAGCATCGACCACTGGATGGAGAATGAGAGTTTTTGTTTGCAGACCCATATTAGCACGTATGCAGCTTTAAGGCATTTATATGCAACAATAATCCTGGTTTATGATCAGTTGTATGTTTTATCAGTTTTTTACCCCTATGCCAAAAGCAATCCTGCATTTAAAAAAGCAATCAGGCTGTGAATTTACCTTGTTGCCAATGAAGGTAGTCCTAAAATATTGCTTTACAGGAAAAAGATTCCTTTATAGACATGGTAGATAAATATGATGGTGAATATTATTTGATACTACCCCTGGTGACAAATATGTTATTGTCTTATGTGGCTTATATGATGATGATGGGTTTATGTTGCCAAGTCATCCTGTGTGCCTTGTGCACCCCCATATTTTGCTGAATGGCACAGATGGTAACTGACTGTCCCTGGGCTCTGTCTAACCGGGCCCATGGCTAGTGCTAACGTTGAAAACACACATATACATGAGGGAACACTACAGTCACGGGTGGTACAGGTAAGAGCGGTGGGGCAAGGCAGGACAGGCAGGGGGAAGTCAACAGATGATAGAATAGAGAATCAAATAAAGAAAATTAAAACCATTCACCTCGCGCTAGCGGCTTCGCCGATTCCACGATGCAGCGAGCGCAAGGTAAGTGGTTTTATTTTAATTTTATTTTCTTCCCAATTCTGTCGTCTGTCGACTGCCCCAAACCACCTGTTGCTGCTGCCCCACCTTTCGTACCTGCATTGGCTGCGATTGGTACACTATATATTAGGATACACTTATAATTGGCACGACCTACCCTATAAGTCCCATGTACATAATAAGGCAGGGGGATTAAATCTACATTGAAGTATCTGGTATATAATAGGGCATGGCAGTTTAGTGACCATCAGCCTTTTCCGAACTTGCATGTGTGCATTGCTGAGGATCTAAACGGTACAAAAGGGGGTGGTGATGGACTGAGCATCTGAACCAATTGAACACTCACACCCAGTCAACAGATCTGGGTTTAATACATCACCGTTATTTAGCCCACTCTGCCACCCCAGTTCAGACATGGCCATATGCAAATCAGTCTGACCCTGTGTCTCATGGGAACAGTCCAGCCTGAACTGCCAAGCCATGCCTTCCCTGGACCGGAAACAAGCTTCCGAGGACCGGTTTCTGGCATTTCAGCCGTCTTCAGCCCGGCTTGCTTGAATCCAGTGGCAAAGTGAGCAAGGGACTCACGTCTGAGCATACCCTGCCAACTTCTGGCGAACAAAGCGGTACAAAAGGGGGTGGTGATGGACTGAGAATCTGAACCAATCAAACACTCACACCCAGTCAACAGATCTGGGTTTAATACATCACTGTTCTTTAGCCCACTCTACCACCCCAGTTCAGACATGGCCATATGCAAATCAGTCTGACCCTGTGCCTCATGGGAACAGTCCAGCCTGAACTGCCAAGCCATGCCTTCCCTGGACCGGAAACAAGCTTCCGAGTACCGGTTCCTGGCATTTCAGCCGTCTTCAGCCCGGCTTGCTTGAATCCAGTGGTCATTTTACAAGCAGCCCAGGGTTTCAGCAATACTTTTAAATGTAAATTGTGCCCAAACTTGACTTTGGGGTAGGAACACTTAAAAAATAATAAATCAAAATACTTTGTCATTTTATAGTACCCCCAAGGTCTCCCCTAGGAGTCCCAGGGGTGGGGGCTCATGACAAAAGGTGTTTTATATGCACTGGGGATAAAAAGAATTACACATTTTACTTTCCTGTAGTAAAGTGCCTCCAAACATCAACTCTGGTGCTAAGAGCATTGTGGAGTGAGGACCTACACAATTGTTGCATATTCAGGACCCCTAACATCTTCTCAAGGTGTCCCAGGGGTGAGGGGCCATGTAACTATGAGCAGGGCCCTTATAAAATATGTTTTACATACCCTGATGATGGAGGAATTGCACATTTTAATTTCTCCATTGTAGATGCCCAGCCCCATAGGTTAACATGGCAATTATTTAAAAATACAAGACTATCGCTTGGATTAAATAAATTGCATTAAAGGACTTAGGAGAATGGGATTGATAAATCCAACAATATGCCATTGTTAAATTTATCCTAACATATACAGAAAATAAGTTATTAAACATTCTTGTCCGTGAGCTAAAATTCAGCCTTCCTCTGGTCTTTTAATTGATGAGAGGTAACAGGATTAGCCAGGCTGCTTTGATGAAATGATAAGTGGCTCACCCAGAGATAGGTTATCTGTTAGAGAGAGCTCTGCTACGCAGGAATGACAGAGCATGAGGGGAGGGATCCTAAAGCAAGAAGATTCAAAGGGAAATAGTGCAGGCAGGGAATGCCAGGTCCAACTTCCCACCAGACCCTCTGACCCAGCCAGATGACAGGCCTAATGCAGGAATTTGGAGATGGTAGGGGTAGGAGAGCTATGGAAATGGGCCATACTGGAGGTTTGGTTAACTAGTTCTTTCCCCTCTGCTGAGATTCCAGCCATACTGAATTTTGGTGGACTAGTGCTTTCTGGGAGAAGATTATGCTACACTTTGGAGGAAGTGGTCATGCTCAGGGGTGTTGCCCTGCACCTCATTGGACAGGGGTCCTCTCCTGCTCGACCCCAGAGAACACAAAATAAATAAGTGAGAGGAGCAGAGCCTATCAGATCTGCCACTTGAAGCTAAAAGAAGAAGAAGGCTTTCCAATATGGAAACTGTATGTACACCATCAGGCCCTGCATTCTGACTGACTACACCTGCTGCATTATCTTGAACTATAGCCCTTTGGATGTACCTTAACAGAGCTCCCCTGGATTATCACTACCAAGAATCCCCTGCCTGGAGTGCATCCAGTGGATTTGTCATGGTTTTGTCCAGGTGCATTGTGGGAATTGTGGTCCCAACCTTTTAAGGACCATCTTGGAGATTCCAGACCCTTGGATTGTGTTTCAGACAGTTTGGACCCTCAAGAGAAAATTCAGGAAGAAGTTTCAGAAGCTTGGAGAAGTGTGGAGTAACTTTGGAAAAAGCTCCATAAGGGGACCAACTCAACTGCAAGAGCCAACCGGCCACCTTCAACTGCAAGCCGGCCTGACCTGCTGGCTCGCCCGTTGAAAAGCTCTGCAGCTCCGACTTCCAAAGTTTGTCCGGAAGCTCCCTGAAAAGGAAGCCGTCAGACCCTCACTGAATCCGGACTGATAAAGAGCATCGAGCGACCCCGGCAGAAAAAGCTCCGTCAAACTTTCTAAGTCTGAAGGTAAAATCTCAACTGCTGCCTACCGCATGGGATATCTGATCAGGGCTTAATCGCGGTCAGCCTGAAACTTTTGATTTTGTCCCGGTCAAGCACGACCAGATATCCCAAAGTAACGCTATTGGTTTCTAACAGCTTGACAGTGCAAAATCTTTAAAAATACACATTTTTATTTCCCTACATTGGATCTTTGTCGTTTTGGTGTCATTTTAAAGGTAAAGATATTTCCTATTTTTATAAATTAGTATTTGATTTTTATTGTGCATTGTGTGTTAATTATTTACTGAATTGGTGTTTTTAAGTGGCCTACATACTTGTTTCCTAAGTTAAGCCTGCCTGCTTTCAGCCAAGCTACCAAGCTTTGAGCATGGGAATTATTTATTGAGAGTTATACTGAGCCCTAGATCATGATACTTGCCGTATTGTCATTAGTCAATGCATATTCACCACTACTAATAACCCACATTTCAACAGTATGTGACTACGTGGGTAGCAGGAAAGCTGCACTTTTATTACAATCTAGATGTTTGCTAGGTGATATGTGGATGATGAATCTGCTTATGTTTCTTCCATACGGATTTGCAAGTAGGGCTGCAATGATAGACCTACATGACATCACTAAAAATTCTTTCTGGCCAAGTATGATAAACCATTGTCATCATTGGAATCACTGGAGTACAATTCTTAGTTGGTTTATTAATGTGAGGAGCAAGAGAACGTGTTACAAAAAATCACAGCACGTCCTCACATTATCTAACTAATACCTAGCTCCTGTGCTGGATACCCTCAGCAGGGTCTGGGTGAGGACACAGGATTGAGGTCAATAATATCTATTGACCTATAACGTAGAATTTCGATTAGGAATTGAGTTTGACACTAACCAGTGTATATTCCTTTTCCTTTTTACTTCTCCCTAAATTATTCCATCTGGAATCTCTTCTTATGCTTGCAGTTTTATATCCAGTCTTATGTGGAGTACTGATGTGCCTTATCTTGTGTTTAATTATGCCTTTATTGGAGACAGATTCACTTACCACACAACTCTTAAATATGACAAACATCCAGTTCTCATGATTGAGATTGCTTTGTGATAGGTAGTAGCTGTATGATCAGATATGCTGTGTGCAGTGTTTGATGGGAAGGGGATAGATTCAAAATTGTCTGCTCTGGTTTGTCAGTTAGAGATCTAGTAATGGGGTCATCTTCCAGCCATTGTACACATCGTTGGGAATGGCATCTCCCATCCTTAACTCTTTAAGACAGGGCTGGACTGGAGGCAGAGTCTACACAATCTACACAGGGTGAAGTTGCACAAATGCAGATGGAATAAGATGGCTGAAAATAGGAGGAAAAAAGGAGTTGTTTATAGGTGAGCCAATGCATATGATGACAGAAAATCAAGACACCTTCTGTGCTCTACCCTAGTTTTCCTGTTTGTTCAGCAGTGGTTTCACTCTTACAGGTGGTAGTGTCAGGAAGCAGGAGACAAGAAAAAGCTGGCATTTTAAAGTAAAGTGTATGTATTGTTGGACCGGACATACTTGGGGGCATATTTACAACAACTTGCGATAAATATCGCAAAGCGCTGCTTCGCGCTATTTCTTTTATCGCCGGCTATCGCTGGATTTCAACTCCGAGGCGATTTGAAATCCAGCAATTGTGGCGAAAAGCACCAATATCGCTTGAAAAACAGACATAACATGTGTGAGATAATGAAATCCTTGCTGATACGCCCCTGTGACCTTAACCCTGCAATCCACCTCCCATTATGTAGATGGCTTAGTAAACTTTTAAGCAGGTGTTAAAATCCTGCGATAAGGGGCCTTAGCGCGATTATTCTTGTCACTAAGCGGGTCTGCTGCAGGCTTGTAAATACCGCAAAGCCTTGTTAACAACTATTTCCATGTTGTTTTGCCCCGGAACGCCTACTGTGCATGTCATTAGCGATGGCATGCAGGGCGATCAACAAACGGGAGCAAACTCACGGAAACTAGCGCTAACAAGACTTTGCATGAGCTTGTTAATAGTGCGATGTATCTATTGCCGCTTTTCTGGCTCTTAAAACCAGAAAAGCGGCAATATGGTCCTGATAATATAATATGCCCCAAAGTGTTGTTTTCCCGCAACTTTTGTGCCATGAATCCTACTGTTTTTGTTGACTTTGTTTTTGCTGGCCTTAGGACACTGCGCACTTTACCACTGCTAACCTGCTAAACTGCTTGTGCTCTCTCCCTAAAACATGGTAACAATGGCTTCCACCCAACTGGCATCTTTAATTGACTTTGATGTCCCTAGTAAAGTGTTACTACATATACCGAGGACCTGTAAATTAAATGTTACTATTGGGCGTGCAGCACTTATTGCGCTACTCGTTGCAGTAGCCTTTTAAAACATCTCAGGCCTGCCATTTCTGCCTTTGTGTGCAGCCTTAAACTTTCATTTCTATCTAGCTAAATAAAATACACCTTTCGTCAGGCATAAAACTTCCTTTTTAATAAATATGTTACCCCTAGGGTAGGCCCTAAACAGCCCATAAGGCAGGGAATTAAAAAAAGGTAGATGTGTACTTTTTAACTTTTACATGTCTTCGTAGTGAAAAATTATTGTTTCACTACTGCAAGGCCTTCCACTCCCATAGGATAACATTGGGTTATCTTATTACATTTGAGTGATAAAGTTCAATTGGGAGCAACTAAGAAAGCTGAGTTTGGTTTCTGAAGAATTGTAATTTAAAACCCTCTTTAATGATAAGGTTGGATTTTAAATCAAAATTCTGAAAATGTCACTTTCAGAATGTTGGCATTTTGTCCCAACCATTTGGTGTCTGCAGCCTGTGTAAGGCACATGATTAGGTGTATCTGGTAATTTGTCTTTGTGTATTGCCCTTCAGACAGTGAGACAAAGACGGAACAGGTATTGGCCGGATGAGCTATGTCTGACTTGTTAGGGGCTGGTGCTGTCACCTACCACACTTGCACATAAAAAAGTCTCTGCTTCATCACTCCCTCAAAGGGCTTTACACCAGAGGGTTAAGCACAGGTTAATTTGGCATTTGCTTCTGTTTCATACTAGAAAGAGTTGTGGTTGTTCCTTAAATAGGGCTTCACCACCTCAAACAGTAACCCACTTTTCTACATTAGTTCTACATTAGTGGCAGCTGTGGGATCTAGTACTTGTGTTTGTGAAGTACCATACAGTGTTTTTGTGTGACACTAAAATCCCACATAAAATAATTTGTTGCCATTTTGAGGTTTTTTTTAATTCTCCTAGATTGGCTCTTTTGCTTTTTTTTATTCACCCTCCTTTTACCTGACTGCCTGTGGGTACACCTGCATGGATAGAGTTTGAGCTTGCCAACCTAGATAAATATACTTTGTTTGAGCTCAAAGAGTTTGTTCAGGAGATGGGACTTTCAACCAAGAGGAACAGTAGGAAGGCTCTGAGAGTCTGGGCAGAAGTTCATCAGTCAATGGCAGCAGCAGGAGAAAGGATGGGGGGGGGGAGTATGTGGAGAAGCAAGGGGATACAGATCTGGGAGTGTAGCACACAAGGGAGGGGTATGTCTTGTCTCCTGAATTGTAACTCCATCCAAGAGCAGCAAGTAGTGTGTACTCGCAATAACTTTCCCCAGAGTAGATAGTAGAAGGTACACCCTGCACACATTAGAGATGCAAAACAAGATAAAGTATGCCCCCATGAAAGCCATCCTTGTCACCAAGTTTGGACGCACCCCCAAAGCAGAACCGCATGAGGTTTAGGGACAATCAGAAACTGGTAAACCAGACTTGGTTGCTTTTTTATTATTTCAATAAGGCAATAATGGCTTGGGTGAGGTGCAGCAAAGTGAATGATTTTACTGGGTTGTACAGTATTGTTTTGAGAAAGCACATACTCAGTACATGTTGTGTGGATCTGCACCAGCACAAAGTTGATGTCAATCTCACTTACCCCATAGAACTTGCAAAAGAGAGGACCTTTGGGTCAGTACCACAGTGTCCAAAAAGATATCTGAGGGGATCACCAAAAGGGCGGACAGGGTCCTCACCAGAAAAAAGAGGGGAAGAGACAAAACAAAAGAGTACTCTAAAGGTCCCCTAAATAGTTCCAGGGGCAGGAGTCACAATCCCCACCTGCGAAAAGGAAGAATGTATTATTTGATCATAAGTCCTAAGGGAAGACCTCCCTAAGTGCCACGAGTGCCATAATGTCAGGCCCACATGCCTAGCAAGAATTAGAAAAGCAGGCAGTAGGTCATCAACAATGGGCAGCCGGTGGAGGCTCTGAGAGACAAAGAAGCCAGTATGATTGCTTTCATGTATCGGCTGGTGTCATCAGAGCTGGTAGTCCCTAATGTATTCAATCAGGTTATAGTAGCTGACAACCATGAGTCACTACCCAGTGGCTCTGATTGATTTTGAATGGGGATGGGGGTTCTTAGGTTCTTTCAGGGTAGCTGTAAGTCCATCTATTCTTGCCAATTGTCTGCTCAGTAATTACATGGATTACACCATCTGGAAAGATGTGGAGCTCCAGTCTCACCAGGAGATGTCAGGTTTGCCAGAACGGGTGTGCCTGACTACATGGTCTATGGCCACCCAAGAGCGTAGTCAGGGAACTGAAGCCAGGGAAATTAGCCTAGGTACCTGCTGAAGAGTGGAAAGGCAAGTGGGTAACCCAACCCTGAAACTCCTGCGGTCCAGGAGGAGGCTGACCCTGAGGGCAATGTCCCGGAACCTACAGGGGAGGACATTGCAGCCCCGGAAAACTTACCTGAGCTGCCTAATTGGCAGAAGGAAGGATGACCCACCAGGCAGGAGTTCTGCAGAGCATAGAAAGAGTGCCCTGCACTGGAGGGCCTATGGAAGCAGTTCAAGGCCCAGGCAGCTTGTGAGACACCTCTGGTGATAAACAGATTTAATAGGAGAATGGTCTCCTGTAAAGAGAGGCTAAGGTTCCTGAGCCTGGTGCAATTTATGTGTCAGTGGTCCTCCATGTTCCCCTGGTAGGTCAACTATGGCAGGAAAATGCCTATGACTCACTTTTATTGGCCCTGGATGAAGGTAATCTAGGCATGCCCTGCAGATCATGTCCCACTTGCCAGGCTAGTAGGAAGTCAGGAGGGAAGCACACAAATCCGCTTATTCCCCTTCCAATCATTGGCACTCACTTTTAAAGGGTGGGCATCACCATTGTTGCGCCTCTAGAACCTAATTCATTCCTAAGCAACAGGTCATCCTGGTCTTAGATGACCATGCCACCTGGTAGCCAGAGGCTTCACTAGTGAGAACAGTGACTGAGCCTACTTTGGCCAGGGGACTGATGTGGATATTTACTTGAGTGGAGTTCCCCAATGAGGTATTATATGACTGGGGTACTATATTCAATTTTAGCCCATGAAGTCCTGGTGGGACGAGTGTGGAGTAACATACAAGTTCTCCTTACTCAATTACCCTTAGACCAGTGGGACAGTGGAAATGTTCAACAAGACACATAAAGACATGATAATGGGCCTGTCACAGCCCTTGAGGAGAAAGTGGGACATCCTCTTGTTATGCCTGTTGTTTGCTTACAGGGAGGTATAACAGAAGGGAGATATATTCAGCTCCTTTGATCTTCTGTACCGTCACACTGTCAGAGCGCCACTAAGCCTGGTAAAAGAGGGTTGGGAGCAAGCTTCCAATAAAGCCCCTCAAGATGTGACCAGCTATTTGCTGGCTCTCCGCACCCAGATGAACCACTTCTGGGCGAATATGAGAGAGACTCTGGTAGCTAGCCAGGAGGTCATGAAGCTCTGGTATGACCAGACGGCCACTCTGGTTGAGTGGCAGCCTGGCCAGAAGGTGTGGGTGGTGTAGCCCTGGGCCCTGCAAGAACATTGGTCTGGACCTTATGAGATGAAGGAGCAGATTTGGGAGGTCACCTACCTGGTGAAGCTCAATACTCCCAGGAATCCCTTATGGGTCCTGCATGTAACCCCCACTTGAGAGGTTCAAAGTCAACATGCATTCACCCCTCAACCGGTAATCCGGTTTACAACAGTGTTACATATCCCATTTACTTTGGATGTAGTTGACAACAGAGCATACAGGATGGCACATTACACATGGGCAAGTTTAGTGATGGCTCAAAAAGGAAGCGTGGAATTTAGGTTAGAAGAAATGGGGAATAGAAATAAGGAGTTGCAAAGGAGTGAGTGTGTAGTTCATAATGTTTGATGAAATCAATAACCTATTGCAGATGTTGGTAGCAATGTGAGTCTTGAGGTCACTGTCCCAAGAATCCCTTATAGCACTTATGGTAGGATACATTTGATTGTAAAACTGAAGCTGCAAAATAACACACAAGTGTGGTTAACATTATTAACATCTGAGGCATTTAACAGGGTAGTGCAGTCTAAACATGAACTACATGGTAGACAAAAACATGAACCTCAGGTAATGATATTGTGAAAGTTGAACAGTGTTATGTAAATTTTCCTCATAACAATGTAGAAATGTGCTTTAAGGTTAACATAGACAATGCATGTCAAAATAGTGGTTAGAGAAAATGTGCTTTTATTAAACATGCAAAAGGTGAAAATGCTGCTAATTTCTGCTAAAAGCACCCAATTCTAATGTTCTTTCACTGCTAAACTTCAATATTTTCTTGATTTATTCCTATCCTTTTAATAAAATAAATGCCTTTTTGTAAATGCTGATTTAACGTTATAACTGAACTGTAGAACTTGTCATCTTCCTGGAATGTGCTGTTTGCTGCAAATTGTTTTCTTCCTTCCTCACACCAAATGTCTTCATCATATTTTAGATAGTTTCCTTTGCCACATGTTTATAATGAACAAATATATTAACAAAAGAAAATGTTTGCTGTAGGTTTAACTTCTGTGATCCAACCAAAATTTACTAGATATTAATGTTTAATGTCACAGAGCAGTCCATTGTTACACAATGCTGCACTGAATAGCTAACAGACCAGGCCTGCAACCTTGCATGAGAAACTTCCTAGATGAATCTTTTTGTAATATGCTGTAGCCAGACTCAAATAACTTTATGTCGACATAGACGTTTATCATGGTAATTAAGAAAGAAGATGATAGACTATTGGAAGACTCTTTCCTATTGGATGGAAATGATTCAATATTTGCAACATGTTTTGTCCTTTCTGTATAGTATGTGTTCCTAGCCAGAGAGTACAGGCTTTCTATGCAATCCTACCCTGCGTGTCCCATATCACTTTGTTGTGCTAGCCTGAATTGTCATAAGCTACTGCTAATAGTGATTTGTTTTTTTTCTCACCCTTTGTGAGGAAACCTTCTATGTTTATACTGATCATAGCTACTGCTGAGATTTATTCCTTTCACCTGTTATAACGGTTGCTATTGCTGCAGTTAGGTAGCTCTGCCGAGTTTCCAAAACTACTCTTTATGGGGAGTTTTGCCTTTTCATAGTTATTAGTCTTTTGCTCCACATTTTACTTTCATCAGTTCTTGCTAGAATAGGTTAGGTCCTGTAGATTAAAATAAGGATTTACTTGATCAATCTAAATAAAAATATAACAAAACAGACTGATCTCTTAAAGAGAAAATACAACTTTAAAAACTTCATCAAACCTCTCATCATTGACTGAAAATTAAATGCTGTAAGACAATGATTATTTTTGAAATGTGTTTGGGTTGTGCTCCATTCTTATACAGTGGCAAAGATTCATCGACCTGAAGAGACATGGGAAGTGGAGTTTTGCTTAGCAAGTTTAAATCGCAATACCATGAGTGATGTGTCATAATATCAAGGCACCTAGTGGTTGCATCTCATAGGTTGGCTGTAGGGTCAGTTGAGTTGACATCGAAATTGGTTGGTATGGCAGCAGTATATAGATTTTATGTCAATAGGCCTATGAGGTACCAAGGTAGAGTGTATTAACATAGCCTAGTTGATGACTGTCACCATACTTGCATAAGTGTCACAGACACTTGTAAAATAATTCATGGAGTTTTTATTGTTTTTATTGTTGTAAAGGTGTTGTTGATAAACATAGCCAAAGAGTCTGATTTATGAACTTGTTGTTGGGGTACTTTGACATTAGGGAGGAGACATTCCATGGTGAATAATTACTCTTTGTAAAGTCCTAGCCTGCCCTTATTTTAATCTTCCACATGCATAGACCACTAAGCAAAACTATTTGCATCCAGAAATCTGTGTTCACAAATCTAGGCAAAACCCAGTCTACCGATGATTTAAATATGCAGACTTGGGTGGGTCGTAGGCTCAGCATATATAACGTCACATAATAGAAGATATCAGTTGTTTAGAGGTTTAATAATGCGAAAAAATGAGAATGCTTATATTTACAAATACATGTTTGTTATGTGAATAGGAAATTTTGTAGCACAGCTTTGATTGCTAGAAATGGCAGTGTCTATGTTTTCATAAAACTGGTCTTTGGTTTTTTACTTCCATCGTTAAATGGCATTCTATGAATATGTGGTGTAGTCTCATGTTGAGTTGTCATGAAAAAATGCCCAGCGACATTTGATTTATTTGATTATTTACCAAAATTAATGTTACATTAAAAGAGATTGTAGAAATGCTTACCCTTTATTGAGTACAATATTCTGTTGTAAACCTACATTTAAATAATGTAGTTTTACATGTAAATAATCATTTAAAATATGTTTATCAATTCTGCTGTCGGAATGGACCATATGAAATCAAATGGGGCACATTTTCTATTTCTTGGCCTCTCTCTTATTAAATCAATCTTATTAAACATCTGAAAATAGGGAACATTTGTATATTTTTCAAAGCATTCCTTGTATCTAGAGTTAATTGCTAAGAAGGTCATTGTAGTTCTATCAAAATCTTTAACATTGTTTTCATTTCTTTTATTTTGTATCCCCTCCTACAAGGCTATGGTAAGTTTATTTTTTATCTCTACATGTTATGTTGTCTATGAGTTCTGAACATCCCAATAATAGCTTTATATATTGTCTCTTTAATTAGTTGCAATTGAAAAATATTTTGTATGTGAGATATCCACAGTACATAATTGTCTATTAATTACAATGCTTTCAATTTAAAACACAGATACAAGGTTTCCTTAAATAATCAGTAAATATGCCACTTGAGGCACATACTAATAATAGATTTTTGTAAAAGAGTATTTGAGCAATCCCTTTGATATAATCTTATTTAGTATATTTATACTAATTTAAACTTATAACCATCGAAGAGAGAATAAAAACAATGATGTAAAGAAAAGGATAACAGTAAGGTATTCCTAGAACTAACAAATGCAGCATCTTGTGAGTCTTAGGACAGAACCCTTTTGGCTCCGAATGGACTCTTGTGGTGTAGCTGTCAGAGCAGAATTCAATGAAAGCTTGTTTTATAATGTTGAGTTCGCAGTTACAAACAAAGATTTTAATAAAGATGTGTAATACTAAGCTTCGGATGCGGTATAGTCATTGGGAGCACCCAGGCTGGGGAAAGCGCTACAACAGATAACAATTTAAATTAGGACTGCAAACCATAAGGCCAAAGTGAGGACATTTTTGTTCAAAGGAGATCAGTTCCCTTAGAGGAGAGGCACATCACTAACACGTATTAGAGTTTTTTCTGAGCAGGCATTTTTTCAGCAAGAGAGTGCCCATGGTTGAGTTGCTTGCTGAGCCTGACTATGACTTGAACCCGGTTGGGGTTGGAGCAGAGTTAGCCTCTTTTGACTTCCCACATACAGCCTCACCTCGTGTCACCCATAATGGAGTTGCAGTTTGTCAGAAGGAAGTCTGGCCAGAAGTGAGATTATGAGAAGGTGGTATCAGTGCCTCCCAGTGGGGAAACTTTCTGTTCGAGGGACCCAGCACAACTAAAGTCTCAATGGTGCACCATTTGGCAATCAAGGAAATTCTTTACCTTGTAAATGTTGCAAAAATACTGGCAATTTCTTTTTGAGTCAAAAGGTGTCCGTATTATCTTAACATGTATTTGTGATCTCTTACCCTGTCTACACAAGGTAAAACGTGCCAAAAGATCTGGCTTATGAATCAAGGTGTGCTTTGCATCAGTGATGGGTTTAGGCACTCAGTAGGTCAGCATACATGTACTCTGTCACTCATCTTTGCACTGATGCATATTCACCTATCCTCCACCCCATTATTGCATTCACCCTTTGACACAAATTCAATAAAACATACACATTGGAGTGGGTTTTTTATTGTATGGTGTTTTTTTCTTTTTTTTTGTTTAAGACGTTTTTATTAGATTTACAAATACAAAAGATAACAGAGAAAATGGGAACATAAAAATGAGGAGAGGGTATAGGCAATAAGAAAATATAAATAACATGAGCAAAATATAACAATATCAAAATAACATATGATAAACTAGGAATATTACTTATTAAAGGGGAAACATGAAAGAAAAAAAAGTAAGAAAAAGAGAAATAGAAAGAAAGAAAAATAAAGTAAGAGGAAGAAAAAGAGAAGAAAACGAGTAGAGAATAGTACAAAGAGAAAAAATACAAAGAGAAAAAAAAAGATATCACATTAGTGTATAGGAGAATGAGAAGAAAGATATGTAGTGAAAGGAAGCCAAAGGAGATCAGATTAAATTTTTTGAGAAAGAGAAGCAGAAGAAACATTAGCAATCCTATGTTCATCACAAACGAAATTCCACCAAGTTAATAAAGATATCGTGGAGTTGTCTTTCCAGGAAGAAAGAATAACTTTAAAAGCTAATGCAATGAAAAGGTCAAATAGACTCGAAATTGAAGGTACATCAATGACAACAGGTGATAAGGAACCTAAAAAAACATTCTGAAATGTCAGAGTAGCATTGAAGTTAAAAACTAACATGCAAATATTCCAAACAGAGTTCCAAAAATATAAAACATGGAAACATTCATAAAGCTGATGAGTTAACGTGCCCGTTGTAGTACAACATGACCAACATAATGGAGAAGAAGTAGATGAAAATGTAGAAATATTAACAGGAGTAATAATAGCTCTATGATAAATAAAATATAATGCTTGGGTTATACGAGCAGCAGCAGAAGTTCTAAATAACTTGGACCACAATTTATCCCATGTCACAATAGGAAGAGAAACGGACAGATCAGTTTCCCATGCCAGCTCAATAAGAGACTTAGGTCTTTCATTAACATTTGATAATAATAACTTATAAACAAGAGCAGCTTTAGGTCTATGAGATGAAAATAGGGGGTAAAGAGGAGAAGAAGGGTATAAATATGGTGTGTGAGATGGGAGGGAAAAAGTATTTAAATGAGATTGTATGGCAGTAACAATAATAGTGTACTCATTAAGAAACGAATTAGGTAGCTGATAACTTGTTTGTAATGTATGAAAGGGAACAATAGACAAATTGAGAAGGAACTGGTGAACAAAAATAATACCCTTTTCTTTCCAGTACTTGTATTAAAATGGCTTGCCTTTATATTTAAGAAATTTGTTATACCATACAGTGGAGGATAAGAAGCACTGAAGAGGTAAAAAATCCTTAGAAAGGTATTATCTGATAAGGTTTGGGAGTTTCTCAAAACTGGATTAGTAGACAGAAAGGTGCAATTGGACATGTAAATTATATGGGAAAATGAGAAGTCTTTTAATAGGGAACATTCAAAAAGTACCCATCTGGGAACAGGAATATCCACAAAATCATAAGCTAATAGAAAAGATTGTTTAATCAAAAAGGCTGCAGGATTGAAAATTTGGGAAGGGTACACCACCTTCAACTTTAGGGCGAATGAGTTTATTTAGGGCAATTTGAGGGCGTTTATTGTTCCACAACATTTTTCGTACAAACAGAGTTGATTCGAGAAAAATAGATATTGGACATTTTAATAGGAAGCAGTGTTTTTTACTTTTTAACTATTTTGATACTGCTAAGTGCTTTACACATTTTCTTAAGCTAAACCTGCCTGCTTCATGACATAGCCATCAGGGGTTCAGCTCAGATTGAAATTACTGAACCATTAGCTGATCATAACAAGACAGTGACATTATTATTTGTGGCATACTCCCATTCACCACAACTAATAATCCACTTGCTCACAACCAACAAATGGCTGAGACTAAATATTGCAAAGGATTTGGAATAGTGATCAGCCCTAATTCTACAAGTAACTGTACTAAGCATGAACTAAAATGGAGATGGACTAAAATGGACCTGATGCAAGATGATGCAAGATGGCCGCTGAAGGGGAGCCCTAACGAGGAGCTCCGGGGCTAGGGATCTCCAAGTCTGGACTATATCCCTGATTAACCCCTAATCTCGACCCAGGATCAGGCAGGACCAAGCGGAACCATTACATGATGATTTGAGTGATCTGATAGCAAAATCGATCACAGAAGACGCAAGACGCTGGAGGGAAGCCGGGACCTGGTCAGTGGACAAGGCGGACTCCCCACCACGGACTCCTCGGACGACGGATGCTGACCACCAGCTGCACCCACCACGGACATTCCCTCGGATATAAGCGGACCTGACCTGACCTGAGATCTCTGAGGAATTATCGGCGGAGGTTCCGGTACCTGGGAACTCAGACTGACCATCGGAAGGCGGAGCTGGGAGACCTCGGCGCCGAACAGGAGAGGTAGGATCGTCCGCATCCCCAGCGCGACCCTACCAGCTGGGAACTCCTCGAGATCACACCGTCCCGAGGTACAAGCATAGGGAAAAACGGTGGGTGACCGCATCAGAGGAAGAACGAGAACCGGCTCGCCTGTCCTTAAAATGGCGGCCGCTTAGGACTACCAAAATCTAGCTACCTAACGGAACCCGCCAATCACCATCCAGGAGACATAGACACTGTAATAGGACTAACTTCGGGAGCCAGGGAAGGAAAACATCCCTGACATAGACACTGTAATAGGACTAACGAACCGCCAAGAAAAGGGTCCAAATACCCCAATAAGTGGAACGGAAATAGAGAAAGGAGCAATTATCTGAAATAAAGAAATTGTGCAAGAGAAAGGAGACTTCCCAGAACCCACCCCAATTGGTAAAGAAAACAAATAAAGGACAAAACAAGGTTAGAAGTGGAAAGAGAGAAAAGACTAAGAAAAGTGGAAAGAAAGAAAGGACCTAGGAAAGCATAAAGGGGATAATCAACTTCAAGAAAAAGTGCACTGGTCACTCATCACTTGACTTCTAGCTCTCACTACTAGGGATAGGTAATTATTAATCAATGACTATTGATGGCACCATATTAATTACAAAGTAATGATTAGAACAAAGTAACACAACTGACTAAAGGATTAATTTAACCCAATTTATACAGTACTTTGGAAGTCACTTTTCACCTTCTATATCCCCCACTTCTACAAAGACATAATAATAAGAGAATGCTATACCACAAGGGAAACTAGACCTCCACCTTGAAACGATAGTACTGAGCTACTTCCACGTCTATAAAGGCTTAATATAAAGAGCAAACTATACCACAAGGGAATCTATACCTCCACCTGAAACCATAGTACTGAGTTATTTGATCTCTATTTCCTCCAGGTTACACTAGTTGGGATCGAAACAGTACAAAACAGACCTTTAATACGAATCATAATGGATGGAAGACACCAAGGATCGACTGGGTCTAGTGCAAAGAGCATAGAATACCCTTCAACTCTATCCAAAAATGCTGCCAAAAAATTCAAACACAATACTTTGAGAAAAAATCCGAACATACTGTTCTCTGACCCATATTTTGACAGAGTCAAAGGCATCAAGATGAACGATCTTATATTCTACACAGACAAAACAGCGAAATGGCGCAACGCCCTTACAAAAATGCTGTTCACTAAAACTATAAAAAACATACCATATGGCACTAAGATAACGACCACTTTAACTAAAAGAAGTAAGACAGAATTATGCATTACCATATATAAAACTGGAATAGTGCAGATTCAAGCAACCAACAGAGAACTCGAGAAATTTGAGTCAACTTTCCAAAACTTAAAGGAATACATAGAAGGACCAAACGTCCAACAAAACTTGACACTACCAGATATCACACTTGAAAACATCGACCCCAAGACTAGAGACACCATTCAATCGGACGGCCAGAACAACCAAACCTTTAACACCGCAGATTTAACCGAAAACGCGATGGTAACACCAGAGACTGAGGGAGAAAGGATAGAAATGTCCACCAACCTAGGAAACAAAGAGAAGAATCAGGTCCCAAGGAAAGAGCCGTGGCCGCTAACGCACAACTCCACCGCACCTGAAGAGTGTACCCCAGCTCCAAGCGAATCCCTCTATGAAGCTAACGAAATGAGCAAGGTAGATCATACCGACCCTCCTTACCCTCCCCCGAACACGAGACCGGAATCCTACAGATCCCTATCCACAAAAACACCCCTTACCAAGAAAAGATGGGTGGTAACGAGATCAGATCAGTCGCAGAGAAGAGCAAACTGCAACGCTCAGCCAGCCAGTTCTACCTCACACAAGAATTCATCCCGAACACAGAAAGAAGTCAAGGAGCTCCAGAAACTCGTAGGTAACCTGGCGCAAATGTTGATGAAAGTCTCACAGACAATGGGAAAAATCTGGGAGATGACGATAAGCACACACACCAAGGTTTCACACATCCAGAATCTGGTACTTAGACCCAACAGACCTAATAGGACCAAGCCCCTGTCAAATGAAGAAACTCTAGCCTTACTCAGGTCTTATGAACAACCTGCCCGTAGTAAGGAGGAGAGTATCAAAACAGTACCTATCGACTCTGGTAGAACGTCCAGAAAGAACGACAGGAAAGCAATACACCAAAATCTACAACAGATTCAGCTAATTGCATCCGAATCGGATAATGGAAAACTTGTTAAATCACAGAAACCCCTGAACTGCCTTCTACTTAATTGTCGTTCGGCAACCAAACATGCAGCAGACATAGCCGCCCTCATCATCAATAAGGAAATTGACCTGGCCCTCCTCACGGAAACATGGCTCAATGATTCATCATCTCCTACCATGGATCTCTTAGTACCTCCACAATATAACATCGTCAGGCTAGACAGACCAAGGAATGTGGGAGGAGGCATAGCCTGCATTCACCGGTCAGAGATCAAGGTCTGCCAATTCCAATCTGACCCCTTAGAATCCTGTGAATACCTTGGTATTAATGTGAGAACACCAAAGAATCAAAGCTGCAAACTGCATGCATTCTACCACCCACCAGGAGAGAACGCAAAGTTCACAGAACAATTGATGGAGATCATAACGACCAACTCTAACTCGGACGCCAATAATATATTCCTAGGCGACTTTAACCTCCATTGGAATGACGGCAGTGATAAACTGGTCAACTCGCTTAAAGACTTCCTCAGTGAGCTAAAACTTGTACAAACTTGCAACCAACCCACTCACTCGCAAGGAGCGACCTTAGACTGGATTATCTCAAGAAAGAATGAGGCATCTATCCTTGCCATAGACCCATGTGACTGGTCCGACCATCATATCATAACATTCACGATACCAACAATGACAAAGGGCAGGACCGTGCAACCACGCAAGCTCAAGAAACTGATCCGAGACACAAAAGAGGCTAATACTGAACTACTGGTTGAAAGGTGTGAGAAGGACCTGAAGCCACCCAACAATAAGCGAAATGTTAATGAGCTGACTGATCACTACATAACCTCGATCGGCAATATCGTCAATGACACCATGCCCCTAAAACTGAAAAAAGTATCAGAGAAACCAAAAAATCCTTGGTTTAATGAATCATTGAATGAGGACAGGCGCAAACTGAGAATGGCCAAAAGGAGGTGGAGACAACATCCCTCCTCACCTGAGCTGAAAGCACTCAGGAAAACAAGAAAAGAATACAACAAAAAAATAATCAACACCAAAAAAGAATTTATCAGAGCTGAATTGGACAGTGCCATAAACAGACCACGAAAACTCTTCGAGATGTTAAAACAGCAGTCAAATAAACTAGCCAAAACGGTTCTAGAGAATACAAAAACTCCCATAAGCTGCGAGGAATTCTCCTCATTTTTCACGGAAAAATCTAAATTGCTTGAAGTTGAACTCACAATTGCAGCAACTAACCTTAGGACACTGCCTCCACCTAAAAATGAGGCCAATATCTCACCAGAGAATCTCCAAACTAAAAACAAGGCAAAATGGGACACATTTGAATTATACGACCAGGAAAAGATTGCCAGAACGCTGGCGGAGATTAGACCAAACAACCACTATCAAGACCCTCTACCAGGAAAGTGTGTAAGAGAAATCAGCCACACTCTAGTGCCAATCTGGACCGAGATAATAAACGCCTCACTTGCACAAGGAACCCTCCCTGACTGCCTAAAAACAGGGCAGGTGATGCCCATCCTCAAAAAACCGACAGCTGATGCGTCAGACCCGAACAACTATCGACCAGTGACCAACATCCCTCTACTGGCTAAACTCATTGAGAAATGCGTGCAGGGCCAACTAAGTCAACACATCGCTAAATTCTCGCTACTGGGCGATTGCCAATCAGGATTCAGAACAGGGCACAGTACTGAAACTGCGATCCTGCATATTGTCGATGACGCCCTACAAGCCCTAGACCGAAATCAAACTTGCCTATTGATCCTCCTAGACCTATCATCAGCATTTGACACGGTAAAGCACGAAGTGCTAATGACCAGACTACAAGACAGGATGGGTTTGTCTGGAAACGTGCTGAAATGGTTCAATTCTTTCCTACAGAACAGGACTCAGCGATTCCTGGTTAACCAAGCAATCTCTTCCCCGAGCCCCAACGCAATCGGGGTCCCACAAGGCTCAACGCTATCTCCAGATCTATTCAACTTGTATGTAGAACCTCTCACGGAGATCCTTCAAGAATCTCAGGTATCCTATCATATGTATGCAGACGACACACAACTATACATAAAGATCGCCTCCCTTGAGGACATTGACTTAATGAACAAGACACTAAAGAGAGCTTTGCGATGGTTAACAATGAACCATCTGAAACTAAACACCCAGAAAACAGAATTCCTGCTAATTTCACCGGCAAGGAGCCAATCTGAAGTTAAAGAGTGGACTAAATTGGTGACAGCGCTAAACTGCACCCCGACTCTAGTTAACTCAGCCAAATCACTAGGAATTACACTAGATGAAAACCTCGACATGAAAAACCATATTAGCTCAATGGCCAAGAGCGCCCGCTTCCACTTGAATTATTTAAGAAAACTTAAACCCTTTATCTCTGAAACAGATCTAAAGCTGGCTATCCAATCACTAGTCATCTCGAGGATCGAATACGGCTGCACCACATTAGCGGGCCTACCGAAAACATCCACAGCACCACTAAAAGCCTGCCTCAACGCAGCGGCGAGACTCATTACGGGAACGAAGAAATTCGATCACATATCTCCCCACCTGAAAGCACTAAACTGGCTACCTTACGAGGCTAGAATTCAAATGAAGATGGCCTGTATTACGCACAAAGCGGTTCACTACAACACGCCTGGATACCTAGCCAAGAAACTTAAGCTCTCAGGAGGTAATAGAACAACTAGAAGCGCAAAAGATTTGCTATTACGACCAGCCTTTTTCCACAAGAGAAAGACCTACAACCGAGCATTTTCCGGAGCTGCCCCCAGAATCTGGAACTCTCTACCTCCAAACATCAGGAAGATTCAAAATACAGTAACATTCAAACGAGAACTGAAGAGCCACTTGATGAGTAAATACCCTACTTAGAGAAACCTACGGATCACTGGGATGATCACTTACGCTAACTGAGGGCTGTCGTCTCCATGGAAAATTTGAAGATCTGTATCTGATAATGAACTGATGCCGGGCTCAAGCATTACTGCTACCTCATATACGTGTGAACTTTTAACTATATCTCACGGTCAGACTATATAACTTCTACCTCACTTGATTTATTTATCCATATAAGTGTGAATTTATAACTATAGCTCTTAGTCATTCTATGTAACTTCTACCTCACTTGATTTATTTATACATATTATCATTGATATGCACTGGAACGCCTTATAACCCTACCTCAATGATCATGGTTTGTTAGCATGACACAAGCCAAGCCGTGCTCGCCATATAACGCTAATTGCACAGTCTTTATGAATATATATATCTAATCTCATCCATGCAGTATATTGCCTTCTACCTCATTATTCTTTTGTGGTTAGTACTGCTACTATAATGTCGATATGCAATTCTGTCCTGTTAAGCGCTCTGATACCCACGGGTCTTGTCCGCGCTATACAAAACATTATAAATAAAATAAAATAAAATAAAATAAATAAATAAGAGAGAGCCCAATAATGCAGCTTTTCCAGACAGAAAGGAGGAAATCAATACAGTGCTTTACTTTACAGGTTGGTTGATCAAGTGTCACAATCAACTGTATCAAAGAAGAAGGTGTACAGATGTAATATTATAGGGACTGTTGAGAGACCTGTATCCTGCCCAAGCCTCATGAACTCTGGTCACCATACTGCTTTCTGTTCGATCTCAAGACAGAAAGCCATCATTCCAAAATCCAGGACATCATAGGATTCAAGTTGATTTCAGAATCAATGTGTGTGGTAGTTCTCAATTGTCCTAGTTGTAGATGGGGGAAGCAAGATATGTCTGTATTTAGACTTAGTGTTAGTATGAAGGCTGGACTTTTTTCAGTTTGGACTTATTCCCTTCTTCCTTACTCTGCTGAGGAACTACCTTTGCTGATAGAATAATATAACACAGGTTCAATACAACACAAGTTCAAGTGACGGATGATCGATGGCCCAACCAATGCGTCAAAAACAACCAAAAGGCAAAAATCATATCCTGGATCATCCTGGATCCAGTGATGAAAACTCATCAATGGATCCATTCAGCTACTAGCATATACCTTCAGAGAAGGACATATACACCTTTTTAAAGGTTTTGTATAAAGGAAGCCCTACTACTATAAACTACTTGTACAAAAGTATTTACAATTAACTATCTTGTTGTTTACAACATGTTGTTTTGAATAGACAGTGTAGGCGTTGATATTACATTGTTGGTTTTAAAATAGTTTGTTTTCATTGTAACAGACGCTTGCGGCTCGAAAGGCTGGAATATCACTGGCTATGGTCATCCGTACATCACTAAATAATGAAGAACTGGTGAGTGATTACAATAAATGATTAATATTTCATGAATTAATAATTTCATTTTCTATAATTTCATAGAAATTGAACAACTTTTTTGAGATTTGTTTTGTCTTCACTTATGGTAAGCATGTCAATGCAGGCTATACCACAGATAAGAAGATGCATTCCTAAAATATTTTAGAAATACATTAATATTTGCTCAACATGTATACCTGTCACTGCTTTGAATGCCGGCACATCAATTATCATTTAATGGGATAGGTGATCAGACTCATCCCCTGTCCCCTTGGCACAACATTTGGAAGTTAGTCAAAAGACTGTCACAAAGGGTTATTTTAAGGTTTTTATTTACTAATATAAAATACATTATCAGCTATACACATGTTGATTTAGTGATTCCAGTTGAAATGATCAAGCACAATGCAGGAAGCAATGAAATGTCACACACGATCACACCTGACTTTTGACTTAGGCTGGAGAAAGGAATAGTAACAGATGAAGAAGGTAACTAGCCCATCCATGCTCTTGATTTCTCCCACTCCATTTAGAGGTGCAGAACCTGCTGTGATTCCAAAGGTGGACCCTCATCCGACTCAACTTGACCATGCGTTCCCTCCACTACTCACCATCAAGTGATAGAGATGGTTAATGGAGCTATTTTGGGTGGGTTGACTATCATTAGATTGCCATTCCATGGACCACAATGTGAGGTATGCTGGTTCCATGCAGGGAAACAAATAATGGTGACAACACACAAGAAGAAACCTCCCTGCACAAAGGGACTATTGCTTACCAGTTGAAAAATGGCGCATGTCTGCAAACTGCTCTGCCTGTGGTATAACTGCCGCACTAGAGGCTGACTGAAGGCTTTAGTGCTCCTTGTCATGCAGGTAGGGGTAAATTAATCAGGCTGGGCGTCCCCTACCATGGGACTGGAGGAGATATCCTCCACCCATCTGGTGGTAATGTTCTTACGATACCTCCTTAGTATTCAGTTGTTCCCAGTACACAAGCTGGTAGACCCCTAAATAAGAATGCATGGTCAGAACACAAATTTGTTATTAAGTGACAGCCCCTGCCCACCATCACTCAATACATAGATCCTCTTTTTGAATCTGAGATTTGCACACTGTGCACAATTATTGTTAGTCAACACTGTACCCCAGCACACGTAAGTTCAAAAGATCTTTTCAGAAGTTATTAGCGCACAAAACAAAACAGGTCAATTGGTCAATTTTTCTTCGTTTTAATCAGTCTTCATGTTGCTAATAGCTCAACTGTTCCCAAGCCAACACGTGTTTCACAGTATTGCAGTTTTTAATGTGGCGATAATTGCAGGCCACATAAATCCCAGTGGCGTGAGGCGAAATCCAAAAGTAAAATTCCAAGCTGTGGGGCAAATGTAAGTGTGTTTTTTCTGCTTAAGACTCTGTCTGATGTAAGATTGTGGCTCTTTTTAAATTTAAAAAGAAACATCACTAGGAAGATGCTAAAGTTATAATTCAAATAGGAGACTAATGAAATTGCTTTCTAAATGAGAATTACAAACATTCAGAATCATGGTTGCACGTGATCACGCATATATTGTTCATTTACACATACGTGCATGCAATGTATTCATGCAATCGCATAGTAAAGCTTTTTTCTACTTGTAGAAATATTTTTCCCATGAAGAAGCCCCTTCTTCTTCAACAACACCAGTTAGATAGAAGGCAGTATCTTTTTTCCTTCCTAAAATAGAAATTTATTTTCGCCTAGTTTTCACAGAGGTATTTTTCAGGAAACGTTTGTAAATACCCACAGATAAGGATCTTTGTGGGACTTTCCAACCTTTTGAGGGTACTCCGTCCATGAAGCACCCACTCACGCCCTGAAGAAGATGGATTTACAAAGAAAAGCATGTCTCTTTCAAGCATAAATCCTTATTTTGATTATTTCAAACGTGGATATAACCCATAGAAAGATCATTTGCAAATAGAAGCTAAAACTAGTCAGAGGCCAATTTGTAAATTGGGCCCTTTGAATTCGCAAAAGCACCTCCTTTTCATACACATCTGCAAGAAAAGTCCCTCCAAAGCCATATGGATGGACGCCCCTCCTTCCTGCCACAAGTCTTGGGATTAGTTTGCTTGGGTTGTAGCTTGCCAGTTGAAAGGGAAGTGTGTGTGTGTGTGTGTGTGTGGGGTGGGGACAACTCAAAAGAGACCTTTAGCCGAGATTTCATATCAGTATACCCAAATCATACACTCAACACGAAAGACAGCCCCTCTACGGTATGAACCTCCTCTTATTTTTTGACCCCGTACAACTAATAGCTTGACACCATCTATTTACAGGAGGTCACAGGCTATTTGCCCTATTCTGGAGTTTCATCAGGGCCTTAATGTGACAGGAAACAAACTAGTGCCACCCTATTCAAGGTCCATAAGTGTCATGACCTCCTATGTGCTCACTCTCAAGAACGTAGATGAAGCCTGAAGGCTGGAAAGATTCTCATTTATTTGAAATTAATCATAATGCCATATCTGGTGCACAGGTTATGGTGCTAATTTGGAAAACCGACCAATCAGAATTACTTATCATGAACTCTGGTACAATGGACTTGTAAGAATGGCCCCCCACCACAACTATGAATAAAACTTTGGGAATAGGTCAACTTCAACTGTTGGCAAATGACAACGAGGTGTTCAGAGGGCATTCATTCATATTACTCATTGCTTCAGACCGCTCTAATGAGAATGTTTTATGCTAGTTAATAAGGGTCATGGCAGTTAACACAGTCTTGTATATCCCCCAAGCCCAAGGTGTGTTCTTTACATATTTACAACTGAAGCAGGCTTGTCATGAGCACACCAAGCAGTATCGCAATGAGTGAAGATGAAGTAACAGGAATTCACAATCCAGTAACGTAGTCTCCTGTACTATTATGGATCAACTTCATGTCTAATCATGGGAGTGTAAGGTAACACATTCATTTTTGAAAAACACTTTCTCCCTTTCAAGCACTATTCAGTGGCACAGTTACCTTTCTGTAGTTAGTTCTAACACCCATCAAGAAGAACAGATAAAATACCACAGACAATCTGAAACAATCACATAGCATATGGTTTAATATACCATGGAGTATACCATTATGTAATAATGTTCCTGAAGGTGGAATCAATTTGTTTAACATTTCAATAGGTGCAGTTATAAATTATGTGGAATATATCATAACCATATACATTTTGTACCCACAAATTATTTTTGGGATATGGCTAAAAAAAGAGATACCCTGATCAATATAACGCTCCATCCCTAATGACACATGGAATTATAGTTAGAACATTGGAATGTTGGGAGCTCCATTGAAAACAATTGAGTGCTCTGGGCTTATAATGGCTGGTATAAACCTGGAGCTCCAACATTCCAATGTTTCTTTGTTCACAGCTTTTGCTGTGAACAAAGTCTTCAGGAAACCTGAGGGGATTCCAATCCCCTAACGCTCCCAAAAGGCTTTGTTTTTTTTGTTAGAACATTCTGTCCTCTAGTGACAGAATGTTCTAATAGCCGTATAGCCCTTCGTAAATGAGCTATACCGCTATTAAAGAACCTCTCCCTTGTTAAAGGCCCTCGCCTTCGGCTCGGAGTCTTTAACGCTGGAGAGGGCCTTTAATAGCTGGTATAGCCCTCCACGGCGGGCTATAAGGCTATATTAACATCGTACTTTGTCTAGGAATGTAATGCAATCTCGTACATTGATGACATGACAATATTGTGAAAATTATTCCTTTTCTCAAGAATCCCTAATCAGAAAGGTCTTAATTAGAAAGGTCTCATGACAGTTTAACAAATGATCACAAGCACTTGTCATGCATGAGTTCAAAGGCAAAATAAGCCAGAAATCAAGAACAAGTTTTAGGTTAATGAGGTTAACACTGATACTGAAATGCATTTTACAAATATATATTCATTGAAAAGCATCTAAAATGTGCCAATTACCGTGATAGATGTATAGATAGACAGATAGATAGACAGATAGCTAGATGGATGAATAGATAGCTAGATGGATGAATAGATAGGTAGATGGATAGATAGATAGATAGATAGATAGATAGATAGATAGATAGATAGATAGATAGATAGATAGATAGATAGATAGATAGATAGATAGATAGATAGATAGATAGATAGATAGATAGATAGATAGATAGATAGATAGATAGATTCTAGAGTGTTTGATTCCCAAAGTACTATTCAGCATGCAGGTTTTTTAGTGCACCATGTAAGGATGTCTGCATAGGTGAGGTAATGGTACAGAAAATCTTGCAGAGAAGTGAGTAGGGTTCTATTTCATCAGCATTGAAAAGATAAATAAAGCACACTTCTATTTAATCAAATAGCTTACTTTGAAGACAGAGCTTAGAACTGCTAGGCATTCATAGTCTGTCTCATTCTAATTAGGCACACAAATGAGTTTAACAGGATATATGGTAAGTCCACATAATTACAAACAATCCCTCAGAATCTAGCTTCGTTTTCCTATAGAATTCGTTAATAAGTTATACTGTTAAATTGATTGTCTATCATCAATAATGCATTGTGACTGTAAATACTGACTTGGAATGTGCAAATACAGGATTAAGCCGTGAAAGTCGTGGAAATCATTTGTAAGACAGATGCACACAAAGGTTTGAAGCCTATGCTGCAATTACAGTGGATATCTTTGTGGTATAAACATTCATGAATGGGTCTACTGCCAGTACCTCAACTTCACAATTTTAGCATTACAGAGTAGTGCTCTGAAGCACAGACCAGACCACGTACTCTTGCTGGTGCAAAGACAATGTGCATGCAGAATTAACGGTGTCATTTAGTACTTGTTTTGCCTCAGATCACACTGCAGCATTGCAACCTCTTCCTTACACATCATAGACAATGCCCTTTTGGCCACAGATGATGACCCCTGTCTCTGGTATTTCTAGGTCTCTCAGCTGTCTTAGACACTTTTCATCATCCAATCATCATTCACTCCCTGGAGTCTCAAATGGATGTTACCAGCTATGTACTTCACTGGTTCTACTCCCACCTTTCCAACTAATGCCAGTTTATTCACATGGGCTGCTCCAGGTCACAGAAGATCCCCATCACCTGTGGAGTCCCCATGCTTTCCGCATGTCTCCTGTCATCTTCAACCTTTTCATGGAGCAGCTAGGTACTCTTCTCACAGACAGCAGCATCAAGATTCACCAACATACCAATGATGATCTACACGTCTCCATCTGCTTCAGATGTCCAACACTTCAAACACTGCTTGCATATCATCGAAACTTAAAGCTCAACCCAACGCACAACAGAATTACTTGTATTTGCCGAGAACAACAAGCAGGACACCATTCATACTTTACTGAAGGACATGAATCTTGGCTTTGAACCCCAACTTTAACTGAATACCAAGTCACTTGGATTCACCCTAGCCACCAACCTCACCCTCAAGGAACACATTGCCAAAAACATTACCTAGTCGCAGCTCTCTGTTCTAAAGAAAGACGATCTTTACCCAATCAGTCTCTTTTGGGGAAATCTTTACTTTTAAATAAGTGATGACCTGATTATATTTTTTTATTACCTCGGATGAGGGTGCACCAGTTCGCTCATCTCTAACAGGTCCTATTTCTGGCAAATCAATCGCAATTTTACATTCAGTCCACAAGTCACAACGAATCACAATGTCAAGCAAAGTATCCAAATCCTTTAGTAAAAATTTTGAAACGTTCACAAATCTTTCAACTTGATTATACCATTCAACAGGCATCTCGGTTAATTTTGGGAAATCATTTGTAAAGTACAGTATATCAGCTCTATTCCACAGAACATGAACACAACCTCCTCCTGGTGCTTCCCTCATTGGAAATATTTTTGTCTCTGCATTTTCTGTTCCCTCTCGAAACTTTGGATACATCGGCGTAAATGTTTTCTTTGTTTTCATCTTTTTTGCCCACCTGCCTTCCCATCTCTCCAATTCACCCCATTTCCTAAGAGTTGTCGGTAGCTCTATAATCTGTAATATTTTCCCTTAGGGTTTTAAACTCTCAAGATCCTTGTCACTGAATTCTAATCGGTAAGCCTATTGTAATGTTTTGGATTTTTGTATGTCAACCCCATATTTTTGAGCAAATTCAGCCAATTTTTCGTGAGTATTTCCAGCTCTCCTGGAAATATCTTAACATAAAAATAATAATTCATCATCTCGATAGTAAATCATTCTACCAGCATTGATTGTACCCCAAATCTTTTCTTACAACTTCACTTAAAGTTTGCTACATCAAGCGATTTTTAATGTGGGCTGTTTACCACAGATCTTCCCTGAACCTCTGTACCCTTGTCAAAAGTAGAAGGTGGTATATCATTAATCCAATCATCAAGTTTCTGCGGGGCATGTCCTGCCTATCTATCTAGTACACTCTCATGCGACTCTCCACTAGCTACTTCTAACTGCGGTGTGACATGTACTTCAGAACCTTGTGTTCTCATTTGTAAAGTCTTTCCTGTCATGACTTGCCCTTGAGTCTCCATATTTCTATGGTACCCTATAATGGAATTGGTCTTACATGAATGTGTGACACATTAGTTTGGGCTGTCTCTACACTACTACACTACCTCCTGATTCATTTCCTTGAAGCGATCACCATTCAGATTTGTCGAATTGGGATCTATTTGTTCTCTACTCGATCCTTGTGGAATAATGTTTGCTCGTTCCAATCCTATAAGAACTGTCAAAGAATATACTTGCTGTCCCCAATTACGTGATTGATATAGAGGAATCACGGGTCCTATGGTTATTGGACTGAAAGAGCACTAGGAGCATTCGTTAGCATGCCATGGGTTTAATAAACCCTGCCCTTTTTTGGTGTTTGTTCTTCACTTAGGAAAGGATAATTAGGATTCAAGCTTTTGGGCAATAAAGGTGCATCTGAATGAGTTCTTACAAAAGAATTATATTATGTTTGTGATAGTTCTTCATTATATGATGGAGGTTGATTCATCAATAGTTTATTCATAAACTCGTCCGCTATTTCGTTATCACTCTCATCTATTATCAATAATGTCTGAGAGCTTCAAGATGTTTTTTCTTATCTTTACATTTTTCTCCTTCACTCTTTTCTGCAACTAATTCAGGATACATGTATGTTCCCTCTGCAATGTGTTTTCTCCTCATCCTCCG
Organism: Lissotriton vulgaris; assembly: GCF_964263255.1. Lineage (NCBI taxonomy): Eukaryota > Metazoa > Chordata > Amphibia > Caudata > Salamandridae > Lissotriton > Lissotriton vulgaris. Next base: position 2,088,748,674 of record NC_141687.1, read on the forward strand.
AATCCCCTTTAGCCTTTACATACCTATTTAATGTATTCTTATATCTTCCCTGATATTTCTATTTTTCCTTCTGATGGGCAACATGTTCCCATTCTCTGAGGGCTTCTAATTGAAGAGGTCTCTGAGATGGTTTAATATCATTCATCTTTCTTCTTCAAATTTTCAAGAATTAGTACATTGAAGTTACCATATTTAGGAAAAGCTAAAAGTCCATCTTTTTTCAGTATACTTCATCCAATTCTCTAACCATGTGCCAGTATCGGGACCCCATCTCTAGTAGGTACAGGCGCATCTCCATGTATTCATGTTTTTTATGATTCTGAATACATCTTACTAATGTCCCTTGCAAAATGATTTCACTCGATTCTCTAGTAAACACTTGCTTGTTGTCATTTAAGCTACCAATCGCTTTGCAGTTCCCTGACACTATCAACCACTCCCAGTGCAATTTCACACCAACCAATCTATCGCAGCGCTACACTCTGTCAGACAACCCCTCTCAGCGACTACCTCTCCTTCATAATTTAACTTGTTTCCTGTCTGTTCGCAACAGTTTCCTAAAAAGAACTCTATTGACAAATAACTCTTGTCTGCTCCACTACAAAAGAAATGACAGATCTTCATTTAATCCGGATGTACTCACACATTCTGAGAATATTCTCGACCAGCGCGATTCCACCAGCGCAATTCCACCTAAAAAAATCCTTATGATTATTCTCTGTGCGCTTTGATGAACATCCCAGTGATTTAAAATTTCACATCCTTACAAAGTTCCCTTCTCTGGTGGTACTGTCGATGATGTCTCATGGACAGCACCTTCGAAACACAGTAGACGAACTTACTCAGCATATGCCACACTTAGACCACTCTTAGGTGTATATGCCGGGATCTAAGTCCACTTCAAACCTAATAAGAACTTCAATTCAACAATTCTTATACAACATTAAGCACTAGTAAACATTGCTCTATTCATTTCTCACTAGTTACACATTTAAACGACAGTATCGCACAACCCTATTAATACTCACACCACTTGTCTCGTCATCTTGTAATTTTTTCTTCAGAACTGGCACTCGGTCAAATTTCACCGAACTTGGACTTGGGTAAATCTATAGTGATTCCGATATGCATCGCACTTATATCCCAGTTTTATCAGACTAGTAAACGATCTGACACGCTTCCAGAAAAATTGTTGTAGCGTAGACGTGCTGGGCCTAAAATGTATTCTAAGATCAAAATTATACTTATTTTATTCTACCTATCATACCCCTAGCTACCTGTCAGACCTCTTTGGTCGCCCGATGAATCTGTGCCGAAAGGGTCTGAAATAGCCAGAGGATGACCAATTATAAAATAAAATATGGACCAGGAATAAGATAATTCTTACATTCAAAAGATATTTTACATAACGTTTAGAAACCCATTTAACAGCACTTCAAATAGTAATAAAGTGTAACAAACCATAGAAAAATATCCCACACCAACTTAAAAAAATAGAACTTTCTCCTTTGAATAAAGCAAGACCAAAAGGACAAACGTCAAACCGGAGATATTACATTTTGAGAATTTTAGTGAAACTTGCAACAAAAAGCACAAAGGGCAAACTGTGGATATCTTGTCGACCAGGGATGGGACAAAGTCACAAGTTTAGGCTGGGTTCGGGTCAGATAGAGGGACCCAGTCAGATCCACTGAACAAACTGTCTTAAATACTGGTTTGCTGAACATTGCAAAGATCTGCCTTGAAGTAGCATTGTGAAGCTGAAGTGATGTAAGTATTCCGGTGTGCAGCAAGTCTGCGATGAGAGGGACTACATCGTTGTCAAGGATCCATCAACACGGCTTGTGATTTGAAGTCCGGCATCAAGGATGCAGTGAGCAGTTAGGGCAATGCTTTAATTCCAAAAAAGTCAGATGCTGCGATGCGGAATCAGGCATCATGGTCGAGTCTGCTGTCAATGAGGGATGTGAGGGCCTGTGCTGAGGTTGTGTTGAGTAGTTGAGGTGATGTGGTGGCTCCTAAGAGCTGTGATGTTGGTCTTTGCATAGGGTCCAATTGATGCAGCAGTGGCAATGCGTTTGATATGCCCAGGTTTGTACCACACCGCAGAGGAGAGGCATCGGTTCTCTTGGATCCACAGAGAAACGTTAAGCACCTTTAGGCCAAGTTTGAAGGCTACAGGACTGGGATGGCACCACTTGGCAGGGTAGACTCAGAGATGGCAGAATACAGGCGCAAGTGCTAGGTTGCTGGAAGCCTGTTATGTCCCTGAGGCTTCAGATTAGACGGCCAGCCACTAGCCCTTGGATTCATTCTGGGTTCTGGGTTCAAGCGATGCAGATCCAATCCTTATCAACGAGGCAGGAGAGCAGCAGGTTAGCACAGCAGGGCAGAAGTTCCTTTAGAGCAGCAGTCCAGCAGAGTGTCAGTCCTTTCAACAGCACAACAGTTCTTCCTGGCAGAGTATCCAGAGGTCCAGATACTTACTGAAGTGGTGGTGCCTGAAATCCAGTATATATATACTTTTGTGTGTTTGAAGTTGGGAAAAGCTTCTAGAGGCATGTTTTCCTGGTCTTGGCTTCAGACTAACTACAGGGGGTATGCAGCCTTTTGTGTAGAGACAGGACACAAACTATTCAAGTATGCCCAGCTCCTCTCTCCCATCCAGTCACACCTAAGCTCCCCATTGTGTGTGGCTGACTAGGAGAAATACACAAAGCCCAACTGTCACCCCCATGCAGCCAGGTAACCCAGAGATAGTCTGAGGTACCAAATGGCCAACGCAAGAAAATGCCAACTTTCTAAAAGTGGCATTTTCAGAATTGAAAGTTTACATTTGTCTTCATCATAAGTTTAAAATTGTGATTCCAGACACACCAAACATGAAGGGGTTACCTGTTCACATTTGGAAATTACACATATGAAAAAGGTAATTCCAATGCTCTCCTGTGGGTAAGGTGGACCTTGCAATAGTAAAAACAAATGTAAGTTTTTCTCACCAGCAAGCAATGTAAAACTTCTTAAAAGTACATATCCTACGTTTTAAATACACTGAACCCTGCCCTCTGGCTGTTCAGGAACAACCCTAGGGGTAACGTATGTGTATTAAAAAGGAAGGTTTGGGCTTGGCAAAGAGTTTACTTTACCAAGTCAAAATGTCGGTGTAAACTGCAAACACAGGTGCTGCAATGGCAGGCCTGGGACATTTTTAAAGGGCTACTGGAGTGGGTGGCACAATTAGTGCTGCAGGTCCACTAACTAAGTACACAGATATCCAGCCACACACTTACTTAAATCCTCTATTTTTGAGGGAACAAACCATAAGAGACTTCCTGGTTCGTACGGGTATATCACTCAAACCCTTTTATTATTTATTTGTTTTTTGTCTTTTTTTAAGTATTGATGTATGAAAGGGACACCTTATCGTTTTGTACACCTTATATACAATTATTTACAATTCGCGATTATTTACAACACAAACACATACACATAACTAGTTGTATTATACAAAGTGAATTGCTCTGATATATATACACTCAAATATTCATACTACGAAGAGAAAATCATCCGTAATTCCATAAAGACCAGAGTCAAAAGTATAAACTTGATGACAATCATAGATCAATGAACTACAGTTGAATGTAGGCAGTTCAAAAAAGGAAAAATAGACTTCAAATTAATTCATTCAGTCCATTCAACCAATAAATGGCTAATCTTTTTACGCCAACGCGTTTCGAATCCGGTATGTCAACTCTACGAATTCTCATCAGGGCTCTGTCTTAATACGGGATACCTGCAAGTGTATAAAATAAAACTTGTTTTAGCTACATTTCTGACAGTTGTTTAGCTTCCAACTACATTTAACTTGGATTCCTCATATTACCTGTTTAACCAGCAGCCGCCGGTCAAGGGTAGGGTATTAGAGCTCCAGCATTCACTGCCGTGAGACGCCAGATGAGCCATTGCCTTCTGTTGCCCTGAATTTTCAGACGCAGCCAACACCACGCGAGCAGTCCTACTTAGAACCGCGATCAGCACTCGATCAAAATTACTTCGAAGTGCCGCCAGCCACGCATTCCTGCCTGGCTACCTTCGCTGTACCCATCAACAACCCTGTCCTGATGAGGATCCCGACTAAAGGGGATCGAAACGCCGTCGACCACACAGCCTGAATCATATGACGCATCCCGCGCTTAAAGCTCCCACAAGGAATAATTGTTCTTCCAAGTGACTGTAACTTGTGTTGTGGAGTTTTACCTGATGTATATACTTTGTTTAATGCGTCGTCTATGCTGTTTTTAAAGCACTTGCACACTCACCTCACTAAACTGTATATAGCACCTTGCACCAAGTGCCACCGGGTTGTTATAAGATCTGATCTTTACAGTGCTGTTCCTAACTGTAATTTCATACGAAAGAAAAATTTGTTTTCTTGGTGAATAATACCACTTTTTCCTGAATCATTTCACTCCTTGTTTCTGTTCTTTGTAATGCCCATGGCATACACAATTGAAACTGTCTCTACATGATACCAGTTGGGAATTGTTTTTGTCTACATGATACACCCATCCCAACGTGGTATATGGGTTTTCTCCTGTCATTCCTATAACAATTCTAACCATGTAGGCACCGCTTTCCTCAGTCCTTATTATTTGCGCTCGCTTTCCCTAGAGGAAATAACAGCGTTTTATTAGGTTTCTGGGGCTACTGCAATATTGGTGGCAAATCAAACCCATGTTAGCTCTAGACTTACTTGAACAAGCTGTGACTCGGCATCTAGCTCTCATTCACTTAGTTTGGCAGCCATGTTGTAACATGGTTTTGGACCTACTTATAGCTACTTGCTTGGCGGCCATCTTAGAGTGGGGTCGCTAGAGAAAGCTCTCATTCACTTAGTTTGGCAGCCATGTTGTAACATGGTTTTGGACCTACTTATAGCTACTTGCTTGGCGGCCATCTTAGAGTGGGGTCGCTAGAGAAAGCTCTCATTCACTTAGTTTGGCAGCCATGTTGTAACATGGTTTTGGACCTACTTATAGCTACTTGCTTGGCGGCCATCTTAGAGTGGGGTCGCTAGAGAAGGCTATCATTTAGATGTGAAAAAAGGTGAATTTAAACCACATATGAAAACATACGCGCAATTACCATCGACCCTTTCTTTTGGAGGCACTATACTAGATAAACAGCATTTCATTTACAGACCCTGGGCACAGGTAGTGCCAATTTACTAGGGTTTTGAAAGTAAAATGAGATGCCAATTGGGTCCTAGCCAATGTTATCAGGTTTTAAGTAGAGAGCATAAATACTTTTTCACTGGTTAGCAGAGGTCTAAGGTCAGTAAAAACGTATTCAGCAAAAACAGAAGGTCTGAAAGCAATAAGTTAGGTGAAAACCACAGCAAAAAGGCTAGGTCTAACAATCTATTGAAAATCTAATTATAATATTTGTCTTATCTCAATTGAGAGAGCGTTTGCAGATGAAAAAATGTGGTATTTCAGATAACTCATCGGTTTAACTTCTGGAATGATAAACATTAATCAGAAGTTGCATAATTGAATGGATTATTGTGCAGGCTTCCAAGATCAATTATTCGCATGACCTTGTTGTAACTGTCTCTTAGAGATGACCATTTTACCCAGTGATTACTATTTGCACAAGTGAGAATTCCGTAAAATGCCGATGATAAACTCTCAGGTGACTAACGTGCTGTCCTAAGTGTAAATTAAGAAATTCATGTGTAGGAACTATATAGTAACGATTTTATGGAGATCATTATTGCAAATGTTTTAAAATCTTTGGGGTAAATATCGCACAACTCTCTCATATTTGCCCACCTTTAGAAATACCTATGTGAGTCATAAATGGTCCCAGGCAAGAAATGCTACCCAGGGAGCCTGCCTGTGAGTGGAAAATGGCAATGTCCCAAAATAGGAAGTCAGTACAACTGCATGGTCCTAAATTGTAGTTGTCATCTCCAAAGTAACCTTAATTGACCCAGTCAATGTTTTGTTCTGCGGAATGAGTGATATGCACGTGCACTGGTTACCCACTCCTTGTAGTCAAGGGAACTGTGTGCCAGACTTGTGAGCGAGGTGCCATTTCTAAACACAGAGGGGCATATTATCAACAACTAGCGATAATTATCGCTATGTTGGTTTAGCAGCGATATTTTTATCGCCGAGCTGCGGCGATTTTTATCGCTTAGGAGTCTTGCTATTTTCAAGGTTTATCTCCTAAGCGATAAAAATCGGCCGAAATGCATGAATATCGCTGTAAACTCAGCAATATTCATGCACTACCGAGCTAATGCTCTTAGCCATGTTATCCACCTACCATTGGATAACATGGCTAAGAACTGCTCAGGCGCAGGTGTTAGCTTTTGGAGATATTCGCGCTTAGCGCGAATATCTCCAGAAGTTGGTAATAGGAGATAGCTATGTTAGCGACTTTTTCCAGTCGCTAACATCTTGGCACGCCCACTTTGCATGTCATTAGTGATAAATATCACTGACATGCAAAGTGGGACCCAAGATGGTCGCTATCTCCTACTAGCTGTCGCTAACTGGTGTTAGCGACATCTAGGTGATAGGGAGATCATTTCATCTCCGCTTTCTTGGCTTTTAAAGCCAAAAAAGCGGAGATAAACCCCCTTGATAATATGCCCCAGAGTTCCATTGATAATATTTACTACACAAAGGAGTTTCCGCTTGTGGAATATTCTCTGTCACTTATCAAGCCTCTCTCCTATCTGAAGCTCTGTTGCTCGACATGATATGATGATGAGCAAGTAAAAACCTACTAAGCACAGGTGGAAAATTTTTGCAATAGTTATTCAAAATGCGTAAACCAAAATCGTGTAAAAAACATGAGCCTGAACATTATGATTTGATAGGTAAAAAAATACATTATTTGTAATGTGCCCAATTTGTATTTTGTTCCTATGATTTGTGTAATCACCTGGTACTCCCTGAGAATGAAGTTCAAACTTCATACCGATAACCTTTGTAATTCTAATCGAAAGCATAGCTGTCAGTGCATGCAATGTCATACTTTATCGAAAATCTACCTAAAGGGCAATAAGGTTCACAAAGCTGTGGGACAATTTATATAAAATTGTATTAAATAAACGATGTTACCAAGTCTGTTATTATTAAATGATGATTGTATTGAACATTATATGTGTGTGAGAACCATGGTTTTACATTGAGCCACATAAAAACTGTCATTCGTCAAGATTCATCAGATACAGTGTAATTGTTGTGCATTCGTGTGCGAAACAGTATTTAGAATGAGCGATCTTCTATTGATCTTTTACTCAACAGAAAATGCATGTCTTCAGAAAGACGCTGCAGGCATTAATTTATCCAATCTCATCAACCACCCCTCACAATTTCGAAGTCTGGACAGCAACAACCCCCACTTACTGCTATGAGTGCGAAGGGCTGCTCTGGGGCATAGCCAGGCAGGGCATGCGATGTTCCGAATGTGGTGTCAAGTGCCACGAAAAGTGCCAGGACCTCCTAAATGCCGACTGTTTGCAAAGTAAGTGTTTTGTTAACAGTTGGATCTTGTTGTATCGTGGTTTGTGACATGCTTCTCTGTGTAGGCAGAAGCATCCTAATGCAATAGACTTCTCTGGGTATTAAGTTGCACTGCTGAACTACTAATAATGGTCTCTCCTTATACCCGAGTAATGATATGCAATGTTATGCAAATAATGCAACCTGATGTTCAAACAGAACAAATGATGGACAGAATGCAGAATAAGGTCATACATTCACCCCAGTACTGAGACCTGGGCCTAAATCCATCGTGTTTTTGCACCCCTTGCCATTCCTGTTTGAACCTAGCCATACGCAAATCAGATTTGACCCTAAACTGGGGTGGCATGGTGAGCAAAAGAATGATGAGTTTAACCCTGATCTCTTGACTGGGGTGACTATATTCCGTCCATCAAGTGTGTGTCTTTTAATACATGTATGTGGTCAAGATCTTTAAGTGATTTTGATACAATAATAAAACAGTTCGCTGTCTACCAATTTCATGTTTATTAAATGTTGATGTTTTTTTATGTTGTTTTTGATGTTTTGATAATTTTTATTGTTTTTAGATGTTTATAGATAGGGAAATTGGCTGTTCAGTATATGATAGTTTGGTTGAACTGAAGGCAGAGATTGTGTTTGATGCTAAAACAGTATATACCATTGAGCCAGGCTACGACCAGACTAAGGAAACTACAATAAAAATCACATGCAAAAATGTATTCTTTTTTTGCAAAACTTCTTTATTATGTTTTGTCAAGATACAAAAGGATGGATGATTTTGAAATGGGAGATTGTGGGGAACGAGAAGATAGAAAGGAGATGCAGAGGGAGTAGGGGGAAGGGAAGTAGGGGTAATGTATGTTATGCTATGCTGCTTTGCATAGCGCATTATTCAATGGATGGGACGGCCTGTGGGGGTGGTATGTGCAGTATAAGATTTGACATGACGTTATGGATGATGCAAAAGTGATTGAATATTACAACTTGAACAACTGGGTGCGCAGAGATCAGAACCGATCCGGAACAATCAGAGAATCTAGCGAATAAGCCAATGACAAATGCATACCGAGCATAGAAAACATGTACCTCAAAACCGCAAGGACAAAGCAGCATACATAATGTAAGTCTGAGCAGGTAGTCAGGCGAAATAACAAGTCACTCTGCACAGTGTTAGAAATGTGGTTGTCGGTTGATTGGGGGAATGAGTCCTAGGCAAGCTGGAACCACAATCCTAGTCAGGGTAAGTACCAGGCAAACCCGAAACCAACCCGTGGTCACCATCTAGTAGCTTGGCACAAAAGAGTCAGGCTCAGTTTAGAGGCAATGTGCAAAGTATCAGTGCACCACTTCAGCAGAAAACAGTGAACACACCGCACAAAAAGATACCTCACCAAGTTAAAAAAAATCGTTCTGAATTTAATAAATGAAACAAGACCAAAATGACAAAAATCCAATAAGTAGAACTTGATTTTGGAATGTTTTAACTAAAACTTGTGCTAAGAAGCTTAAAGCGCTAAAGTTGAATATCTGGTTGCGCCAGACTGTAACAAAGTCAAATGTTCAGGCCCTCCACAATGGAGCATGGGCCGTATACAGGGACCCAAGTTAGGCCTGCTGAACAAAAGTACCTTAATCCGAGGTTGCGGAGGATTGTGCTGGTTCGGGTCGAAGATGTGCTGTGCCAGTTCCGAGATGCGGCAAAGCTGTGATACGAGAGCCCGATGTGTTGAAAATCCTGTCGACAGGGCTTGTTATGCATAAACTGATGTTGAGTATGCACTGCACAGTAGAGACGATGCAATGTATCAGCCCTGAATAGCGGGGAAGCTGCGATTCGGAATATTCAACATTGTCATTGAGGCTGCCGTCAATGGGGATGCGAGGACCTAGAGATGGAGAAAGCGGCATGCAGTAGTGTTGCAAAGGCGATGCGTTGAGTTCGATCCATGCAGCAGTGACAAACCGCTGGTTTTGATCCACACAGCAATGACAATTCATCAGTTTGGCAGAGGATGCGTTGGGTCTGCTGGAGCAAACGCCTTAGGCTCACTTTCAAGGTCCCAGGACTGGGGTCGCACTCGCATCACATGGCAGGGCAGACTCTCAGAATGGCAGAGTCCTGGTGCAGAATTGAGGTGGCTGGAAGTCTTTTTGGCCCTGAGAAGGCCTATACATTTTTAAAGCAGTATTTTCTCTCAGAGTGGTGTATGCATGTATAGGGGTCTCTTTCTAAATAGTCTGTGGAATCGTTCACAGATCATCGCATGCAGCATGTGAATGGGTTAGCGGTCAGAAACCGTCTTGTTATATGACAATATAGGGGCATGGTGGTGTCACTCGAGAGCTGCTCATGTATGCTTGTGAGCTAATTTGTGCAAAAGGTAGGTTAGTTGTGACAAGTAGTGGGCATACTAATACAATGTTATGCATGGCAATTACAAGCCCCCAAAAGGTAAATGCACTCATAATATCGCTGGTTTTAAGCTTAGGTTTTATCTGACCCCAAATGATTCTTTTGATATCAGAATTAATTCTTTGAAGTTTTTCTCGTTTAATCAAACATTGGAGCATAATGCTGTGGCCCAAATGAATACAAGCAAGACCACCGGACCAAGTGGTCTCCTGGCAGATTAGTTTAAAAAGCAGGTGGACATTCTGGCTGCTCATTTGCGTTTTTTCGTCAGCCTTTTTATTGATTTTCTGATGCAGACAGAGTATACATGCATTAATAACAACATTCGTCCATCAATTACATTTAACTGCCAGTATGGTGATCAAGCGGGTGGAGTGAGTGTTTGCGTGTGAGTTGTCTTTCATGCGTGGCATAACTGGCTCCTCATTTGCTTAAGCTATACATGACAGCCCAGTCAGATTAAATTCTCCCACTGGATTTACGCACAGCCACGATTGTGGTCATGCATAAAGTGGGTAAGGCTCCCACCAAGTGCGGATCATATTGATCGATATCTCTGCTGAATTTCAAATTTAAGATATTGGCCACCATGTCAGCAAATAGACTTGTAGGTGTCATTCGCCCCTCATACACGACGATCAGTCATGCTTCATTACTAATGGATCAACCAGGGGTAATCTCCATAGGTTTCACAATTGGTTGGCAGAGGCTCAATAACAGCGGAGTTCCTCTGTATTGCTTTCCCTGAATGCGGAAAAGTTCTTTGATGCTGTCATTTGGCCTTTCATGAAGCAAACAATGGGATTCGGCCCTCAGTTTTTAAAATGGATAAACATGCTATATGCGGCCCCAGATGGAATAATGTCTCTGGAGTTCCCCAATGGGAGAGGTACCCGACAGGGGTGTCCTCTTTTGACCCAAATATTTGCCTTTTTCTTAGAGCCATTGGCGCGTTTGTTGTGAACACCCGCAAATTAAGGTGTTTAAGAGGACCGGATGCCCGATCAGCGAGGAAATGATTTCGTATTCGCGGATGAAATCCTTTTCTATCTCACTCATCCAGAAGAATCGATTCCTTGTGTGTTCAGTATCTTTGATCAATATAGAGCCCTCTTCGGTTATACTATAAACCGGGATAAATCGGTACTGGTCCGTAGATCTGGCAAACCTCTTTGGGCAGCTGCTAGTTAAATAGGGAGGGTTTCCAATATTTGGGTATTTGCGCCAAACTGAGTGAGAAGGAGTGCATGGAATATAATGTGCGAAAGGTACTAATCGATTTTAGTGCTGATGCTGAGCGATGGCAGTCACTCCCACTGACGATAATGGGTAGGCAGCAATGGATTATCATGGTCAGAAAAGTGCAATGGAATGTAGGCAACGTGAAATCCTTTCAAGGAGATTGTATGATTGTTAATTTTAACAGACTTGACATTGCATGGCGGGTACTTTAATCAATTAATTTGGATAGCAGATCAGATATCACAGCCCTGCCCCAGGGGTTTTTCGATAGGCCGCCCCAAGCATCTCATCACCACATACATGCTCCCCTCCACCTCTCACACATCTCAATTGGGGGTTTGTAGAATCACCCAGCTTGGAGACCTAAATCGTTTCCTGCAATTAACACAGCTGATGCTTATGATTGACTAACATATTCGGACCTGTTGGAAGCCTTGTATCAGGGGCGCCTTCTTCCCCAGTCCACTTGGGCCTCCAAAGCCCTTATGCTCATTAGTTGTCCTTGGCACCAAATCTGATCCCGTTTGTAATAATTATATAAAACAGTTTGATGTGATTTGTCTACAGGAGACCTGGGCTACAACTTGTTATCATCTGGAGGGGTTTAAGTCTTATTTTCTCCTGTATGTGATTCTTGCAAAGGGTGGTCTGATTGTTTTTATGTCACTTGCAATTCAAGGGTTTGTTGACAGATATGATACAGGGTCCCCTATTCTGCAAGCGTGTCTGTTTTCCCTTGCTGGAGCACCCAATATTTTGTTATTACATTTTTACAATGCCAAAGTCTCCCTGCAGGATACTGTTAATATGCATGTCTTGGAGTCTTTTCTTGATCACTTGGAGGGGTCAAACTAGGAGGCCTAAACCTAGCAGGATACTTTAAATGTAATCTGTGTGAGGATCCCGTTAGCCTTCAGTTTAAGCCTTATAGCTGTTGTTTACCTGAGGGTATTCACATGTTTCATTCCACACAAGGGATCTTATTAAACTTTATTCTTGATAGGCATGATCTTGTCTTTACTCTAGGTAAACTTGTTTACTCCATGGGTGGTGCGCTGAACCCAACCTTTTAGTTCGAGAAGATGCCCTTCATTTTTTTATTTGATCTCACCTCTCCTTTTTTCCAATATTACAGAAGTCAACATTGAATGTAGCCAACACAGTGATTGCAACCCTAATTGTATTTTCATTATTTAGGGCGAGACTAGCAAGCAGAATATTAGGGGGGCTGGTGGGCTATTAAATCCATTAGCCAATAAATAAGGTTAGGTTGGTCGTAGATTTCCCCTGAGAGTTTTAGACATATTCTTACCACCAAGTGTACTAATAAGCTTGCAATCTGTGCTAGTGGTCATTGAGTGTGCGTTTGATTGTTGATTCCTTCTCCGACATTGCTGGAATAGTCTCTGCATCTCTCAGTTGTTCTGTGGGCACAAGAACCGTTGGCGGTATGTAACTGATTGCATACTATTGAACCAGCGCCAGGATGCTCCTTTCGGAGCGGCCGTAGCGCTCTACAAATACAATTACAAATTACAAATTACAAATGGTTCAACAAAGGTTGCTCAAAAGCTCTGACCGACATAAAAATACCCCTTAAAGTCACCCCCAGGGACGCCTCTCTGGTGATACAACTCAGATGTAATTACAAAGAGGAAGTGAGAAGGCAGAGAAATGAGATCAGGGATGCAATCTGGGACAATTTACTTGACCCCAGTTGTTTGAATAATAGAGCCACATTTTGGGGCACCATAAACCAGCCCTTTTTTACGCAGACTGATGCCCCCTTCCTAATACATATAACAGGGAATATAACTCAACCAACACGGAGACTAAATGCCCAGTTGAAGGGACATCCTATCTTGTATTCACCCTGGCGGTAGTGAAGAAGGTAATTTTAGGCCTCTCCAAGAATAAAGAGAAGGGGTCCCAGACAAAAGACAGAATAACATACACTTATAACATTTGAAACATTTAAAGTACAACGCTAGTCAATGCAAAAAAGTATTTATTCAGATTTGCATGATTACCTTCTACTGGTTAGAGTTCATATCATATTTCATTAGACACAGTACAAATTGGTATTAGATAATTGAATTGTTTCCGAATAGTGATACAAACTTGTCACAGAATGAATCAGACTACCCTTTGACCCTACCCTGTCCTTGACACGTCCTTCACTTCCCCCCTCCCCGTTGTGAATGTGGGCATGTATATCTAATACCAATTTGTACTGTGGGTCAAAGATAACTTATTAGAACTCAGATAAGTAGAGAGAGAATCTGTGACTCTTCACAAGGTATTGGGCAGGAGGTATTTGTTACTGAAGATGCATCTCCTTATAGAACCCTAGCTTACCATCATCACCTCTGATCATGCTTGTTTTCTGCTCACTAGATTTAGGTTCAACATGTTGCCCCAACTCCTTGCCTTCCCTCTGGGTTGGCATGAGTTTTCAACCTTAGCAACCTGTGGCTGCAACCAGATGTCTCCACAGGAGACCTTGCATTTGACCTTGTTCTACAAGTTTCATGAAATCTCGAGGATGGCTTATCTGCTCCCCTCTTCTCAAAGCCCTCAAGTTTAAGCAAGCAACACTGGCTCTCTTGTTTTTACAAATGTTATCTGGCAAACTTTTATTTCATGTTGCCAGCATTTTAGAAGCTGCAGCGAGATTTATAAACTTAATGTGGGAATAAATGTTGTATGAAATACTGTTTTATATGCATTTGTATACAATTGTATTCTTAGGTGACTTTTTATTCTTGATGAATTTGATTTTATATTTGGTATTTCTTATTGTCAGTTCTTTAGCAGTTGCAGTGAGATTTAGAAGCTTAATGGGGAACTAATTGTTGAATGAAATGTGATTTTATATGCATTTTCCTTGATGTATTTTTGTGAGCTTTTATGCTTTTTTATGATTACTGAATAAAGCACTTCTTGATGATGATTCAATTCAAAATTCTCCACTGGGTCTATTATAATAAAGTGTGATTGCATAAAACGGGGAGTGCTTAAGGTGTAAGGGGAAGTGGAGGGATTTCTTCCACACAATCTTTACATGCCCGGGTGTATAGCCCCACTGTTAGAAAGTGATCAAAGGATTGGTCAAAGTTCTAGAGATAACATTAGCTGCTGATCCCAAATATGTACCTTTGAGTATACCTAATGGTGGGGACCTCCCAGAATGCAGTTATTATTCTGTAATCTCAGCTTGATGCTTGCAAAGAGGCATGTAGCAAAACATTAGTAAACTAAGTAGTCCCAATTTTAAGAGAATGGAAAACAGGCATGGACCTTTTTATGGTAGGGGGTAAAGTCACCTATAAAACCATAAGCTGCCCCGTACGTTCCACACAAATATGGGGTAGGTGGATCAAATACTATGAGCTTAAAATACGAGATGAAACCATTGACACACTGTGAGTCCAAAATGCCTGATTCATGCAATAATTTGTGCTTTTCTTGTAGAAATGACGTGAATTTACCTAATGTTTCGTGTCACTTCAATGATGTGTCATTAAGACATGCCTGAAGTGCTGATGGTCCTCTGCTGTTTTCTTTTTTGCACTGAGTATTGATGGGTGCTTTTATTATTACCCATATAAAATAAAATAAAAATATTTTTTTTAAATAAAAATAAATGGGAGCACTTTAAAAACGTAATTGTGCCAAGGTGCAACAGATATTTTGCTCACCAATACCCTACACCATAAAGACAGGTTTAATTGTGTCTACAGTCGTGACGTGAGAAAATGTTCAGGCTATCTGAGGTTTAATTTGTTGTGATGTTTTCCATCCCTCTGAGTTTGATCCCCTGGTAGCTCAGTCAGCTCAGACTCTATTTCACTGGTAATCCTGGCAAGTATGAAATGGTTGTGATTCTAGTAAGAGAAAAGGCTTTGTACTTCCCCTTGTTGATATCATTTCCACAGAACTGTGAGAGGCTCTGGATAATGTCCATAACCACATAAATGATGGTAGAGGGATTGGCTAATATTTGTGAGAGAAAACCTGCATACAGGAAGACATTGGTTGGGCCCACCAAGGTGTCAATGCACCTGACTATCAAGGCTATTCACAGTGCTGCAGATAATGGATCTTGTGCCAGTATATGGCAGAGTTCTTCACAGGTCTAGTAGTACACAGTCATGGTAGTGTCAAAGTTCCAGTACTTATGCCCAGTTGTGCCTTTACATTGTGGGTGACTTCAAAGAAGGGTCTTTGCAGTGAGCCAAGTCCTTTCTTCCCAGCCCTGGCTCCAGACTATGAGTAGGGGTAAACACCCCTTTGTGTGGTAAACAGGACACTGTCTATTCAGGTGTAAGTGTCATCTCCACCCACTCTTAGTGTCCTGATAGGGCAATCAGAATGCAGACAAGTTCTCTCTCACACCCATCCGTCCTGTGTTTGCAGCTATTAAGAGGGATTGCACAAAATGTTACTGGCAGTCACCTCAGACATGTATTGGAGACAAAGCATACATAGTAGTAAGAACAGATAAATGTCCATTTTCTAAAAGATGTACTATTCCCTCTTATTTAAGAGATACCTCTGATTTTATCACCAAAGTGGAAGGTCAAAAGTTCGATGATCAGACACAATGGATGGTGTCATTTGACTTCACCTCGTTGTATACCCAGATATCGCAAGATGAGGCCTCACAGGTGATTGAAATTTACCTAGAAAGTAGACTGAGGCCCCATAGAGTCCCTACAGAATTCATTGTAAAACTGGTTGAGGTAGCCTTGAAAAAGCACTATATTACATTTGAGGAGTTGTTTTATAACCAGACCAAGGGCACCGCCATGGGTTGTCCCTTCGCCCCAGAAATGGCAGTCCTTTTTATGGCTAAATATGAAGAGAAGTTAATTTAAAAAAAAAAGAAAACCTTTCAAAGATAACATCACACAGTGGCTACATTATATTGACAATATTTGGTGTCTTTGGACAGGGACTGCAGAGGACCTGGAGAATTTTCATGGTTGGTTAAACACCAGACATGCCGATATTACATTTTGTTTGAACAAAAGCAAAACTTACTTGACCTTTCTGGATGTAGAAGTGCTTCCGTATGAGAATGATCCTACAATCTCATTATATTGCAAAGCACAGACAAACACTTTCTTACATCATGCAGGAGGTGAAGCTTGACTCTTCAGCCACGAGGACCAGGAGGCATCGACGACAACCAGGAGCTGGATTCCAGCTGTCCCACAAAGGATGTTGAGTGCTGCGGTGTCGGTATCCAGATTGTACGCAACAAGCCTTGGCAACAGCAATCCATGCAGAAAGCAAAGATTGGCTTTGGTGCAAACCAGCAAGGTATGAGGGACTCACTCTTTGGTGGATAGTCAAGGCACATCTGGAGCAACCAAGAAAATGAAGAGTTACCTTCGTGGGGACCCACCAGTTGACATGCCAGGGATTGCAAAGGAGCGTCAAGCAGAAATGCTAGAAGCGGGCCCACGGGACACTCGTGGAGCGTAGGCCCAAAATCTTCGGTGCAGATGTTGCTCGCGGCTTGTACTACAAGTAGCTCAAAGCACAACTGCGGGAAAGCTCGGGAAGTTGATACACTAGCAAATGTGCACAGTGTCCAGGAGTTCCGGTCCCAAGTCTCTTGTGATGGCTGCGGGTCTCAGCTTTGCTGGGATCTCCTGTCGGCCTCTGAGAAGTCTGAAAGTTTGTGTTTTGAGTCGTAAATACTTCAGGGTCCGTGGGAGCTTCGGAAATGCAGACTGGCAGGATGCTTCTTGGTGCCTGCTTGAGCAGGGGAGTCAATCCTTGACCCCAAGGGAGATTATTCAGTCTTCTAGTCATGTAGAATGTTGAAGTTCCAGGATATATGTTGCAGAGTTTCGTCCAGGTGTAATCTGAAGTCCTAAGGACTGGGATCCCATACTTATACTAAGTTAGGGGGTTGGACATACACTAGGGACCAACCTATGGGAGGTTCCAGGGAGGGGGGTGATTACACCACTTTCCCTCTGTCCAGTTTTGCGCCAAAGCAGGGGCTGAGTGCCCCTGCAACCAGTTTGAACTGAGGTATGCAGAGGGACACCAAGTGTGCCCCCAGCACTGTCTGAAAAGCATTCTATGAATGCACCCACCCAGCCCCAATACACTAAAGCCTGTCTGGGAGGTTTTTACACCTTTAGCGCCATCTCGCCAAGAGCGGAGGCCACGCCCTATTTCGAGGCCACGCCCCCCTGCCGACTCCTACTTAAAGACGCCGATTTAGGGCGCCGGTAGAAGCATTGAGTTGTGCTCCTGAGGTGGAAGCCGGGAGCGAGCCACATTTTTAAAAATTGTATTTGTCACCTAATTACTTGTGTATTTTAAAGCACTTACTTTCTTTTGGGAAACAAGTGGTCAGAAGCAGCGGAGCTAGCGCTGACACAGCACTTTAATTTCCACCACTCCTTTGGCGCCATCTCACCAGGAGCGGAGGCCATGCCCCTTTTCGAGGCCACGCACTCACGGTCCTCAAACCTTGGAGCAGTATAAACCATGTGCATATTCCGGTCGCGCAGTGGGCGAGCGCAGCGGGCGCGACGTTTGCGCACCGAAGGCGCGCCAAAGGTGAGCCCGTCTGCGATCGTCCGCGACTGACCGGGGACAGGGGCCACCCCCCCTGATTAGCCATCATGCCAGACCATCACCTACCACTCGCATTTCCTGCGCTAACTAAACCAGACAGTTGCGTCACCCTGCTTACACACATGGGACCCCTCCATTCAACATTCCGCCTGTAACCAGTGTGGATTTAATTTTTCATCCCATGTTGCAAAGAAACCCACATTATTCTCTATGCTTCTGCTTAACTGCCGCTCACTCCCCAAACACTCTACGGAAATCGCCCTATTGTTAGAGGAGACAAGCCCAGACGTCCTTTTCGTCACAGAGACATGGTTACAGGAACACTCTGAACCTGACTTGGTACAAGCACTCCCACTTGGTTACCAAATACTCTGCCTTGACCGCGAAACAGGCATTGGCGGTGGTCTAGCAGTAATTTACAAATCAGATTACGTTGTCACCAGTACCCCCGTAAATTTCCCAGACTGCGAATGTCTTACTTTTTTTATAAAATTCAGCGCCACACATACCTTTTCGGGTATGCTCAAATACCGTCCGCCAGGATCACAAGGGCAGTTTCTTTCTGATCTTGCCTCGATAGCTGCAAGCCTTGCAGTCAGCTCTGCCAATTTTACAATCTTGGGTGATCTTAACCGCATCGCTGCTGCGGTGATTTTTGCGCTGTGCGGCATTTTTAAAAATACCGCGTTACATGACGAGCTCAGCTCGTCATCAGCACACGTCACCCGTGGCTGATGACGAGCTGAACTCGTCATCAGCAGCGAAGGGGTTAACGTCCACCTGGATGACCCAAACGACTCCACAGCCAGAGAACTATCCTCTAGCTTAAGTGCCCTCGAATTACATCAACGTGTCCGTGGGCCCACCCACTTAAAAGGACATCTCCTAGACCCCATTTTCAGTAATTGCCAAAACCTTCATTTTGGAAACCCTTCCCCCCTTCCCTGGTCTGACCATTTCCTTATCCCACTCACCTGGACCCTGCCCCATCACCTCCCTCCCAAACCCCGACGATTTAACGATCGTGCAATTGGTCTAAAATCCCTTTATCTGAGTGGCAGGATCTCCTACAATGTACCAAACCCACTAACACATCTATTCCCATCCATGACAACGAGAACTATAACAGATGGATTATCAGCTCCTTAGATCTAGTACTACCACTAAAAAGCTCCCATCCCAAGCGGGGCAACCCCACAGCCCCATGGTATACGACTGATCTACGAGAGGCCAAACGTGTCTGTAAACGACTTGAGAGGAAATGGCGCCTCAATTACCTCCCAGCAGACAAAACGAGCTAAAGAACAGCAATTAAAAACTACAAAGCAGACATCCATCTAGCTCAGGCTAAATATTTTGAACATAAGATCGAGAAGGCAGCGTCCAAACCTAAGGCGATCTACTGGATAGCCAAATCCCTCTTGCAACTTCCAGAGGCCAAAAAGGACCATAACAACACTCAGACCCACTGTGAGGAAATAGCTGAGTTTTTTCATCAGAAGATAGAAATCATCAATTCTTCTTTTCCCCATCCCGTCACTTTGCCCACAGATTCTGCCAACATAGGCTGTGCGACAGTTCCTCCTAATGTCCTCAATAGCTTTCCTCCATTAGACCTTATTAACCTAGAAAAACTCATGGGACAGGTTAAATCTGGATCACCTATCGACCCAGCTCCCCCTAGTGTTCTCACCCAGATAACCCATCAGATCTCGCCTACCATCAAAGACCTGCTCAACTCCTCCCTCCATACTGGTATTGTCCCACCGCTATGGAAAAGAGCAATGGTCAAAGCTCTATTAAAAAAAAACAAGATCAATCTAACCCCGCTAACTATCTACCCATTTCCCTCCTGCCATGGCTCAGTAAACTTCTCGAGAAGCATGTTAACTCCGTTCTTACTGACTTCCTGGAAGCCAATAACATACTGGATCTTTCCCAGACCGGCTTCAGGCCCCGTCATGGAACGGAGACTGCACTGATTGCAGTGACGGAGGAGGCAAGGAGGATCCTGGACGATGGCGGGTCCACGGCCATCGTCCTACTCGACCTAAGTGCCGCCTTCGAGACTGTTAATCATAATACCCTACTCCATCGCCTCGACAAAATAGGAGTGTCAGGCACAGCACTCAATTGGATGAGGTCCTTTCTCACAGACAGATCCTTCCAAGTTTTTGAGAAGGACTGTACCTCTTCCAGTAAACCTCTCAATTGTGGAGAGCCTCAGGGCTCCTCCTTGAGCCCTACCCTTTTTAATGTCTATCTATGTCCTCTAGCTGATGTCGTCCGCCCCTTCGGTGTGAAGATTGTCACCTATGCGGACGACACGCAGCTAGTGGTAGCACTGGACCCCCTCCTCCACTCACACCACAGCTTACACAAATGCCTGGAAGCTGTCGCCGCTTGGATGTCTGGCTCCTGTTTAAAACTCAACGGGGACAAAACAGAGGTAATGCTCCTTGGTAATAAAATCACAAAATCCATTGACCCTATCTGGCCCCTCTGTTTAGGAAGTCCCCCGCAACCCAAGGAGCAAATCAAGAGTCTAGGCATCTGGCGCGACCAAAGTCTCACCTTTAACCATCAAGCTACCAAGCTCGCTGCCACCTGTTTCGGGCTGATGAGACTGCTTCGTAAGATTCTCCCTCTCCTTCCGTTCCACTCAAGACGGATTATGGTTCAAGGGCTAATCCTCTCTCGTCTAGACTGTGGAAACGCCCTATATCTTGGGGCCCCACAGTCTACACTTAACAAACTCCAGGTTATTCAAAATTGTGCGGCAAAAATTCTCCTGAATATTCCTCGCCGAACCTCAGTCAGAGCCAGATTGAGGGACCTCCACTGGCTCCCGATGAGATCCAGAATCGAATTCAAGAGTATGTGCATTGCACACCGCTCTTACTGGGGAACAGGTCCCTCCATCAATTCCCCCTTGGTGAAAGCCTGTCAGCCTTCCCGCCCCCTCAGATCCGCAACCTCCCACCTCGCCTCAGTCCCACGCATTAGAAAAGCTACGTGTGGAGGCTGCTCGCTTTCTTACAACCTAGCCAAGATTTGGAATTCTCTTCCCCTCCCAATAAGATCAGAACCCAACCTATTCACCTTCCGTAAACTTCTTAAAACTTGGCTTTTCAGCAAAATTCGGTTTAAATCTTCACTCAGCTCCACTCATTCCAGCCCCTCCGGCTTAACTCAATCTTTTCGCAGCGCTGGGACGCCCCTGGGTAGCCAACGTGCTTTACAAATCCTCATTACATTCCATTCCATTCCCTGTGACAGAAAACTTATTGTCCAGGCCTCCCCTGCTGGAGTTTCATCCAGCAGCAGGACGTCAGACTTGTGTCTGTGGCTGCTGCATCCATTTTGTGATACTGGGGCTCTTTTAAACTGTTACTGGTTAGGTAAATGTGTACATGTCTTCTCCCTCTAGAAGGGTGGTATTCTACCCCCGCCACCAGAACTGGTGGGGGGTAGGATTCCAAAGTGTTTGACACCAAACACAACATGTTTCCATGCAGCCATTTCAAAGTTAGCATTTACCGCGAGGTTATAATCCACTTAGGAGTATATGGTCTGGCTGCATCACAGAACAGCCTCAGAGAATAGATTCCGAAAGCTGCAGAGGGGTCCTGCTCATGCATGGGCACCCTCTTACACAAAACCAAGCACTCTGCCTTCAGGAGTGATAAGGCCTGCCATAGGAGTGACTTATAGGTTTATATGTGTCACTGATAAAAGGTAGATATAGGTAACCTATATCTTAGTAAGGGGTGCATACACCACCTTACTTAGGTTGCAGTAGCAGACCTGTGGTGTCATTTTTGAATGCTTCCCAGGGGTGGCATAATACATGCTTCAGCCCTTGGTAGACCTCTGGGGTACCTATGTCCTTGGTACTTAAGGTACCATATACTAGGGACTCACAAGTGTAACCCAATAACCAATCTGGAGTGTACCTAAAGTACATGCAATCAATTTAGAGAGGAAGCAGCTAGACTGTGGTCCTGAATAGCAGGGCCCCAGCCAGACTAAAGTCGAAAAACAGTGAAACACCAGCAAAAAGTGAGGGTACCCATAGTAAGCAGATCCTACTCTCCTACAAGCCTGACCTGATGAGAGGGGCAAAGTCGTCCCCTGTCACACTTGCACTTCAAAGACACTGCTTTAGCTCACACATAAAGAACTTCATGCTAGCCTATTGTGACCGCAGACAGACTGGGACCAGGGCAGCAAAGTAGGAAATTCCAGCTATGTGAGAGAAGCTTTCCCCCACTTCAAATCTGGCATAAGGTATAAAAATAGGGCCGTCAGACCCATTCTTCAGTACACTCCTGGAACTGAGGATACAAAAAAAGGAGGAATGCCCAGCTGACCTACTTGACCGACACCCTTCATCCCAGTCAGAAGTGACTCCAAGGGTAAGATGACTGACCTCTTGTTCTGAGCTACAAGCGCACTGCAAGCTCCATAAGCCTTCCTTCAACTGCCCAGCCGAACTTGCTGCACTGGACATGCAACTGGACTTGCCTGAGTCCTGCTGGCCTCTGCCTGAGTGAGGTCCTGATCCCCAAGAGGTGCCTCCCAAGCATGGGATCCTTAGTGTGGGATCACTTAAACTCCTTCTGGAAGAAAAGGAGAAATTGTAACATTTTGGGCTCTTCGCGACTGGAAATGGGCCTGTAAACACAGAGCATTTGTCACCTGAGCTGACTGCCAATGTGAACCTTCAGCAAACCTGACTCTTCGAGAGACTGCAACTGCCAACGATGCGAGATCTGCACTTTGCACTACAGCATCGACAACTGCAGTGACCACCAATGTGAAGCTCCAGCAGCGATTATCCCTGACACTAACAGAATCTTTGTGCAACAGTGATGATGGTTTTCAAAACATCCAACCTGCTCTTCGAACTACAGTGATGACCATCTGCGAGGATATCCCTGCTCTTCACACTGAACTTAAAACTGTAACTTTTTCAGTAGCACCAACCTGGTTCCTGTATCCGGTGCGCACTTGATATGGGTTACCCTGAATTTGCGATTTTTACTTGGTCTAGCTCAGCCAGATGACCGCAAGTGGCACTTTGTGCTCTTAGGTGTTATAACTACCCAAATCTAATTTGCATTTCTCTGTTTCTACCGATCCAATTTTGGTCATTTTGATGTGTTGTGTTTTCGCTGCATAAATACTTTACAAATTGCCTCCAATTTAGGTTCAACTGCTTGTGTGCTAAGCTAACAGAGGGTTCAGCACAGGATATTTCAGTGACTTTTTGTGGTTCACCCTGACCAGGATTGTGGCTGTTGCTTGATTAGGGTTTCACCCCATCGACTAGTCTGGCAGGCTGGCGGGCCATTTGCCATACTGTAAATGAACACCTAATTAATTTTTATCAGAACATAGTTATATTTATTGACATGTCATCAGAGTTGTTTGATGGGCTTGCCACTTTACCCCAACATGTTTGGGAGGTGATTTGCCCTATAGGCTTATTTTCATATTTTTCATTCAAGACCAGAATTCTCAAACTAGTTTTGGTGACTGACAAAAAATTGTGCACATTTAGGCAGAACACTTTATCTTCTCTAACTTCGGATTGAATTTAAATGCTATGTGTTGCCTTGCAAATTTATGCAGCTGTAAAATTGTATTAATTCTGTGATATACACTTAACATATTTTAGCTCCATTCCCCATAAAACTTTCTGTTATCTGATTTCAACTATGCACGATCACGCACTAAAGCACTAAAGCACAGCAACTCCAGTCTGAGTTGCTTTTCCTACAATTAAAATGTATCCCCTGAACTACTGTAATGCTTTGGGTTGGAATTTGACTGTGGACAGTAGTTAAAATAAATAAATATAACTGGGCTATTTCAAGGCTACAGAAAATCCTTTAGCAGGTAGTTGTGTTCAGAATAGACGACAAAGGCACTACATCTCTTCTATTACTTGCAAAATGCTTCAATACAATATATAGTTTTATGATGGTTTTTCATACTTGGACTTGGATGTCCATGGCAATGTAAAAATTAGTGCACTATTTACAGTGGTTTTCAGCTAATTTTCCCTACCAACGTGTGACATTAGCTCCTCACCGGGTGACTGTGTCATGGGAGCTGATATCTCATGTCACATAGTGATACTGTACACTTTGGCAGGCCTGTGACTACAAGAAGCTGGCATCCAAGTTACTGCACTTTCCTGGATTTGCTCCTTTCTGACATGCCACACCAAATTCCTTCACCTGAGATGTTGGTCATCCTCATGTGCGAAGTTCTACAAAGACTTTCACTAAGCCCGACTGTTCAACGCCTATATGCCAGCATCATTCACACCCGTGGAATCAACATCATATCCTATGTCAACAAAACCCAGCTCATATGGTCCCTCTCTGACAAGACGCCAAACACCGCTACCAATTTCTCCACCTGCATGATAGAAATTGCCAGATAAATGAAAACTGTCTGCTTCAAGCAAAAAACAGACTACATGGAACTAGTCATTTTAGACAAAGGCACCTCACTCGGGGACTCCACTTGGTGACCTGTCGATCATGGACCCACACCCCTCCCAGAAACACAAAGAATCTTCGAATAGTAATCAACAACCAAGAAACCAAGACCAACCAATTGTACTCAGTCACCAGCTCCAAATTCCACACCATCAAGATGCTGAAGAAAATCTTCAAAAGGCTTCCCACCAACATTCACAGAACCGTCACCTTCCCCACTTTTAAAGCCTTACATAACATTGGCCTCATATATCTCAACAACCGCCTACACTTCCACAAACCTACCAGATACCATCTCTCAGCCAGACTCCTACTGCCACATACCCAATACCAGATCCGACGGTCGTTACTTCTCCTATCTAGCTCCTAAAGCCAGGTATGACCTGCCCCTGCACATCTGATCCTCCTCTGCAGTTCTTGAATTCTGCAAGAAACTGAAGACCTGTTTCTTCATCTAGCCTTGATCCTGGCTTGGCCCATACAGCTCCTAATTCAGCACCACAATACCCTCTAGGTTTAGTTGTGTGCTTTATAAATAAATATAACATAACTCTTTAAAAAGAAAGTGATTTTATTTCCAAAATGCCATAGCTGTCTCTGTGGTACCCTGAGGGTACGTTTTAATAGCAATTACAACGCCCAGGACACGCTTATCGCCAACCACGCTGTCCGTTTGGATGCAGTTCAGGGACGCCTGGTCTATGATAGGGATCAACTTCTTAATTTGTGTAAGTCACATAGCAAGGCAATATACCATGCAGGTTATGAGCTATCGGAGGGAAAGTTTCTAATTTACGGACTGATCAATAGTCGGTCTCTTGTCAAGCATCATATATAAGTCTTAAGTCTAATCGAAGACATGGGAATAGATGCCTTGTTTTTAACAGAGACATGGATCATCACCGAATCAATGGTGGAAATAGGGCTAGCTTGCCCTAATAGATACAAAATTATTCATAAACCAAGAACTACAGGCAGAGGGGGAGGCGTGGGAATAATTTTTAAGGAGGAACTAAACCTTACGTTCCTATCGGTAGAGGTAGTAGAGGGGATAGAAACTATGGGCTTTATGCTGCAGACACCTGGGGGTAACCTATTGTCAGGATTGCTATGCTATAGAACCCCTGGCAGCAATACGCAATATCATAACCTCCTAGATATCATTACCAACCTTACCTTGACACATACTAGGATGATTGTACTGGGAGATTTCAATCTTAGAGAGTAGGGGAATCTTAGTAACCATCTGAGAGACCTAAATCACACATGTGCTAACCTGAATCTCGTACAGCTAGTGGAACGGGCCACGCATCAAGGGGGCCACATTCTAGACTTACTATTTGCCAATCAGGACTCCTCCAAGATACTAAATATACTACCCCAGACTTGGATGGACCACCACCTAATTCAGTTTGAGATTAAGCAGCCCGGCCCAAAGGCCAAAAATAACCAGCAGAATTCCTACAGAAGTGATAGGGACTGGGCAAAATTGGACAAGTCGGGCTCACTCTTATGTGATAAGGGAGATAATTGTCCTTCTTCTAGGATGACTGTTGAAGAGAACTATAAAATCTACACCAGCTATATTACAGATTCTTTAGATCAATCAATCAATCAATGACATTTATAGAGCGCACTACATACCCGTAGGGTCTCAAGGCGCTGGGGGTGGGGGGGTGCCGCTACTGCTCGAACAGCCAGGTCTTCAGCTTCTTCCTGAAGGAGAGGTGGTCTTGGGTCAGGCGCAGGTCGGTCGGGAGGGAGTTCCAGGTCTTGGCGGCCATGTAGGAGAAGGACCTTCCTCCTGTAGTCGCTCTTCGGATGCGGGGGACGGCGGCGAGGGCGTGGTTGGCTGATCGGAGGTGGCGTTTGGGAGCGTAGAAGTTGATTCGGCTGTTGAGGTAGCTCGGGCCTTGGTCGTGTAGGGCTTTGTGTGCGTGGGTGAGGAGGCGGAAGGTGATTCTTTTGTTGACGGGGAGCCAGTGAAGGTCTCTCAGATGTCCGGAGATGTGGCTGGTTCGTGGGATGTCGAGGATGAGTCTGGCTGAGGCGTTCTGGATCCGCTGGAGTCTCTTCTGGAGCTTGGCGGTGGTACCGGCGTAGAGGGCGTTGCCGTAGTCCAGTCGGCTAGTGACGAGGGCCTGGGTGACGGTCTTCCTGGTCTCGGTGGGGATCCACCAGAAGATCTTCCGTAGCATGCGTAGGATGTTGAAGCACGCCGAGGAGACGTTGTTGACTTGCTTGGTCATGGAGAGGGAGGAGTCCAGGATGAAGCCCAGGTTGCGTGCATGGTCTGTCGGTTTGGGTGCGGTGCCCAGGGCGGGAGGCCACCAGCAGTTGTCCCAGGCGGAGGGTGAAGAGCCCAGGATGAGGACCTCCGTCTTGTCCGAGTTCAGTTTCAGGCGGCTGGTCGTCATCCACTAGGTCAGATAATTCCTGTAAAGAAGATAAAAAACAGGAATAAAACTACGGCCCCTTGGTACAACGAAGAGCTGAAACAGCTACGCACGATCCGCAAGCAGGCGAAAGGAAATGGAGAAGGGGATACACTGAGGAAGACAAAAATGAATTAAGACTAATACAATTGAAATATAAAGTACTTATTCTCAAATCTAAGGCTGAATTCTATGCCACCTCCAGTACACAAGCGCCAAATGGAGCAAAAATTCTTTTTAAAATTATCAAAGACCTGTCTGCTCCGACATGTCTAAATAATAAGGTAGCAGCATCACAATAATTATGTGATGATATTTCTCATTATTTTCAGGATAAAATTATAAAAATTGTTAACACTCTTCATCCTAATAATGAAGGCCTTGATGACTTAGAACTACCGGGGGAAGAAGATCCTCTTCAGCAAGCAGCCCTGGATGATTTCCCGGCTCTTACTGCTGATGTTTTTAACAGTTTGGCGCACAGTGTCACATCGGGATCTCCCCTTGATCCCCTCCCCCCGAAAGTCTGGAAGACTTTTGGCAAAGAAACCCTCCCGTGGCTGAGGCTGATTTGTAATCAATCACTGTTGGAGGGAACTGTCCCGGACTGCTGGAAACAGGTAGTGGTGACCCTGCTGATTAAGAAACCTACCCTCGATCCATCAGTCCCGGCCAGTTTCAGACCAATTTCTCCTTTGCCCTATCCAGTCAAAATCCTGGAGAAGGCAGTCAGTGGGACACTGTCATGTTTTCTGGAAGAAAATCTATTACTTGACAAAAAACAATTTGGGTTTCGACCGGGCCATGGGACTGAGACGGTGCTTGTCACCATGATGGATAACCTGCGAATGCGTGCCGACAACGGGAATGTCACGTTTTTAGTGCTTCTCGATATGTCGGTAGCATTCGACCCGGTAAACCACTCTATGCTAGTGGAGAGACTTAGGAGGCTGGGGGTGAAGGGGCGAGCACTGCAATGGATCCAGTCTTACTTGACAGGGAGACAGCAGGTTGTGTCCTTAGCACCATTTTCCTCTAGTAAATCGCCTGTAATATATGGAGTGCCGCAGGGCTCTGCGATCAGCCCCATTTTCTTTAATATATATCTGCAGCCCTTGCTTCTTATTATTAATTCTTTTGGAGTTAGCCTGGTTAACAATGCTGAAGGTACTCAGCTGGCGTTCTC
This sequence comes from Lissotriton vulgaris, assembly GCF_964263255.1. Taxonomy (NCBI): domain Eukaryota; kingdom Metazoa; phylum Chordata; class Amphibia; order Caudata; family Salamandridae; genus Lissotriton; species Lissotriton vulgaris. The sequence goes on from NC_141687.1 coordinate 2,088,776,615, forward strand.
CTTAGAAGGTGAACACGCAATCTCCCTGGATACCTTCCAGCAGTGCATGCAATGCACGGCTGGCTGGCTCAGGAGAAATTCCCTTCAGTTTAATAGCGGAAAGACCGAGGTGCTGTATTACTCCTCTGCAAGGAAACCTAACCCTCTACCTTGTGAACTCAAACTCACTCCTGAGGAGGGACCTATAGCGCCGGTCAAGAAGGTACGCAACCTGGGGGTTTGGATCGACGATAACCTCCAGATGGAGTCTCGCGCAAATAAGACTGCTAATGTATGCTTTTCCTTGATAAGGCTGCTGCGAAAAATACTACCGCTACTACCAATGGACTCTCACCCGGAGGTGGTAAGAAGCGCAGTATTAAGCAGGCTGGATTATTGTAACTCTCTGTACTCGGGCACCCCACGTTACATCATCCAGGGCTTGCAGAGAGTACAGTCTGCAGTGGTGAAATTGGCCCTCAATAGGTCGCGCAGTTCATCTTCCACCTTGGCTCTTAGAGAGCTACATTGGCTGCCTATTAAGGAAAGGATACATTTTAAGTCCTTATGTCTGATTTTCAGAGCAGTGCACAAACTGGGACTTATTCCCATGCAGGAAAAATTTAGGTGGTATCAACCTAAGCGGAATCTTCGCTCCTCGAGTGCCGGCTTTTTCTCGGTCTCCAGGTTTAAATGGGCCAGGGCTGGAGGGAGGGCATTCAATGTGGTGGGCGCCCGCCTCTGGAATGAACTCCCCCTGAAACTAAGACAAGCAGACACCCTGACTGAATTCCGTAAGAGCCTGAAAACTTGGCTCTTTCAAAAATCTTTGCCTTCCGCCTTCAATATACTCGGCCTGACCTCTTTTCCATCAAGGCTCCCTTGTCAGTCAAAAGTGCCAGGATACCCGTAGGGTGACAGTCAGCGCTATAAAAGTACTAAATTCATTCATTCACTTCCACGGAAGAAAAGTTTTCCATTATTGAAAGAGAGGCGCTTGGATGCTGGTGGGGACTTAACCCCTTCACCGCTGGCGGGATTCCCCCGCTGTGCTGGGGGGAGGCGGGGGCGCCTACAGCGCCCCCATGCTCATGACAAGGTCAGTTCGTCATGAGCCACTGCGCTCTGGTGCGTTCCAATGGAACGTTCAGCACAGCAGGGGAATCAGCCCAGCGTGCGAGCGTTCCATCTAACAGGCGCAGTCATGACGAGCTCAGCTCGTCATGATTACCGGAGCGCCGTGGCTCATGACGAGCTGACCTCGTCATGAGCGCTCAAGAGGTTAAGCACTTTAGTCAATTTGTTTGGGCAACTTGTGTCACTCCACGTACAGACCATGAACCAATTCTCACTTCTCAAGGTTTGAACTAAGTTTCTCCCAAGATCTCCTGTTTCTCTGCACAGCTTTTACACTTTGTATATGAGATAGTGTATGTTCCGGGTGTGCGAAACAGAATTGTTGACTTTTTGAGCAGATGTCCCATACGCATTTGTGAAAATACAGACAATGATTGGGACCATTCGTTCGTAGCAAGCATTTTCAGCAGTGAACTAGCAAATATACAACATGATGATTGGGTCAACAATCTCTCTTTTGATGAAGAGTTACCAGAGGTGAGCGTGTTTGTCAACACAGGTTGGCCTGAGAAATACAGCCTACACAAAGCTTTATTTCCATTTTGGGAGGTGAGGAATGAACTTTCCTTTGAGAACAAGCTTTTACTCAGGGGTGGGAAGTTGATTTCACCTAAAGCCTTTTGTGAGAAAATCATAAACCTATTCCACGAAGGACACTTGGGAATAGTAAAAACTAAGTGCAGAATTAAGCAATCCTATTGGTGGCCAGGTTTTGATAGGGGCATTGAAAGGGTTGTCCGTGTTAACTCTGATAAAGGTTTGACCACATGTAAACCTACCTTACACCCCGTAGTAGTACCTGATATGCCTTTGGAGAGGATTGGTGTAGACATATTTTGTGCTGTCAATACTGAAAGTACTTTGCAAAAATACATTTTTGTAATCATAGACTACTTTTCTAAATGAAAAAAGCTGACACAGAGAATCGGTTACAATTTCTAAGAGAAGTTTTTTGCTAGAGAGGGTCTCCCTAAGGATTTAGTGTGGAAATCAGCCAAAGCCATTTGGTCAGTAAACATGGCAACACAGGTAAAGTGAGGAGAGTTAATTTGCAAATTGTCAAAGTCAGGAAGGTTAGACTTGTACACAAAGGGGAGAGTAAATAGTCCAGCCCCTCTCAAAGTAATTAAGATCCCTTGTAAATCTGCACTTTTGAGCGATGGTAAAGTGTGGAACACTAACAGAATTGCCTTATTCAAAGGTGGCATTCAAATGGAATGTAACTCTAACAAACAAACACAATCAAACAAACACAAGTGGGTAAGTTAGACTGGATTGATGACGTCAATGATACTTTAAGTACGAATCATTCCATCAATAGTCCTATTAAACCTTGTGTAAATAACAAAGTTGGGCAAAGTGCTGGCATCAGTACTCCTAGACCACTGGGCGCTGTTCCCACCACTCATGCTGGTAACAGCATGCCTAACACACAGCACGCTGTCCTATTATGAGTAAAATGTAAATATTCATCACTCTAAACGTGCATGCTCTAAACGAAAGAAATTTGATGACTATGTTACACACATCTTTTGTTAACTAGAATAGGACTGTATTTTAGTGCTGTTTTGTTTTCCCTATTCATAGCTGGTACTGTTAATTCTCTCAAGTTATGATTTTGTTATTATTGAAGGCAGGGGGAAGTGTTATGATGGGGCTCGCGGTAGCGCTCAAGACACTTTGGAATGTTGTCATGATGGTTCATTCGAGTAGTGTGGATGAGTCTTGAGACAAGCGTCTGACCGGCGGCTACGTCCTCATCTCCGTGCTGTCTTGGGGGCTTGAGCTACAAATAAAGAGGTCTTCCTCTATATTACGTTTTGACTTTCATTGAACTTCACACAGCTCACATCTATTGTCCTTCTAGATGGAGAGGTTCCACCCCTAGTGGAGTTTAGCTGCCCCTAGATCTGATTTTGAGTGTCCAGACATGAGGCTTACTTATATCCATGGATGCACTTCTGGGGTGGGGGGCAGGGGGAAGAAAGGCTCTGCAATGTTGTTTTAGGTAGAGAGGTGTACTGTGAGATAGTGCGAAGTAAAACTCACAGGAAGTGCTGCAAAAGTGGGTAGGGGACACTCAATAGAACTTTTACCCCATTGGTTATGGAGTGGCCAGCAATAATCCACCACCCCCAGGACGGCACTGGGCATCCGTGTGGCACCCCCAGTACATCTCTGCAGTACCCTTCTGGGCATGTAGATGACAGAAGAACTGCACCTGCTGTTGTGAGCTATGAAGACCCCTCCAAGGACTGGACCTACTTCCACTTGTATCCTGAGCTTAAAAGTGGAATCCAAGGGCCTCATTTATGAGGCCTTGCGTCAGTTTTGCGCTGCGGATGCGTCACTTTTTGTGACGCATCTGCGGCGTAAAACATGCACCTTGTTGCGCCATATTTAAAAAGTGACGCATCTAGGTAGACCCCTGCGCCACATTATACCTGCGTCAGGTATAATGTATGCAGAGGGGGCGTTCCCCCGCAAAAAGCCTCGTAATAGTGACGCAGTGAAATCTATGAGATTTCACTGCGTCACTTTTAGGATGCGGTTGCGTCAAAATCTTGCTGACTGACGCAAGCCCTTTCACATGGGGCTTTCCCCATGTGAAAGGACGCATTGCTGGAGATGCGTCACTTTTGTGACACACTCCAGCAATGCGTCACTTTTGCGCTTACAGATGCGTCATAAATACTGACGTATCTGTAAGTCCTTGCGACATGATGCGTCATACATTAAATATGACGCATCATTGGTGTCGCAAGGAGTGCGCAGTGAAAAGTGACGCATCGCTGTTTTCACGCAGCGATGCGTCACTTTTCATAAATGAGGCCCCAAGAGCGAGCGACCTTTTGTTAAGCTGCAGGTAAAGAAAAGCAGCAGGAAGCCCACTTTGCTGTAGAGCCATATTAGAATAAGGGGATTTTCAGATAGCAGTAACAAGGACAAGCGTATCACACCTGTTTCAATGGAGGACGTGCCCCAAAATCTTTTATTCTTGAGTACTGTATGTCCTGACTTGGGTTTAGTAGCTGGTCCTTGCGTTCTTTCTTAGAGGCTCCGAGGTAACTTACAGAAGCCACATTGCATAACTCCGGTGTGACACAGGTTACATAAAGGATGCCATCTCAAATTTAGTGTAAAACAGCAACCGAAAAAAAAAGAAAAGGGTACTAAAACCTCTAGAGAGCTGATTTCCAGTTGCTTGATTGCTCATGAAGGGATGAATCCTTGTATGTGATTAAGACCAGAACTGGATATTGGAGGACGGGACCTGAGAATAGATTTGCAGGACTAGAGTATTGCTGCAATTTCAGGACTAGAGCAGAACTGTTGGCAGTAGTGGTCTGTAACAGAACTGGAGCTGACAGAAATAGAACAGAAGAAATGAAAACTCCAACAGCGTAAACAAGTCAGAGGAGTGCAACCAACTGGCACACTGATAAAAAATCTTGTACATCCTAGTAAAAGAGAAAACAGTTGCACCAGAACTGCACTGCAATAACCTGCTCACCTTGCTGAAGGTCAAGATAAAGATTATTTGGGTTAAAAATGGAAGTAACCCGAGGGAAATCTCCACTTTCACTCAAATTAGTTTATTCAAGGTCTAGGTATATTCTTGTCCTTTTACACAATGACCTTTAACCAGTTCTGTAAAGCAGCAGGGAAAAACAAAGCCTTAAATCTCCCAAACAATCGTTATACAGCATCCACAGAGAAATATTAGTTTGATATGTTGACTCCCAACTTCATAAAGACAGTCAGAGCAGTAAATAAAGTTCAACGTGCCAGTATCAGGTCGAAAAGTACAATCCGGGGTTTCATGTAAGCAAATAGTATGCTCCACGATCGTAAATTGGAGATTCATAAAAGTCAGAAGCACCAGACCTGCATTAGTTGACATCAGGAAAACCCTACTTTCCTGAATGGATGCAGGCCAATTGGAAATTCTGATCCTGCTAAGCATCTCTTCAACATACAAGAACATTTTTATATTCTATCATTAGATTTTATCAGGCCGGATTCAACAGATCAGTATAGGCTATTTAACATGAGTCTAATCCTATAGTTTGTGCATCCACTGTGGCTGAACTGCACATTGTACACATTGTTCTTCAATATTTGATGAGACTGCTGCTCCGGTAGTATCACAACATAGTCTGCATTTCCGTATGTAGGTAGAAAATATTATACTTCATATCCAACCGTTGTCATATAGTTAATGCTTTTCTATATATTGTGTTAAGTTAGCATGAGTTTATTAAATGTTTAAACGACATATTTTCCTTCGGCTTCAGTTTGCACACGGCACATAATTATTATTGTAGCTTTCAACCTAGACGAAAGATGTGATTTATTGAGAATAATATGTTATTGCTCTGATATCAGTCGTGCCTGGGACACTTGGTACACTGTCTGCACACTGAGAGCTATAGCCTCTAAGAATAACCTAACACAAGGTTGCTGGGAGGCCTGATCCTCGCACCACATTAGACATAACACAAATAATGTTGCTGCCAACATTAGGCTCTACGCGGGTTTAAGATAGAGTTACTGAGAATGCAAAAACACACTTGACGGTGCTTCGCATGCAGAGAGAGTTGGTAGCTGATGATGTGATCTTCTTCTGCTGACATTTAGAGGTATGGGCCCGCCCTGCTAAAACCCAAATGAGACCTTCTTAGATACAATTTAGTATGCTAAATAGGGTGCGCGAAATATAGGTGATACAGATTTCTATAGATTTTTGCATTATAATATGCTATCACTGTTCGCTTACTATGGACTAGTGACTATGCTGATAACTCTGATTTTTATAATATGTATGTTGGTATTATACAAGATACTGCGTTTGAGAACCTTGCATTGAAAAATAAATATTTCAAACTTGCACGTGCGTTCTTTTACTCACCGTTGTGGTTTGAAATGATTATAGAGCGAAAGAGTGTTCATGTGTTCCACGATACCTGAGGTACCCTAAGTTCATGTTCTGGATTGTCATTGGGAGTTTGTTATGACCAATGAGACACTGTAGCTAGCTCGGTAAGGGGATTTCTGATACTAAGGTGAGTTTTGGGTCACCCTAATTCACCCAGGTTCTAGATCTCTGTGCACAGTTCTGTGGGCGAACGGAAACCCTGCTACATGGCGCCCAACGGTTGTTGGCCTTATATCATGACACTCGAGTAGTATATCATTCAAACCTTAACCCCTTCATTCCCGTTTCCGGAAAACGGCGGTGTCGGAAAAACCTACCTATTTTTGAACTAGGTCTTTTCAAGCTTGAATCTATCTAAAACGGGTTCCTTGAATACTACCCAGTTGTACTACAAAGTAATCTTTGTTTTTTCACGTTCCTGTGCAATCAGGGCACAAGCCGTGGACATCCCGCTGCATAGTCGCATTGCGGTGCGTGATCATTTGCGGACTTATGATGTTCCTTTGAAAGGCTTGTCTGTGGTACTGGTGGTGAGTGCGGAATATGCTTACCCGTACGAACTGTTTTATTCGTGGGTGACATTTCCGCCAGTGGACGCGAATTCTGGTGTGTTCCACTCATACACTCCGTCAGCTGCACCTGCTGCATATGCTCCGTACAGAGCACAGGAAGTACCTATTGATGTTTGGCAGCATGGAGTTTGGTTTGGTGGCACCCTACCACACGCTTTAACGGCTCCGAGGTTAGGTCCTTTGTCCATTCCGGGCACACCTTGGCCCGCTTTCGCTGGATTTACTCCTCACCCTGATCGCGCCACTTGTAACGTGGGTGACCTGCGACGTCTTCACAAGGTCGCGGTTGAAGTGATTAGGGCACTTGTTCATTACACAAGTCGTAGGGTTCAAGGCGCAGCTCCTAGGGGTGCACAGCTTCAAGCAGGTCAGGCTGGTTTGAAAATCAGTCCTGTCATGGTGAATTCCGTAATGGGCAAGAAGCCCCAGGATAAGGATGACTTTCCTTTCTGGCTTGCCGAGAAATTCAATCAGCTGGAGGCTGTGTTTCCTAATACGAACACTGGTGAAAAACACCGGATTCTTACGCTTAGTTTGCCGAAAGATTTGGCCCCTGAGCTTGTTGACTGTGAAACATGGGGTAAGACTTTTGCAGCGGTCTATTCGAGTATGCTTACCCGTACGAACTGTTTTATTCGTGGGTGACATTTCCGCCAGTGGACGCGAATTCTGGTGTGTTCCACTCATACACTCCGTCAGCTGTACCTGCTGCATATGCTCCGTACAGAGCACAGGAAGTACCTATTGATGTTTGGCAGCATGGAGTTTGGTTTGGTGGCACCCTACCACACGCTTTAACCGCTCCGAGGTTAGGTCCTTTGTCCATTCCGGGCACACCTTGGCCCGCTTTCGCTGGATTTACTCCTCACCCTGATCGCGCCACTTGTATCGTGGGTGACCTGCGACGTCTTCACAAGGTCGCGGTTGAAGTGATTAGGGCACTTGTTCATTACACAAGTCGTAGGGTTCAAGGCGCAGCTCCTAGGGGTGCGCAGCTTCAAGCAGGTCAGGCTGGTTTGAAAATCAGTCCTGTCATGGTGAATTCCGTAATGGGCAAGAAGCCCCAGGATAAGGATGACTTTCCTTTCTGGCTTTCCGAGAAATTCGATCAGCTGGAGGCTGTGTTTCCTAATACGAACACTGGTGAAAAACACCGGATTCTTACGCTTAGTTTGCCGAAAGATTTGGCCCCTGAGCTTGTTGACTGTGAAACATGGGGTAAGACTTTTGCAGCGGTCTATTCGAGGTGCTTTGGCTCCCCGTCTATGTCCAACCTGTCTGCGGTCCTTAAACGTGTTCAAGATGATCACCGACCGGAGTCAGCGGTTGAGTTGGATATGCGCCTGTGTGGCTCCTTTGAGGTGGTTTGCGATCTGATCCTTGCAAATATCAAGGGGGATGCAGTGAACTTCCAGGTGGCTAACGCCTTAGCGTTGATTCCCGACGTGGACAAACCCCGTCAGTTAGCAAGGATAATTGTGGCGGCTTATAAAATGGTTGGCCGCAATGCCAAGGGTCTTAAGACTTTTTCTGATAAGGAGAAAAAGCAGCCCCAGGGACAGTCTTCGGAGGCGAACGCTCAGCCCAAGTCCAAAAAACAAAATTGGCCTAAAAAACAGAATCAGGGTAAGCAACAGCAACAACAACAAACACAGGTTTCACGCCCTGCGTCTCCGTTGCCTGCGCAGTCGGAACGTGATTATGATTTGCGCAACTGCGCGATGATTAAGACACCTGAACGTTTTCAGGCTTCTGACCAACGCTCTCCTCGTTCCTTTCAGGACTCATCGGCTCCGTCAACTGGTGGTGGAGGGGGCGGCAGGGGCCGGGGTGGCCATAAAGGACGTGGTCAGCCCCGCCCGCGCAGCGGTGCAGACAAGCAGGAGGGCTCTAAGCCTCAGGGACCGCAGTTTGTCAAGAAGAAAGTCGCAGCCTTGACAGCGCATCGATATGCCCCTGATTGTGAGAACGAGGCTTCGGAATCTGACTTGGGCTCTGAACTTGCTGGACAGCGCGGCGGAGATTACCATAGTGAGAGAGGCCCTCCGTCCACTACTGAAGGTGACAGCGACTGACACTTATGTTGTGATTGAAACGGCAGATACAAGAGTTGCTCCCCCTGATAGACTTTTTGAAATTGTCCTGTTAATTGAAGGTGACATACAACGTACGGTTAAAGGGGTATTTTGGGAAAATCTTTTGTCTACATATGACATTTTGCTTTCGGAGGCTGACTGGCCCCCGCCTTTTGTGCTCGCAACTCCACGAGGAGAGGAGGTAATCCTCCTCAATTTCGCAAACACAGTTTCGAGAGTGGAAGTGCTGCACTTTGCAGAAGAGTGGGCACTGGCGCTTGCACCGGCTGTGTACCGTAATCAGTGTGGCTGGGATAAATTGTCCCCGAACCACGAGATTCCTTTACGGTCTCAGCCGCAGCCTCAACCTCAATATCCTATACGACATGAAGCCAAAGCTTCGGTCGCAGCGATCCTTGAACAGTTGGAATATCAAGGTGTAATTGAAACGTGTGTGTCACCGATGAATAACCCCCTTTTTACTGTAAACAAACCGGACGGCTCTTACCGTTTGGTTTTGGATTACCGGCATTTAAACTCGCATTGCTGTAACTGTGCAGTACAGAATACTCACGGCTCGGCCCTTGTAAATAGTCTTGTGCGTAAGCGTTTCAAAACCACGCTTGACATTTCCAATGGTTTTTATGCCCATTCATTGGACAGTCTAAGTTCCCAATGGACTTCTTTCACATGCGGCGGGGTCCAAAAAATGTTTTGGCGTCTTCCAATGGGCTATAAGAATAGTCCTGCCGTATTTTCCGCACGCATTGTCTCTCTGTTGGAGAGGATCGACCCAGATGCTTGTTCCTATGTGGATGATATCTATCTCACAGACGACGAACTTTGGGAGCATCTGTGTCGAGTGAACAGTATTATTTGTAACTTTGCAGACATGGGTTACAAGTTTAATTTTGCAAAATCGCACATTGCAGAATACACAGTGTTGTTTCTAGGCTATGAACTAACTAATGAAGGAAAAGGCTTGGCTCCTCACTTCCTGGAGAAGTGCGCTCAGTTGCGCTCTCCGACAACACTGAAAAAATTACAATCTTTACTGGGCTTTTTGAATTTCGGGAGGACATACATTCCGGAATATGCCCAGCGTATCAAGCCTTTGTATGCTTTGATACAACCATCTTTTTGCAAATCATGCTGGCTGCCTGAACATTCAGCTATTCTGCAGTCTTTGCAAGCTGACTTGCTCGCTTCTGAATACTTACAGACTCGTGATAACCAGACCAACCTGGTGATAAGAATTGTCCCGGGGATGGTAGGTTTCACGTACCTAACTTTTAATGAAGGAGATACAGTACCTATGGCTTACAAGTCACACTTGTACACTTCGGCTGAATTGCGTTTTTCCACTGTGGAGAAAGTTTTGACGGCTCTGCAGATGGCAATTCTCAAGGAACGTGCCCTGTCACAGGGAAAACACATGTTGGTTGTTACCCCGTGTCCTGCTTGGAGGCAGTTACGAAAGCCAGTGTACCTAATTCTAAAGCTTTGCACCCTCTGTGGATTCAATGGGCTGCATCCTTGTCATCCCAGGATGTCACATTTATTTTTGACACCACTTTACGGTCGCAGGAGTTCTTACAGTATGAATTTGTTCATCCTGCTCCTTTAGCAATGCGGCCGTTGGAGGATTTCCATTGCATCATTTACATTGATGGTTCGGCGAAGGTTGCGCATGGCTCTAAACATGCCTACGTTTCCGCTTGCGCCATTGTGGTCGGTGCCATGGTGAATGATGAGTTCCAGTCCAGTGTCGTGCACACGCAGACGCTTGGGGACTGCACCGCACAATTGGCTGAGCTTCGTGCTCTGATGCTTGCATTGGAGTACGCAGATCCGAGTGTGACGACTTTGGTCGTAAATGACTCTTTCTACTGTGTCCAGTCTTACAATGAGAACTTGTTCTTTTGGATTCAGAATGAATTTCTTGATTCCAAAGGTAGTACTATAAAACATAAAATGATCTGGTTCCGAGTGGCAGAACTCAAAGAGAAGTTGCCACTCGTGTTTGTAATTCATACTCTTGGCCATCAGCGCGTGAGGGTCCACGCTGTCGGAAATTCACTTGCTGATGAAGCAGCGAAGTCAGCAGTATCAAAATACTTAGTTGCAGCAGTCACGAGGTCCAAAAGTAAGATAGATGATGACATCTTGGCAGCGGTTGCTGCTACTGAGAAGGGAAGTAAATATCCTGCGGGGTTCCCTTCTAAATACACATACCACTTAAGTCCCGATAAGGTTCCTTATGTGAAAATTCCTGAAGTTGGCGAACGTTTAATTCCCAACTCGGATCGCAGGGCTTCTTTGATTACAGCGGCTCATGAAGGTGTGGCGTCTGCGCATGCGGGAGTCTCGGCCACTGTAACTCAGCTACAACAGAGGTTCTGGTGGCGGGGACTGTACAAACTGACGCGCGATTATGTCCTTCAATGTGACATTTGCCAGCAGATTAAACCTTCTACTGCTGCGCGTCCGCCTCAGACACAGTTGTACATCTCTAATAAACCGCTTGGGTGCGTTTATTTAGATCACTGCGGTCCTTTTTCTTCTGATACTGCATATAAGTACATCTTAGTAGCAGTTGATTCATGCACACGCTTTGTGTGGGTATGGTCCCATCGGGCGCTGATTCACGGACTGTCATTAAGGATTTGCGAGTCTTTGTAGGGATTTTTGCCTGTGGTACCTTCCATTCAGACCAGGGTCCGGCTTTCGCCTCTAAGGCGTATAAGGATGCTATGGTTTCGTTGGGGGTCCAAGTCAAGTTTTCGTCTCCGTACAGACCCGAGGGAAATAGTGTAGTTGAACGAATCAACCGTGACTTAAAGCAATCTTTGACAGCTCGAGTTATAGGCACTGGCAGAAACTGGTTAGCCCACCTCAATGGCGTGCAGCGTGCGCTTAATAATCTCCCTAAAAGGTCTCTTGGTGGGCGGACCCCATACGAAATGCTCTTTGGTATCAAGATGTACGTCCCTGACCTCGACGGTCTAGACTGCAAGGCCCAGGCCACGGCCTTTGACGTAGATGAACATTGCAATGTTTTACAGGATCTACAAAAGACCAGAGACAGTCTAGCAAAGGAACATTTGCCCTCCACATCGGATGATGCGTTGCAGATCCCGGTAGTTGGCTGGCTACCCCAAGTTGGAGAACTGGTTCGAGAGAAGATTGATAACAAGAAAGAGTTTGGTCCCTCATATCGTGCACCGGTTCGAGTTCTTGGAGTGAAGGGCACAAGAACAGTCATATTACCACCACTTCCAGGTCGTAAGGAAAACAGATTTATTTCTATTGACAATGTCAAGACACACAGGGTGGCCGATTCTTCATAGCATGACACCGGCTATATCTTGTCCTTCCATGGTGAGGCATTCTGTGCTGGCTATTACTTCTGGTGCAGAACAGGAGGTATCCCTGATCCTCGCACCACATTAGACATAACACAAATAATGTTGCTGCCAACATTGAGCTCTACGCGGGTTTAAGATAGAGTTACTGAGAATGCAAAAACACACTTGATGGTGCTTCGCATGCAGAGAGAGTTGGTAGCTGATGATGTGATCTTCTTCTGCTGACATTTAGAGGTATGGGCCCGCCCTGCTAAACCCCAAATGAGACCTTCTTAGATATAATATAGTATGCTACATAGGGTGCGCGAAATATAGGTGATACAGATTTCTATAGATTTTTGCATTATAATATGCTATCACCGTTCGCTTACTATGGACTAGTGACTATGCCGATAACTCTAATTTTTATAATATGTATGTTGGTATTTTACAAGATACTGCGTTTCAGAACCTTGCATGGAAAAATAAATATTTCAAACTTGCAGTTGTGTTCTTTTACTCCCCGTTGTGGTTTGAAATGATTATAGAATGAAAGAGTGTTCATGTGTTCCATGATACCTGAGGTACCCTAAGTTCATGTTCTGGATTGTCTAAGTCATTGGGAGTTTGTTATGACCAATGAGACACTGTAGCTAGCTCGGTAAGGGGATTTCTGATACTAAGGTGAGTTTTGGGTCACCCTAATTCACCCAGGTTCTAGATCTCTGTGCACAGTTCTGTGGGAGAACGGAAACCCTGCTACACCGTGTAACATTGGCATGCAGTAGAGGAAATTTAGAAACTGCGCAAGATTTATACACACACAGCTGATTTAAGAAGAAGCCCCTTACACTTGTACTGCTCATAATCTAAGATTGTAGTCATATGGTGGTGACTTAATGGCCTTCTTGTTGCCAGAGCAATTAACAAATGGCCCTGTTCAGGGAATTACAAATTTCCGATTATGGCTCCAAGCAGATCATTCCTTTCACAACCAGCAGTCACAAAAAATACTAAATGATGCTGAGAAAGATCAGTTCTCGCTTTCAAATGAGCCAACACATCAACTTTATTACAGTTTTAGTAATATCCTGACTGGATTACTGTCAGATAATAAAAACCAAGGCCACATAGAAGAAATTTCAACAACTTGAAAGAATGGAATTTCAAGCAGCCAGAAATTGCTCCAGTGTTAAGAAACAAGCCCCATCTACTCAGCCTTAATGGCACTATATGGGTTTAAGGGTGTGTAGGGTAATAGTGTTAACACATCTTAGACACTTAAACTCTTCTACACCCATCAATAATATCAAACCAGGAAATACCATTATGATCACTCCTATTAGGGGTAACTTGGATATGATAACAAATCTATAATGTTTAACAGAGACGTGTCTACAGTAGCATCAGAGTACTGAACACACAAGTTTGGAGTGCTTTGATTCCCAGCTGGCTAGGTTTGATACAAGCATAGTCAAAGAGGTTCTGGACAGAAAATCAGGGACCACTCCCAATTACCAGCAATTGTGTATCTGATCCCACAAAAAGCCAGGGCAGGCATTAACCTGCATTATCTCTCACATTGTGTTGACAACCTGCAAGAGATCACAGACCACAAATGTATCTAGAACCACAAAGTGTGCGGTAGGAATACTTACTTTACCTATTTTTAATAAAAGTGATAAGATAATTCTTTTACTGCTACCCACATATGTCAGTTAGAACTGGGGGTCTCTAGTTGGCAGAGTTGTGCACCAATGTCCAAGTAAGGACTCTTCCTTTTAGTCAGGGTAAGGGGAATACAAAATTTAGATAACCCCTGCTCACCCACCTGGTAGCTTGGCACGAGCAGACAGGCTTATCTCAAAGGCAATGTGTAATGTATTTGTACTCAAAACACACGGTAATTCAGTGAACACACCACAAATGGGCACCACACCAGTTTAGAAATATAAGGTATCTTTATCTCCACCAAACAAGACCAAAACAACAAAAACCCTACATACATGTAGTAAAATAACACATAAAAACAGTTATTTCATAAAACATGTAGAAAACAAGCTCCACCTGGGGCTATTACGATGTTGTGAAAGGCAATAATCCAAATAAAATGGCAACGACTGTGAAGTGCGCCGGTCGGGCATGGAGTCACATAGACCACGAAACAAACAGTACCTTAGAAAACGAAGTCTATGATGATGAATGGCGTCATGGGGGAAGCTTTGTGTCCGCGCGGAGGCGATGTGTCGAATCCAGGACTGGGGAAGTCAGTTGCGTTGGTGATGAGGCGGTGTGATCGGCCAGTTCTTGAAGTCACCATCTGCGGTTATTGGTGCCGCGATAACTGGATGGAGGCACTGATGGTGACGGAGTCTGTGCAAGCACTGGCATCAGGAAGGCCGATAACTGCAGGCATCAAAGGGAGTCGGAGCTGCAGTTCTGGTTGGGTGGTTCACCGTGAAATTCAACCGTGCCCCTGGCCTCAGTACAATGTTGTGGTGTCACAGCGATGTTGCTGACAGCGTGGAAGATTGCTTTACTTGCTTAGCTTAGGTTTCTACCAGCAGGAATAACCTCTAGAGGCCCAAAACTGGAACAGGCACCTCCTGGCTGGTCAGAACTATCAGCAATAGAGTTCAGGGGAACTGGTGGTGATGTCTTTCTGTCCCTGAGACATATGAACAGGAGATAAACACACATAAGCCCTTAGGGATTGTTCTTCAAGCAGGTTCTTAGCCAAGTTCCAGACTTTGTCCATTCCTGGGCAGAAGCAACAACTGCAGGTCAACCCCACACAACACACAGCAAATGGTCAGTAATCCTCCTCACAGCTCTCCAGCTCTTCTCCTTGGCAAAGGTTCCTCTTGAGCACAGAAGTGATCTAAAATTCTGGGGTTTAATGTCCACTAGTTATACGCAATTTTGCATTTGTTCTTCTTTGTGCCTGGGTCTCCGAGCCCAATCCAAATCAGTTCTGTCGTCACTGGTTCCATTATGACAACATGGGGTTGAAGACAACATTGTGCAATGGAGACAGGCCCTATTCAGGTGCAAGGAAATCTCCTCCTACTACTCTAAATGCAGCAAGGCCTATTCAGCTCATCTTTGAGTCATCCAGGAAGGGCCAGGCACATCTCAACACCCACAGTAGCTGTCTAGAGGACTATAGCACGTTACAATGCGTGCTTTTACAACGCGGTAGTTTACAAAGAGGTCTTTACAATGACCACGTTGTTACCACGCGTGTCACTACATTGCAAGTCGTTTCAACGACTTGCTCTAGAGGGAGCGCGGGATTTTTGGAATAGTATTATTTACTTTTCCTACTCCAGTTTGCGCAACACCAGGGAAGGTGTAGGATTGAAAATCCAACACATTCCCTGGTGTTGCACGTCCCCTAGAGCAAGTCGTTGAAATGAATTGCATTGTAATGAAACGCGTGGTATCAAAGCAGTTGTTGTAACGACCGTGTTGTAAAGTGCTGCGTTGTGTCGATTGTGTGGTAAACTTTGTTTCCCGTCTAGAGTGAATGCACATCCCCAGCCCCTGTCACTCCAAAACCAGACAGTCAATCCACAAATGGGCATAGGAATACAGAATGGTTAAACAAGAAAATGCCTACTTCCAAAAGTGGCTTAATTGTAAATCGGATATGCCAATCATGGATAACGAATCACAATAGTTATTTATACATATTGACACTGATCAGCAATGGCAAAGTGCCAGCTAATACGAAATTCAGCACAGCTTCAGAAATACAGGATGTAGAGGAAGAAAGTCAGTGGAAACCACACCAAAGATGCCAAGTCTAACCATGTCTCATTCGTATCGACCTGCTCATGAACTTACCTTAATATTTATGTTACTCTCATACAAAGATTATCTCTCCTGATCCTCTGAAAATTATTGTCCTTCTTATTTCACTTTCTTTTACTGAACGTAAATTTGACATTTGACATTAAAAGTTGTGGTTGCAGAAGCTTCTGGAAATGCTGATGGACTAACAATTCTGTTCATTTCTGTTCGTCTCAGGACATTTACTATTAGTGATACGTTTATCATGTAATGGCTAGAGAGAAAGTGGCATATGAGTGTTCTAGCCGACCTATGAAGAACCTGATTATTTTTATGACCAATCTTAATTGTGTGTGTTCAATTTTGGTGAATATTCGTATGTGCAAACATACACATTGATTAAACATCATCGATCAGCAAGTTCGCCTGTCTTGAGTGAGCAATACAAACCTTACCATCCCCAGATAACTTTAAAAGATGGTGGTCAATGATGCCCTTTTCGGAACAATTCACTTAGAAAAATTTCTCCAGGGCTATTGGCTTTTATGGAGTTTTACAAACCTGGGAATGCTATTTAACATGGCCTATTATTTTTTTAAAGATGTATATTGCTTCTTTCCTCACTTACGAGTCACACTACCTTTCATATTGCAACCCTGCCTTTTCCTTAATTTTATGACTGAAAATCTACTTGGAAGTGTCAGGGTGAAAAAAATCTAATGTTTCCAATCAGGCCATAGACCACAGAGCTAAATGATTTACACACTAGTGGAGCTGTGCTACAACTCGATCGATTCGGAAGAGCACTTGAACAGCCATAAAGCAGACATATTACATCAGTTTTTCATTATCTGGATCAGCAGTTGAGAGAATATCAAAACGATGTATCATAATAGACGATTAAATTACAATATACGATTAAAACAGTTACAGTCACAGCAGCACGTGATCTCTAATATCAAGGTCATCAAATAAGTATAACATTAATTTTCTATCAAACACTAGTTTTAAATATCGCAAAGGCAAATGTTTGTGTCAAAAATGGCCATTTTAATTTCAGGAAATAAAGACATTTTCATATCAAGTACAGACGTTTCGTTTTTAATAGAACAAGATAAATTCCCCACAAAAAAAGCTAGTTCATTCTAAGAGCAAAACACAATTTATGTCCCGAAATACTAGTTTGTGTTTTGTGGTACATGCAGGTTCAGTTCCCAAACACCAGCCCTTTATTTTAATGAAGTACTATCAGGTATACATGCCACACAGGGGCAGAAGATTTGTTCATCAAATATTAGAGATGCCAGCTATTACGTTCAGAATAATGGCTTTCATTGTCATGGCTCTTTGCTTGGTCTCTCAGACGTCTGAGTGAAGTGGGGGGGAGAAGGGAGACGGACGTCTGAAATCCTAGCCACATTGTACTGATCCTGCCTAGGTCTCAGCAGATGGAAAACTGTAGCCGGTATCCCTCTGCCTTCGGATGCATGAAGTTGCCTGAAACATACTTTTAGAGACTGCTCGCTGCACAAGTGAGGAGAGTTGCTTACACCCCACCAGGGCAGAGGACAGGAGGAGGCAAGAAAAGTTAAGGACAGGAATGTTTGCTTTCAGCAATGGCTGCTTCGAGTTCTGTCCCTCCAGCAACCACCTCTTAATATCATTAGCTAACTTTTATGCCATGTCCTCCCCTCTGCTAATGAGAGGAGGAGGATGAGATGTGTGGCCAGCCCTCAGCTTCCGTCAGGGCTCAAGGCAAGATGCTTTCAAGCCTTAAGGCCCAGCAAAATAAACCACATTGGCCGTGCCCTACTGCCCTGGTTGCTGCGTCAGGCACAGGCTGAACTCGCAGGGTTATGGGTAATTGACAGCACGAACTTTCACATGCCCAGTGTGTCTGCACATTGCTCCGTTGCTCTCCTCATGCCAGCACTGGCAGTGGTAGACCAGCAGATCACTCTACCAAATTCCTTGTTCCATTTCCTGGGCATGTGGTGATTGATGTGAAACACTCCTATGGGTGCGTTAATCCTGAAAGTAAGAGCAGGAGTGTTAGTGGGATTGCATATCTGTTTGTGTGCTCTCTCCAAGGTACAAAGCATGTGGTATACTAATGGATATGAGCAGCTAAAAGGCGCAATGCAGGACGCATTCCATGCTGAAAAAAGAAAGTGAAAACAGTGGAGCGAGGAATAGTTTGACTGTGTAAATGCTTTCAAAAGCCCAAGGTGATTTAAACTCTACTGATAAGGTTACAAACTATTTGAAAACGAGGGCCCTAATTGAATAAAGTATTTAGTATAGTTCTTGTTGTGAAGATACCTTTCTGAACTCGCCCTCCTAACTTAACTCTTCCTTACAATATGGCCTTTAAAGTGCTAAATATTGTTCTTTTAATCTCTACAGAATGATAATAGAAAAAAATAATGTTTTACTCAAAAGTTGAGTACTCTGCGCTGGAATACATTTGCAATCATTGCGGAAGAATGCGCTGTAAGATTTGTGTGTGGATTGGCAAAGGCTGATGGCATCATAAAAGTAATGAGCTCTGGCCAGAGCATTGTTGGCTGTAATAGTGTTAACAAGTATTGCCAACTTTGCTTAAATTGCCTGGCAGTCTTTTAAAGGGAGAATTACAGTACACAGCGAGAAGCAACGGGCATTTGAAAGAAAAAGGTCTATAATGAAAATTGATTATGTTAATAAGGAAAATAGAGCATACGTTACAAAACAATTTAAAAAGAAACGCAGTACTGACCCAATGGAAGGAACTATTTTTTTTTCACAACCTCATTTTAGGCAACAAGTTATACTGAATAAAAATTACTACATAACTGAAAATGTGCATTATGTAGCAGTCAAAGAGTACATTGCTAAATTGGAACGCTGGGAGGGCCACACACTCCCATTTTTGCCCAAATCCGGCTTACCGACACAGTTGGATTGAGGACGTGGACCTGGTTTGATATGATCGATGGGTGTAGCAGAGTGTAAGTGTCTAAGGTTTGTTAACACTATTACCCTACACACCCTTAAACCCATATAGTCCCATTAAGGCTGAGTAGATGGGGCTTGTTTCTTAACACTGGAGCAATTTCTGGCTGCTTGAAATTCCATTTTTTCAAGTTGTTGAAATTTCTTCTATGTGGCCTTGGTTTTTATTATCTAACAGTAATCCAGTCAGGATATTACTAAAACCGTATTTTGAAATTCCAATAGTAAACTAAGTACAAGATGGGGTAATATTAGAAATGGGATTTCTGGTTGGCCAAGGCTTGCGCCAAAGCCAGGCAGAAACCACACTCTAGTCAGGGCAAGGGAGTTACACGCCAAAGATAACCCCTGCTCACCCTCTTGGTAGCTTGTCACGAGCAGTCAGGCTTATCCCGGAGGCAATACGTAAAGCATTTGCGCAAAACACACACATAGCAGCGACACACTAGGCACACCACAAAAAGGAACTCACACAAGTTTATATATAAAAATAGCCTTTGTATTACAAGAAACGCCTTAGATCATAATCACACAGATACACTGTGCCAACTGGCACTGGGCAGTTTTTACGGGGGATTATATATACACATGACAGGGCCACGTGGGCCACTGTCAAAATCAGCACTTAGTAGAAATAGCACTTATAGAACATAGAATAATTGTAGCACCAAATAACAATTGTAGAACACAACCAGTAACCACTCATAACAGGTTGGTACACACTACGCAATGATAATCACCATAGGCATAGATCACGAAGGGACACATAAACTCACTAGTATAAACTATACTAGGCAAAACAACCTCCTAAGCATGAAAACACATTTAGAGGTATCACAGGCATAAAGGCATTGCAGATTATGCCTAAATCATATTTGGCATTAGGTAATCACCATCACAAACATAGTATACCATCACCTTGCGCCAGAGTCACATCAGGTACTGACCCCAGGCCAACTGTCCTTCCAGGGGGCTCTCTCTCATCGGAAAGACGGCGGGTGCAGGCACCACACCGCGGGGATCGCCCTTGTACACGGGAGCCCCGCCCGCACCTCGAGTCACTCGCTGCTCCTCCTTTTTCCTTCCCCTGCACCACGGGGCTCTCCCTCACTCTCGGGGCCCGGGGGCAAACGCCGGACTTGTCCTCGCAGTCTGTTTTCACGGACACAAGCAGGAGCACAGGGTAGGCTCCCGCTTCCTCATCAAGCTCCGCCCATGTCTCCTCTGCAGCCGCCTGACTTCCTGAGTTTCCCAGGTTGCAGTGGCGTTTCTCGGCTATCCCGTGCCACGTCGGTGATGCGGCGCAGATGAGGGGGAGGATCCCTCTTGAATACCCAGCGTCTTTGGCGGGGTGGGCACCCGCTAGGGATATGTAAAAAAATGGCAAAGATGTGGGGTGGGCACCCGCGCCAAGCTCGATCAGCCAGACACCACAAATGCGGGGTAGGCACCGGTCGGGCACAAAGGTAGGGGGATCCCCAACTGAAAATGATTGCAGCTCCGTGCTGCCACTCACAAGTAGGAGCGCTGCTCTCCAAAGGAAAAAGCACCACCATAAGCGCTCTTCAGGGCAATGCAGATGTGGCACTTCCCAGGTGCGTGGGGTGCAGAGTCCAAAAGCAAGTCTTTAAGAAAGCAGGGGGCAAAGGCTGGTCCCAGCTCACAGGGCCCTCCAGCAGGGAGGGAGTCCCCAGTGGTGGTCCTCCTGGCACCAAGCAGCAGCAGGCCCCCCTCAAGTTCGGTCTCAGAGAGAACATTTTTCATGGGGTCATACACATTTTCCTTTATCTCCTAGCACAGGGTTAAGGGAAAACCAAATGCAACTGGTTTTGGAGCACTTTGTTGTGCTCAGCCCCTCTCCCTATTCACTGGGCGGGCTAGGGACATCAGACGCACCACAGGGGGCACATCCAGCATTGTGGAGGGAAGGCACAGTCCTATTCAGGTCCCAGGTGCACTCCTCCCTCCCATCTGCATGCAGATCTCCCCATTCGCCACCAGGCAGACCCATCCTGATTCCTGGAGCCAGGCACACTATCCAGCCCCTGTCACTCACAAGCCAGACAGGCAATCCACATTCACTGCACACAGACATGCCAACTTCTTGAAGTCGCACTTCTACACTAGCCATATTAAATCTGAGCACACAGTTGTGCAGCATTTAATCTCACCAGTTCACATATACCAAACTCCCCCTCTACTCCCCACACACCAGGAACTACCATGGACACATACTCCCCATGAATTCCTATGGGAGGGCAGGCCAATCTCACCACATGCACTCAGATTGCGCACGCACTTTACACTAGGACACAGTGTTAAAGTGCGCAGAAGCCAAAAACCACTAACACCAGGTCACATTTAAAAGCAAAATGTTTAGGGGTGCACCTGCCATAAGGGCCAAGTCCAACAGGTAACATAAAGCAAGGGAGGTTTACAGCCATGCTGATAGGCAGAGGGATGCCACTTCTGGTTCAATCCAATCTAGACTTTGCCACTAAGGAAGTTGCTTTTTCTCTGAATCCAAACATTCTTCGATTCTAATAGGTACTTTCGTGAGAACTTTGTTTTTTTTACAAAATCAGACCCCCAAAGTGACCATCTTTCTTTAGGAAAAACTGAAATAGTGTTCCACGTGTGCTGGTAATTTATTGGGAACTTTCCTGATGGCATTTTACCTAGAGTGTATTCCTAAAGAGTAGGCCAATAGCAGCTCTAACTGGGGCCGTATTCTACTGAGTGTCTCAAGAGCAGAACAGGTGCACACTCAATTTCAGCTCTCTCAGGGCACTTTGGTATTACGGAAGGAGCAGTAGATCGCTGTGCACCCCATCTGTGCACTGGCACAATCTTAAGGGGGCATTTCCTCATTTGCATAGGTTGTGGCCACATGAAAATGATTGGACACTTTACCTCTTTACCATTTTATACACACTGTCACAGAGGCAAAAGAGCTTTAATGGAAAGCACTGACTGTGCACGCAAAGAGGTGGTGCAGAGTCCATGCTACTCAAGGACACCCCATGTAAGGGTAAGTACAGGGGTCCCGTGGGCCCCCAGAACCTGTGAATACCTCTGTAGGTGGGTGCAATTACTCACTGCTCCTCCTTGCATGGTGATCCCTGCCCCCCCTTTGCATTGTGGACCCGTTGTCAAATGGCCAATAAAAGGCAGTCTTCAAACATCTGATGTGACTTTCACGTATGCGCTACACCTAAGACAGGCTCAAGTTTGTGGCTGCACTGAGGGCAGTGCATTAACCGTAACAGAGAGCACTGACCAGCTCTGCACCCAGAGCACATAGCTTAAATTGCACTAAAGAGCAAATCATGGTAGTGCAACCTTTCCATAGCATGACTCCTAGTGGGAAACCACCCTCCACACTCGGTCAGGCAACACTTCTGAAAGATAAATGGATGGGATATGTGCCAATTTTGGATCACTGCTTTATTTTCACCCACTTTCAATTGAAGCCCATAATTTTGATTTGAGCTGTAGCTGTTCTCCAAGAAAAGCAATGTCACTTAGATAGAGGAGTTTTAAAAATGAAAAACTGTTGGGAAGTGAGTTATTGATTGGAGGGTGGTGAAACCCTATTTAAGTAGTAACCACAACATCTGTCAGGGTGAAGTCACAAGCAAACCCACATTAACCAGCACTTAACCCTCTAGTAGCTTAGCATAAATAAGTCAGGCTTAACCTTGAGACAATGTGTAAGGTAGTTATGCAGAACTTCAAACAGTAATAAAGTGAAAACACAACACTTGAAAAATCCCACTCCAACTAAAAAAAGGAAATAGAGTAAATTTGATAAATTATTTGAGGTAAAAAACAACAAAAATCCAATCAGTTGAACCGGAGATATACAACTTTAAAGATTTAGGCAAAAATAGTGCCTAAAATCACAAAGCATCACTGTGGTTATCTGGTCGTGCTGGACCCAGACAAATTCACAAGTTCAGGCTAAACATGATGGGGCATGGGCCGGTTGTAGGGGCTATGTTAGGCCCGCTGAACAAAGAACCTTAAATCCTGGTTTGAGGAATGTTTTAAAATAGTGTGTCAAGTATGTGTCCGGCAGTAGCGGCTCCGAGGAGCAGCAGGCTGTGGTGCTGGGTCCATGATTAGGGAGGCATTGCACTGTGGTTGCTCCAAAGAGGAGCTGTGAGAGGTTGTGCCATGCTGCTTCGGTTCTCCTCACGTGACCACAACTAAACTGGCAGAGCACATTCAGGCCCACTTCCAAGGATCTAGGACTGGGGTGGTGCAACTTTGGGGCACGGGGGAGACTCACAGCCGACCAAGTCAGGTGCTGGGTTCAAGTTGGTTGTCGCCTTTTCCATCCCTGAGGCTCTGATCAGGAGGTCAGTCAACTAGCCCTTGGAGTCACTCTGGTGGTCCTGGGTTCAAGATGCAGGTATAGTCTTTCTCACTAATGTAGCAAAGGTTCAGAGTAGCAGCTATTCTTGAAGAGCAGCACAGCAGTCCTTATGAGTCCTTCACAGGTCAAAAGCTGCACTGAAGTGTTGGCTGTGAGGGCTCACTAATTATACCTGGCTCCCAGTATGAAGTAGGAGATGTTTCTGGAGGCTTCCCCCCTCAAAGGTCTTTCAAATATCCTCCCTCCCTGTCCTGGCTCCAGCTTATCTGGCTGTCCCAAAAGACGTCTGTAAAAAATCTTTGTGAGTGTACTGGGCAGAGCCTTGTGATGTGAAAGTGTGGCACATGAAATCTCTTCCCCCTCATCAAGTCAGCTATGGCCCATTCTACCAACACTTATTCCTCCTTTGTCTCACTGTCTGGGAGCAATACGCAAAGACCAACTGCCAGCTACACCTAGTCATGTGACCCAGGATACTGGCTGCTGGCCGCAAATGGTTAGGAAAAGAAAATGGCAAGTTTCTAAAAGTGCTATTTTGAAAAATGTTGATTTACACTTCAACTTGACTATTAAAGAGGGTTGTTTTAAATCACAGTTCTTTGCACACCAAACTCAGCTTTCCTCACTTAACCTCAGATAAAAGTTCTTACTTAACAAATGTAATAAGTTAGTCCAGTATTATCCTATGGGAGGGCAGGCTTTGCAGTAGTGGAAAATGAATGTAAAAGATATTCACTACTGGGACATGTAAAAGTTAATAAATACATGTCCAACAATGCATCATGCCTAGGCGTTCCTGTTTTCAGTTGCTATTTTTAGTCAAGTCTGGTGTTTTTTTTCAGTGTTTTCAATACCTTAAAAAACAGTGGTTATAAGTGGTCACACATATTAGCCCCATTAAAAACAACAGAAACAGTGTTTTTTCGGTGTTTATGGAATGTTTTGCTTTTCGTTATTGCTTGCTTTCTGCACTGATAGTGCTTGTGTATAGACAGCATGTGTACATAGTACATGATGTCCAAATACATTTTTCCAAATCAAACGTATTGTAGTACACCATACAGTACTTCTTTAGTGAGTCTTTGGTCATGCGCGCTAGGTCTTTCCTTCCCGAGAAATGTTTATCTGTGAAAAGGCCCTCTCGACATTGGCACTTGAGACGGACAATGCCAAAGTAGGCAGTACACAATTTGCTAACTCTGGCTACTGACATAGCTTTCCATGCCAATGCTGGTGCACCTGAAGTTTTTGATTCTCTGGGACAGTTTCTGCAACATACGGGTTAATTTGGGTGCATATGCTAATGCCATCAATTATTGAAGCAGTTAAAAGTTTGGAGAAAATTCAGAAGGGATCTAGAACTAGCGTAGTTACCTCAGTGAGGCTTTATTAACTTCAAATGCCATGGTGATGAAGGGAGATTTCAATGCATCATTATAAGCCATTTCCCATACACTGTAAAATAAAATTTCCTGAATTGCTCCTCAAAATATGTTTGCTTACCAAGTGGCAAGATTTGTAACATGGAGCATGTTGCAGTGCCAAAGTCACTAAAATTGTAGCCCAGGCTACTCTCAAGGAGATGTTTCACATCTACACCAATTACAGTAAACACCTGGCAGACAAGGGTGCTCTTAGACTGTATTTTTTTTAAAATATGTCCACTACAGCAGTCATGTTTTCCTATAAAAACCTAAGAATGCAGTAGACTGTACTTTTTTCACGTCACTATCGATATGTGACCGAATAGCCTCACATTAATTGGCTTTGGCATCATCACCAAGCAAAAATGTTGTAAATGGTTGCCACATGGATAATATAGCATTTACAGCCTCTAGGACTAAGAACCACTAGCTAAATGACACCGTTATAATGACTCTTTCTTTGATGCCACACAAAACACCAAAAAAAAAATGTTTTCATTTTAGTTCCAGGGCATAACAAAACAGTGCACTAGAATGGACTTCCAAGTCGATAGCATTCTTTATTAACTCTGAAGATTGTAAAGATGCTTTCAGCATACCATCTAACAAGTGTCAAGGATCTATTACAGGAAAGCACTTCAGCTCAGGTATCGATATTGACAGGCCACCATACAACTTTCTCAAATATGTAGCTAAATTACTGCAAATACAAACAACATCATTCCAATCTTTGCTGAACTCAGTAAGAACGTTTTGCAGTAGCATTCCAAGTAACACTGCGTTCCATGTTTTCCAAACGTCTGATGTCATGTTTTCACCACTATCTCAGATGCTTGGTGACAACACGCTTTTCACATACACCTGACACTACACCTTGCATTGAACTTTTAAGGCCTGCGGTGTTTGGCAATTCACCTACTATCAATAATGACTCTCTAAAAAAGGGGGCTGATGTATTGAAGGGTTTCATCCATTCTCTTTCTGTGGGCAAATGTAATGGTACATATTGGGAAAGATTCTTATGAAACCAGCCAATTTACCTATCACAGAAATCAAATGCGGTCAAAATATCAAATATGATTTTGAGATTTCCTAATTCTCTACAGTTTATAAAATAATTAAATAAGACCTAAAACATGGTTCTAAACCCTGCATCTTTAGACCAAAGATCACAAAACTGAAAAAAGCAAAAGAAGACACAATATTTTAGTGACATCCCTAAACAAAAAAACTCAAACAGAATAATGTTAGCACAGTCTTTCTTGCTGATGCAATGTATAACAAAGTTACATTGTATTGGCCCCTTCAGGAAGAAAAAAAAAAGGATTCTTTCACATATCTTTTACTTTCTTTGAAAAACATTTAGTTTGTGGTTGCAAAGGTGCTTTTTCAGTGTTTATATGTTTACACTGGTGATGGCTATTTTCCTTTTGCTGGGGTTTTATCAGTTATTATAGGTTTAAACCTTAAACCAGATAGCCTAATCATGCCCTATGAGCTTTTTAGGCCTGCCCTAAGGGTGGGGTGTCGTATGTATATTCAAATGAAGGGTTTAGGTCTGGCAAAAGGTTTATTTTGCTAGGTTGAATTGGCAGTTTACAGGTACATATGTACAGGAATGGCAGGCCTGGGACAATCTTTCAAAGACTACTTAAGTGAGTAGAACAATCAGTGTTACTGGCCCAAAACAAGCTGTGGGTACATGTGATAACACTTTATTAGTGAGTCAAAAGTACTTTATTCGATTATTTAAAATCATAAAAGCAAATGTGTGCCAGTTCGTTCATTTGTGCATATAAATACATCACATATCCACATTTAAAAAACAGTAAAAAAGGTTCACCAGTTAAAACATAGACAAATATCAAAACAATTTGTAGATAATTTACAAAGCAAATTCATTTGTGCGGATTTCAAATAGTTCATCTCTTAACCTTTTCCCGTAAAGCTGCTACCAGATCTTTTGACTAGGTGTGAGTGTTTGATTGATTCAGATGCTCCGTCCATTACCACTCCCTTTTGTACCGCTTTTGGCCGCCATAAGTGTGGCAGGGTATGCTCAGACGTGAGTCCCTTGCTCACTTTGCCACTGGATTCAAGCAAGCCGGTTTGAAGACGGCTGGAATTCCAGAAACCGGTCCTCGGAAGCTTGTTTCAGGTCCAGGGAAGACATGGCTTGGCAGTTCGGGCTGGACTGTTTCCATGAGGCACAGGGTCAGACTGATTTGCATATAGCCATATCTGAACTGGGGTGGCAGAGTGGGCTAAAAAATGGTGATGGATTAAACTCAGATCTTTTGACTGGGTGTGAGTGTTTGATTGATTCAGATGCTCCGTCCATCACCACCGCCTTTTGTACCGCTTTTTGCCACCACAAGTGTGGCAGGGTATGCTCTGACGTGAGTCCCTTGCTCATTTTGCCACTGGATTCAAGCACGCTGGGCTGAAGACGGCTGGAATGCCAGAAACGGGTCCTCGGAAGCTTGTTTCCGGTCCAGGGAATACATAGCTTGGCAGTACGGGCTGGACTGTTCCCATGAGGCACAGGGTCAGGCGTATTTGCATATAGCCATGTCTGAACTGGGGTTGCAGAGTGGGCTAAAAAACGGTGATGGTTTAAACCCAGATCTTTTGACTGGGTGTGAGTGTTTGATTGATTCAGATGCTCCGTCCATCACCACCCCCTTTTTTACCACCAGAAAATTTGCAACACCAAACATTACTCGAGAGCTACTTAACAGTTGCAAATAGGTAAATGCTGGTCTAACTTGTATAAACCCAGCCTCCCTCAGTAACCGCTTTAAAAAAGTTTTCCTCGGTTCAGCATAATGATCACAGAACATGTTAAAATGGAACGTGTTTTGGGAAGAAAAATTATTACAACTACATGGGGGGGAGGAATCCGGTTTACCACACACTGGAAAATAACCTAAGGAGTAATGAATTAAAATAAACCTAAACCTAATTAAGAGGTGCCGGTGGAACGGGATTGTGGCAATTTTTAAATATGGATCTGATGACATTGTTGTCAACAGAGCATAATTTGCTCTCACACAGGGTTTTAACAATTCCCGTTCCTCTCGTTCTGAGACTAGCATACCCAAGGCATTCTTCTTCGTCCAGGCTATATCTTCCTTTTTAATTAGCTCCGGAGAGCAATAAAATTCAGGGCGTCCAAGTTTCCGAAACATTGCCTTTATATATACTAGCCAAGGTACCCTGTCTATCCTCTCTAGAGCCATGCAATCTCTCAAAATTAGGTGGTTCAGTGTGATCTCCTGGTTCAACCAGGTCTTAATCCAGGTAATCAACGGGGCCACCTTCAGTACATGCATAAACTGGTAGAGGTTAAATAGGTATGGGAAGAATTCTTGAACAATTTTCCAGTGAACTCTTTTTGAGACTTCAGGTGTGGATGAATGTGGGATGTTTGACTGTGCTGTGAGAGGTCCAGAGATATGAGGAAACCGAAGTAATCTTTAACAGTGGCCAGGTGTGTGCTCCACTGTGATTTTTAAGATAGATGTCGCCATGCTGCAGTGTGATCAAAAGCCAACTGGTGATTGAGCAGGAGATGGTTTCCATAGATGTGATATTACATTTGGTGCTAGATTGCTTTTTGATTATCTTGCTGAGGAAGAGTAAGTGAGTGATGAGCCAATACTTGGCGAGGTCATAAGGGATTAGTGTTTCTTCAGTATTGGCTGTGTATCACCTCTTTTGAAAGCATCACAGAGGATGTTTTGTGTGGGAGAGTGGTGATGGTGTGTAGTGGGAGACAGCTTCTCCGAAGGGGAATTAATTGAAGGAGAAGGTTAAACTATCATTATCGATAAGTGGTAGCATTGAGGGAGCTGAGGATGTCAATAAGCTACAGAAATGGTTTAGAATGATGGCCATTGTTGAAAGCAGCATTTTGCCAATGTGCCTATAGACCTTCTATAATTTCTCTGTGGTGTTGTAGAGTGTTACATATAAAGGAGCTGTCCTTCACCTAAAACCGCTCCCCCTTTCCACTTTGGACTTGGCAATAACTCAGGGTTCCTGCTTCCTGTTTTGCATACCTAATGCAGAATTTTAAGTCTGAAAGGGCAGTGTTTTAACTTATTCTGGATGCTCTCGTGTATCTGGACAAAACTATGCCTCTTTGATGAGCTCTAATGAAATTGTAACACTTGGCAGGGTATTTTTTTATTCATTCCAGGGTGGCTTGGATAGTATTTTTCCAATCCAAAGCTGTAGTATTTTGTGTCGAATGGTAACAGACTTTTGTCATATTTCAGCTCAATGTGGATGGCATTTGCTAACCTTACATCTAAAGACTTTACTGCACAATGGCACAATGCTTTGTCACTTTTCTGCTCAGTGTGGATGGCTGTGTGCTAATCCAAGCTTTAAAACCTCTGCTAGAAAAAGAGACATTTGAGGTGAGCAGTTTTATAGTGTGGTATTGTAGAGTGTTCCCTCCCCCTGAAACTATTACCCAACATTCCCTGCATCCTGTTTTTACACACACACACATATATATATATTACCAAATTCTAGATTCAGCTGGCCACCGCTGTGCTCCTGATCAAAGGGGCTATCAGCATCAGACAGAGTCAGTCGTCTCTCTATAAATGTACTCACTTCTTCGCTGGATTCCGGAAAGAGTGCTGACACACTGGAGTTGTGCAAACAATCTATTTTATTGTTTATTAGAGTTGTGCTGCTATGATGTGTTTGCAATCATGCTCACAAGTGAGCTTCAGGGAAAGAGTGAGCAGTAGTTATAGGTTGGACCTTGTATCCTTAGGAAATATATTTTTGATCTAATAACTTCTGTGCCATTTGACAAATCTTCATGAAACTTTCCTAAACAAAATATCACTTTTAACTGGGAAGGGGGGGGGGGGGGATCCCTAAATGTGTTAAACCAAATTTGTCGGAAAGCACTATATCTAGAAAGTGGATTTTTCATGATTTGGTGCAAATCCATTGAGTAGTTTTTGAGAAATTTATGTTACAGAGGTATGTTAAAGCCGGGTCTGGTGGCTCAGCAGGGGCCTGTGTTCGACCTCATGGTCACAGATTCAAATCCTGGCGGGTCCACTCAGCCTTTTATCCATCTGAGGTCTATAAAATGAGTACCATTGAGTTGGGTAACAACACACATTAGTTATTCAGCGTCACCTTACAGCACTCCACAGATACACCAGGCTACTCTACAACACTCCATTTCACTCTGCTACATTCTACGTCACTCTGCTATACGCCATAACACTCAAATATATTTCAGTTTACTCCACTCTATAGTTCGTGACTCCACTCCACTTTATTCCCCTGTACAATACTTTACCCAATTCTACGCCACTGTTCTACATTACCACTCTATGCCACTCCACTGTAGAAGACCCTACTATGGTGTATGCAACTCTACTCTAGAAGGCTCTACAACACTTTATGCCACTATATTACACACTACTCCACTCTATGTCCATGCACTCTACGCCACTGTGCTACATTGTATGACACTCTAGCACATGCCCCTCCTCTCTTCTCAATGTCACACCACTCTTCTCTATGACACAGCATTCCACCCCGACACTATCCTCCACTGTATGGCACTATAACACAGTCCACTGTACAAAACACCACTCTACAACACTCCACTGTACAATTCTACATTGTATGAGACTCTCCACCACTCTACTGGATGACACTACACTATAGTAAGGAAACCTTTATTTTTTTCTTTCATGCAAGCCAAACTTAAACTATAAAAACAAAAGAAATTCTTAAGTTATAGTTATAAATTACATTTATAATTTATGCATCACCTTCAATTACTATAAATCTCACACCTCTGTGCAGACTAGTGCCACACTACATAAACTTTAACTTGCCACTCTACCATGCAGTGTGTTCCTCAGAAATTTCCATTTAAGATGTCATAAGTGTTATGTCAATGCTATATTTTCACGTGCTATAAGTTATGCAATCTACAAGGGTATGTCCAGTGCATGGAGAAGGGGCGAGTGATAATTAATTTAGTGTAGCGCATAAGTGGACAAGACTGTGTACAGAGGTGCGTGACTTACAGTAAATTGAAGGTGGCACCTAAATTAAACATTTATGTTAGAAATGTAGAATTTCTAATAACTAAACGTTTCCTAATTATAAGTAATCCTTAGCCTTTGTTTTTTATTTGAATAGATATACACATACACACAAATTACTCATACAAGAATAGTACGTAGTTTCATGCTTGTGACCTCACAGGGTCCACCATTCTTAAATTTAACCTGCCTCATTCCTTCGAGCATGCATCCACATCCAAACCATCAAGTGTGAAACTGTACGGTACTGTTCAACTCTATCAAAAACATAATGTTCCAATTAAATACAGATTCTAATTATCAATACCCATTATTTGTGGTTGTCTTCTACCGCAAATCATGCTACATACACTCACATTAGTATTTGTGTTTGCAGCATCACATCTAGATCTATACAGCATCTTAAGCACAGACCTGTTCCTTGACTATCTTTCACTTGCATACTGAACTGATTATTGTTTAATGATTAAAAAATTGTCAATTAATGATTATGTGTGTTGCTTATTATTGCAGGAGCTGCAGAAAAGAGTTCTAAACATGGTGCTGAAGACAAAACGCAAAATATAATTACCTCAATGAAGGAAAGAATGAAAATAAGAGAGACAAATAGACCTGAAGTTTTTGAGCTCATCCAAGAAATGTTCCACATTTCTAAAGAAGACTTTGTACATGCCACAAAGGCAGCCAAGCAAAGTGTGTTGGATGGTACCTCTAAGTGGTCAGCTAAAATAAATATCACTGGTAAGATATGGCGTTTATTTAATTTTGGCAATCTGTTGTGTGACATGAAAGTGGTCTCAGAAAAATATGAGCTATAACCTTTTATAATAACATTTAATTTTTTTCCTCAGAATTATAACATAATAGTGCTGATTTTATCATGCAGGGTAGTCTTACGTCTTTCGCTTTGAGAGGGTTTTGCACACTCAAAGTTAGTCAGCGGTTAAGAGTCTCATATTTGTTTCAAATATGGTCAGTGTTTACACAGAAGTCCTTTTGAAAACACATAACATTGTCACATTGGGACGTGAATTTCTGGAAATTATTAACAAGGACCTTCTAAAGTTGTTGATTCCTAGTCTTGCTAATGTGAGTTTTGAACCGAACAAAGTGATGACAGACATTACAGCAATCAACTAAACTGTTTGGAACAACAGTGAGACTCTCTACCACCCAATAGCAGAATTATTCCTTCAACTCTATGACTATAATGACCTGTTTCTGACCTCCGGTCCAATACAAACACTATGATATTCCTGTAATTGCGGATTTTCATTTGGAAAGGACATCATCAAAAGGCAGTCAATATATCTCAGACAAGTGCAACTGATTCTAGGATTAAAACAAAACATTCTCATCTTACATGTGGCATAGCAGGTATGACTTATCCTGTCTCAGTGCCAGGACGCCTTGGGTTACGCAGCACTTTAAAGTATATATATCACATGACCCAACATAACCTAGCTACATTGTTAAAAGAAAACAAAAACAGACCACAATACGTCTCCCTTTTTGGCAAAATGAACAACTATCCCACTACAAAAAACACAATAATGTGAAAATTATCCATGACTATGAATAATGAATAATGGTTGTTTTTGTTTTTTTATAGAAAAGGTAGTAGCTGCAATAAGCAAAGGTATTTAGACCATAGTCTACAAAACCAATAAATGCAACATACCACACCAGTATTTAAAATAAGCTATTCAACAAGGTTTCACACACCTAAGTAAGAGAATATTTAAAAATCTCCCAATATCACTTGTAACATTAACGAATTCCATATTTAAAAGGAATAAAATCGGCTCGCTACGATGGTAAATTTTATACCCTAAAATTATTGGTTTTAAAATCAACCTTCTATTTCCTAGTAAACTAGTAGCAACTAATAAATGTACATTAAAATGTCTGAACCGTAGACCACATTTACATTTACCATCCTACTCCAAAAAGGAGTAACATTTCTCCTTATTTCAAAACAGGTTGAAACCCAATGCGAAATTTCAATAACACGAGCATAGGCAAGTATACTGGATAGCAAAGGTAAATATGGGTAAACAATTATGTCGGCCACGTCTCCAACACATACGTTGCAGATGGTTTTGTTGATAAATAGCATAAGTCATTACTCCTGGAATACCTCTCACAGGCTTCCTTCAAGACTCTCTTCTGAAGTTGGGGTGGCTCTGCCAAATTATAGTCTACTATATTTAATTCTTCTGCCTTTTTTGCCAACCTAATTCTCACTTTTATTGAACCATGTTAGTTCACCTATTTCTTTGGCCAAAGAGATGAACATTTTTTAATCCTCCCCACACCAGAGTTAACCCCAAAATCTCTATGTTGATTTATGGGCAAGATAATTCCAGGACGGTAAATCTGTTGCAATTCTTATAGCTTGGCTCATAGCCTTCTTGGCTAGCCCCATGAGTTTTTCCAAACATTTACCTTCACATTTGTCCCAATTACGATCCGAGCTAAGACATAGCACTTCCACCCCATACAAGCATTTTGTGGGACAGATGCTTTGTAAGCTTTAAATACAGGAGTCAGCGCCGGCCCTCTAAAATCTTTTTTAAATTTCAAATGCCCTCCAATTGTTGAAAGGACCCGAGTATCCCCAAGTTCATTGGTTTATCTCTGGGAATATACTTATATGGGTTAGCTTTTCTTACTAAATATAAAATTTGTTGTTTTGCCCATATTAATAGTTAGGTAATTTATCAATTGAATACCCACTTGAGTCTAGTCCATAATAGCCAGATCAATCACATATAATAGACACGCACTATGTTTTCCCCTGATTTGAAAAGACAACATCTTTGTTTCAAACAAAAACTGAGGCGGATACTCAAGATACAAGAATATCATGGAGCCAAAACACACACATTTCAAGCGATTACCAAGAGGAATTTTCTTCAAAAGTAATCAGCTGAACTCAAGCTCCACCTCTGCCCAACTATCCTGGTGGAGTTCTTCAAGGAACAATTAAAGGCACTTTGGAATCCCCATTTTCCTCAATTTAAGCCACCAGCATTTCCTTTTGACCAGTATGAAGGCTGAACACAAATCAAAAAAGCAACAACAATTTTTTCCAGGTGGCTCTGACACCTTTTGACCCATAACCAACAGGCCAAAACAGTGTTCAATTGTTGAATGACCATGCTTAAAAACTCCTTGTTCAATGGACACCAGCTTATTGGACTTCACCCACTCCTTCAAGGGCAATTAAATCGCCTTTGAATACAACTTGAACCCAATATCCATTAACCTTCTCAAGCAAGATTGTTGAGGGTCCAATGGGTACTCTTTCTTTAATATTAGTTTTAGTACTGCTCCTTTCCAGCTATCCCAGAAAGTTCCTGATTTTGTTATAGAAAACAAAACATTTGAGAAGAAACCAGTCCACCATCTGCGTTTTTAGATTTAAGTTAATTACAGGTAAGTTATCAGGCCCTGCTGAGAGGCAATTATTTTATTTAGGGACTTTTATTTAAGAGCTTGCAGAACTCTTCCTCTGAAGGAGTCCAGTGCCCTCTCCCCCCGGCCTTATAGATATTGTTTAAGTAGAATATCCACACATCGTCTGGACTGTGCTGTTCATTGTTTCCATTTCCTTTATACAAGCCTTCTCAAATAGCATCCAAAACCTTCTAATATCTTATGCAAGCAAGGCATTAACCATTACTTCCCAGTTAGCTGTTTAATATTCAGATTTCTTACTCTTAGCTAAGGCCATATGCTCCCTTTTAACTTTTTTATATGCTTCTCTCCTCTCTGATCCTAATTGAGACTGTTTCCTACCTCTCATTTTCCTCAGCCTTTTTTTCAGCTCGTGGCATTGGCTATCAAACCAAGGCTATTTATTTGTGCTGCCATCAGAAATGTAATAGAACTATTGATTTTGGAAAGCAATGTATCCAGAAATTCCCTGAAAAGTGCAGGAGTGTCATTTAGAAACTCCACCTGCTGCAAGTGTCACAACCTGGTAGCTCACAAAGGCTAAGAGTTGCAGTGGCCATCATACCTGCACATGGGTGGGGATTAAATAGCTCCTACGAATGTTTCGCTCTAGCTGAGGTTTAAATTCAGCTATTAAATCTAACTGCATTACTTAACAAACATTTCCTCCTCTGTCTGGTCAAAAATTGTAACTCTAACTCTAAGTATGCACACCTGTCTCCTCCTCCTTCTCTGCAAAGTCATCCATTTGGTGTTTTTCCCTGTGTTGCACTGGATCAAAGGGTTTAGAGGAATCATTTGTACCAGTCCCCCAAAAGCAGTATTGGTGGGCCCCACGGACAATCACCAGCTCAAATTAATCACTGCCCAGCCATCAGTCGAAGGACATACGTGATGTTAAAAGCTAACATGACATAACCTAACAATAGATATTTGCACTAATGTTATAGACCATTACAATCAAATCAAAAATTAAAAATCGTATCAAAAAGTTCTGCGAACTGTACATTCAACCTGCTAATAGTGGACAGCCTGAAGAAAACATTTGCAGTACCTCTAGCACGCCTCAACTTTGTAACTTCCGATAAACTCTGCTAATTTCCTGCATGGCAGTCTACCAAAAAATGTGTAGCTTTTGGAACTTTATTGATTATGCTGCCAAGAAAATAAATCGTTCATTCCTTTAGAACTACAAAGGTAGTTATGTACAACACATGGAAGTGTGGAAGATCATTTTTCATAATGAAAAATAAGGTTGATCTGGGTTTCACCAAGAAATAGAAGTGTATATTTCACCTGAACCTTTTTCATTTCCCTATGAGGAAAGATCTTGAATTATAGGGCCTTTGAAGTTTTCTTTTAGGTTTATTTCGAATGTAGCAGACATTAATCATTTCTAATTATTGTGATGCAGTCTTTTTTAATGAGGTGAGTGCTCAGCTCTTTGGCTATTTTTTAAACTGTTTTTTTTATTGATTTTGAAAAAACAAGGGAATAAACAGTGCAAGTGATCTGATGC
Organism: Lissotriton vulgaris; assembly: GCF_964263255.1. Lineage (NCBI taxonomy): Eukaryota > Metazoa > Chordata > Amphibia > Caudata > Salamandridae > Lissotriton > Lissotriton vulgaris. Next base: position 2,088,812,337 of record NC_141687.1, read on the forward strand.
ACATATAATTAGTTATCTAACAATTAAAAGAGGTTAAGCAAGACTAGAGTCAGAAAACTGTACAAGCATTCTAGATAAACAACGAGTTATGAACAGGGGCAATCTCTTGGGCTCCGGGTGTCAAGCATACATGGCATGAAGCACAAGGAACCCAAATTAGGAAGTACCTCACACTAGGGCGACTCTCTCATAGACATAGTCAATCTGTTTGAGGTAACTGCCACAACCGAGGACTTGCCATAGTCACTTTGATGCTTCAGAGCTGCTATCGGAACTCGGCCCATCATTCCTTTGAAACTTAAGCCCCAGCTGTTCCCATAACAAAATCTCATCAGATACTCCCCATCTACGCGTGGCACTCTCATATGTTGCTCTTCTGCCACTCCCCACTCTAGTAAATCCTTCAGCCAGTGATCCAGAGTCGGAGCTCTCGCCCCTAGACACCCGAAGGCCACTCGGTGTCTCAAAAACAGAAGGCCCAGCCGAGCTAGTTTGTAGGGGATTTTGCGACCCTTCGGATGAGTCATCATACCCAACAACATTCCAACATGTTCGGGGAATCCCTAAGTTAGTGACATTTTCTATGCACGGTAGGACCTGCCATAGTTACAAGGACTTGTGCACATTCCCAGGATAGATATAGAAACGTTGTCCCAAACACAACACATCTAGATCATTTAGTCTCCCGGGTGGGGTCCATTTTATTCAACGTGTATGGAGGTATTTAAGTGCGGGATAGAAAGTGAAAAAGCAGTGATTTAAATCTTTTATTACACAATACCTTGCACACCAGGTTAAATGCCCTCCCCTAATCTGAGTCTGTAATGGGTATATGTAGTTCCCGGTCCCACGTCACATGAACCACAAATTGTTTGCGCGCCATCTCTCCGCCAAAGCGCTCTGAAAAAAAAGGGTAATTAGAGGTATCCCCTCCGCCCACTGGAGAAACCCATCAATCGCCCTGGATGGTATGCCCGAAAAGTCTGTCTAGAACTCCCTTCCGAGACTCTCCAATTTAAGATGGTCGAGAAAGTGTGCTGGCCTGACCTCAAATTTGTCCTGAGCTCTTGAAATGTACATTTCTCCAGGGGATATGTCACCTGCGACCAGAAAACTCCCCGTCCTTCACTGCTCCATTGACATGTCTGCATCTATGCTCTTAAAGTGTGGGACCTGCCCACGCTCACCTGCTGCTGCAGCAACGCACACTGGTCCTCAGGCTCCAATTCGCCAATCACCTTCTGCAGCCTGTTTGCTAATGCTCGGTTCTTTGTTAAACTGGAGCAGTGTTGGGGCAGTCCTGATTAAAATGGGGATATTGTTCCAGATCCTTGGTGCAGAGTGCATTAGTAGATTAGCGTCTAGACACCTATTGCGTATTATAATTAGCATATTAGTGCGCTTTATAAATTATTTTTCATTTAATTTCCAAAAGACCTGCTTCTTTTTTGTGCCTTTTTTATTACACTTCTTAAGGATGATGGTGTCCTGGCTGTGGGGGTACTGAGAACCACTAAAGGTTGTAAGGTTGTCTGCTAGTTAAGCAGTGGGGCTGGACGTGATGGGTTTGTAAGGAGTGCATAAGGATTTGAATATGGTTCAAGCCATCAAGGGTAGCCAAAAGATTTCGCTCAGGTTGGGGTTGATGTAATCATATCTTTTCAAGCCCTGGATGAAATGTTGTGTGGCACATAGGATGCCCCTAAGAGGTGCCAGTCTGAAGTCTTGGAGGCTATGGAGCAGGGTGTTACCACCAACCAGATGGAAGAGTATGAGGGTTTCAGCTGCAGGTCTGAATTCGCTTTCTGGTAGAAATGGTTTCACTTTCTTTAGAAGTGAGCTCTGATACCATGCGACTTTGCTTTTTAGGCAGTGAGTTCCTTGAGTTGGGTTATGGTGCCCAGGGGGAATCCAAGTGACTTGGCAGTGATTGATATTTGGGGTTTAAAGCAGTCAAGGTTCACATTATTGATTCATGTTTGTAACTGTTTATTGTTTGCTGTTCCTAGCAAATAACACAAATTCTCTCTTGGTTGCCTAGGGATGATTTTCAGATAGACACTGAAAATCCATGAGCTGTATTATTAACAGTGCTCAGAGGCCATAAGAGGCATGACTGCTCACTTTCTGAAGCTACAAGCCAATATGGGATTATAGAAGGGGCCGAAGATGCTTGTGTGACCCTCTTCTGTAATACTGTTAGTGCTAGTGCAAAGGTAGTGCCATAAATATCTTCAGAGAGTGTTCTCTGATTTGCATGGAGGTGTGACCACAGGTAAATGCCGGAACCACTTTTCCTCTCCGTCCACACGCTATTACAGATGATGGCACAGAGGCAAACTGGCCTTTAGGAGGAGCAATGAGCATGAGTACCAAAGGAAGAACCGGCCATTGTTCCTCTAAACCATTTCTCCATTGAGTCACATACATTTGCAAAATAAATTTAACTTGAACAAGAAGAACAAAGGAAAAAGGAAAAGAAGAGGATAGAAAAGAAAAAAAAAGGAAAATAAGAACCGATCTCTTTGTGAAATTGCCATTGAGAGTGTGTCTGTCAGTCTGATGCGTCAGTGGGTAGCATGTATGTAGTTGCAAGGGTGTTGTGGCCTGTGTACTAGTGAATGGGTCGGGGTTGGGGGTGTGGGGGGGAAGGAAAAGGAGAGCGACGGGATGAGAGGCGGACAGGATGCAAAAAGAGAGAGCAGGTAATAGGAGCCCAAAGTATCCGGTATCCGCGGGCATATGTACTCATATATCAGTGTAGGTATCAGGGTCCCAGGAGATCAAGGTTTCATTGCTAATGAGTCAATCTATGAGGGAGGGGTGCTGCGGACAGTTTAGTCTTGATCATGTACAAATATTCCTGCCATTGTGTAGGGGTCTGTCGCGGGGCGCTGACACTCGTGTCACAGCCTCTTGCTGATTTGTGCGCTCTGACACCAGTGCCCTACGGAGGTCAAACAGCCATGCATTTACATTAGGGCCCAGTGGTGCCTTCCCCACCATGGCAATCTTATGTTTGGCCAGGCGCAGGGCAAGGTCCAGGAATTTATACAGGCCCTTATGAGGCGAACTGCATCTCATGACACCCAGTAAAAAGTGAAGGGGTTCCGCCTCCACCTGCTTGCCTACCGCTTCTGCAAGTGCAGTGGCCACCACAGTCCAGAATATTAGAATAAAAATGCAGTTTCACACCATGTGTGTGAATGTGGCTTCCTGGTCTCGGCATCGAGGGTATATGTCCATGGTGGTGGAGTTCATGTGTACCAACCTGGGGGGAGTGAGATACGTGTGGTGTAGATAATTAAATTGAGTGTACTTTATCCTAGCGTTAGTCGGGGTAATTTTGGGATGATTAAGGCATTGCAGCCACTGGCTTGTCAGTAAGGGTCATGGACAGTTTGCCATCCCAATACTCATGCAATGCCTCCAGTGCGGGCGGGTTGTCTAGTCTGATTGAAGTATAAATGGCTGTTACGGCATGCCGGCCAAGCTTGGTCAGTGTCCCTTGCTTGCAGGGATTGTGGCGTCAGCAAGGCATGTAATGGAAAGGAACCCTGTGGCACACCGTACGTGTCTACCAAATCCTCGAATGTTTGTAGTTGCAAGTCTGCGAACATGTTCCCCCACATCTTTAACCCGCTCTCCCTCCACAGTCTCAAATCCGGGCAGGCATACCAGGAGAATGTGCCAGGAAGGAGCTCCAGTGGTATGCTGGGGGCATAGTGGAGGCTCCTATAGTTAAGGTGGTAGATTTTCTTGCCGAACAGTTTCATAAGGGCCTTAGCTACAGGAAGATATACTGCCACAGATTTGCACCTTTTTCAGGACCCAATATTGTGAATTGCAGGAGCGTGGAAAAAAATTGTTTTGGTCTATAGAGTACTTAAGAGTATAAGGTTAAGGAGAACGACAAGACCTAGGTATGAGACCATTTGAGACATGAATTTAGTTCTCTGTATGTTTTCCTCTTGGCATGGTAATAGATATTTAGACCTCGAAAAAACTTTCTATGAAGCTAGCTTCCTTAGTTTGTCTAATATCCTGTCATTGAGTATCAGATAATAAAGCTTTGGGGTGTCCTCTGAGATTATTAGGAGAATGAAAACAATGTCTGGCACCATATCTTACCCAAAATTGATTCTTGCAGAAAACTGTGTGTTGTGAACTGCATGAAGGAATATGAATCCAGGATGAACGAGTTTCGTCCAGATGGTACTGACCAACTTCAGATTTCCTTTGTAACAACCTTTTAAAGCAGTTACCAGTGCAACTATTGCTGGATAGGTGAAAAGTATTATGCAATTTGCTGGTGTTGATTTACAGAAGTTTCAAGCTCATTCTATGAAGGGGTCTATGGCTAGTTAGTCCTTCTGGAAAGGTGGCAGATTGGCGGATATCTTGGGGGCAGCTGACTGGTCTAATTCTAACACATTTGCAGAACATTACTGTAAGCCAATTGAACACATGTCAGTTGTGGTTTTGGAGGGCTACCCACATGCATAATGATGGCTTCCGGTCTTGTAATGAAATAGTGATCCTCCAAATTAAACGGCAAGAGAATCTGATTTTCATTAAAGACACGGGGGCTAACACTATCTCACCCTCCTGGCCCAGACCTTTTGTAAGGATGGTGTTTAAAAAAATTAAAAGAAAATAACAAAGTTGTAGAGTAAGAGTAGAACAAGTTATGAACATATCAATGGACAATTGTTTTACGATTATCTTGTTGATTTTGTTTCTTCAATTTCTTTAGGTGGTGTATTGGGTTTTCCTTTTCCTTTCTGATAATAACCAGTAGTTTACCTTACCACAAGAATACTTATCATTTGCTAGAGTGGTATTAAAAAAAACCCAAAGAAAACAGAGTAAACGTAGAACTAGTTATAGATATATAAATGGACATTTGTTTGATGACTATCTTGTTGTTTTTCTTTTTTACTTCAAAGTTTCTTTAGGTGGTGTATTCATGTTACCTTTTCCTTTCAGATAAAAAACAGTAGTTTGCTTCCTACAAGGAGCTATCCAACTTCAGAGGTTTTATGCTCCCAGTGCATTCTATTCTTTGTCTTCGTTCAGTCATTAAAGGAGGGAGAACGCTTTACATTCAAATTGTCATGTGCATGGACCTATTATATCTAATGGATGTTCTGTCTAGAATGTTTTCTCTATGATGTAAAGGTCTTTCAAGTACAGTGTGGAGTTGCATTTAAGGAATAATGCATAATGTTAGACTCAGTGTCTTTAATGAAATTCAGATTCTCTTGGCATTTCATTTGTAAAGTTGCTATTTTAGCTCACAAACAATTTGTTTATTTGAAGTCCCATTAAAAAGGTCATCATAGATTTGCCCTGGAAAGGTGGCAGATTGGCGGATATCTTGGGGGCCGCTGACTGGTCTAATTCTAACACATTTGCAGAACATTACTGTAAGCCAATTGAACACATGTCAGTTGTGGTTTTGGAGGGCTACCAACATGCATAATGATGGCTTCCGGTCTTGTAATGGAATAGTGATTCTCCAAATTAAATGGCAAGAGAATCTGATTTTCATTAAAGACACAGAGGCTAACATTATCCCACCCTCCTGGCCCAGAGCTTTTGTTAGGATGGTGTTTAAAAAAATTAATAGCAAATAATAAACGTGTAGAGTAAGAGTAGAACAAGTTATGAACATATCAATGGACATTTGTTTTATGATTATCTTGTTGTTTTTGTTTCTTCAATTTCTTTAGGTGGTGTATTGGTTTTTCCTTTTTCTTTCAGAAAATAACCAGTAGTTTACCCTACCACAAGAATACTTATCTTTTGTTAGAGTGGTATTAAAAACCGCCAAAGAAAACAGAGTAAACGTAGAACTAGTTATAGATATATAAATGGACATTTGTTTGATGATTATCTTCTTGTTTTTTTTTACTTCAAAGTTTCTTTAGGTGGTGTATTCATATTTCTCTTACCATTCAGATAATAACCAGTAGTTTGCTTCCTACAAGGAGCTATCCTACTTCTGAGGTGTTGTGCTCCCAATGTATTCTATTCTTTGTCTTCGTTCAGACATTAAAGGAGGGAGAAAGCTTTACATTCAAATTGTTATGTGCGTGGACTTAATATATCTAATGGATGTTCTGTCTAGAATGTTTTCTCTATGATGTAAAGGTCTTTCAAGTACAGTGTGGAGTGGCATTAACCACATCAGTGCTAAGGGAATTCCCCTGGAGTGCTGTTACTCCAGGATCCCCATTGTTCATGAGAGCTCAGCTCGTCATGAGCACACGACCAGTGTACTGCATGACGAGCTGAGCTCGTCATGAGCAGCGAAGGGGTTAAAGGAATAATGCATAATGTTAGACTCCGTGTCTTTAATGAAATTCCTGAGCATCTTGTATACATATGGGCACCATTTTTATAGGTTACCATCTGGCTTTAGTAGTCAGTAATGAAAGACACACACAGACACAACTTATAGAACTGAAACAAATGGAAGTACATGTGAAAAATAGATCAGGCAAGGGGACAGCCGAGGCCAGGCTTAATGTCCACAGAAGGGCAGTACTAGACAGCCGTTTACGGAACCATGAACTAAATGATTCCGGTTGCTACTAGACGCCTGATAAAAACCCATATAGTAGGTCCACTAAACTTCTAGCATTAGATCCGGACAACAGACAAATTAGTGTTAAGATTGTGACGGTAGTTTAAAGTGAAGAAAATGCACTGTTTTATTTGAGCAAAAAATGCATATTGTATTTTTTTATGTAACTTGGTGTATTATTGTTTGATTAGCAGGTTATTCTTACAGAACTATTAGCATTATAGGTTGTACAGTGAATCAAATTTCCGTTTCATGTATGCCAAGGCAAATCTGTGATGGCCTTTTTAATGGGCCTTCAAATAAAAAAAATGTTTGTGAGCTAAAATAGCAGCTCTTCAAATTAAATGGCAAGGGAATCTGAATTACCAATCTGTATAAATACTTCTTGTCATAAAAAAGCCATTACTAGAACCCTAATGCTTTGAAGAGGGTTTTCTGACTTTCTGGCGAATGTAGAAACAGTCTGCAAAAAATTTTTTGTTAGAAGTTGAATACTCGACCATGAATTTAATTTTGTTAGAAAATTCCAGTGTTGCCAAACTTTAAAGATAAAATGTAAAGCTTATCCCACCCTAAAGACAGATATACATGCATGCAAATGCTCTATCCTGGATTTCACTGTAAGGAAATTGTGACATAGAAGATTGCAAAGACGTAAGATTATCCACCATATAAGTTCTTACTTTAGAACTCTTTTGTAAAATGTTGTTGGGGTCTGACATATTAGTGATATACTTTTTAACATTATGTTCCAGTAGTGCAGGAGTGAGTGATCAGTTTGTGAACACTCTATGTCTCTAAAAGCTATTGTTTAAAACAAATACACTATAGATATGATCCATTGTCTTGTCATTTTATAACTACAATGTGTTCATAAAATGAACTATAAGGTATGTTTGCATGACTGATCGATGTGCACAAAACATGACTGATGATATATATTTTTCCTTAGTGGTTTGTGCTCAAGGTTTACAAGCAAAGGATAAAACAGGTTCCAGTGATCCATACGTGACGGTCCAAGTTGGAAAAACGAAAAGAAGAACTAAAACGATTTTTGGAAATTTAAATCCAGTATGGGATGAGAAATTTAATTTGTGAGTATGTTAGATTACCTAACTTTCTGTATATTCTAAAGGTGTATTCTATAAGTACATGTTTATTCATTTGTAGAAATGCGAATGAGTAATTGTGAGAATAAGGTAGGACTTCATTATGAGGTGCCCTTAATTTCTGATTTAGCTAGTGATATATCACCTTTATAGGGGATACTGGATAGGACTTAGAGAGCAGAGAACTGGAATTAGAGAAGTTACATTTTTTATTAGGTAACTTTGGAAAACCCATCAATCTCCATCACAGTGTGCAGTTTTACAACTTAGCAGACAAGGTTTACTCTCGGCACACATTGTAAATGTTTTCAGGTCTTGCGCCTAGTGTTGTAGTGCGGAGCACTGCTCGTGCAGCGTGAGACTTCTTGTACAGGCTTCAGAAAGCTACGCACACACTTGTGCATGTCGGTTTGTTTTCCCCGTCTAGCATTGGCTTTCAGGTGCTTATTTTAAAAAAGCAGCACGCGATTGGGCAAAGGTGGGCGCATGTCCCTCCCTTGCTCTGCCCATTTCCATCTGTGTCTAGGACGTGCATTAGCGCGCGGGACAGACGATAGGCTCCCTGGCCCCCGCTCCTCTGTGGTGCACGCAGACCACTGGTTTTCGATTCCGGTGTCGGCTCCTTTCTGGTGGGCACGCACCACTGGTTTAGATTAACGAGGACATGGCAACTTCCCCAGCATTCAAATTGTGCAAAAGACATGTTAAACAAAACAAGCATTGAAAAAGCCAAAGAGGTGGTAGTCGGCGACAGACCAATTGCGGTTGCCAGTGCATGTTTCAAGTTCAGTCTCTATCGCTCATATATAAATCCTGCCCTTTCATTTTACCCGTGAGGCTGTCTCTGGCTTTTGCAGACGGTTTGCTCTGCTGTTCATCAGCTTTTCATTGTGTTAGCTGTGGCCCTACCCCTTGCCCCTCCCAGCGGCCCCGGGGGGCCCATGGCAGAATGGAAACTGCATAGTCTATGTTTAACTGCCGCAGGAGGCCCGGGAGAGGGCTGCGGCTGTATGCATCATTTTGTTGGGCGGCGCGGCTCCCCCCAGCGGCCCATCCTTTCTAGTCTGAGCTCTCTACCTGGCGAGGTGTAAGCGTGTGACGTATAACACACACCTCCTCCTCATGTACTGTATGCAACCCCTGACAGAACTTTACGCGTCAACAGCACCCAGTGCAGCGCTCATCCGACTGCAATACATACCATCCACAGCACTGTACATGGCCATCCACACAGCATCGCATATAGCACAGGGAACTGTTACAGCACTCTACATATTTATAACGGCACTTGGTGCAGCAAGCACCTCTCACAGAACTTTATACCCCACCTCCTATACTTAGCACCCGCGCAATGTGTACCTTCCACAGCACTGCATATGGCTATCCGCACAGCACTGCATACAACACAGTGACCTCTTACAGCGCTCAACACATTTATTACAGCACTCGGTGCAGCTGGAACATCTCACATAACTTTATCACTACTCCCCCCATACATAGCCCCGTGCCATATGTACCTTCCACAGCACTGTTGTTGTGTTTCTATCTAGGACCCTAATTCGATATTCCCGATTCATGCCCTAATGTGGTTATAACCAATAATATTCTGATAAAGGCATAAGAATCATATCTATATTCAGTAATAGCCCATGCTGTCCAAAGTACAGCACGGCTACTGCCATCGACTCCTAGAAAGCACAACGCGTTCTTTAAACAAACCAAGCCTCCAGCAGCCCGGGAAATCCCCCCTGCTTTTGTTTTGATTTGAACAAGAACTCATGGAGTCCAGAAAGAACTGTTAGTTCTTAGTGACGTCTTATGTCCAACCTTACGTCAAACTCGGCACCTTTCAGGTACAAATATACCAACAGTTGCCTTAAGCAAACACACGGTGGTTTGGAGCAGAGCGGCCATCTACTTGCGCGAGAGCCCAGCTGATGCGAGAGCCCAAACGGAAGCCGCCCCTTCCGTTTGACGCACTGTCTTTCTCCAGCTGAGAAAATCCAGCTCCGGTGTTTCCAGCCTACCCTTGCGGGTTGCTGGGGGATCGAGTCCTGAGGAAAGAGATACCAGACCTCCCACATTCTATTACCAAGGTACGGAGCTGACTAAACCTTTAAGAGAATTCTTGATGCAGATTCTTGGCAAAACAATCTTAACCAACTTAACTTAAACTGCTACTTACTCACTCCTTCCCAAGTATTAGGCTTAGGTCAGGTACACCGGGGTAGGCGTAGTTAGAAGCACCAGTCGAGTACGTTAGTCAAATGTTTTTATGCATGTATATATTTTATTCATTTTAAAGTATCATACGGCTAAAAAACCATATCAATGCTTTTACAGTATTATTTTATAATACTACTTTTACTGTACGCACTTTACTTTATGATAAGTATTGCAATTGTGGAAATTCATTTCTCTTGCATGAGAAAGAAGACTGCTCAATAAATAACACCTTTTATTGAAAACGCCTGTCTCTCTATTTCTCTGCACTCTGGTGAAACTAAGTATGCACGGTTGACTGAGTGAAATAGCTGCCTATTGTTTTCACACGACTCTAGAGATACACTCTTATTCTGAGGGAGCAAAATTGTCATGTTTATGCGGTTGTCAGAAACTGAATCCCTTCTCGTCAGAATCAGGGAAATTAAACCCTCCCTATTAATTCAAGAAAGTTTCTAGTGACCTCTGAGCTAGCTGACGCAAACCTACATTAAGTTTAACTAAGTCAGTAGAGACCTAGATGACCTCAGTCCTACGTCTACACTGCTGTTTATGTTATTGCAATGCGCAGAGCCTATTGGATAAATAGGACCTACACTACACTGTTTAAGGCCATCCACACAGCACTGCATACAGCACTCACCTCCCACTGCACTCCAAATATTTATAACAGCACTCAGTGCAGCGGGAACATCTCACATAACTTTATATCTCCACCCCCATACATAGCACCCATGCAATATTAGAACAGCCATCCACACAGCACTGCATACAGCACAGTGACCTCTTATAGCACTCTACATAACTATAACAGCATTTGGTGCAGTTTTCACATCTCATTGAACTACACACTCAGAGCCCTACAGCACTGCATGCAGCATGTACTTCTTGCAGCATGTACCTTTCACAACACTCTACATATCTGTATGAACCCTCACAGCAGTCCATACAGCTCCACTAACACTCCCACCCCCTTCGACTGCCTTCACACACACTCCGCTGCAGTCTAAGCAGTTTTTACCTCGCATCACTCCTTAAAATGACCCCCACAACACTGCACCCCATTGCACTTAGAGCAGCATGTCCGTCTCGCAGGAGTTAATACACCTCCTGCAGCAGAGAGCGACAAATTAAAGTAGCATGGTGGTTTAAATTATGCATCAAAACAAGAAAAGAACAAGCATTTACAATTCAATAGGTCTCGCATTACTGAAAGTTTGAGCTATTGGTGTTGCATTATTATTAGCTCAAACATTCATTAATGCGAGACCTATTGCATTGCAAATGCTTGTTTTATCCTGCTGGCAGGTACTTAGAAGTAATGTAGTTTAGCATTTATAAGCCCCTGGAAAACATTATACCTTTCTCTTACTCTACAGAAGGTTTTGAAGAATGAGTATATGCTTCTAGTCTAATCCTACGTGTATTTCCAAACGTATATGCAGACAAACAGTTATGGATGTCTAAAAATGTTTCCCTTTCTTAAATAGCTTTATCTGCTGTGGCTTATGTAAGTTCATTCACCCACTTCGGCCAGTGATGGTAACATGCATACACAAAACATTTTCCAGACCCTAGGAGTCAACCTGCCCAAATGAGAGTGCCAACTATTTTCAGGCATCCACAAACTTTGTCCATCTACATGGTCTATGTGGACCATGGCCCCTAATACGTAATATCAGGTCTCATAGTTTAACATCCTGTGCTACACAGAATGTCACTGGCTGTAGAAAGTTGGAGAGGATGGACATGCACAGATATCTTGTGAACCCAAAGGCAAGCCTCACGAATGTCAGAAAATAATATTATAGCAACCTAACATCTTCTTATAAACATTGCAAAAGAGACTAATTTTAGGATAATTTCTGGAGAGCAATTTGGATCCACATGCAAGGGCTCGATCTACAGCTCTGTAATATCTGTTTCAATAATATCTGTTTCAAGGTGAAACCATAGAATCTACTGCAGGCACAGTAGGGCTATTTAAACTTTGCAGATCCAGTCTTGCACCTGGGAAGGTTTTAAATATGAGGATTCCGCAGGCAAATATAATATCCACTAGAAATATTCTTACTGAAGGTAAGTATCTTATTATTTAATAATAGACTTGACATAATGGATCTTAACTTTCCCTTGACTCTTTTTTGGGATTTGGGATTCTTTCCGGAGCTCAAGAATTTACTCTGCAAAAGTTACTAGTGTTGATGGAATAACTAAGAAGAAAAGTATAAAACATTCGGGAGTACTACTGAAGTGAAAAAATAGCCATACAAGCATACACATATGTTCAGCTGTCTAATAGTATATTACAGATAAGATCCATTTATAAAAGTGTATTCTCAGAGTATATTATATTTTTATCATGGAAAATGTCGTAAACCTAATTTAGAGTTGGCTGGTAATGGAACCCCCTTTGTTTGCACTTTGTCAGTCCATCTTCATATCAACTTAATAGATGCTCGCAATTAACTTGTTCTGAAGTGTAGAAAATGCTCTAAGCTGGAGCATTTATAGCGGTTGTGCGTCAAAGGAAGAGGGGATCTCAATGGAAAACTATATCACCAATGGTTGATTTGAAATGATGTAACTAATCTGTATTTTTAGATCATGTATCTGTCAAACAGGATGTGTATTAGATGAGGGCTAACATACTCTTAGTACAACTGTATTGATGGGACAAATACTGTGTATTTGTTTTAGATTATGTTTAGTGATACAAATATTTATGGTAGAACAAAAATCGCTGGGAATGGAAATGTGTGCAAGCTTCCTGGATAAACACAGTGCTTGGTTTTCAGTCTTACAAGTAATTGTAATTCATTTCACAATGATCTCAAACATGGTTCTCTTATTCAGCATTTCAGTAGAAGAGGTATCCCTTATATTATAATATTACAGGTTGGTGCGGTTATTGGGACACTGGCCTTACCTTCCTCAAGATGGCCACAATTATGATAGGGTATGAAGTCACCATCTGCTATAAAAAAAAGATAATTGTAGAAAATATCAAAAATGTATTTCCTGAGGTGACAGGGATAGCGTCTTGAGCACATATGCCTGGGACTTCAATCAGCTTTGATAAAGGTCTTCCAGCTACACAGGGAATACTGTTAATTGCTTAGGTGATTTGGCATTTATAGAACATGCAATTTGTATGCAGCTGTCACATTCACCCAAACCCTTAAAACATGAGCTATTCTGTTTTCAGTGTTAGAGGCTGACGCTATAATGAGTACTTTTTGAGGATCCTGATATCAACATCAATCCACTGTAAGACATCCCTGAGTGCCAAGATTCAGTGTTTTTTTTTTAACAAAGTCTGCATTTACCACGTAAGTAAAAGGGCATAGGCAGCTTCGCATAGCATTGCATCTTGATCGGATGTACGCAGAACAACTGGGTAAGTGAAACTACACTGAAGAGAATGATCATTTTTTTCCTTCTGGATAGTTGACACATTTAAGTCACATACAGCCTGATTCATGAAAACCGAAATCTGTGCATTCTAAATTGCGATCAATACCGAAACGCAATTTAGAATTCGCAGAATGGGATTCATCAAAATCTGCGAAAAAATAAAGCGAATCGCAACCGGCCGCAAAAGGCGATAGCGATTGTTCAAAATCGCAGAAAAATCGCTAAATCTGTCCAATTCGGTGTAGGAATAGCGATCTCGCAATTAGCGAGATCGCAAATTGCGATCTCGCTAATAGCGAGATCGCAAAAACGGAAAGTTGCATTTCGAGCACAGTGATGACATCACAACCAGGAAACAGGCAGTTCCCTCCCCCATTGAGAACACTGAGGCAGAGATTGAAGCAGCACCACCCAGAGCTCCTCTCAGAACACCTCCAGACTTGGAAATTTTGGATATTGGATACTGCAGCAATGGCAGAGGATGCAGCAGCAGGGCCCAGTGACACCGGGCGCAAGCGCAAGCGTAAATTCTGGGGGCAGGAGCTGGAGCATCTAATAGATGGAGTCTGCCAACACCACACCATACTTTTCGGCAAGGACTCCAGGAGGGTGCCTGAGGCCGAGAAACAGCGACTGTGGCTGCGGATCTGCACCAGAGTTAACGCAGTGGGAGTGACACAGAGGTCCATAGACGACCTCAAAAAAGGGTGGTACGACCTCCGAGGTCGTGCCAAGGAGAGGGTGGCAGAGAGGCTGGGTGAGAGCCTTGCAACTGGAGGTAGAGATCCAACAATCCCTCCCAACACCCCCCTGGAGGATCGTGTGGAGGACACACTGCAGCGTGAGGCATGTGTTGGGGTCATCCCTCTGGACTCATCCCGACCCACCCAAGACAGCCAAGGTAAGTGGCATGCGACTGCGACCCTGTCCCCTAACAATGGCCATGACCCTATAGCCTCCCATAATCAACCCCAGTCATGCAACCCATGCACATCAGGACATGCCCAATTGCATTGTGGGACATGTAGTCTGCCCACAATGTACAAAAACTCCAATGCAGCCAGACAAGTCCCAATGTACGCAATGCAACAGCTAGTCAGGGAATGTTAGCCAGCATGCATGTAGCAACTGCACATGTGAAAGATACATGCAATTAATCTACGTCCACTTTCCATCACAGGTGGTGCAGACAACAACAGCAGTGACAGCGAGAGGCTACAGATAGATGAAGCACCAGAGGAGCCTGAGGGTGAGGAGGAGCAAACATCCACACAACCAGCTCCATCAGGCACAGCACCATTGCCACCATGCAGACCACCACCAGCAGCGCCAGCTCCATCAGGCACAGCACCATTGCCAGCTGCAAGACCACCACCAGCGGCACCATCAACATCAGGTGCTGCTGGACCTGCGACACAGCGCACACCCACTGTGGCCAGCCAGCACAGCAGGCATGTCAGGGAGCTGCAGCAGAGCACAGCACGCACCGGCAGGAGGGCGATGGCTGTGCATGTGCCAGGGTTCAGTATTGAGCGCTGCATGCTGCGCGTGCACCAATTGCAGGCACGACGCCAAGGTGCTATTCAACTTCAGCTGCACAACATAGGCAGAAATGTTGCCAATGTGTCGGGTCGAATTGACCGGATGACACCTGCCATGGAGGCAAACACAGCGGCTATCATCAGCCAGCGCAACATCGCCCGCCGCCGCCACCGCCAGCTACTCACGCGCCTCTCTGCCTACACGCGTTCCAACTACGTGATAGGAAATGCCACCTCCCAGCTGTCACATCGGTCTATGGCAATGCCGCTGCAGATGGTGCAATGCTGCGAGGACGTGGCGCGTGTACTTGAGCAGGTGACCAGTGCTGTACTGGCACTACAACCAACTGGCCCAGCCAATGGTGGTGGGGATGACACAAGCGAGGGGACCTCGAGTGTCAGCAGCCTGTCTGCCACACAGGTCGGTGTGTCATACGCCGCAGCAGCAGGCCCAGTGTGGGTTCACGTGCCCTGCCTGAGGAGGAGCCTGAGAGGCGACTGGGTGCCGCACACCGGAGGCGCACATGACATTTCAATCCATGGGCAGGGACATGCTGATGACAGAAGCATGTCGTGTTTATAACATTGAGCAGTATGGCGCAATACTACTCACATGTAATTCATTACAATTATTCCTTATTATTGTGCAATCAACAATAATATTTATTCAAGCATTGAACATCGGCCTCCTGTCATTATTTCCATTGTCATGCATTTGTGAATTGTTGGGTGAGGGGAGTGGGTGCACTAAAAACAGTTCATTGTGATGTGGTAGCGCCGTCGGTGTCCTTCAGCAGGAAGTCCCCACAAGCATGACGCGCATGTGCAGGTGGCTGGTCGTCCCCTTCCGACTCACTGCCAGAGATCTCTACAGGAATCCGGCGCTTGGTAGCAATGTTGTGTAGTATTGCACACACAGACACAATGAGGCAGCAGACATCAGGACTGTAGTACATGGCCCCACCAGTCTTGTGCAGTATGCGGAATATGCTCTTCAGTAGCCCAAATGTCTTCTCAATGCAATTCCTTGTGCGTATGTGTGCTACATTGTAACGCCATTGCTGTGGTGTAGCGGGGTTGAGGTATGGGGTGAGGAGGTATTCACGGAGAGCATAGCCACTGTCACCTGAATGAGAGGAGCAGAGGGTGAGTGCCTTTGCAGCGCAGCTACTTCATCACAGTGTTACATTGTGGGGCAAGTGTACTTACCAAGTAGGTGTCCTTCACCAAGTCTCCCCTGGCAAGTCGTGTGTGGAGGTCGCAGTGCCGGAATATGAAGGAGTCATGTGTGCTCCCCGGGTTCTGTGCCACTATGTCCGTTATGTATGTCTTAGCATTGCACACCATCTGGATGTTGAGGGAGTGGTAGGACTTGCGGTTGCGGTACATGTATTCTGTTTCTGCTGGTGGGCAGATGTGGATGTGGGTACAGTAAATGCATCCTATCACATGTGGAAATTGTGCAACATTGTAGAATTGATGCTTGGTCTCATCCAAGTCCTGTTGGTTGGTGGGAAGTTTTATGTGGTGGTGTAGCTGGGTCAGCATTGCATCTAGGAAACTCCTTAGGCAGCGGGACATGGTGGGCTGGGATATCCCTCCAGCAGCGGCAACTATCCCCTGGAAGCTTCCGGAGGCCAGAAGGTGCAGGCTGCACAATACCTGGACATGTGTGGGCATGGCATTGGTCTGCCTGTTGGGTGCTGCATTAGGGGGTCAAGGTCCTGAATTAGCTTGATGACGATTGGCCCATTCAGGCGGTACTTAGCGTATATTTGCTCTCTGGTTTGGCCCAGCAGGGTGACACGCTTGCGGAATATCCTCTCCTGGATCCTACGTCTGTTCCGTGCAGCTCGCTGTAGCCTTCGCCGCCTCACCACCATGTAGAGTCCTGGCATTGTGAGACTCCTAATGCTGCAGCTGCATCTCCTTAAGTGTGTTTGGTCAGACCAGCACCTGTTACTGATTGGGAAACGTTTTTTCAAATATTTTTTTATTTTACTTTGATGGTTACCACCTGCTTTGGGTTGTCCTTAAATTGCGCCTCGCAAAAAGCGATTTTTGGGTTTTTCGCAAATTGCGATTTTTCTTGAATAGCGATTGCGATTGTATTGGGATTTTGCATATTTATTCGCAGAATCCGTGGTTTCTCACAATTTCAGATTCGCTATTGGGTTACTACCGGGATTAAGCGAATTCTAATGCGATTTCGCAATTCTGTCTTAGCGAATTCTCAAATTTTTTCTTGAATACCGTTTTAGACAATTGCGATCGCTATAGCTTTTCGCAGCTATTGCGATCGCAATTTAGCTTCATGAATCTGGCTCTTAGCTCCTTTTCATTAATTCTTCTTTTCCCCAGATATCACTACAGTTGAAGAAAAAGCTATCTTATACCATGGGGACAAGTTACACAAAATCGCAGTATTGGACGAAAAATTGAGTAAAGGGGCAAAGGAAAAAAATCTTCCTACGTTTAAAATTGATTATGATAGTCATATTTATGCAGGTTATTTAAAACCATATTAATCACCTAGAGAAACTGGAATTTGATGTGAGGCAGAAAAAACACAGCAGAAGACTGCTTTTGTTTTTTTACAATTTACCTGCAGAGCGAAATTGGGCCAAAAAACTGCCCACATTTGCATAGCAGGTGATTATGAGAAACTGGTGGATTTTGAATGCTAATTTCATTGGTGCACTAAAAGTCCATGGGAAAACCTCACAAAGAATATGATCTGCCCAAAATCAGGCAGTTTGTAATGTTCTACGTGATCACATTTTCATTTGGGGAACCACACAAACTGCCTGATGAGGAGTTAGTAACTCGTGAACAGAATGCCGAAAAGCCGTTCACCAGTTTTTCTTTGTGGTAGATAGAAGCACTTTTTGTCACTGTTCAATTCCACTTACAGCACATTATATTTGATTACTTGAGTTATGGGCTGACCCCAACTAAGGATCAAATATATTTATTAGGCAGATCAATACACACATTTCAGCTTACAATCTTCAGGGCTGTGGTGCAAACCCATAGAAATGGATAGAATACCCATTATGAATACACATTTTCCACGTAATATTCGAGGTAAGTAAAAAGTATGTGGCTTAAGGCCCCAATGGAAGTGGAGAGAAAAATTAAACACTAGTCATGATCACTGGTATAGATAAACATCAACTTCTCACCTCCAGAGGTGCATCTCTTAATTACTTCAAACCTTGAAGACTGTCTCACTCCACATTGCAGGCCCATCTCAACCACCCCTAAACGTCAGAAACCAGAGCTCAGATTGCTCAGTAAGGGCTTCGCCTATTCAACTGTCAAAACATTCATCTTTTACCTTTTGTGTCCCCTGCATAGTTTAACCACATGCCTGAAAGTTACTAAAAGTCATTCCCTCGTCCTCTGCTGCTTAATGTTCAAGAATTCCCTTTCCTTTGCCAGTTTGGATGTAAATGTGGACGGAGATATGTCATGGGTAATGAGATGTCACTGCTCTCCTGGCAGTGTCTCCTTCTTACCGAAACTTGTCGTAGGATTTAATTTTTCTAAGCCACTGAATTTACAGCAAATATCATTGTGCCACCTGTTCATTCATTGTAAACCTTTCTTCCCTTCAAGTCGAGATGGAAAGCTATGTTCACGCATTTGGGGACTGGGCAGAGAGGATTGTGTTCCCATTCCAGCTTGCAGTAATAGTGAGGGCAAGAGAGAAGGAGAGATGAATACCCCTCATAAACCTGCAGATTGGCGACTCTTGTCAAATGGAAGGGGGACAAGAGGAGGTTGTTCAACAGAGATGACTCAATCGGCCACATGCATCAAAGTCCGTTTTTGCGATTCATTATTTGCGATTTTTAGGGAATCGCAAATAAGGAATCGCAAAACGGGATGCATGATTGAAATTGCATAAAATTTGCGATTCGGTAAAAATCGCAATTTTTACCGAATCGCAAATATTATGCGAATTCCAATTTGCGTTTTCGCAATTCCCATTGATTCCTATGGGCCAAAAGGCCCATATGAATCAATGGGCATTGCGAATTCGCAAATTGGAATTCTCAAAATGTTAATGCATTCCATGGGTGCAGGGGGGGTCCAGAGGACCCCCCCTGCTATTTTAAAGTGGATGTTTCACACACACATGTCCTAAGGACATGTGTGTCTGTAACATGACAGTGTTTAAAATGCTAATTTGAGCATTTTAAATATTTTTCGCAAATTACCACGAGGTTCACCCTCGTGGTAATTTGCCCCCCCTAATTGCGAATTCGCAACTTTAAAACAATCATGCTTTGCTTTTAAGGAATCGCAAATTTGCGATTCCTTAGAAGGAATCGGATTTTTGGAAATCGCTAAAAATAGCGATTTTTCCAAAAATGATTGATGCATACTAAAAAGATATTTAGGAATCGCAAACGGCCGATTTTACTGAATCGCACCGTTTGCGATTCCTAAATACCTTGATGCATGTGGCAAAATGTTCCTATATGATGTTTAGGTTTAAGGAGAGGCATGAAAGAGATCCAGATACATCCATTCATGAACCAACTTTTCCAAAGTGCGCCATTTGAGCAACTGGTCTGCGTCAGTCCAACTGCCTGAGTTTTCCCTAAAATGTGGGAAGCCGTACAAGGAGGGTTATTTTTTGTTCTATGGCTCCTGACACCAGCCAGGCTAAAAGGGAGAGATGAACATTTAAAACTACACTCTGGAAATGCCAAAATGCCAATGAAGGATAGGAGAAACTGAGGAAAAACTATGGTAAATTCCATGAGAGGAGGAAACTAGGCTGGGGAGGGCAAATATGGGGTCAACACGATCATCCCAGGCACCACCAAATAGGAGGTTCCACACTTCGAGGCATTTACATACCACACTTCTGGATCTAGATGTTCACTCCCAAAGTTGAATTTGCCTGGCACAAAGCAAATCTACCTTTTCCAGAGGTTGCCATTGGTTGGGTACTGACATTAATATCTGGCGATTAAGGGCTCAGTTTTAGGTATCATTAATAAGATGGATAAACTAAACTGCTATGGTGTTTGACTTACACAGGAAGTATTCTACCTTGTCTGTGTGATTCCTCTTCTGGAAATCGTTCCAATGATCCAGGGAAAGAGAAGCTAACATCTCGGATTTCGTTTTTAGTTAATTTGTCAATTGACTATTGAAATGCTGTCAATGCAAAGTAGCATAGAGCAACTTGATTTTTGTTGAAGGAAGCCCTTTTTAGCAAAGTATTCTGCAAGGATGTTAGAAATGGTATTTCTGGTTGGCTAGGGTTTCGCCTAAACCAGGCAGAAACCACCCCTCTAGTCAGGGCAAGGAAGTTACATGTTGAAGATAACCCCTGCTCACCCCCTTGGTAGCTTGGCACGAGCAGTCAGGCTTACCCCAGAGTGAATGCATAAAGCGTTTGCATAACCCACACACAGAACCCTCCTTGTGCCAAGAGATGGCACAAGGAGGAGCCCAGTGAACGGAGCTTATTAGGCACTGTTAGTGCCAGCACTTTGCCTGTCACAGTTGCTACGCACCAGAGAGCAGGCAGCTGCAGCGATGGGACATTGTTGAAGGAATCCCAGAGTGGGGCTCCAGAGGCACAGTGGTGCCGAAGCTAATTTTCTCAGCTGCACCGCAGGAGTGCAGGCAGCTGCAATGTGGGAGCAGTCTTTTTCAGGAGACCCGGGTGAGTTGCACCCACCCTTCTAATTTGCACACATGGCTGAGGCTACATTGTTTATGCTGCCAAAGCAGCCGGAGGGCAAGTTGGTAGGACCCAGTTAGAGCCCCGACTTTTGGGACAGAGGAAGGCCACTTGGCCTGGGGTCATCTTGTGTCCTGGTGTGGTGTATGGCCCCCAGGAGAGAGCAGGCAGCTGCAATGTGGGGGCAGTCTTTTTTCAGGAGACCTGAGTGAGTTGCACCCCACCTTTCTGATTGGCGCACATGGCTGAGGCTACATTGTTTTTGCTGCCAAAGCAGCCGGAGGGCAATTTGGAAGGCTCCAGTTAGAGCCCAGACTTTTGGGACAGAGGGCATTTAGGCCCCAGAGGAAGGCCACTTGGCCTGGGGTCATTTGTGTCCTAGTGTGGCGTATGGCCCCAAAGGAGATGTGCCCACCTCCCTAATGTTACTGGGGTGCACTGCTGGGTATTAGGATATGCCTAATGTGATGCCTATTGCATATGTTATGCATGATGTGTTTATGCCTAATATGATGCAGACATAATGCTTTTATGTTGCTTGTGATAATGCTTGAGTTCATTTTACCAGTAGTTACTGGTTGTGTAATTAGCTGTGCTTTCTAAAGGTACTGACCATGGCCCGATTGGCCCGATCATGTATATAATCCCCTGTAAACTATTACCTGGTGCCAGTGGGCACAATATATATATGTGATTATAATTTTAATGTGTTTTGGATAATACAAAGGCTATTTATGATATAACTTTGTGTGGAGTTTCTTTTGTTCTTTTGTAGTGTACCTAGTGTGTTGCTGCTGTTTTGTGTGCGTTGCACTGATGCTTCACACATTGCCTCTGGGATAAGCCTGACTGCTCATGCCAAGCTACCGAGGGGGTGAGCAGAGGTTATGTTCAGCATGTACCTTCCTTGCCCTGACTAGAGTGGTGGTTTCTGCCTGGCTTAGGCGCAAGCCCTAGCCAACCAGAAATCCCATTTCTAACAAAGGAGCTCTAGAGAGTTGAAAGGGAGGGAATATTCTGTCTGGGATTAGGAGCTCCCATGAGTAGGCACAGGATTTCTGGCATTTGACTTTATTATAGGGCTGCTGAAATTCCAAGCTTCCAAGTATGTCAGCCAAGGTAACTTCTACTGACATTCGCTGTCAATAGAAATCTGAGTAGTGTAAGGTAGAACATGATGGAAATGGGCAGTGTACACCTCACTAAGGCCCATTAGTGAAGAAGTCACAGAAATATTGCTTGTATGGAGTAGAAAACAATCCCATGAGACTAGCCAGCTATCTCATAGACAGGGAGAGTTGAGATAGGACTAGCTGGAGCTCACTGTGAAACTCGCCATGTAGCTTACAAAGTAAAGGAGATAGACTGCACATGTGAGGTGCAGATGGAAAGTTTCTGAGTAATGTGCCATTATGAGAAGGTGTATTATTAGACATACTCCTCCAGTTCTTAGTAAAGAGAACGTTGCCCAAAGTAGCTTGGTGAAACATCAAAGGGTGGAGGCAGGTCAATGGGATGCAGTGGAATTGATAAAGGTGATCATTCCATTAGAACTTCAGAATATATGATAAGTCTTAGTCCTTTTAGTTTCTTCCTGACAAACAATATAGAGCGTAGGAAGACTTATTATGGTAGAGTGAAATATGCAATATAGCTCTTTTTTTAGTTATCCAGAGACTCCAGTTGTCCTAGTAAAAATTCTTGTGAGAATTCATTGGGCAGGTAAAGAACATGGTTGGAAGGGAGGTTTTAGAAAGTGTATAAGGTAGCTCAGGACAATGTGGAGGACAGGAGACCTGCCATATTTTTCTTTCATTTGGGGGGTAGGAAGAAATGCATTCTTATAGTGGATGTGTGGGATGAGGCTGAGGAAGAAAAGAAACAGAAAGTACCTGCATGGAACTGAAGGAGGCTTTTAATTCACCTCTGCCACAGTGGGGTCTACCTCTTCTTCCTACAAATGTTGCAATGTAAAAGTAGAAGCTTTGGTCAGCCTGTCTCCGAGGGAAGAAGCGGCATAAGACTGGTCTCTGTGGGCACCCCACCCGTCATTGGCCAATATAAAAACATGATGTCTGAATAAGAGTCTTGTCATGGTGAACTGAGTGCCATTCAGTGAAGAGAAAAAATTGATGAATGATGAACTTAGATATATGTTTTGTGAATGCTTCACCAAAAAGGAAACCTCCAAAGAAGTTGTTGTGAAAACCAGTGTCCATATCTTAGGTGGCCTAAGGCACTAGGTACTGCTTCTGTGTGTGTGTCTCATCCAGCTGTGTCCCGTGCAAGTAAGAGTGATAGACCCGGGTTGGGGGAATCAATAGATGAAAACAGGTGACAATTAATTAAATAATACATTTTTCCTCTTCTTCGTCTTTCGAAATACCCCCCACCTGGCCCCACCCCTCTTACCTGCATGTGTCGTGGCTAGTCTCATCATATTAAATGCTCTACATGGAAACTAAACCCCTTAGTCCTCTAGTATTTCCACTTTGAGATCCCAGACATGGTCCCATTATCCTGTGCCCTCACCTTAAACAGCCTTCATTTGAATACTGTGTCTGGTTTCATGATACTACTTTACATTGTTGCACAGGGTGTGGATTGTTAGGTGGTATTTTCTCCATGTGAATGGCAGCATAATAATTTCTAGTTTTTTTCCCATGAATTTCAAATTGTTCTTACACATGTTTTCCCCGACAATGGAGGGCTTATAAGAGATTTCTCAGAATAGCCTAGCTTTGGAACTCCATTTAACATTTGATGGTACATTTGCTGTAATTGTAAGGGGTGGTCTTTGCCTAAGTATACATTAGGTCCTCACTTTGAGATCTGTAACCCTACATTCTCTACTGAATAAGCTATGGGAAAGGAATCAAGGTTTCGGTGGGGTTCAGACCCTGGATTTCAGAGTATTCCCAAAGGAAAAATCTGGTATGGTTTTCAGTTGATTTATGTTCTAATTGGCCCATCACAAGACCTAGGATCAACTAACAGTTCTTACAAAATTTTAACTTGTCTATAATAGGAAATCTACATATTAAGGCTAACTCATACATGTCTAATGGATTTCTTTTAATTTTAATAGCATTTGAAAAGAATTACAGCAATGCTCCTGAAATGTCTGACTTCCACAAATTTCCAGAAGCCTCCAATTCATATTGTTCACACATGCAGAATTTTAACATGGTGAAAATCTCCTACTTACATTCAGCTCAAATCACTACTTTCTTCCACCTGAAAAACATTTTTCCTTCTGGGAAAAAATCTATTCTAAGCATCTAGGAAATGTGTGTCATTTGCCTTTGCGCAGTTACGTGATGTTATGCGAAATTATGTATAATTATGTGAAATGAAAATCTGTCACTTCAAGCAATATTTCATCGCAAAATGCATCTTGGCATCAACTTTTGGCACTAGAATGCATTCAAACAAGAACACCGCAAACAACAGATGCTCAGTTTCTATTATTCCAGTGCATTTTACTATGAATTGAACAATTAGCTGTACATTTTTACAGTGACTGGAACATATTTAAGCACAGCACCATAACGCGTAATTTAAGTGTAACACAACATTATTCAAATTATGCCTGCATAACTTACATTGTACCCAGGTCTAATCAATTCCCTATGCCTCCCTAAAATATTTCGTTGGATTTGCCGTATAAAGGTACTTAACAGTTGCACATTTGCATGCATAGCTGGTGTAGGAGGCTACCTGCAAAATAATTGTGAAATTCCCAAAAAGTGTATGATTCTTGGGTTTTGTTGGTCTTGTTTCGTGGACATCGGCAATCCCACTCATAGCCCAATACTTGAGTATGCAGCTCTTCTGGTGAAGAAGAACACAATTTTACAAAGCTTGACTGTGAATCTGGTTATGAAATTTGCATTTATAAGGGTTCTCACATTTTAGTAGAACCAAGTGACGCACATTAAAATGTTAATACATGTGGAAAGCCAGTTTCAATGGGTTTCTTCATTAATGGATGTGAACTCTTTGAAGGTGCCATGAAAAACGTGTGTGTTTTGAATGCAGCACATTTTTGCATTCATAAAGCATCTTCAATAGTACTTTCTTTCAGAAAGCTTTGTAGAAATCCACATCATTCCATGAGACCTCATTTTGGCAATGTATGATATATGCAAATTTATGAAATTATTTTTGGGATGCATTGAGGATCTCCCGCACAATTTCTGTTTGGAAAACAGGTATGTGTATTTGTACACTGGTTAGTTTGCGAATGGTGATACAATTTGAAATGTTACCTGGGTATCAATAGCAACTAACAACAACGTGATGAAAAGAATGCTCAAATAATGTCAGCCGCTGGTGATTGCTCATGACCCCATTCAAGTCCACTGTTTTTGTTCACTGTGCCACCCTCGACATAGACCTGTTATATGAAAATCAATCTTGGTCCTGCTCCAATGGGAACTGTTATGCCCAAGCTGTCAAGCTCTGTTCCCTCCAGACAGAAGCATGAGCAGCCTCATGCCACATTTTCCCAATGTAGGCCTCCTCAGGGAGGTATATCTTGAGTCCTGTGGCATAGTGAAAATGTATCCATAGGTAGGCTTAGCCAACACACTTAAGGTGATTACTACAGCAAACAAGAGTCATAGAAGGAATGCTTGAATTAATCTCAGCCATTGGAGATTGCCCCATCCACATTCCAGTCCATGATTTGTCAACCACTATGCCACTCTACACAGCAACCTGCCATTTGCAAATCAGTTTTAGTCCTGCCCTAATAGGAACTGTCGAGCCTGAACTGCTAAGGTTGGTCCTCTCCAGATGGGATCCCAAGTAACTCATGATTGGTCTGGAATTGATTGTATTCTAATTAAGTGGGAATCTTATCTGATAATAGACAGTAATACAGCATGATTAATTACCAGTGGCTAAGATTAAATCGTGTTCCCCACATCATATTTTTGTTTACTTATGAACTAATAGGTTGCAGTCAAAAGTTTGGTTTTCAGAGGGCTGCAAATAATAATTATGTAGGTTGTAGTTTGTGACACCCCTGTGATTAGCTGATAATGTAGTAATGGAGCCCTGCAAGAGACAGCAGACCACCATTCCTGCATTTTATTTTCAACACGGGAAACACAATTTGCTTAGAAAAAAATAGCTCATTTCCAATTAAGGGATTTTTGGTTCTCTTAAAAAAAAGGATTCCCATTTGTAAAGACATTGGGACGGACAGACAGTAGTTTTCGGGACGACAGCCAGCTCTCATGTGCCACTTTGCCTGATACCTAAAAGGGAAGTTATCTGTTGTATTTAGTTATGGTATAATGCATCTTTCCTGTTTCTCTGTCTCTGCTGCTCAGCCAGTATGAATGTGCTGTATGGAATGTTGGTGTGCATGGTAATGTAATGGAATGTGAGGATGCCTGTGATGTGTAGTGTCAGTTGGAGTATGGGCTGAGCAGCAGGGAGGCTGCGTCTGGTGGGGATAGATACAGACCTATTACAAGACCATCTTAAGAACTAAGAACAATAAACTTTCATCCTCAATCTACATCTACATCTACACTAAACTTATTCATTATAACATTTATGACAATTTGGAGAATCCATCTACAGATACTACGTGTGAGGATCTACTCTAAGCAGCTATAAAGGAAACGTAATTGAAGTAACAATTTGGGAATTCAAGTCAAAAGCCTGCCTAAGGAGTTCAACGCGCTGCTGCCCCACCAGTGTCTTGTTTTATCAGACACCCTACTAGCAGGACGTGTTTGGGTATATCTCCATATACATTCCCAACAGTTGGATTACTTAGTTGCTGTTTGTTTCCAGCGGATCTCAGGTGGCTGTATCACATGATTAATTTGGGATTATATCAGCAGAATGCGGATGTTTGGAGGCTGATTTAAGCAATGACTTTGGATCTCATTATTAGTGGAGGCGGCATGCGCACCAACAGTATTTCAAATTCTATAGAAGGCCCGAATCGAACTCTGGTTGAGCTTCTCTGGAATTTATTTGGGAGTACTATGCACACTTAAATGCCATGTTCTGGCGTGAGAATGCATGTTTGGGCATAACAGTATTTTGTCTGGCACTGTGTTTCAAACGATGACTTCTGCACGAGGGCCAGACACAAGCCTCTTCATAGGAGCTAACCCAGAGAATTGATCTGACAGCATGGACTCTAAGGTTCTTTTCCCGTCTGTGTGCCTTATATGGCATCACTCCTGCAGCGGTGTGTAATCTTGGGATTGTCTAAGGTGTTTATCAGATTTGCTTTTACAGTTGCTACTGTGGCGCATTTGAATGCAGCACGAGGCAAGCTCGCATTCCTTACCGCGGTCTTGGTCGCGTGGCAGTGCTGAGGAACATCATACGCCCCTTTCTTTACTGTTTGGAGTTCTCTCCTGCTTTTGGACATTTTAGCGCATGTTCGCGCCCAGAGCCATTCGGTATGTATCCACTATACGTGCCATAAATTTGCAAGTACGAATCTGCATTTGCGGCCCACAGTCCAAATGACAGGTTTCAAAAACTTTTGGCTAGTTCCCGGCATGGAGTAAGCAATTTTTCTTGGCACAGCTCCACAGTCAATCGGAAGATGCACAATCAATCGGAAGATGCATCCTTTGAGGAGGGCTCTGGCGATATGGCACAGGTTTGTAGTAGCATGAGATATCTTGCTGCTTCTACATGAGAAGTCAAGTTCACCTGCGCTGTTTACTCTGTGTTGGTTTCGGACTTCTACACCGTAGAAAGGTCTATTACATTCTTCTGGGTACTACATTCTGTTTGAGTAGATACTGCAAAGCCTCTTTAGGTCCCTAGGAGTTGAGAGGGACTTCGGGTGAGGAGTCGGTCATCGGAGTGAAGTACCAGTTTCCTTAATATTGTTTTATTATCTAACTAGCAGCCCGTCCCGACGTTGTCCTGGGGCAATACAGCTACCAGGAAGTCCCTTACCAGGCGTCATCCTCGGGGCCGGGCTCAGCCCCACGGCCCCACTGTCGCCGCCGCTCTCTTTAGCATTGCGGAGATTGCACTGAACCGGGTGTCGTTTCCTTGCTCCTCCCCGCGCTCTTGGCCGGACGCCAGCTTACAGCTACCAGGAAGTCCCTTAACCCGGTGTCGGTTCCGGGCTCCTGGCCGGACGCCCGAACGCCGCGTTACTTTTCCTACGGCTCCACTTTCGCCGCAGCTCTCGCACATTTCACTGAACCGGGTGTCGGTTCCGCTCTCCTCCCTGCACAACGCCCACACGCCATCGCGTATACGCCGCGTTATGTGCCCATGACGCCGTACGCCGCGTTCTATCACTGTATGCATACGCCTAAGGACTACTTTTCCCCTAACGTTCTTTCCCCCCCCCTTAATTTATATGGTGTGGTGCTATAGCCTATATCCATCTCATGGACCTCCCCTTTCAAACGCTGTATTGGGTGTTGTGATTGGTGGTGTAGTTCTGGAGTTTACCCGCCTCAAAGGTTCCCAGTTCTCGCTTTATAATAGTAGTATAGATGTTCAATGCCTTACTGTTTGCTGAGTCCTGCATTGAGAGTGAATATATTAATGCTGACTTATTTTAAGATGTTCTATGCTTTATGTTGGTTTCTTTTACAATTGGTAAGCAAGTTTTCTGTGCATGGTAGTTATTATTGTAAACTTGCTATTTTAAACGGTTAATTGTGGCGGTGTGTATTTCTACCTGTGTGTAAGAGTCTTGTGCGTGGAAGTATCTCTTTTATGACTGTCAAATGGATTTGTTTTGTTATTGGTGTGTGAGAATATCCCATGGGTCAGATTCACCTTTGCCAATCAATTACCATTGCAACTTCGGGTCTGTAACTGATCCATGGTTTGCAACTGCATTTGCAAACCATTGAGACACTGGTTTCCAAATTACAAATTGAGGGTCAGTAACTCATCAACGGTTTGCAACTGCAGTCAGACCATTGATACAATCAATCAATCAATCAATCATACCACTTGTATAGCGCACTACTCACCCGGAAGGGTCTCAAGGCGCTTGGGGGAAGGGGTCTGCTACTGCTCGAACAGCCATGTCTTGAGTTGTCTCCTGAAGGCGAGGTGGTCCTGGGTCAGCCGAAGGTGGATGGGCAGGGAGTTCCATGTCTTGGCCGCCTGGTAGGAGAAGGATATTCCTCCGGCGGTGGCTCTTCGGATGCGTGGTACGGCGGCGAGGGCGAGGCTAGTAGACCGTAGCTGGCGGGTGGGCGTGTAGAAGATCAGGCGGTCGTTGAGGTACTTAGGGCCCAGGTCGTGGAGAGACTTGTGTGCGTGGGTGAGGAGCCTGAACGTGATCCTCTTGTTGACGGGGAGCCAGTGCAGGTCCCTCAGGTGGCTGGAGATGTGGCTGCATCGGGGGATGTCCAGGATGAGTCGGGCGGAGGCGTTCTGGATGCGTTGGAGTCATTTTTGTAGCTTGGCTGTGGTTCCAGCGTAGAGGGTGTTTCTGTAGTCCAGTCGGCTGGTGACGAGGGCCTGGGTGACCGTTTTCCTGGTTTCTGTCGGGATCCATCGGAAGATCTTGTGAAGCATGCGAAGGGTGTGAAAGCATGATGAGGAGACGGCGTTGATTTGTCTGGTCATCGAGAGGGAGGAGTCCAGGATGAAGCCTAGGTTGCGTGCGTGGTCTGTTGGCTTGGGAGCAGTGCCCAGGGCTGGGGGCCACCAGGAGTCATCCCATGCGGAGGGCGATGGTCCCAGGATGAGGACTTCCGTATTGTCTGAGTTCAGTTTCAGGCGGCTGTTCTTCATCCACTCGGCGAGGTCTTTCATCCCTTCGTGTAGGCTGGTTCTGGCGGTGTCGGGGTCTCTGGTGAGGGAGAGGATCATCTGGGTGTTGTCAGCGTAGGAGATGATGTTGAGGTTGTGTTGGCGTGCGATGGCAGCAAGGGGTCTCATGTAGATGTTGAAGAGGGTGGGGCTGAGTGATGATCCTTGCGGGACGCCGCAGATGACTTTGGTGGCCTCGGAACGAAACGGGGGAAGGCGGACTCTCTGTGTTCTTCCGGCGAGGAACAAGATGATCCACTCCAGTGCCTTCTCTTGGATGCCGATGTTGCTGAGGCTTTGGACTAGGGTGCGGTGGCAGACAATGTCGAATGCTGCAGAGAGGTCCAGGAGGATGAGTGCCGCTGTTTCCCCGTTGTCGAGCAGGGCTCGGATGTCGTTGGTGGCTGCGATGAGGGCGGTCTCGGTGCTGTGGTTGGCTCTGAAACCGGACTGCGAGGGGTCGAGGGATCCGTTCGTCTCGAGGAAGGCGGCAAGCTGTCTGTTGACAACCTTCTCGATGACTTTGGCAGGAAAAGGAAGCAGCGAGATGGGGCGGAGTTTTTTGAGGTCGGTGGGGTCTGCTGTTGGTTTCTTCAGTAGGGCGCTGAGTTCGGCATGCTCCAGTTCTCCGGGAAGGTGGCGGTGTTGAAGGAGGTGTTGATGACGTCCTGGAGTTGGGGTGCGATGGTGGAGTCGGCCTTGCTGAAGACGTGGTGGGGGCAGGAGTCCGTTGGAGATCCGGAGTGGATGGTGTTCATCGTGCGGGCTGTGTCTTCGGTGGTCACCGTGGTCCAGGTGCAGAGGGTGGCGGTGGGGTGCGTTGGTTCGATGGTTGGGTGCGTGGATGGTGCGCCAAAACTGTTGTGGATGTCGGCAATCTTGCGGTGGAAGAATAAGGGGAGGGAGTCGCAGAGATCCTGTGAAGGAGTGATGTCGTTGTTGCCGGTGCTGGGTTGGAGAACTCCTTAACGATGCTGAAGAGTTCCTTGCTATCGTGGGCGTTGATGTCCAGTCGTTCCTTCAGTGATTTCTTCTTGGTGGTGCGGATGAACTGGTGGTGCTTGCGGGTGGCGTGTTTGAGGGCGGTCATGTTTTCAGTGGTCTGGTTCGAGGAGCCAGGCTTTCACGAGGGTGCAGCAGGTCTTCTTGGAGTCCTTGAGTTTGTAGGTGAACTAGGGGGCCTTCTTGCTTCTGGGTCTGCTGGGAGGGTTCTTCAGTGGTGCGAGGTCGTCGGCGCAGGCGGTCAGCCACTGCGTGAAGTTGCGGGCTGCTTCGTTGGGGTCCGTTGTGCTGGCGGGTGGGTTCTGGATGAGGGAGGTGGTGAGCTGGTCGGCGGTGATCTTGCTCCAGCTTCTGTGAGGGACCTGTTGCGGGTGGTGGTGGGTTGTGGTTTTTCTGAAGCTGAAGTGGACGCAGCTGTGGTCGGTCCAGTGGAGTCCGGTGGAGTGGCTGAAGGTGATGTGCTTGCTGGATGAGAAGACGGGATCAAGCGTGTGGCCGGCGTAGTGGGTGGGGGTGTTGACCAGTTGCTTGAGTCTGAGGTTGGCGAGGTTGTCCAGCAGGGCGGCGGTGTTGCGGTCCTTGTTGTTCTCCAGGTGGAAGTTGAGGTCCCCTACGAAGATGTAGTCGGCGGAGGGGAGGGCGTGTGGGCTGATGAAGTCTGTGATGTCTTCGCTGAATTGTGTGCGTGGTCCCGAGGGTCTGTAGATGAGGGTGCCTCTGAGGGTCGTCTTTGGGTTGGTGTGAATCTAGAAGTGGAGGTGCTCGGCTGCGGCGAAGGTGTCGTTGGAGTCGGTCGTGATGCGGATGGTTTTCTTGTGGACAATGGCGATGCCTCCTCCGGTCTGGTTGACGCAGTCCCTCCTGATGATCTTGTACCCGTCCGGGATGGCGATGGCGATGGCGATGGCGATGTCGGGGGCTAAGGAGGAGGAGTTCATCCAGGTTTAGGTGAGGAAGGCGATGTCTGGTGATGTAGTGTCGAGGAGGTTCCAGAGTTCCACGGCGTGTCTGTCTGGTGTAGAGCAGGATGCACTTGAGGTCGCTGCTGGTGTTTGGCTTGGTGGGCGCAGTGCAGGTTCGGAGGCAGGTGAACTTGCATGTTCTGCAGGTGAAGGGTCTGTGAATGCGTTTCGGGGCGGCCCGGCAGCAGGTGGGGTTCTGGCCGGCATTGAGTGCGTTGAGGGCAGCGGCGTCGTCTTGCATCGGTGGGGGCCAGGGGTCCTGGTGCTGGGCGTGGTCCAGGCACGGACGGGCGCAGACGGGCTTGCCTTTGGCGCGCCTTCGGCGCACAATCGGCACGTCCGCTGCGCGTGACTGCTGCGTGTCCGCGCGATCGCCATTTAAGGCTAAGTGGGAGGGAGGAGCAGCTGGGAGGTGGGAGCGGGGAGGGCACAGAACAAAAGGGGGCGTGGCCACGTGGACAGCGGCGGGAAGCGGGGAGCAGGGCGGGCAAGGCACAGGGGGACAACAAAGATTATGCTAAAGGAAGTGCAAATACAAATGCAGCAGAAACAACAATATACTATGCAAAAACGGCAGAACAGGCACAGGGGGACAACAACAGAGATTATGCTAAAAAGGAAATACAAATACAACAGAAACAACAATGTACTACGCAAAAACGGCGGCACTGCAGGGCAGGGAATACCGAGGCAGGCAGCTAGGGCGGCAAGGCAGACGGTACAACGAGGCTGCGAGCAGCAGCGAGGGGAACACACACAGCTGGTGGCCGTGCGGCGCAGGGGTGTCCTGAGATCCAAATGGTAAACAATGCGAGGACTACTATTTTCTTAGCCTCTCCTATTTGCTATTTTAAAAATATAGTAAAAAAACATTTTAGTGCTTTGTAAATTGTAAAAAGCCCGTTTATAGTCGCCAACTGAATGATTTTCCGGATCGCAGAAATTGTACCCTCAAAAAGGCTTTGCAAACCAGGAACTTACTTTTGAATATTTTAATGTGCAATGGCAAACATCAATTCCACTTAAAAGTTCAGGATATTAATCTGTATTTTCAAGAAGCAGAAGGCTTCCTCTCCGCCACCTTCAGATGTCTTGTTCAATTGGCAACTCCATGGGTTTGATCATTTGTAACAATCCGTTCTGGTGATTGAAAGGGGTCAATAGTATCACCTTTGGGGTTACCTGTTTTTCATTATCAGTCTTTCACCTAAAGCTAGAAAGAGAAAGGCAAACAAATGAGAAAGAATGGACAAGAAAGAGGAAAACAATGACAGGAAGACAGGAAGGATGGGGAAAGAACAAGTGCGAGTAGGATAAAGACATTAAGTGTAGTGTGGTAGAATAATGAGGCTTGAAACTAAATAGTGGTGGTGTTCATTAAACTCTAATTTTTGCAGGACTGTTGATGAGCTCCTAAATAAAATTGTAACCCCCAGCTTAATCGTTTTATTTTTATGTTAGCGGTGAACAAAATAGACCTTGTTATTTGTATGTGAGGTTACCTTGTGGCTGGAAAAAAAGTTTCCAGCAGTATCGATGAACATGAACATAGCTGTTACGACTGTTTTCTCCCAGAAATGGAAATAAAATGTAATCTCAGAATTGCAGAGGCCAAATCCTTGTGTGGTGTCCCAATTGCGAGGGCATATACACTCCAATTTACCTCCATTGAGCTTGTGATAAATTGAATCAGGAACTGGTCATTGCAGGAGGTGGGTTGTGGATAGGATACCACAGGACCAAAGATGCTGTATGGAGGCAGGGAGTGTATTCCATGCTCACCAGTGACATGGGACCGCGTCAGGCAGGAACCAGGGCCTGAGTCTGGGCTTTACTTGGAGTCGAAGCCACAACGTATATGCCCGGGATGCCCGTCACCCCCTCCCAACACAATCCCCAAGGATGGGAAGACGGACGCAGTTCTGAACTTTTGGAAGGCGGGAGGGAGTCACCCTCCCGGCCGTATTTATTAAAATATGAAACAAAATTAAAACATTAAATAAAAGTTTCATAATTATGTACAATTTTCATTTATTACATTTCGAGGAAGACATGTTATTTGGCTAACCTTAACAAATCTCTAATACAAAGGTATCCTAGCCGAGTCTAACATCCTGCGAATGCATACTTTCTAAATTAAAATTGTACATCCTACCATTAAGGGCCAACGGCAAGGTCTTAACCGGTGTCAGATCCCTACTACCGAAAACTCTCGCCCTCACGGTGTGAGTGACGGCCGCGCAGAGGACTGTACCCTCATGGCCAACTGTAATTTCGCTTGTCTTGTTGGGGGCCCCTCTTTCAGCTCGACGCCATCTTAAAGGTCGTCCGAGCACCCGTGTGAGGTATCTGTAGGAAGGACAGCGTGGACTCCCCCTCCACCCCCACACTCTCTATCACATCCGCCGTCGTGGATATCCGGCCCCGGGAAATTCGTAGGAGGGGCATATATCCGCCTCCACCCCTGGGAGGGGCCTATGGCCGTCTCCTCTTAGGCGACCCATCCGTAGTGGGTGCCGCCTCACAGTGGGAGGGGCCAATAGCCACCTCTCCCCGGGCGCTCCCATCCATAGTGGGTGGCGCCCCCCTCTAGGGACCTTGAAATTACTGCTCACCGATCATGACCTTACCGCCACAGGCCGGATAGTTGACCGGCTATCCGGCCCCCCCATACTCCTCCTAAAGGTCATGCTTCCTCAAACCCCTTAGCCATGCTATGAAGTCTCCTATGAGTAAAACATTCCCCTCCCGGGACAGGTGAACCCCATCATTCAGATACATATGATCACCCCGAATACACCCATGAGGAATGCTATGCAACTGCGCCGAGCGAAACAATCTAGCAATTTTATTGTTAACCTTCTTCACTGAATGGTTCAGTGCTGAAACTGAAAGGCCCCCCCGCCACACCTTTCTGGGAATCATGTGGGACCAGGCAATCGTGCACCTCGGGATTCTCTTTGCCAACCAGCTAACGGCCGACAACACCTGTTTGAGTAATACTCGTCTACCCAGAGTCACCAAGTCGTTGCCCCCCAGGTGTACTATGACTACAGATGGCGGTGACCTCTGCCGCCCTAAGATACCCTCCATAAAAGATTCGAATTGGTCAACCCAGAGCCCGCCCCTTCCATGGAAGGTCACTCTGTACCCGTATTCCCCAGCTGCGCGGGTCGCGTCACCTGCTTTGAATACGTCCCCAGCCCGCCTCACGTATGAGTGGCCCACGACCCAAACCACTCTCTCCTCAGACGGTGATCCATGACCGCTGGTCTCCTGGTACTGGGTCGACTGCAAATTCCGCCCCGCATGATATGCTCGCGAAACTGTAAACCAAACAGAAGACAAGAAGCGTGAGTGCATGTAACTTGACTTCACAACATGTGCAAACGCACATACCTTTTAAAACAATTCGAGGACCATCGTCCTAACTGTTTCACTTCTTCTGAACTCTGACCCCTGGCTGTAGCCTCAGTAGCAGCCCCTATCCTAAAGGAGTGGGTCCCGAAATCGCACGGGTCCATGCCCGCCGCAGCGATCGTCAGTGCTAGCACCCTCTGGAACTGAAACCTCGTCAGTGGGGTGGCGTCGATGTGCCTCAGCAGACTTCCCCCCCATTTATCCGCCCTCAGTGCCAAGTATTCCTCTATACACATTATCGGGCACGTGGGGGACCCTCGCATGCGCTGGACAACCAGACTGTTTCCCATCGCTCCCTGGTCAGTTTTGTACTTAGTTATTGTGACTATCATCGAATCACCCCTAATTAGGATGTGATCCCTGCACAAGCCACCCTCCACATCTTTCTTATTTCTTGCGACCAGTTCGCTCACCCGCATAGCCCCATGGAACGCTAATGCGAAAGCTGCCCGGAACAGCACCGCCTCGAATTGGGAGGAGCCTAGTTTTTCTATGAGCAGGGACAACCTTTCTAAGCCAATCGGGCGCCTCACGTCTGGCTTGCAACCCTCGGGGCGCTGCCAGCCGCGAAGAGCTTTTTTCGCCAAAAAGGAACCTGTTGGGTCTTTGATGCCATGGACCTGCGCCATAAATGAGATGGCCGCCCTGTGTCTATTGGCCGTAGCCGCTGATCGGCCCTCTCTGTGTAGTGCTACCAGGAACCCAAGGAAGGAATCCTCCTGACCCCAGTTCTGACTCCCTGTCGGACCCAAAAATGCACAATAGGAACAAAACGCTCCTTCATATGTTTTCCTCGTCCTGGGGGCTAAGCTTGCTGCCACGAGGTCTTGTAATCCGGGGCACCGATTAGCCAGAGTGCTTCGGGGAATGGTGTAGCCACTAGGTCCGCTGTAGGTAGATAAACCCTGAACGCCTGCATATGTGAACGAGAGAGTGCATCAGCCCCATGATTCAGTACACCCGGCACATGTTTCGCCCTGAACTGCACATTCAGTCTCCTGCAAAGCAGCACAATCTCCTTCAACAGTCTCAAGATCCATTTGCAGAGTGCTGCCTGTTGGTTGATGCATTCGACAACAGTCATATTATCAGACCAAAATACCACCGAGCGGTCTCGGAACTCATTTGGCCATGCCATTAGAGCACCAAAAATAGGGAATAGCTCGAGGAACCCTATGTTACCTGTGAGACCGCTGGTGTGCCACCACGTCGGCCATGTTTGCGCCGACCATCGATTACCAAAGATGGCGCCAAATCCCACGCTCCCCGCCGAGTCGGTCCACAAACCCAGCTCGTCCGAGGACGCTGGCGGCTTGTTCCACACCACTCGACCGTTGAAGTCCGCCAAGAATACCAACCAAATGCGCATGTCCTGGCGAGCCTCTGCAGACAGTCTCGTGCGGTGGTGTCCTTCTTTGAGACCAACCATAGCTTGTGCAATAGAGCGTGAGAAGGGGCGGGCCATTGGTATCACTCTTAAGGAAAAGTTAAGCTGACCCACTGCCTGCTGTAACTGGTGCAGGGTCACTTTCGCCTTACCAAGGCAAACTTCCAGGGAAGCCCTAAATTTAGATACCTTTTCCACTGGCAAACGGAAACATCCCTCCACAGAATCGAGCTCAATTCCCGGAAACTCGAGTGAAGTAGATGGTCCAACCGTCTTACCGGGTGCCAATGGCACTCCAAATTCCCTCATAAGGATGCAAAAGTCGTGTAGCGCCTGCGCACATTGCGTGTCGCCGGCTGCTCCCAAGAACAGGAAATCATCTAGGTAATGCATAACATGCCTATGCCCCGTGGCCTCAGTGAATGCCCACTCTAAGAAACAGCTGAACTTTTCAAAATAGGCACAAGAAATGGAGCAACCCATCGGCATGCATTTATCCATGTAATAACGTCCTTGGAACGCAAAACCTAGCAAACGCTGATCCTGAGGGTGTACCGGGAGCAACCGGAACGCTGATTCGATATCCGATTTCGCCATCAGCGCTCCGGGGCCCAGGCGATTTAACATGGTGACGGCATCATCGAACGATGCGTACCGCACCGAACAGACTTCTGGGTCAATAGCATCGTTTACTGAGAAGCCCCTTGGAGTAGACAGATTATGGATCAGCCTAAATTCTCCCGGGTCCTTTTTGGGGACCACCCCCAATGGGGAACAGATGAAGTTCGCCACCGGCGGGAGCCGAAAAGGCCCTGCCACACGGCCTAGTCTCACCTCTTTATCGATTTTTCTTTCTACAACACCTGGATTCTGTTGTGCTGAAAGCTGGTTTTTGCAAAAAGGTTCACCATGAAAATCCCCCGCCGGGATGTGGAAGCCATATAAGAATCCCTTCCTCAACACCCCAACGGAGACATAATCCGGGTATTTGTTTAACCAATGAGTCATAGCCATGAGATCAACGGGAGTAGGCAATTGTACCCAACAATCCACCTCAGTCCTGCTTGGACCCTCCTTTACCTCCCGCTCCGCTATTTTTTGATCTGCATGCACTCTCCGTGTGAGAGGGATTCCCACAACCCGCACACACGTGCTTGAACTTACATGTACCTTGCGGTCTGTTGCAATTGCCTCTATTGAAGCCCCAACAAACCCCCCGCTTTCCACCATTCCCGCCAGATTTCGGCTGGTGATCGTCGCCGGTGCCCGCTCGAAAGGGCACCGCGGGCTTCTGGCGGGAAACCCCCGACCCATTCCCACCTGCCGAGGAAGTTCTCGCCGCACCAGGCAGGAGCTGTTTATGCCAAGAAATGGAGTTGAGGCAATCCCATGTCAGAGAGGAATCATACTCTTTTGCTTTACGGAACTTCATGTCGTAACCTTTCCATTCACCCCCCTCGTACGTTTCATAAAAATCCATTATACGTGCCTGATAACAAGACAGCTCGGGCAATACCTTGGGCTTACGTTCCCCAATAATCGCAGTAAACATTGCAAAAGCCTTAGCCCAATTTGTTATCATCTCCTCAACCCTGAACTCTGCCATCTTGGCGCGTCAGACACTCGGGTGCCACAAATCTTTCTGCGTTTTAGCATACTCCATCTCGCGATGGTCGGTTAACAATGAAAACATATTGACATATTTGTCTGCCCAGATTAACTCTTTTGTGGCCAACGGTATATGTTGAACCGCCCTCTCCCTCCTTGAAGGTAATGAGCCCTCCCCTGCCACTGGCAAGGCGAGCTTACCTGGTGCGGTCGTTATTCCCGCCGTTTTCTCGAGACCTGCTGCCGGGCCTTCCGGTGTCGCCTGTGGGGAGACAAGAGGGAGATTCGCCTTCGCGGCATCTCGCGACTGCCGCAACTGCTGGATTAGTAATTTGGCCTCTTCGGCCGTGTCTCCTGGCGCCGTAGCACCTCCTGCCTTCTTATTGAGCCATGCGGCCAACTGGGTGGCCAATTCAGGAGGTATATCCTCCTCATTAGCGGGCGTAATCACAACCGGAATCGGTTGACCCGCGTCTGGGGTTGGTACTGGGACATCAGCTGGTATGGCAGGGCTGACCGGGGGTACCTCAGGGACCGGATCCTCCACTGCCGCCGCCCTCCTCTTGACCCGTTTCCCTCTACCCTCGGGGACGACTCCCGGCAATGCCGGGCCTATTACCTTCTTCGGGTTACCAGGCTTGTTTATTGCGGCCAGTTGCTTCTTGATGCCCGCCATATCCCGACCAAGCGCTGGAACCTGCATGATGCTCCGTTCGATTCTCGCCATTCTGTTCATCAACATGCGAAGCACCTGGTCTGTCTCGGAACCCTTTCTTGCCTTCTTGCCAGACATGGTTTCGATTATCCCCTCCGGGTCGATCAACACGGTCCTGGATCCTTCGCTGTACAGTCACTGAAAGAGAAACACAAGAATTACAAGTTCTCAAAAATGGCTCCTTGTTCCGTCGAGGGCTCACGAGCAACGAGTGGGTGCAGCCTTCCCAGCACAGGATCAAGAGGACGCTTCTTCAGATTCCCGCTCTCTTTATTCTTCTTCGGGAGGGCGTGTACCCGCCCCAGGTACGCCTCTGGGCGTGGTCATCGGTGTAGGTGTCTAGGACAACCCCTCTTGGGCGGGAAAAGGCGCGCCCCGGCTACGCAGCTTCGGGCATACCAGCCGAGACACGCCCCCTGCCCAAAATGGTTTCCCGGGAGGATCAGGGCACCCGATCATACGTTCGGGGGGACCGAGTGGTCGCCCCTTTCCATTTGTACCAGTCGGATTTTCAGGCCAATAAATGTGGGTCCAGTGTTCTGGGTGCTGTTAATATCGAGCAGCGGGGTGTCCATCCCTGGGATACAATAGTTCTCCCAGCTAGTTCTTCTGGTCCTTTGACTTTATTAATTGAGGGTATATCTCCATGAAGGTTTACCAAACATGAGATTATAAACAAGATTTGATCTCCTGCAATGCATTATTCATACCATAAGGCAAGGTTGTTAATTAGCACCGTTTAATGATGTGAATGTTTCATGGGTATGACAAGGATGTCATGTGAAGTCAGTGAGGTCAAACTAGACTGAAGGTACTGTATGCACCTTTCTACATTCACGCTCCCAATACCTACACACAATCGGTTGTATGATGAAACAACGCAGGAAAATACTCTGCCTTCACCACACACTTTTTACCCCTCATTATTTGGAAATAAGTATGCTTTTACAACGTTTGCCTTTACCATGCATTGTTTATATAGATATATATTGAGAAAGGCTGCTGTGTCATCCAAAACGCGTCTCTCTTGCCTGCCGGGTCGGAGGAGGAGGCCCTATGGAATAAAAAATGCCTCAAACCCAGCTTTCCTCGTGTGCGTGCTCTCTTCCATGTGGCGCAGGGGTTGTTTGGATATATTTATATATATAAACAATGTACTTGTGGCGGGAGAACCCACATCCCCCGAACTTATCTTAAAGGTGTGGAAAAGGCATATGTTGTAAAAGCATAGACGTTATAAAAACAAGCGTAGTAAAAAAATGCGTAGTAAAGGTACAACATGGTAAAAGCCACGTTGTAAAAGCTGTTTCCTCTCACAATCACAGAAGAACAGAAGCAAGTGTCCCTTGTCTGTACACAAATATTTGATGTGTATAATATAACTCTCCCTCTCTTTCTATTTATAATCCACAGCGAGTGCCATAACTCCACTGACAGGATCAAAGTTAGAGTGTGGGATGAAGACGATGACATCAAATCGAGAGTAAAACAACATTTTAAGAAAGAATCTGACGACTTTCTTGGACAAACCATAGTTGATGTGAGGACACTTAGTGGCGAAATGGACGTCTGGTACAATTTAGGTATTAACACACTTTTCAATGGCTTATGTTTTTAAAATTAATAACATGTTCTACTTGATGGTGTTTATTTTGGCACATATTGCGTTCAAATGCAAATGTACAGCTACGTTGTATTCCACCTTCTGGGCTTGATCGTCCAAAATGATAATAGACAAGGTGATTATAGTTATAGCTAATTAACTACTGAGTCAATTATTATTATCTGCGTTACAGCTAGATTGGAAAAATTACTGTGAATTTTAATCATGCTGAGAGTGACTCATTATGAGGAAACCGCACAATGAATGTTTATCCGATAAAACATCTTAAATGTTTTTGCAGGCATAATTAATGTAGCAGCTGTTTGCACTCGCGCCGACCTGTAGGAAAGTAATAAATACACCCACCCACCAAATGTCCATGTTAAATGGACGTTCAGCATTAGAATGTGAAGGACTGATGCTCGCTACTGGGAGAAAACGCCGAGGATCCCTGCAATAACATGTTTATATTGGTGCTGACTGCTGAAACTGTATTAACATTAAATGTATGCAGTTTACATGAATACATTTTTCATTCTTAATGGTTTGTTGTATCTTTCTGTAATCTATATTGGTTTCTGACGAAGGGGCTGGCTTTGTATACCCACACAATAATTACAATTCTCAACTGCACGTATAGCGATTTTTTGCTCAAATAAAAAATTATTTCACTGTCAACTATTGTGAAAATTGAATACAGTTTTTCAAAATGTACTTGCTGGTACTTTGCATAAAAATGCAATGTGAGAGTATTGCTCGCATTCAAAAGTCATCTAAAGTACGGGCGAGACACTTCCCCACAACACTTTATTCTCGAGCCAGGCTCAATGAGGCATAAATCAAACAAATTTTCACAGCAGCAAAATGTTGCTAAACAACTGGAGTCAGTGCAATAAAATTATAAACGGGCTAAAATTGGGGCACATGTTTTCACCCATTTAGCTGCAGCGCTTTGATCTAAATGCCCCAACGCTTTGGTCTAATACTGCCATACTGGCCACCATTTTGATCCTAGAGAAAATTCAAAATGGGAGATGGGCTGATAGCAAAGCTCATCTTTCAAACAAGGAGATTCAGTGCAGATTCGTAAATAAAATGTAAGCCTTGACAATTGTTTTACATGAGATTTCTGAATTTCAAATGTCATAAATTTCACTACATTTTGTGAGATTCTGTGGGTGTCCAATTTTTCTTGATTACGTCTGTGGAAGATTTAATTCAAGGAGAAATGTCTTGCCAGGACAGTAAAATCATGCCAGAGAGACATATCGAACGTGTATTTTGATTGGTGTTTTTGAACAAGAAGTATGCCCAATGCATTCAGTTTTCAAACATTACACCACAAATATGTTTCATGAAGTTTATTTATAATTTTCCGTAAGTTTCTAAAAATACCACCTACGGTTTGTGAAATAAACACTTAAACCAAACTCACATGTGCTCATAAAAGTGTCGCAAATGTTAGTGCAACCATTTACAAATAAGGCAGCATTGACCATCAACATATTCACAAACTACAGAAATACAGTTGAATTGCCAGAATAAGGTAAAAAGCCATTGACATTGCGCACATACGTCTGACCGAAAGTCAAGACGTTTAGAAAAAAAAGAGCGAAAAAAACAATTCAGGCACTTGTGTCCAGCAAGTTTCAGACTGCTCAATTTCTGTTCCTGTGATGAAGAGGTGCAGCTGATGATTGATTAGGGTATTAAAGGAGAAAATTGGAGCTTATTAGGATTGCGGATTTTCCGCATCCTCTGGGCCGGTGGAAGCCACCGCCGGCCCAGAGGATGCGGAAAATCCGCTGCGGATCCTCCAAAGACCCAGTGCCACATTAGAATGGCTGGTGGGTCCTGGTTTCCGTCTGCAGCTTTTCCACCGCGGCTGGCTTACAACCGCGGCGGAAAAGCACTAA
Source organism: Lissotriton vulgaris (assembly GCF_964263255.1). Lineage (NCBI taxonomy): Eukaryota > Metazoa > Chordata > Amphibia > Caudata > Salamandridae > Lissotriton > Lissotriton vulgaris. Next base: position 2,088,854,323 of record NC_141687.1, read on the forward strand.
TATGGTGACGGTGTCTTTCAGACACCGTCAGCCAGATTAGGATGGGCTCTGATACATGCTTTTCCGCGGCGGCTTTTCCGCTATGGAAAAGCATGTGTAACTTCACTGCGGGGGCCTATTGCGGGCCTCCTAGGTGAAGGGGAGGGGTGGGGGTGCACATGGGGGGTACCTTTGGTACCCTCCTGCCTTTGTATGCAGAAAGCGGCAGGCACTGCGCAGTGCCTGCCACTTTCTACATACAAATGCAATGCGTGCATTTTTAACATTGCTGCGGGTGCAGCTTGAAGCTGCACCCGCTGCAATGTTAAAAATAGAGGATGTGACCGCCAGGGTGGCGGTCACATCCTAATTGCACAGGAGGGAACTCTGCATGCCATGCGGAGGTTCCCTCCTACTCTGGGGTCGCGGACGGACGCAAGTCCGTCCGCGATCCTAATGGGCTCCATAGGGGTCAAGTGAGTCATTAAAGATCAATGAGAAAGGGTCCAGTGTATGCATGAGAGTAACTTCGGGGGGGAATGGGTGGTTACACTGCCTCATTAAATGTATTTTCTCGTAAATAGCTGGGTATACAGGTGCTTTTAGTTGGGAATGGTGGCCAGCTCAATCAAGGGACGAAAGTTACAGGCACACACGGTCACTGGAGGCAAATCTTCTGGCCCTTTACGCAGCTGTGGTGTAGCAAAAGCACTATACATTTACCCAATGAGGTAGCACTTACTGATTAGCCAGTAAAAAGTACTCCAGTTGAGTAGAGGTATAGCACAACCGGTGACATCATCATGGATAAATATGCTGGCAGGATTCATTCTGGCATGATGCTTCTGTCACAAAAATTAAACCTCAACAGGAAGCACCTACAGATATGAGCAGGTGCCCGAGTTGAAGCTCTAATTCAGTTGCGCTTTATAATCAGCCAAACAACTAGTGAGCATGGTCCAGGTGTGCTTCCTCCCCATATCTACCGCTTACAATTAGATGTAATCCTTGATAGAGGTCTTTGCATCCACGAGTTTCTTGAGCGCAATCCCTGTGTACTTCCTCTGACTTGGAGGCTGCTTTCTTCTCATCTGCTGCTCTGAGCGGTCTCTGGCCCTTTATAAACAAGAGGCATGTGAACTCACATAGAAGCACCGCCCGTTTGGCCCCACAAGACACACACTTGAGTATGCAACGTCTTCCCGCCGTTTCCCCACTATGATGGACAGCTCACTCGAGAGAACTCAGCGCCTGTCGGCGTGGTGGCAAAGTTACAGACACACATGTCACATTATTTGTGCAAATGGCAAAAAAATCCACGAGTTTGCGGGAAAATCCGCAAACTCGCAGATTCTTTTGCCATTTCGGGCGAATTCGCGGACCGCGAATCCGCAAAATTTGCCCATACTTAGTTTTTTGACAAATAATGTTTTTTCTCTCAAGTAGTACCCCTCCCAATCCGCATATGTCTCCCTTTCCACTGCCCCTTTAGCCCCCCTCTTGTGCCCCCCTTGCGTATAATGTATTTTAACATTATATGCCAGCTTGGTTGTTGGGAAATGTTCCTGGGTGTATATAAAGCTTTGGTAGAGACAATCAGTGCAGTTTACATGTAAGAAGAAGCTGAAAGCAATGGAAACTGAATGGGCAGGATTTACCAAATACGTTGTAAAAGTATGGGCAGTGTTCTATGACTCAGCTGGAGTGTTCTTGTACAGTTTCTCTGTTCACTATGTATATGTAATAGCTTACCCAAAAAGAGACATCAAGTACGGGCTTCTATGTGACTTTCGTAAGGCTGCCTAGTCTGCCTTTGTGAATTGTACATAGTGTACAGTTGCACACACGTTGAAGGAAAGCAGTAGGAAGAAATGCACATTATGTTTACTGCATGGAAAACATATTTCCCCGTGGAGAGAGCATTACCCATCCCATCCTGAAATGGTAAGTCACTTCAGCCAAGTGTGCTAAAGGGCCTGATTTGAGGTTTTGAATGTCCACAATCATACAAGTTTGTGGTCACTCTCAAACGTACATGGTGAATCATGTCTGGGAACATTAATATAGTAGGAAATTGGGGGTATCAGCTAAGAAGATGATGGTCCACCTTAAGGAATACACACAATCCTTTTGAGCGTGAACAATGAAAGTCATTTCAGTAACCTAAGCTCCACCCCGTGGTAGATATGGCACAGAGTAGAGTGGCTTAAATTAGATGCAAGGTGTAAAGTATCTCAGCAGTCCAAAACAATAATAAAGTCACAACAAAAAAAGTCAAAAACTTATGTAGAAAAATAGAGTAGACTTTATTAAATAAAATGACACCAAAGCATCATAAATCTAATAGGGGTAACTAGAGATATGAATTTAAAAATGTAATGTTAAATAAAGAGCCAAAAAGTGCTAAGCTGCAACTACAGTCAACTGGTGGCCATAAACTAGGACATACGTGCAATTTGAGGTTGACAGCGACGGGTGGCAACAGAAACCTGGCTCAACCCTGTTGGAAATTTTACCTTCAGACTTGGTATCTTTAATGGCAGTGCAAAAAACTTCAGAAGCGCAAGGCAGCCAGCTGTGACTGAGAAGGGCTTCACAAGGTCAGACAGCCATTGGACGAAGTCCCTGTGAAGCCATCAGCTTTTGGCTGCAAAAGCTCAGAGTGGGAGAAATTAGAATTTTTGTGACCTTTCCCAATGACTCTTTCTTTGGACTTTTCTGGATGTTGGATTTCTCTTGAGGAGTAAGGCTGCAGCCAAAGAGAGCTCTATGATGCTGAACACCTTCTTTATTAATTCCTGCTGAATCGGATTTGCTGCTGAGGAAAAGCTTAGGGTGGGTGAAACCTGAATATTCAGACCTGCAGCAACACACTTTCATTGAATCGGCTTGGCAGGTTTGTCCCAGTCCTTTGGAGGTCTTTGGAGCTAAACAGTTTCAAAGTCCCAGGTTTCTCAGGATGGTAGGAGGAGTACATTTTGACATAGCCCCGGGTTCCAGGTCCTTAGGAACTGCACTTGTGGGTCAAGACTCTCTCCAGCAGAAGCCACCAGCAGAATTCAGGGCAGGTCCAGTTGGAGGTGTTCAGCTTGGCAGTTTCTGCGAATGCCTCTTATAGCTTGTTATTTCCCTACAGCTTGACCCTTAGAGTTCTTTGTTCTGGGTATAGGAGGGAAAGCAGTTCCAGTCTTTCAGGGCTCCTTTAAGGATTTATAAAGCAGGTTTTGTCTTCTTCTGAACTTCCACAGGTGCAGTAATGTTCTGAGGTCTGTACTGTGGGTACCACATTTATGCATGACCCTAGCCTGTGGGTGAGAGTTAAACTTGATGCATTCCTAACCATTAGGGTGAATGTACCCATGGGTAACACTTACCACTTTTGCAGGACATTCTGTGGGCTCTAAAGACCTAAATCAAAAGTGCCCCTCTCTGTCTAATTCCGAGATGGCAAAACCGTTTTTCCTCCGTGTATACCCTGTGTGCCAGCCCCAGAGTGGTGCACAGGAAAATGAGCAACCCATCCTTTGTTGTCACTCTAAAACATTTCTGCTGGGCAGCTCCCCTACCACTGTGATTAGAGCCTGACTAGCTGGTGAAACAAAAAAGGGCCATGCCCAGGTGTCAGATTACATTTGCCTGTGACAGGGTAAGCATTTTTGTTTAGTTAATCAAGTTCCTGGGCACTGCCAAGGTTGTCATCCTTACAGAGAATCAAAACAATCTCCCCATATTACAGACCGCTGGTACCACGCAACAATCTTACTGACTCCATCATAGATTTCGTCAAACCATTTGTGCTTGACACTAGCAATTGCATCATGCTCGGAGACCTGAACTTCCATCCGCCGACCAAAACTCATAAGCTCTCATCAAAGTCCTTGGAAGCTTTGGCCTCACTCAATGAGTAAAGGGACCAATCCACGCTGCTGGAAACCTCCAGAATTCTAACTCAATATCTCCATTACCTCTGACTACATTAAAGTCAAGGAGCCCGCACCAGGACAGGAACACCTCTCCCAAAACCTATCGACTTGATCACAGTAACTGCCTCCTCAAAGCCATCAATAATTTCAACAATGGATCACCATCTGTCTCCACTTATCATAGCGCGGGGACACGCCAGTGCCGTAACCAGGCGCTTTATAAATGCCCAATAATAATAACTCCCTGCCCACACAAAAACTGAAATACAACAAGATCTAGATCCCAGGCCAGTTGATACATGGGGAAACTCAGACTGATGAAACTGCAGACAACTGTAGCACAACTGGAGAAAGAGCGAGCACAACACTGATAGGAGCACATGCAAATCTGCCCTGAGATTCTATCACCAAAGGATTCAGATCATGAAACACACTGCTCTACTAAACCACATCAATGTCAGCACCATCAGAGGCAAAGAAATATTTGCCATGTGAAAGGTTTCACCTTGCCAGTGGCACCTCCAACTTAATCAAACCCTAGCATGTCGTCTGAAGCAATCATTCTCAATTCAACAAAATCACCGCAATTCACAGCAACTTTAACCCCCGACCAGACCTGACAGACCTTACCAAAGACCTTCCAATCTTATCCAAAGAACCAGTAATAACTACATTGCCTGTCATCAACCCTGAAGAAACAGCCGCCACCATGAAGGCCATCAGGTCTGGGGGCCCTTCAGACCCCTGCCCTCACCCCTCCTACTCCATAGGACTGTAACACCATCATCGCAGTGGTCACACACCATGCATTTTGAATGCCTTCACTTCCTCTTCATTCTTCCAAGATGATTGGAAATATGCACCTGCCATCCCATTGCTGAAGAAACCCTCTTCTGACCCTTCAGCACTTGCCAAATACAGGCCAATCTACATGCTTCCATTCCCAGCCAAGATCTTAGAGAAAGTCATCAACAGACACCTCATTGAATACCTCAACAACACTCAGTTCAGACCCAACTAAAGCATGGATCTGCCCTTATTGTTACCATGGATGACAACTGCATTACTCTGGACATGGGAGACAAAGTAGACCTCATCCTCCTAGACCTCTCTGCAGTATTTGACAGTCTCCCACTACACCCTCATCCAACAGCTAAACAACATCTAAATCGTAGAACACTTAGTCCAATGGATTTGCTACTTCCTCACTGAAAGGACCCAGTCAGCCAGACTGGCACTGTACACCACGCATGCCCACTTCTCATCTGTGGAGTTCAACAAGGATCCTCCCTGAGCCCGGCTCTCTTCAATGCATACATGATCTCTCTAGCCAGCATCATATGCACTCATGACTTCACCACTCTCTCCTATGCCAATGACACAACACTTAGTTTCTCCCTCACGGAGAAGACTCCCTGTCCCCCCATCAAGTTCAATGTCTGCATGACTGAAATTGACCACTGGATGAGGACCAGCTTTCTAAAGCTGAGCATTAACATGACTTAATGTGTGATCTTTGGGAGGAGCACTTTACCGTGGGACTCCACCTGGTACATAAGAGCTACGTCCAACACCCACCACCACCCCCTCCACCCGAGCCAAGGATCACTGGATCATCATCAACTGCAAACTCAACATGACTGCCTCAAGTCAACGCAGTCACCACCTCATGCGTCCATACCCTTAAGCTGCTGAGGAAGAGTTTCAAATGGCAGCCAATCAGCACCAACAACAGCCATGTATGCTCTGGTCACAAGCAAGCTGGACTATGGGATCACCCTGTGTGCCGGGATCAACAAAAAACTCACCTGAAGGCTGCAGACCATTTAGAACTTGGCAGTCAGAATCATTCTCAACTGCCCACACTGCACTCACATCACACCTAGCTATAGGTGGAAAATTTCGCTCAGTCTGTGGAGTTTTGCCCACCCCGTGAGCATCGCAGAGTTCCGGCAAAACTCTGCCAATCGCTGTTTGGCAGAGGTTTTTCATGTGTGCGGCATCCCAACTTTGAGTTGGCTAACATGAGGGAGAATTTGCATCCCTTAGTGTGATTTTCAGGCACTAGAATGCCTCCCGGTGAGATTTTCTCAATGCAGCCGGTCACAGCAAGTTGCGACCATTCATGTTGAGAAAACTGATGCTTGAGAAGAAAACGTGTGCCTCTGGTGCTCCGCTTGGGACCGCTCAAACTGATTTTAATGCATGGAACAATCTTCCAGCACTAAAAATCAGGACAAGCATCACAACATGCCAAATTCCACCCAGTCGAGACCAAGTTTTTATGCAACTCAACAGAATTCCGTTCCATTGATTGAAACTCTGTGAGCTCCATTCAACCCTAATAACGCCACACCAGAAGGGTCTGCACTGGCTTCCCCTACACAAGCAAGCACAATTCAAACTCCTCACCCACACTTTCAAGGCTCTACAATATACTGGCCCAGCACATCTCAACTGCACAATCTGATTTACCAAATATTTTAATTGTCTCTGCTCGTCCGGACTCTTACTTTCTCACAACCCACACATAGGGAAAACCAGATTCGACTATCAAGCTGTCTGCCACATCACTTCTAAAGCATGGAACAACCTGTCACTACATATAAAAGCTTTCGCCTCACTTCTTAAAATTCTGCAAGAAGCTGGTGACCTTGCTTTTCGAGTAGTCCCACTCAGATCTAGGTTTCGCTAGGCTCACACCTACTCAGCACCAGAATATCTTCCTGGGTGATAGCGCGCTCTACAAATCTCCGTAAAATAACAGCATAACTTACACTGAACCATTTGTCTTCGCTCTGGAAGCAGTTTTCACGCCTTGTCAAGGGAGCTATTTAGCTGTTAGGTGACAGTTGGAGCTCATGCAAATGGGACTCCAGACTCTTTAGGCAGAAAAGGTAACTTGACAAAAGTACTTTTTTATTAAAGCTTATTAGAAAATCTATTTTACAATTCAGTCGGGTTTTAATAACAATTAAAAAGCCTAATTTAATTATATTTCGAGCTGTTTCCTAACCAAAGTTAGCATCATTAAAAATAATATTGTAATCCACTGTTTTCCAATGGAACAGCTAGATTTGAAGCTATTGGACTATAAGGATATGATTAACATTACATTTCTACATCTCCTAATTTTAAATACCATGCACCCTTCTGCATGGGCAGTAGGCCTACTTACGGTTTAATTATTATCATTTAAAAGGAAGGGTTTATTTTGACAGGTCGCATTTCAGTTTAAAATTTTCTTTAATCAGGATACAATGCTTCAGCTTAAGCTTTGTTTTACACTGGCACTATAGTGGGTGACATAAGGAGTGCTGCTGCTTACTAGTGACATTTAGCTTACAGGCCCTTAGTACACTTTGTACCATAATGCAGGGACTTATAGGTATGTTAAATTTGCCAATTAGGGGTATACCGATTTCATTGTGTTGAAAGGAGGAGCAGAGGCACTTTACCACTGGTTAGTAAGGGTAAAGAGTTCTACAGACGGTAAAAACTATTCATACAAACCACACAAAATATGGTAATTTCCTATGCACATACCACACATTGAGTGTAATGTGCTACTGTATGATCCTGCACTTGTGGCAGAGAATTCCTTATTAGCAAATCCATTCTTGGAATGGGTAAATGGAGGTATTTGTGGCTGTAAACATACATTCACATCTGAAAATCCTGTGTATTGGGCTCATGATGAAAAGGAGTTGAAAGTATTGTTACAAATGTGCCACATTGCCTCACTTGGCCCCCTGATGACAAATGATGTCAAACCATGAGAATGTTAATGATACTGGTGTGCCTAAATGAGATGAATTGAGAAGTATATCTCCACCTGGGTGATGCAAGAGTGTGAAATGCTTCATGCACCTGTAAAGAAGATACAGGTATGAAATTGTGTTATTACAATTGGGAGGGGTGAGAACCCAACTCAAATAGTTTTCACAGTCTTTGTCAGGGTGAACCACATAAGTCACTAAATAAACCTTTACCAAACCCTCCGTTAGCTTGGCACCACACAGTCAGGCTTAACTTACAGGCAATGTGTGCCAGGAGTATTCAAACTTTTAACAGTGGGAGTCACTTCTGATCATTGAAACTTACCAGGATTCAGAAATGGTATGCAAATTAACTGGCACAGCTCAAGCACCTCAAGTTGTCCTCTAATGAGGGTAGAGGATTGCCACAATAGCCTTATCACAAAACAGCCACCAGTGGTTATTATAAAGGCTAGACATGCCTAAAGAAAGGAATTAGAAAAAAGAAATGAATTCAACAAGAAAGGGATGAAAAAGAAATTGTGATGGAAGGAAAAGAACATGGATGATGATTGAAAATGAAGAAAAAAGGGCACACAAGAAGAAGGCAAAAATTAATCAATATTTTTAAAAGAAGTAGAAAAGAATAAAGAAAGAAATCTAGACAGTTAAAGAAGAAATAAGCAAAAAAATTGAAAGGAAAAGAAAGCAACATAAGAAAGAAAAGGCAATGAAAAAAGGAAAAAAGAAGCAGAAGAAGGAGTAAAGACGGAAACAGAAAGTAGGCATCAGAAAAAAGAGAAATAAAAGAATTGACTGAATAAGAAAAGCAGAAAGCGGAGCGAATGAAAGGACAGGAGGAAAATAAAATGAAGGTTAAGTACGGGAAGGATGAATGAGCAAGGAAAATAAAAATAAAGCATAAAACAAAATAGAAATAGAAAGCACAGAAAGGGAAATGAGTAAGGTAGAGGGAGAAAGGAGAACAAACAAATAGTAGAGAAACAAATACATCAAGAAAGAAAGGGAGATAGGAAAGAAAAATAGAAAAACAAGACAATAGGAAACCATTAAAGAACAAAGGCTTAGAAAGAAAGAGAAGGTGTGAGAAAAAAGAAAAAGAAAAATGGAAAAATCCAAGTTAGGGGCGCACAATGTCTTAAACTGCTTCTGTAGCAAAAGGGCAGCTGCAAATTTTCAAGCCAGGTGACAGGCTCTTACGTGTAAGCTGCTGAGAGGCAGGAGCGATCAATCTGTTTGTGCTTCATGGGTTAAAGTATTTATGAAGTACTTAAACAGTAACAGTAACACAAGAACAATTCAAAACCACTTTTCAATATGAGAAAATGTTATAATAAATATAATGATACAAAAATGACAAAAATCTAATTAGTGGAATGGGAGTTGCGAGTTCATGTAATTTCCCAAGGCTGTATAGATTTTTACATAAAATAGTGAGTAAAAATTATGCCAGTCTCACATCCCTAACTGTAATTTGCAGACGCAACACTGTCTCAAATCAGCACTGCTACTCCAATCACAGTCAGTTGAACACTGGGTATATAAGATGTGTATTTGTAAAGGACATGTTCACCCGTGGGCATCTTGGTGCTGAATAACAGGTACTCATTCTTGTGACCTCAGAAGGATGAAAGACTGAGTGGACCAACCGGGGTTTAAAACTGTGACCATGAGGTCAAACACTGTACCTTAAAGTAGACAGATTAGTCTACTAAGCCACCATACTTGGCATACAATAATGATCCTCCTCAACTCCTTAGAGGTGATGCAGCACTACTTTCTTGATGCTGGCTGTTGGAAAATGGCCTTCTCTGAAGAGTTACCCCAGACTTTTTGCCTTCCTCCTCCTTTTTTTGCTGAACTCTTTTTGTTGGCCTTAGGGATCTGAGCCTTTTACCACTGCTAATCAGTGCTAAATTATATGTGCTTCTTCCCTAAACATGTGTGTAATTGGTGTATATCTGATTGACCTATGTAACATAATTTGCAAGTGTCTTGTACGGTGGTATACCTTATACCCAGGGCCTGTAAGTTAAATGCTTCTGGTGGGTTGCAGCACTGATTGTGCCATCCACAGAAGTAGCCTTCCAAATCTGTCTCAGGCCTGCCACTGAAGTGCCTGTTTGTTAGACTTGGCACCTTGGCGTGAGTCTCCCTTCCACTTTTTGCTGATGTGCCTCAGATGTTTTGCTGGTGTTAGCTGTTCAGGGCACTGCGCCATGGCCAATCCATGCCGCAGCGCAAGTGCTCCCAATGTAAAGTGTATACATTCATTGATTTCCATAAATTGGCTTATTTGGTTTACTATCAGACCCCAGTAAAGTGCACCAGGAGTGCCAAGGCTTGTAAATACAAATACTGCTAATGGGCCTGCAGCGCTGGTTGCGCTAACCACAGAAGCAGCCTTTTAAAATGTGTCTAAAGTCTGCCATTGCAGAATATGCATGCAGTCTGGTACTGTCATGCTCGCTGGGCAAGTGCACACACTTGCCAGCCTCTAAACCTTCCCTTTACTTCATGTGAGTCACTCCTATGGTAGGCCCAAGTGCAGGGTGCATTGTAAGCATAAGGTAGGACATGCCTTGATATGTGTGGCATGTCTAATAGGGAATTACAGCCATTTTCGTTTTTCACTATTGTAAGGCTACCTACTCTCCATAGGCCAGAATGGGCTGCTGGAATTATTACACTATATAATACCAACAGCCTCAGGGAGCATGGTAGAAAGTCAAGTTTAGTATGCCTGAACTCAGAATAATAAAATACTTCTTTTAGTAAAGTTTATTTTAATATCCTGTGTTTGCAAATGGTACTTTTAGAAAGTTAGCATTTGCTTGCCTAACCATTTCAGCCCGCCTCTGCCAGGATGTGTATCTGCTGTCTGGGTTGTGTGAGTGACAGGGCTGGGGATGACAGGTGGTGAATGGAGGAATTACACCAGAGTGGGTGGTGGGAGTGCCTCTTGACTCTGAATAGGGCTGTGCTCTGCCACCACAATGCTGGCTCCACCTCCTGGGGATTGACTGATGACTCTGACTGACACCTGGCCCAGGAAGAGGGAGGACTGTCAACAAGGTGCTCCAGGCTGTACTTGGCATCTCAATGCTGGCTCCACCCCCTACGTCTGCTGTCCCTGCCCCACACCCTGAAAGGAGAAGGCAGAGTCTGCACAACAAAGTGCTCCAGGACTGAAAAGGACTATGCAAAGGCCCCCCGGGCCTGAAAAGACAAAAGAAACTGACTATAAATGTAGGAGCCCTGCTCCTAACAAATCAGATCCAGTTTCACCACAATAAACCTCTGCCTAACTATGCAGTGGCGCCTTGCTGAGGAAGGAGAGGAGAAGACTAAGAAGGACTTTGCTTTGCTGTGCTCTAAACTATCTCCAAGGGCTTGACTGAGCTTGCCCCCTGAATTGAACTCCAGGACTAATGGGTTCCTTGTGCCTTGGCTCGTCTGCAAACGGAGCCGTGTGTTTCCTCCCACCATAGTTGAGACTGCGCTCCCTCGCCCCCTCCTAGGGCTGTGATATCCGGGAGCTTGCCTGCCTTTCTGCCCGTTGAGAGCCTCGCTCTGCCAGAGCTGTTCTCTGCCCCTCGGGTCAGGCCACCTGCTCCTCTGTCACCCCACTCATTACTGGAGTGCCTGGAGTGCTTCCTCGCCTCTCCCGCCAGAATCCTGGTCAAACAAGCGCACTCGCAAACCTGGACGGCCGCCTGTGGGCTGCAACGCACCCGGCCGCCCCGCTGTGCCCTCTGACCTCTGGAAGAGGCCATGCCACACCACACCACAAAGGGACTCGCCCCCTGTACAACCTGTACCGGAGGCCCCATGCCGCGCCCGCCATCTGGAGACCACCCGCCGTACACTCGCCCCCTGTACAACCAGTACCAGAGGGCCCGTGCCGCTCCTGCCGTCAGGAGACCACCCGCCGTACACAGACCCTAAGGCCCCGAAGCGCCCTGACAGCCTACGACTCGTCCCCCGGCCAAGGAGACTGATCGAAGAGTGGACGTCGCGCATTTCCAAGGTACGAGACTTCCCGCACAGTGCTCGTCACAGACTCGGGGTCCGCAACGTTTTCTTTCCCCCTTGAGCCAGTAGTACGCTTGACATCCAGCGCATACAACGAGGAGTACGCCTCTCACCTGAATACGCCTCTCAAACATCCTGCACTGTTAGCTATAGTACCCTTGACATCCATTGCGTACAATGAGGAGTACGCCCCTCACCAGAGTACGCCTCTCACCAGAGTACGCCTCTCGAACATCCTGCACTGTGCGCCTCATACGTGAGAGGCATAGCCATTGGAAGCCTCCTGTACATCTTGTAGTACGAGTCGCACCAGAGCAGTATGACTCGTACCCTGCAGGGGAGATCGACCGCACCGTACGCGGCGCACCGCGAGAAGTGTGAGGATCGGCAAGGCCGGTTCTCTCTGCTCGTATGACGCGCATGAAGCACACAGTCCTCACGATCATTGCCCCAGCGCCTGGATCGAGTGCCCTAAGTGTGGTGACATTGTTTTTGAGACCCTAAGAACCGGATGGAAGCAGCTTAAGCCATTCTGATAAAACTACAAAGAACACTTGCCATTTTTAAATACTGTGGCCCCCATTTGAAAAACGTTATACAAGGTCTTGGGATAATTTACCTGCCTGCATATATTTTTACATAACGAAGACGTATTTTTGATACAACCTACAGTCAGGTGTCCATTTGTGGGGAAATCAGTGTATTTTTTGTGTGTGATTACAAACGCTTAACTGACAGCGCTCCTGAGATTAGCCTTGACTGCTCGCGCCACGCAACCTAGAGGGGGAGCAGGGGTTATTCTTGAGGGGTAATTCCCTTTCCCTGACTTAGAGGAGAGGGTCCCTGCTTGTCACAAGTACCTACCTGTGGCAACCAGAGACCCCCAATTCTTACACTGTTTGTGCAGTTTACTGCCAATTAGACTTGGCCTTTAAACTACTTGCTAAGCCATAAACTCCTGTTTAATTACATATAAGTGCCCTTAAGGTAGGGCCTAAGTACCCTAAGGGCCGGGGGGCATGTAAGTAAAAGATAGAACATGTATCTTTATATTTTGCATGTCCTGGTAGTGACAAACAGCTTATTTTGTTTTTCACTACTGTGAGGCCTACCCCTCTTATGGGCCAGCATTGGAAATTCCTTAATACACTTTTAAGTTGTAAGTCCAGTTCAGAGAGCAGCAGCTTTTTCACATTTGATATTTATGGAAATGCAATGATAAAACTTCCTTACTGGTGAAGTTGGATTTAACATTGCTATTTTAGAAATGCCGCTTTTAGAACGTGGACGTTTCTCTGTACGTACCGCTCTATGTGACTCACAGCCTGTCTCTAATATACATCTGGGTTAGGTGACAGCTAGACTTTGTGCATTCCCTCTAGACAGCCATAAATACAGGAAGGTGGTGCTCATCTGCATTCTGATGGGTCTTCCTGGGCAGGGGGAAATGGGAGTGGCTCAAACCTACACTTCCACTCACAATACATTGATTTACCCCCACAGGTAGTCTGACAGCGAGGACTGGGTTGAAAGGAATCCTTGTGTACTACAGAGAGCTCTTTTGAAGTTACTCCCTACATCAACTGCACTTTTGAGTATACGTATGGTTCTCCGACGCCTTAAAATCACACACCTTTATATCTTTTGAACTGTACCTTTGTCAGAAGGACTGCTATGCTGCTGAAAGGACTCAACTGGACTGCTTTTCTTTTATTCCCATGCTGCCTGCTGCTCCATGACTCTGTTGGAAGGACTCTGCCTTCCCTAAAAGTGATCTCTAAGGTTTTTCTGGCTTGCCTACTGTTTTCTAGAGTCTCAGGGACACAAAAAACGTACTTTAATCCTCAGCTGTCCCCATTACCTTGGGCATGATAAACCAGACACATTTAAAGTACGTTGATGCCTCTCTTGCTGGGCTCTAACTCTCCAAGAAATGTTTCAGAAAGATAGTTTCAGAACTGTTTCCAGCAACAGGATCAAACCAGATGCACATTACAGGAATTTACAGCGCTCAAACGGTTTGATGTTTATGTCCCTCTATTTTTTAAACCATGTTTTATTGAGTTTTCAAATATTTGCATCTCAAACTTCAAGCATGCAATACAGTACATGTAAGGCATTATCCATACATTTCTGGTTCTCTTCTACAACAACTTAATACTGCTCTCCCTATCCTTCCTCCCCAACCGCATCTGGGTAAAAGTCAGAATATCATATGGTCACACAGTGGGGTCCTTTTCTAACTTCTTTGGTACTGTGCAGTCGCATAGAATGGGGTTAGTGTCAGATGTCGGCTAATCTTCACGCTATCAAGCCTGGTTCCTCTTCTCCCTGGTCAGGTGCTTGTGCCTGCCCTCTGCGCCTTCCGCCCTATTTTAGCAAGTTCATCCAATAGCCACTCCCATGCCCTTCCCTTGTCTAATGCCCCGTCTTGCTTCCCTGAGTAGGAGTCTCCCTTCTGTACCTTCCCATTTTTCCATTTCCTTCTTCCATGTTCCCACCCTTGGTCCTCCTGGCAACTTCCAGTTACTGGTGATTTCTCATGTGGCCATGACATAAGCAAGGTCTTGGAATTTTCCTCTCATTTCTGTTTTGCCCGTGTGTGGGGACCAACCTAACAGGCAGTGGCCAGGAGTGTGTGGTATCTCTCTTTCAGTAACATCTTCAACTATGTGCAATACCTCCTCCCAGAATGCACACAAAGTGGGGCAACGCCACAACATAGGGAATATGTGGGCCTCTCTATCCCTATACCTGGGGAAGGATGTTTATGTCCTTCTATTATAAAGTACTCATAATTTATATGCTCTCTGCCCTGGCCTAACCCCTATACTGTGAATATTTAAATCATTTTATTTTTCTCAAGTACTTTTTTTGATGATTATAAACAATGTTTTGAAGCTCTGAGATGCTGATATCAAAGGTGTTAAAGTAATACTTGAAATGTGATCTCCCCTTAGTTGTTAATGTGAGTACATTTGCTGTAAACTTAGACAAGAGTACTCTAAGTGGCCCTATGCCTTTAATTTGTAAAATAATAAGTGCTTGGGCCCAAGATTTTGATCAAAATGGCACTACAGAAGGTCAAGGTGCTGAGGCCAAGTCAGCACAGTCTTGATTCTACCTCACTCCATACTCCTACACTCCCTGTCTCTTTATCTCACTCTCACGGGTTTTTTTCCTTTCCTTCATCTTTCCTTTGTAAAATTTTTTTAATAATTCTCTTCATCCTTTTGTATTTGACTCTCTTTTGCTGTGGTTCAAAGTTTGTTCGAAAACAAAAAGGGTGTGAGGGCTTGCATTGTCCAGCATTCTGTCCATTCATTGTTTCTTTTGCACATGTTGCCGTCAGTGGGAAGGGTCCCAGGATGCTTGTTTCTGGTCCAAAGAGGACATGGCTTGCCACTTCGGGCTGGACTGTTCCTATAGTGAACAGGGTCAAGACTGATTTGCATATGGCTGGGTCCAAATTGGGGTGTTGTGGTGAGCAAAAGAATGATGGATTAAACCCAGATCCTTGTGATTGGGGGTGAATGTTTGCATTGTCCAGCATTTCGTCCATCAATTGTTTCTATTGCATATGTCGCACTAAGTGGGAAGGATATGCCCAGACCTGGGTCCCGTGCTCACTACACCACTGGATTCAAGCTAGCCTGGCTGATGAAGGGTGATGCCCTGAAACCGGTCCCAGGATGCTTGTTTACGGTCCAAGGAGGACCTGGCTTGGCAATTTAGGCTTGAATGTTCCCATAAGAAACAGGGTCAAGATGGATTTGCATACGGCTGGGTTCAAATTGGGGTGATGTGGTGAGCAAAAGAATGATGGATCAAACCCAGAAACTTGTGACTGGGGGTGAATACTTGCATTGTCCAGCATTCTGTCCATCAGTTGCTTCTTTGGATAAACAAGGGCCAGTACCCAAAAATGAATGCTGGTGGGCCCCACCAGCAACCATGTACTCAAACTAGGTACTTGCACCAAGCATCAAACACTGAACCAGCTTTTCAAAAGCTGTATAATCACACATAATTATCAATCAATCAATCAATCAATCATGACACTTGTATAGCGCGCTACTCACCTGGGAGGGTCTCAAGGCGCTTAGGGTAGGGGTTCACTACTGCTCGAACAGCCAGGTCTTCAGTTGCTTCCTGAAGGAGAGGTGGTCCTGGGTCAGCCGGAGGTGGATGGGGAGGGTGTTCCATGTCTTGGCCGCCAGGTAGGAGAAGGATCTGCCTCCGGCGGTGGCTCTTCGGATGCGTGGTATGGCGGCGAGGGCGAGGCTAGCAGACCGTAGCTGGCGGGTGGGCGTGTGGAAGGTCAGGCGGTCGTTGAGGTACTTGGGGCCCAGGTCGTGGAGAGACTTGTGTGCGTGGGTGAGGAGCCTGAACGTGATCCTCTTGTTGACGGGGAGCCAGTGCAGGTCCCTCAGGTGGCCGGAGATGTGGTTGCGTCGGGGAATGTTTGCTACAGTTGCTTTATGAGGGTTAGATGGAGAAGAGAACAGAGGTTTCCAACACTGTTGCTTCGTTCGGGTGTCTTGGTGCTCTTTGGTTCTTGTGAGAATAATATTAGCTTAAATGTTCAGGGAAGAAATGTGTTCTTGTTCTGGTGTTTAAGTTATCATTGACTAGAAACCCTAGCCATAATTATGACGGTGGTATCCTAACTGAACATATTTGTTTGATCTTCGTAAAATGCCGTTATATCCTGGCTTCGGCCTCAGTTAAACAAGCTCAAAAATTGCAAACGTTTAGAAAAAAGGTTTAGTACCTAAATGTGATTATGTTTTTGCAGTTGTCTTGTTGTGAAACGAGGCTAAAATCACAATGCCCACTTAATATGCAAAGAGGGCCGGATACTGGGTAAGGGTGAACTGATCATAGTAGGCAGTTTGTCATGTACTATAGATCGCATTTCTTAACTGGACTGAACATTATTGTCCTACCAGTTAGTTTTAGGTGCTGCCTCAGTCTTGTAAATATGGGGCAGTGTCAAAAATGAATGGGTGGTTGAGGCCTGTCTGTGCTGTAGGGGCTTGCCTTAGCCCATAGTTTTTAATTGAAATGCTTCTACGATTGATCCGAGAACAATCATTTCACAGGATCTAGATTACCTTCACTATGAATTTCTATCACTCAGCCTGTTTACCGTCCCTTAACAATTCTTCATGTGCAATACAGTGATGATTCTCAAATAAATTACATTTAAATCGCCGCAAAATTAAAATGACATTTTTGTGCCGCACCCACTTTTCAAATTTGCTAATATAGGCAATGGTTTTGGTCCATTTGCCAAAGCTATAATGCATGACATATAGTCTAATTTTGAATTATAATTATAGGTCTTAAATAGATTTGAACATTCTCGCCACTCCATGGATATATCAAAAACACAATTAAATGTGATCATGATAAATTGCAGTTCAGCTAAATTTCCATGTCATACACTGCAAGGATGACAGAAATACTTAAACGCATGCATCTAGGTCAAGCACTCTTTATAAGATTTATAGATACATTACACCAACGAATTTTACGAGGTTGAATGCTTCTTTCCTTGTATCTGTACAGATATAAATTTTGTCTAAGCACAACATATAATGTGACGATCTTCACTTTTAACAATTTTACAGAGTGTCTTTATTAGTCTTCAGACCACAATCCTTGAGAAATGAGTTCTGGGTCTAGTAGCGCAATGTAACAAGCATTGGTAAGTGCATTAGTTTACGCCTATTAGGTTAATAATAGGAGGTGTGTGGGCAATGTATGACTGCAGGGAGAAGGGTATGATTGCTTTTTGTGCAGGGTGAGTGGTGCATGAATAATGGTTGGTAAGTGAGTGCGTGGGGATTAATGTGTGTCCACTGTAGATTGCAAATTGCCACGCCTTTAATCCGCCCCCACGTTCACTCACACTGCCCCCATTTGTGTGTACATCACAGCCTGATACTTTATTAAAAGTACTTCCACTACTGCACTAGACATGTGACAACTTGAGGTCTCTTAAACATAAGAAGTAGTAACAAAAAACAGTTCTGCTTTTCCAGATGTTCGAGTGGTAGGAAGGCACTGAAAGAAAGTCCTGAGCAAAGCTCACTACAATGTTCCCGCAGGTTTGGAAGGCAGTAAACATAAACTCAGTGGCGGCTCCTCCGCTTAGGCGGAGGAGCATCGCCCCATTGCTCTTTGAGCATTGCAAAAAATAAAAATGCTAATTACAAGACGTTATTATCATTTTATTTTTCTTTGCAGGACTCAAAGTCAGGTAGGGGCTGAGCTCATCAGAGTGAGGAGTGGTTTGCAAGTGAGCATGACTGTTTGGTCGCCCCACTTGAGATGGCCAAAAAGTCATGGGCACTTAATATTCTCTACCTGGCTGTGTTGCACAGTCCGGTGGAGAAGATGCCCAAGCTCCCAGGCACTACCTGAGTGGCCATACAGGCCACTCAGACCAATCATGACACTGCTCATGCAGCATTGTGATTGGCTGGGAGAGTATGGGACTCTGGCTGCATCCATTCCTGCTGCAGTGCTGAGTGAAGAGGGAGGAGATTTGGCTGCGGCGGCCAAAGGTATGTTTATTTAATTTATATTTCTGCACCCCTCCCTGCCACCCCTGTTCCGAAGCAGCATAAACATAAAGGCAAACAGCAGGATTATATGATGTTGAAGAGCTCCTTGCTTTTGGAAGACATTTTGGTTTTGGTTTTCTCAGCCCATTTTCAAACTTCCTCAAGGGAATGGCTGAGTATCCTTTCCTGCAAGATACATGAATAAACTAAAATCTAACTGAAACATGACGTTCTGCACAGCGTTGGTTAAGTATTGAACTCTACAGCCACAGAATGCTAGGGTTAAAAGAAAACTGCAATGGGGTTATAAAAAGGAGGTGAGAATTGCAGAGACTAATTTTGTTGAAAGCGTGACATTGGTGTGAAACGCTTTAGAAACTGCACAGCGGTGGGAAAAGAAGTGCAGCATTTATTTGAAATAATTATGATTGAGCCATGAATTTATCGAGACAGAAAGAATACTGTCTTTAATATATTTGATGACAGCACTTTGGCGTACCAATACAAAATGCTGCGTTTAAGTAGTATTTCCATGCTGGCCATCAAATATCCTCCATTAGCAGCGAGGTAACATGTACTTAACATGACGTATTCAAGCACCTGGGTCATTAGCATTTCAAAAAGGCATGAGCCGAAACGCGTTATGCTTTTGGAAATAAAATGGATTTCTGTAATTCCGGCGACCGGGGCGGAAAAGCGACAAACGGTCTTTCCGCCCGCCACGGTCCCCCCCGCCATAGTAATATGGCAGGGGGAAATGGGTGGCGGGCGGGTGGCGGAAAGACAAGGATGTCGGGAGGATCGCCACCGCCCACATGGCGGTGGCGATCCGCCCGACATCCTAATGGGCCCCTTAGTTCTGTGATCTGCGTTGTACATATTCTTTGTAGAAGGGACATCAACCCTCTGCGCTGTGTGGGTGCTCATGTGAGTGGACGGTGAGCGATGCACCAATGTGAGAGTAGGGTAAGAAGAGTGACTGCAGGGTAATTGAGGTGACCATAAGAATGTGATTGTGGATGTAAGTGGAGAGTGGGATGAAAGAATGTATGGTTAGTAATGGACTTGTTTGGGTAAGATTGTTGAGTGCATAGTGAGGGGGATAGGTGAGTAAAGTGTCACATGAGTGTTGTGTGAGTAGTGTGCTCATGTGACTACAGGGTGAGGTACAGGGTAAACAGCGCAAGAGCATTATGAATACAGAGTGATCACTGTGAGTGCAGGGTGGGCGTGTGCTCATTTGACCGCAGGGTCGGTGGAGTGAGAATGGTGTGAGGTCATGGAGAGTGGCATAAGTATTTTTGATCACATAAGTGCAGTGTGGTCACTGTGAGTGCAGGGTAAATGGTGTGAGTTCATGGTGATCAGTGTGAGTCAATTGTGATCACTGTGAGTGCAGGTTGAATGGTGTGAGTGCATTGTGATCAATGTGAGTGCATTGTGAGCGCTGTGAGTGCAGGGTGAGTGTAAAAGTGAAGAGCGAGTGAGTTGTCTGAATTCAGGGTGCATTCCCAGACACTTGAAGTAACTCAGCTTGTTATTGAGGGCTGGTGTAGTGTTTCATATATAAGTTAAAGTATTGCTATTATGGTAATATTCAGGGTCAGGACCAGACTGGCCATAGCGGACAACAAGCATTTTCTTGGTGGGCCAGAAGGGTGGTGGCTGGTTTTGGACTGGTGGGGTGCGTTTTTGGTACAGGGTGAAGATTTTGCAGCAGTGCTGCAATATTGGCCCTCTATACCAAAAGCTGCTGGAGTGTTTTTCCCGTGCACCCTCCCACCCCCCGCGACCGGTGGACTCAATTGCCAAGGCTGGTTTGCGTTCCCAGTTTGGCCCTGTTCAGGGATCTAGGGTGGAGGAAATGAATATTGTGCTCATCCAGCAACAAACGTCCAGTCTTGTGATTAGGGTCGCCAGCTCATTATATTGATGTCCCACACATTACAAAAATAAGCAGTCACCTAAAGCATATTTCACTTATCTGGAATCACTGACATAATATTGATTACCAAAATATTCCCATTCACAAATATCGACACAAAAATATCGAAAGCCAAAATATCGACATACTATCTTTATATTGTAATTACTAAAATATAAAAAAAATATATAGATGTAAAAAGTATTGATGTACAAAATATAATTGTTTTTATATATAGAAAATAATGTATATAACAGTATATTTACTTTAAATAATTATTAAACTAATAATTTTAATTTATTGTAAAATGTTATATATAAATATATATATCCAAAAGAATTACCGTCTTTGCTTCACAGACAGAGAGTCGAGGCCCAGATTAGCTTTTCAAGTGTTTTTGTTCCGCAACACTAGCACTCAACGCGTTTCGCAGCCTCCGCCGCTTTCTCACGAGTGAATAGCAGTGTAATACAATAAAGTTTTATACAATAACAAAAAAGGCTCATCATGTGACTTTTCAAGTGAAAGTGAAAACATACTCTTGTCTCGTTTTTAACTTTTTTGCATATTTAGTCACGAGTTGATTAAATAAACTAAACATAAGCGTGAAACATATTTAGTGATTTAGCAGTAAATTTCGGGAAATTCAGTCCGTTTGCCATTCACGGACTACTGTTCCCACAAGTCGGTGTTTCTAGAGGTTTACTCGCCTCACAAAGTGATTATTTTTCCTGAATTTCCTCATTCAGAATTAAAACTGTAAATTGCCGAGTATTGTGCATTTATTTACGCAGTACCTCAAATGTTCACATTGGCGGATGAACGATATAGCATTTCATTTACTCATGAAAGCATTTCATCGCGTGGGACTAGATTGAGTTCTTCCACCCATTCTGCACACACTGTAACTGCACTGATAATTCGTCTCAGTGGGTTAACTTTCTAGTAGTCTTACACTACCCTATGAATGTGTGATTATTAAACTGTCAATCATCAGTGAGGATCAAGTGCGCGCAGCAGCAGCATTTAGCAGATTATGCCCACTGGGGCTTTATGCAAGAAGCCAATACCACTAGAAAGTTAACCCACTGAGACGAATTATCAGTGCAGTTACAGTGTGTGCAGAATGGGTGGAAGAACTCAATCTAGTCCCACGCGATGAAATGCTTTCATGAGTAAATGAAATGCTATATCGTTCATCCGCCAATGTGAACATTTGAGGTACTGCGTAAATAAATGCACAATACTCGGCAATTTACAGTTTTAATTCTGAATGAGGAAATTCAGGAAAAATAATCACTTTGTGAGGCGAGTAAACCTCTAGAAACACCGACTTGTGGGAACAGTAGTCCGTGAATGGCAAACGGACTGAATTTCCCGAAATTTACTGCTAAATCACTAAATATGTTTCACGCTTATGTTTAGTTTATTTAATCAACTCGTGACTAAATATGCAAAAAAGTTAAAAACGAGACAAGAGTATGTTTTCACTTTCACTTGAAAAGTCACATGATGAGCCTTTTTTGTTATTGTATAAAACTTTATTGTATTACACTGCTATTCACTCGTGAGAAAGCGGCGGAGGCTGCGAAACGCGTTGAGTGCTAGTGTTGCGGAATAAAAACACTTGAAAAGCTAATCTGGGCCTCGACTCTCTGTCTGTGAAGCAAAGACGGTAATTCTTTTGGATTGAATGGGGTGTGGCGAAACCCCGTCGAGGCCCGCCACAAACGAAGAGGCGCCGGCATGATTTTCGCTAAGCTGTTTGGATAAATATATATATATAAAAATAATTTACTAATATATATATATATATATAACCATACACCATAACCTAAAGAGGTCGATTCCGAATCGGGAAAAACCATTCCGAATAGCTGTTCGGAGCGTTTTTCCCGTACGAATTGTACCCTGCAACGTCCCCCATAAGTACGACGAAGTGCGATTCGTACCAGGAGCTGGATTCCGTACGAATTGTACAGAGACCGTACGAATCAAATCCCCGCACGAACCTCCCTCGGAACCTGCTGTACGTGACATCTGTACGGTGTGTAAGTGATTGTGTGCGTTTCCGTATGAATTGCCGTTACCTGACGTGGACCGTACAAATCGCGTCCTCATACACCGGTCCGGATCGTACTCGTCGGTTCGTACGGCATGTGTACGAGTCGTACGGTTCACTGTTTCAGCCTTGCAATACGTACGGATCGCGATGATTCAGACTGATTGACGGAATACGGATCGTACTACCCGACTCGGACGGACGGGTAAGAATTGTACGGCGATGGATCCGGATGAAAATCATACAGAAGTTTTTTTCCCAGGATCGGAATCAGCCCCAAAATCTAATTTAAAAACATTTTAATATAAATTAAACATTAAAATATTTAATAATTTTTAAACTTACATTTTGAACTCCATTGAGTGCAACAGTAGGGAAAATGTTGGATACAGTAGGGGTAAAAATACTATTCGCACTCCAGTGAGTGTAACAGTCGAGAAAGTGTTAAGCAAAGGAGGGGAAAAAATTACGATTCCCACTCCAGTGAGTGCAACAGTAGGGAAAGTGTTGGATAGCGTAGGGGTACATTTTACTATTCCCACTCCAGTTAGTGCAACAGTAGGGAAAGTGTTGGATAGCAGAGAGGTAAAAATTACTATTCCTACTCCACTGAAAGCAACAGGAAGGAAAGTATTAGATAGAGGAGGGGAAATATTTATTATACCCACTCCAGTGAGTGCAACAGTAAAGAAAATGTTGGATAGCGGAGGGGTAAACATTACTATTCCCACTCCAGTGAGTATAACAGTAGGAAAAGTGTTGGATAGCGGAGGGGTAAAAATTACTATTCACCACTGCAGTGAATGCAACAGTAGGGAAAGTATTAGATAGTGGAGGGGAAACATTTACTATTCCCACTCCAGTGAGTGCAACAGTAGGGAAAGTGTTGGGTAGCTTAGGGGTAAAAATGACTATTTCCACACCAGTGTTGGCTAGTGAAGGGGTACAAATTACTATTCCCATTCCAGTGAGTGGAACTGTAGGGAAAGTTTTGTTTAGCAGAGGAGTAAAAATTACTATTCCCACTCCAGTGAGTGCAACAGTAGGGAAAGTGTTGGATAGTGAAGATGTAAAAATTACTACTCCCACTCCAGTGAGTGCAACAGTAGGGAAAGTGTTATACAGAGCAAATGTAAAAATTATTATTCCCATTCCAGTGAGTGCAATAGTAGGGAAAGTGTTGGATAGCGGAGGGGTACAAATTACTATTCCCATTCCAGTGAGTGCAACAGTAGGGAAAGTGTTGGATAGCAGAGGGATAAACATTAATATTCCCACTGAAGTAAATACAAAGTTTAAAAAAAAAAATATGAACACCAAAACAATTTTAAAACAAAAAAGAAAACATAAAATTAATAAAAATTACAAAACAAAATAAATACTATAATGGTAAAAAAAAATCTCAAAAATGACCTCAACATTATTTCATAAAAAGTAAAAATTTATTTTGAAACAAAGAACTATATTTAATAGAAATTAATCATAATCAAAAATCATAGTTACATAAAATTATTCTTTTTTGTTTCCTACCCAATAGTACCACACATTTCACAACACACATTTAAATGTCTAAAAAAAATGTACCTTCATATTTAACATAATTAATTATCAAATAAATAAATGTTATTAATTAAAAAACAAATTAAAACAGTTAAACATTATTTACTCACCAAACATTACCTCTATAAAAACAAAATCCACACTCAAAATGAAAGTAAACAATTACCATAAATATTTATCAATTATTGAATGAGTAGTAATGAGCAAATAAATATTAATAAAACCTAAAATACTTTCCCCCCTCTACCCCAATAAATACCACAACACGCACCTAAAAATCATCACACAATTTCCAAAACGAATTTTACATTATTTTAAATTATCTATTAACAACTTGTTAATTAATTAAACATTTATTAATTTACTTTTACCAGTATAATCCCCACAACTCACATCTCGAATTAATTACCCAATTGCCATATTTAATAATTATTTAATTATCATTATTTAACAATTAATTATTCATTAATTTTAAACAAATTACTTCACAACCTGTTCCCCTATAAACCCCACCACCCATTCCTAAAAGGTTACACTATTAACATAATTTCCAACTAATTCATTAATAATAATAAACAAACAACTGATAAATAATTATTAATAAATTAAATCCAGCAATTAACACTATAAATTATAAATTAAATACATATTAATAGATAAAAATTATTATAAAATGTATTAAAATTAAAATACTTCCCACCCTATTCCCATATTAATCCACAACTCGCTCCTACAAACATGATCAAATTAACCTGATTATCAATTCATTAATCATAACTAACAACTAATTATTAATTAATTCATAATATATTAATTCCCACAATTAATACTGTAAAATCTAAATTAAATAAATACTAATATATTAAACATATTAAATTATTTATTACAATTAAATTACTTTCCTCTCTATTCCCCTATAAACCCACAACCTGCTCCTAAAAAAGAACACAATTGACATAATTACGAATTAATAAATTAATTAAAATTAACATCCAATTAATAATTAATTATTAATAAATTAATTCCCACAATTGACACTATAAAATCAAAATTAAATTAATACTAATAGGTAATACAAATTAATTAATTTAACATAATTAAATTACTTCCCACCGTATTCCCCTAGAAACCCACAACCTGCCCCCCAAAATAACACAATTAACATAATTACCGAATAATTAATTAATAAAAATTAACAACCAATTAATAACAAATTAATTCCCACAATTGGGGGCCCCTGGATAAAAAAAAAACTAAGCCTCAATAACCAGTTTACAAAGGTATGTAACTATGCAAATGGTCTTTAACGACCTGTCGAAAACTTGGATGTGAGGCTGATAAGGCTCAAGACACTGCCCAGCCGATTCCACAGCAGATTAAGCTGCAGCAGTCCAGGCTGAGAGACACAACGGGGAGGCTGAAGTCCTTTTGGCACTATGGGCATTGTGCACCAGGCTCCCACTTTCATGAAAAGGAGAGCAGATCTTTGCTGCTGGCAAGCACCAAAGAACAGGATTCAGGCCACTGCCAATGATCTGCTCAGAAAGCAAATCAGTAGCTGTGAGAACCACTAGACTGTACGTTCCGAGATTGGAGGAAAATTATATTTTCCTGGAAAATGAGCCAAGGAAATGTTTAATTTTGCCGCCTGCTCCTTGTTCTGCAGAATGATTAAAAATCATTATTTGCCTGCTTAAAGTTGAACGGTTTGATAAAGACAGACATGTAAGGAGGGCAGAATGGCTCGCAGAGATTGTGTTTTTAATGACTATAGAAATATGAAGGTGCAAGTGAAATGGAACAAGGGAGAAAGAAAGCAGATATTAAAAACAGAAACAGAAAGAGAAAAAATTGAAGGAAAAGGTGAATTGCAAGAAAGACTGGTGGAATGGGGACGTTGGGAAAATACAACAGTAGATTGTCTGGCTTCACTCACCTCCTAATGTTCGGCACCCACCGCCTTCTCCAGGACTTGGACTGTCAGCAGCTTAATCGCCTGGGACTCTTTCAGCGACTTCTGCAAGCTCATCTCCTGGGGCAGCAGCTCCTGCAACTGGACACCAAAGCCCTCTGACAGAGCCATGCGAGCAAAGCCGATGCCCTAAGGAAAATCAGGAACAGATATTAGATGATGCCAAAACATTAGTAAATCACCACAAACAAACAGAAAGGGAAACAAGCAGGGATAGCAAATACCTTTTAGACTTCGAGGAGGGTGGGACTCAGGGCTGAAAACGAGGCATGGAGCATGATGCGTTACAAGACTGTGACATAACAAATGAAAGAAGAAAAAAACAGAGCGGCATGAACGCTTGAAATGCATGCAGCCAGGGTAAAATGATTATGTAAACACGCTGTGCAGGGGAGATTAGGAAAAAAGCACAGCGCAAGCGATGTGCAGGCAAAACATTTTTTTTTTATGTTCTCCAAAGGTGGATGTAAAGAGTACATTGGCACCGGGAAACTGATAAGAGAAGCCCACAGGAACAACACAGTAATAATTATTGGTAGATGTAGGAAACAGTATGCTACGCCAGCCGCGGTCGGTAGTGGGAGTAACTGCTGGGCGGTGACGTGGGGAGGGGGAGGGGCAGGGTGGGGGTAGTAAACTATGGATTGCGGAGGTTTACAGGTAACTAAACATTAAAAAAAATGAATTTTGTTGCGCACACTGCATTGTATTTGGGGATGCAGAGCACGCAACAAAATTAATTTTATTTATTTATATGTTTACTTACCCGTAAACTTCCGTAATCCATAGTTAACTACCCCCCTCCCCACATCACCGCTCGGCAGGTTCTCCCACTACAAACCGCAGCTGTGCTACACCCAATAGAAATGGAGGAAATGTCAGTGGCAAGCACAGGAACCAATGTAAAGCAAGAGAAGCAAGTAGGCCCCTTTTAAGATTTATATTAAAAACAATAGATTTCACTAGCACTGCACAAGCACTGTGCAGGCAAAGCCTAAACATGCATTCACTTTAGGGATTATGTATATTTGATCACATGAGTACAGGTTGAAATGGAAGAATGTTCAACTCTGTCTTCGTTTACTCCAGGTTAGACAAAATGAGTACCATTCAGTTTTGTAGAACCAAGAGACACCCCTATTGAATGTGAACATAGCTCTGCAAATATGCACATTTTGTTTGCAAAACACAGCAAGCAACTTTCCTTCAATGCTTCCTTTAAACAGTTTTATTAATTCCTTCTTTCAGTACACCACCAATACTACTCATGATGATAGATGTTTATTTTCATCTTTCCTATAAAAATATATCCTTCTTGTTTACAGTGTGTCCTTCTAGTAAGTCATTCTTCACAGCGAGCAATTAACTTGCACATACAAATCTAATAGTTTGTCTTAAATTAATAACTTGCACATACAAATCTAATATTTTGAAATAAATTAATAATATTTAAGAATATAAAGAAACAAAGTACATTGGAAGTCATGCATACAGTCTCCCATTCCACAATTTAAATTTCTTTGTCCTATTAAAGTTATACTTATAACCGTTAGCGCATTCAAATGCGTAATTTAAGTCTTTTCATTTAGGCTATATTGGTTTTGTGACTTAGATTGTGAGTTGCACAGTACTTGGGATGTGGTAAAATTTCACGATGTTTTATTACATCCACTCGGTAAACCCTCCCCCTAGTACTGGGCAGTTTGAAGTTAGAGCCCATGCAACGAGGCATTATCACGTGGAACTATTTTTTACAGTTAGAAGACTCTCGCTTTCCCCGATGACAGTAAGTTTTACTGGATGTGTTTACAATCTTCTGGGTAGGTGTTAAATGGACACGCAGGCCTATGGATGTGGTGGGGAGTGAGGAATAAAGGTGGAGCAAGTGGAAGCAAGAAGGGTACTCTGTTTTCTAGGAGGGCCCCTTGTTAGGAAACAAATATATAGAATAAGGTTTGGTTACAGCCAAAGCTTCATACTATTTATTTTCAACTGGGGTTACAAGCCAGGATAATTGTGTCAAGTTCATGCACACCTGGTTAAACTGGGGGAGGAAAAGTCAAAGTACCTAAATATGAAGCTGTGCTACCTGATGGTTTTGCCTAAGTGTTTGCCAGCGACTTTCCTGCTCCATATCTGTGTCTGTCTATAGGCTAGTAGGCTGATGATAACTTATTGTTAGTATTCTAGGTTACTTTCTAACTACCGAGATACCAAACAGGGTCCGGCTGCCAGGGGTGCAGTTACTATTCTCAGTGGCACTACCTCTTACCATCTAGTGCCATGGTCCTCTACCACCATGTCAAGGTCCAAATGCTCTAATGAGGTTAGAAAGTAACCTCATACCACTGTAACCTTGATGTGACAACCATGAGATTACCTCAGACAGTGAGCCTTGGTAAGATTTGGTGGAAGAGGTTAGGGAAGGGTCACCTGGGAGTAAACAGTGTTTTTTTAATAATGGATGATTCACAGACTGGTAAAGCTCCCTGTGAGAAATTGGGCTGATGAGAAGGATGTAAGCCCTTCTCAAACAGCAGCCACAATACCCATCAGGGTGAACAACTAAACACACTAAATTTACTTTAACCCTCTGATAACTTGCCACAAAATGAGTCAGGCTTAACTAAACGGCAATGATTAAAGTATTTATGCAGCACTTTGAACAGTAATAAAGTGACAAAACAATACAAGAAAAATCACACACAAATTTAGAAAAATAGAGAATATTTTAATAAAATATTTTACACCATAGCAACAAAAATGCAATCAGTAGAACTGGAGTTAGGAATTTTCTAAAGTTTAAGTGAAAACTAGTGCCTAAAATACTGGACTCATGCGAGACTGAGGTAAACAATTATGGCTGACCAAGATAAAAGTCAGTTCGGATATATACGAAGTGGATTGGGCCCGATTTCCACCTACCTTCAGAGTTGGAAGAACTTTCAAAAAGAAGTGTTTGAGAAGGTAAAGTTCTGCATGGCCAGGCAGCTGACAGATTTTTCCAGGAATCCAGGACTGGAGACCTGGAGGGTCAGGCCCTACAAAATAGGGTCCAGATATGGATTCCTTAAGCCTATGATCAGGAGGCCAGCAACTAGCACTTGCAATCATATCTGGAAGTCCTGTGTTCAAGGAGAAAAGCAGGGTTCACCCAGCAGAGAAGTCCTTCGTTTTGCAGCAAAGCAGTCCCTATGAAGTGCACACCTAGCCACAACAGCAGGCAGTGTTCTGAGAGCCCTTACACATGTCCAAGAGTGGGTGTGGGGGTCCCCTTTTAACCCTGGTGCCTTCTTTGAGGTGGAAGAAACCTCTATGGTGGGTAACCTCAATAAGTCTGGAATGTTCTGCCTCCCTGCCCAGGCTCTTAGCCTATTCATGTGTTAGGGGGGCTGTGCCAGCTCCATCTCCTGAGATAGCCCATCCAGGCCCACCTAATCTCTCCAATGTGTGGCTGTCTGGGAGGAAAGTGGATAGGCCAACTGCCCCTCACACCTAGTCATGTGACCCAGGAACAGGCTTCAGGCACAAAATAGTTCGGACAAGAAAATGCCAAGTTTCTAAAAGTGGTGTTTTTAGAATTCTGACTTAAAATCCGAATTTATCATTAAAGAGGATTTTAAATTACAATTTCTCTGATAACAAACATCCATGATTTTAAAGTTTAATGCAAAAAAAACAAGAAAAAGATAACTGGCAATCAACAGTCACTCTTTAGGACTGACCAGGATGTTGCCATGATTTCAGGCTGATCACGATGGAGTGAAGGTTCCATGTACCAAGCAGGTCACCCCAAATAAAGATTTTACCTTTTTACATAGTTTATGAAGTGGAGGTTGAAATCTTCCAGCTGGCAAGGTCCAAAGCAATGCATGGCCAGGATTCATTGAAACTGGAAACATCATTGTTGAGCGTTCAATGAAGCCATTGATTTAGTGGCTAAAGGCTCTGAGAAGGAAAATCATGATTTTATAGCTGCTGAGGTTGCTTCACAAATTGGATAAGAATTACTACTTTTCCCTGGTCCAAGGTTTTACTTTGTCACTTAGTCAAATTTTTGGAAGTCAACATCTTCCATGGGGCAATCAAGAAGCTGTAGTTGGGCAGGGCTGCTTGAGGCCCATCAGCTCCACCATGAGCTGAACTAAAGTTCAGGGTAACACAAAAGTGTGAGACAAACCACTTTTTGGTGCACCAGCAGAGACCCTACAGACCAAGTCACCTTCAAGGTAGCCCTCAACAAATGCCATTAATGCCTCCAGGACATGAAGAAAGCTGCCTTGCCTGACCACATTGGAGCAAACACCAACAAAAGCAAGGAACTCTTTAGCATTGTCAGAGAATTCTACTGCGCCGTCAGCCCTGAAAACACGATCTGCCGTTTCCAGGAACTTTTCAACACCCTGGCTAACTACTTTCACAATATGATTTCCACCATCTACAGCAACTTTGAACCCCAACCCACTGACTGGCACAATCTCCTCACACTAATGGATGCCCCCACAATCACCCACTCAGCACATGGAATCTACTCACCACACAGAGCACCACAGCCATCATGAACTTCATCCACTCCTGAGTACCCACTAATACCTGCTCCCACCACTTCCTCAACCCAAGAAACAAAGAAAGCAGTTCCATTCTCAACACATCCATCGCCACAGCCACCTTAACCCAATGGATGAAAACAAGCAGAGGTCACCACTCCTGCGGAAACCTTCAACCAACCCCAGCAAACTCAAGACATACCTCCCCAACTCGCTGCTCCCCTTCCCCACCAAAGTTCTCGAGAAGGCTATCAACCAACAGCTCAACAAACAACGAGAAAGAAACAATCTGCTAGACACCTCCCAATCCGGTTACTGCATCAACCACAGGACTGCCCTGATTGCCTCCACCGATGACATCAGAACCTTCCTTGACTGGGGTGAAACAGTGGCCCTGATCCTTCTTGACGTTGCGGGGTGTTCAATACTGTTTCTCATTTCTCCCTCATCAAAATACTCCACCACACCTCTCCCAGGGACCCACCATCAAATGGAGCCAAAAACCATCATCTGTGACATCCCTCAAGGCTCATCCATAAGCCCCACCCTGTTCAACACCTACACAAAACCCCTCACTGATATTGTCAGAACCCATGGACTCAGCATCACATATTTCACAGACACTCAGCTTATTCTCCTGCTCACAGAAGACCCCACCAACACCAGAACTAACTTCCAGAACTCCATGATGAGCGTTGCTGACTGGATGAGAACCAACTGCCTGAAGCTCAACAAGGACAAGATTGAAGTCCTATTTTTGGAAACAACACCTTCCCGTAGGCCTAAACCTGGTGGGCTGCCAAAATCAGACCCATAGCAACAGACAATGCCTGCAACCTCTGCATCATTCCTGACAGCAAAGCCACCATGAAACGCCAGATCAATGCAGTAGCCACCACCTGTTTCCTCACCCTTCACATGCTCTGAACATTTTTCAGCTGGATCCCCATTGAGGCAAGAACAACCATCATGCAAGCCCTTGTCACCAGCTGACTGGACTATGGGAACACGCTTTATGCTGCAAACACCAACCTACTCCTCAAGAGGCTCCAGATGATACAGCACTCAGCAGCCAGACTCATGCCCAAACTCCATAAAACAATCCACATAATACCCCTCCGAAGGAACCTCCACTCGTTCTTTGTCCAGAAGAGATGCCCGTTCAAGATACTGACACACCTACAAGGACCATCATGACCAGGGACCAGCTTACATCAGTCACTGCCTGAATTTCCATCAACCTTCCATACTCCTTGCGCTCCTCCTCACTCACCTTTGCACTCGCTCTCCGCATTCGCCAAAGCTGCAGTAGAGGTCATTACTTCTCCTACCTCACCACCAAGACTTGGAAGGACCTACGCTGTGAACATCTCCCTCACTTGCGCAATTCAGAAAGGGACTCAATACCTTGCTGTTTGACGGACACCAGCGAGTCTTCAGCCCCTGGATACCCTCACGTGGGATTAGTCACGCTTGATAAATACACTTGATTGATTGATTACTCTTCTCACCTGCCCTAGGCGCGACTTCCCTCAGCAAGCATCTGCGCCTTTTCCTCAACCTATGAAGGTGAAAAAAGTGACTAGTGATCACTTCTGAAGCCCCTATCTCCTCTTGGTAGGCTTTTAGATATGAGGTTTCTCTGCAGCCATTTTTCCACTGGGGTCAATTTATCTGTGATCAACTAGTTTCTTTTAGAGTCAGGGGTCCAGCTATTTGTTCCCAATAAGCAGGGAAATAGGAGCCAACCACTTGACCCTTACAGAGCAGCTCCGGTCACTGGGCATCAGAAGAATTGGGAATCCATGTTTTGTTGGGTGAGTACTCTTTTTCCAACAGGAGCCACGAATAATCTCACAGCAGGGCCTTGTTCTTCAGGTAGAGTCTTATCAGGTCCAGCAATGTTCTGGGGAGGTGGAGGTTGAGGTGCCATATTTATCCTGTTCCCTTGCCGGTGAATAAAGAAATTATGCCACCCAGTCCTAGCTATTTTGTCACAGCCTCTCAACTTGCTATGAAGCATTTCCTCTTCAAACTTTCCCAGAATCTCCTGTACTGAGGATCCTTCAACCATGAGAATGGACTTTTTTAGCTCCTTGGCCACCAGCCTATTTAGATGAGCTCTTCCACTGGGCGGGGTACAAACTGATTCTAACCCTATGCAATTGTGTTTTGAAGGGTCTTGTGAATTATTAGAAGCCCTCCCTGAAATCACAGAGACAAAGAAGGGAGTATAGGTAGACTGTCCTTTTTTCTGCTAAATGTCGTTGTCCACTCTCAGGTAGAGAATTCATACCAGGTGATTAACATTTAAGACCCATCTACTCTTCTTGTAGTCAGAGCCAGACTTTGTCCCCTGAGTCACAGTTGTTAACTCTGCAGACATGGATAAACATTTAGCCCTAGAGGGCTTAAGTCGCAAAACATTTTTGGGCAAATTTAGGTAACGCAAGTACCTTTTTATAAAGTTGCTTCTCCATTACAGACTAAAAAATCTCATTTCAGCTATGAAAAGTAAGTAAGAAATAACTTTGAAGCATTTTTCAAAACTTTTCCGAGGCATCTATCTAGGCTTGTGTAATGAAGCCATTCAAAATCTACACAGTGAAATAGCTTTTGGGCCCTTTTGGAATTTATTCTCCCATAAGAGGAAACCAACCCCAATATGTACTGTGCCCTATATTTTATTAGGGGAGGGAGAACTCGCAGAGTTTCACTAAGAACTCTGGGAGATTCTGCAGAGGTCAGCGGACTATAGTACGTCGTGCTGCTCATGCAGTTTTTGTTAGCGCCTGGAGCTTGTCCCGCAATGTAAATTCATTGCAAATGGCACAATGCAGCATGCCAGAAGCTGCTGCTTCCTAATATCGCTCGCGTCGATTTTCTACTCGCAAGCAGCAGCTTTCTCTAAGTTAGCGAAAGTGACCTGACGCAGCCACCCGCTTTGAGAAATCTCACTGGGAAATGGTCTAATGCTCGATTTTCTCACTGGCGCTCGCCAGCTTAACATTGATGAGTCTTGCATGAAAAAGAACTCTGCCACATGGCTGTTGGCAGCGTTTTTCTGGAACTCCAAGCTCAAAGTGGAGTGTGTAGTAGGTAAAACTCAGAGAACTATTAGCAGCCACCTCTGAGGGCTTTCAGGGCAATCTTTAGGCATGACTGAGAATATGTAAAAATAGCTTTCTCCTACTTGGCAAAGACACTTTTCCCTTTCCCATGTTCCACTGCAGTGCATTTAAACTGCAACCCAATCAAAGCACAGTGGTGCTCCTGGTGGACACATGTGTTCAGCTTATATGTTGGTGGTGCAAATGCACTCTGTAGCCCACATATGACATTGAACTTTCACATAATACGAATTCTTTCTGTACCATCTACTATGGTCTTACAGGACAATAAAATTGTTGGTGAATATAATTTTACCAATATCAATTTTAGGGCCTGAACACACGAATTGTGGCAATGAATAGCAATGTCACAGCAAACAGGGGTATGGTACAAGCAAAACCAAGGTCCAGAACAAGTCAAAAGACATCTGGAGTTACTTTGCAGAAAATCCAAATTTGCCACATTTTCAATTAGGTAATTACTCATTTTTTACGTCTTCTTTTATCAATAAATCATGCTCCTTAAAATAAGATTCCTATCCATTGAAAAGTTAACTTTAGTTAATTTGATGTATGTTATCTATAAAAATGTTGATGTACATTTTACACTTTTCACTGGGAAGATAACATATTTTCCTTAAGCTAAGCAAAGTGTTTGGAAGATGTAATACTTATGCCTGGTCTCAGTCTATGTTATACCGACTGCAAGGGCTGATTTGGCAGGAGATACTTGATTAATGAGACCATTTGTTTTACTCACACAGTGGCCACTCCTCCTCAAAAGCCATTAGTTCTGCTCTGACTAGTTGAATGATGTGCATGTCCGCATCCGTAATTGACCCTAGAATACCTTTGTTTTACTTAATAAAAGTCAGTTACCCAGTGATTCCTTGTAGGTCGGTTAGGGCTCCCGAATCCCTCCTGAAATACCCACGGATCATCTCTGCATGTTTTTGTCTCTTTCTTCTCCTGCACAGACAAATACTATGTAATCAATGTTAGGGAAAAAAGACTTGCACTTACCCGGAGCATTTTATTCATCCTGGCAGGATTCTGTTTTAATGAAAAATACTATAATCTGCTGGTAATTACATGCATTCACAGGTGGTATTTGTATGTAAAACACATATAGGGTATGTGCAAACTTAAAAAAAATAATAATATCTGATTATTGTAGCAGCAATAACCAAGCTATCATGAAGGATGGCCATTACTGTATAGGGTTAGAATCATTTCTCATTGACTTAATTTTCAAGGAGGGGTCATTAAAACAACCTAGTCTACCATTGCTCTAACTTCTACCTGATCTATCCATTGGAACATCGGACTTTGTGTGCAAGAGATATATGTGCACTTGGAATGCTATGTCCTCCAAGATGGCAGTGTGAAGATTCATAAATCTGACCTCGATATTTCGAATAAATATTATCTCATAAATCCTTTAGCGGCTTCAGCCATTTCACTCTCGTAGCTTGCTTGCACGCCTATATTTTTTCAAGTAATCCTATCTAACCATGTCCGTTAAAAACACCGACCACTCACTAAAAATAGAGCATGTCTTTGTGACAAATTCTTCCTGTATTTGTCTATACATTACTTTAATCCCTAGGGATATTTCTGGGAACAATGCAAACTGCCCCATACTTTTCCCAAGCCAAATTCAAAATTTGTGATAAAGTCTAAAAATGGCCTGTCCCTTGCGTCAGAGCAGTCCGAGCTCTGGCCGAAAAAGATGATATTCATGTATTAGAATCAGCAGCAATCGCACAAAATGTGAGGTCTGAACAAACCAAGGATCGCGTGCCTTATGGTGTGCCATATGCTTATACTGTGTTTCCCGTGTTGTGTGAGCTAAAATAATCAACAGAGATCTCGGCTTTGCCAAGCTGTCAAAGTCATTCGGCATAGCAAATACACTAGATAAATACCAACAGGGAAAGCATGTGCATCAATCCATAGGCATCATTTACCAATTTTCAGGGTCCACAGTCTGGCCCTTAACAACCTTGAAAACTGTCTTTTTGACCCCTGCCCTCAGAGGTTACAATAGCAGTATCAACAACAGAAGGTAAACTGTGCCCTGCTGAGCTTTGTTTACTTTCTTCAGGTGTAACCAGGACATTACATTTTCTATTTGGTAAAATGCATGTATTAAGAAGCGCAGCACTCTTTAGACTATATTATAAAGTGAAACAAATGAAAAACATACATTTTTAAACTTGCTACCAGTCTTCGTTATTGTGAATAACTGAAAACAATCATTGGCAAAGACAATATGTCTGTATTAGTAAACTGGTGAGATGTTTATTTTTTTTATATGTAACTAAAATAAATAGAACAAGCATTTGCAATGCAGTAGGTCTCGCATTTGCGAGACTTTAAGCTATTGACATTGTAAACAACAATGCCTCTTATTCATCTGTTTTGATAACTAACACATAAATAAAAGGCATTTTCGTTTACAATGCCATTTGCTCAAACTCTTGTAAATGCAAGACCTATTTCATTTCAAAGAAGCAAATGCCATTGTCTCTGGCTGCTTGGAAAGTGAAAGCACGCATGACCTAGCTGGAAGTTGCAGGAAAGCATGCCATGCCTGCAGTAGGAGAAACTCATTAAAAAAATAGTGCTTACAGACTAATAAATAATACATACAGTGTAACAAAAGAAGTAAAAGGAACAGTCCTCATGGGAGGTGACAAAAGAAGACACAGCGGTACTAAGGAGGAACTAGCAAGCCTATTAACGAATCAGAACCCAGCATTTACGAAGGACAAGACAATGTCAAATATGGGCAGGGAGTGCCACTACTGTAATGCATCAAGGGTTGAGGACAGGCATGGTGTCAGGATGATGTTGCTAAGCCTGTTCAAAAAGCAATGAAAATTTTAAAAAGAGGGAAGAGTTTCCCTGCTACAGCCTGGGAAGCTACTGCAAACCCTCTTCTCCTAGCTCCTTCTGAGTAAAGTGTTCTTGGGTCTGGTGATGAAAACAAGCACAACTGCTTCTCAGACGAAGCCAGAGCACAGCTCGGAGACTGAAAAAACAAACCCACCTAGCCTAGACAAGGGCATATTGTGGCTACTAATTGGAGCAGGTAATATACTGGTACCCAGCTCAACATTCTGTGTTTCTGCAAAATCACTTAATCTGACCTGCCTAAAAATGAAGGTGTACTAGGTCCACTTCTGGCGCTCCTTTCAGGACCGTTCCCTTTAGCAATGAAATCACAAACCTCTTAAGATCAGAACCCTCCAAAGCTTCAGGAACGTTTAAAAGCCTTAAGTTGTTCCGCCGAGAATGATTTTCTAAGCATTCAATGTCCTCTTACAATTCTGTATTCTGAGTGGACAATTTGGCTACCTCTGCTAAGGTCAATCGCATAGAGTCCTTCATCATCTGGATTTCTTTCTCCATGGTCTCAGTTCTTAATGTGACTCCGTCTAATCTTTTTGTTAGTATTCGCAGGAGGCTTGAATTGCTGCCTGGTTCGCCTCTGAGGTTAGGAATCTGCTAGTCATCTCGGCTTGATTATTTTCTGAGACTGTAAATCTACAGGTTATTTCGTCCTTCATTGCCAAAAGAATATCCGCCAGAGTGGACGAAGCTACATCAGGTTTTATTATTATTTATGCTACTCCATTAATGGTGGTGCCGTTGTCTTCTACAACTCCTACAGCTCCTTGTTGTTCTAAATTACCAGCACCAAACAGCTCAATAGAGTAACTTCCTGGGTCATTACTTGCCAAAACTGAATATTTATTTGACAGGTTTACTGCTGGATTTATAATTATCGGGGCTTTGACTACTTTCTGATCCCTCGCCTCTTCATTTGCCGGACTTATGATATTAACAGTATCGACAATGATAGGAGCCCCCTGACTTACATTTTCTTCGGCTACATCTCCGTGGTTTAATTGAGTGGGGGTTGTTGAGGCGGTACTGGTAGGCATGACTTTATAAAAAGTTTTAAGCGAAGGGGTAACTTTTATCTTAGGAGGTGATCCCTTCTTACCCTTTCCTTTCCTTCTACCAGAAAAGGCACCCTTTTTGGTTTTAGCCCCAACACCTTCATCAGAGTTGCACCCTTTAGCTTTGCCCCGTCTGGTGCTAACCCTTACTTCAGAGATAGGGGGGGAGACACGTGGGAGGTTTCTCGTTCAGAGGGTTTCTCGTTCAGAGGGTCAAAAACTGATCTAGCACGGAGGGCGTACCTGTTAACTTTAAGGGTCTGGACTTCCTTTGGCGGCACCACTTCCGTGCTCCCAAGACTGTCCAGTCCAGAAAAGCTACCAATACTGAGCCCTCCCTCTGCATCCATCCATCTGTCCGAAGCCTCAAGGACTCTCTCCTCCTTTTACTCAGGCACAGTAAATCTCTCCAGGGACCACACTCTCCTAAAGGTCCTCCCCAGAATGTAGCCTCTAATGGACTGCCGACTCCCTACCTTGGTGCTGGTGTAAGCTTCAGAAACTGAACAAGAGCTCACTCCTCTCTCCACTGCATCTGCCGTATTCGAAAGCAAACACGCGCCACCTCCTTCTCTGCCTCCCGCGACCCGGAACAGGAGTAGAGCCAAGTCATGTCTCCTTCGCGCTCGGGCCGCTTCCGCCCATCGCGAGCACCAGCCGCGTCCGCCGTCCCCTTCACTGCCCGGGCCACTCTCCTCATCGCATGGGGATCCAGAACCAAGCAAAGCGCACTCCGGTGGCATAACAGGTAATAGGGGGGTTAAAGAGGATTATTGGGGGAATTTACCACGATTTCCAACTTAAAAGCTAGCAGGAGCATCATAACTGACTATAACAAAACATCTCTTGAGGTTCAACTGCCGACCGCCATGTCCCTCCCAGCTCTCACTAAGTCCCCCTAGTATACGAAATTCAAAGGGTGCATTGTGATCCCTTTAGAAGAAACCCAGCTAAGCAAAAGCCAAGGAAGATTTTGGTTAATTTATTAACCTATTCAGTTAAGGAGCACATCCCGTCCTCCGCTCTAAAAGAAGGGTATATTTCTTTTAACAGTTCTAATCCCTTCTCCTCTCAAATTAGATCAGACATTTCTCATGTAACTGGTACTAGACAGTGGGAGTTGGGACAAAGGCTGGACGATCTAAATAGTATGGAGGCCGAGGCACAGCTGAAGTTCCCAGCACTGCTTCGTGTTATGTGTAACAATCGCATGTACCAGATAAAACCAAGGCCTAAAGATTAAGGAGGAACAGGGAGTTAAAAAGCAGGGGGGAGAGGATAAAAGATAAAAGATAAGTAAAAGATAAGTAAAAAGCTTCTGATTGTTCAGCACGGGTACTAGCAGGAATTTAGTCAATTTAGGATTTTGCATCTCAGGGGGGAGGAGGAGCAAAATAGGCTTTGCCTTTTGGAAGGGAGGGTTTCTCATAGGAAGAAGGGGCATTGGCACAGGGGGTTTGGAGAGGGGGCTGGGGGGAGGCACACAGGTGGGGAGCATTGGGTAAAAAAACCAATCTCAGCTCACTTTAGTTTGTAATACATCATGCCGAGTTGAGGAGTTAGCCATACAGGCCATACAGGTAGATTGGGAAGATAGCCGAGTTGAGGAGTTAGCCATACAGGCCATACAGGTAGATTGGGAAGATGGCAGGAAACCAAGGTTTAAGGGATAGAAGGACCATCTTTATCACTTGGAATGTAAATGGACTGAGGTACCCTCGGAGGCAAAGGCTAATTCTTAAATATCTGGAATTATCCACTGCCCACGTCTGCTTATTGCAAGAGACACATTTAAGTTTACCAGAAAGCTGTTCAATTTTTTCTAAAATCCCGTGGATAAAATGTTTAAGTGTTTCTCACCAGAAGTCCCAAAGCAGGGGCATAGCATTATTGGTGAAATATGGTGCTTTTGTTCCATTAACCCCTTAAGTGCTGCCGTTGGCCGTTGGACGTCGCGAGCACTACCTTCGTAGTGCTGCGCATGTCCAACGGCCGACGCGCCTCTGCCCGTTTTGCAAAAGTGCTGCACTGCGGCGAAATTGCAGCCGCGGCAAGTGGGTTAAAAGAACACAAACAGACTTCTCTGGGAGATGGTTAGTGGCCCAAATTACATTAAATAATACGGACGTAGTGTGTGCCTTATTTTATGGTCCTAATATTGATGACTCGACCTATATACTTAAGTTGCAATCAATATTGACACTGGAGACACTTCCCTATATTCTAGGTGGAGATTTCAATGTCCTATTGGACCCCATTAAAGATAGGTCTAATCTG
The DNA here is from genome assembly GCF_964263255.1 of Lissotriton vulgaris. Lineage (NCBI taxonomy): Eukaryota > Metazoa > Chordata > Amphibia > Caudata > Salamandridae > Lissotriton > Lissotriton vulgaris. The sequence continues at coordinate 2,088,894,037 of NC_141687.1, forward strand.
AGTCATTATACAGGCGCCCCAAAGATACGTCTTGCATTATTAAACCTGATCCAAGATTTAAATCTGACTGATGTCTGGAGAGCTATGAAGGGTAAACAACAGGGCTTCACGGTCTATAGTAAGAAATACGGTCACTCCTCTAGGATAGATTATGTCTTCATAGATAGACAGTTCTAAAATGACATACAGGGGATTACCGTTATGCTAAGCCACCTTTCAGACCATGCACCATTGCAGTTTACATTTCAGAGTAAAGGGTTGCAGGTACAGTCAAAATGGACGTTAAAGAGGGCCATGCTTCTCGACCCTGAAGTTATTGAGATTATGAAGTCTTTCTCTTTAGAATTTTTCCCGTTGAATATCGGTTCTTCAACTATGGATTTTATTTGGGCTGCAAACAAGGCATGCCTAAGGGGGAGATTACACGGTATCATATGCTTCAAGAACAGGGCAGAGGTCGTGGCACAAAAAAATATTAAGGGAAGAATAAGTCAGTTAGAGGAGGACAGAAATGGCTTAAATAATGGGGACTCAGAGCATCGCTTGCAAGTTTTGCAGGACCTGGGCGAGGCACAACAGGAATATAGAGGGAAACTGGATGCAAGGTGTAGAGCGCAATGGGATGCAAGAATTATGCAAAATTTTGAGTATGGGGAAAAAATAGGAGCTTTACTGGCATGGAAAGCCAGAGATAACCGTACCAGAAACGATATTAAAGAACTGATTGTTAATGGTAACGGGGAGACATCAAGTAAAATTGAGGATATGCAAACCTGCCTTCCTTCGCTGTTCTCAGACCTCTATAAAGAGGATCTGGCTCCATCCCTGCATTACATTCGCTCATGGCTGAGCAATAAACTATTGCCCACCTTGTCTGAGGAGGGTAGGAACAGTTTAGATGCTCCTATCACGTTGGAAGAAATCACAGAGCAGATTAAGAAATCAAAGAACAAAACGGCTGTCGTCTCGGACTCACTTCCAAATGAAGTATATAAGCATCTTGCAGAAGAGCTGTCTCCTGTTCTGGGCACTATTTTCAACTCAGTATATTGCCTAGCTGGTAGAGTACCCAACTCGTGGAAGGAGGCAATAATCGTTTTGATTTTAAAGCCAGGCAAGGACCCTTTAAGGGCAGACTCATATCAGCCAATCTCCCTGCTAAATGCTGATTACAAGATCTTTATGGGCGTTTTGGCGGGGAGATTGGCAAAACTGGTACCCAAGCTGATACATACAGACCAGAAGGGGTTTGTGGCTGTAAGGCAAATCCAGGAGCAGACACATCTAATAATAGGCAATATAGATCTAGCCATTCAAAGATCTGAACCCTTGAACTTAGTCGCATTAGACACAGCCAAGGCGTTCGATAGAGTCTGCTGGGTCTACCTTTGGGAGGTTTTGGAGGTAATGGCGTTTGGTCCCATTTTCATCCAAACCTTACGAAATTGCTATCAGGGAGACTCTGCGCGGATTCTCTTAAATGGTCTGTTAACACCAAGTATTAATATCCAGCGAGGAACTAGGCAAGGGTGCCCCATCTCCCCTCTATTATTTAATATTTACATTGAACCCTTGGCGCAGGCTATAAGGTTAAATGAATCAATCTCCCCTTATAGGTCTGAACTTTACAGCTCCAAATTAGCCCTTCATGCAGATGACCTGATATTATATACAAGTGACCCAGAGGTGCCGATTCCTTGGGTTGAGGAGTTATTGGTCGAATTTGGGTCCATGTCAGGCCATGCGGTGAATAGATCAAAAACAGAGGTTATGTGTTAGAATCTGGAGCAGTGGAGGGGACCAGTGAGCACAGAGTTTAGATATCTGGGGATTTATATTGTGAAAGATCTGGAAAAAATTCCTCAGATTAACCTAAACAGGGTGATTAAAGAAATTGACCGTCTTTTCAGTAGATGGAGAAATCTACCTTTAACCATTTACCGGAAAATCAATGTGGTAAAGATGGTCATTCTCCCTAAGCTTTCCTATCTATTTTACACTATACCTCTAACCTTCTCGAAAAACAGCATTAGTAAGGTACAGAGCAAGATTGGGAGCTTTGTGTGAGGGGACAAGGGGGTATGACTGACTTGGAAAAAACTCAGACGTAGACTAATTAAAGGAGGGATGGCTCTTCCCGACATCAGCCTGTATGTATTAGCATTCCAGTTTAAGAGCATCCGGATGCTACTTGTGAAACCCGACGAGTCAGCTTGGGGTAGACTGCTGGAAGAGATGCTGAGAGCTGAAGGCGGAGGAGGTAGAGAGGCTGTTTTTGAACTTGACCGCGCTCGACAGAATCAAAGACTCCAGATTTATTCATGGGTGGAAGCAAGGCTAAAACGCGGAATCGGACCGCGCGAGCACCGCCTGTTGTTCGAGCCCCGGACGGGGTTTGGAATTGACAGTGAGAGGAGGCCTCTCGCCGTGATACAAACAGAGGAAAACGGACTTTAAAATATTGATGAAAAGATCGTGGGACTGAATTAATTACGGCAGCAACACACCGTTTTAGGACATAATTAAAAAAAGACGGACACTCCTCCTCTCCCTCCCGCAGAACCATCCCACTAGAACAGAGAACAGTTTGCTGAATGAGAATGAACATCTAGTGCTACCAGCACTGAGTCGATTGAAGTGACCTTTAATGCCCCTGCTAGGAGTATACAGACTAACACAGCCCTGATGATGGTTTGGGGACACAGGACTTGAACCTGAAACGCATCGGCAAATTTAGGAAAGAGCTAAAATAACACATCTGATGTTGTTTAAGTATACAATATAAATGTTAAGGCTCTTTGTAAATTACTGTTTGGGTATTTGAAAATTGTGATTTTCAAAAACTAAGAAATATACCGTAAAGTGGTTGAAATATCATGTTTCGTAAATGTTTGTTGAATGCGAACTTTTGATATAATTTTTTTGTTTAATAAGTGTAGGTAATGTTTTATGTAAATATAAATGTTTGTAATGCACTGTGATGAAGCAATGGAACTATAAGTGCGTTATGTATGTTGTGTCTTTTCTCTCTCTGTCTATGAAATTTGGTTTCAGATGAGATTTTTTTCTACATAAGCAATAAGTGAAAGGTAAAATAAATACACCTGACCAGATTCAATTAAATTGTTTATTTGGTCTCTATAAAATCATAAACTTGAAATAATATATGAAGGGAAGCATTCTATGTGTATTTGAAGGAAGAGGAGGAGGAGGAGGCAAGGTTTTCTGTACAAGTTTGGGTTCCCCAGATTCTTTAAGTGGGTCTGTCTGAAGGTTTTGAGGGCAGCTCTGGAGTTTTGGCACAGGGCGAGACTCAGTTGGGGGATAGGCTATTATTCTGACCTGGCACCAGTTTGGGAATCGCCCGGAACCCTGGAGTGCCTGAGAGACAGTCTAGTGTTGCCAATAAAGAGGGCAGGAATTAACACCTGGATGGAACTGGTGGCACCGAAGGAGTACATTCTTGGGAATATCTGAGAGTTAAGATAGGCACAGGACTATCTAGATTCAAATATTTACAGCTAGTGTCCTGGTATGATGCAGAGAAGGAGGAGGTAAGGAGAAATGGAGAGATTAAGAGGTTGTGTCAATCTGCTCTCCCAATTAAAAAGGAAATCTTGATATGGTATTATCATCTACTTGAAGCGGAAGATCTTGCAATTCCTTCCCCAGAGGCGGTATGGAACCGAACCCCCATAGAATCCTCAGTAGAGTCCCTTTTTGAGCCGTCAATAAAGACACTATATAAGTTTATAAAACCTGCCTGTATGAAAAAGAATATTTTTTTGTCATTCATAGACTCTATTATTCCCCTGCTAAGATAGCAAAGTTCACTCCAGTACCTCCACCCAAATGTCCAAGATGTCACACACTTCTAGCTAATGACCTCTATGTCTTTTTTGAGTGCTCAGAATTGGAATCCTTTTAGAAAGAGGTGGGTGACTCACTTCGGGACATTTTTAAAACCAGGGTTGATGTTAATCTCTCCTTAGTCTTATTCAAAGATGATGGTTTCTTCTGTCAGACAGCCTCACAGCGAGACAGAGGTCTCTTATTATATATGATTCTGTTGGCGTGGAGAGAGATCTGTAACAAATGGAAAGATCCCCTCCCACCAAAAAGAGAGGACTGGCTCAAAGCCTTGTTTGCTATGGCCCGGCTAGAATATGAAGGTGTAGAGGATAAGTCATTAAACATCTGGTATCCTCTTATGAGTTGGGTGTGAAACCTTAGATTGATCTAACTGGTCCTATGATTACACCAAGTCCCGTATATAAGGGGAGGGGTCCGGTGACCTAAGCTTGTGCGGTAAGCCGAGAGGTCCTCAGTTAGCAAAAATGGCTTCACAAGATCTGCAGAGGCTTAAAAGGTGAGATGAGGACAAACAAAATAAATGAATGTGAACTTGTGTAGTGCAACGAATGCTCAATGCTCATGCAGATTGCTCCAATAGTTAGGGTCAGGTCGAGTCTGCTTGATACAAAACGGTCCAGAGAAAAATAAACAGTACCTCAATGAAAAAGCAAGCAGCAGATAAACACTAATTAGGATGAATCAATCTGTACGTAGTGCATGCATTACACAAAGAAAAGGAAGTGACGCAGGAAGTGAAGTCTAGCATGCATGGTGGATTTAGAAGGCAGCAAAGAACAGTGACAATCATGCCAGTGAAGGGTAAGTAATGGGTGGGCTAAAGGCCCATTTTGTGGGTCTGATTAGAAGTGGCTTATAATTTTCCAACACATTTGTAAACTAGCCTTTGCGCATGAGTCGGAATTATGAGTTTGAAGGTACTTAACCCATCTATTTATTATTGGATGGGTGGGCCGGAGCTTGCTGCAGCGCAAGATGGCCGCTTAGCAGAAGAGCATAGCGAACCGTCAGCACTGCGCTTCAATTATCCTGGCAATTGGCAACATTATCTAAGCGCTTTTCACAGTTCTAGACACCGCTAAGCGAGTACTATCTGCTGTTGCCTTCCCGGTGAAGGAGTCTACCCTAGACCGGACAGAAAATGCTGCGGGCCTTCGCTGCGGAGGTGAGGAGCAGATGCGGCCTCATGATCATCAGGCCCGAGCTTGCTGTGCAGGAGACCGCAACACCTCATCACCTGTTGCTGTCCTCCTCTGCGGCAATGTGGCCCTGCCAGCCCTGACACCAGCCAAGAGTGCTTAGCTCCGGCTGCTGCCTAATACCTCCTAGCACCGGGGTTGGTCCCTGTCATGTTCTGTGGTGCGGGCGGGCCGCAGGTGTGGATGCGTCGCTAGGTAGAGGTGGCCTGGGGTGTCAGCCTGGATCGCAACTGAGTGGACGGGGACACTGAAGGCCCGGTCTCGGTTTGCCCCACTGGACCGGCGGACTTTGTCTGCCTAATCAAACATGGTGAGCTGCTGCATTCTATAACTGCAGGGATTGGTTGACTCCTGCACTGGGCCTGCTGAAGAATTGCACTCTCAGATACTCTGCCACCAAGTCCACCTTGAATGTCCCGCTTGTGTTCCGCGGCTGGGGTGCCCACCTCCCCCCTGTCAGAGGGATCATTCTCTACCTACCACTCACGATGTCTAGCGAGGTCCCAGTGGTCTCGTGCAGGGTCAGTACCCATAACACCTGCTGCATCATGCTGGGGAGCCCAGCCGCCTTCCTCGCCTCGGTCACTTGCCAAGCAATGGCTGTCCCGGCCGGGTCCCCCCGCCCAGACCCCGGTATCTGCTGAGGGGAGATGGGGCTTGCTCTGGCCTGCAGCACCGGGCGGTGTGCATACGACTGTGAGATGGAGCCCTGTGACTGCGGGCCTAGGACACCTCTGGGCTTGCGGGCCTGACATCCCATACTCCTCAACTTCCTGCTTCGCATTATTGAGGTGAAGCTATTGTTGGCTCATTCACTCGTTTCTAGCCTGGGTGCAGGGGGAGCAGAGTCATCCCCGTCCTCGCCATATTGTGCTTTTCCCTGCTGCGGAGTGCTCTCCTTTCCTACTTGAAGACCTCTGTTGTGCCTCATCCAAGTGAAGCCTGCCCTGAAGGTACTTAGTACATCAGGCGGAACCCTGTTACCCCGGGGGGGGGGGTCTCTGATCGTGTGAGCCCTGTTGCCACTATCTTTCCTGCGGACCAATGCCACTTACAGACCTTTATGGCTCCCTTGAAGACATAGCTTTGCCTATTCCTCTGTGCTATTGGCGTACCTAGAGGACGTAAGCTGTATCTGTGCAAAGCTGACTTACCCTGCCGCTGCGGTCTAGAATATACAGCCGCTCCCCTTCCTTGCAAACGATCAGCATTATGGGCAGGGTGGACAAGACGCAGACAAAGCTCTTGTTTGACTCAAAGCAGACCAAAACTAAAGAGACGTAGTGGGCCCATTCCTTGGACACCCAGGCGGGCAACTCAGAGGAGGAACCAGGAGAGGTCAAACAAATGTTTGCGACAATACAGAAAAGTCTGGTAATGATGGATGGGAAGATCGAGTCCCCTTTATAACGCATGGACAGGATGTCAGAACGCTTAGACAAAAACAAACAGAATGGATAGCTATGATGGAGCACAGGGTCACGGAGGTCGAGGAGGCCCAGTCTGAAACAGATTTGGTACAGAAACAAATGGCCAGGGCCCTCAATTCTCTTCAGGATAAAGCAGAGGATTTAGAAGCCTGCTCAAGTCGGTATCCACCCCAATGGGCAACGCAGAACAATTCATAGAAAAGCTCCTTATCACCTTATTGGGCCACAAGACTTTCTTGGATATATTCGTGATTAAAAGATCCCATCGCTCACTGGGACCGCGCCCACCCCCGGGTGCCCAACCGTGCCCGGTGATAGCTAAACTGCTTAATTACCGAGATAGGTACTCAGCCCTGCGGCGTGCCAGAGAACTTGGAGAACTCCAGTATGAGGGCTCAGCAGTCTTGTTTTACCCAGACTTTACGATGGAAGTACAAGAAGCGCGGCATCAATTTAATCCCCTCAAACGGCAACTTCAGAATCACAATATCACCTCGCCATGCTTTACCCAGCCAGATTGAGGGTCAGTCTGGACGGCTCATCCCACATTTTTTCGGACCCAAAAGTTCTGCAGAACGCACTCAAAGACTTCCTCAGGAAGCCAAAACGTGATGTGGTACAGGAGAACTTACCTGCAATGACAGATGGATCACAAGAGGGCTTCCACGATGATAATGATTATGTCACTTGAACTGTGAAGGCCCCTTCCCGGAACTCGATATGCAGTTATGCTCTAGAGGTGTGTTTGCTCCATTTGGGCCTGCGATGGCAGTGCTGCTAGCTCTGGATGCCCTTTGTGACCTGTGAGGGACCTGTGGAGTGAAGCAGCTGTTCAGACTGTTCGCAAGTATTTGTAGTCTCTATGCTCTTTGGTCGAATGTTTATGCTTTATTTACATGATTAATGCAGACTCTGATATATATATGGGTTCTATCCTGAGAAGTTTTTTATATTATTTGTCCATGGCTAGTTGCATTTTTCCCTTTAGTTGCTTACAAATGCGGACGGTCTTTTCTATGGGTCTAATTGCCCTAATATGTTTATTATAATATGGATTTATGCCGACGGTTACTCGTAGTGCTTAGGTATCATCCGCCCCTGCGTGTTACACACTACACAGCTTGTTGCCATATTTTCTTAAGGGTAAGGGCGAGGTGGGGGATTCAACTGTGCTCACTTTGGGTTAGCATGGCGTGGGAGGGGGAAGGGGGGATTTCTGTGACTTTGTGTTTATTTTCCTTGGTTTTGCTTTTTTGGATCACCATGCTGCATTTTTATAGGGCACACACACTGGGTGGTGCACGACGACTCACCTTGCAGCTTGTATGATCACTAGAGGGTGTGTGGACACTATGGCTGTGTCAGTCTCTCCTTTGTACTGTATGATATGGAGGATAAGCTGAGACTGCTGTCCCGGAATATCAGGGGCCACAATGATCAGCGCAAAATTAGAAAAGTCATGACATAACTCACTAGACATAATATCGATGTAGCGCTATTACAAGAAACACATCTCCCCGTAGCAAGTTTCCCGCAGACCCGTGACAGAATCCGCTGCACTTTCCATGCTGCAGGCTTCACTACACATGCTCAAGGGGTCCTCTCCTGGATTAACCCCACAGCCCGACTCACTCTAGAGGAATTACACACTGATGTTAATGGTAGATATGTGGTATCCAAGTGTAAGGGGAGAGGTATGGAATGCATACTGATTAATGTATATGGCCCTAATAACGACTGTCTGTAGTTTTTCCACAACCTTTTTACCCTTGCTAGCCAGTTGTCCGACTTACCACAGATATGGGGGGGGAGGGCGATTTTAGCTGTGTGCTAAATCCCAACTTTGACAGTTCTGGTGGCCCACCATGACGCCTATCTCTGACTGCTGAGGTGATTTTGGATGTCCTGATGGAGCTGGGTCTGGTCGATGTCTGACGCTCTCGCTTATCCGAGGTGGTGGTTACATGCACTTTTTTTCTCCACATAATCTTCATACCAGGATTGACTACTGGTTTCTGTCAAGATCATTTAGATCTAGTATCCGAGATTGTGAAATCTTTCCACGTACCTACTCTGATCATTCCCCAGTACTACTTATATTATCTGCCCTCCACCAAGCACCCCTTCCCTTCACCTGATGCTTTACCCCATATGCATTACTAGACAAGGTTTTTAGGGCAGAAATCTTAAAAGCAATGGAGACCTTTTTTGCTATCAATCTCTGTTCAGTCACGCACTTCACCACGGTTTGGGAGACCTTTAACGTATATATCCTCGCCATTGCTATTTCTAAATATTCAGGAGTGTTGAGGTCGATTAGGGGTAGGTGGCCCCCCTAGAACAAACCCTGGCTAGGCTAGATAGAGAAACACAAGAAACAAGCGATTGATTCCTCACTGCTGGAAACCTTTAAGACTACGCTGGAGGAATACAACTCTGAGGTGGACTGGGAGGTTAAGCTCCTGGGTAAATATGCAGTAGTAAGAACATACGGAGAGGGGGAGCGATATGGTGCAGCCTTGGTGAACCTTATGAAGGGGCGCCGAGCTGCTTCTTAGCCCATAGAATTAACCTCAGATGCTGGTGAGAAGATTGCAGATAAAGTGGCAGAGTGTTTTCAGTTATATTATGCTGACCTCTACAAAGCTAGGTCCCACAACACAGCCTCCGACATGCTAAACTATCTGGATTATATTAAGCTGCCCTGGCTGTCGGATGAACACAGAGCTTACTTGATGCGCCCGTTGGAGGCGTGGGAGATTCATAATGCTTTGTCTACAGTGCGCTCCGGAGGAGCTCCAGGACAGGAAGGACTTACAGTGGGGTTTTACAAAGACTTTAAAGAACTTCTTACCCCTCACTTAATAACACTCTTTGAGGAAAACGCTGAGGGTCGCTCCATGCCCACTACGGTGCGGGAGGCCCTCCTGGTTGTCATTCTGAAACCTGGGAAACCCCAGCATCATTGCTCCTCTTACCGCCCACTTTCTTTATTGAACGTGGACACAAATTTTCTTGCTAAAGTACTAGCGAACCGTTGGCCCCTCTGATGCCATCTCTTGTTTTTTACCAGGACGCACACTTACGTACAATTTGCATACTGTATTCATGGCAATCCAACATACTAATCAAGAAACAAAGGTCGCCGCGAATTTTTTAGATCTTGAAAAAGCTTTAGACTTGGTGGAGTGGAATTTTATGTTGCTAGTCCTGGAGTGCATGGGGTTGGGAAACATCTTCCTACGCTTAGTCAAAACTCTGTACATGGCCCCCGCAGCCTGTGTGCAGGTGGGTAATGTAGTTACTGCTCCTCTGGCGATATCTAGAGGAACTCAGCAGGGCCGCCTACTCTTCCCTCTCCTTTACGCCCTGGTTACGGAGCCACTGGACTGGGCATTGTGAGAATATCAGAGCCATAGGGGAATCTGATTCCCTGGTTACAATCCCATAGTTTTATATTATGTGGATGATACTCTCCTATACATTCATGAACCCGGCCCAAAACATGTCCCCAGTGCTACGCGAAGTAGTGAACTTTGGAGAATTTTCAGGATTGAAAATTTTAACTGGGCAAAATCTATTTTATTCCCTCTAACTCCTGTGACACTCCCTGAAGACTTAGACTTCCACTTGACGTGGTCTACTGACCCGGTGCGCTATCTGGGAATCCAAATACATACAGACTCTGATTTAGTGTTCAAGGAAAATTATGGCCGAGCCAGTACCAATTTAGATGAAGACATCACGAGATGGATTTGTCTCCCCCTTTCCCTCTTAGGCAGAATCTCCATCATGTAAATGGTGGTCCTCCCCAGATTTCTCTTTCTGTTTACCAATATCCCAATGGTTTTACCGGCACATTTCTTCAAACACCTTAGAACGTTACAAATCAAATTGGCCTGGACCGACAAACAACCATGTGCGAGATGGGAACTCCTCACTCTCCTATACTCCATGGGTGGGTTGGGAGCCCCAGACCTCGACCTCTACTACCAGGCTGCCCAAGCCTCTCATGCATACTACTGGCTACATCAATAGACCCTCCCCCATCTACACATAGAGCGCCTTGCGCTGTCTCCTGCCCATTTAACGGGTGTGTTGTTCCATGCGCCATGCGGCGTAACTAGGACCCTTGATTCGAATAATGCTACCACACATGCCTGACACACACTCCTTAATCAGCAATCACTCTCCATATTATATTCCCCCCTCATCCCCACTGCATGGTGTGCGTGGCTCCCGCTCCTCACCACACCAGAAATGATAGCGGCTCTACACTCACTGTGAATTGACACATTAGGCTCTTTCTTTAGTGATGGGAAAGCTAACGTTTGGAATGACCTGTTAATGACCGAACCACCACCCTCCCCCTAAAAACATTCCACTATTTTAGAGCTAGAAGTGCAATGTGGGATTTACTTGGGGATGAGTTACTGGAACCCCCGGAGGCACTTCCTTTCTCCGCCGTACTTCACACAGATTCCCTGAGTAGTCTAGTCTTGCACCTGTATCCGAAGATGCAGGAGTTACGCCTTAACCACTATGCGAAAGCTAGACTAGAATGGAATGCCTGACCTGGAACTCACTATAGATGACGGCATGTGGAAATTTTGCTTTGAGGCAACTAAACGCATTTCACTTAATGGTAGGCACCACCTTACACAGTTTATATTTCTTAACCAAATTTATCATACACCTGTCCGGATACACAAATTTGGGTTGCGTGACTCAGCCAACTGCAAGGGAGGTGGTGAGAGTGAGGCTGACTTCACACACCTAGCATGGCTTTGTACCACTATCGCAAGATTTTGGCTAGAAGTGTTCTCTGAATGAAGTAATATTATACAAGAAACAAATAGCCCTGATCCGCTGCTAGCCCTGCTCGGCTACTCCAAATAATTGAAGAAACCTGTCAGATACCAGGTAGATACGGGTCTTCTGATTGCTAAACATGTAATAGCAATGCACTGTTCCCGTGGTCCCTCCCCGTCTTTATCCCAATGGTCTAGATATATGGTATTTTGCAACACACAAACTGAAGCATATAGAGAACTACTCCCCCACAGAAGCTGCCCGAAAACTTCTGGAGTTTGTACAATAACTACGTGTAAGCTCAGACTCAGGAGCTTTCCACGTCGCCTGCCTCCACACATAGGACTCAACAGTCATGACAGATCTCACCTGTATCGGGTTACACTTGCTTCCTGCTGCCCCATATGAGTTACTGTTTAATGCTCCTTCTAAATCACTGTGATAGTCATTATTTTTTCTGTTGAATGTAATTTGATATTACCATATGTGTTTGCTTTTTGATTTCTGATATTTGGAGAATTTCATGAGTGCATTTTTCTTTATGCTTTATAATTTCTAATTGTACGAAATTTGATTTTGTATTTTTGTTTTTTTTGTATTGATAAAATGGAAAAAAAATTATATATATTATTGGATGGGTACCTCATTCTTCAAAGAATTTCAGTAAGTCAACATTGCCAAAATTTAACTGGGGAAAGTATACAATATTTACTGTAACATGTGGATTTTGGTGCTCAAAACACCATACTTTATTTCCTGTAAACTCATAATAGGTGATATTTATCAACATTGATAACTTACGTACCCTGTGGTATTGTTATTTTTCAGGGGTGATAAATAACACCTTCACCTGCAATTAGTCCCTTGGAGCTTTTTGCTTGACACAATAGAACATCACCAAGCGACAGCAAATTACATGTCTGAAAGGCAAGACCTAAAAAGGACTTTAAAGTTTGCTCCCTTTAGACCTCAAACACTTAGGCCCCCATTAAGATGGTGGGCGGAATTCAGTTTACCGCCACCCTAGCGGTGCTGGGACCTGCCACCAGTGCTGCGGCGGTTCCGCACTGCCAATTAGGATGCGACCGCCACCCTGGCGGTTGCATCCCGCATACTCAACATTGCGGTGGGCGGTGCTGTAAGCAGCATTCGCCACAATGTTAACAATGCATGTTGACCATTGGCATCCACAACGTGGCAGGCCTTGCGCGGTGCCTGCCACCTTGTGAATGTCAATGTAGGGGGATACCCTGGGTACTGCCCAAATGCAGCCCCACACCCCCCCACCCCTCCGGGGGCCCGCAATGGGTCCCCAAACTCAGCTCTGCATGCCTTTCCACTGTGGAGTCTCCGCCCTGGAAAGGTATTCCACTGCCATCATCATAATATGGATGGCTGTGCCTGCAAGGCACCTCACCATATTATGGGCCCTTTTCCACCCGGCTGGCAATCGTAGCAATTGCCTAACGGCGGAAAATCGGCGGACGGTCTTTCCGTCTGCCGTGGTACCCCCCTCCATGCTAATGTGGCGGGATTTAAATGGCCGTCCGGTGGGGTGTTTTGGCGCATGGATTGCCACCGCCAGTCGAGCGGTGGCGATCTGCCTGCCATGCTAATAGGCCCCTAAATGTGTCTAGTTATCCATCAATAGGCTTATTATAAAATTGAAAACTATGGCATGGTAAATGAAGTCTATTGATGAAGCACTTGTTCATGTAGGCAAGTAGTAAACAATGTACCAAAGTGGCTCGAGAACATTCTTAAAATAAAGACAGAATGTAGAATATTCTCCCCAGTCTGCAAAAGCGTATCACTTCTAAATGCAATTGGACCTTTCTATGTAAAGTAAAATAATCATTCATATCAAAGCGTTATAACCCCTTACCATTACCTGATGATTGACGGTGTTCCCTCTAACTCTATAGTCTACGATGTTGTTGCTACATGCCATTTTTGTCATATGGTTTGACATTATGATTTTCTGTTCCACAGAGAAAAGAACTGATAAATCTGCCGTCTCTGGAGCCGTTAGGTTAAAAATCAATGTTGTAATAAAAGGCGAAGAGAATGTAGCTCCATACCATGTTCAGTATACTAGTTTACATGAGGTAAGTTAATGCTCTGCACCAATTGAATTCAGTATGTGCTGCAACATGGCACAGGTCTTAGAGAGGTTTCACTTTACGCTCATCAGTAGTGTAATTATCTAAATCTGTAGCTCCAATAATGTCTTGTTGTAAGTTAGTTGAGCCCTTAGTGCGGGCCTTTAAGTCTGCGAGTTTATTCTTCTACATGCTCATATTAGACAGGTCCTCAAAATTAGTGGCACATTAACTTGTAATTGTTCTTGTATAGCATTTTAAACTGGAGTAGGAAACAGAAAAAATAACCTGTCAAGTTTCGAATTTGTTTTGCATGGAAGGGTTAAGTTATATGAATAATCAGATCAGATCAGTGGAAAGACACACAACATGGGTGGCACCTTCAGACTCGCTGTTGTCCCAGTAAGCTCTGCCTATTTCTACCTGTAACAAATGGTGACTCACTGCGCAGACAATATTACACCCGAGAAACTGGCGAATTGGGAATGCCCATTGCTGCACTGAGCGTCAAGGCAACCCTCAGGGAAAATGCACATCAGTCATGTGTTAACAAAAAAAACTATAAAATAAACATGGGCATATCAACAACGATTATAGATAAACATCGCTAAGCGTGTTTAGCGATGTTTATCCTATCGCTGGATTTCATCGCCGTGATAGCCCTGTATCAACAACGCTTTTCACAACGGCCATGAGAAATACAATGATAGCGGGACAATCGCCGTTTTGCAGGGAACATCGCTGGTTTTCCAACAATGTTCCCTGCAAAACGGCGATAACCTTGCTGATATGGCCGTATCAGCATAATCCACCCCCTATGTTAAGCATAGGTAAGTCAGGATTTTAGCAGACGTTTAGTTTTTGGCAAAAACCGGCGTTTTCCCCGAAATCTAACATGTGCTAAAATCCTGTGGGCTGCCTTGTAAATATTGCGATGAGCACATCAGCGTTGTTTTACAAGGTAGTCCATCAGGGGTACGCCCAGTGACGCCCACTTTGCTTCTCATTAGAGATGCAAAGGGAGGCTCCGGGAAAAAGGGTGCTAACATGCGATTATGCATGTTAGCACACTCTTGTAAATATGGCGATAGTTTTATCTCTAATTTTTTGGCTTTTAAAGCCAAAAAGCGGGGGTAAAGCCCTTGTTAATATGGCCCACAGTAAGACATAAAGTGAGCCAATGTACATGCCCAGATTTGAGGAAAAGAGAAAAACAAACTAAGAGAAACGAGTAGCTTCTTTAAGGAAATCGAAAATTAAGTAAATGGAAAAGTGTGAAATGTTCATTGCTGTAGGGTAGAAAACTTTATACAGTGAATTATAAAACCAGACAAAGTTTTACAGTTCCTGGACATTAGTCCTTAGGTGGTACACGAAGGAAGTAATTCCTGATTTCTGTGGATTGATTTCTTAATCATTGAGCAACCATTGAATCCGAATGATGTTTCCAGGACTTGTACGATGGGGTATACCAAGAAAGTATGACCTTTAGCTTAGCAGTATTTTCACTGTTTGTTTACGTGTTACATAAGTGGCTTAGCCATGATACTGTGAATGCTGCAACATAAAGTACGTACATTCACTACTGACCTGCATTCCCTTTTATTTACAGAATCTCTTCCACCACTTGACAGAGGTTAAAGCTAATGGCGTTGTTAAGATACCTCAAATAAAAGGAGACGAGGCATGGAAGGTTTATTTTGATGATGCTGCACAAGAAATTGTCGATGAATTTGCAATGCGTTATGGAGTTGAATCTATTTATCAGGCCATGACGTAAGTAGATAGTGTCAAGAAACAGGGAAAACACATTGAATGCAGATTTCAGCAATTTCTTCAATACGCGTTTACATAAACACTGGATGTTAAATTATATATTCAGATTAGCAGAATGTAACATGTTTTCATAAACTTTTTTGCAAATAGAGAGGTTCATGATTTCCCTCCCCTCCATCAACAATACCTAGCAGATACACTCAGCAGATCTGAATGTATGGTTTATGCAATGCAGTTTTTTCATGTGCACTAGATAAAAAAAACAAAAACATATAGAGCACAATGGACTAAATCCATGCAGTAAGAAGGAATCATAAGAGCTAACCTTTGTATGTATGACCCTAGTTGTGTTCTTCTGGCAACTGAAGCTAATTGGAATCTTTGAGTCAGTAAGAATTGTTTTTACAAGTCAGTTCCATAGTACTGTGGTATTAACAACCTGTCAGAGGTACTAAGTGCTCCATAAATTACAGTATAATACAATAAAAGGGAATCTTACTTTTGCCCTGCAGTGATACAGAAGATAAAGCATGTTTACTATTACTGTAATGTATTATTTGGTCAAATTTAGGACCTCAATTACAAGCCCATTGTGTCACCGGTGCGTCACCTTTTTTGATGCACTGGCAGCGCAATGGGCTTGTCCATATTAAAAGACCCATTTCATGCATCACTCTGCGGACCTGACAGATTTCAAGGTGAGGTCTGATTGGGTGTGAACACATCCCCAACAATGTGACGACAGCCATATGAGGACTCAGGTTGGGCCTGGTCGCTTACAACATTTAGGTGGAGGGGGTCATATGGCCTCCCTCCCCCAGTGCCCCCAAGGCTCCCATCTCCCAGGGATTATATTTCAATGAAGGGTAAGGGCCCGTGCGTGCCCCCTCCCCGTGCTTTAAATGGCCCTGGTGACCACATCCCCTGGGCCAACACATTTCAAAAGGAGCGACAAGTGTGTGTCCCCCTCCCCGAGCTTCCAAGTGGCCCCGGAGAACCCGTTGTTGTATCATTAAATAAGAGGAGGGGGCCATGCAACCCTCCTTTATGAAGCTTAAATGGGTCCGGGGTCTCCACCCCCCTGGGGCGAAACTAAACGTAAAGTTTGAGTTGGAGCTGTTTTAAATCCACTTCCAGGTGGGAGCAAACCCACCTCGCCTGTCTGCAAAGCATGGACATGGGAGGTATGTCTGCTCCCAGCCAAAAAGAGATTTAAAATTGCTGCAGCGAGGTGGAAGTAGACTTCTGTTTCCCTGGAGGGACTACTGTGGGGAAGGAAACAGAACATAAATACCTACTCTGTCTGGGCAGGAGCAATGCGGGCACGGGCACTAAACCGGGAGTTGGCAGGGGTCCTCCCAAAGCCTCCAACTTTTACTTTGTGGGTACCCCTGGTGGACATGCAGATAATTCTGCCACAGGGTGGGGTCCCGGGGCATATTATGGCTTGGGGAGGTGGGCAGAGCAGGCCCATCCCCTTTTTAATGTCATTTGGACCCTGACTATTGGGTACCCTAAGTCTAATAAGGCTTTGGGAGGGTCGTCGTGGGGCTCCATGTGGCCCTCAGCCCTTTTTTAAATACATTAGGTCCCTGTGGACGTTCCCAAAGCCTATTAAGACTCAAGGAGGGGGTTCTTGTGGTCCCCTTCCAGTTAATAATAGGATTTTCCCCTTGGGAAAAGGGTCAATGGGGCCTAATAAGGCTAGGGGTAGAGGCTGCACGCCCCCTCCCCTATTATTAGGGGTTGGCCATGGGTTATGGGCATCCCCAGGACCACTATTGGCTTGGGGAGGGAGGTTCTACGCAGCATGTGATTGGCTGTCAACCCAAAGGCTAAGGGCTGCGTGGGGTTGTCTGCCTTTGGGAGGGTTGGCCAGAGAACTAGGCTGCAGGGTTGGCCAGAGGGCCTGGCTGCAGGTCGGGCCCTGTGGCCAACCCCTTACCATACATGGCCAAAGGCTGTGTGCACTGTGGTTTTGGCTGCTTGCAGGGATTGGATGCATACCATAAGCCCTGTGGGATGGGGCCCTAGGGGCCATTTTGGCTTGAGGAGGGAAACTGTACGCGGTGTGTGGTTGGCTACCAATGGGTGGTTGTTGCAGTGCCTGGCTGCAGGCCAAGCCCTGAGGCCAACCCAAACACTCTGAAAACAAAAGGTGGGGGGAGCTCACCCTTTTGAATAAAGCAAACCAGGTCCAGAGCACACAACAAATGTTTTGATATGGGTAATCACAGTATGTTGATAAGGATAAGATCGCACACAAATGTTCTTTCTGTTGGTTTTAATGAGTGAAGTAATGGTCTTCCTTTCAAAGGAGACCCAAGGAGCATGAAACCAGCCGACACGTTTTTCGTCAGATCGGGTGTTAACCCGTGACTCTTCGGGGCTGACATCAGTGGGAAGATGCGGTATCGGGGATTAGATAGCACAATGGGAGTACCCTTCTGCTATACCATGTTGGAATGATCCAACCCATTCCTTGGTGTAATATATGGAAGCCAGCCTACACACTTCTGCCTGTTCAGCTATCTTCCTCCTTAGAATGAATGTCAGGGCTTGCAGAGCTGCATCTCATTCACAGCTCTCAACAGCTTCCATTATAACTGCAATGTGATTTGCCTCTCACTGAATTCAAAACGGATAAAGTTTAAATAATAAAACTTTGCCCTTATCTCATTTATCCAGAGACGCAGACACACATCTTTACATAATCTGGGTGAAAGAGTTCTTTGGTACGAGCACAAAATAAAACAAAAAGATCACCTTCTAGTATGTGTCCCTGAAACTAACAGTGCAGACTACAGAACAGCAATGTTTAACCATAATAAATGTGTATGTGGCATTTTGTTGTGTTAGTAAAACCATGTTCAAACCACCATCTCAATATATCTAAATAAATATGGAAAAAAAAGGTTGCAGAGACGTTATGGTAAGGCTCAGGTTTTATTCATACAAAACAACTGAAATTCAGCAATTATAGTTAGCTGAGCTAACCATTACTCATACCCCGCAATGCACTGCTTATGACCTGACATATTACATCACTCACAGGTGTAAAACTCAGTCGAGTCATCTGATTAATTTGATCTGGCTAAATTGCCCTTCCTTGAAAGGCAGTATCTAAATCTTCTTGTATGAGTGTTTTTCAGTCAGGCCCACAGCTGTACAAAAGTGCCAGGGTCTTATAAGCAGACCCACTGAAAGCACCTGCTGTCATTAAACACCTACACAGTGAGAAAAGTTTAGTAATCCCTGAGGTAAGAACCAAGGGGCAAAAGGGTAGGGAAGTGAGAGAGAATCGCTGGACGGGATCTCTCACAGTGGATCTTCCTAGACTGGGGACAGCACAGACAAACCTCAGTACTGTGACTGATATGTCACTGTACCGGCTGTAAGGTAAACAGGAGACCACATGTAAATATACGGTTAAGAGCCAGAGAAACTTGTTAAATATATGAACAGCATAGGCTTACCAGTTTTGAGGTCAGATGTTGCTATGCTGAGCCCCCTGCACACTGGGATACCAGACAGGAACCACAGGATGCAACTGTACACCCCACCAGCTAAGTACGGAGTGTAAGAGGGAGAAGGATACCTGGGGGTATCACATGCAACCAAACACACTAAGATAAAAGGTCTGTGGCAAAGCTCAGGGAAATGAGAAGGGTAAAATTTAGTCCTGGGTGAAATTTACATTAAGCTTGTTTGGTTTGATTATTTTGAGGTTTTTTTGTAATTCGCTTGTTGCACGTAATTCTGAAAAGTATGCTATTATGCCACTTCGTAACTACGCACCATATGAGCGAAACGTGTATCACAAAATATATCATAAATGTGTGGGAACAAAAGAATACTGGCAGCTGATCTTCAGAATGCTTTTTTTTAAATGCATTCTTGCACCTAAAATTGACACATGGACACATTTCAAGTTCAAATATAGAGTGAAATGACGGCTTTGCAATTCAATTAATGTTCGTAATTTCATGTATTTGCCAAACGTTTGCCAATTACCAAAAGCAAATTATAATATCCTCTCTTAATGTTGACAGGTAGTCTTTGTAGTTTCCTTGAATTTTTTAAGTTAACAGGAACAAGTAATATTACATCATTTTCGCACGCAATTCTCCATTGATCTTATTTTATGCACCCATTGGAAACTTCACATATAGATACAACTTTTTCATAATCAGCATTGTCAATGACACTATTGTCATCATTGATAGGTAACCTTGACAAACAATCAGCTAGTACTTTTTTTACACCTGGAATATATTCCACTTTAAAGTGAAAATCTTGCAATATATACTGCCATCTGGCAATTCTAGCTGTTGCTTTTCCACATTCCTTTGTTGTAAACAAATCAACTAATGGACAATGGTCTGTCCTGACTTTAAATTGTGTTCCATATACATATTTACAAAAATACTCAATCTCCCACCAACAAGCAAGTGTTTCTTTTTCAAGAGTAGAGTATTTGTCTTCTGCACCTCTAAAGGGTCTTGATGCAAATGCTATGGTGACAAGATGACCATTTTGATTCTGCATAAGCACTGCACCAATTCCCACATTGCCTGCATCAGAAATGATGATACATTCACAAGATGTGTCAAATGGAGATAAAGCGGGTGCAGAAGCTATATATTTTTAGGTAGAAGAAATTCTTCATTACAACAAGAATCCCACACAAACAATTGATGTTTTTTCATTAAATCTCTCATATGTTTTGTTTTATCTGCAAAAGAAGGGATACATTTAGCATAATACTCTGCTAAGCCTAAAAACGACCTCAACTGGTCTTTATTTTGAGGTTCAGGAGCATCTTCAATTGCTTTCACCAAATTATGTTTACGGGAAATACCATTTTTACTAATAGAATGACCTAAATAGTCAACAGAGTCCATCCCAAATTTGTATTTCTCTTTTGTTAAGGTTAAGCTATTGTCTTGTAAAATTGACAGAACTTTATGTAAGTCTTCTGTGTGCTGCTTCACATCCTTTGCAAAGACTAATACGTCGTCCTGAAAATACAGAACGTTATAAATGTCTTTGAACAATTTATGCATCACCCTCTGGAAAACTGAGGAGGCTGAAACTAGCCCAAAGGGCATCCTTTTATACGTAAAAGCACCCTCAGATGTTATTAAAGATGTAAGATGCTTACTATCCTCATGTTATTCAATCTGATGGTACCCATTATTTAAATCCAACGTTGAAAAAATAGCAGCATCCTTAATTTTAGCAAACATTTCTCCGATATTAGGTAGAGGATGTCTATCAACCCACACATTGGAATTTAGATCTCTCATGTCCACACATAGTATCACTTTTCCCTTAGGTTTATGTACAACGACAACTGGCGACAGCCATTCAGAAGATTCAATCTCTTGTATCACATCCAATTTACACAATCTTTCCAGTTCATTTTTAACAGTATCTCTCATTAACAGTGCTATGTTCCTAACCTTGTGAACTTTAGGAATGGCATTGTGTTTAATATGATTTTATGTACAAACCTTTTCAATAATCCTAACTGAGAAGAAAATACCTTTGGAAATAATTTTTCCCATTCAGTTTTGATATCACTAGTGACTTGGGCAATCAAATCAGAATATTCCAATACTTGATCGGGGTGATTAGGATCCAAAGTGATTGACAAGTCTCGTTGTTGTGGCCAGCCCAAAAGACAGGAACCTTCTCTAGCTACATAAACCTTTGCTGATATGGTTTTACCTTTGAAAGAAAGATCAGAGACAAAAAAAAAAAACGTCAATTGGCTTCTTACCACATCCTACAAGTTTGATGTCAGGTGGAAGCAATGTAAATTAGGAAATTCCTTTAACCACTCATCACCAATTAACGTATGTCTTGCCCCGGAATCAGCCATAACTTTTATATCTTTGTTACCTATTTGTAACATACAAAGTGCTGCGTCCTTAATGGTATCATCAATTTCATATACAGCCCGTAAATATTCAGAATCATCAATGTCACTGTTAACCTCTTTAACATTTTCAGACTTTGAGAACTTACATTTAACATTTTTATTTTTAAATTATTTTCTATTTCTACACATTCTGGTAAAATGACCTTTAGACGTGCAATATTTGCATACTTGACCAAGAGCTGGACAACGTTTATCAGAAGCTAAATGCCCAGGAAAACCACATTTAAAACAAACATATTCTTCTCTTTCTGAATTAGTTCCAGAATTAGAACGTTTGTTTGTGTTATCTTCAGCATATTTTTTTTTAGAATGTTTATGTCAGACTCAATTTTCTTTTTATCGGACAACTCCTTCATACCCAGCTTCATGTCTTCGAAATGATGTGCAATATCAAGAGCTTTAGTTAAAGTAAAATTTTCCACAGAAAGTAATTTTTCTTGTAATTTGGCATCAGCAACATTATGTACCATCTGATCTCTTACCATTTGATCATGAACATTTTGATAATTACATTTTGCAGCCAAAATTCTTAAATCCTTGGCAATTGTGTCAATGGGTTCATTGGATAATTGTTGTCTACCGAGAAATTTATGACGAGCAACAACTACATTCATTTTTTTTATGTATTGTTTATCAAGTTGATTAACAGCATACTCATAAACATCTATATCTTCCTCACTAGAATTATCTGTGGGTATGTAGGTAAATGAGATAACACCTGTCTGCCTTCAGCACCAAGACATTGTTTTAGAATAGCAAGCTTTCGTTTATCAGTATAATCGTCACCACCTATTGCCTCCATATAAGCTTCAAAACCTTCCTTCCATTGTTTCCATTCTAATGGAGGTTCTCTTGGAGATGACAAAAATGGAGGTGGAGCATTGAAACCCTTCATCAAAATATAGATGAATAAATTAAATAATACAAAAGAAAAAAATGATGTCAATGTTATTGGGCTTGTGCTGTGTGTGTCAGCGTTAAATGTAGATGACACATAAAAAAAATATATGTTGTGTATTCACCTTAAATCCACTTAAAAATTAAGTTGCAACTGTTAATATCAACACTCGTGTTGATCTGATATTTGAGCATTATAAAGTAACAATATGCTGTGTGTATCATCGAAGATCCACACCAAATCCAAATTGAAACAAAGCTGTGTTCAATTATAACAATCTCCGTGTATTTTATATAAGTAATATTGATGGTTAAACAGCTGGCATTAGTGCTAAGCAATGGGTCACACAATTTTGCACGCCCCTAGGAAAATCAACAAATAAATGTGAGTGATGAGTAAAAGAATGTGAACTGGTATGAAGCAGGTAGCCAAACGACTAACACCACATACTTTGACAGACTGCATGTAAAAATAGCCTTAATTATTGTCTCAACCCATGGAAATGATTCAGTAAATCGGAAGTGATTTCTGTATGGGTGTCACTCAGTTAGTGTTCTACAGTCCAGTCTCATACTTTCCACTGCCTGTTCCCAAGCCCCACCTAGGCCAACCCCTAATTCCTTGCAAATCTGCCTACAGGCCTGATTCAAGCCTCAAATGGCATTCTTTTAGCTGTCTCTTGCCTAAAATTGCCCATGTTTCAATGTTTTTCAGTATAGCTCTCTTTCCTGGTTCGAAACCTTGGCATGTAGGTCTTTGTCTTTACTGGCCTGAGTTCTGACAGTTTGGCAGTGTGCCATAAGATAATGGGGCCCCTGAACACCAGGGAAAGAGTGAAGGAACATCCACTGCGAAAGGATTGACATCTCTGTGTTTGAGTAATGTATCACTTAAGGACTCCATACACTTTCACTTTTCAGCTACCTCCACTTCTTGTGGAGTACAGCAAGTTTCTGCTTGTCTCTACTACTATAAAGGCCTCGTGTGCTTCTCAAATCAAACAGCTGGACCCTTCCATCATGATTTATTACAGTTATATATCTAGCTGGATATTTGTTAGAAGTCTGTTGGCACTATTTAGTCAGGGCTCCCAAAACCAGAAAGCAGAAATGGTGAAAAAAGATACAAACTGGGCCAGTAATACAGAGTTAAAATGCAAGAACATATGACTGCGTCTTCAATAGATGCCCCAACTTGAGGTAGAATAGTTTCCCTTTTCAGAGACTGGTTGAATCAAGGACAAGAGACATGGATTGTTTTCACCTCAGTTTAGGAGAAACAATATGTTGTGATGTTGGATGTTAAGTTAGCAGGCTGAGCAGTGCAGTAGAGTTTGTGTATTAAATAAATGGTTTTAAAAAGATGTGCTTGCCTATTGGCAACCAATGTATTGAACGCAGTGTCAATTATTAAATCATAATTTCTCAGGCTGAAGTTTATCTATGCAGGGGCTTTATCGATATATTTTATTCAAGTTATTCTCTATATCCTATTTATTTTTATAAACTTAGAATGTCTGATCAAGATCAATTTGAAACCTGCTTCTTAACTTTGAACAGTAAATTGTGGATATTATTCTATATCTAAATCCTTCAAAGTGCTTCTAGGTGTGTATCTTTAAGTTGTTGACAAGATCCATGACTGGTAGTGATTGAGGTTTGTAATTTACTACCTGAGACAGACTTCTTCTATGTTAGGAAGATAAAGGAGGTCTTGCCTTTGCTTGAACAGTCCCATAGCGCCCAGGCAGTACTGTCCCGTGGCTTGGTAAGGATTGACTGTTTGATCAGAGTATATTTATATTTTAGAACTAAGAAGCACGCAGAGAGCAAGTGGACACTGTACAAAAATATATGACGCAGTATACCATAACATTTAGATTTGTCAGTTGGTTCTAAATCAAGCACGAAATGCTTTTGTCCTGTCTAGCACTAACTCACAGTCAGAGTTGAGAGGAAATTGTGAGTATTCCGAGTGTAACAAGGCCAACTCCACTGAGATTCTAAATGGTCTCAGTTAAGCTAACAATTTCTTAGCTGCAAATAACCTGGCCAAATAAAATTTGTGCACATATTTAGAAATGAGTGTAAATGTTGTACAAGTCAAACCTGTACCACTCATTAAACCCCCTGGGAGAACCAGTGACATTAATTCTTAGCAGGCTCCCTGACAGTCCAGGGCACTGATTTATGTTGATAGGGGAGCCAGCATTTGATCCTCTCTCCCCCTCCTGCCTCGTCCACTTTCTGCTGGACTCTTTGCATGGGAGAGGGAGGAGAGCGTGTATCACCTTACAGCTTTTGGTTGGGGAAACCAGATGTGAGACTTCCTGGGTCAAGTGATAGCTGGGTGCTAAGCCCATCTGGTTTGTTTCCAATGTTTTCAATGACCATTTGCATGTTAGCTGCCCCCTCCCAGTGCACTAGTCCGCCAATGGGGTTTGTAATGAAGGAAAATTGTTGACCCCACTGTATCCTTGGCTGCCAGGTCTCACTGGGCACTGTAATTGCCTAGGGCAATTAAAAGATGAACCAAAACAATGGCCCTGAGGTCCGAGTACTGCTTCTTCAACGAAAAATACCAAACTTCAGCAAATGACAGGGATTACATTATATTCGGCCCCAGGACAACAATGAACACCGGGTCTCACTGTTTTGCTACCTATGGTCTGCTGGCCTTTGCAAGTTTTATGGGGTCTCATGAGACTTTTTCACAGCTTCTGGACAGTTTTTCAGTTTACTATCTCTCTATTGAAAGAGAGCTTCAGGGATCTGCCCTCCGATCCTTAGCTCCTGGTACCTTCCTAGGCTAGGGTTTCTCAGCTTTGCACCCTGTGGCCCTTAAGGCAGGTTACAGTGCCTACTTAGACTTGAAATGAGGAATTTCTAAATGACATGCAATGAGGAATTTATTAAACGCTACACTGACACAGAGGTATCTAGGCGCTAGTTAGGCAGGAGGACAGGACGGCAGAGGGGTCAGATTACCAGATTACCTGCCCCATAGCCTGCTGGCCCCTTGATTGGTGTCTCTTTGACCAGCAGGGGCCAAGGGTTCTTATTCAAGGCTAACTACTACAGGAACAGCCCACAGAATTCCTATTGAACCCTCTCATTCAGAGTCTCCAAAATGTCCCCCATCTACTATCTACCACAGACACAGTGCCCAGAAATACAAACCTCAAGTCATCTTGCCATCCCCGCATCCCCTCCTTGATCCTCCCCTGAATTCCCCCACTCCCTTACCCTACTCCCCTCCGAGTTTTGCTTTGTCCCTATGAGATGAGCATGCCCAGGCTTGTCAAGTGGAATGTCAGCTAATCACCCTTTGCAGAATTTGCTTCCACCTCTTTACCAAGAAAAAGACTACTCCTTTATGACTAGGCCTTTTGTCCAGCAGCAGTATGTATTGAACAGCTGCCCATTAGAATATTTAAACCAGAAGGGATGTTCAAATACCAAATCTCATTTGGACAGGTACATGCAAAGAAACTACACATGGAAATGCATTGGAAAAAATAATGCCAAATACGTATATCTATGCTAACGAAAACAAAGTGTGCATTTTGCACTTGCACATTCATTTATTCACATTTACCTAGTGCAGAGCCTTCTAGGCTACTTGTGCAGCAGCAGGGCTTATTTTAAAATGTTGGCACTGGTGTTAATAAACAACCGCAAAGGTGCACCACAAAATGCTTCAAGTAACAATATTATTAATGAGTCGCGGAAAAGTGATGTTTTTCTTGTTTTTTCAAAAATCTTTATTTTCAATCGTTAACACCATACAGCCGACGCGTTTCATCCCTAGGGGACTTCTTCAGGGCTTGTTAAATGGACAGCAATGCTTCCAAGTCAATCCTAAAAGTCGAAATTCTATGTGGCGCCTTTCCCAATGTCTATGTCTTTATAAAAACTTGATGAAGGCCTGGGCTAAGTCTTCTAAACCGATTTTTCTATGTCTGGAAAGTCTAAGATGTGGGTGGTACGGACTTTGTGTGGTTGTATATCAGCTCTGCCACGTAATAGAGATATGTTTATAAACCATCAAGATAATCTGTATTTATTTCTAATGTCCTCTGGATATAAAAATTATGTAAACCACTTGGACGAGGATGTGGGCACTGGAAACCAGTCGGGCGATCGTGATAAATCGACCTGCAGTCATCCACAAAGCCTTCGCCCTCTCCGAAATCCGCAATCCGATCCGCCCAGGATGTTGGCACTGGTGTCTATCACTGAAATCTATTTTAACACAAGCTAACTGTGAGTAAGTCTCGTTTAGTGAGACTCAATCACAGCAGATGTCAGGATACAAGACATCCACGTTTTTGGGGCATTTAGTACGTCAGGACACACATCTTAACAATAAACTACTATACTACCTTGTATATTGAGAAATAGGTGAAGGAAACGTGCTAAAGCATCACAATACCAGGTATAGTGTACGTGGACGCCACATGAATATGTGAGACAACCAAATTATCTATGAAATGCTGATTATTATAGTCATAGTTTGCCCTACATGACACATAACAACGGCGAAATGGCTTAAGCTCAACTGACGGTTATTAATTATGAATTGTGATGGCAAGATTGAAGGATATTGTAAATGTATATTCATTTTTATTGTGCTTGCTACCCCCGACAAGGCATCCAAGCACTTTTTGGTGTGTAGCCCAAAAAGGATTAGTGGTGAAGTATTATAGGTAAATATGAAATTCATTTGAGATGTAGGCATTTGTTAGTTGGATTGAAAAGGATAGTGGAGGGATAAACGAGGGAAGGGGTTAGAAAGTGTTTATTTGGGTATCATAGCAGTAGAAGGATGTTTGGAAAGAGTAAAGGAGACATGGAGGGTGAAGAGTCTCTAGAAGAGGATTAAGGACAAAGATGAGGTATCAGCTAAGTCTAGGAGGTATACCTAAGGGAAGGGTTTAGAAAGGCTTACTGGCTTGGGAGATCTGAATAGTAAAAGAGGTTTGAAATTATGGAATGAGCAGTAGAGTAAGGAAGAGTATAGAAAGGGTTATTTTGTGGATTGTAGTAGTGGAATGGGTTCTGGGATGACTCAGAGAGTGGAGGTAGAGGATATTTTGAGAGAGGTAAAGGGTGAGAAATAGGGTAGTGCATTGGAGAGAGTAGTAGAATGAGGTTTGGGATGAGTCAGAGAATGGAGGTAGAGGAAATTTTGAGAGAGGTATAGAGTGAGATATAGGGTAGTGTATTGGAGATACTGAATTAGGACAAAAATATTCTAAATAAAGATACATAAGTACATAGAAGGTATATATGTATAAGAAGGTAATATATCTAGAGTTTAGTTGTATTTAATAAACTTTCAAGTGTCCCTGTACTTTAGGCAAATTTGTTTTATTAATACCTTGTTTTTTCCATTTAATAATTCAATAGTGAAGCAATTATAGACAAATAGTTATGATTAACATGTACTTATTTATACAGTGAACTATATACAAGTTAAATATTGACTAGTATACCCATAGCTACATTGTTAACCCCTTCCATGCTCATGACAAGGTCAGCTCATCATGAGGCACAGTTGAGCTGTGCTTATGACGAGCCTACCTTGTCATGAAACTATAGTATTCAAGCATTTTCAGCACAGGAGGGGAAAACCCCATAGCAGCCAAGGTGTTAAACAGACCAAACAAATATCTATATATTTATAAACATAATTATTAAACATATTTATACAAAGGAATACACACATCTAGATACACACATGCAATCAGAATAAATGCTCATGTACACAGAGATATGCTGTATATTTATATTTGAGTATGGTGGTTATGTGGGGAATAGCCAACTCGTATTCATTCTTCTGAAGATAAGATAGCTATCCGTAGACCTTATGTTTGGGGGTAAAGAGTTCTATAGTTTGGCTGCTGAACAGAGAAGGAATTGCCACCAATGGTTTTTTGAAGCAAGGTGTCATTCTAGAGCGGAGGTTCCTTTGTTGAATGAATATGGTGATTTTATTCCTGATGAAGAGTGACCCTGTTCCATGTATCTCATTGTGGGTGATACAAATCAGGTTGAATGTTGATCACTGTAACCAATGTATGGCCTTCAAGGCAGGGGAGATGTGGGTGTGTAGCTTTACATATAGGAACAGTCTGGCAGCAAAGTTCTGAATCCTTTGTAGTCTTTAACACCTTGGCTGCTCGAGATATTCTTCCCCTGTGCTGGACCACAATAGAAACGGGTGTGGTCATGACGAGCTCAGCTTGTCATGAGCACACGAGAACTGTGCCTCATGATGAGCTGAGCTCGTCATGAGCACCGAAGGGGTTAAATAGTTGTTAAAGATGATCTGTGGTAAAGGCTATTGGAGTAATCAAGTTTAGATAGTACAAGAGAGATAGTAACCTGGACCTTGTGAAAGTCCCAGGTGGGTGAAGATGCATTGCAGACATTTTTTAGTAATGAAGCTTGATCTTGCTAGTTTGTCCGCATTTATTGATAGCTTGGAATCCAAGATCATTCTGAGGCTTCACACTTTGTTTATGCGATGTTCCCAGATTGTCAGGCCCAGCAGCAAGTGGGTCATTAGTTTTCCATATCGACACATATGAGTATTTCTGTTTTGGAAGCATTAAAGTTGATCAATGCCTCTAAGGCAACTGATAATTTGTGAGTTTCAAATGTCTTTGGGGCTTTCCAGTTGAAGAAGTTTTTGTGTATCATCTGCATAGTTATAGCATGTGAGGTAAAAATGATTTAGCAATGCCAGTAATGACTTCATGTGGGTGTTAAAAAGGACGGGTGAGATGGTAGAACCTTGAGGGACCCCTGCTTTTGTGAAGTATGGTTTGGATGAGAAAGGGGGCCTATGGATAACATTTGTTCTGGTTTGAAGGTAGAATGTGATCTAGTCGAGAGTAGTCCCCTCGATGCCGCCGTTTGTAAAGTCTTTGTATTAGATTTTCATGGTCAATTGAGTCAAAGTCAGCTGAAAGGACCAAGAAAAAGTAGCCCGGAAAACCTTTTCCATTCAACTGAGGATATATAACTCAATGATGGCAGATTCTGTGCCTCTTCCTGGATAGACCCATATTTTGAAGTCTGAAAGTATGGAATTATCTTCAAGGAATAGAGACATCTGGGCTAATGATGCTATTTCTATCTGTTTTCCCAAGAAAGATCCATTTGTAAATGGCCTGTGTTTGTTGGGGTTAAGCAGGCCCAGGTTTGTTTTATTTAGTAAATAGATGCATGTATGCATTTTTAGGTCTTCTGGAACTATTCCTGTAGTTCGGGAATTCTTGATGATTCTTCTAACTGATGTGGCATCAGAGGTAGTTAGAAAAATGTTCTTGAAGGTTTGTGGTGGACATGGATCAGGTGGGCTGCCGACAGTCCTGCATTATCACGCCACTCGTGCTACATCCTCCCGTCTTTAAGTTCCGACAACTATTTGTCACCTTACTGCTGAAAAAATGGAATAAAGAATAAATAGTTACATTTGATGCCATTTACGATATCGGATTTCCCCACGTTCACTATAATTGGAATGGTGAGAATCTTTACATATCAGATAAAGAGGGAGGTGCATTAAAGTGCTACATAGAGCATATGATAAATAGCTGTGCCTTTGAGAGATTTTATTGTACATACCACATTTTGAGGCCTAATATATTCCCTTTGAGCTTGGATTAGTGTAATAAAAAGTTTCGGGAACGAATCTTGTTGGCTGTGTGCCAGTTTTAAAAGATTTACTGAATAAAAGGACTCAATTATGGAATTACTCTTTACGCTGCTTCTTTGATTCCAGAAAGAGTGCACCTTCCAATTTCTGTTTTCAGTCCTGTGTGCTTTGACCAGGTCCCAAAAATTATTTGTGTGCCATTTCATATTTATTGATCATCATACAGTTATATACAGAACAAAACTCACAATTCGCACATGTTCTATAGCATTTCACATACATTTTTTTACATGTATCAATAGAGAATATCCTGCTCCTCCTGAATGCCATTCTGAAACCGAATGAGAACCACTTTCCTTGTCACAATTATTCCCCGCTCAGACCTCTCTTGATAGCTAGGTCGCTTTGTCTCAATTCATTCACTTTTTGTTTCCATTATATTTCATTTTCGATCACAATTTATACTTAACCATACTATTTATCTTCTCTGTAAAAGAGTGAGGTCTCATGATAAATTGTAGGCAATTCAAAATTAATGTTTTTGATTTTTGCTGTTTGCACTCTTAATTCTGATTCATTGTGCTACCTGGAACAAGAACCACTACAATATATAGATAATAACTCCCAACACTGCCTCAATTTTTGATTTACATCCCAGTAGTATATACAAAGACAGTGTACCTCAGTTTATTGTACTGTAAAAGCCAAGAATGAAATATGTGGCATGCAAATACGTAGATTATTAATTGAAATTCAGAACAAATATTGTGTTACAGGATACATGAGCTTCTGACAGAGCTTCATAATTGATACTAGTATTAAAAATGTCAAGCACAAAAATAAGCTCCTCATAATCCTGCAAAAAATATTTATTCCACTAGAATGACAGTTGTTTCTCGTATCTAACATTTTTCATTTATTTTGTTCCATTTTGTTTCCATAGTCTTATGCCCTTAGCAGAACCAAGAATTACTTAATTCTATTTGCAAACCTATAAATATGAATATACTATTTCGGTGTATGAAAAAGATATAGCAATACTTGAATGATATTAGTCGATTTCATATTTAAAGTAACACAGTAGTAATTGTGAAAATAATATATGATGATCCCCTTAGGAAAATGTGTTCTGACCCATTTAACTCCATGGTTTGTTTTCTTTTAACCCCTTGCGTGCTGACGACGGCCCCCGTCTGTCATGCAGCATGGTGGGCGTGTGCTGATGACGGCTGGGGGCCGTCATGAACCCGCCCACTCTTTAAAAGCGCCGCACAGGCGCAGAATCACGGCCACAAGCAAGGGGTTAAGCTACCTGATTTATTGACTTCACTATCAGTGAGTCTCACTGAGTGTCACTCAATGTAAAACCTATTAAAATGGACTGGGGGTGCTAGCCACCCCTGTGTCCACCTATTACAATAAGGATCACTGCTGTGAAACTGGGAAAAGCGGCACTAGGTTGGTTGGCCATGCGTTGGCAAGCTGAACAGGAAAACTGTCACAGGGGGACCTGGCACGAGGTCATGTTCCAAATAATCCCTATTTACTATAATGCTTCTCTGTAGGGTAACTTGGGACACATATCTGAGCATATAGTTGTAAATCTTTCTTACGCACATCAGCACATAACACAATAGCATGGAATCCTCATTATGGCACAATTTTGATAACATGGCAGAATTAGAGATGCAGTAACGATGCAACTGCGTTAATCACTGTCGACTCTATTGGAGAAATCCCCTTTCAGAAATAAGCCTAATGCTATTTAGATTAGATTAGAATATTTTTAGGAATGCCAGCCCCCCAGTAGGCATGGCCATTAAGTGCAGCATCTGCATGTTTAGGCTCTGACATTAAATCGGGCTGATGGAAAACTGGACCCTCGTTTTGCAAAAGGTGGTATTTTTTATTACCGGATGTTAATGGACATGTCTGGCAGCAGTAAAAATGTCTCCCAGTCCAGAAGCGTAAAACATCCTTTTATGTCAAAAATGTCCCAATGGATTATTCTTGAACTGCTACCAATTTACCACTGGTGGTAAAAATACTGCCTAAACTGATTGTATCGCTAATTTATTTCCTGTGATACACTATCAGGCATAAATAAATGGTACTGTTTATAAACCAAAATAACATCAGTTGAGAGCTCATCGTACATTCAACCAGCTGCCACTATCTCAGTGTAGGTTACCTGTGGTAACTACACACTAAGGGCCAGATGTAGGTCGGTCGGTAACGGCCGAAAATCGGTATTTTCGGCCGTTACCGACTAGTATACAAGATTTTGCATGTAGGGGTCAATATTTTACCGAATCGATAAAATTACCGAATCGGTAATTTTACCGAATCGGTAAAATAAAAAAATCGGTAAATTTACCGATTCGGAGCCACCCATATGTAGGTGGGACTCTTCAGAGTCCCAGGAGCCTTAACGAATCGGTATTTTACCATCAAATCCAATTTGATGGTAAAATACCGATTCCGGTGTGCATGCACATGTGTGCATGCACACCTATGTGATGTGACAGGCAGACCTGCCCTTAGGGCAGGTATGCCTGCCACATGGCACCTGTGCCTGTTTTGGGGGTGCCAGAGGGTGTCAAAGTAACACCCCCTGCACCCTTGTAAAATTCGGTATTTACCGATTCGGTAAATACCGAATCGGTAATGCCCATTCATTCCTATGGGCTTCAAAGCCCATAGGAATGAATGGGCATTACCGATTCGGTATTTACCGAATCGGTAAATACTGAATTCATCCGATTCGGTATTCCAGCACATCTGGAATACCTACATGTCGGACCCATTGATTTACCGATTTTAAATTACCGAATCGGTAAAATTCGGTAATTTAAAATCCGTAAATCTTTCCTACCTACATCTAACCCTAAGAATCTGTCCATTTGCTCCTGTTGCTGCCATTTAAATTTACATTCTCTGTCCTGTTATTTATTTACTGTGGTACAAGCAGCTGGCAGCGGTTAAAAAAATAGTTTCACTTCACTTCACTGGCTGATGACAAGTGGAACGGTGTGAAGAATCTGTGTATAACACCTTGCAACTTTGTGATCTTTTTTTAACTTTCAAGCTTCACAAAGTGTGAAGCTTATGATTTTTTGCACCCCCACAGGCAACTTCATCAGTATTTCACAGCAGTAGGAAACTGTTCCTTTTGCAGCGAAGGCCTGCACATAGAATCACACGAAGATCCATAAGTCCCTGTTCGCTGTGTCATATTCACATCCTCACACAGTCTGTTTTGTACCTAGTCTCACACGCTTTATAGATTAATACTACTACTTATTGTGCGACTCCTGCTTAATTTCAGCAGACACCCACCATGCCCCCTTTCTGCCACTGACACCAGGCTGATACTACAGTAGTCTAGCCCACTGGTGTAAATAAACCTTCAAAAGGCCCCCTACATGGTATGTGAAGGGGCCACTGTCTTCCAAATGCTGTGATGCACTTTACAACACTTCATACCTGCACCATGAGGGGCTGCTGCCAGGCCATCACAGGCACCATGATGCAGAATGGCCCACGCTGGGAACATCCTGTACAAGGAAATCTGGGTTGCAGCTGGTACATTGATGTATCACTTGCCTCAGGACACGTCGGTCTAAGCCAGAAAACATAACCCAACCTAACTGAGGCTAGGTTTCAGTACTTCATATGACACCAGCGCCTGCATACCCTCACGGATGACAAGTGGCGCTCTACATGACTGATTGACTGATTGGGTGAAAAAGAAAATTCACACAGAAAAATATTCTAGTATGTATAGTATTTTAAGGACAGTTAGATGTCCTCTGTTACCCTATTACCTATATCATGTATATTGCATAATTTCCTAAATCTTTCATTAGTTGGGTTAAATGTTTTTGGAGAACGATTTTGGGAGATAAATGTTCTGCCCGATTCTCAAGGAACACACCACTAGCTCAGAATAATCTGTGTCTTCGTACCTTAAGACACACTGCCTCGCATTATAATGTGTGTTTGTGGGCCTGTGTACACAATGCAGTGCTTAATCTGTAAAAAAAGTAAGTACCAGGACCTGGTTACGAGACCTCTGCAGCTTGTACCACCCATCGCCAATGCCAGCGCTACCAACACAACTATTAACCATCACACACTACACGTGTGACAATTCAGACTATTCCATGCCACCAAAGATATATGAAAGGCTTTGACAGCAAGTATTAGTCCTCTTTAATGTATATTGAATTAATAAACATGTGCTTATCTCTAAATTAGATAAACATCGCCACCATGTGACAGACTGTCCTAAGGGCTGGTTTTAAAAATAAGCCACCAGATTCATCATTGTCATGTTTTGCGAGTCCTTAATAGCGATTATTAAGGAATCGCTATTAAAGACTCGCAAAACGGGATTCATGTAGAAATCGCAATATTTATTGCGATTCCTACAGCTTCCTTATTTGCGATTCGCTAATTGCGAATCGCAAATAAGGAATGACTCCCCATTCATTCCTATGGGCCTAACGGAATGAATGGGGAGTTATTTCCTATTTGCGATTAGCAAATAGCGAATCGCAAATAAGGAAGCGATTTCAAGGGTGCCAGGGTGTCCAAAGGACACCCTGTAGCACCCCTGAAATGGTAATGTACACTGGTTTTGCGCACACACATGTCCACAGGACATGTGTGTGTGTAACATACAACTTAGAAAAATGCACTAAAGTGCATTTTTCTAAGTTTTCGCTATTTACCACGTAGTCAGACTTCGCGGTAAATAGCGGCCCCAGATTGAGAATTCGCAATTTTTAAATGGTTCATGAATTGCATTTAAGGAATCTCAAATTGAGATTCCTTAAATGCAATTCATCGAAATTTAGCAATTTCTATAATTGCGATTTTTGCATTTCGGATGATGAATCCCAAATGCAAAAATAGCGCTCGCAAAGGGCCAGATTCTCAGAATCTGGCCTTTTGCGAGCCGAATTTCCTTTGATAAATCTGGCTGTAAGTGCCTTGCCTAGCACTCGAAAACATTAGCTCAAATTAAGCACTGACATGCATAATGTGTTCCAAGTGTATTTTCAATGAGAAAAGCAGTAGAGTTGTTGTGAAGGAGTACATTGTTGTATAGAGTCCGTTTTACAGTGTCATCATTAGATTCTTGTGGTGTATTTTAATTGAGTTTCAGTCTTCAGTTGAAAGAATCTGTTTGCGTTGCTTCCTTAATTCAACAAAACACTCTGCAGTTATCTAACCAGTGTTGTCCTTTATTTGAACAGTTGCCGTAAAATATAATTTATTTCTAGAGCATGCTGATTTAATTTTATCAGAACAGTATGAATCCATTTTTGTTAAGCATCAATTGAAACCTTTGCACATGTGATACTTTGTTTTGATGTCTTCACAAAATATCTTTCATCAGTTGTAGAATTGCCATCTTTATGGACTAAATTGGGTTTCAACCTATTATTATTGGTAACTTTATTTATATTCATCTGCATCTCTTTTCCTCATAGGCATTTCTCCTGTTTGTCGTCCAAGTACATGTGTCCAGGTGTCCCTGCAGCAATGAGTACTTTGTTGGCAAACATAAATGCATTTTATGCTCACACAACTGCGTCCACCAATGTTTCTGCTTCAGACCGGTTTGCTGCTACCAACTTTGGTGTGAGTGTTATTCTATTGTATTTTCTGTACTTCTTTATAGTCTCTCCTTGTAATTTCATATCAATAATGTTTTATTCAAATTGACTGGTTTGATTATTTTATATCTATCTATCTATCTATCTATCTATCTATCTATCTATCTATCTATCTATCTATCTATCTATCTATCTAATATATATATATATTTTGCTCTGCTGTCCGCCATTCACACTCTTCACTCTCGACTGGGTGCTCTGAAGCGCGGTGACAGACTCCGCGCGGATCAACAATCCATCAGCTGACTCGTAAAAATTGCAAAAAGCACTCACAGGAACATATTAAATCACTGATATTTATTGGGTTTAGAGTACACCTCAAGACATGTTTCGGCTTGCCGCCTTTATCAATAGTATCAATAGTATCAATAGTATATATATATATCCAAATCAAAGTTTTGCCGACTTCAACTTCCACGCAGGTGATAAAGAAAAGGCACAAACTCCTCTTTCAGGTTTGGGAAGATTTTAATGCTCACATTGAATAGACATTACGCGTTTCGACTGTCACAGCAACCTTGATCACATAACGAAATGCGTTTGCCATTGTTTTTTAAGTACCACCCCAACGTGGCATGTGATTCCTGATAAACATGGAAGATATACTATAGAAACAAAATTAATGATGTGCAAAATAAGGC
Organism: Lissotriton vulgaris; assembly: GCF_964263255.1. Classification (NCBI taxonomy): domain Eukaryota; kingdom Metazoa; phylum Chordata; class Amphibia; order Caudata; family Salamandridae; genus Lissotriton; species Lissotriton vulgaris. The sequence continues at coordinate 2,088,930,070 of NC_141687.1, forward strand.
AAAACTTGTCATAATAAATAACAACAATATACAGCCGCGGCGGGCAATGGGAGTACCTGCAAGGTGGTGACATAGGGAGGGGGAGGGGCAGGGTGGGGGGTAGTAATGTTTGTATTACAGAGTTTAACAGGTAAGTAAACATTTAAATAAATAAAACGAATTTCGTTGCTCGCACTGCATCGCATTTGGGAATACAGTGCACTCAACGAAATTCGTTTTATTTCTCCAGGAGAGAAGCATACAAATAGACCATGTAACAGACTTCCACATTCTGCAGAAAAGTCCCATAAACAGAGATTCGGGTGAGGGGCTCGAACAATCTTCATATATTCCCCAGATAGGAAGCAACGACTTTGCTCTCACGTTTTGAAGTCCCATTGGATCATGCAAAAATTGTAAAGAGAGGAAATGACCATAAGACAATTTGTACAAATGTCCAGTGGTCCCCAAATCACACTTTTACTCAAATGTTCTTAAAGCATTCCCTGCATCATATGGCTCCCCAGTTCTTGTAAAGTGTGTTGAGAAGCTAAGGAGCTTTTCTGTTCTGCTCAAATCCTCCCACTGTCCAGCCCATCCTGCACATCTAATGAATTAAACCCATCCAGCTATCTCACGTCTAGAATATATACTGTCTTGCAGTAGTTACCATAAGCTCAATACATTATTATAACCATTAAGCATGAGCAATTCTCTTTACTGCCGCATTTTCAGACAGAACTCACTGGTTGGCGTCCCCTTTCTTCTTCCTAGCTATTAGGAGGTATGGCGACTACATTTTTCATGGTAAGGCAGCCAAATGTTGTGGGCTCAAACTGGCCTTGTAGTAGATGCACAAAGTAAATGTCGCTTTTACAGGCTTTACTCTGACTGATGGTGTTGTGAATACACAATTTCCTAAGTATATTGAGGATCATGACATTTTTAATTCCGCTCAAGCATGATGTTGCCAAGCTCAACGAGATTGATCACAGCTTTCCTAGGCATTAAACTTGTCTTGGAATAGAGGGCTTGATGTCTTCGGGCCTCATTTCAGCTTATTTAACCCCTTTGATGCTGATGATGAGCTCAGCTCGTCATCAGCCACAGGGGCATGTGCGGATGACGAGCTGAGCTCGTCATCTAACGCGGCTTTTTGAAAAAAGCTGCGTAGCGCAAAAATTACCACCGCAGCGATGCGGTTAACATAGCATGCTCTTCAAACATCTCTGTAAAACAGGAATGGTAAAAGACTGTGCCCCGTTGTTTCACTCCACAGAAATATCATTTTAAGAGCTGCTTTACATTTGTTGCTGTATTTAATGGATGCCCGTTCTATTGTAACTCTACCTAAACTGAGACGCTGCTCTGTGGCAGTGCTCTGTCATGCTGGTCAGAGGCTCTGTGGACATTGAACTTGACATTCTACTAGCATCCATCAAGTGTAAATGGAATCTTGAAGTCATATTTCACTTGAATTAAATCTTTCAGGAGTGTGAAAATAAATAGGCCTGTGTGAAATTTTATTTCTTCAGATGTTGAAAAAGAAAAAAAAATTGCAACATTTTGTGAAACATAGTTTTGTTGTATTTAATGTAAATACCGAACACGAGGACAGTGTATACATCACATTATGACATTTCAGTAAGAAACTGGTTTGAGGAGAAAATGTTTCCTGCACAACATTACGGGGCATATGCTCAAGGACTCATCGTCGATTTAGCTGCACTTTTCCACCCAAAAAGTGTCTATAGATTCTTCGCCCTATTCACAAGCCTGTGCTAACAACCGACATTGACAGTTTACCTGCGATAGCTGGCGCTAAAAACAACACCAAGGCTGACAGCGACAACTAACTCTAATTATATGCAGAGTAGACGTTCCCGTCTAAAAACTCACAATAACACAACTTAGCGATATTCTCAACGATCAGCCAGATCGGCGATGCAGTCCAAAAACAGACTCTAAGGCATGTTAGCAGAAGGGACTTAATACCTGCTTTTTTCTGGTCTTAAGTAGGACAACAACCTGCTGTATAAAGAGAGCCCAGCCAAGAGCCACATCTGAAGACCAACAGATGCCATGGAGCTACTGATCATGCAGCGTGGAAAGCCATGAGGGCCACAACACCCACCGCCAACACCCTCAGGACCACCTCAAACAAAGGGACCACTCCCAGACTACCACTGAGGCAGCGCAGATCATGACAGAGGACCTTCCAAAAAGCAACTGCCTCAGAGACTTAATGCCAGAGGATGTCATTGCCCACTACAGGATCCTGACTGCTCCCTACGGATTACACTGCGGTCCAGCAGGTCTCACACAAATCAAATCCATTCTGGACCTACAGGCCAACAGCATCATCGCAGCCTGGGCACCCACTCTGCTCTTCAGGTGGGCCTACCTCAGTGCACCGCAACTCATCGCCACGTGGCAGTAGGCCCGTGCCGGAAGCAGTGCCTCAGGTGCCACCACCTCTGTGCACCACTAGTCATCGTCCCGTGGGGCTACCCCACAAGTCCGCCTCCAGGAGCCAACAGCAAGTCTTCGGTAATGCCACTGGAACCCTTCACAGTCACGGGGCCACCGCCCGGGCCAGGCAGGCAGCTGGAAAGCCTAGGTGGAACGTCTAGAGACGTACTTCGAAGCGCACAACATCCTAGCACCACAGTGGCGGCCCACGCGTAGGCATGTGAGGAGTGTGAAGAAATGGCCTGTGGCTCTGGGTGTGGTTCAGTTCTGGGCTCTGGGCATGGTTCAGTTCTGGGCTCTGGGCATGGTTCAGTTCTGAGCTCTGGGCGTGGTTCAATTCTGGGCTGGCCACAAAAGTAACTATGACGTGTGTCTCTGTTGTAGTGGTGGCGCCACCCGGCCCCTAATCAACAAAGTTGCAATGTAGCATGAACCTGGAGGGTGGGCTAGCCCAAATGGATTAATAAAGGAGCGCAAGACCGCTCGGGATCTTGGCTCATATATGCCAACTATTGTGTGTGTATCTTCATTGCTGCAGCATAAGCCAAATGCTTGGCCTCAATCGCAGTTTTCTTCCATGCCAAACGTGATTGCCCAGTTTCTACATACCGGCGGCAGTAGTTGTGTCCTCTGTTCTGTTATGAAAGTTTTGTAGTTTGTACCACATTGTTGTCAATATTCATGTGCTATGATTCTTATGTGTGTGTGCTGCATTATGGGAAATTCACCCTTGCAGCACTGATTTTGCTAGCCCTTAGAACTTTCAGGCTGTGTGCCTTTCACGTTTGTGCTTATACAGTGCTGAGATGTTGCACACTTGGGTAAATTGGGGTCTTGGTGGGAGTTGGGACTTTTGGGCATGGTTTGCCCGCAGATGTATTGTTGACATCAGGGGTTATTTGTGCACGTGGATGTGTCACTGTGTTACCTGCTCCTTTACGGATGTGGTCCACACTTAGCCATCTCAGTATCGTGGCATGCACCATGTCATGATAATTGGACTGCAGCCATGCTAATCGTCATGCAGTGTCACTTGCATTGTCAGTGTGGCTCATGGGCCTGCAGCTTTGCTGGGTTCAGCACATGTGCATGGGTTTGTTGTAAGATTAGTAATGTGTGGGAAGGGCCCCCTCTGAGCACATTGTTGATGGGGGCCTACTTGCTGTTTCTATGTGTGCTGCAGTATACCAAGGATATCAGGGACATGATCCAGAGTCATCGTGAGTGTGCACTGTGCTATACTTAATTGTGCATGTGTGCCATTATACCCATCTCCCCCTTCCCACCAGTCTGTGGTCATTATTCACCCTGTTGCTGTTTGGTCAGGTCATGTTGAGCAGTGTCCGGTCCCCAACTCCTGCCAGCCGTCCAGCCGTCTCCCGACTGATGACTGTGGACAACATCTCATCCAGCTCCTGCTGTGACGCTGTACTCCCAACTCCAGTCTGCATTGCTGCCTTCCGGTTGTTAGCGAGTTTCAGCTTGGTTTTGCGCTTCACATCATTCCAGCGCTTCTTGCAGTCCTCCACTTCCCTTCTCTTCACTCCGACTGCATTCACCTTGGCCAAGATGGTCTGTCATATTGCATTTTTAGTTGCCAATGACACAGTGGAGGTGATGAACAATTGTTGGTGGTGTTCTATCACCTCCGTAATCAGACACTTGTTTTCCTGCGGACTGAATCCTCTTCTTCTTCTTCTTCTCCTTGCCCTTCTTCTTCCCCGAGGTCCCTGGATGCTCCTCTGCAGAGTTTATGGGGTTCTGGTTGATCCAGCTTCCTCCATGGTGCATCTCAGTTGTTTGTTTTTTTTTTTGCAGCTTTTATGGTGATTTTTCCCGCCTGACGTGGGAATAGCAAGCCTGGCGCTGCTTATTGCTTATATTTTTATCTCTGTTGGGCCCATCACCACTTTTTTTACGTTTGGGTTGCCTTTTTTATCGCGTCCCTGTAAGATTAACGCGTACATTTGACGCGCTATCGGGAAACTAGCGCCTGTTGCCTGCATGTTGAGAATACATCGTTAACATAGTGTTAGTTTCCTGCGATAGACGGCATTATGAAAAATTTTGTTACCCTAGGTTGGCGATAATTATCACCCGTTCTTGAGAATATCCCACTTCCTGTTCCTGTGAGACCTTTCTTCGCCAAATATTGTGTTGTGAGGCACAATTGTATGTAATGCGAATTTTATGAGTCCAAGAACGATTTTGCACATACCTATGAAACTATTTTGATGTGTTTTCTGCTACGGAAAGGGCTCAGAAAAATCTTCTGTTTTCTAGATTATCTATACATCAGGCTACCATTAAGGTGAACCTGGAATTCTTTAATTTTTATTTTAGGACTTTGTCTGTATGACCGTATCTTGGCCAGAGGCTGCACATTTTTCAAAGTTAATCCGTCAGGCCCTTCCTGGACTTACATGAAAGTGTACAATTCATATCTTCAGACCCCACGCTGGTTCCAAGTCAATGAAATAGAATGTCCTCGAGGAACCTTGCTTTGCACCGTTCCATTACTCTTTCTGATTCTGTTCAAACGTCGCAGTCTGTCTGGGAAACAAACACCTTACTCCACCTGTTTTTTTCTGTTCCTTCCCTTCTTAACATACAAACCATGTCGAGATTTTTCAATGCTCTTCCCAAAGGAATTGCCCTCTTTTATTATGACTGAAAGCACACAAAAGAACCCTAAAAACTCTCCAGTTCTCTTTAAATATGCATATAGTTGCCAGCCAGGGCTGTCTATTTGTGTTGTTGTTTCTTTGCCAGGGCACCTTGTACAAATTGTATCAGCTATGCGAAAAAAGCAAGTTGATTCATGCCTGTGAGCCCCCCTGAAAAGGCTCATTGAGGGAGATAGCCAGAACACATTCCTGCAATTGAGACCATCATCAGTTGCTGCAGGTTCAGGTTCAGGAGCTCAAACTCCGTACTGCTCAAGTTTAGGAGGCTTCGGTGGTGGAGTCCATTGAGCCTTGACAGCTTGCCCTAAATGAAATCTCCCTACCCCAACTGAGCCTTAATGAGGCTCAGCAATGATGGATTGCCACCCAGAGCAGAGTATATGGTCGGGGCGACAAGCCAAGCAAAAGATTGTACTGGCTGGCTTCCCATGCTCTCGCCGACAGGATTGTTCCCATTTTCCTTGACCACGGCTTGTGTATAGATACTAGTGGTATTGTGGGTGCTCTTGCAGATATCCCTGCAGAATATTATAAGACTCTTTATACTCCATTGCTGCCCCACTTACTGGTGATGTGCAACAAAGACATATAAAGTACTGATTTTCGACAGTGTTGATTGAGGCTACGATTGTTGTCCTCCATAAGTTAGGGTAACCTCCGGAGTCTTGCGTTTCATATTGCCTGATATCCCTCTTTAATTCTGAACTTAAGATCTATGCCAAAATACTTGCTAACTACTTCTCCGCATTGTCTCCATGCTGATCCATTTAGACCAAAGTGGCTTCAAGCATCATTGTCGGACTCATCATTGTATTCGATGAGTGCAAGTGACAGTGACATACCATCACTTGCTGCCCAGGTCTAACACTTATCTCCTCCTTTATTTTTAAAAGGGTTTTGACTCAGTTGACTGGGACTTCCTCTGGGATTTATTGACTTTGAAGGATTTTGGTCTCCGTTTATAAGAGTTGTGTAAACTTTGTACACTGGCGCAATGTTGAAGAACAGACTGAACGGGGGATCCCTCCTGGCTATTCCTGATTTGCAGAGTCACTACACAGGGATAAACTCTGTCCCCTCTCCTATTTGCTCTTGCGATAGAGCTCCTGGTGATGTGGGTTTGCTGTGATGCACAGATACAGGGTTTCTAGTGGGGGGCGGGGGGGGGTAGGTGCCAGAGGACCGTATTACTCTTCCCAGTGACAATGTGGTCCTCCTTTTGCATGACCTCTGTTGCTGGCTGTGCTCCCTCTCTCCGCCAGGCGTCAGGGCTCCAGATTATTGGTTCCAAACCCATGTTGATTCCTTTGGCAGGCCTAAGGCAGGATGATTGTTAGCGGGACTCTATTCCACTTCACAGACTGAGTTCCTTTATATTGGCATCTACATCTCCATGGTCCCCACTTTGGCATGGTCATTGAATGTAAAACCGTAGGTGGCCATATGAAGAAAGATATGAAAAAATGGTCTTTCTTACCCTCAATCTCATGGTCCACATTGCACTTTTTAAAATTACGGTCTTGCCCGGGTTTTTGTACATCTTGCCGAACTTCCCCCATGATATCCTATGACCTGGGTTCACTCTGCTCATGCCCTTATACTTCCTTTCTTGTGGACTCACCAGGTCCCATGTACAGCATTTTGCAAATGCATACAATCCACCTTTGATGGACGTCTGGTGGCGGCAGATTTGCAGCTCTATTATTGGGCCTCCCATCTGGTGGTCTTGAATGATTGGATGCATGGGGGACGCGGTGATCCCGCATATTGCGTGGACCTCTCCCTCATGCCATAGAAGGAAATTAAACGCTGCTGATATGGGTCACTGATTCTCCAGGCTTTACTGAACTTTACTGGAGTAGTGTTACGGATCTGGTGGTCTACCGTGATATGGTCTGGTTGGGGGGTAGGATCATGCTCCAGACTCCCCTTTGGAGAGTGTAAGAACTGGGGGCACCAGCTTTCAAGGGGGTAGCATGGCTCGAGCAGGAAGGCAGCCAGGGGCTTGCGTGTAAAGCAGCTACTTAACACACTCATTCAATGAAACACACAGTGGTGCAATAATGGAGACCACACCAGTAGTTGTATTTGAAAGAAATCAAGATCTTTTATATAGGCTTTCAAATAGAGCGATGCATTATTAATTCATTAGCATTTCAGGTAAGCATTTCATTAAGACATTTCATAAATCACGTTCAGATTGCATTTCCTATGAATGGGTGAACATTTCATTAAAATAATAACTAGCGCATCTAGCAATGAAACACTAACTAACCCCGCCTGTCGCATCAGACTCTTTGACAGGCAACGGGGTGATTGTATAAACCTGGAGGATCCTACAAGAAGCGACTATAGTATGCGTTTAAGTAACACATCAAACCTCTCATGGGCGCTTTTCCTAGAGGGTAATAAAACATATCGGCAAGTACTTCTCAGTCTAACAAGGAACTCCAAAGAACACAGCCTCTAGTCATTAGTGACAAGCCTTTCTTCTTGTGAATACAGGTCGGCTTGCGACCTAGATCAGATCATCAGAATACTATGGAAGCCCTCCTCTGCAAGAAAATTCAGTACAGTGAAGTGACTCTCCCTCGCATTAACCGCATCGCAGCGGTGGTTATTTTTCTGCTTTGCGGCATTTTTAGAAATACCGCGTTACATGACGAGCTCAGCTCGTCATCAGCACACGACCACCGTGGCTGATGACGAGCTGAGCTCGTCATCAGCATCGAAGGGGTTAACAAGCTGATAATCTGGTGCACGATGTATACTTCAGGCTTGTAAATATGGCACACTTTGAACATATCAGGCTGGTAAATATGGTACACTTTGATACATATCAGGCTGGTAAATATGGTACACTTTGATACATATCAGGCTGGTAAATATGGTACACTTTGATATATTGAGGAACGTGTCTGACCTTCCAGTTTCCAAATACTCGAGGCACATTCAGAAGGGGGCCAACAGGGCCCAGTCTTAGTTAACCCCGGGGGAGGGGCGACCTCGGGCCTCTCCCGGCCTACCGCCCTCCTCCCCAGGGGGTTACCTCACTTCTTCGGCCCTCCAGGGCCCTTGCGTTGCTCAAGGGAGGAGAGGGGGTTCCGACCCTCTCGAGGCCTCACTCGACCCAGCGCGGTGCAGGCTCAGCTTCAGGGCACCGGCGCTGGGGATGAGGCAGGGGCCGCATGCGGCGCAGAACGGAGGCGGGCTTCCTGGCTCCACGACCCCCTCCGCAACGAGATGGGGCTTCCCCGGGTGCCGGGGCTCGGCAAGGAAGGCCCGGGCAGGCAGCCAATGACTGCGCGGCTGTGGCGGGGGCGCGGCCGGTGATGCGGCGGCGCTCCCGTCACCTGACACAGGCCTCAGGGGCTTCAGGCCTAGTGCGGCCTATCCTGCATGATGCGTTGGCCCTTTTCCGACATACGAGGGCCACCGAGGGTGACAGGATGAGGCAGTGCTCTTCCCGGGCGCAGGGGCTCCAGGCGGAGGGTGATTTCCGGCCCAGCGTGGCCTATCGAGGATTCCGGCGGCCCTCTCCTGGCATACGGGGGCTGCCGAGGGGGGTTCCATGCGACCTCTGAGGAGATTCCTAGACGCCTCAGGAGGGCACAGACGGCTCCGGGTTGTGGCGGTGAGTCAACCGGGGCAGCGCTCTTGCCTCCCTGAGTGCTATGGGGGCAAACACGCAGTCACTGAAGCATGTGAAGCTCAAGGCACTCGATGTGGGGGCACTCCCCGGGGCACTGCAGGGCTCAGGGCAATATCGTCTTCCAGTCTGGGCAGTCTCTGTCACAGCGCTGGGCAGGGGGGAGCAGGCTTTAGCGTTTCTCACACACAGTTCAGTCAGGGGGAGACCGGTAGGGCCAGAAGGGCCCACTGCAGACAGGGGGGGTGCGCAGGGCAGCACAGTCCAGTACCTGGTCGATCCCCCTAGCATTCCCTGGACTCAGGAAAACAGTTTTCTTGGCGCTTGGATGGTTCTGCGCCCTTGGTTGCTTGTTTCTTGAAGTGAAAGAGGGGGGGGGGGTGATGAGTTGAAGGCTTGAAGAATTTCTCCTCAGTCACTGCAGATGGGCCCTGAGGTTCCCTACCACTGGGCCAGATCAGGGGGCTAGCTTTGGACACCTCACCCAGCTTAAGAGGCAGCACCTAAATCCTGTCACTCCCAGTATCATAGGTTCCTCACTAGGCCCTCCCGCCTAAAACTCCGGCGTGGGTTTCCCAGCTCAGTGATGCCCCAACTGACTAGAAAGTTTCCCTCCCTTTCCTTATATAGTGTCAGTTGGCAGTTGGCAGTGGCAGTTGTCGCCTCCCCTATTCTGGAAGGTTCCAGGAGCTTCCCTCATTCTAGCTATGGACAGGCTGGCAGGCTGGTATGGCAACATTGTTTAAGGGTTCCAGCCAGCTCCTGGCTACTAGAATGCACCTATACAGACCACGCTGCAGTAGCAGGGGTCAGTGGCAGCCATGTTGGGGAAAGAGAGCACCTGCACCCTGGCATTGATTAGCAATGGGAGGGTGCCCAGAGTCCTAAAGCCAACAAAAAGTAGGTGGAAAAAATGAGGGAAGGGCAAAAAATCACAGGGAAAGACCACCCTAGGGCTGACAGGTCTAACAGAGAGGCACTCTGCCCCAACGTGTAGCGTATTTGGACAATGGAACTGAATTACCATCTCTCAGTTTGAAAATGTTTGACAGGGCACCATTAAATGCTGTTTTTCCAATTCACAAGCTGAATTTCACCTGCATCATACTCAGTTCTTTCGTTACTTCCAGATTCAACGTACCTTATCTTATCAGCCCTCTTTGCTGGGGGCCCCAGAGTAGAGCTGGCCATTTCCTCCCAGATCTGTATGATCCAAGCTAATGTTTTTCACACTACTTATTTGATGCTGGAACTGCTGTGGAGGGCGATTAAACTTCCAATGCCCACTTGGCATCACTGCGGTGCTGATACCGCAGACTTCAATCGTGATTTGGATGTGCCCTGTAATACACCGATATTTGCTCTACTTCTAGGGGCTGATAGAACGCTCTACTCAGCTTGCGGTGCTGCTGGAAGAGCTGGGGGGGCAGGAGGTCTGAGAGATACCTGGTGGGCCTGGGGTCCTGGAACTGGACTTCTAAAGACTGCCACTGATCTAGATGTAGTGTCTTGCGAATTAGAAATGATGGAACCCTTTTGCCTCCAGATGGACTCAGTAGAACTGTGACGTAAGAATTAGAGTGTAATGCATTGAAGGCTGGTTTCAAATGTTGAGTGTGCAGTGACACGCAGAAGAATAACAACATGTATTACTAAGCTCCGTGTATGGCGTAGTCCTTTGTGGGTATCCAAGCTGGGGAGGATGCAACAACTGATGTCGAGTTAGGGGATAAGTAACTTAAGACCAACAATGCTCTCCCATAGAATTTGCTGTGGTCCAAGCCAACTGCTTGTGCGGGCCACGTGTGTTGCAGTCGAAGTGAGGAACCAATATTTAACGCATGTGGAGTCAAACCACAACCCCCGCCATCAAGAAGTTAAAAATTATGAAAACATTGCAAAGAAATCTTTGTGAGGATGACCTGGAACCTGCTGATCATATCATATGTGAAGGAACCATCCTGCTAACCAATATACAGTCCTACGTAATCGGGAGCATAAACGCTAAAGGAAAATACAAGCAGGTTTGAAAGAGCAGCAAATAGTTACAGCAAATTTGAAATATAGCATTGTGATAAGAAGAGCTGTGAAGCCAAGGCCAACCAGATGTCAAACAGTACAAAGAGACACCTAAAAAAAGAGTCAGATGCTAGAAACTGTCATTTGGTTACCAGAGCTGAATAAGGAAAGTCATGCCATGGCATTAGGTGGAGTAGCCTCAGAAGAAGTGCCCGCAGCTCAGAACAACTCCAGAGATCTCCAGAAAACTGAAGGATACAATGGAGCCCTAGAGGAAGGTCACAGTTCCATCGACTGGTCAGGATGATCCAGATCCTAGAACAGCAAAAGGCCTTAGAAATGGTTAACATAAACAGGTTCATATTGAGCAGCCGTGGGAGCAGGAAAGAGCTCCACCCTCAATGTCACCCACTATCAGAAATTGCTACAATGCTGAAGTTGTCCTGAAATCACCACCACCGTTTGATACTTCCAAAATGCTGAATATTGGAAATAGAGGGATTGCTTAGATAGAGACATTTGATGATTTTGTGGATGCACTTAAAGAGCCTCATAACAAACAAATGATCAAGTTTCTCAAACATCTTGCTGGTGATGGTGTAAAAGAAGTCATAAGGAAAATCCAGTGAACTGATGAAGAAGCCACATATCGTCATCTGCAGCAGAAGTAATGAATCTCAAGTTTAATCCAATGCCCAATATTGATTATGTGTGATACATCTTCAACGAAGAACATCAGGAAGTTGAAGAAACCATTAGTGACTCAACACACTCATCAAACATTATAAGTCCACTGAATGTAATGATGAAAATGCTATGCATCTGAGAATTATTGATGGATGCTTCTCAGATTCATTCAGACAGCAAATGCTGAGAGAAACTCATAGTCTAGATTGAGTGTTAATAGCTGCCAGAGCTGAAGAGTGTGCCAATAGACAAGCTGCCAACATGGGGGCTGGAGGTGCCCAGAATGAATCAGTCATGAGTGTAAAAAGTAATCTGAAGCCAAAGACAGAAGGGCACAAGGTAATGTTTGCTCGTAAAAAGAAGTTGTGTTTTAGATGTGGATTTTAGTTTCCATACAAAGATAAATGTCCTGCTCTCATGAACATTTGTAAATGATGTGGGAAAGAGAACCATTTTGTGACAGTTTGCAAAGTGTACAGAAAGGCAGGTGCATCATGACGTGAAAACAAAATGGCTGCCAAAATGTTCCAGAAGCAGTGTTCGACATGCACCCACAAGTTCAAGCAGTGACATAGGTTAAGGCAAACTGACACTGAACAACATTGATCGTCATCCAAATCTAAATCTTTGTCACACAGTTCTTCTAAATTATCTCCGTTAACTTACGTCATTGAATACCAAAATGTATACATGGGTCACATTGACGCCCCTAAAAATTCAAAGTTAATTTGTAGCGACAATGAAACACAAGGAAAGGAAGATACAATAACCCATCCATGTGCTTCAAGGCAAAGTGTCCTGTGCCTGTGTACTTAATTTCAGCACAGTCATTAATATCGTCCCAATTTCTGTGAAATACAGCATGTATGCTCACCATGAAATAGTAAATACATTTCCTTTGTTATTCCATGGTTTGGGGAAACTTAAGACTACGAAAGTTAGGTCACATATTGATAAGGACGCCCATCCTGTTGCTCAAAGACACATACCAATTGCTTATATTTTGCAAGAAGCTGTTGAGTACATACTTGAATCATTACTTAAGCATGATATTATTGAGTGTTTCACTAGTCCAGCACCATGGGTTTCTCCCATTGTAGCAGTGCCTAGAAACTACAATGAAGCAGCTGTACACTTATGCTTTGACATGTGTCAAGCTAACCAGGCAATTAAATGAGAACAACAAACAGGTCCACACAGTGCTATGACATGATAAAATGAAATGGTGCAAATGTCTCCTCTCATCTTTATTTAAATCAAAGTTATCATCATTAAGAAGTTGAAGAAGATTGTAGGTACAGTACAGCCTTTTCTACACATGTTGGTCGGATTCGATACAAAAGACTACATTTTGGTGTGTCATCTGCTGCAGAAGTATTTCAAGACGTCATTCAACATATCATACTGTCTGTCATGAATGAGTTCAATTACAGTGATGACATTTTTTTTTGAGCTACACAAAAAGAATGTGTGAAAGCTCTATCACAAGTATGTAGTTTACTTTCCAAAGCAGATTTGACTTTGAATGCAAACAAGTAGCCAGCCATTGTGAAGACTGAAAATGGCCCACCTTTCAATAGTCGAGAGTTAAGATTTCTTGGAGTATTTCAAAATAAAGCATCAAAAGAGCGCACCTCTGTGGCCACAAGACAATTTTTTTTTGAGCGTTTAATGAGCACGCTAAAGAAAGCAGTGCAGCATGCCACTCGTGAGAAGCTCAATTTGAATTTGTATTGATTTCTACCTTGAGAATTTATTGTTCAACACCTCACTCGGACACTGGTTAAAGTCCTGCTTCTTCGATGTTTGGGAGACCAATGAATACCAAGTTACCTCAATGTACCATTCAGAGAAAGAAAGATGAGACAACAACTCATGAGAAGGAGTTGGTTAACAAACAAAAGATGAAAGTGTGTGCTGATAAAAGATGATATGCACAGAACAACAACTTCAAGAGAGGAGATCCAGGGCTAGTACAACAAATGCAGAAATGAAAATATGATACTCCTTTTGATGCAGAACCTTCTCAAGTGATGCTCACTAAGGGACACATGGTGTCTGCCCAGCACCCTGTGAAGTCTATGACCTGAAACGCATCTCATTTCAGGCACTTGACCAGTTGTTCATTAGATTTAATAGTTGAATGAGAGACTAAGTCTGAAACAGCAGCAACTGCTTTTGCTTCTGCACGGTTAATGTAGATCCTGGACATCGGTGATGGCACCTCACAGTTACTCAGAACAAGATCAGGTCGAACAATTAAAGCACCAAGAATATTGATTGAAGAGATTTAAATGCATATGTCTGACTTTATACATATTTTGTTAACATTTTAATTGTTAATTTAATAGAGGGGAAGATGTAGTGTTTTGTGAATTAGAAATGCTGAAAACCTTTTGTCTCCAGATGGACGATAGAACTGTGACATATGTTAGAGCAGAATGCACTGAAGACTGGTTTAGAATCTTGAGTTCACAGTTACACACAGAAGAATAAAGACATGTATTACTATGCTCCTTGTGTGGGATAGTCATTTAATGATACCCAGTGTTGGGAGTATGCCACACAATAGACTGGTGTTCGAAGATGGAGGAGCCGGTATCTGACGCGCATGGCTGTCCTCAGAGGCATCGAAAAATATGCGGCATGTGGTTCGATAATTTTGGGCTTCTGGGATTGTGATGTAGATCCTTCTATGGTTTCATGCACGGAGGTTGTTGATGGATGCCTGCATTTGGATAAGTTTACCTTATTTACAGATGTGCATTATATTTTTGGGAATTAATAAAAAATACTTTATAAAAAAACAAATACATCTGATATAAAAAATAAAATGAAAAGTTTTTCTGAAGCATGCATAGAGGGGACATGGTAGTTTATATTTGATTACAGAGCTGATGTTGTCATCCAGAATACATTTGAGGCAATATTTCGATGTCGCCTTTCTTTTCTAAACCTGTGATCCACACTAACAGTAAAATGTACGTCTGCTACAGTGGCAGCAGGGTCGGATGCGGGAGGAACTGGTGAATGACGCATCTTGCACCCCAATTTTCATAACTGATGGTCTTCATTAAAAGTACAAGCATTTGTAATGTGTAGGTTAACAGGCATCAGTAAGATTGCATCCAGTCTCACAATACTGGGAGTTGAACCAAGCGATCAAAAGCATATCCTGTTTACAAAACGAGCGTCCCTGGAGTTTATTTAGCCTGACCTTAGGCTACACCACTGGTGAAGAGTTAATCTGAAATCCTGACAAAATGGGGACCACAAGCAAACTGAGCAGATTTCATCTGTGAGTTTAATGTTGAGTTTAATTTAAAATAATACGTAGGTGGCCGAAACATGTGAAAAGGTAAAAGGTAAATGCTACTGAACAACCTGTAAACTTATTTTCAGACAAAACATGCTTTTAAACAAGACTGCACATAGGACCTTATTCGGAAGTTGGTGGACTCGAGACATACTCCAAAAAGAAGCAGATGGCCACCCACCCCATTTAGAGTGTGGCGGGCCTCCATGCATGCTAAATGAGCCAACGGAAACATCCGTCCATAAATATTTAACAATTGCATAATCTTACTTTTGGTATGTGGCGTGCAGGTAATCAAATATAATTGGTTATAGCTGTGTTACAGTGCACGTTCATGCTACCCTATGCCGCAGCCGAGGGACATTTGTGTATCCCCTATATTATGTTGTGCAAATCCGAGTAGTATAGTTTGATAATGTGCCATTTTAACTTCCGGCCATTACCCACAAATATGATGCCAGTAAAAAAGAGAGAAGTTTGCGCATCTGTGTAATTTTTAAATCAAATGATAATACAAGGACAGGGGCAACTCAGGGGCATATTATCAAGCACGGAATTAAAATTATCGCTGCTTTAGCGTCAGAAAACTGCCGCTAGAGCGGCGATAATGGGTTTGATAATAGTCCCTTGAGAATTCCAAAAGAAGCCCATGTTGACACCAGAACATGGGCTTCTATTGGAATTCTCAAGGGACTATTATCAAGCCCATTATCGCTGCTTTAGCGGCAGTTGTCTGCCGCTAAAGTGGCGATAATTTTAACTCTGTTTCTTGTTAATGTGCCCCAGAGTCTTTCATCCTTTTTAGGATCCTAAAGCAAGTGCTATTTTAGTTTAGAGAAAAAAGTACTCTTAATATAGGTCTGTGCAGTGTCAGGATTCTGTGCTATCAGTCGGTTATTTAAAACATGTTCCGTGAATGGTTGGTTATCCATTCCAAAGTCCTATGAACAGGACGTGATGGGTCAAACATTTTGACAACCAACCCCATGGCTGCTAAGGCAATTCCCCTCCTGTGCTGGGAATTGCTATTTTCTATTGTTTCATGACGAGCTGGGCTCGTCATCAGTGTACGAGGAGGCTACACCATGACGAGCCCAGCTCGTCATGAGTGTGGAAGGGGTTAAGTGCAGGGTGCTCCATTATCTGAATACTTTTGCCACCTTTGGCATTTTCTGTATTATATATTCTCTTCTCAAAGCCCCTCGGGGACATAATGAGTGATTAACCAATACACAGTTTTAAAATCGAGGAATCCGTCACAATAATGTTTACTTAATTATTTTGGTCAAAAAAATAAAAAATAAAGTACTTGCATTTGAAAATCAGTTCAAATTAAAGGTCCTCACAAAACCCTCCTTCAGTGATTATTTCTCTTGGTACCCGAGATTTCTGTTAATAAGTTCTCATAATTGTTTAAATACTGATACCAGCACACGGTCATGCTCACCTGAATGCAAAACATGTACCCAAATATGGATGCTTTCATGCCCCAACTCGAGAGTGAGAATGAGGAAAATGCAGTAGGATTAACTCATATTTACCGCTAAATGGGCGTAGCGACTTTTTTTTATTGCCAAGCATCACCGGATATTATCGCATAGATAACGTGCTATTAGCAACGTTTATCTCTAAAGCGATAAAATATCCGGAGATAGCGGCGAAATGCGTGAATATCGCTGAGAATACTGCGATATTCACGCATTAACGCCAATAGGGTCCTAGCCATAATATCCACCTCCCATTGGATATAATGGCTAAAAATTGGTCTGAGCTGGCATTAGCTTTTGGAGATATTCGCGCTTAGCGCGAATATTTCCATCGATACGCATGCGTTGATAATAGCCGTTATCATAAATGGGGTGACCTAAAATGGTCCTGGACCTGGGTATAGTTCGGTATCAAAAACAATGGTACTAGACCTGGATTTAAGACAGAGTTAATCTAGCTTATAATAATGAGTTCCTTATTTTGAGCTTTCCTTCATTAGCTCACAGTATTCAATGCAGAACTTTTTAACTAAAAATGCAACAGCCCAGATAGATCTGCTGGAGAATAAACAGCTTCTTTTTATTCTCTCAAATTTCTATAGACATTTGGAAGTCAAAACAATTTGTGACACATTCGGTACAGCAAGAGGGTGCTCATAAGAGAGTGCAACAGAGGAGAAGTGCTGAAGAATAAAGGAATGAATGGAAAGAGCGAGAGTTGGTGACATTTTAAAAACAAGGAGAAACATATACTGGTTCAATGATTCTCATATCTTGACCACATATCGTATTTTAAACACAGTCTTTATACATTAATGTATGACAATCAGAATTCTTTAGTTGCACGTTTTTACAAGTTAGAATTATACGTGGTCCAAGAGGGTGTATGGGGCGTCGATGTTTCGAACCCGACTTAACGCTTAAGGGTTAGTGGGAGCCTCAGCCTGCAGGTCTTCTTCAGGACAGGGGGGCAACCTCAGTACCAGAGTAGTGTCAAACTCCCATGTAGTGATCAAGGTAGTCAGATAATCAATATTTCAGGTTGGAATCTTGGGTTCCTCCAAGACCTATGTGTACATCTGTGGCTTGTCCTTAATCTTGGCTGTTCTTTAATCCTATTAAATACGTCCAATCTATTTTTATTGAGTGCTTGATTTGTTCACTGTAGTTCCCTAGTTTTTAAGGTTCCATTAGGAATGGTGGCGACCTCATCCCAGTAAGAAGGCTTCCTCTTCTTCAAAAATGCCAGACCGGTCACTGAAATCGCAGGCGTCTTCACTCCGCCTCGAAAATCGGACAAAGTTTGTCCGATTTCCGAGGCGGAGTGAAGACGCCCGCGATTTCAGTGACCAGTCTGAGACAGTCAAGAGACAGAAAAGCACGCACTAAAAAATCAAAAAACTGTATATGTAAAATTGCAAGTTAAAATCAGTATCATAATCAGTATCATAATAGATCAGAATCATGATGAATAATTGGGAATCAAGGCTCCAGGGATTTCAAGTAAAAAAAAAAAGTTCAGGTCATCACTTTACATCTAATGCACCAACTCCCATAAAGGTATTTGGACACTGCACAGATAATCATTTGCTTAGCCATAGGGTATCCTAATACTGTCTGCAGCCAAGTTGTTTGCATAGTGGGTAAATCCAGGTTTTTCTGGTTTGAGTATAAGAGGGGTAAAAAAAATACAATGTACCAGGGGTTCCTCTGCCTGCTGACATGTAGGACATATAGTTCTCATGCAACAGCTGGGGGTTTCATTTTGCTTGAAGTGACAGTAATGGTAAGGTGCCATATCGAAATTTAAGATGTATTTTCTTAGCAGCTGTCGGGTTTTACTGACAGTAATGGTAAGGTGCCATATCGAAATTTAAGATGTGTTTTCTTAGCAGCTATACTCCAAAAAAGACTTGAAAGCCATATCAATCTTACAGTCCAAAAAATGACCAACCAGAGACCCCTTTGGGATAGTCCTTATTTCAGCAACATGTATTTATTCCCAAAACGCCTTCTTGAGAGAAGCCCTAGAAAGGTGTTACATAGTAGAAGGGGACCTAGACCAAGTTGGGATTAACATTTTACGTTGGGATAAAATGTTTTTGATATTTGACGTTTTACCAGACATATCATTAGAGGCTACATCCTGAAGGGAAGTATAACAGTGCTCCAGAACTCGCGAGTACTTAAGCCTTCACCACAGCAGTAGTGGTCTGAGTTGGGGCTTATGGGTCAGAGGCTCTAGACCCAGGTTTCATCTTAGTGGAATCAATGGAGTGCTTTGTGGGAGATTGGTCAGGACCCTTATGAATTTATTCTTTGCCATCCCCAATGGGCCAAATTTGCATTGCCCCATACTTCAGCCCATACAGTGCCCTACCCTTAGCTTTGTACACCTTTAGGGCGGGTGATATGTGTCTGGCTGGTGAAGCCCCTATAAAGTTTTAAGATGGCAGCAGAATGCTGGGTAAGGTTCAGGCTTTTCCTCTTGACCTGGACAGCCAAGACATTGATCTAGTTAGCTTGATTCCCAGGTAGACAAACTCAGTGACCCTATTCAGCAGTCTGCCTTCCTAAGTTATCAAGCTACTAAAAGATTTATGCGGATTTATGGCCATGAACTTTGTTTTGGAACGGTTGATCACCAACCCTAGCTCACGACAAAAGATTGCAAACTCGTCCACTAGACGTTGAAGGCCACTCAGGGCCTTTGATTTTAAAAGGGTGTCATCAGTGAATAATAAAAGGGGAATCCTATGACCAGCCAATCAGTGGGGAATCATTTTGGATATCCTCTAAATGAAGCACCACATCATACAAATACAAAGACAATAGGGTTGGGGCAAGCACACACCCTTGGCAGACTCCTTTTTTAAAAGGTATTCGTTCAGTGAGCTCTCCTCCCCGTCCCCAACACACTTGGGTATATGTATCCTCATGTAGGCAAACCAGAACATTCAGGACGTCATGTGGACCCCCTTTGTTCTTCATGACCTCACAAAAAGCTTTCCTCGTGGGAATAGGTCGAATGCAGACTTCAATTGTAAAAGACCAGGTGTAGGTGTGCTTTTTGTAGGAGAACTGTCTTCCAATAAATTAATAGAAACCTAAAAACCAGGTCACTAACCGCTTTTCAAAACCTCGCCTGCAAGGGGAAAGGGCCTAGTGGTCTGGTACTCAATCCATCCACCAAAGTTCCCTCGGACATGTCTCTCAAATACCTTTTGGCAACATCAATAAGGCTGATCGGCCTTTAGTTTAAAGGGGAGTCTGCAGGTCCTTTTTATGGAAGGGGACAATTTTTTCTGCTTTCCAGCTACAGGGAATACTATCCCTTGGAGGATGCAATTGGATAACATATTAAAATACAAATCCAAGCCATCAATGTCCGCAAGAAAGAGATCGCCTGGCACACCATTGGGCCCTGTTGCTTTACCCATTGCTGTAGCTTTTGGCCTTTTGGTAGTAATGGCCTCACTCTGCCCCAACCTAAGGACCCCAGGTGGAGATAGATTGTCTACTCTTGGCTTGAATACCCTATCTACATCTGATCCCTGTTTATAAAGGTCATGAAAGTGGGAATGCTATCCCTCAGGAGAGATGGAGTCGACCAAAAGCCTAGCCGGTTGTTGATCACCATTGGCGACTAGTTTCCAAAATGTCCCATTATCATTATGAGCAGTAGCTTCATGCAGATGTTTCCATGCATGTGTCTCCCAAGCCTTATGTGCTCTTATTTTGATCAGCTCATGCTTTTTCCTTTTGCCTATATCAAGTTATAATCGCCACAAGCAAGAGCTCGATGGAGCTCATCTTTTTTGTCATTACAGGTTTTTTTTATACCAAGTGCGCTTTAGCATGAGGAGGGCCTGACAGGGCCATGATGGCGCATAAAGCATTCCCCAAGCATCTTAAAGATGTCCCCATTATTCTTTCCAATTTTTAACTGCCACAATTCATCCCTACTCTGAGCTGAGACTAAATTTTCTAATTATGAGACGGCATCTCCTAGGGCTTTGGTGATGTGGTCTCTGATTCCTATGTTTTCTCTTTCTTTGTCCCATTTAAGTCTTTGTTTATCTTTTAATAGCATCATATTTGTGCTTCAGGGTACCAAAACATTCCTCATTAAGTTAACTTAATCTTTCAGAGAACAACGGAGGGCATTATGATCACTGTCATACCTACCTAGTACCTTCAGATTGACAACATTACCCCAGAGGTGCAAAGAGATTAAGAAATAGCCAATTCTACCTAGGTATGGGTGGCTTGGAGAGCTGAAACTTTGTGGCCATTACAGTCCCTAAGACCAAATGATAGGGTAAATTGCATGAGTCTTAAGCAGCACTTGTGTAGCGTTTCACTGGATTAGTATTAAGTGTAGGATTTCCCCATGCACCATTTTCCTCGCTAACAGGGAACCCAAATCCATTGGTCTGTATGTTGTATTTAAGTCACCAGCAATGATGAAAGAGTCATGTAAATGAAGGGCGGCCCTATGCAGGCTAAGGTCACGTATTACCTGAGACCCCCAGCTCCAGCTACCCGATTGTCGCATTGTTTATATAATAGGTAGTGGCATTCTGATCCACAGTTAGCTAGAGGTTACCGTATACCGAAGGCTATTTTGTGAGAAAATGCACAGCACCCCCGTGTAATCAGCTTTGGACCCTCCATGACACTTCTAAAATATCCCAAAAATCTTCCATATCACTGTAAGTGAATTTTTACTGCCATGTAAGCCTTGACAAATTACAATCCACTAAGAAATGATGAAGTTCTAGCTTTGCCTGTTTATGTGGGTAAGTACTGCCAAGCTGTATTCTTCCAAGGCCATAGGCACTGGTGGGCTAAGGTACTCTAAACGTACAGGCCACATGAAAAACTTGTAGCTGCAGGCCAGTCAGTGTCTCATTTCTCCTGCTGTGTGATGATGCTGTTTGAGCCAGGTAAGGTGATGCATCCGCTGGCTTGGGCAAACAGCCATTTAATGAACAGGAGCATAGCTACCCTTGGTGCAGCTGAACAGGGGCCCCTGGTACCCTTGCCATTACTGTAGTTTAAAACCCTAATCGCAGGCGGCAACTGTAGCATTTTTCTTGCTTTCACCAGGGCTCCTGGCTATGCTACTAGCAATGTGAGTCACTCTTCTCCTTTCTGAGAGAGGCCGAAGATGGAAATCTAGCCAAGGATGAAGGACTCCACATACATGTCTCCTGTGCTGAGAACACACTGAATGATGACAACATCGAGGGAAGGTGTGTGGCAGGGAAGCGGCAGAAAAGAGAGTAAGCAGCACCAGAGTGGAGTTTGTGAGAGAGAAGGGGGGGGTGAGAGCAGAATGAGAGAGTGATAAAGTGTCTTCAGATGATAGAGAAGGAAAGGGGAAGGTCGAGAGTTCAGGCAGAAATAGCAGCAGATTGGGCGAGAGGTAAAGACTGTGTAGAAGGACAGGGGAGAGAGAAGACATGAGATGAAGCACATGGAGATGAAGATGTGTGCATAGGGGGCTTTGGCAGGGAGAAAAGAATAAGAGAGAGAAACAAAGAGCAGAAAAGAGAGTGCATCTGACAGTGAGGCAAGGGACGGGACACTGTGCTACAAGAAGATAGAGAATGAAGAACTTGGCATGGGCATCAGTGATGTGGAAGGGGAAAAGAAATTAGGTGCGAGGAGGGACAGGAAATTTAATAGGGGAGAAGGGACAAAAGAGAGGGCTGAGCAGGATAAGGGAAGGTCACAAGAGGAGGGGAGGAGTAAGGAAGAGAGGAAGAGAGGAGGAATAGGTAAAAGAGATAAAGAGGGTTATGAACAGTAGTGCACATGCTAAGGGAGTTGAACAAGCATAAGGCTGAAGGGAAAGGAGTGATAACAGAAGAGAGAGCTGAGTGAAGGATAGACAAACAAAAGAGCAAAAAAGAAGAGGGCAGGGAAAAGGAGATGTGAAGAAATGTGCGGGAGAAGTGGGATGGTAGAGTTAGGAGTTAAGCAGAAAGCAGACTTGGTAGCAACTCAAAAGTATGACAGGAATAAATGTAAAAATGTAAATTGATACTTGTATAGCGCACTACTCACCCACAAGGGTCTCAAGGCGCTTGTACGAATACCGCTGTGGAACCCATCCTGGCTTTCCCTGTGAGGCGTCCACTCCTGGGCACCCCCAAGGTGGAGGCCAGGCATCCTTATCGTTGTGGGGGGCCGTTGTGGAGATTAAGCAAGCTATTGTCCAGAGTTGCAGAGTGTGACTCCATGATTGGAATAGGCACCGAGGCAAGAATTATCAGGTCCGTGGAATTTTGAGCCCAAGACCCGCCGAGGCGGGGAGTTGAACCCTGGTCCCGCGCCAGACCTCTGCATCAGGGTCTGCCGCTCTAACCATTGAGCCACACTTCTCCACTCAGAGACAGCTTTTTCCTGGCTAAAGAAAACCTGACCCTTGCAAGCTATTATTGCATTGATACTCACACAGAAGTCTGGCAATGCACTCCAGTCACGGCCTGTAGTACACCAGGGTATCCAATATTAAGACCTCTCAGCTGCTCCTCCAGTGCACCTCAGTGCTGACATTCATGCTCTCCATATTTAAATGTCTAATTTCCATTCCCAGCCCTCTTAATGCACACCAGTTCTACACTTGAAAGCAACTCAAGAGACTCACACAGCTTGGCCAGTGCATCTCAGGCCTGATCTGCAGGCCTTCTGCTATTCCAACTGTTACACCCACTCTCAGCCCTGCCAGTGCACTTTAAGTCAGCAGCTCCCTTTAGCCATCTCTTACCTGAATCCACACACAGCTCATGTGACGTGTCAAAACCTTTATTAAGGTTCTACTGCAGGAATGCTAAGGCAAAGACATGAATGAGAATTTCTGTTTGATTGTGTCCAAAACATTGTGGGACTCACAACCCCACAAAATCCCTACAGACAACCACATCCACTCACTTACCTATGTGAAAGAGGTATATATAAAAGGAGCTACTCAGATGATGCTAATATGTGGCCACAGCAGGATGCATCTAGCACAGGGAAGATGTACATAAGTCATATGTGCCTGCTTCGTGGGAAGTGTGCATTCCCCCCACCAAACTTCTACTCTCAAGTACTTTCATGTTGGGATCAGACTCAGCTCTACTTTTAAAACAAGGAGTCTTACAAAATGTAAGTTTACAACTGATAAAAGTGATTGTTGCATTGCATTTCAAATCCCATAAATGTTTCTTATTGTTTTATAATAAAGAAGGAATGCTTTATCCTTATGAAGCATGAAAACATCATCAGACCCTGAGCCTGGTGATTGGTCTTTCTGACAGCAGCATAGCCCTTCGAAAGAAGGATGCAAGAAATAACAAAGGGCTTTGAGTGAAAGATAGGGCAGATAAAGTAAGCCTGGGGGCATGGAGAAGGCAAATGAACTATGGGTATTGAAGAGGTTGAGAGACATCTCAGAAATGAACTTCCTACTTTAGGTTTTACCTGCACAGCACTTGCACTGTGCTTGTGAAATCTATTGTATTCAATATACCTTAAAAGAGTCCTACATCCCACCTTATTTTCTAATTTGTCTGAGTACTTGTCAATCAATCAATTCAATCTTTATTTCGTTGCATTTGCAACATAAAAGATAACATAGAATATACAGTTCATAGTAAAATATACAACAGTATAAACCTTCAATTCATACATTATAGTGGGCACCCTAAAATATATAAACTACATTGCATCTATATTTCATCATATTTGGGCACATTACATTACATTTCATCATGTTTGGACACGTGTTTTTACAATTTCGGGTTTGGCACAGAGTCAATTAAATATTAAAATATTTAAAAACAGTAGAAAAGTTAAAAGAATATTAAATTGATTTGTAACAGCCAAAAATTAAAAAGGTACAGTGCCTAGGCGTTATTCATGGTTAAGGAAAGTCCAGATGAACAGTTTTTCATAGTTAAAACGAAAGAGATAATTTCCTTCTGATAAAATAAGCGGACAATAGAAATTTACTGATTCCGAACACAATTACTTGGCTGGTGTCCGTACTTAAGATCCTGCCAGCTTCCCTGTGGGAAGTAGAGCCAATGTTACGGCACAAGGGGACTATCCATCTTTTCCTTGCCTTGCCGTAACTAGGGCAAAAAAACAATATATGAAAGATATTCTCCCTTTGATAATTGGTGTACAAGCTACAATGGTCTTTATCTGTCTTTCCCCATCTTTTCTCAGTTACCTTTATCCTCAGCGTTCCATACCTAAATTTTAGATATAGAGATTTGGCCAATGGAGGCTGGATTTCATCAAGAAATTGTTCGAAAGATGCCTCATTTTTTACCAAAAGAAATTTTTCTGTGAGAGGACCGTGTGTTCTTATATACACAGAATCGTGGCTCATATATGACCAAAAAGTTAATTTAACAATTTTCTTGGAAGCTGAGTTTAGGGAACCAGGCTCGTTCCAAAAGTGTGTTAGTCCGAGCTTGATTTGCCAGTTTTTTACGTGCTTAAACCAAAAAATCTTACTGTCTCTATCAAGCTCAAGTACTTCCTTCAACCCATTTTTATAGTCAGATAATTCCAACGTTGTCCATAATCTGACCCACAGCAGCAGTGGTCTCAATATAGCATGCTGATCTGTGTGTTTAATATTTAGGTCAAGGAATAAGGGTATCAATGGGGTATTGGTTGGAACTTTTAGAAGTCCCCTAATAAATTTATTCTCCAGTACTTCAAAAGTTTTTTTACATACTGGCCCCCAGATTTCCGCCCCATACAAAGAGGCAGATTGTACCTTATATCTAAAAAGCTCTATTGCTGGAGTGACTGCCTTATTCACACTTTTATTATACCTCTGTGTTATTGGAAAACAGTTTTGTTTGAACACCAATTTTGATTTTTCCAATTGTGGGCCCCATCCCATTACAGAGTCTAACAAGACCCCCAGGTAGGTAAAACTGTGCTCGTAGTCTAATTTTTGCCCGTTTAGCATTAAATTCCTTTTAAAAGTTTTGTGCGGGTTTAGTGCCATGTATTTTGTTTAATTTATATTAATTTCTAATCCTTTATGGATACAGTACTGTTGGAACCTGTCTAATAGGATCTGTAGACCGCGTGGCGTTTGTGAAATTAAAATTGTATCGTCCGCGAAAAGGAGGGACGCAACACGTTCCCCTCCCAGTCGGGGTGAGTCGTTGTCACAATTTTCCATGTAGGTTGCAATATCATTTACGTAAAGGGAGAAAAGCGTGGGGGCCAGGACGCAACCCTGTCGCACTCCCCTTTTTATAGGGATCAGGTCTGTGAGCTCCCCATTTGGGCCCCACCTGACCTTAGCGTATTTCTCCTGATGCAAACCCTTCACTAGTTTTAGTAATTCGCCTGGCAGTCCCTTCCTATTCAGAGTTCCCCAAAGTAAGTCGCGTGGGATTAGGTCAAATGCTGCTCGAAGGTCTACAAAGGTCACGTACAAGTGACCTTTGCGGATGATGACATATTTCCAGTACAAGCAGCATAGCCTAAATACTTGGTCAATAGTACTTGTTTTATTCCTAAATCCCGCCTGATATTTAGATAAAATTGACTCCTCCTCCAACCATGAGTTTATTCGGTTTAGAATATGCCTGGCATATATCTTCTGCGTAATATCTAAAAGGCTAATGGGGCGGTAATTGGCTGGGTCGCCACGATCCCCTTTTTTAAAAATGGTAATAATTTCTGCGCCATTCCATGTGTCCGGAATGTGATCGCTAGCCGCAACTATATTAAATAGATGATTTAGGTAGGGTGCCCAAACATCAATATTATGCAGATACAGGTCACCAGGAATTCTATCAAGCCCTGGCGCCTTCCCTTTCTTTACTGTAGTAAGTGCTGTCTCTGTTTCTTGTATGGTGAAGACTACCGGGTGGGTGTTAGCTGGTATTATGACTGAGGATACGTCTGTAACAGCATCAATTGGAGTTTTTGCTGCATACAATGACGTGAAGTGCTTAACCCAAGTATCCTCATCTAAGTAAACCTCCCTGGAGCCTTTCTCCCGTTTATTTTCCTTTGCTGCCAATTCCCAGAATTGTCTCGGGTCCTTGTTTTTAGCGGCTGTTAACATACTGAGCCAAATTTCCTCATCCCATGAGGATTTCGCTCTTGATATTGTTTTGTTATAAGCCTTCCTTTTATCTCTAATTTCTAACGGACCTTCCCCTTTAACAGCATTAATCAGTGCAGTTTTGGCAAGACGGCATTCCTTGTTATACCAAGGTTTGCCTGTGGGTTTTGCATTAGTCCTGCCAAGACCTTTTTTAGGTTTTTTTGTAAGAATTCCTAATAATTTGCTGAAAAGGGACTTATGTAAATCAATAAATTCTTTAGGGTCACAGCTATGTGGACAATAGGAGTCCAGGGTATCAGCAAAAATGCAATAAATATTGGCCAATAGGTCCTCTTTTTCTAATACGAAGGCCCATTTAACCCGCCTACGGTTGTTGCTAAGGACAATATTATCAATTGCGGATGAAGATGCTAGGGTATGGCCTCCCTCCGAGATGTCAAGCCCCGTTAACATGCTTGGTAGAAAGCTCATTTCCAGAGGGCAATGGTCACTTTCATATCTCTCTTTGACCTTTAGGTCTACTGTAAAGGGCCAAAGGTTAAAGGAGACGATAACATAGTCTAGGTTACTTCCATAATCACGTCTCTTGAAAGTGGGGGCTTTCGGGCTGTCAGATGGCATAGGGCCGTTACATGCTCTCAGGCCATGTGAAGTCAAAAACCTCGTAATCTGTAAAGCCAATGCAGTACCGGCCACCATGCTATTCTCGTTCAGGGCAGGTATTCCATTAGCAGTGTCCTCCTCTTCAAACAATTGAGCTATCCCTGTGATTGGTTCAAAATTACAATTCAGATCTCCACATAGAATAACACTTGCCTCTGTTTTTAATGAATCCATAAGTGACTCTAACTTCCCTATACATAGGGATTCCTTGTGGGAAGACTGGGGACTGTTATATACATTAAGAAGGTAAAACACCCTATTATCCACTGTTGTTACTTCCAGACAAAGAATGTCTGGCGAGTCAGTGTTAATCATTTTAATACCTAGTTTAATGGAAACATTGACCCATACTAGTAGGCCTCCGGATGCGCGACCTCTTATTGAAGGCACAGCCTCTATTTGGTAGGTTTTGTAACCAACCCTGTGCATTAGTACTGTAGCCCATGTTTCCTGTAATACACAGATGTCAAAGGTGTTCATATATGCATTCCAGTCGGGGTCACTTAGTTTCGCACGCACCCCTGCAATGTTCCATGATACAAGTGTAAACAAGGGAAATCCCTCATTCAAATCGTGGGGCACAACGGGTAAAACAACTGGTAAGCTCCTATTGACTTCATCAGCACCTATGAAATCGGGATGTAAGTCCACCTTAGGACAGCTATTGCCTTTTCTTTCATGATGATCTCCCAAGGTACATGACACATTTTCATTCCCCCCAGCATCTCTGCTTTTTTGACTTGAGGCGGGAGATAACAAAAGAGAACCCTCATTTGCCCCAGGAGACGCTACAGGTAAAGCAACAAGCAAGCTACTACATGTTTCATCACATGTTACAACAGAGCATGAACCTGGCTTCAGACTACTAGATCCTTTTTCCCCAGTACACCCCAAAATACGTGAGACATTTTCAATACCCCTGTTATCTTCCATACTCTCTAAACATCAATCGCACTCCTCCAGGCCACTGAATGCCTCAAACCTATTTGATAGTTCTAAGGGAGTGAATGGGATGAGATGGGGCATTTTTCCATTTCCTCCTAGGTTGTGACTAATTGGTATGGTGTTCCACCCATGCATCACAGGGGGTGGAGCTAGTTGGTGCAAATAGGCGGGGTTCCTAGCTGTTTCCATATTTGAAAAATGGGCGTTGAAGGGGATATTGTTGGTTGAATATTGGGGGGGAAATACAGTGGATCTTGGGTAGAAATAGGTCAATGGGCGTGGCACTATACAGTTATTTTCATTGCCATAGGGCCAGCTCAAAATGTATTGGACCGCCTTTCTGTCCCTGAAGTTTACAACTACTATGTCACCCCCTATGTCTTTTGTTCTTCCACCCAGCCAAGACAGACGGCGAACGTGAACTATTTCGCCATTTACATGATTAGCTTTGGGTCTGTACAATGACAACCAGTGCATTATCTTGTTTTTTAGTTGAAAGTAACCTTCCCGCTTACCGCTTGTCAGCTCAGGGACCCCAGTGAGTACCACCACATACGGTAGGGCTTCCGGCGGAAGTTCCGTAGGTGGTCTCCTTCCCTGTCCCCCTCTTACATGGCTAGTCTCATTCTCTTCAGCTCTTAAGAGACTATTCGGGGGGATACTCGGTTCCCTGGCCTGGGTATTAACTAGAGTATCAGTACAATTAGATGTTATAGTTGGTCTACTCATAGGTGTTTTTAGCTGTTTTACTTTAGGATTATTGGAAGGTTTACTAACAGCTGAAACACCTGTAGTTGGGTGGTTAGGGGCGGCTGTAATGGCAACTACTTGGTTATTATCAATAGTGGGGTTGGTAGATTTTACGGCTGCTCCTTCAATTAGGGGGGTGTACATTGAGGTTGAAGATTTTTGGGGCTGTGACACATTCTGAGACCTTAATGGCCTATCTGATTGCCCAAGAGCTGCCAGGTCCAGCTCAATTTTCCCCAACCTTGACTCCACTCCCTTGAGTCTTTCAGATAAGGCTAGCATGTAAGTTCGCACAATCATTTCTATATTGTCCAAGAGTGTTTTCGGAGAAGCTGGTTGCGAACCTTCTTCCATTGGAATGTGGATAATGTCTGGCACAGTAACTAATGGGGAGGATGGTATCACGAGTGTTGGAGGGGTTGAGGCAGTTGCTGTTGCTTGTTTACTAACAGGCTTTCCCAGAGTCATGGTAGTGACGGAGTTGGGCTTCTTCCCAAATTCAGTATGGCTTAACTTAGGCTTGTTTATGTCCATTTTCTTCCGTGTCCTTTTAGAAGGTGGGGGCCCATGTACTTTGTGTGGCAATGGCCTCTGGTTTTTTCCTCTTACTACCTTGCCCGGCCTGATTGTGGGTGAGATCATGATTTTATCAGAGTTAGGTATACTGGGAAGATCGTGTGTCTCAGTTTGTGACTCTGGCTGGGTTTGCGTGGGTGAAATAGCGGGAGCTAGGCATTCTTTGAGTAGTAGGGGCACACTGGCTGTTGGAGATATATTGTCTGTCAAAATGCTATTCATTTCGTTGTCTAGGGTAACAGAGAAAATGGGCTCAGACAATGTCCTATTTTTAATATGTTCAATTGAGCGGCGCCGATCCGCCCGCCGCTCAGCAAGTAGTAGTTCTTTATTACCCTCTGGCGCAGCTTTGGAAAAGTAGTCATCTAGAGTTCGATTTAATATGCTCCCGCTTTTATCCGAGCCGGCAGTGGCAGAGCTAGCAGCAGCTGCAGCCATCGTGCAGATTAACAATAGAAGGAATAATAGATGGATCGCTACTTACTCAGGAAATTGGCCAGGACTTCGGGCCCAGCCCAGCTTCCTCTGGCCTCTGAGGGCCTAAGAGGGCCCGCCCTTTGCCCGGGCTTCGCTCCGGGCGTCCCGCTCACGTCCCGCGTTGCGGTCGGAGCCCCGCTTTGTAGCACCGCGTGGCGCTGCGTGTTGACGCGCTCCAATGCGCGGTAGCAGTGGCCCATGGGAAGGCGAGTTCCTTCGACCTGCGTCGCTGTTGTTCTTGGCGTCACAGCAGGGAGGAACCGGCGGATGGAAGCAGCCAGGCACGGGGGTCGTCACTGACTTCAGGCGATTCTCTGTTCACTCGATATTAGCGTCCACCCACCCGTCTTCACAACAACAGCATTACAAGTGCTTGTCACTTTTGTTTTTCTTCGTTTCTATTGGCTGTAGATTTTTTGGGGGGTGTGCTTTTGTTATCAGTATCCTGTGTCCCAATTACTCATTCTCATCTGCGTTTATCTGCTTTTATGTCTAGAACTACTTTTATCATGTTATGGCTAGCATCCAACTCCTTTTACCTTGCATTTTTGAAGAAATCTTCCTGTGGCAGCATGCACGTCTACATTTCTTTGTTTCACCAACAACTTTAATTATTTCCTTGGGCCCTTAATTAAATTTCCCTGTCTGCACATATTTCTTTAATTAACTTTGCCTGCCTGCACAAATTTGTTTGCATGTTGGCAACAACTCCGTATAACTAATGTTTCCGTACTTTAGCCGATACATTTCAACATATCTTTTTGTGGCAGCACTCCCTTTAATCCTAACACTTCCTCCTCCCTGCTTTCTCCACGAAGCGCGTATACATAAACAGACATATGCTGGTTTAAGATGGCCATGAAAGGGAACAAGAGATGGAAAAGAAACGCCTGTCCTAATCCAGTCCCTTAACTATACCAAGTTCAGGCAGAGTAGTGCTTTGTAATTGGAATCCAACTGTGGGGGAAGAAGACACTTCTCACTTGAAGAAGGGCTTGCCACTTAATTGTGTACAATGGGGCACAAGAAAGTCACTGCAATGTTATCTTGCAAAGGTTTTTGAAGACTACCACCCTCCCCTCCCCGTCGGTCATCCTCCCACTGTGGTCCATCTCCCACAAACCCTAAGATCTTTTGAAAAACGCCACCAAAAAACACAAGCACCAAATACTCAGGACCAGGCCCGAAATCTGAATCTCGGACGTCTATTTCTTCACAAACAAAGGTAGTAGAGGTAATAACCTGATTTTCTGCACCAGGAAAAGAGCATGTTGGCGAAAAGTCCTTTATACTTTGCTCAGAATATCAAGTACCAGGAAAAAACGTCATGGCCTGAAGCTTACTACAGCGCCCTCGTCCACGCTCGACGCCAGTGCCCCCATCACCCTCTATAACAATGGGATCATCTTAATCCAAACCTCCAATGTCAATCTAATTAAGATAGCCAGTATCTCCCATTTACTCAAAAGCCCAGTTTTGGCGAAACCCATTGACACCCACTCTCACCTTTCCATCACTCAGATCATCACTAGTCCTCCCCCCACCACTTTGGGGAGGCCCTCACTCTCCCTAAATCACTCTTCGCCTTTAGATGTTCTCAGAGTGGTGCTGTTCCCTGTTGAAGTGTCCCAAACCTCTATAGCCCCAACTCATAATGTGAGGGACTTTCCGGGTTCACCCGATGCACAACGAGCCAAGCTGATTCTATCTGTGCCTCGCTCAGAGAGATCCCCTTGTGACTTAATATTGTTGCCCTCAACAATTGATCCCTCTTCCCATGACTCCTACTTTGTTTGTGAATGAGCATTTGCCCTTCACCGATCTTGATCGGTCAAACCCATTCTTTCCTGTCCGGACCGTATCTTACCCTCAGCTCAATGGTCATTTCACCTGGGCTAATGCTCCAAACTTGTTATCCAATAATCAAGGAACACCGCTGGTTCTAATTGATCAGCTTACACCTAGGCCACCTTTGTCCGCGAGCTTTCCCAACTCACCCTTTACCCCAATCAGACTTGGTTAGGCACCTGGAGGAGATATCTCTCCAGCTACCCCTACTCACTACTGAACTACATGACCTGAAATCCCTCTCAAAAGATCTTCTCCCCACGATCAGCTCATTCCTCATCTCTGCGAAGTGCCCAAAGCCTCCCCTAGTGTAAGTGAACACATGGGCCAGGTTTTAGCCCGGCGTCTTGCAAAGCATTCCTTAGCCAATGGGCCCTCCCACCCCTCCCACCCCAGAAGTTGTGAGACCCACCTGGCACCCAATGATCTCATTGACCTTCACAAATCTTACTTTACTAGGTTCAATTCCAACATGATCCTGCTGAGCCAAATACAAACCATCCATGTTAACCTATACAGAGAACCTCCACACAATCTTAGAGTCATAAATAAAGACAACCTCAAGAAAGTGAACGTCATCCAGTCTTCTTCCCACACTACTCCAACATGACTTAAATGTGTACTACTCAATTGTAGGTCAGCCATTAAACACGCCTCCGACATCTTCGACCTCATCCAACACAATGATATATACATTATCATCCTCACTGAAACCTGGCTAAATCCCACCTTCACTCCTATCCTAGACCTACCAGTACCTCCTACTCATGACATAATTAGGCTAGACATAGCTCGGAAGCTGGGGGGCGGCCAAGCGTGTATTCATAGGATCACACTCTCGA
The DNA here is from genome assembly GCF_964263255.1 of Lissotriton vulgaris. Classification (NCBI taxonomy): domain Eukaryota; kingdom Metazoa; phylum Chordata; class Amphibia; order Caudata; family Salamandridae; genus Lissotriton; species Lissotriton vulgaris. The sequence goes on from NC_141687.1 coordinate 2,088,962,569, forward strand.
TTTCTCACTTGGAGTCCTCTTCGCCCTCCTCCTGTGAATACCTTTGTCTCAGCATCTCAAGTAACCTGCCAGTCTGCAAACTTCACACTTTCAATCACCCCTGGGAGACAAACTCCCCTTCATCGAGCAAATAATGAAAGTCATCTCTGGCAATGTCGACTCAGCCGTTTCCCAAATCTTCCTTGGTGACTTGAACCTTCACTTGTCTAAGCCTAATTACCACACGGTAACTTGCCTTAAAGCATTTCTGAATGAGCATTAGCTGATTCAGCACTGTGCCCAACCAACTCACATTAAAGGAGAAACTCTAGACCTCATAATCTCAAAAGGGCAGTCCATCACATTGGATACTATTACCCCTTGCGATTGGTGCGACCACCACTGCATCCTCTTTTAAATTAATGGGGTGGTTTTGGTGAGGAAGGCTCAACCAACAAAATCAAAGATCTGAAAAAGGGACCTCAGACCAATAAACACAGTTGAACAAGCAGCCCACTGTAAATCTGCCCTCTCCTTACAAGCTGACTTGACCGAGGTTCAGTTACTCACTGACTCCTACAACTTGACCATTTCCAACATCATGGATGACATTGCACCGCTCCAACAAAAAATGCTCCAATAAAAATATCCAAACCTTGGTACAACGACAACTGAAACACTGAGCGCCGCAACCTTAGGGCAGTTGAATGTTCCTGGAGAACCAAACCCTCCTTGGAACAACTAAAACTCCTTAAAGATGTTAGAAGCTTTCATAGCAAACAAATCAAGAGCGCTAAAGCAAACTATTTCAGACACCAACTTGATCAAGCTGCAAACCGCCTCAAGAACATTTTTGAGTTGGTCAAACAGCAATCCGTTGTCGGCCCAAACCACTCTGACTCCGGAGGCAGCCCACCTTCCTGTGAAGATCTTGCTGCTTTCTTCACAGAAAAATCAAGACTCATCACTATTGAACTCACATCTAAAAAGGCTCTACTGCCATCCCCTGGGTCCGCACCACTCCTTGACCTCTCAGAAAAGCGCAAACCTATCAGCCTAAACACTAAGAACAATGCATCATGGGGAAGCTTTACCCCATTCAGTGAAAAAGACATCAGCAAGATTCTTCAGTACATCAATCCATCTAACCACTTCAGTGACCCACTGCCACCAGCCATCTTCAAATTAATCAAGAATGTACTCATCCCCACATGAACAAGGATCGTAAACGCTTCTCTATCACAAGGCACATTCCAGGAGTGCCTAAAAGCAGCTCAAGTGTCACCTATACTATAAAAATAATGCAGATGAAACTGACCTCAACAAATTCCGCCCCATCTCCAGTATCTCCACTCTAGCCAAACTACTTGAAAAATGTGTACAATCCCAACTCTGTGCTCACATAGAGAATTTCCAACTCCTAGACCAACATCAATTCCGTTTTCGGAAGGGGTACAGTACTGAATCGGCTCTCACGCACGTTATGGATGACATCTTAAAAATGCTAGACCAAAATGATTCCTGCCTCCTAATCCTCCTCGACCTTTCATCTGCATTTGACACGGTGAATCACGACAATCTCCTATCCATTTTGAAGAACAATATGGGTTTCTCGGGTTGGGTGCTACAATGGTTCTCGTCCTATCTTCACCACAGATCACAAAGAATAAAGGCAAACCACTCCCTCTCCAGTACTCATGGGTGTCCCCCAAGGGTCCGCCCTATCTGCTATTCTCTTCAACCATTTCTTGGAACCACTAGCAAACTCTCTTAATTCCACATTCTCTTCCATATGTACGCAGACGACACACAACCTTATTTGAAAATCTCCTCCCAGGACAACATCATCTCACTCAACACTACCCTAAATGCTACGCGAAATTGGTTAGCGGAGAACCATCTACTGCTCAACACCTCTAAAATGGAATTCCTTTTGAATCTCTCCCTCGAACCACATCCCCAAGCTAGAACGTGGGCTGAATCACCTCACTGCCTTAAATTGCACCCCTCTCATCATAGACTCAGCCAAATCTCTCAAATCACCCTGGACAAGCACCTGAATATGAAAAATCATATCAGCAAAGTGTATAAGGGAGCTAACCACTTGATGAGGACACTTAGAAATATGTAAATGTAAATGTAAATATCAAGCCATTCCTTCCACAAAAAGACTTCAAGTAGGTGGTACAAGCACTGGTCCTGCCGAGGCTAGACTACAGCAGCGCTACGCTCTGTGGCCTTCCCCAAATACACTCTAGCTCCATTAAGGGCATCACTGAACACTGCGGCCAGACTGGTCACAGGTACCAAATGAAATGAGCACATATCCCCAATCCTTAAATCTATTAAATGGTTGCCATACGAAGCTCGAATACAGCTAAATATTGCCTTTCTGAAGCACAAAGCCCTACATTTTAAAACTCCCAGGTACTTAGCGCAAAAGCTTGAATTATCCTGGGCGGAGAGCCTCAAGAAGCGCCATCACTCTCTTCCTGAAACAACCCATCCTTAGGAAAAAGAGAACCTCTCTCAGAGCCGTCTCTGGCGCTGCACCAAAGATATGGAACTCTTTCCCACCGGAAGTATGAAGAATCTCCTCAATGACTACTTTCAAACTGGAAGCCAAAAGATTCATAATGAACACATTTTTAACCTTAATTTGGGCTTGTTGTAGATGATTCTAGGACTCTAGTAAATATTCCCAATTTCATGCCCGTATGTGGTTATATCAAATCATACCCTTATATAAGCATAAGAATCATACCCATATTAAGACATAGCCAATGCAGTCCAAATATGGCAAGGCTACTCCCACAGACTCCTAGAAAGCACAACCCATTCTTAAACAAACCAAGCCTCCAGCAGCCCGGGAATTCCCCCTGCTTCTGTATTGATTTGTCCTAGAACTCCTGGAGTCCTGAAAGAACTGCCAGTTCTTAGTGACGTCTTACGTCCAACCTTACGTCAAACTCGGCACCTTCCAGGTATAAATATACCAGCATCTGCCTTAAGCAACACATGGTGGTTTGGAGCAGATCGGCTATCTACTTGTCCGACGCCCTGCTGATGCGAGTGCCGAAGGAAGCCGACCCTCCCTGCTGACGCACTGAGAGAGACGCTGTCTTTTCTCCTGCTGAGAAATCCAGCTCCAGCGTTTCCCGGTCACCCTTGCGGGTTTCTGGGAGATAGAGTCCTGAGAAAGAGATACAAGACCTCCTTCATTCTATAACTGAGGTACGGAGCTGATTAGACCCACAGAGAATTCTCGATTCAGATTCTTGGCAAAAAACTGTAACTCATCTACTCCTTCCCTGTACTAGGCTTAGGTTAGGTACACTGGGGTAGGCGTTTCTTAGAAACACCAGTTGAGTACGTTTAGTCATTATTTTATGATTGTATGTATTTTATCCATTTTAAGTATCTTATGGCGTAGAAACCATATAAATGCTTTTACAGTTTTATTTCATGATACTCATTTTACTGTACGCACATTACTTTATTACAAGTATTGCAATTGTGGCAATTCACTTCTCTTGCATGAGAAAGTAGACTGCTCAATAAATCTCCTTTTTATTGAAAATGCGCATCTCTCTATTTCTCTGCACTCCTGGTGAAACTAAGCATGCACGATTGACTGAGTGAAATAGCTATCTATTGTTTCCGCGACTCTGGAGATATACTCCTTATTCTGGGGGAGCAAAGTTGTCATGTTTATGCGGTTGTCAGAATCTAATCCCGTCTTGTCTAATCAGGAAAGTTAACACCTTCTTGTTTTCTCGAGAAAATTTCTAGTGACCTCTGAGCTAGCTGGCATTTCATAATTAAGTCTAACATATTCAATAGAGACCTAGTCAACCTCAGTCCTACGTCTACACTATCGTTTATGTTATTCCAATGCGCAGAGCCTATTGGGAATATAGGAACTACACTACAGGCTATGATCAACTGCTAAAAAATTGTTGATCCTACAATCGTTGCAGTATAGAAGAGATGCTGCTCTTCTATACTGCATTGTGTGCCCCCCTTGTAGTCTGCTTTTTTCCTGCTTATTTTATCTCTCTACTTGATTCCTTTTCTGGAAATCATGCGATTTTTCATGCTGTGTATTCTTGCTTATTGTCGATATTGGATCTATGCTCTTCTTTTCCGTATGGTTTGCCCCCTTTGGAGCTTGCTATACACCTGTTTTTGCATCACTCTCCCTGATTCATTTGTCTGGGAATTATGCAATGATTACTGCTTTGTATTCTTACTTGATGCCCGATATTGGATTTATGTCCTTCCTTCCATTCTTTGTAAAGTGCTCTGATATCCTTCAGGATCTTGTTCGCGCTATATGAAACTTTATAAATAAATACATAAATAAAATAAGGCAGCTATCACATTCAAAGACAGAGCAGCTACATTTTTGCACTTCACCCCATGGCACTCTGGTCACAGATTTGGAGGCAGACTGAGAGAGAAGTGGTTCAGGACACTTTCTTACAGGCCTGTGCTTCAGAAAGGCAGTTAAGGCTGGGGTCAGATCAGTCATGTGTCTCCTAACGTCATTGTGTCAGGATCACTTGCAGGACTTGTTATTATCCGTGACCAAAACCAATCACAGGTGAAAGCAGTAACTGGCACTCACAGCACATTATGCTTTTCCACCAAGTGTCACACCCACCTCTTTTGAGCCCAGGTACCTCATTTAGGGTGTTCTTTTCACTAAAATCTTTAAAATGAATATCTATGATTCTGGATTTTTGTCATTCTGGAATCATTTTATTAAATGCATTCTATTTGCTTTTAAATTGGTTTGGGATTTTTCAATGTATTACTGTTTGTATACTGCATAAATACTTTTGCGCCATGCTTCCAGAGGGTTAAGCAGAAGTTAATTTAGTAACTTTCATGGTTCCCTCTGACAAGGATTGTTGTTGGTGCCTGAGTGGAGCTTCCATTCCCCTCAACCAATGACCTAACTTCTTACACTTATTTATAGTTGTGCACTGCACACCTATACCTGACCCACTAAAGCCCAGATTCACCTCCTCACTCCACCTTACAACTCTGGTGATTTTTTACTTCCATAAAAGTTACTGAAGTATATTGTTAAAAGTCCGAACTGTAGCCAAGAGCTAGGTCATGCCCCACCTTGTTCCATTGCAAGTCAGACATTGAAAGTTATAGAGGGCCACATAGGGAGAGGATTGACTAGGCTGCACCTTTTCAGATAACGGCATATTTAAATTAAAAAAAATTTAATGGATGCTTTTTAAAATGTGTATAACTTCAGATTCCGTCTAATTGTTATTGTTAATTTGATGTCTTTGTAATTATTCTCTTGACTCTATTTCACAATATTTGTAAGTGAATCATGACATATTTGCTTTTTAGCTGTAATGTTGTTTTCTAGTTGCTGTTCTTGAACCACATTCACTTTTCTCTGCAAAAGGACATTGTGCCAAGCTGCCAAAGTTAAGTATGGGGTTGCTTAAAGAAACCTCATTTTACTTAGAGGCATTAAATTGCTTTGGAAGTATGGGAGCTCCGCCATGGTTTAAGAATCTGGTTCCCTATAGGAACCACTGCTAAAGATATATATATCAATTCTTTTTCGTAATAAAACATTTTACATGTGCAGTAGAGAGTATAAGAAAGAACGCCTTCTCCATGCAAACCATTGATAGGACAACCTGATCGTGGCATAGTTGTTGCTACTTTTCATTACCCTCAAGCGTATTTCCAGCTTCCATGTTTAAAATGTAGAGAAGCATTATCTTCTATAAGCATTAAAGAAAAACAATGTCAAATCAGGCCCCATATGTTTTGCCAGGTTTGGGTTCCGTTGTTCTCCTGTCTCTATTGCATAAGAAGCAAAACGGTAGTCATTGGTTGTTAGATCTGTCAGCCTTACGGTTCTCTTCTCCCAAACTTCTTGCCTTCCTCCTCCATTTTTTCTCACCCTATAAAACATGGTATCATTAGCTTATCCCTGATTGGCATATTCCGTTTACTTGTATGTTCCAAGTAAAGTGGTACTACTTGCGCCCAGGTCCTGTAAAATAAATGCTACAATTGGGTCTGCAGCACTTATTGTGCCACCCACTTGAGTACCCCTGCAAATAAGTCTCAAGCCTTCCAGTGCAGCCTGTGTGTGCAGTATTAAACGGTCATTTCGACCTGGCAAAATAGACCCTTTAGCGGTCCTATTTAATAGTTATAGATTACCCCTTGTGTAGGCCCCGGGCAGTCCTGTGGTCAGTGTGCAGTGTATTTAAAAGGTTGGACCTGCATTTTAAGCTTTACCTGTCCAGGTAGTGAAAAGCTATTTAATTCATCTTGTCACTACTGCGTCACCTACTTCTCCCATAGGTAAACATTAAAGTTACTGTATTACATTTAATGAGCTGTAATTTACTAATGTTAACCTGTTCATGTTTGGTGTTTTTAGAATTGTAATAAACAATGCTCTTATGGTAAAGTCGGATTTTTAATGATGCCTTAGCAATTTAGTGCCTGTTGCCTGTCTTCCTGGGTCACATGACTGAGTGTAGCTGATATTTGAGCTTTGTGCATTCCTCCTAGACAGCCACACACACGATTATGTGTGCCTGGATGGGTGATCACTTGCAGCCTTACTTGCCCTTGAATAGGCTGTGTCCTGCCTGCACACAAAGGGCTACATACCCCCTGTAGTTAGTCTGAAGCCAGGAGAGGGAAGGTGGGATGCCTGGGGACTTCAAAAGGGAAACCTCTAGAAGGTTTCAGAAGGTCACCAGGCAAAACAACTAGACCTCAGACACCACCTCTTCAGTACAATATTGGCCCTTTTGATATCCTGCCAAGAAGAAGGACTACTGTGCCCGCTGAATGGAGTGCCAAACTGCTGGACTGCTGATCTAAAGGAACCGCTATTCTACCTTAAAGACCGTCTGCCTGCTGCCCAAGTGGCCTGCGTCTGCCCTGATTGGAACTGATGCATTGCCTCTGCTGTGTGGGTTTTCCAGACGCAATGGTCTGTGCATCAACTCTGCAGCTGCATAGCAACCTTTGCCTGTGCATAGCATTCTTGACGCAGGTAACCTTGACGACAATGAATATTCTTGCATCCTAACCTCACAGCTCTTCGGAACTGCCTCAACTGCGCGACGCATCTCTGACACCAGAATTTGAATTGCAAGCCCTCTCTGACGGGATCTTCGATTATGACGCAGGACCTAACATCGCAGTTCTACAGCACTTCAGAACAGATGCATCACCTCGACTGCGCAGTGACTCCTGATTGCAGAACCTTACAACGCTCTCCAACCAGGACCTCAAGTACTATGTTCAGTGGGCCTAACTGGGTCTCTGTAGCCAGCACACACTCCATTGTGGTCATCTTGTACTTGTGACTTTGCCCCTGTCTGGTGCGAGCAGATATACACAGTTGGCACTTTGTGCTTTTTGGCACTATTTTCACAAAAATCTTTTAAACTGCATTTACCTGGTTCTACTGATTAGATTTTTGTCATTTTAGTTTAGTTTTATGTACTAAAAAATTTCTAAATTGTTTTGGGATACTTTTCTGGTGTTTTTTTCACTGTTTTACTGTTGACGTTTTACACAAATCTTTATACATTGCTTCTGAGTCCTGACTGTTTTGTGTCAAGCTAACACAGGATGGAGCAAAGGTTAATTTAGGGTTTGATTGTGACTTTGCCCTGACTTGGATTGTGGTTCCTGCTTGGGTAGGCTTTGAACCCCTCAAGCAGTAGCCCAATTATGTTACGTTGGTTTACCTTGCTTTTACACCAGTGGAAAGTTTCAGTAATATGGGACCAAAAGTCAAGCCTGCCTTTGTTCTGCACAGAGGGTCTTCAACAGCAGTATGCTTGCTCATCACTATTGTAATTCAAACAGAAACTTAAGTACTACTTCTTAAAGGAGCACCTCACCAGATCAGCACACCGGAAAACTCCCCCTTTCTCTTTCTCAGTAACTGCAGAACCTATCTAGGTCGCCTTTTTACCAGTCTATTCACTTACTTCTCACCACAATAATGTACAACATTTCTTCGCTCCCAAACGGGGGTTGCACTATAGCACTACAATTAATTAAAGTCATACGTGCACGTAGAGTTCATTTTACTATGTCTGCTTGCTTTCTTGGTATGTTTTCTTTTGCCAATTACACAATTTCTTGTGACTGTGCACGATGATTTATTTTGTTTTCAGGCTTTTTCTTGCGCTATTGGACAAGTAAACATTTATTTTAACTTGGAAATAAATTGGTGTCAGTTCTTTCTAGTATTACTATTGCCTTGTTTGCATTTCAGTAACTGTGATGAAGCGATGTCAAGGCACGGAAAATGCCTAGGATAAAACCCATTGGAAAGCAGTGGTTGCGCACAGGAAATATAAGGGTTTAGTACTTTAAAAGTAAGCGATTCTGAGAGACATCCTTAATTCATTGTAGATTTTTTTTAGCACTGTGTGCTTGTTGTCGTCTGTCAGATGTCTGCCAACGGCATCTATATTAATTTCAGTCAAGCGTGCCAGATGGTGAAACTGTTAAAGCGCGCTGCTCTATTTCAGCCTCATGCTTCTAACCTGGCAAGCCAATTTCCGCCTGACTGTGCCTTCTATCAGAATAGTGAATGAGCTCCCGGCGAACGTCTACTTCACATCCTTTCAAAATACCCAATAGGTACAAGCGGGTCCTAATGAGACAACCTTTCTTGTTTTCTCTGGTGGTTACCGAATTTCCACATCAATCAAACCATGTCCAGTACTTCCTTCTTGCTTCCCCGAGGCATGTAATCCTAGGAACACGCCGGAAATCGAGTGAGAATGTGTAGTCTTTACACCAGATGCTGACTGTGGTGTTAGGGTGCTGTAAAAAAACCTGGCTATCCAAGAAAAACTCCGATGCCAATGGTTGGACCTGGAGGAGTGAAGCTCAGGTACAGATACGGTTGACTCTGTTTTGTGCTGAAGGCTTGGACAAGTTAGTGTTCACCAGAACACCAAAACAAATATATTCATAATTGTGTTTATGAAGACACAATTTCCACGCTACAGTGCCATAAGTATGGTTGATTCAACAAATATCAACTTTCTTGCCCAAATAGGGTGTAGCCCACTTGGCCCACTGGTTTTGTTGAGCCCTCATATTCAAATACCGCCTTGAGATAGAAGCAAAGCAAAAGTCTAGTTTTAATGGACTACATTTGCACGGGATCTTTTTATTACTTCAAATGTTGCATTTGCTAATTCAATAATATATAATATCGAAACACACCATTTAATCGTACACAGAGGACTTTTTTTGAACAGCCCAAAAGTGAGGAATTACTAGATTTCTATTAATATTCTTATTTCAGGTTCTCTGTTATAAGTTATTCAACCTGAAACAGAAGGGCAGATTTACAATAACTGGTGCATCTCCAGGGATGCGCCAATAATTGTGTGTCGCAGCTCCGCCACCCATGGTGCGCCGCATTTACAATGCGGCGCAGCATGGGGTAAAAAACGTGACGCATCTGTGCAGTAAAGGTGGCACATTGCTGGAGTTGCGTCGCAAGCGCGGCGCAGCTCCAGCAATTTTCTGGGGGGGGCCCTATCTGTCCAATGCTGCGTCAAGCCTTACGCCTGCTTCAAGCAGGCGCAGGGTTTTGACACAGCATTGGCCTAAAAGTGACTGAGTGAAATCTTGTAGATTTCACTCAGCCACTTTTAGAAGGCGTTCCTGCGTCACAAAAGTGACGCAACAGCGACGTAAAAGAGGTGCAAGGGGCTTGTAAATCTGCCCCAGAGTTTCCCACTGAAATAGGCAATTACAAAAAATTCAGGAATATCACATTCCCAGTAGTTCTCATCCTGACACTTCGCTACCTAAAAGCTGGTAAACTTCCCAGGCCGGAATAACATGGAAACTGGGTATTTACACATTCCACTGTGAAATCTCAAATTCATTGGGGTCGACCACGGTCCTACTCATAATGTCCATGCAATCCTTATGAAGAAAGAGAGACGAAAAGTGCGTCAGAGAAATTTGAAATCAATAAAAAATATCAAACAGCTGTACTGTCAATTTCACCACTTTAACATTATTGTTGTCATCTTAAATTGGGAGCAATTCTTTAAACTGGTTTGAGATTCAATGTTATTTCAAGGCGATCATGATCGTCTTAAAATGGTGATGGTTGTCAAAACTGCAATGCTGTTGAAAAATACCAATTTTGGATTAAAAGAAAATACACAGTGTCTAAAAAGGTAGTAAATTGTGGAGGAAGATACACGCAGGGGCAGAATGCCATACCTTGTTCTAAGAGCCTGCAGTTCAAACACAATCTGTGGTGGGTTGGGCCCATGATTGGCACCTACTGACCAATGTATATTGCTGAAGGTCATGCACAGTGGGGCTTGAGTACGACGACTGATGGCAGGGTATAGCAACCAAAGACCACATACTGAACTCTAGGGCAATGGATATGGCTGCAAGATGTACACATTGTGGTTGGGGACATGAGAATTTAGTGTAAGGTATAGCCAGGTGCTTATTATTGCACTCAGTGCTCACTGTAAATGGCAATATATAAATGCACAGTTGGGATGGGGCTTGTGAGTTAGGAGCCTACACCTAATACCAAGTGGCCAATGCAAATGCTCAAAGAATGATCAGAGTGTGTCTGGTGTATGAGGTGAGGACACATGGCATTGGTGAAGGTCATCCAATGTCCTGTATGCTCAATACATACAGATACAGGCAGTGTGCAATGGTGCAAAAGCTAAGAGGAACCCTAATAGACATTGGCTGGAAAATATACCCTGTTGTGAAAAAAGGCGTTGTAGATGAAAAACGTGACAGCTATGTAGAATAGGAAAACACAGGTGTGGAGTAGAGTCTGAAGAACAGGTGGAGCTACTTTAAGGCTGAAGCCAATGGAACATATAGTGGATTACCTATAACTATAGACACCTGAATTTCAAATTATTGTGACCTAGATGTTTATGCATGCCTCAGACTCCGTGCAATATACTGCATTAATATATCATGATGTATGTGAGGTAGTGACTATTATGAACAGACCAGTAAGTTGTACATTATTTTTTTCCAATTACACTTTACAATTTATATTTGCAGTGCTATAAAATGATCACGTTTGAATACTAATTAATCAACATCATATTTAGCTCACATGCCTGATTTGTTTTTAGAGAGAAAAATTCATCAAGTTGCTGGATCAGTTACACAACTCACTGAGGATCGACCTATCAAAATACAGGGTAAATAAACTATTTAAAAATCAAAAGTCTTTAGTGATGTAATTTAACATGCCATCTATGATGTCATATGTGTGATCATGAGCATTGCATGTCTGCGGTGCAAGATATGGGTAGCTTATCTAACCATAATTTGCGATTTTCAGGTTTTGTTTTGTGACTATACCTGCACTTTAACTGTTTTAGTATGTGTATATATAAATTAAATATATATATATAGAATATATATATACACACACATATATATATGTGTATATTTATAAATATATATGCACACACACACACACACATATATATATATATATATATTCACACACACACACACACACACACATATATACATATACATATATATGTTATATTTCTGCAATACATCCACACGTGTGTGGGCTTGCTCATGTAGTTCAGAACTGTGCTCACACCTGTTGCAGCTGAAGAATTATTTTTGTCAACAGGGACAGGTGAAAATAACCCTTTTTTGCTTCAATAGCCTTTTTCCCAGTCATGTCATAAAGAAGACTATTTGTCAACTGCCATGAGTTCTGAGAGGGCAAAATGTCATTGGAAACTGGGTAATGAACAAATATATAAACATATATAGAACACATAATATGGCAGTAATATGGGTCTATGCTGCTACTAATAGGTTTTGGTAACATCAAGAGACATGAGACTGAGGCCAAACCTGGAGATGGTAATATAGGCCAATACTACACATGTGAATCAGTATAGATTTCTTAGAAAGATTTGGAGCATTGAAGATCTTCCTTTTTCTTTTGTACTCAGTATTTGCCTGAAACTATCGATATCTCAGTCAGTGTTTAAGAAATGTGTGCTTCTTGTGAGGGAATAGATCATTTGTGAATATCTAATTTCTAGATTCTTGGAGAACAAGATGGCATTCATAGAAGGAGCAACAGAGACAAGCTCCTGAGGGACGGGATCATCATTGGTGAAAATCCTAGTATTCCCATAGTTATCAACTCCATAAATTCTCAGAAACTGAACAAGAAACCAAACTGACAAACAAGAGTATCTGAGACACTCAAATAAGCTATCCTACACCTAGACCTGTGCCCACGCTGGAGCCTCTACTGGACTAAAATACTTGATATGAGGCTGGCGGTTTCAGCACTGTAGGGTGGCACATGTCTTGCATCCACACAGGAGACACAGCCCTTGGTGAGAATGCCATCCCCATCTTGGCCAGATCTGCCTTAATCAGAGCCCCGAGGATGTTGTCTTCCAATAGACACAATGTGACCCGCACAACAAACCCTGATTTGATGATAGGCAGTTACTACATTGTCAAGAATAGCCACTATTTAGACGGGCTGAGATAACTCTCAAGTCAACTCTCTTCCCCCTCTAGGCCTTCCCACTTTGCCTTGCATCAGTCTCTTAGCCGCCAAACCACCCCCACCCTCGACAGGACTGCAGAAACCTTGGTCCACCTTTGGACCCACTCTCTCGCCTCATCCGAGCACCTTGGGTCATGATCAGCTGCGGGGAGAGCCATGATCTATGTCCGGGACAGTCCCTTGTGTATTGGGCTACTATTGCTCTGCAGCGATCAGGACCCTGCTAGACAACCGGGAGACCGCAGCACTCATCCTCCTATGAGACCTCTCTGCCGCTTTCGACACTGCCTGCCTCTGCACACTACGCGTACGCCTCCATGGCGCAGGGATCCGAGACAAGGCTCTGGAATGGACCACCTCCTTCCTCTGCGTCAGAACCCAGAGCTCTCAATGACCAAGCAAGTCAATGCCGTCTCCTCCTCCTGCTTCAACACCCTCCGCATGCTCCGCAAGATCTACAGATGGATCCCGATAGATAAAGAAAAGACAGTCACCCAGGGCCTCGTCAGCAGCAGACTCGACTACAGAAACGCCCTCTACGCGGGAGCCCCGACCAAGCTCATCAATCGGCTACAACTCATCCAAAAGACTCGACAAGACTGATCCTCGATATACCACGACACAACCACATCAACCCCCTCATGAGAAACCTGCACTGGCTCCCGTCAGCAAGAGGATATCCTTCAACCTCCTCATCCACGCACACAAGGCACTCCACAAGACCGGCCCAGCCTACCTCAACAGACGGCTCTCCTTCTACACCCCTAACCGCCAGCTACGCTCCGCCGACCTCTCACTCGCCACCGTCCCGCGCATCCGAAGAACAACCACCGGCGGGAGATCCTTCTCCCACCTCGCTGCCAAGTCATGGAATATCCTCCCACTGAGCCTACGACAGACCCAAGCCCTGCTGACCTTCAGGAGGAGGCTGTTCGATCAGTAGTGGCCACTCCCCCCCCCCAGTGCCTTGAGACCCTTTCCGGTATGTAGTGTGCTTAACAGCTGACTGATTGAAACAAGCTAAAAATGCATGTTACTGAATTGTTGATCTGCAGTAAAGCATGCTGGAAACATTGCTGACCTTATCCTTACTCTTGATCTTGACCTTCTTCTCCTCACTGAAACATCACTTAATGAATTCTCATTCCCTTTTCTGGACATTTTGGTCCCTCCCAACCCTGACATTATTTGTCTGAACCGTTCAGGTAATCTGGGTGGAAGGATTGCTTGTATTCACCGGAACAGCCTCTCAATAAAACAAACTTATACTCAATCTTTAAACTACAGACTACTTATTATGTACACTGCATGTGATCTATCACCCTCCTGGTGATAACCACACATTCAGCTATCAAATCATGGAGATCATCTCTACCAATAACGGATCACACACTAATTAGTTTTTTTTTGTGATTTCAATATGATCTCACTGACCATTGCATTAACTCTATGTCCGACATCATGGATGCCATGGTGTCCAAACAATTAAAAATTGAGTCCAGATCAAAAAATCTAACCCATGGTTTGAATGCAGCTTTCTTGATGAATGCCGCTCCCTAAGAGCAGCGGAAAGAACCTGGAGACTCTCTCCCTCTCCAACTAACCTCAGTTTACTGAAACTAAGAAGGAAAACCTACAACAGGCATATCAGAAGAGCCAAAACACCTTTCTTCTTACATACTTGACAATCTCACAAACCACCCCAAAAAGCTGTTGAAACTTTTCAAAAATCAAACTAATAGGAAATCCACCCAGTTGTGACACATTTAACTCCTTGTTTAACGAAGAAACAAAGCAAATTGACATTGATCTATAAATGCTCTAGAGCTCTTACCTATCAACGCCTCTCCAACTCACTCCCCCATCTTTAAAAGAGAGCATCCCTAAAGCCCCACCCTTGAATCAAAATGGTTTGCCTCCTGGTCCATCTTTAAGATTTTTTATGAATCTGACAACTAAAAACTAGTATCTTCTCTGAAATACTCTAACCACTACAATGACCTCATTAGCCTCCATACTTCTCAACGAGATCCAACACCCCCTGCTTCCTTTATAGACCAGGATTATTAACTCATCTCTAACACAAGGCTACATAACAGGTTGTCTCAAAACTGTCCAGGTCACCCCTATATTAAACAAATCCAACACCAACCAGTCAGATCTGAAATACCATCCTATCTCTAATATCCACACTCTGATCAAGCTCCTGGAAAAAAGCGTACATCATCAACTTTATAGTCACATAGAGCAATTCGAACTCTGCGACAAATACCAGTCTGGTTTCCGGTCAGGTCAGTACCGAAACCGCCCTGGTCAATATTGTTGACAATGCCCCGAGACTTCTTGACCTGAATGTACCCTGCCTATTTATCCTGCTTGATCTGTCATCTGTGTTTCACACCGTCACACGTGGGAACCTTTTGAACTTCCTAGAATGCATGATGGGTTTCTCTGGTACAGTGTTAAAATGGTTCTACTCATTCTTACATTACCAGCTTAGAAAAATTCGTAAAATAGCCCATTTTCTGACCACTGAAGCTCTCACCCTGACGTTGCTGGCATTAGTCATCTCTTGGATCGACTATGCCAACGCCTTGTACGCAGGTATCCCACAATACCAAATCAAAAGACTACAGCTGATACAGAATCAGGCAGCCCGCCTGATTTACCACCAACCAAAACATCATCACGTCCGTCCTCTACTCAAAGCCCTTCATTGGCTTCCTGTATCAGAGCGTTGTAAATTCAAATTAGGCTGTTTGACTCATAAATCCCTGGCCCGCATCGGCCCCTCCTTCATCTCGTCTCTTCTGCACCCGTACGCCCCTTCTAGACACCTCCGATCTTCCCACCATGCACTCCTCCAGACGCCCAGGTTTAGGCGCAAAAAGCACGGAGGCCTCAGATTCTCTTTTTTGGCCCCCTCACTCTGGAACTCTCTCCCACTGGAACTTAGACTCTCCTCCTCTTACCCTCACTTCAGGTCTCTCCTAAAAACTCACCTTTTCCGCTGTGCTTACACTTAAGCTCCCTCTCCCTCCCTCCTTTGTCTCTTTATGATTTAGTGAATAGCGCCAAGAAACCGTCCGGTGTATGTTGCGCTCTATAAATCTTTTTTACAAATTACAAATACAGATCCCAAAGAGTTATGTTCAACCACGCTCTATCCATCCAGGCACGTCATGTTTGGCATCCCTCAAAGCTCCTCAATCTCCCCAGCACTGTTCAACCTGCTCATGAAACCCCTTACTGAAATCCTCCAACTCTCTAACATCTCATACTATATGTATGCTGATCATCCTCAAGTCTACCTGAAAATTGCCACTCCAGAAGACATCAGTATCCTTAACAACACACCGACAAAAACTCAACACTGTCTGACTCGTAACCATCTCAGACTAAACACCCTCAAAACTGAATTCCTCTTAATCTCTCCACCCAGCCACACTCATAACATCAAAGATTGGCTCAATCATCTAACAGCTTTCAACTGTCCCCCACACATCATACCATCAGCAAAATCTCTAGGAATAATCCTGGGCACTCACTTTTTTATGTAGGATCACATCAGCACTGCCACCAGAGGCACCAACTACCAACTGAAGGCACTTAGGAAATTAAAACCTTTAATTCCATCTGTGGATCCCAAGGCAGCAGTTCAAGTGCTAGCATTCTCCAAGCTAGATTATGGTTGCGCTACTCTCGTGGGTCTACCAAAAACACAATTTGCACCTCTGAAGGCAATATTTAACATGGCAGCTTGACTCATCACAGGCTAAAAAAACTGTGATTGCATCACCCCACACCTCAAAGCACTGAACTGGCTACCCTATGAGGCAAAGATCCATAAAAAAAATTGCTTGCTGGGCTCTACACCAAAACATTCCAACCACCCAGCCAAGAAACATGTCCTATCAAGTGAGATTAGAACGTTAAGAAGCATGGACTCCCTTCTACTGAAGTGGTAAGTGTTACAGTATCATGTATAGCACATGGTTAAACAGATCGGGTGTCTGAGCACTTTGACTGAGATGGTGCGATGAGTGATGCCCTGATTACACAAATAAGGGGTCTTCAATTGCTTTCTGAAACTGAGTACGTTTCTGTTGGCTCTTAAGTGAATAGGTAAGGAGTTCCACATCTTGGACACTAACTATGCAAATGAGCACCCTCCACTTCTGGCCCTTTTGATTCTGGGCAGAGCCATGAGCAAGTGGTTATTTGATCTTAGCTCTCTTGCATTGTAGTACGGATTAATGAGCTCACTAGAATGTGAGGCCCATGGGCATGTTTTACCTTGTGCTCAATGCAGAGAGCTTTACATGTTATTCTTCTTTTGCTGATAACCTGTGAAGGCTGGCCAGAGCCAGACATGCAGACTGTGATTTTGGAAGGCTCAACAATACTCGACCTGCAGCATTTTAATTCAGCTGCAATTTTCTGATGAAGCAGGCAGAGCTGCCTAGATACAGTGAATTGCTGTAGTCTAATCTATATATATAGAGGCCTTGTACCACTGTTCTCTTAGTTTCCGCAGGGAGCCATTTGAATGTCTTCCTAAGAGCTCTTAGCAGAACAAAGCATGTTCCTGCCACTTTTTTGGCCTGATGGCCAATCTGAGGTCTTTATCCAAAGGGCACCTAAACTCTTTACTTCCTATTTACGGGAAGGGCGATCTCCAATGCATGGCGGCCAGAGGCGATGGTCCCAGAGAGATGGATTGTTTCTGACCACCAGGACCTGTGTAATGTGGCCATTTATTTGAGGCAACTAGAAGCCATCCAATTATTCACTTGTTCCATACAGGCAGACATATTTTCTGCTGCAAGGCTGATGTTAGGAGCTATGGAAATGACGATCTGGGTGACATCGGTGTACGACACCCTTGTAAAACCTGATGAGCAGATGATGTCAGCTAAGGGATGCACATGCACATTAAAGAGGGTGAAGCTAATGGATGAGCCCTGGGGCACTCCGCACCTGAGCTAATGGACCCCTGACAAACAGGGTACTTCCTTGTCCTGGAAGTAGCAGAACCATGCACTGGGGATAGTAAGCCTCATCTATGATTCCCTGGTAGGGGATCGAGACTTGTATTCAACATCTACGTCTTGGTTCGAGCTGAATCCTGCAGTAAATCTGTCCAATGTGCAATGTAAAGTTTAGACCAGTGTCTGGTCAGTTTATTGTAAGGGATGCTGCGTTTAAGTGATTCTGTCTTCATGATGGAGAACTCAATCAGCAAATGATCTGACCAGAGTATCGGTAGCGGGTCATTTACATTCAAACTAGGCATATTGGTAAAGATATAATCCAATATATGACCTTTAATGTGTGTAGGGAGCATAACCAGTTGTGCAAGCTGAAATACTGTCAAATCATGTTTAAGATCTAGAGCTTGTGGGCAGG
This sequence comes from Lissotriton vulgaris, assembly GCF_964263255.1. Classification (NCBI taxonomy): domain Eukaryota; kingdom Metazoa; phylum Chordata; class Amphibia; order Caudata; family Salamandridae; genus Lissotriton; species Lissotriton vulgaris. The sequence continues at coordinate 2,088,980,570 of NC_141687.1, forward strand.
TGTTGTCCATATGTATGTTCAGATCTCCCAAAAACCTCTAATTAGCAGGTTGAAGGCAGTGATGTGCTTTTATTTCTGGGACAGGCTGTACCAAACCTTTAGCAGACTCTGGGGGTCGTAAGAGAAGCAGACCCGCAAATTTGAAGGAGTGCGATATTTGATAGAAAATAACAGGTTTTTACAACTTTTAATGTCTATTGGGGAGGACCTACATTAAGATCATCTTTAAAGATAATGGCTCCCCCTCCCCCTTTCTTACCGTCCTGATTGTTTCTTAAAGTCGTATATTCCGTTGGGAGGGACAATGCATTATAAAGGTCCACTGTCCTTCACTCAGCCATGTTTCTTTGAGGAATAGCACAACAGATTGCAGATCTTCCAGCAAGGTGAACAATTCCAAACTGTGATTTAGTAGTGACCTGCAGTTCAAAAGACCCATCTTCCAGCAGGCGGCTGGCCAATTTGGGGTGCCCTTATCCCCATCCAATACATTTTTTTTAAACATACAGCGTTTCTTCTTCAAAATGACCCCCAAAATTGGAAACTCATTTTCTCCTGAGACCATATCCAACCCCTCAACTGCCCTCTTCAAATTAAGAATAAAACAACACTAATGAACAGATTCCTTCCCCGATGAACCTTTCCTGGTCCCTTTCTTTCCATGGCCTGTCCTTCCACAAGTCTATTTGGTCAAACTACATATCCTTTGTATTTTTTCGGTGATGACTCTCCACATAATATTTTATTATTTTTCCGAACCCACACTCTACAATCATCAACCTACATCATTGTACTCACTTTGTTGTCCTCCCGCACTTGTATACTCTTATCTGTTTACCTTTCCTGATGTACAGCATTATGATTTCCGAAGGGTCACTATGATACCATTATTTGTTTTCCTCCCTGATTCCCAAGATGGTCATGGTCGTGCTAAATTAAACTCAACAAACAAAATAAATTCATAAAATGTGTTTCAGTGCAATAATGTGTATTATAACAAGTTACATTTCAAATGTAAAGCAGCAGTGTAAGAAAATTCAAAACATTTATTCTGAAATGTACTTTTTAATTGTACGTTGATATCATAGATTATGTTTAACAAGACTGAACATGGGGAAATAAAGCGCCGTTTGAGACAGTGTATTTGACTTTTTGCTGACAGGGTTCTCTGTTTACAATGCTTATTTTCACACTTGAGGCAGAACTCATTGATGCTTGGACAAGGATTATTCTGCAAGGGTGAGCTTGTCAGGTGTGCTAGCAAAAGCTCTGAGAACAGAACAGTCATTGTGAAAGCATTTTTGTTCGCAGCAATGAAATGCAATGAAATAAATTAAAATGCTGTGTTAACCATTCATTGAACTTTTTTTGCTTAAGAAAGCAAAAGTTCCTGCAAATGATGTCATCACTCTGAATTAAAGAAAACAATTCACAGAGAAGACCTATTGTTGTGAATTGCACGCTATGGCAAATAGTCACTATAAAGAGTCGCAACCACATTTTATTTTTTTCTGTTTGAATATACAGAGATTAATGAAATGTGTAAAGAACTTGGGGCCATATTATCAAGAACAGGCGATAAAATTATCGCCGCTTTATCGGCAGGAAACAGCCGCTAAAGCTGCGATAATGGGCTTGATAATATGTTCTTGTGAATTCCCATAGCAGACCAGGTTCTGGTGTTTGCTATGGTAATTCACAAGGGCATATTATCAAGCCCATTATCGCCGCTTTAGCAGCAGTTTCCTGCCGATAAAGCGGCGATAATTTTATCGCCTGTTCTTGATAATATGCCCCTAAAAGTAATATTCAATTTCTACAGTTATGTAGAAGGCGAGCATTACATGTATTATATGCGGCAATACGACTATGTATGATGCTGTGATTTTTTCATTTTTATATCCAAAATAGGAAAACTTTCCAGCCAGCAATCCAGAAAGACTTCAGGACTTAAAATCAACAGTGGACTTACTCACGAGCATCACTTTCTTTCGAATGAAGGTAAAATGTTAATGTTTACACCAATAGGATCAACATGAGATGCTGAAGCATGCAGTATGTTGTTCTCAGATTAGTTGAAAGCGGTGATATGTGTGTGTATGGTATGGCAAGTCAATTACTAAACTTGGTTTCAAACATGTAAGAGAAAAGCTGAACTGGACCCAATTAGGATTTTAAACTAGAAGTAACGTGAAGTATCTACATTAGATCGACATTGGTGGCTGGTGAGCTTTGAAACGATGAGTCGACATCTTCATGGATTTGGACTAAGCAAGTGAAGAAGCCCAACCTCTTATATGCTGATATGCTGTTTCAGTTGGTAGAACAATTTGGCTACCAATTTCTTTTCGTAACAAACAAAGACAATCTGTGGATTTTTCAGTATATTTACAAATAAATTAGCAAGGAAGATATACGTTCTTTAGGGGAAATATGAAGTGTACTTTTGTGCAATGGCACACCATACCTTCCCTAGACGTGTCTGACTACACCCCTCCAAACGAGAAATCTAAAACATGGTGGCAAAGCAGTTAATTTGTCAAAATAATATGAAATTAAGATTGTCAATTCATATATCATAATCTGTTAGGACTAGTGGAGAATGAAAGGTCGCACAGTCTATAACTTTTCCAAATGGTTTTAGAAATGTTCAACTTATTCTTTCTTTCCCGTCCCACCCAAATACATTTAGAATCATTTTGTAGGTCTACATAGTAATGGCAGGTTAACAAATCAGACCTGGTGAGATCTCAGATGCTCATTCAGCTGTTGCATGGCGATCACAGAGACCAGAATCCATGCAGGTTGGAACAATCAAAAATATTTAGGGCTCAAAAAACAGTAAATATACTTAGGGCTCGAAAATAAGTAACAATAAAATTATAAAAGTCAATGTAGATGATGAAATGCCTTCATGTAAGTGAAATGAAAAACACGAGCTGAAAGTGTTTTTCATTATCAAGACCCACTATTCAATGATAATCATTGTGACAACAAGAACAACTACAAATATGTTGCTGTCGCGGAGAGGATAGAATCTAGGGAGTTTGCAGTAAGGGTGGAGATAGCAGACAGTAGCCTGTGATAAAGGAGAGATACAAGAAGGCATCACTGGGTTACTTATGCTCAGTTTCTACAGAATTCCACCTCCTCCTCTGGAGCTCCAGCTAACGGATTGAGACGGACCTGGGCTCAGCTCATGTCTTGCCTCAACATGAGATAATTTCTCATCCTTAGCCTGTGAATGTCTGCCCTCACTGCTGCCTCACAGACCCACTGGGGCTGCATCATTGGGAAATTGAAGGTACCAAGCATTCAATGTCCCTCAAAGGATGTCTCATTCAGGGCCTGAAGAGATATGCTATCACCCGTATCCTAATGAACTCCATTGGTGTCCCTTGGTCACTTGCGCAATCTTTAAAGCCACCTGCATCATTTACGAAGTTGATATGACCAGTGCTCCCAATTATCTAGCAGACAAGCTCACTATCTCTAGTGGTTCTTGGGACACTCACTGTCAGAACACCATCAGACTGCAGACTGAAAAGTATAAGAGAGAAAACAAAGTCATAAGGCTTTCCCATCTGTGCACCCAGGATCTGAAACAACATTCATTCATACATCAGGACTGACAGAACGCTGCTTCAGTTTAGAAAAAAGCTGAAGACATACCTATTTAAAGAACACAACATCACAATGCATCAACTGGCCACAAGCCAACTAATTCTACTAGCACTCATTGCCTTTATGCTGTACTTTGACCATGTACAAACCTTCTCTGACCTTTGGCTAGGTATGTGCTGTAGAAATACCATCTTCATGCATAAATACAAACAATACCCAGTGCATTGCTCTGCTACACATCTACTTTTAGTCATTCTCCTGCGCTGCTCTCCTTCTTGATTGCTGTGGCTCCACCACAAACATCCAGGAACCCTGATATACAACTCAGGTGTATGACTTCAACCAACAAATGAACAATCCCCAAATAAAAATGTCATAGAGAACTTAAGAACAGTGGCACTGACAGTACATTTTGTCATTTAATTTTCGGCAATTATTGTAACGAGCCAATATGAGACAGGTGGACAGGACCATTTAACTAAATGACAATTTAACTAAAGTGTCAACCATAAAATCAGAAAGCATTCCGTAAACACAACTACCCTACTGGAAGTTATAGCTTCTAATATTGAGCCCAGAGAAAACTCAAATATTCCCATGGCTGCATACTGAATTTCTAGACACATTGGATGAAGCTGTATAGTTTTCTACTTTGCTTAGACGTTGTGATAATAGTGGGCACGACAACATTTTACTGACTTGCAATATTACAATTGTGTTCTTCATTGAGGCATCTCAACCCACACATTGCTGGTCCCGACCCCACCTTCTCTATCCTTATTAAAGTGAAATATCCTGAACTCTGAAACGAATAGGTTGGCTGCCTGCAGATTCTTGCTGCAACAGAGTTGGGCCAATAAGTAGAAGGCTGGGTGCAGGGTCTGGCTGCAGATCATTCCCTGCTGCCATCCTCACACTGTGAAGAGACAAAGATCGGTAATAGTGAGGGAAAGCTTGGAACCTGCGCCTGGCCACAGGCCTGGTGCTGTGGTAAACCCCTGATGCACACGTATGACATACGTGAGCAGTGATGGTTAGCTGCCTGTGGAGTATTGGACGTTCCTGGCTGCGGGCCAGGCCCTGTCACCCCCCCCCCCCTGTTGAAGTGGCAGAGGGAGCAGGTGAAAGCTTCTTTCGTGCTGTGTGATGTTGCACACCAGCAGAGGGAGGTGAGACATCCTATATTTAAGCATGAAGGAGAGTGGTAGGGTACTGGTGTGTCAGTGGAGGACCAGGTTTCTGGCACTGGGCAGTACTGGCATGAAAGGCAAAAAGAGAAAAAAGAGTAAAAGACACAGACAGTCGTGGAACGAGAGAAAGAAAAGGCACAAAGTGCAAGAAAAGTGACGCAAAAGTCAGAGAACGAGAACAAGATGAGAGAGAGCGAGAGGGCAATAGGCGAGGTGGGTGCCTCGAGGTACTTGACCCGACCCACAAGGACCTTCACCCGTTGAAGGACTGGTTAAAAGTAAGTCCAGGGGGAGTTGGGCCTATGAACCTGCTTAAGGGCTGGTTTGAACACTGGACTGGGCTTAGCGCTGGAATCACCCAAATTCTAAGGCCAGCCCTTGAGTCAATATCAATATCTACATATTTAAATTCCAGACTGCCGTACCTGTGGTTCTGTTTCTGGGGATCTGTATTCAGTTGTGTTTTAGAGTGGCTGAATGAGAGTTTATGTATCTTATTTATCACGTAAGTGATTGAAAATAGTGGTGTAAGGAAGTTGTGCAGTCTTAACTGCTGCACTTCCTCTAAGACGTATTCTGAGAAGAGCCCAGGCAATGGACAAAGATGATTAATGGTAGCCGACCTCTCCTTTCATATTTGTCTAAAGATGACTTGGGGAAGACTGTTCCATGACTATGCGATCTGATATTATTTCAGTGTCTGAACTGGCTTCCTCCTAGTCATTAGTGCAAATCGAAACTGAAACTGAAGAGTGATGCAAAAGACAGGCTTGTTTTCACCCCGAAATGCATATATTTCATACACAATACCCAAATATTGCTCTTTATCGCAAAATTTGCTGCTTTGATTTGTGGGCATCAGATCTTACTGAACTAATAGTGGGGATTGGTACAGCTGATGCCCCTCTAAATAGAGCGCCTTGACCACCCCTCACCTCTCCAGGAATAGCAAGCAAGGGATAGGTGGAGTCTGCTAAAGCTAACACTGAAACAATTTATGCCAAGTAAGTAATGTAATGCTCTTGAGAGTTAATCCTGAACTCATTATAAATTGCATCCTGAAATTGGTTAAATACTAAAAGATCAGTTAAGCGCAGAGTATGTTTCACCATTTTAATGTTCTTTAGATGTTAAGTGTATTACAACAGAGGAAATACACAAAATGCATGCAAATTTAAATTACTAGATGATATTCGGTACATTTTGAAATATGCATTCACAAAGTAAATAAATATGTTCCTTTTTATATAACTGCAAGTGCTTCTTTATTGATTGGCAAGTTTATGTGTTTTCTTTCCAGGATGGGGGTGGGACGAAATGTGAAAATTATTCAATTTGTGGATAAATGGTTAGATAAGTGCATAGATGGATGAATGGAATGGATGAGTATATACATAAATAAGTGGGAGAGTAATTGTGCCCTTGGATAAATGAATTGGTAAATGAGTACTATTTGTGCTATAGAACAACCCGGCCCCTTCCCTGCGGGAAAGGTGTAGACCACACTGGATATCTTGCAGTCCGAGTGCGTGGAGGGAACCCAATGATGAAGCATGTCACCCTAAGGCAGAGGTCTTCAAACTTTTGAATGCCGAGACCCCCTGTCAACATTTTGAGATGTAAGGACCCCCCCTGACAAAAATCTCGAAACTGTAGGCAGGGCTACTGGAATTATGAGGCAGGTGAGGACCAAATTACGCGACAGGCTTGACTAAATTGTGTGGGAAGAAAATGCAAATGATGTTATGTGATGCTGCATATTTTGGGATAGCATTGCTACATTATTTTGAAATTCATTTTTTACACACAGTAACACTGAGGAAAGGTTTCACCCATCAGTACCTGTTTATAACCAAAATACAGCAATTAAAATCAGAAAGATTTCAAGTCAACCTTTGTGAAGTGGCTTCCACTCCACAGGAATACGTGATGTCACATTAGAAGCCCACCTGGCCCAGGCCGGAAAAAGCAGGGGTCCCATAAAACCCTGGCGGCTTTGTGCAGTGAAGCAGGTTACCCATGCAGCTTTCCTCTCACCCCCTCCCTTCCATCCCTCTCTCCTCTTCCAACCCCGGATCCCTCTCTCACTTTGCAGGCCATTTTCTTTCACCCCTTTTTACAACTTCTAAACTCTCCCCATTCAACCTCTTACTTCACCTTTAATCACCTCTTGCCATTCTGTCTTTTCACTGCCCTCATCTCTAACAGTCTCTCGCATTTATCTCATGGTTTTTCCGGCCCCGTCACCTCCCGTGCCCCTCAGCACTTCTCATTCGCCTCATTTCTCCATTCAAATCTTTTTCTATTTGTATCTTACACCTTTCCAGTCCCCCCATTCATCTTTCACATCTTCCCTTTGTTCTAACAGAAGCCCTCTTCCTTTGGCTCTCACTCACGTCTTTGCGTGTCCACACTTCTCTTCGGCAATTTACATTTCTCCTCATCCCTGACCTCTTCAATCAAATTCTCTCACTCCCTTGCTGTCCTCTCTCATCCTCTCATCTCTCCTCACCAAGCATACGGGTCGGACCGGTATGCTCCTCTCTGCCTCTGCCACTCTGCTTATTGTACTCTAATTCAAGTAGGCATGAGTTGTCTGTCTCGCTGTTTTGGTGCAGGCCGCGCAGTTATGGAACTTGCACCCTCCTTTGCTTCGCTCCGCCAAGAATCTATTGTTCTTTAGGAAAATATAAAAACCTTTCTCTATGCTCTGTAGATTACCCCATTTGGCTGGTTCTCCTATGGCCGGGATGCCCGCCACCCCCTCTCAACACAATCCCCAAGGATGGGAAGTCGGACACAGGTTTAGAACTTTTGGAAGGCGGGAGGGAGTCACCCTCCCGGCCGTATTTATTAAAATATGAAACAAAATTTAAAACATTAAATAAAAGTTTCATCATTATGTACAATTTTACATTTATTACATTTCGATGAAGACATGTTCTTTGGCTAACCTTAACAGATCTCTAATACAAAGGTTTCCTAGCCGAGTCTAACATCCTGAAATGCATACATTCTAAATTAAAATTGTACATCCTAGCATTAAGGGCCAACGGCAAGGTCTTAACCGGTGTCAGATCCCTACTACCAAAACTCTCGCCCTCACGGTGTGAGTGGCGCATGCGCAGAGGACTCTACCCTCATTGCCAACTGTAACTTCCCTTGTCGTGGTGGGGGCCCCCTTTCCACTCGACGCCATTTTAAAGGTCGTCCGAGTTCCCGTGTGCGGTATCTGTAGGAAGGACAGCGTGGACTCCCCCATCCCCACACTCTCTATCCGCCGTCGCGGATATCCGGCCCCCGGGAAATTAGTAGGAGGGGCATCTAGCCGCCTCCCCCCCTGGGAGGGGCCTATGGCCGTCTCCCCCTAGGCGACTCATCTTTAGTGGGTGCCGCCTCCCCGTGGAAGGGGCCAATGGCCGCCTCCGCCCGGGCGCTCCCATCCATTCTGGGTGGCGCCCCCCTCTAGGGACCTTGAAATTACTGCTCACCGATCATGACCTTACCGCCCGACCATCAAATAAATACGACAGTTGTTTACCTACTAAGGAAGGAAAAAATTCTGACATAGCCTCAATGTGCCATCAACTGCTCACTTCTACAAAGAAAAACATTATCCTACAGGCAGAAGTCACATCCTTATCTTAAACATTCCTTTACTTTCTCTACAAAGGAAAAAGGGGGTATCTAAGCAAAACTTTATTTAACCAAACATTGCCATAAGGGGCTGGTGGGTGGGTTCAAAATTGCTGCTTGTTCCGTCGAGGGCTCACGAGCAACGAGTGGGTGCAGCCTTCAGAGCACAGGAACAAGAGGACGCTTCTTCGGATTTCCGCTCTATTTATTCTTCTGCGGGAGGGCGTGTACCCTCCTCCGGTACGCCTACTGGGCATGGGCTTCGGTGTAGGTGTCTAGGACAACCCCTCTTGGGCGGGAAAAAGGCGCGCCCTGGCTACGCCGCTTCGGGCATACCAGCCGAGCCAAGCCCCCCGCCCAAAATGGTTTCCCGGGAGGATCTGGGCACCCAACCATACGTTCGGGGGGACCGAGTGGTCGCCCCTTTCCATATGGCCGGGATGCCCGCCACCCCCTCTCAACACAATCCCCAAGGATGGGAAGTCGGACACAGGTTTAGAACTTTTGGAAGGCAGGAGGGAGTCACCCTCCCGGCCGTATATTTTATTAAAATATGAAACAAAATTTAAAACATTAAATAAAAGTTTCATCATTATGTACAATTTTACATTTATTACATTTCGATGAAGACATGTTCTTTGGCTAACCTTAACAGATCTCTAATACAAAGGTTTCCTAGCCGAGTCTAACATCCTGAAATGCATACATTCTAAATTAAAATTGTACATCCTAGCATTAAGGGCCAACGGCAAGGTCTTAACCGGTGTCAGATCCCTACTACCAAAACTCTCGCCCTCACGGTGTGAGTGGCGCATGCGCAGAGGACTCTACCCTCATTGCCAACTGTAACTTCCCTTGTCGTGGTGGTGGCCCCCTTTCCACTCGACGCCATTTTAAAGGTCGTCCGAGTTCCCGTGTGAGGTATCTGTAGGAAGGACAGCGTGGACTCCCCCCATCCCCACACTCTCTATCCGCCGTCGCGGATATCCGGCCCCCAGGAAATTAGTAGGAGGGGCATCTAGCCGCCTCCCCCCCTGGGAGGGGCCTATTGCCGTCTCCCCCTAGGTGACCCATCCTTAGTGGGTGCCGCCTCCCCGTGGAAGGGGCCAATGGCCGCCTCCCCCCGGGCGCTCCCATCCATTCTGGGTGGCGCCCCCCTCTAGGGACCTTGAAATTACTGCTCACCGATCATGACCTTACCGCCACAGGCCGGATAGTTGACCGACTATCCGGCCCCCCCTACTCCTCCTAAAGGTCATGCTTCCTCAAACCCCTTAGCCATGCTATGAAGTCTCCTATGAGTAACTCATTCCCCTCCCTGGACAGGTGAACCCCATCATTCAGATACATGAGATCACCCCGAATACACCCGTGAGGAATGCTATGCAACTGCGAAGAGCGAAACAATTTACCCACTTTATTGTTAACCCTTCTCACCGAATGGTTCAGTGCTGGCACCAAAAGGCCCCCCCGCCATACCTTCCTGGGAATCATGTGAGACCAGGCAATCGTGCACCCCGGGATTCTTTTAGCCAACCAGCGAACAGCAGACAAAATTTGTTCAAACAACAACCGTCTACCCAGAGTCACCAAGTCATTGCCCCCAGGTGTACTATGACTACAGATGGCGGTGACCTTTGCCGCCCTAAGAGACCCTCAAAAAATGACTCGAATTGGTCAAAACAGAGCCCGCCCTCCCCATGGAAGGCCACTCTGTACCCGTATTCCCCAGCTGCGTGAGTCGTGTCACCTGCTTTGAATACGTCCCCGGCGCGCCTCACATGTGAGTGGCCCACGACCCATACCACTTTCTCCCCAGACGGTGATCCTTGACCGCTGGTCTCTTGGTGCCGGGTCAACTGCAAATTCCGCCCCGCGTGACAGGCTCGCGAAACTGTAATTCAAACAAAAGACAAGAAGTGTGAGTGCATGTCAATTGATCTTTACAACATGTGCAATCGCACATACCTTTTGAAGCAATTCGAGGACCATCGTCCCAACTGTTTCACTTCCTCCGCACTCTGACCCCTGGCTGTAGCCTCAGTAGCAGCCCCTATCCTAAAGGAGTGGGTCCCAAAATCGCACGGGTCCATGCCCGCAGCAGCGATTGTCAGTGCTAGCACCCTCTGGAACTGAAACCTCGTCAGTGGGGTGCCATCCTTGTGCCTTAGCAAAGTCCCCCCCATGTAGCCGCCCTTAGTGCCAAGTATTCCTCTATACACTTTATTGGGCACATGGGGGACCCTCGCGCGCGCTGCACGACAACACTATTACCCATAGCCCCCTGGTCGGTCTTAGACCACCATTGAATCACCCCTAATTTGGACGTGATCCCTGCACAAGCCTCCCTCCACCTCTTTCTTGTTCCTTGCGACAAGTTCGCTCACTCGCATTGCCCCATGGAATGCCAATGCAAAAGCTGCCTGGAACAGAACTGCTTCGAAATGGGAGGAGCACGTCTCGTCTAGTTTCGCTACTAGTAAAGCTAACCTGTCTAAGCCAATCGGGCGCCTCGCATCTTGCTTGCGGCCCTCGAGGCGCTGCCAGCCGCGAAGGGCCTTCTTAACCAAAAAGGAACCCGTTGGGTCTTTTATGCCATGCATCTGCGCCATGAATGAAATGGCCGCCCTATGCCTATTGGCCGTTGCCGCTGTTCGGCCTTCTCTGTGCAGCGCTACCAGGAACCCCAGGAAGGATTCCTCCTGACCCCAGCTCTGACTCCCTGTTGGACCCAAAAATGTGCAATAGGAACGAAACGCTCCTTCGTATGCCTTCCTTGTCCTGGGGGGTAAGCTTGCTGCCACGAGGTCTTATAATCCGGGGCACCGATTAGCCATAGTGCTTCGGGGAATGGTGCCGCCACTAGGTCCGCTGTAGGCAGATAACCCCTGAACGCCTGCATATGTGAACGAGAGAGTGCATCAGCTGCATGATTCAGTACGCCTGGCACATGTTTCGCCCTGAACTGTACATTTAGTCTCATGCAGAGCAGCACAACTTCCTTCAACAATCTCAAGATCCATTTGTAGCATGCTGCCTGTTGGTTAATGCATTCGACAACAGTCATATTATCAGACCAAAACACCACTGAGCGGTCCCTGAAGTCGTCTGGCCATGCCATCAGAGCAACCCAAATGGGAAATAACTCCAAGAACCCAATGTTACCTGTGAGACCGCTGGTGTGCCACCACGTCGGCCATGTTTGCGCCGACCATCGATTACCAAAGATGGCGCCAAATCCCCCGCTCCCCGCTGAGTCAGTCCACAGACCTAGTTCATCTGAAGACGCTGGCGGCTTGTTCCACACGACTCGACCGTTGAAGTCCGCCAGAAATGCCAACCAAATGCGCATATCCTGGCGAACCTCTGCCGACAGTCTCGTACGGTGGTGTCCCTCTTTGAGACCCACCATAGCTTGTGCAATAGAGCGTGAGAAGGGGCGGGCCATTGGTATCACCCTCAAGGCAAAGTTAAGCTGACCCACTGTTTGTTGTAATAGGTGCAGGGTCACTTTCTCCTTGCCCAGGCATTGCGTCAAGGAAGCCCTAAACTTGGCCACCTTGTCCATCGGTAAACGGAAACATCCCTCCACAGAATCGAGCTCAATTCCCAGAAACTCCAGTGAAGTAGATGGTCCAACCGTCTTACCTGGTGCCAATGGGACTCCAAACTCCCTCATGAGGATGCAGAAGTCATGTAGCGCCTGCGCACATTTTGTGTCGCCGGCTGCTCCCAAGAACAGGAAGTCATCTAGATAGTGCATAACATGCCTATGCCCTGTGGCCTCGGTGAATGCCCACTCTAAAAAACAGCTGAACATTTCAAAATAGGCACAAGAAATGGAGCAACCTATAGGCATGCATTTATCCATGTAATAACTCCCTTGAATTGCAAAACCTAGCAAGCGCTGATCCTGTGGGTGTACCGGGAGCAACCGGAACGCTGATTCGATATCTGATTTCGCCATCAGCGCCCCGGGGCCCAGGCGATTTAACATGGCCACGGCATCATCGAACGATGCGTACCGCACTGAACAAACTTCTGGGTCAATGGCCTGGTTCACCGAGGAACCCCTTGGAGCCGACAGGTTATGAATAAGTCTGAACTCCCCTGGGTCTTTCTTCGGGACAACCCCTAACGGGGAACAAATGAACTCCGCCACCTGCGGGCAACGAAAAGGCCCTGCTACTCGCCCTAAGCTGACTTCTTTTGCGATTTTCTTCTCTGCCACGCGTGGGTTGTGCTGTACCGATAACTGTTTTTTACAAAAGGAATCCCCCCCGAAAATCCCCCGCCGGGATGTGGAAGCCATGTAAGAATCCCTTCCTCAACACCCCAGCGGATACACGATCATGGTATTTGTTTAACCAAAGCCATGATATCAATGGGTGTAGGCAATCGGTCACAACTTTCTACCTCACTCCTGCTTAGATCCGCCTTTACCTCCTGCCCCGCTATTTTTAGATCTACATGTACTCTCCGGGTGTGAGCAATTCCCACAGCCCGCACACGCATGCCTGAACCTACATGTTCCCTGCGGTCTGTTACAGTTGCCTCGATTGAAGCCCCAACAAACCCCACGCTTGCCGCCATTCCCGCCAGACTTGGGCTGGTAATCCCCACCGAATCCTGACCCACTCCCGCCTGACAAGGACGTACCTGCCGCCCCTGGCAGGAGCTGTTTGTGCCACCGAGTCCAGGCAATCCCAAGTCAAACTAGCATCGTATTCTTTTGCTTTCCGGAATTTCATATCATAACCTTTCCATTCCTCCCCCTCATACATTGAATAAAAATCCATAATACGATTTTGGTAGCAAGTTAACTCAGTCATCAGCTCGGGTTTACGTTCCCCCATAACTGCAGTAAATATCGAAAAGGCCTTAACCCAGTTCGTTACCGTCTCATCCACCCTGAATTCCGCCATCTTTGCGCGCCAGACGCTCGGGTGCCACAAATCCTTCTGGGTTTTAGCATATTCCATCTCCCGATGGTCAGTCAATAATGAAAACATGTTAACATATTTGTCTCCCCATATTAACTCTTTTGTGGCCATAGGGATGTGCTGTGCCACCTTCTCCCGCCTCGAGGGTAATGAACCCTCCCCCGCCATTGGCAATGCGAGCTTACCAGGTTCGGCCGTTGTTCCCGCCGTTTTCTCGTGACCAACTGCAGGTCCTACCGGTGCCACCTGTGGGGAAACAAGAGGAACATTCGCCTTTGCGACATCTCTCGACTGCCGCAATTGCTCGATTAGTAGTCTGGCCTCCTCGGCCGGGTCTCCAGGGGCCACTGCCCCCCCTGCTTTTTTCTTGAGCCATGCTGCCAACTGGATGGCCATTTCGGGAGGCATCTCCTCATCATTAGCGGAGGTAATCACAACCGGGATCGGCTGACCCATATCTGGGTTTGGTACCGGGTTGACTGCCGGCATGACGGGGCGACTGGGGGTACCTCTGGAACCGGAACCTCCCCCGAAACCGCCCTCTTCTTGACCCGCTTCCCTCTACCCTCGGGGATGACTCCCGGCAAGGCCGGGCCTATTACCTTCTTAGGGTTACCGGGGTTGCTCAGAGCAGCCAGCTGTTTTTTGACCTCCGTCAAACCTCGACCGATCGATTGGACTTGTCCGAGTTTTCGGTCCATGCAAGCCATCCGGTTCGACAATAGGCGTAACACCTTATCCGTCTCGGAACCCTTTCCTGCTTTCTTGCCAGCCATGGTTTCGAGTATTCTGCTCCTAGCCGATCAACGAGGTCCTGGACTCTTCGACTCCAAATAACTGAAAGAGAAACAACATTACAAGTTCTCAAAATTGCCGCTTGTTCCGTCGAGGGCTCACGAGCAACGAGTGGGTGCAGCCTTCAGAGCACAGGAACAAGAGGACGCTTCTTCGGATTTCCGCTCTATTTATTCTTCTGCGGGAGGGCGTGTACCCTCCTCCGGTACGCCTACTGGGCGTGGGCTTCGGTGTAGGTGTCTAGGACAACCCCTCTTGGGCGGGAAAAAGGCGCGCCCCGGCTACGCCGCTTCGGGCATACCAGCCGAGCCACGCCCCCCGCCCAAAATGGTTTCCCGGGAGGATCGGGGCACCCAACCATACGTTCGGGGGGACCGAGTGGTCGCCCCTTTCCATTCTCCTTCTGTGTGTTTCTCGTTTGCCTTAAGGCAGCAGATGGTTATTAGCCCCAGGATATCTTTTGGTAACAGTAGCGTACTACAAATGTAAATACTAAAAATAGGTAGACGCAGGGGAGCCACTAGACCAGAACTTCGAGGGGCGGGGGAGCTAACACTCCCAGCCAGGTCTGGCCCTAACACTGATTGCACACTGTGCAACAGTCTTTTTGGGTGCCCGACCCCTGTTTGCTTCTTCTCCATGAATTCCCTCACTTCCACTCGCCAACAATGCACCTCATCTCTTTATAGCACCTTTCTGACAAACATTTCATTTTTTTATAGCGCTACTCATAGTTTACTCACATTCATTTCTGTGATCTGCATGGTTCATATTATTTGTAGGAGGCACATTAACCCTCTGCACTGTGTGGGTGACAAAGGTGCCCATGTGAGAGCATGGTGAGCAATGCAACAGAGTGAGAGTAGGGTGGGAGGAGTGACTGCAGGGTCCGTGAGATGGGCGTACGAATTTGGGTGCGGATGCAAGTTCAGAATGGGACAAATGAATATATGATTACTGATGGGCTTGTTTGAGTGAGTTGCATATTGAGCAGTGAGGGGGACAGGTGAGTGAAGTGTCACATAAGCAGGGTGAGTAGTGTGCTCGTGTGACTGCAGGGTGAGGTACAGGGTGAACAGCGCAAGTGCATTGTGAGTGCAGAGTGATCACTGTGAGTGCAGGGTGAGCGGGTGAATGGTGTGAGTGCATGTTGATCAGTGTGAGTGCATGTTGATCAGTGTGAGTGCATTGTGATCGCTGTGAGTGCAGGGTGAGCGTGAAAGTGAAGGGCAAGAATGAGGGGTGCGTTGTCTGAATGCAGGGTACATTTCCAGACACTTGAAGTAACTCAGCATGTTATTGACGACGGCGTAGGGTTTAAGATCTAAGTTAAACTATTGCTATTATGGCATTATTTGGGGATCGAGGGTGGAGGAAATAAATAATGTGCTGATCCTGCAACAAACCTCCAGTCCTATGGTTAGGGTTGGCAGCAGATTATTGTGATGGCCCAGTCGGTACTAAAATAAGCAATCACCTAAAGCTGTATTTTAAGCACTTATTTGTGCATACTTTGAACAGCAAATATAAATAGAAAGCACTTTTAATTGTGTTCTAGGGTTGCCTCAATCATCCATGACTGATAATTAAAGAGAACAAAGGCAGAAAAGTCACATAATGAATGAATACATACTTTTTTACCTATAACCCCCTTTAATGTCAAGAGGAGGTCTTTGCAGGCTCTTTAAACAACACATGGCAGGCATTTTTCTTTTGGCAATCTTACTTTATATTCCTTTTCATGAAATGCATTCTCACACTACGACAATAAATATAAAATACAAATGTAATGAATAGGCAGAGTGGGGGCCCAGGGGGTACTGGAACCAGGAAAAAACACCAAGCCTCTGCAACCAGAGGCATGTAAATTTGCAAATGGTATTTAAAGACCTTTAAAGACCTGTGAAAAACTCGGATGGGCTTGCCGGAGATAAGACTCCAGTCACTGCACAGCTGAGCCCCCAGCATTCTTGTGCTAAAAAATTAGTACTTTGCATATGGGAGTAACATATTTTTTAGTTACATAGCTACAATACTTTTCCGCTTTCCTTGTATTTAACCCCAAGATTTGTGCCTCTTTTCTACAGGTTTTGGAGTTACAGAGTCCCCCTAGAGCCAGCACTGTTGTAAAGGACTGTGTCCGAGCCTGTTTAGATGCCACTTACAGATATGTTTTTGACAACTGCCATGAGCTTTACAACCAGTTGTTAGACCAGGTAAGACTATGTTGGTGACTTTGAATCTCCTCAGATGAATGTGTTTGAAACAATTGGGTAAATCCTTTCTGTATGTATTTGTCTCGATATTTAAAATCATGTTTTCTATTTATATGTGTTTAGAAACATTAAGTTAAAAAATGCAGAGCAACATTTGATGAAAGCGTAATTTACACGTCCCGACATGTCCATTGCTTCATTTATTAACATGTGAAACGGTAATTTACATCTCTCTTTAAGTTTGATCTATGCAAAATACAGCCTAAATTAAAGAGCCATTGTAATGCAGCTGAAGAAATCATATGCAGTGATTATATTTCTGCATATCGAGATATATGTGTTTACCGCTTAGTATATGTATTTGTTCATGATATATTCAATATATAAATTAATGTTGAGATAGACTAGGAAAGCCCAGCAAGAACTTGGTCACATTTGGTATTTAACATTTGATTTTTTCCTCTAATCCTAATGAGGCCTTGGCTGCTATATGTCATTTAAGTAATATTTCATAATTACTTAACACTATTAGCCTAATTTAACCTTTGGTGTCAAAGAGAGGCCGGACTTCCTTATGTAGACAACCTCACCATGTTGACTGGAATTTCCACTGATGTAGTGGAAACTCTCACAGTAGAAATGCAGTGCCGAGCAGGCTGTCATATCCTTTTAGATCCACTCAACTCACTGTAGTTTTTGATTTTACGAAAACACACCCCAAAGAAACAAAAAATGAAATGCATTTCTCCATTTTTTGCACTGGTTCATGGTGGTCTTTAGAGGAAAAAAATCATCCATTGATCTGTAATATGAAGTTTGAAAAGATCTAGCAGGCTATTGTGCCCTACTACCGAAAACATTAGACATGAAGTTCACTAGCAATGCAACAGTGACATTATATTGGGTTCCTAAACCCGGGTTCCTCCTTCGATTAAACCATCTGACTGTGGATAGATTTGATGTGCTTGCAAATGTATTAGTTAAGATCTCTCATACTTAGATCACATGTTATTTTTCAAAGAATAAACGAGAACCCCATCTCTTTCAGAGACTACCAAGGTTGGTTCATTAGTGTTGGATCAGCATTACTTTTTGAGGGAGTCCACATGGGTTAAAATAAAAAAACAATGCTGTATATGCTATTCATTTACATTGTGGTTATACTAATAATAAAACATGTTCCACTTCTTCCTTCCACCACTCTGCAGAGCACACGAACAACACTTGGCACACATCTTTGAAGTGTACAAGCAACACATTTTCCTTTCATTTTGCCATAGAAAGTCCTGGCCATATAAAGAGTACTCCAGGAGGATATTGCAATTAAAATGTACATGCGTTATCACAAAAGTGATTTCCATTGGACTCCAAAATCATGCATACTAGAATGTAGCAAGACTAAGTGTGTTTGAATATAAATATATATATATATATATATATATATATATATATATATATATATATATATATATATATATATATATATATATATATATATATATATATATATATATATATATTAATACCACACCAAACTTCACCATCCAAGAAGGCGCTGACTCCGTGTATCTTAGTTCAAGGGTTTTATTTTATATCAACTTCTGCTCAGACGCGTTTCGGCGGCAACCTCCGCCTTGCTCACTGATTTAAATATATATATTTATATTCAAACACACTTAGTCTTGCTACATTCTAGTATGCATGATTTAAATATATATATACATTTTAATTGCAATATCCTCCTGGAGTACTCTTTATATGGCCAGTTCTGATAACGTGATCCAAACTAGCCTATATAGAAAATCAACTGCAGGTAATACATTACTACATGCCTCCAGTGCACATCCCCACCATACCATTGCCAGTCTGCCATATGGTGAGTTTCTGCGTATTCGCGGAGCGTGCAGTACTGATACTGCTCTAGTGGAAGCTCAAACAGCTGCTAAAAACAGATTATTAGAACGTGGCTATGATTCACACAAATTGGACCTGGCCATGAACAAGGCCAACAGTAAAGATTGGTCGAAGCTACTTCTTAAACCTAATACTACGGCAGCTGATACAACCACAATAGTTTCCATTGTAGATCCCAAACCTGTAGAGCCTTGGAGATTTATTACAACTTTTAGCAGGCAATCACGTTTGATTCAAGGAATCATTAATAAGCAGTGGCCAATAGTTTTAAGTGATGCTGTTCTTCATGAAATTCTACCATGTAAACCCAGTTTTACTTACCACAAATCACACTCTATATGTATTGACCTGGTTAAAACAAGCCCAGAATTATATTCTAAGAACAATTGGCTGTCATCTAAAAAAGGCTTTTTTAAATGCAGTACATGTAGGGCATGTAAGTTTGGTGTTAACACCAATTCCTATACAAATGCGTTTTTTTTAGAGGTTCCGATTCCATTGAAAGGACATTACACGTGCAGAACCGACTATGCCGTTTATGTTTTAAAATGTATATGCGGTCTAAGATACGTAGGAAGCACCAAACTACAGGTACATGCACAGATTTTACAGCATTTGAGAGCCACAGTCAATGCCGATCCTACTTACCCAGTTGCCCGACACGTCCGAACTGAACATAACAATAACTTGAATGTTCTGCAATGCTTTGTGATTGACAGTGTCTTACCCAACAAGAGAGGAGGTGACAGGGAAAAGACCCTCAGGCAATTGGAAACTAAATATATAATAGAACTAGATTCTAAGAGTCCGAGAGGTCTTAATATTTGTGAGGATCTGTATCATTACCTATAGGGCTCATTTTACATTTTTCTACATTTTTCTACATTTGTTATAATGTATTTAATTACATCAGGGGTTCAAAGTATCTTATTGTGTGTGTATATATATGAATTTGTTATCGAGTTGTAACTATTTATTACTATGATCTTTTTAGTCCTATTTATCTGATTGATTTTTAGTTGGGCCTTGTGGTCAGTTTATATGCATTTTACCATGAATTTATGAGACTTGATTTTATGAATGATTGGTTTTATGGTATTTAATGGCACACTTGTACTGGCTTTTTATTGTTTGAATATGAACTGGAAAGATCTGCCACTTACATTATACTAGCCGATAACTTGTAATTATATGCTTTCTTGCTGCTTTCTTCTCCTTGGTCAATATTTCGTCCAATCTATATGATATGCATTACAGTTTACTGTACTTATCTTAATTACTTTATTTAATGAAATTCAGAATCTTAGGCATAGTTTCTCTTCTGTGTCCTTCTCCCGTCCCAACTAATCAACCCTGGGACACTATACGGGGCTGGGTTAGTTTTGGACATAATAAGGATTGTCCGGGATCATGATTGATCAACATAGGGCTGAACAATTAGTGATATTGTTGTAATAACAAATCACTAACTGTAACTTTCGATTTGCACTGTTTTTATATGCACTTTTTGCACTTGCACTTTGGAAGGTCACAATCTCTATATGGTAGGGACATTATATGAATTTTTGTCATATGTGAACCTTGGGCATATATACCAAACATCATCAGTGATTATGATTTTGATAATTACCATGAGTCAAATCTATGTAATAATCAAATGTGCATTGTGCAGTAATTTATGATGTTTTCTTCTTCGTTTTTTGATTTGATCTCATACAATACCATTGGTCTTTCATTTAGTGAAATAATGATCATTCTGGTGAACAAAGTGATATGTGCAATAGACTAAATCTTGGGTTCTAATGCATTTGTATTTGCACAGATATTATTTCCATCATGTTTTGAAATTATACATGTGTTTATTTCAATACATATATGGTTGTGAAAGTCTTTCTTCCATTACATTGTTTGAACCATGTGACCTTCTTTGCACAGGATTGGTGGTTTGCGTGATCAAATTGTTTAGATAAAAAAATGTTGGGTCACTAAGCACTTTATTTCCAGTGAGCAAGGCGACTGCGTTCGCCGAAACGCGTCTGGATACACATGACAGTTCTTTGAAAATTAATTAAATAAACAAATACCTGCTTCTAAGAGGAAACAAGCAAGTGTCCGCTTCTCTGTTGTTCGCGAGCACGGACGTAAACGGAGTGGTTGATTGAGATATATATACACTCCAATCCCTAATTATTTTGTTAAAATAAGGCGCTGACACCGTGGGAATCCAGATATCAAAGGAAAAGTTTTGTTTATTCCAGAACGAAGTGGTGACGCGTTTCGGCGGTGAAAACCGCTTTGTTCACAACATCTTAACACTCCGTAAAGCGTGCAATATATACAAGGTTTCATGAGCTTGGTCATGACATGGGTTGGTTGCCATGGTGATTTCCCTCCCCCAACAGTCATCGAAAAGGTATGCAATAAACGTCATGTAGTGTGCCATGATACATTTAGTCTTTCTTCCAGTAACTGGGTATGCCTGGTTTTGATTGGCAATGGCCCTTACGTGCTGTAGTATTCTGACATGTACTGGGTATATTGTACTGCCTACGTACCGCTTTTTGCACATGCACAGTAAGACATAAATGGCGTAGAGAGCAATAGAGTGAGTAGTAGAGAGAGAGTAGTAGAGAGTGAGTAGTAGAGTAGTAGAGAGTGAGTAGTAGAGTGAGTAGTAGAGAGTGAGTAGTAGAGAGTAGTAGAGGGAGAGTAGTAGAGAGTGAGTAGTAGAGAGTAATAGAGTGTGAGTAGTAGAGAGGGAGTAGTAGAGAGTGAGTAGTATAGAGTAGGAGAGAATAAGTAGTAGAGAGTAGTAGAGAGTAAGTAGTAGAGAGTGAGTAGTAGAGAGTGAGTAGTAGAGAGAGAGTAGTAGAGAGTATTAGAGAGTGAGTAGTAGAGAGTAGTGGAGTAGTAGAGAGTGAATCGTAGAGAGTAGTAGAGTGTGAGCAGTAGAGTGAGTAGTAGAGAGTAGTAGAGAGTGAATAGTAGAGAGTAGTAGAGAGTGAGCAGTAGAGTGAGTAGTAGGGAGTAGTAGAGAGTGAGTAGTAGAGAGTAGTAGAGAGCGAGTAGTAGATAGCAAGCAGTAGAGAATTTGTAGCAGAGAGTGAGTAGTAGAGAGTAGTAGAGAGTGAGTAGTAGAGAGAGTAGTAAAGAGTGAGTAGTAGAGAGTGAGTAGTAGAGTGAGTAGTAGAGATTAGTAGAGAGTGAGTAGTAGAGAGTAGTAGAGAGTGAGTAGTAGAGAGCGAGTAGTAGAGAGCAAGCAGTAGATAAATTGTAGTAGAGAGTGAGTAGTAGAGAATAGTAGAGAGTGAGTAATAGAGAGAGTAGTAGAGAGTAGTAGAGATTGCGTAGTAGAGTGAGTAGTAGAGAGTGAGTGGTAGAGAGTAGTAGGGAGCGAGTAGTTGATAGTGAGTAGTAGAGAGTGAGTAGTAGAGAGTAGTAGAGAGTGAGTATTAGAGAGTGAGTAGTAGAAAGAGTAGTAGAGAGTAGTAGAGAGTGAGTTGTAGAGAGAGAGTAGTAGAGAGTGAGTAGTGGAGAGTAGCGTAGAGTGAGTAGTAGAGAGTGAATAGTAGAGAGTGAGTAGTAGAGAGAGAGAGTAGTGGAGAGTGAGTAGTAGAGAGTATTTAGTGAGTAGTAGAGAGTGAGTACTAGAGAGAGAGTAGTAGAGAGTGAGTAGAAGAGTAGTAGAGAGTGAGTGGTAGAGAGTAGTAGAGAGTAGTAGAGTGAGTTGTAGAGAGTAGTAGAGAGTGAGTAGTAGAGTGTGAGTAGTAGAGAGTAGTATTGAGAAGTAGAAAGTGAGTAGTAGAGAGTAAGTAGTAGCGAGTGAGTAGTAGAGAGTGAGAAGTAGAGAGAGAGTAGTAGAGAATGAGTAGTAGAGAGTAGTAGAGAGTGAGTAGTAGAGAGATAATATTAGAGAGTAGTAGTAGAGAGTAAGTAGTAGAGAATAGTAGAGAAGTATAGAGTGAGTAGTAGTTAGTAGTAGAGTAGTAGAGAGTGAGTAGTATAGAGTAATAGAGAGTGAGTAGTAGAAAGTGAGTAGTAGAGAGTAGTAGAGAATGAGTAGTAGAGAGTAGTCAGTCAGTCAGTGTCAGTCAAGCAGTGTCAGTCAGTGTCAGTCAATCAGTGTCAGTCAGCCAGTCAGTGTCAGTCAATCAGTGTCAGTCACTGTCAGTCAGTCAGTGTCAGTCAGTCAGTGTCAGCTGGAGCAGCTCTGCTGACCTGGTTCTCTGGCTCTAAAGCAGCTCTGCTGAACTGTTATACTCCCTCTAAAGCAGCTCTGCAGACCTGGTTTCTCTGGCTCTACAGCAGGTCTGCTGACCTGGTTCTCTGGCTGTAGAGCAGCTCTGCTGGCCTAGTTCTTAGGCTATAGAGCAGCTCTGCTGATCTGATTCTCTGGCTCTACAACAGCTCTGCTGACCTGGTTCTCTGATCTAAAGCAACTCTGCTGACCCAGTTCTATGGCTCTAAAGCAGTTTTGCTGACATGGTTCTCTGGCTCTAGAGCAGCTCTGCTGACCTGGTTCTCTCCCTCTAGAGCAGCTCTGCTGACCTGGTTCGCTCCCTCTAGAGCAGCACTGCTGACCTGGTACTCTCTGGCTCTACAGCAGCTCTGCTGACCTAGTTCTCTGGCACTAGAGCAGCCCTGCTGACCTGGTTCTTAGACTCTAGAGCAGCTCTGCTGACCTGGTTTTCTGACTCTAAAGCAGCTCTGCTGACCTTGATCTATGGCTCCAAATCAGCTCTGCGGACCTGGTTTTCTGGCTCTACAGGAGCTCTGCTGACCTGGTTCTCTGGCTCTAAAGCAGCTCTGCTGACCTTGTTCTCTCCCTCTAAATCAGCTCTTCTGACCTGGTTCTCTGCCTCTAGAGCAGCTCTGCTGACCTGGTTCTCTGGCTCTAAAGCAGCTCTCCTGACCTGGTTCCCTCCCTCTAAAGCAGCTCTGCTGACCTGGTTTCTCTGGCTCTAAAGCAGCTCTGCTGACCTGGCTCTCTGGCTCTAAAGCAGCTCTGCTGGCCTGGTTGTCTCCCTCTAAAGCAGCTCTGCTGACCTGGTTCTCTGCCTCTAGAGCCGCTCTGCTGACCTGGTTCTCTGGCTCTAAAGCAGCTCTTCTGACCTGGTTCTATGGATCTAAAGCAGCTCTGCTGACCTGGTTCTCTGGCTCTAGAGAAGCTCTGCTGACCTGGTTCTCTGGCTCTAAAGCAGCTCTACTGACCTGGTTCTCTCCCTCTAAAGAGCTCTTCTGACCCGGTTCTCTGGCTCTAATGCAGTTCTGCTGACACCTGGGTTCTCTGGCTTTACAGTAGCTCTACTGACCTGGTTCTCGGCCTCTAGAGCAGCTCTGCTGACCTGGGTCTTTGGCTCTAGAGCAGCTCTCCTGACCTGGGTCTCTGGTTCTAGAGAAGCTCTGCTGACCTGCTTCTTAGGCTCTAGAACAGCTCTGCTGACGTGGTTCTCTGGCTCTACAACAGCTCTGCTGACCTGGTTCTCTGGCTCTAAAGCAGACCTGCAGATCTGCTGACCTGGTTTCTCTAGCTTTACAGCAGCTCTGCTGACCTGGTTTTATGGCTCTAAAGCAGCTCTGCTGACCTGGTTCTCTGGCTCTACAGCAGCTCTGCCCACCTGTTCTATGGCTCTAAAGCAGCTCTGTCCACTCCTACAATGATCCTGACAGAAGCATGTCCTTACCTAATCACTCTGCTGAAACATAAGTGCTTATAAACTTATCCTGCTGTCCACTACTAGCACTCTAGGAAATTAGCTGAGCACTCTGTTTGCAGCACTGACATCATTCTAGTTATTAGTTATTAGTGATGTTCTTATAGAATGGCCTAGGCACCAACACAAGTACACATCCAATATTCTGTGCACAATCCTTACAAACCTTTAAGGAGATACATACTGTTGGTACACTCCACTAAATACTGAAGTAGTACTCATGCAGCCTAGGACACCTCCTGTCAGTCTCATGCAGTTTGTCAATCAGCCTACCAGCACTATGTTTTTATTGTATCACTCTGCCAATACCTATGCACTTATGTGGCAGATTTACAAGCCCTCTGCACCATCAGTATGTCACTCTTTGTAACGTAGTGATGGCGCTGGGGACTCCTCCATATTTACAAGGAGAGGAAATGCCACCCTGCGTGGCTTTTCCTCTCCTTGAAAATACGACCCATTGAAACGCAGCACTTTGCGTTGAAGGGGCGTTCCATGGGTGTTGATGAGTCTGTTCCCTCACAACACCCATGGAATAACACATCTCAAAACTTACGAGAAAGTGTAAATCTGTAGATATGTGTGAATGGTGCACCACCCTAGAGGTGGTGTAGCGAGGTACAACAAGGAGAAATGTTTTCATTTCTCCTAGTTTTTTCCTCTTTCAATTCATGCTGCATTCCACAGCACACATTGAAGGAGGAAAATGATTGTTTTTGTTTAGGAAGTAGTCCCTTCCTGCACAAAAGCAATCTCCCCATGACACAGATATCCCACCCCCCTGAAACCATGGTGAAAGGGTGCCTGAGTCACTGCATGGCTGCAGTTTGTGTGCTAGTGCAGAGGGAGCACAGAATTGCGACATATTCATGTACATTTGTCACATCCCTGTGCTTCAGAAGTGCTGTAGCGCGGTGCAGCTAAAGGGCTTGCAGTGTCACGCTCACCCTCATAGATCTGCCCCTATAAATTCACCATACAGTACTAATGCATTCTTTCAGTCAATCATGCTCTACACATACATTCAACCAAACTTTCAGTCATTACCATGCAATTATAGTTTTTTTTAAACCAGATAAGGTAGTTCTGAACTTTTTATCTTCTGTTTTTTGTTTTCTATTTTTTTGTAGTTTTTTAACAATTTTGTACTTTTTTGGTGTTTTTTAAAAATTAAACAAAAAAGGAACTAAGTAAACAGTTAGCTTTTGGAATTCAACTTCATTCCAAAAACAAAAAAATAAAAAAAAAATAGCTTTTGTGGTTTCGTTGAGCTGCACAAATAGTGTCCACTGACTGTTCACCATACCAGATGAGGGTTTTGCACTTAGTGCCGTGCTGCTGCAGAAAAGCAAATTGTGGGCAAATGTCTACTGGTGGTGCTGAAGTGGAGGCTCCGGACGTGCTAGCAATGCCTGGTGGTGTATTTTTTACTGCACGCCTCATTTCCTCTCGTGCCAGATTCTTAGGGTGAATGGTCCGCAGATGTTTATACATACTTGCTGTTCCACAGGAGTATTTCTTGTCACTGCCTCGCGACAGGACCCTGTCACACAGCAAACATGTGACTTTTCTTGCGTTGACCTTTTTTTCTCCAGCAGGAAAGGTGAAAAATTTCCATAACACTGATTCAGGCCTCTGCTTAAGTGGATCTTCCTCCAAGATATCTTCATCTGATGAATGATGAGGAGCTTGCGAACCAGATACCATTTCTCCAGTGCAAATTTTTTAAAACACCAAATAAATTCCAAAACCAGCTTTAGAAGAAGAAGAGGGGTCTCTCATCAATTGCTCCAAACAGAATAGTTAAAATGGTTACAGTGGGAAATGTTATGAACCAATCAATTCTTTTTTTTTTAGGTCACATGGGATCTGCGCACCGAGCGCACACAAAGCGCACACCCGACACAACTACGCGAAAATATATTTAAAAATAGTATCAGTTTATTACAAGTGGAAATATATTATTTTTTATGAATAATATTTCGCCCTAATATGTACATTAAAGACACGTACATACAATTTTAGAACATAAAAAATTTCACGGGAGTCGCGCACCCAGCGTGCCCCAGCACAGATATGATGTTACGTGGGGCCCGCCACCAAGCAAGCATTGCGTACCACAATACGCATGTGTCGCGAATGTGCGGGAGCCGGAGTCGCAAACCGTTCGCATACCGGCTGCGCACACCATGTAACACTGTATGTATATGACATAACTGAAAAAAACACGCACTCGTCAATCACCATAAGCGGATCCATCACAACTTTTCCAAAATGGGAGCTAGAATACGCGGACCTGATGCGATAGGTACGCAACTCCCCCCAAAAAATAATGTAAAAAGAAAATTATATACATATAAAAATAAAAAAAATTAAAAAAAAGTAAAAAATATTTCTGTTTTAAATTTATTTTCATTTTTTTTGCAATTTTCAGAAAAATATATAATGTTGTTTAATAAATAAAATGTTTATAAATAAACAGTTAAAAAAACTAGAAATTCACTACAAAAAAATAGTTATAACAACTATTGCACTTAAAAATTAGCATTTAAAAAACCTTTGAAATTCACTGAAAAAACCATAGGTGTCAGAGACGTTATAGTTAGAAATTAGCATTTAAAAAACCTTTGAAATTATCTGAAAAAACCATGTTTCAGAGACGTTATAGTTAGAAACTAGCATTTAAAAAACCTTTGAAATTCACTGAAAACACCAAAGGTTTCATGAGAGTTATCGTTAGCTGAACATTTCACTGGTACAAAACCATAGAAATTCCTTTGTTATAGTTAGTTGTGCTATCTATAACTCACGCGCCTGCAATGCACTGCTGATGATGTCACATTTTACATCATTTATGACATGGTCAGTGATATTACTGATGACATCACTGATGACATCTCAAATGCAAACCCTAAGGGCTACACCTGCACCCACTTGTGACAAGGAAATGAACTCCAAGATGGAATTGGCTGACTACCTGGTATGGAAAAGTGGCTGGAGCTGCAAGAAGACCACTTTCCTGAAAGAGACCAGCTGACCATTTTCAACTGAACCTGTCTGGACCCTGCTGGTGGTTTCAATTTGATTGCGTCCTGACCCCTGGTGTTGTTCCTGAGGTCCTGGAACCCTTGGCTGGGTTTACAGTTTACTCATCTGGCCTAAACTGAAAAGGCTGGGACTTTATTTTCAAGGAGTTCAGTCTGAAAGGGGGTGCAGATATATATACGTAATATCTCCTAGTGACTTTGCAGACTCGTGTTGACTTCTTTGAGCAAATACTATCAGGTATAGCTGAGTGTAATCAGTGTACAGATTGAAAAAAAAATGTTGGATTGTCTCAGGAGACAAATGAGGGGTTCCACGTGTAGACTATGAATGTTTAGTATTTGATGGGACCTTGATGGATCCATTGATTTATTTGTATTTCAATCCTTTTTTATAGCGCAAACTTGACCCTTGCGGGTATCAGAGCACTTTATAGATTTACAGAGAGAAACACAGTGATAGCAATAAAATCAGTATAAATGCGTATGTGTCAACCAGGGAAGGGAGGGAATGCTATAAAAGGTTTGCGAAGTAGAGGGGAAATATCAACAAAAGCCAAAAAAAACATTCAGTAAAAACTATAGGAATAGGCAATGTCAATAAACAGGAGGGTAGAGATCAGGCTGAATAAGATGAAAACCTGTAGATCGTCGGTGCCAGTAGTCTAGAGTGTGGTTGAGGGAAGAAGGGTATTGTGGATTCTAGGGAAGGGATTTGTTCTTCAAGAGTGCTTTGGTTTTATTATTGAAGGAAATAGCTGAGGGAGGACTCTTTTTGGCTTCAGGGGAGAGGGAGTTACAAATTCTCAGGGCCGTCCCAGAGAAGGTTTTGTTCTAAGTTTTCTTCTTGTGGAATCTCTGTTGTTTAAAAAGAAGGGTGTTGGAGGTTCTGGAGGATATGGTGCTGCCAGAAAGTATCTGCTTTTGCGCAAGATATCTGGGTGTATTGAAGTGAAGGACTTTATGTGTCATGCAGGCAATTTTTAACTGATTTCTTGCTTCCTATGAGAGCCAGTTGAGGGATTTAAGATCAGGGGTGATGTGGTTGTTTCTTTTTGAGGCAGTGATGAGTCTTGCAGCAGCGTTGAGCAAGTCCCTTAGTGGGGCTAGTTTGGACCGGGGCAAACCAGAGAGGATAGTACTTCCATAGTCCTGCCTAGGAATCACTAAGGCTTGCACTCCATGCTTGAAATCAATGTGGGGGGGTGAGTTTTCTTAAAGCGTTGATTTGCTGAGTCACTCCTTTGGTGACGGCACTGATGTGCTTTTGTATGTTGAGATTCCTGACGAATATTAGTCCTAATGATCTCACTGAGTCAATGACCTGAGGAATGCAGTTGAGGGCTGTAAGGGGTTTCAACCATTCTTCAATGACAGGTGACTGGTTGGGTGGGGTGATTATGAGGGATTCCTTTTTTGACTGTTTAGTATAAGGTGATTGGCAGCAAGCCATTTTGGAATTATCTGTAGAGTTGTGCTGAGGGCGCTGATCTCTTCAAGGGATGAGACTTTTAAGTAGAGCTGGGATTCGCCAGTGTACATATGGTAGTGGATATTAGATAAACTCAGAATTTCCATTAGCAGCTCCATCAACAGCTTGAAAAGAGTGGGCGAGTGTGCGGAGTCCTGAGGGACACCTAAGACATGTTATGGAGGAAAGAGGTGAACCGTTAAGGACTGTTCCTGATAGCCCCATGTGATGTACCAAGAGGTCTAGCAGGTTGTCATGCTTGACCATGTCGAATGACGATGATAGATCCAGGAGGATTAGGAGACATGATTGGTTCAGATCCAGCATTTTATGTGCATCGTCTACTATGTGTCATAGCCGATTCAGTGCTGTGCCCTGTGGCCGAAAGCCAGATTGAAATGAGTCCAATAGTCAGAATTGTTCGCTGTGGTTGCAGAGTTGGATGTGAACACATTTATCAAGGAGCTTTGCCAAAGCAGGAATATTTGCGTTAGGCCAGAAGTTGTTTAAGTCAGTTTGATCTGCTTTAGGTTACTTTAGGATAGGGGAAACCTGACAAGATTTAAGACAGACTAGGCTAGTGCCTAGAAGAAGGTGGATAGTGGTAGTATCGAGGGCATGATTTCCTTGAGGAAATTTGGAGGGAATGGGTCATCAACATGGTTTGAGAGTTTCAGTGATGTGAGAATCTTGTGGATGTAACTTTCCTCAAAGATTTGGAAAGACTCCAAGATGCGTTGTTTTTGGGGAAATGCCCGGAGGGGCACGGGGATCAATAGTCTGAGAGGCTGAGAGAATGGGATGAGGTGGGAGAGGTGCTTGTGCCAGGGGGTCTTCAGGTCCTTTTTCATGTTTTCCATTTTCTGAAGAAAGAAGGAGGCAAATTCCTCACAGTTTGGCAATTGACAGGATTCAGCGAGTGGTAGTATGAATGCCCTGTTCAATTGACCTTTTATGAGCTCAAAACGTTTTTGTGGGTGATTAGTGGCTAACTCCAACTGGTTTCTGAAGAAATGTGCTGACGTATTTATGATGCTTTTACAGAATATATTTCGCAGTGATCTCAGGTGTTTGAGGGGTTCAAGGAATGGAGATGATCTCTACTGACATTCAGCTATATGCAAGCTGTGCCTTTCTGTGTTAGGGCAAAGATTGTGCCAAGGTTTGGAGTCTTTTGTGGATAATCTTAGCTGACATGGAGTGATTGAGTTAAGGATAGTCTCCATTGAGCGAGTATAGTGATTTGTGAGATCAGGGACATCTGCCATCTCACCAGGGTAATACAGGATGTTTTGGCAGGTGGAGGTCTGGTCATTGCCGTTGATGTTGTTTTACTAGAGTCTAGGTTTCGTTGGTTGAGCTGTGTTGATTGTCACTGCTCGTGTGATGAGGAATGTGATGCGCTGGTGGTCAGTCCAATCACAGGAGAGGATAGATTCCAATTGGGCTTTGCAATGATAAGATCTAGAGTTGATCCTCTGTTGTGTGTGAGCCTGTCACAGAATTGAATCAGGTTCAGGACAGCGGGGAAGGTTTTGAATAATTTCACTGCAGGGTCGTTTAGGTCATTCCAGAGGAGGTTGAGGTTTCTTAGGTAGATTTGGGTATATTGATGTCCATTGTTAGTTACAATGGTTCCCATTATCTGTTCTATGGAAACCTGACTGTCTCTCGGAGGGTGGGAGATTGTGTATAGTTTGCAATCTGGTTTGTTGTTGCAAGAGATATTGAGGCATAGTTATTCGCAAGTGGATAGAGTGGGGCTTAATGTATCTTTTACTGACATGTTAAGGCTGTGGATGCAAGCAATGCATTGGTCTAAAGGGTCTGTCCAATCTGGCAATGCCTTAGACAAATATGTCCAGGATAGGAGCACAGGAGTCATTTAGCCAAGTTTTGGCTAGAATAAGATGGTCAAGCTCCTGTGTGAAGATCAGGTCCACAAAATCACTAGCATGTCTAGAAGCTGATTTGCAGTTGATTAACATGTATTTCAAGTGGGCCCTGAGGTGTATTGGGTCAGTCTGTGCGAAGGTAATTCACCTGAGGTTGTGCTTGTTGATCTCTCTCGGGTTGAGGCTGGAAGCTCTATGAGGGTTAACAGGGATGGTATAGATTTTTCCCTGGTTAACAAGGTTGTCAGGGTGGGGAGAGTTATATGAAGAGAGGATGGCTTGGCTATCTTTATCCAATATGTGCTTTCTTGAACCTCGGGATGCTCAGAAGGTTCAAGGTGCTATATCTGAGAGGCCTATTTTGTTTATAGCTGTACAAACGCAGCTTCAGATAGCTTGGACATTTACCCTGGAGAGAACAGAAAGCAAGAGTCAATGCCTTGAATTCTATTCTCCTAGCCTCGGGCAGTCAATGGAATTTCTTGATGTGTGGCGAAATGCGGTGATGGTAGGGGACTCTCCTTATCATTCTTGCCACTGCATTTAGGACTATTTGCAGCCTTTTAATCAGGTGGGCAGGTAAGCCTAGATATAGGCTATTGGCATAGTCCAGTCATGCCGTCACCGTGGCATGTATGACCACTTGGCGGCCGTCCTCCGGTAGTAAGTTGATACATTTGAGTAGACTTTTCAGTTTCCCAAAACAGGGGGAGGACACCTGCATAATCTGGGTTGAGAGGAAGAGGTCCGTCTCCCATTTCACCCCTAGGTTTTTTGCTGATGTTGCCGGGGTAGGTGGAGGGCCCATTTCCTGCGGCCACCAAAGCCCTGCAGATGGAGGGCAGATGTTTCCAAAGAATAATACCTCCGTTTTATTAGCATTGAACTTCAACAACTTGTTATTGTTCATCCATCGGGATATGTCTGTCAGGCAACCCTTAAAGTTCTCTAGGGCTTTATCCTTCTGTTCTTTAAAAGAGAACACCAGCTGGGTGTTGTTGGTGTAGGATATCGCCTTCACTCCCCAGTTGGCGATAAGAGTGAACAGTGGCGCCAGGTAAATATTGAAGAGGAGCGGGCTGAGTGCTGAGTCCTGGGGGACTCCACATCAGATCTTCTTGCATTGGATTTATATGCTTGTAAGACGATCTGCTGTGTCCGATTGGAAAGAAAAAGAGTTCAATCATTTTAACACCGCCCCCCCCTCCCCACGCCGCTCTCTTTGAGTCTAGACAGCAGTATTACATAGTCCACCGTGTCAAACGTGGCGGACAAATCTAGTAGCACCAGCATTGCAGATAACCCTGCGTCCACTGTTGATTTTATGGATTCTGAAACTTTCAGGAGGGCGGTTTCGGTGCTAAAGCCTGGTCTAAACCGCAATTGGGTATCATGCAAGATACTGGAGTCCTCTACAAATGAGGACAACTGTCTTTGCACCCACTTCTCCAGCATTTTTGCAGGGGCTTGCAGAAGGGAAATGGGGCGATAATTACTCAAATCCTCTGGCACCCTTTTGAGTTTTTTCTTAAGGGGTAATACTGTTGCATGTTTCCACATCTCAGTGTCTAGGGTCTAGTTCTCCACTTCCTATGCTTGGGCAAAGCTGTGGGAGAGGTCAGGATGGGGGGGAGGTGAGTTGGAGATGAGGCAGGGTAGTAATGGTTATGGTTATTATGAGAGTATTCAGTCTGTGAAAAGTTTTCATATTTGTTGTGGGGTGACAGAGTCTATGTAGGTCAGCTTTGAGATCATGCAGGTTTTTAGTGAGCTCGTCCAGGCTAGATTCTAGAGAGGTATGGGGGCAGGATGTTGTGTCTTTAAGCGGTAGGCATGAAGGAACGGGGAAGATGTCAATGGGGTTAGGGTGCTGATATAGTGGGTAAGAAGGAATAAGTGAAGGTGGGATGGGGTAGGAGAAAGATCGACGTTAGAAGGGGAGAGATGGGGTGAAAGTGGTAAATTGTTGGATGTTAATGGAGAATAAGCAAAGAGCAGAGACTGTGTTTGAGGTTGGTGGGGTGTTAAAGGTATAGCCAAGGTAGCTTGGATGTGTACTCTGAAGACAAGATTCTGGGTATAGGATGATATTGCAAACTGGTGTAGAGAATGGCAGAATCCAGCCTACCAGATGAAGGAGATGCATTAGAGATATCTACAGCATTGGGAAGGACTGGAGCAGTGGAGGAATCAGAATTAGAGCAGTTTTCATGATGTTACGGAAGAATTCCTCAAATAATTTAAGGTGGTGATCTGAGGACTGAATGATTAAGATACCATTGTTGTGGAGGATAGTGACTGTTGCTCTGCAAACCAATGAGGGAGCTACTGACAGTTTGAGATTGTGGAGTTTTTCTGGTTGTAGAGATTAAGAGCAGGGAGAGCAATGCTGTCCTCAATTATGCTCGTCTCTCTATATAAAAAATGCGGTCATATATTATCGTTCCTTTGTTCAGGCAGTAGTAGGGGTCAGAGAGCAAGGTTTCTGGGTGAGATTTGAGGAGTCTGTGTTTTAGGGCCTTGGATGCTTTTTTAGATAGAATCAGGGGGTAGTTGGTTTATAAGCATAACTTCCCGGAGGCTCCAGATTGGCTTTGGTTGTATTTTGTGGTTCCATTATGAAAGTAAGCTGTAGAAATGGAGGGGGCGGGAAAGGGAGTGGGGGCAAGGGTGATCCAGAAATGGCGTTGGAGCATGTGATCTGCAGAAGTACCCCTTTCATAGGAAAAGGTAGGACATATTAAGGTTTTGATAAGTGGGCGAACAAGCTAAAGTGATGGATAAATAGGGCCCTTAAGGGTGAGTGAGATTCATATTGACCATTATAAATGGCAGCCTAATGGTAGGCTCAATCATATAAGGTGAGTTCCTGTAGACCTTCTTTAATTTCTTTGGTGGTGGTGGTTCTTCAGCGTGAGAGGCAGGAGGGGTGATTTCCAAAAAGCTATTGTTTCAAGGGTTGCAAGGAGCAATATGACTAGATGAGTAAATGACCAGTGTTTGGGAGTAATTTCCATAAAAGTTTGTGGACTGACTAGAACCAGTATAAAAGGCTGTACTTTTAGAGAGAGAGAAGAAAAAAGTTGGGTGGGTGTTCGTGGCAGTCTTTCTTCACTGTTTTTCAATTAAAGGGGAAAGAGTCCTATGTCGATTGCTATAGTACTGCTACAGTTATGGCCGCCATTTTGTTGCTGGGGTTGTGGAGAGGACGAGATGAAGACTTGCAAAATGTAGGAGGGTCAGGCCGAGTGCCATCCCACACGCAATAATGAGCACTCACAATGAGCTTCTCAGAACAACAGAGTTCTAGATGTCTTCCACTTGCAGGCCAATCACATGCAGAGGCATCGGGGTGTAGGGAGTAGGGCTTGTTAAGGAAGTTGTTGTGATCACTTAACATTTAATATAGATATTTTGTGGCTCTTTATAAAAGCATTCATGACAATTTTAGCAAATATGCTGCATCCCCCTTTATGTAGTTTGGTGAAGTAGGTTTGATACAATGTATGTATGTATGTATGTATGTATGTATGTATTTAATGCTTGTTAAGTGCGACTGTCACCCGAAAGGGTATCCTGGCGCTGAGACCGTATCTAACCATCAGGCGGGGTGTAATTTTACAATGCTCTTGGGAACAGATAGGTCTTAAGGTCCCTTTTAAAAGAGGGCAGATCTTGGCTACTCCTCAATGCCAGAGGTAAGGTATTCCATAATGTGGCGGCCGTGAAACTGAAGGCACGGCCGCCCATCCTCACTCTATTTATCCTGGGAGTTCTCACCAGGAACGCCGAGGAGGATCTCAAAGGTCTGGCAGCTTAATAGCATAAGAAGAGATTTTGAATTGGTATTGGTCCTAGTCCATGCAGGGCCCTGAATACAAGGCATAAAGCCTTGAAGGCAATCCTCTGCTGGACCGGCAGCCAATGCAGATCAGCTAGTGCTGCAGACGATGAGGCCGATCGTGGCAAAGATAAAGCCAGTTTAGCAGCCATATTTTGGATCCTCTGCAACTTTAGGATTAGGATCTTAGGAGCTCCCAGAAGTAGTGCCTTGCAGTAGTCTAACCTACTGAGGATAGAACTCCGCACTACCTCTGCTCTTGCATCCCGGGGAAGTATTGGTAAGATCTTGCGTAGGGCACGCAGCAAGCCCATGCAAGTCGCTGCAGTCCTATTTACAGAGGCGTCGAGCTGTAAATTGGGTTCAAACAGAACTCCTAAATTACGAGCCGATTCTGCAGCTTCCACCGAGCCCGGGATGGAGGTAGGCCAGAAGTTGTCCGGTAACCCGCGGGGGAGGCGTTCTAGGGAACAGTGGAGTACTTCCGTTTTTGATCCATTAAATTGGAGTGAGTTAACTCGTAACCAATCTGCTGTCGCCGACATGCAGCGTGAAAGGTGTCCCTCGAAACTGTCTCGGTGCCCTCAAGTGAGAAAATCAATTGAGTGTCATCGGCATAATTGATGACTGATATGCCGAATGACTTGATTAGGTCTACCAGGGGTCGGAGATATAGGTTAAAAAGAATCGGGCTAATCGCCGACCCTTGGGGGACACCTTGATTCACCTGACGTGTGGCTGATCGAAACGGTGGTAACGCCACAGCTTGCTGTCTGTTGCTAAGGTAAGATGTTATCCAGCTTAGGGCCAGACCGTTTACTCCCACGTTTTGGAGACGCGCCAGGAGGACCTCATGGCTCACCGTGTCGAATGCGGCCGACATGTCGAGCAGCATTAAAAATGCTGATTTGCCCCTGTCGACACGCGTTCGCAGATCGTCCAACACGGTAACCAATGCGGTCTCGGTGCCATGGGCCGGTCTGAAGCCAAATTGGGCTGCATCCAGACAGAAGTTTGTTTCCAGAAAGTTGGACAAGGCTCTCGTCACCCATTTCTCAAGAATTTTTATCGCAAATGGTAGAAGCGATATAGGCCTGTAGTTGGTCGGGCAGAGTGGGTCAAGAGAAGCCTTCTTTTAGCAATGGAGTCACTATTGCCAGCTTCCAACTGTCTGGAACTAACGCTGTAGTCAGTGACTGGCAGCAGATGGAATGGAGTGGAGGAAATAACTCAGCTTGAAAAGCCTTCCAGATCTTATGAGGCATTGGATCAAGTGGTGAGCCTGAAGATACGCCATTGGCCAGGACACAGAATTCCTCTAATGAGGGGATAGGAAAACAGGACAATCGAGTGGGGCCTGCCTTGTTTTTATCCCATACGGGTACCGAAAGGCAGGAGGATTCCAAGGGGGGGGATGGAGACGGCGCAGACTGTCCGGACACTGAAAGTCCATTCAGGATATTCCTAATTTTTTCCTCAAACGCGAGGGCCAAGGAGTCACAGAGTTCCTGGGAGACCGGAATGGCTGACACTGTGCAGGATGGATTAGATAAATTATTAACCAGCTTAAATAAAGTCTACGATTTATTAGCGGCCTTCGCCAAGGTATCTTCTAAAAATTTGGCTTTTGCGCTTCTTAGCTGGGTCTTATATACCTGAAGGGCCGTTTTATATGCTGCCCTGTCCAGCTCCTTGTACCCTCTCCTCCAAGTGCGCTCCGCCTGTTTACAGCGGAGCTTATGCTGTCCAAGATCAGCAGTGAACCAAGCATTAGCTCCTCTTGGTCTGTCCTTTACCTTTCGCATAGGGGCCAGTTCATCTAAGGAGGTCAGGATTTGCTGGCAGAGAGCATCATAACTCTTATCCACACTATCCTCCACCTGGAAGGTCATAGGTAGTAGAGTTGGTCGAATCGATTCCCTCAGAAGACGAGACCATTGTCGATTAAACTTAGTGCCATTCGAGATACTTGATTTTAACGGAATGGGCATGACAAAGGACATATTGATCAGTGAATTATCAGTCCAGCACTGAGCCACGACCTCATTCACCACAAACCAATTCCTTATCGGCAAATACCAAGTCTAAGGTATGCCCCTTGTCATGGGTAGATGATGAAACCAGCTGTAC
Source organism: Lissotriton vulgaris (assembly GCF_964263255.1). NCBI lineage: Eukaryota > Metazoa > Chordata > Amphibia > Caudata > Salamandridae > Lissotriton > Lissotriton vulgaris. Next base: position 2,089,016,983 of record NC_141687.1, read on the forward strand.
AAGTTGTATGTTGCAACAAGCTTGGCAAAGTTCCCTATAGGCCAGATCATGAGGGCCAGGGGGCCAAAGATTGAAATCACCCAGAACTAAGAACTTGGCATGGGAGTTTGAAAGGTCATAGATTAGATCGATCAGTGACTGAAGGGATAATATGGTCGACGAGGGAGGTCTATAGCATAAAAGGCCTGCTATCAAGGTGCCGCCCTGGGCCATAAAGGAAAAACCCATGAGCTCAAATCCTAACACCTCTTTTACAACCAATACTGAAAGGGAGATTGAATCTCTATAGATGTAGCCCACTCCGCCCCCCCTACCAGAAGATCGGGGAGTGTGTCTTATGTGGTAGCCCGGTGGGCAGGCCCAGCCGAGTTCCATCCCACAGTCAGCCGAAGTCCAGGTTTCTGTTATGAATAGTATATCCAGTTGTGAGGATTCAATTAAGAGAGCAATCTCGGCATAATGCTTAACAAGTGAGCGAACATTCAACAGGCCACAGGAAAGGTTCCCATAGTAAGGAGAGATAGATAAGCATTGCATACCATCCACAGCAGGGTGCGAAAGCTCAGAAGAGTCTTCACAAGGATCTGCCAAGCAGGAGGTGGCCAGCACACCGGGAGCACCCGGGACACGAACGGGTGCAAACGGGCTTACCTCTGGCGCACCTCCGGTGCGTTTACGGCGCATCCGCTGCGCGCACCCGCTGCGCGCACCCGCTGTGCGCACCCGCTGCGCGCCTGTTCCTCCATAGCTATTTATAGTATGACGCCGCGCGGGCTTCCGGCTGCTAGAGCCTCTACACCCGACCAATATGGCGCCTAAGAGTGGCCCAAGCTTCCACACTCACCCAAGATGGCGGACGGAGCACCACGATCCTACTACCAAGATCCCGCAAAATGCGAGTGAGGACACAATTATTGTGCAGGTAAGCCTACAAATGCCCCTAGTAGCTGCAGTGACAAGCGCCTGGTAATTAGGCAGGAAAAAACAGCAGCGCGATTATGAGCAGCGCAAGCAGCGCGATTAAAAATATAAATTCCCAGGAATGTATAAGCAGGGATTAAAAGCTGTGCAGCAATGCGCGCGGTAAGTTGAGGTCTGAGGATTGAGCTAAGAGAGCAGCTTAAATAGGCTCTCCAATACGCGGGCTTCCGGCTGCTAGAGCCTCTACACCCGACCAATATGCCGCCTAAGAGTGGCCCAAGCTTCCACACTCACCCAAGATGGCGGACGGAGCACCACGATCCTACTACCAAGATCCCGCAAAATGCGAGTGAGGACACAATTATTGTGCAGGTAAGCCTACAAATGCCCCTAGTAGCTGCAGTGACAAGCGCCTGGTAATTAGGCAGGAAAAAACAGCAGCGCGATTATGAGCAGCGCAAGCAGCGCGATTAAAAATATAAATGCCCAGGAATGTATAAGCAGGGATTAAAAGCTGTCCAGCAATGCGCGCGGTAAGATGAGGTCTGAGGATTGAGCTAAGAGAGCAGCTTAAATAAGCTCTCCAATACGCGGGCTTCCAGCTGCTAGAGCCTCTACACCCGACCAATATGGCGCCTAAGAGTGGCCCAAGCTTCCACACTCACCCAAGATGGCGGACGGAGCACCACGATCCTACTACCAAGATCCCGCAAAATGCGAGTGAGGACACAATTATTGTGCAGGTAAGCCTACAAATGCCCCTAGTAGCTGCAGTGACAAGCACCTGGTAATTAGGCAGGAAAAAACAGCAGCGGGATTATGAGCAGCGCAAGCAGCGCGATTAAAAATATAAATGCCCAGGAATGTATAAGCAGGGATTAAAAGCTCTCCAGCAATGCGCGCGGTAAGATGAGGTCCTACCAGTGCCACTGATTCTCATTTCTTATTCAAAGGTTTTTTAGAAATGTGGCACGATTGATTCAAGTGTGCCCTACAGGACCAGAAAAATGAGAAAGAATGATTTTCTTCTGTACAATAAGTATAGGGTGTTGTTAATTTTTTACAGTATTATTTTCTCTCTGCTGCGCCAAGATATAAAATTGTAATTGGGTCCCTCAAGTCATTTTTAATTCCTCAACTCAATTTCGTATCTGCTTCTCAAAGAAGTTTTGTTTAATCTTCAAAACAAAGCGAATGTTACATATATGAAGAGAAGGTATTCAATATGGTCATGATTTGTATCTTTAGGGGAGTAGTGACTTGTCCGATTTTCAGGCACTCTGGAACTACACCTTGTGCCAAAATGCATTGATTGCTTTGTTTTCACAGAAGGTGACTGATAGACTGTCCTGTTTTACAATCTTTGAGTGATGGAGGTCTAGAGGTGGACGGATGGCTCAAGAACTATGAAATCCATTCTGTGTTATCTTTTCAAACTCTATATTTTATTAATTTTGTGGGTTAGAGTTGATTTAAGTGAGACCGTGATCAACCTGGAGATCAAAAACCTGATCTTTTACATTTTGTCAATGAAGAACTATGACAATTTGTCGTGGTTCTCAAGGAGTCTGGAATATCATGAGATGTTGGGGGCAAATACACTTCTTTATACTGTTTGTGTATTTCTTGGCACAATCATTATTGGCAGGTTATTCTCCATTCTGAGGACAGCTGCACTTGCCTTTTAAATATTTGTTAATTGCTTTTGGAAACCATTGAGTGAATTTGTTGTTGTTGTGCTTTTTAAGTGTTTGTGAGTAATGGTAACGTACGTAGAAGTGATAAAGGTAAAAGACAGTGATCTCACCAGTCTATTGGGATCATGTTAGGGCCATTATAATGTATCATGCATGTCTGGATAATGGGCGATAATGCTTGTAGTCATCGTTGGGTGACTGATTTGTCCTGCTTGTCTCCCAATAGTACGTTGATATTCCAAAAGAAGATGTTATTTGTGATAGACATGGCCTTCTTTGCAATTAATTGATGATTTTGAAAATCATAGGCTTCTTATAGGTTGTCTTTATTATGAATTTGGAACTTAACACATTTTAAGGTATGTGCTTCACAAGGCAGATTTATGGAGCAGGGGAACCCCACCACCACTATAGTATGTCCGAAGTAGAAAAAAGATCTGAAAACTATTTTTTACTTTCACATACGAAGTTGACAACATTTGATACATGTTTCTAAAAATACAAACATACCTAAATATTTCAGGCTTTTTAACAATACACCTCAAATTGAGAGGAATATGAACATATAAGTAGTGTCCACGGCATCCTATCAACAATAAATCATTTTGTGGCTATAGGCCATTTTCATCAAGCAAGTATCAGTTTACCAAATTTGGGCCAGCATTAATTACATGTCAGTGCATATAATTGTAACTGTCAAAACTTAATTAGTATCAATCAATAAAACTTTATTTCGGTTTTGATTTTACAAACCATAAAAGTACAACACAAATACAACAAAATAAAATTAATTGTGGAAAAAGCCATCCTTAAGATACAATCAATATTTGGTTTACAGCAATTTATAACAGTATATTCTATTTAGTCTATTTAGTAGCATACAGTTTTTTAAAAGCACCTTGAAAGAAAATGTAAAAGAAATTCATCATAAGTCCATGGATTTTTTATATTTGACGACTAATTTTAAAAACTCTAATACAAATAGGATACAGTCACTATATAATAATTGCAGATACATCATAGCTGGTCTAATCTGATAAGAAATACGTTTTTTTAAAAGAGGGACCATATAGCGTTTACGGGGAAATTCATGAAATTTACATAAAAACATAAAATGCAGCATATCCTGCGGAGACTTTCAGTCGCAGCCGCAGGGAACTGCTACTTTACTAAAAACTGAACTTTGTGGCCTCACAAGCAATTGATAAAATTGGTTCATCAGAAATCTAGTTAATATAAACTTCTTGTGTGAGGAAAAAGAACACAATAAATAAGGCTCGGTGAGTGGTGTTGTTTTTAACATAATATATGTCCTAACACTTGGTTTCTGCACCTCGTTGGCTTCCCTCATCAGTTTTCTTTCTAGGAGGAATGCCGTTTTTATTACCTCCAGGTCTCCCTTATTGATGCGTTCAGGAGTATCAAACAACTCACCCCGCCCTAGGTTTAAAAAGCCTTTCCTGATATAATTCAACCACGGTACTGCCGATGAGTTGTCCATAGACAGGCAGTCTTTCAAAATCATATGAGTCAGGGGGATATCAGGGTTTAACCATGTCTTTAACCAGCAAGTCATTGGACGCAAGGAGAAAATATCACTGAAATACTGGATCCCCCAGTTCCTCATGAGCAGCTAGGTTTGATATGCCTTGTGGGAGACACAGTAGACGTTTCAGGAAGGCATTCTCCATGGTTTGTAACCGTTCTCCCGAGATATACCCCCAAATTTTGCTTCCATATGTTGCGGTAGCCACTGATTGAGCTTTATATAATTGCAACATTGCGCCAGTAGGCTTTTTTCTCAATTTGGAAGCAAAATTAAAGATTGCTGGATTCACCCTAGCAACGTCCCCTTTCTTTTTCAAAACATGAGGGCCCCAGTTCAACTTATTATCAAAGAGGACTCCAAGATACGAGAAAGTGCTAGCAAGGGGAATTTTTGCATCTCCCACATTAAAGTGAAAATTCTTTTTTGGTGGCTGACCTACCTGCATAATATATGATTTGGAATTATTTATTGTTAAGTCCCTGTCTGTCATAAAAGTCTCAAAGGCAGTTAAAAGTGCTTGTAGACCTCTTTCAGTCCTGGGTATCATCCGCATATAGTAGGACCGGGATACCCCGATGTCCTACTTGGGGACAATCGGCCCCCACCTCCTGTAGAACGCTATCTAAGTCGTTAATATAAAAATTATAACAAAAAGGGAGCCAAAATACATCCTTGTCGGACTCCCTTTTTAATGTTAAAATCCTTTGTCACACTCAGATCCTGAGGAAACCTAACATTTGCTCTGGTGGACCTGTGTAAATCTTCTAAAAAATCTACGATGCCACAGTCAACCCCCTTTGCCCTCATGGACTGCCAGAGCTTCTTCCTGTTCACACAATCAAAAGCTGAGAACAAGTCCATGAAGGCTAGGTGGATAGTCCCCTTTTTTGCCACTGGATACTTACTTAGAATCAAAAAAAGATTAAGACATTGTGCAGTCGTGGATCGCCCCCCACAGAACCCATACTGGGAGTCAGACAAGATATTGTTGTCCTCTGACCATAAAGTGAGCCTTTGCAGGAGAACCCTCCCCACTACTTTCACCATAGAATCTATGAGTGAGATGGGCCTGTAGCAATGCGGACTACTTTTGTTCCCTTTTTTAAAAACGGGAACTATAGTAGAAATCCCCCATGACTGTGGGCAACCACATTGTACCGCAGCATTAAAAACAGATTCCAAAGTTGGTGCCCAAAAGGAGGGATCAGATTTAAAGAGATCTGGGGGTATCCCATCGGGACCAGGGGCTTTACCGGCTGTACGACCTGCAATCCCTTCCAGTATTTCTCTCCTTCCAAACTTGATTTTTGTAGCATTGAGGTCTGAAAACGGCCTATCATTCTGATCAGAGGGGCAGGCAAACATCTCCTCAAAATGAGCATTCCATTCCTCCTTGGATATAAAACATTCAAGGCCTTCTCCTGTCTCCTGGACAAGCAATGTTTTTTTTTAGTACAGTCCAAAACATAGAGCTATTCTTAAGAGTTTCAGGATCCAATAGCTCATTCCATGCCTCATCACTTAGGGCTCCTTTACGTTTAGCTAGCGCTACTTTATAATTCCTACGACACGCTACTACATCAGCTTGCACTCTTGGGATGATGGCAAGGGCTTCCCTCAGGCTTCTTGCTGTTTTCGAACACTGCTGATCAAACTATTTAGGGCCCATATTTGTCTGTTTCTTTGCTGGCACTGACAGCAACTCTGTGACCCTTTCTGTGATGGTCTGAAAGGCCACTACCACCTTGGTAAATTGGTGCCCCCCTGTGTGCAGAGAACTATTTCATCTGCACATACAGCTTTTATGTTATTAAAAAACATCTTCGGGGTTACTTGTGACCATCTTAATCTGCGTTTGCCATCAGTTGTGCTCAATACTCCCAATTTAGGATTTTCTCCTATTTTTGTTACCCAAGGGCCAGTTAAGTGTAAAGATAAAGGGTTATGATCACTAAATTCGCTCTCTTCAATAAAAAACGAGTGTACAAATGTTTGCATGAGTGATGAGATTAACACAAAGTCAATAAAAGTCTCTTTCCTGTGTCCTTTAAACGTGGGCACCACAAATCTAGTGTATGGGTCCGTCATGGCCATGGTAGGAGTCAAATCTGATTCATTAATCATATCATTTAGCCACTCCCCTTCAGCCAAGTGCTCAAAATGAAATCTTTGCATTTGTGGGCCACTCAGCTCAGAAATACATGACAATAGGGGGTTACTACAGGGATGAATATTAAAGTCACCTACAACCATAAGTTTGTATAATCTATTACTCATGGACTTATTAATAAAAGCATTCAGAGCAAGTATATGGCTTTGATCAGGGCATAATGCGACTGAGTTATAAAAATTTACCTGGCCTAATATACAATTCCCACTATATAGTGTTAATGCAAGGATACCCAAGTCAGAGGAGGGTACTACACGAATTTTGCATGCCACAGCTACAGAAACATAAATGACAATTTCCCCCCCCTAGGTCTCCCGCTGTTAGATGCAATTGCTGGAACAAAATAAGCCTTGTAACCTTCCATTAAAAGATCACATTCGGCCGACCTGGTTTCTTGTAAGCAAATTATCAAGAATAGCATAACATAAGTTGTCCAGCTGGGGTTCCCTAACTTGGCAGCCAATCCTGCAACATTCCAAGAAACAAAATTATTCAAACTCTCCCTTTGTTGATTTTTCCCTACAACTCCTAGGGTGGCCTTCCTCCCTCCTCCTGGGGTACCCGATTCCCTCAGTCAATCACAGGCTTCCAGGCCAGACAAAGTTTCATATCTGTTATATACTGGGAGTCTATACCCGATATTATTCGGTCTGATAGATGTTATCTGTGGTGGCATAGGGAGAGTATAATGAGAAAGGGGTCTCAGCCTAGATCAACCACCCCCCCGGTGATCTTCTTCCCGGCCAGATCTCAACTGGTCCCTCCAGGGTAGTGGCCTGTAGAAAAAGCCCAGGGGTAATAATTTAATCACAGTACCCGTTGTTGGCTGTGAGCTTGGGCCCCTATATAATAAACCACCAGCAGTGTAAGGGTTATCAAAGTTGATAATAATGCAGTCACCACTCCCTTTTTTATTGGATCTAATGATCCAGTTAACCCTGCCTACCCTGAATATGTTATTGCTAAGGGTCGCTCCATCAAGGGTGTTCTGGTTAAGCCAGTGCACTGTTTTATTCAGTAGTTGCTCATAACTTTCATTCTTTCCTGATGAGAGTGCGGGAACATATCCCAATATAGCTACATATGGGGGAGCTTCTGGTGGGAGGTCAATGACTGAGGATCCCTGAAACACACTAGGTCCTTCCTCTAACCTCTGATTTGATTACGGCATGGGAGAGGTCTTTCTGATGTTTAGGGATTGTGTTAAATCAGTCTTTTCTCTCAAGTCCATCCTGGGAATAATTGGGCCATCTATGTCATTGGGCCTTGTGTTAGTCAGAACTGGATCATCCTCCTTGCCTCTGCTACCACCTGCTCTATCCATCACACTCCGGGCTTGGGTTTTAGAACTATGGGGGTCCGCTGTAGGTGTAAAAAGTACGAAATACCTCTGTAGGGACCTATATTACTTTAACATTGAGTAAATCTTAGCTATTTTTATAACAGGATGCCAAAGAGGAAAGTGGAAACTTCAAAGTATTATCAAAACATATATATTTTCTTTTTCTTTTTTCCTTTTTTCAGATAAATATATTTGGAGACATTTGTGCAGTTGTACATATCATTTCAACATATATCATGCTCAACAAAAAATTCATGACTGTTACACAAATATTTTCGAAAAAATCTGTAAAGTGCAAATGCAAAACTGTAAAGCATAAGAACAAAATGTGCCCTCTAATAGCATGTGATCCTAACATTCATACATACATGCTCGCATACCAATCATACCATTTCTTTTCTTAAAAAACATACCTAACAACATACCTAACAACATAGATACATAGACTAGATCTCACAAGACATAGAAAAATGACAACCCGAAGGTGTACTTGATGGAATACAGTAAGAACTTAGATGGAACAGTTCTGCTAGTTAACTTTTTGGTCTAGATGGAGTTGACCAATTCATATCCAGGCAGTAGATGTTGGGCCGACGTACGTTTCGGTGAATGTCACCTTCCTCAGGGCCAAGGACAACATGTAAGGAGATATATGTATAACATAGATACAAATTCGCTACTTATTTTTAAAAGAGCGAGGGCATGGCACAGTTTTCTATTGGGTAGATGAGCAGTGAATAGAATGCACTGAAGAGCAGACTCTGGTTGTTTTTTTAGGCGTATACTTAATTGCACAGGGTTTTTTCAAAATTGAGAGTCCGTTAGAGATGAAAAGCGAAGGGCATATGTATGTCATGCATTCCTTCTGATCGCTTTTACTTTGTAATGTTCGAATATTTGGGTGGTACAGATCCGCCAGCCTCTATATCTGATTGTGAGAGGGCTGGTGCCGCAAACGGGGGTTCCTGGGACTACGCCCACATAGTATGGTTCAGAGTATCTGTTAGTGCAGGGGTGGTGGATAATCTGCCAAATGTTAGGTCCAGGGATAGCCTACGCTCCGTAATTATAATTTCCTTATTAATAACTGACTCTGCCCTAGTCAAATAGGCATCCAGAGTTCCAGCCAACCCCGAACCCCCACCTTCTTTCCGTTTGGTCAGTGCACAGTACAGTCAGTTCAAAAATCCGGATAGAAAATATTTATGACAATAAATACCTCAATACAAAATTAGTCGTGAACTGATAAGATTGATTAACCAGGATAACACCAAGCTGACATAATATACAACCTCGATCCTAGCCTTTAATAAGAATACACAATGTTATACCTTAGTATCACTTAAGTACCGTTGCAATGTTAAAATAAATAAGAAGGCTCAAAACTAAATATTGAGTTTCCACAAAGATGTTCTTAAAAAAGAAAAGAAAAAAAATTAGTCTTATTTTGAAGCAATAAGCCGATAATAGGCTGTTTCGGTGATTTATAGGATGTCCGTATGTATCAAATTTCCAATAAAGGGAGCAACGAAGATCCTACTATTGTTTCAAAAAGTTTATAGGTTTACTCACGGGACAATGAAGACTGATCAGACATGCGAATTTAGAGGGGTGGCACGGCCCGGCCCGGCCTCCTCTGGCCCCTGCTGGCCACAGACGGCTGCCCTTTGTCCGGGCTTAGCCTGGCGCGCGTATGCGCGCGTCCCGCGGGAGGGGGATGATGAACTACCTTTAACACGCTACGGGCGGAAAGGGAGGTCTGTAGTCCTACGGTCCACATGCCCTCAACAACAACTGGCGCTGCGTCTCCCGCGAAGCGGGAGGCACGTGGTCTACTTCTGCTGGTGCGGGCAGAAAGGAAGGGCTGAAGCGGTCACTCACTGCCCCCAATGGCTCCTGGGGCCGGTAGTCCTGCAGTCCACACGCCCTCAACAACACCCGGCGCTGCATCTCCCGCTATGCGGGAGGCGCAAGGTCTACTTCTGCCGGTGCGGGCGGAAAGGGAGGGCTGAAGCGGTCACTCACTGCCCCCAATGGCTCCTGGGGCCGGTAGTCCTGCGGTCCACACGTCCTCAACAACACCCGACGCTGCGTCTCCTGCGAAGCGGGAGGGGCGAGGTCTACTTCTGCCGGTGTGGGTGGAAAGGGTGGGCTGAAGAGGTCACTCACTGCCCCCAATTGCTCCTGGGGCCGGTAGTCCTGCGGTCCACACGCCCTCAACAACACCCGGCACTGCGTCTCCCGCGAAGCGGGAGGCGCGAGGTCTACTTCTGCCAGTGCGGGCGGAAAGGGAGAGCTGAAGCGGGCACTCACTGCCTCGAATGGCTCCTGGGGCCAGTAGTCCAGCAGGCCACACGCCCTCAAAAACACCCGGCGCTGCGTCTCCCTACTTAATTAGTAGTTTCTATGGTAGAAGACGAGAAAGCTGGCTCCATGCAAATATCCATTCATGTTGGATGGTTTGCTAATATTTTATTACCATAGAAAATGCCTGTCATTGAGAGGAGAAATGAAGGAGCCTTACGATAAGTGTAGTGTCCTTGTATGCTTTTTCATGATCATCTAATGTTACTATGCATTAGTATGGCTTGCAGCTGTTTGCTGCACATTTGGATAAAAGCAATGGCATAGAAATGTGCTGGACACAAAGCTACTTTCAGTCACATAAGTTCCTTTAAATCTTGAAACATGCTAATAGCTCAAGGTAGTAACAAACACAAATTGCTAGGTTCACATTTTGAACGTATACCAGCAGGATGACAATAATACTATACAATACCCTTCGGGAGTATATGTAAATCTTACCATGACCAAGCACAATATCAGAGATGAGTTTAAAAAAAAACAAAAAACAATTACATCAGTAAACGACTACTCCTCCAATATTTAAGATGTTTGACATTTTATCTTGGAAGCTGCTGCTCTTTCGACTATTTAAGAAGTTTGGTATCTAATCTGACTAAGGATTTAATGGATGGTTAGTTTCTGACTGTTTTTTTTTATAAATGTAATGCTTCAGCAATTGGAAGTCTTTCTAAAATGCAAAAACAATCTAATTGCCAAAATAATGTACTTCACAACTATCCCTTAATATGTATGTAGCCGTTTGATACAATTCAGAATTAATTGTGATTTGAGAACTGATGAGCTATTCTATAATTGAAACCAAATGCACATTCTCAAAGTATTTTCATAGGCGCAACATCTAACATATCTAAATAAAATAACAATCAATGTTCTTCTACAGTGGTTAAACACAGTTAGGAGAAATCATAGCCAACTTAATTTTAGAATCTAACATATTGCCTGTGTGCTTTTTATTGGGCTTCACTCAGTAGGGTATGGACACATGGGCACATAAATATTAATGGTTCCTTATTCCTGGATTTATTGAGCTGCTTTAATCAAGCTGGAGGGATTTTAGGAAAGTATTACTCAATGGATTCGAAATATTAATTCCTGAAAACGTTGTCTTCGAGTTTATCCTGTTTTTACGAATGCTTTGTTCAGAATTGGTGACAATTGGGTAGATTTTGAATAAAAGTCACTTGTATAGACTTTAAAGGAGTATTGAAATGTGTTTATAAACCCAATGCAATGCGAGGCCTCCTGCTCCATTTTATTTTTAAACATTTCACACTCCTTGTAGTGAGCAGGTTAAAAGTAAAGGTTTTACTGTGCAACAGCAAAAGTCCCAACACAAATGGACTCTACTGGTTCAGGCAGAGATGAACCCAGTCTTTCAAAGATAACTCATTGCGTTCGTGGCACGCCTTATAGAGGGCGGAAGGTATGGGAATGCTAGAATTATAACACTATTGAAAACGGTTGCATTTAACGGTAGGCAAAAATGTACATTTCTATTCACATATTACATTTAATTGACATTGAACTTGCGCTTTTTACGTGAAATGCCCTTTGTCAGTTGCTTAGGCGAATATTGTATGCAAGGGAATGACACCCTTATCAAAATCATACATGACGAGATTCCTGAAGTGCATTAAGTTCAGGGGGCAGTGAAAATAAAATCCTGAATAATGTCTATGCCACGTTTTAGATGTCGGTTAGCACTTAGAATTTACGGTGGTTGTTCATATGGTTTTAAAATTATTACCTTTGGAACTAACCTCTGTTATTAATTTTTACTGTTTAAAGAGGTGAGAAGGTAGTTTTTAAAAGCCTTGACTCTGCAGTGTAATATTGTTTTACTTAATTTGGGTATATCTTGAGGGATCTCATTGTGCCTGTCCATCAAACACATATTATTTCGAGTTAGCAGGTTAATCTGGGATTATGTAAACCGACGGCGAATCAGGAGCATCACCTCAGCAGCAATGCACTGCTAAAAGCCAGTACGAGCCATTATGTGTCATAAAACAAGTCAAAGCAATAAGGCTGAAACTATTATTAGAGGACAATGCTGCACAGTGTTTGAGCTCTTCATCTTTCAACCTCTATTAGAATTTAACTCTAATTATTTTGCGAAACCTTTGAGCAGTATATGAGACTTGGGGGCACATGCATCAACCTATTTAGGAAGTGCAAACGGTGCGAATCGGTAAATTCGGCCATTTGCACTTCCTAAATACGTTTTTGGGATGCATCATGCATTTTTGTGAAAATCGCTATTTTTAGCGATTTCCAAAAATGCGATTGCTTTTAAGGAATCGCAATTTTGCGATTCCTTAAAAGCAATGCATCATTGTTTTGAAATTTGCGAATTTCAAAATAGGGGGTGCAAATTACCACGAGGTTGAACCTCGTGGTAATTTGCGAAAATGTTTAAATATGCACAAAAATGCATTTTTTAAAGTGTAATGTTACAGACACACATGTCCTTAGGACAGGTGTGTGTGAAACATGCACTTAACAATACATTACAGGGGTGCATGGGGGTTCCCCTGCACCCATGTAATGCATGAACAAATTGCGATTCTAAAAAAGAAAATCGCAATTTGAAAATGCCTTCCCATTGATTCCTATGGGCCTTTTGGCCCATAGGAATCAATGGGAATTGCGAAATCGCAATTTAGTATTCCCATAATATTTGCGATTCGGTAAAAATTTCGATTTTTACCGATTCTCAAATATTATGGGAAAAAAATCATGCATCCCATTTTGCAATTCCTAATTTGCGATTTCCTAAAAATCGCAAATTAGGAATTGCAAAATCAAACAATGATGCATGTGGCCCACGGTCTCTGAATGACATACATCAGCCAAGTCAATGCACATTATAATGTCTACGAGCTGCATGGCGTTGGAGATGGATGTGCAATCTAAGAAAAATATTGGAAACAATCAAAAGTGCAAGCAATGCCCATTCCAGACAAATCACATTTTAGGCGAATTAAAGTGGGTGGTAGCATTGATCACCACATTAGAAATGGTGAATAAGTCGTTTGGCGTGAGACTAAATAACTTGTGGAATAGGACTGTGAACATTTAATGTTGATTAAATAATAGGTAGACATTTCACAAAAAAGGTAAAACCAGATATCAAAGGCACGAGTGCAAAACTGTTTTCTTTTGGAAAGTAAATTAAGAGAGTCACCTGAGTTATCAGGTCGATCCGAAGATAATGATTAAGTCTGGGTGGTAATCTCTGCTCCTCTTGCGGAGCTTACCAAGTTTTCCGCACTCCGCATTACGCGGAGCTTACAGAGTTCCGAAAAACTCTGCATCACGTTGCGGAGCAAAGGTTTTTTCCTCACTCGCGTTCGTCAATGTCAAGTTGGCGAACGTGAGCTAAGTCAGATTTCTCATTGCAAGTGGTTGCGTATGCTCAAGACCGCTTGCGTTGAGAAACCGCACGATTGCGTTGAGAAAGCTGCCACTCAATTAAAAATCTTCTCAAGTGGGCAGAAAAGAAGCAGCGCCCGCTTGCGCTGTGCATGATGCTGTTCGTGCAGGCAAGCACCTGGAATTGACAATCTCGGCAAACTGCGTTTATCTAAAGAAACTCCGCCGCTTGCGGAGTTCCGCGTACCCGGCGGAGGTTTTTGTGCACTCCGCAAACTCCGACCAGGGTTAGTAATGATTAGTTCTGAACTATATGTTGAGTTTTTTGCTCTTTGTAAACAAGTAAAATTACATATATTGGATCCAACTATGTGCATTGCCTTCTCCCTTCACTAACCAATCTTATTTTACTTTGATGGCAGGGAATCATTTCTATGTTAACTGTTTTTTAGATTCTTTTTTGTTGCTGTACACTTTCCGCATTATTCATCAAAGGTTACTTTGGACACCACTACTACAACTACACCACAAATGCTTCGTTGACATCTGTAAGATAAACAGTAGAAAATCAGCTAATTACATTTTAAATAGTAGTCTGGTGGTTCAGTGCTACTGCTTAATATTAGGCCAATAAACCTATGCAAATTTTAAGCACAACGCTTGTAATTCAAAAGACCTGAAATTCTGCAATCATGCAACTTTGCTTATTTAAGTTTTCACTCGAGTAAGAATTGTATTGTGGGAGTAGAGGAATAAAATTAATGAACAGAATGCGGGTGGCTGATGTTCATGTCACAAAATTGTGTGCTATTTTTCACTACAAATGTTTATTGCTGTTCAAAAATGAACATGAGGATGCATTGTGCGCTAAAATGTAATGCGTATTTATAAAGCACACTATTACCCGGGAGGGTATACTGGTGCTAATTCTCCTTGAAAGTTTCCTATTTTGCTTTTGCAAGCTTGATAAATGGGGAAGTGTGTAGGTTGCATTATAAGGCCTTTCAATCGTTTTGATGTTCTTCAGAAGTTAAATATTTTCCTGGTTATGAAAAATTGCATTTGATTGGACAGATCGACCCCCTCTCCTGGCACAAGTTTTCCTTAAAATGTTAAAGAAAATCTTCTACCGAACGGAAGATGGACCAGCTTTATGAGAAATTCACTTGTATGGTATCCACAAGCTGAAACATTTAGAGTCCAGAATTTATACTCATTGCCTTTTAGTTTTTGGTATATGTTTGTGTTTGAAGGTAATTGTTCTTCACTGAGAATTTTCAACTAGTAGACCTGAATCTTGACAAGATAGTCAGGGATTTTAGTTATTTGGGGATTTACTTTCTAATGACAGAGTCTGATCTTTATTTTAGGAACAGACATCTTACTTTGTTTGTGGAGACTACAGTTTTTCACCAACTTGGGTTGAGTATGGATCAAGGAAAATAAATACAATATAACAATCATAACGATTTTATTGTTCCTCATTTTTGGAAATTACGCTCTTGTGCATTGTATTCCTCCAGATTTCTTGCCTTCAGTTGTTTAACCCATTTTTGTTGGCCATAAAACTCTCTACATGTTACTCCAGCTAAGAAGTGGTAAGGTGCTTGTGCTCTCTTTGAACATGTTGAAATTGACCTATTCCTGATTAGTACAGTTAATTCACTTATACGTTCCTAATATACGGTACTACACGTACCCAGGGCCTGTAATGTGAATGCGCCAAGTGGATACAGCACTCACTGTGCCACTCACTAAAGTAACTTTTTAAAACATATCTCATGTCCGTCCTTGCAGCCTTGGTATGTAGTCTAAACTGCCATTTTGGCCTGGCAAAATAAACCTTTTGCCAGGCCTAAACCTTCTTAGTTTATATATGTCCCTCCTAAGGTAGGCCCTGACTGCCCATAGGATAGGACAGAGTGCATGGTATTTGAAAAGTGTGACATGTATATTTAAGGTTTTACATGTCCTGCTAGTAAAAAATATTCAAAGTCATTTCGCGCTGTGGCAAGGCTTGCTCTCCCATAGGAAAACTCTGGGTTACACTATGACAACATAGAGTGCCTAATTTCAATTTGAGAGCAGCTAGACAATTGATTTAAGGACTCATTTTAATAGTAAATTAAAGTCAAAAATATTGGCCAAGTCAGATTTTATATTTTTATTTGAGATATGACACTTTTAGAAAATTCTCATTTTCCTGCCTAAGTCAAATGGGCCTTTATGATAATGCCCAATGTCACTTGACTGCTCATGGCTCCTCTGTGGTGAGAGGTGGATTGCTCTCAGACAGTGGACAAAGAGCTTGCGTGAGGGAAGTTTTTTTCTTCTTTGAGCAGTTGGGAAGGGTGCTGTATCCAGCCCATTCCTGAGCTTCAAAGGATGCCTAACCTCTCAGTGGCAGATGTAGCTCACACCTAAGTCTGCCGACCTTCTGTCTTACTAGCCAGCTTTGCTCCAATCTCTGTGGGAGGTGAAGCTGTCCCAATACTTGTTTGGAGTGGCACAACAGACGGTTCACCCATTCCCCTAACCACACCTCTGGGTGGACACAGGGAGCATTGACCCGGGTAAGAAGGGTTCTGTCTTGTTAGTTTTAAGGCAAGATGGCTAGTAAGTGTTGCAAGTGTGGGTAGGGTCACCCCGGAGAACCTTTACCCCACAGGGTAGGGAGTGGCCAGGAGTTTCCCCCACCCACAGGCTGGCACTTGACATATATGTACCACTGACAGTAACCTACTCAAAATACCCCTGGATCTGTGGAGAATCAGAATAGGACTGCCCTGCTGTCAGAAGAAACTGAAAGAAGGGTGAACCTGTTTCCCTTAAACCCAGGACTTCAAATCTGATCTCCTGTTTGAGGTACAGGGACAAAGCAGGATTCCAGAGGCCTCTCTCCCTGCCAATCCTCAACTGACCAGTTACAAACTGGTCCTGCCCTGGGCCCTGCTGCTGGCCTCTGTTTGCATGAGTCCTAACCCTAATGTGGTGGCCTTCAGGTCCTGGACCTTTGGCTGTTGTTAGAGTGCACTCTTGCTGTCCAAACTGTGAAAACTGGCACTTGTAAACTTTTTGCCAACTATTCATGCAGAGAATCGGTGGTAGATTAGGACTGCTATTGATATAGAATTGCCAGTCAGATTCAACTTGCTGGTTTGCCGCACTGAAGGAGATAAGACTTATTGAATAGTTTTTAAGTCCAAATGTTGAGGTCTTTTTGTGGACCGATGCCAAGCTGCACCGCATTGACATCAAGGGCTTCCCAGGCATGGATACTAAACTTTGCCAGCTCAATGCTTTCCTGTCACCATCGATAACCGCACCATTAACCCACCTAGTACCAACCTACACTTGTGGAGCTCTACTTCAAATAGTTTGCAGCTTACCCCACTGACTACTCTCTTATCAACTTTTCTCCAGAAAAATGTCCATGTCCAAAGGTAAACTTTCCACTGAAATGAGCCTTGTTCCTGCGTCCAACTAGCAACCCACCGTGGTCTGCCTTAACTTTTTACTTTGACCCAGTCCAGTGTGACCAGATAATGGTTGGTGCTTTTTATGGTGCTATTTTCAATTCAAACAAAAATTAATAATATCTACAATTCTACTTATTGGATTTTTGTAATTGTGGTGTCAGTTAATACATTAACATTTACTCTAATATTATAAATTGGTTAGGGATTTTTCTTGTGTTCTGTTTTTTTCTTTATTACTGTTTGAGTGATTCATAAATACTTTACACATGGTCTCTAAATTAAGCCTGACTTTTTGTGCCAAGCTACCAGAGGATTAGACACAGGTTTATGTAATCCCTTGGTTATTCATCTTGATAAGAATTGTTTTTTTTATTTGAGGTGGATTCTCACCCTCTTGACCAATACTGAAATGACCTACACTCATATACAACATTATAATCCATTCTTATTTGTCATGTATGTGTCTGGTCATGGCAAAAGTGAACCTAGTATAAAGGAAATGGTTAGTTCTTTGTACCCAGAGAGTAGGAAAGCTATGTCCCCTCCATTTTTTAACACATAAACTAGCATAAATGTCATTCTAAATAAGACCAAGGACTAGATTATAGGTACAGGTCATGCAATATCTATTTCTTCATAATCCCGAAATGTTGTTTGCTTATTAGATTTTATTTACATTTAACACATTTAGAATAAGTAGACATAGAGTAGTCTATACAATGTATGAGGTGCTTTTATCAGCTTTTTCCTCAAAGATTTAATACCCTGTATGCTTTGTGTATTAGAAAGCAGTGTTTTTGTCTTTACTTTTTATCAAAAAAGACATCAAATGCTGAAGAGCACATTAGCATCAGCCATCTAGTTTGCTTGTTTTAGTGATAACTGCAAAGCATCCTTGGCGTGGCAAATGAAA
This sequence comes from Lissotriton vulgaris, assembly GCF_964263255.1. Lineage (NCBI taxonomy): Eukaryota > Metazoa > Chordata > Amphibia > Caudata > Salamandridae > Lissotriton > Lissotriton vulgaris. The sequence goes on from NC_141687.1 coordinate 2,089,034,796, forward strand.
ATGTGTAACATTGAATTATTTGCTCAGAAAACTATTTCAGATTGCATTCATAATTATGAATGCACCTGTACCATGCAGTTTAAATGCAGTTCTTTGATGGAAGTTTATATCTCACTGTGCTAGATTAAGATTGTAACGTATGAAGTGCACAGTATCAAAACAAATATCTGGGTCAAAAGGACTATCCCACTGAGCTTTGTACATAAATGTCTGTTCTTTGATATGCATGTGTTATAGCCGGGACCCTTGACATGGCTTCCCCTTGCCTCCTGTTTTGCTGACTTCATTTGTGCTGCCCTTAGTGTTCTGGGCACTTTAGCACTCTTGACTGACACCTATTTGTGTTGATAGGTCAAACTAACCCTCCCTTCCAATAGGGGTCTGATGAATTGTACGAAAGTCATGCATGATGTCATCTAGTGTACCCCACTGTGTTCTGTATAATTTTGTGAACCCTCAAAGTAGGAAATCGAGAGAATATGAGGAATGTTCAAGTCCTTAATCTTGGCTAACTGAAGACAGGAAGTCTGTTGCACAGTGTCATTCAATAAAATAATCTGCTGTGGTATGATGCATACTCTAAATAATGCCTCAGTTCCCTGAACTTGCCATTCCTTAGTCCCCAGAGTGATATTATGTCTATATTGTCTTTCCATAAGTCGAAGCCCTGTTCAGACAGTTGGGAAATAAAGGATGCAGAGTATATCTGTTTTGTGTTAGTAAGCCTATTTTTCTTCACAGATTTAGGTGCAAGCTTTTAATAATATGAGCGAGGATCTGATAAATTAAACCCAGAGAAATAAGCAACCTTCTGTGCAAACATCTGTCAGCTGTCAGGGACCTGTTTTGCTACGCTAAGGGCTTTAAGAAAATTCTTCCCTCTGCTGCCCAGAGAAGCTAGGGAATCGGTTGCGCGTGCCCTCATCTTGTCCAGATTGGACTATGCTAATGCTTTGTTTTGTGGTATCCCGGCGTATCTGGTCAAACGACTGCAGGTTGTCCAGAACGCCGCGGTCCGCCTTTTGTTTAGCATTCCGAAATGGCAGAGTGTTCGGTCACACATGCGCGCACTTCACTGGCTTCCTGTAGCTCAGAGAATTATGTTCAAATCTCTCGTGCTGTCATTTAGAGCTGTCCACGAGCTTGGCCCCGGCTACCTGAGGAAGCGCTTCTCTTTCTACACTCCCTCTCGCTGTCTCAGGTCAGCCTCGCTGGCCAAACTGACTCTTCCCCGCTATAAGCGGGCTAGGCTGGGCGGCCAATCTATTTCTGTGGTAACTGCGAAGGCTTGGAATGCTCTCCCTCTTCATTTGCGTACCGCCCAGTGTCTATCCAAGTTTAAGAAGGATCTCAAGACCCATCTGTTTGTTTGTTAGGTCTAGACTGTCTCTCTGTGTTATGTTTGGTCACCTCCGCAACGCGCCAGGATACTCCCCAGTAGCAGAGCGCGCTACAAAACAACCTATAACATAACATAACATAACATTTGTGAACTACCTTTCAGTGGTGTTGGGCAATATTCCCATTGATGGTATGTGAAAAAATTATCAGGCACATGCATCAATGTAGGTTTTTACGATTCCTTAATTACGAATATTGAGGAATCGCACTTAAGGAATTGCAAAAGCCTATGCATGTAGGAATCGCTATAAAATTAGCGATACCCAAATATTCCTTAATTGTGACTAGCAAATTGCGAGTCGCAATTAAGGAATTCCTTCACATTCATTCCTATGGGCCCACAGGCCAATCGGACTGAATGGGAAATTGCATGCACAATTTGCGAGTACTGAATAGGTACTCGCAAATTGCATATGCAATTTCAAGGGTGCAAGGGTGTCAAAAGGAAACCTTGTACCCCTGAAATGTATCTGTGCACACATGTTGCACACACACATGCCCCAAGGGCATCTGTGTGTGTGTTACCTACAACTTTGAAAAATGCACTTTAGTTTTTTTTTTTACATTTTTGCAAATTACCACCAAGTTCAAATTGAGGTAATTTGCGACTGGGCACAATAAAATGAATCGCACACAATAAGTGTGGGGAATACACGATTTGTATTTTTTAGTTGCTGTACTAGGGCTTTTAGTTCTGCCAGCTGAGCCGTGCAATCTCCTAGAGACTGTGTCTGTGTATCGCTAGGACAGAACTTGCCATCCCACATATGACCCTTTACAGTGGCATATGATGCGCAGTATTGCTGTTTACTTCCTACGGCAGGCTGAGCAGATTGGTCAGTGCAAATAATGTGTGAAAACGGATCTAGAGACATTATTTCATTTGGGAGAGGATATTCTTGTTCGTACTGCAGAAATGCTTGCATTTTTAATATAGAAACAATTTTGTAATCTACATCTGTTGCAGTGAGAGAATTAGCCCATTGTATCCATTGTGGATTCAGTGATTTTGCGTTAGGAACACTAGCTTTTTAAACCGCTTCAAAGGCCGGTACCGGAGTTATGACAATTATACATTTCCCCTGGGCCAATGCTCTTTGTCTCACTACAGCAGTCTGTACTGCTGTTGGAATCTTTTCCGTAGATGCAAAGCGCACCTCAGCATTTTTATACAAATGAGATTTGTATGCAATTGGTACTGTTTCGCCTTCATTGAAGGTCAGGTGTTTGTACCCTAATTGACCCCCTATTACACAGATCACTAAATGTGTTGTATTTACCGGTGTGTGTAAGTGTTTGGAACTATCATGTCTGCTTGTTAGGAACTTAGGATTTCTGTGTGTCCCTGTGACCAATGGTGAACTGAGATATCAGGTCTAATTAACTCATAGAATGGTTTTACTTTTTCTGCGTAATCTAAAATGCATATTCTGTCAAAATTTAGGAATACTAGAATGGATTGTATATTTTTCAGAGTCTTTGGAGGTTGGAGCAGTGCACACTTTTCTAAAAAAAAGTAGCTGCCAGGTTTGCCATTCACTTGAAAGCTCATATCCCACAAATAGGACATTGAGGTGGGCATTTTTTTATTTTTTAAAGTTAAATTTATATCACTCAGAGGCGAATCCAAAAATGATGGTGTTCGCCCTGGTCAAGTGATCCATTGATTTAACATCCATCAGATAAATATAGTTTACATAGGACAATGCCTCTTCATCAAAAGTTTGAAGCAACTCTGTTACCCTTGCTGAGAACAACCAGGGGCTATTCTAATATCCTTGGGGCAGTCTACAAAATTGACACTCGGAGCCTAGGGCTGAGAATGCTGTCATGTATCTGCTTTTGGGTGCTGTATTTTGGCAAAAGGATCCATTTGAGATATTTAGTGTTGTTTTATATCTTTTCCACACAATATTATTCATCAATGCTGCACTGTGTGCATTCTGTACTGCAAATGTCTTTGTGCATGAGTTCAAATGCCTGTAGTATAAAAGTAGACAATATGAATTATCGGGTTTCATTATGGGATACAAAGAATTATTCATGGAGGATGTGCAATTCCTTATTACACCTTGGTATTCAAGTTGATCTAAGATCTCCATGACTTGTTTTTTCACATCTTGTTTCATTGGGTATTGTCTCTGTGGAGTTGGAGTAGTTTTTACTTGGATAACATGCTGAGGTCTCATCATCCCACCCTACATGATTGTGGTATAATGCAGGAGCAAGTTCTCCAATTGGAGTGTTATTTCGTATAACAGGTGTTGGACACTTACCCTAGTATCAGGGGTATCCACCGTGATATGTCCATTCAACGCCACTGTCACCAGAAATTCCCATCAGGTTCTGGCAAGCTATTGTTACTTCTGCTGCACTGTCTAGCATTATCAGAAGTCATATCTCATTCAGAAATTGAGTCCTCAGCAGCCTGGACATTTCCTATTTTAAGGCCATCTACTTTTTTCTTTTTAAATTGAGGTTTTGATTTTGGTTCATCTTCTTTTTTCATATTATAGTTTGAAGTATGATGTGTATCTCTGGACATTGTTTGTTCTTCTGATCTGTGTTCTGACCATCCTTCCCTCTCAGAGTTTTTTGATGAACCCTAGAAGGAACGAGAGGAGCGTGCATCAGTATCCTGATACATGTCAGGTTTTTTTTATTTTTTTTATTGTAAACTTAGGGCATCATAATTTCACACACATTACATTTTGTTCATCATCTCTTGGCACAGATAGTAGCAACAACACTTACAACAGTCCTACCCATGGCAATAGGAACGATCCCGCAAACATTAAATAAACTTCTGTCCCCCCCACCCACCCTTAGTCGGACATCTGAACTGTCTCTGTGCTTGGTGGTTCACATATATATCCTCTGAATTTGTTCCATGCTCCCCAAAATCGTCCCCACATTTCAGGACACCCTCTATGTACATATGCCGCCCTCTCCGCCACCATAGCTTCATCCATGTCTTTACACAACTCTTGCAATTTAGGTGACTCCCCTGATCCGCACCTCTTCGCAATATTTCGCTTAGCAAACATCATTCCAAACGTTACCCAATCCTGCGCTGGATGGTTCAGATCAATCAGGTTCCGACATATTTAGTAGGCATTGTTTTGGTTCCGGAGACAAAGACACCGCCACAGTTTGTGATACAGTCCTCATTATTTTAACCCAATACGCCATCATTTTCGGGCACTCCCATATAGTGTGATAAAAAGTACCCTCTTCTCCACAACCTCACAGACAGAACCTATGAGAAGCTGTCCCTATTTTGTAAAGGGTCACTCAAGTGTGATATGTAAGGTGAAGTATCTTTAGTTGTACCAACCTTAATCGTGAGGGTATTGCAACCTCCGGAGGGGCTGATAGTGCTTCATGCCAATCTGAGTCATCAAATTCTCCCATATTCACTGACCTTTTTGTCTAAGTGCCAGCATGGGGTCTGGCAAGTTGTTAACTAACTTACAATAAGTGAAAGAGGTGGTCTTTTTTTGCATATATTCAGTCAACAATCTATCTTGTAGTGGAGTAGCTTCTGTTAAGATGGTGCCTGGAGTCAAAACTGCCTGCAGTGCATGCCTGATCTGCGTGTACCTCAGAGGAGGCGAGTTCATACTGGGCCCTTAGATGTTCAAGTGTCACCATTTCGCCCTTCTTCCCGAGATCACCCACCGTTGATATGCCTATGGCATCCCATTTACTAAAGCCTTTACTGTTTCTGAGTCTCCAAGCTGTTGTCAATTCCAGAGTGCTGTCATTTGCGTGATGACCCCCTGCCATCCTAACTTGGCGTGCGCCTTGTACCATATACTAACTGTGTGTGCAGTTGACCCATTAGCAATCTGGATTTGTTTCTATTGCAGAGCACGGACATGACCCCTTCCTCTCCCATGCCCTGCCGATCTGCTTGAAATGCTGCCCAATAGTACAATTGTATATTTGGAAGGGCTATACCGCCATCATACCAGCTCCTGACTAACTTATCTTGAGCTAAGCGTGCAGGTTTATTCCCCCATAGCAGACTAGAGACTTATGTTGCTATTGTTTTGAAGTAGCTCGGCGGTACATGAAACGGGGTATTCTCCAAGACATATAAGAAACGTGGTAGTGTCATCATTTTAAACAGGGCTGCCTTTCACAGCAATGACAGAGGTAAGTTGTGCCAGACCATTTGTGTCCCTTCTAAACCGCTCCATGGGGGCTTAAGATTTCTCTGAAAAAATTCATCAGGCCTGGGCAAGACATAAATGCCAAAATATTTGAAGGTAACCTCAGTGTCTGCAGCGGGCAATTCTCGGGGATCACCGGTGGTGGGCCATATAATATAAATAAAATCGATTTGGTGGAGAAGTGTGGCTCACCGGTTAGAGGAGGCAGACCCGGACTCAGAGGTCAGACCAGGACCAGGGTTCAATCTACGACACGGCAGGGTCTTGCGCTCAAAATGTTCATGGACTCAATAATTCTCGCCTCGGTGCCTACTCGAATCATGGTTTCACACTCTGCAACTCTAGGCAATAGCTTGCTTAATCTCCACTACGGCCCCACCGCGATGGGATGCCTGGCTTTCACCTTGGAGATGCCCAGTAGGGGTTATCTCGCAGGGAAAAGCCAGGACGGGTTCCCAAAGCAAGCGCCTTGAGACCTTGCAGTGAAAAGGTGCTATATAAGAACGTATGATTTATTCACGATGTATGATTTGGACAAGTTAATGATGTAACCAGACACCTGTCCGAATATCTCGCAAATGTCTAGTAACACCAAAATGGATCATCTAGGGGATGTTCGATACAACAACACATCATCCGCATAAAGGGAGATGCAGTCTTCCCAGTCCAATACCCACCTGAGCCCTCGAATAATTGGTTCCCACCTGATCCATGCCACCAGCGGCTCCAACACAAGCGAGAAAAGCAATGGGGACATTAGACATCCTTGGCGGGTTCCACACGCCAGCGGGAAATCTCTTGAGACATGTCAATTGGCCACTACATGTGCTAGTGGTTTAGTGTATAATAACTGTATCCATGCACAGAAGTTTCTAAGGACTGCAAAAAGATATGTCCACTCCACCGGGTCGAACCCCATCCGCGCATCAAGGGAAAGGATAACCACTGGTTCCAGAATATAAGGCATGCAAGCCAACACTCCATGCAGCCGATGCAATTTGAGAGCTGTACTCCTATGGGGCATGTACCCAGACAGATCCGGGTGAATTAGGGCCACAAGATGTGGAGTCAGTCGTGTCGCTAAAATTTTAGCTAATATTTTGGCTTCAGCATTAATTAGTGATATCGGGCGAGAGGAAGTGCATTCCTCGGGAGGCTTACCCGGTTTTGGGATCATCACTATGGTGGCCATTCGCAGATCTCGCTGGAGCTCCCCAGCTTCCAGACTCTCATGATACATCCTTAATAGATATGGGGCAACTGTGTTGGCAGTCTTTTTATATATCTCAATGGGCAAACCATCAGGTCCCACTGCCTTCCCTGACTGCAGGGAACCAATAGCCATCTGCAGTTCCTCGACCGTTAGGTCAGCCTCCAGTGTGAGGGCCGCTTCTGGGGACAGCATTCTCATATGGATATCTTTAATATAGGTTTGAGCCTCATCCGTCCTTATGGTTGTCTGCGACTCATACACCTTTGGAAATACCCTGACAATATATGCACTATGTCCTCCAGTGCCGCTGTCAGGGAACCATCCGAAGTGCGCAGCTGCGCTATTGTTCGCTGCGCTCGCTCCTTCCTATCAAGCCAGGCAAGAAGCTTACTTGCCTTATCCCCTATTTCATATATCTTGTGCTTCGTAGCTTGTATTTGAACCTTAGCCATTTCTCGCTGGTATTCCCTAACTTCACATTGCTTATTACGTAGGGTTTGTCATGTTTCTGGGGATGGGTTCTGTGGGTGCTGAGTAGTAGCATTTTCCAAGTCTGATTCTATACGCCCAGCTCAGCTTGCTTCTCCCTCCTGTGACCTACAATATAGGAGATGACTTGACCATGGATCACCGTTTTATACGCCTCCCAAAAAGGACCAGAGGACTGGACTGATGAGGCGTTTTCCTGAAAGTAATGACGTGTTGCCGTAACAATGTCTTTAGAAATCACTGGAACACGCTGATACCAAGGATACACAGGGTAGACACGTTGTCGTACCCTGTGATGATTCGTATATGATAATGTTGTTGGAGAATGATCCGAAATACCTCTAGGATGGATCTCAACGCTTACCACATTTGCAAGGCTATCTGCTGCTATGAATAATAATAATTTTGAGAGAGACTATTGTGTACCCCTGACTGAAAAATGTATTGCTGCGCGTCCGGATGTCTATACCGCCATGCATCTAATAAAAGGCCAAGGGTGTCCAGAAATCCCTCCATATGTGTAGTGTCTGCCACAGTTAGTTTTGGGGGGTGCAGATCACGGGTGCTGTCAACTATAGCATTAAAGTCCCCACCAATTAGTATTTCCCCCATTGGGAGATCCAATAGAAATGCACAAAGTGCTGGGAGGGCCACCGAGTGTAGGGGTGGAGGGATGTATACTGACACTATGTTGAATATCTTCCCTTCCTATTAACAAGTAATAGCTGTAAATCGTCCCTGGTCATCTGTTCGAATTTGCTTTATTATTAGGGGAAAGCGTTTACGCACTAAAATACCAACACCCCTCAAACCAGAAGAGAACTCGGAGTGCGCCACCATTTGAAAAACCCCAACGGTCCACAGGACCTTACAGGCGTAGCCTCCCAAATGGGTCTCTTGCATCAGGACTACAGCCGGTGCAAATATTGTAAAACCAAGCCCCTTTTAATCTTATCTCCCAGCCCATGTACATTCCATGTAATCAATGACAAAGGGATTATGGAGGACACCTGGGGTGTCTGCAAACTAGACCATTGTTGTGCCTGCATCATCTTTTTTTGCCACGGGTAACATGTATTGTCATAGGATCACTTCCACAGCATATCAAACAAACAATCACAGCTAAATAGTGTGTCATATTTGCCCTTGTAAAAAACGCAACTAAGAACATAAAATACCAATAGAACATTTCCCCCCTGTCCACCCCCCTCCCTGCGTCCCTGCTTGATGGACTCAGAACTACCCGCCACCCCAACTGTGCAGAGTGCTTATTACCCTTCCCATTCACCATTTGGCGGGGGTGAGAATAGACCTCCTCCTCCCCCCAGAGTCCCCCAAACCTGTAAAAATCTCTGCCTTCCCCATTGTTTATGCGACCGAGTCGGTCAAGTGATGCAAGGATACACTGTTCTCATCATGGTTGGTCCCTGCCCTCTTGGGTGGCCAGAAAAGTTGTGTCTGTTGTTGGACCTGTACCTTAGCACCTGGGCAGTCTCTGCTGGTAACAGCGGGCTTAGCCCGCTGTTCCAGTTACATATTCAGATGCTACCAATGGCCATCGCTTTGTTTCATACTGTCTCTAATTCCTTTGAGCATAGTGCATGGTCCCTTTCATAGGCCTATTCCTGCTCGTCCCCCATCTCATGATTTCTGCTCCGAGCATTGTCTCCTCCTAATCTTCCCGCTAGGGTGGCCTTACGCCACCCCTCCAGCCACTCCTGGACGTCTTCCGGCGACAGGAAGAACCATGCTTTACCTTCAGCTTCCACCCTCGATTTAGCTGGAAAAAGCATGGAGTATTTGATTCCCTGGTCACGGAGAACCCTTTTGACTTCAAGAAATCCTCAGCGTTGTTTCGTGACTGCCGCAGTTTAGTCTGGAAAGATTGTAATGGTTGCATTGTTTATCCGTATCGAAGGGGCAGTACAGGCAGCTTGTAGTATCACATCACTGTCCCTGAAATTACAGTTGGGCCAATATTGGGCGTGATGGGGCTCTCGGCTTAGGTCTACCAGGGACTCGAGGTGCTCTTTTTACTGAGAAGTAGTTTGACAGACCTCATGGCTGAAGGTGAGTTGTGATTAAGTCCGCAACAAATAGGCCTGGCCACCTGTTCATTCACGTATGCCAATAATGCGAATGTTGTTTCGCGCAATCGCCCTTGCTGGTCCTCCACCTTTGCTGCCATTAATTTGTTGTCCGACATGAGCTGCTTCACTTGCTTTTTAAGAGTGGTCATATCGGTCGTCAACGTTGCTGTAGTAGCTTCTACCTCCGTGTCTTTTGTGGACATTTTGTTGAAGTCAGCGCAAATTAAGGCAAGATCCACCGCCAAAGTGCCTATGAGCGAATCCACTTCGTTTAACGTGGTCATAATGTCTTGTAAAGTCACCTCCTGTTTGTCATCAACACTAGCCCTATCTGGAGAAGGAGTATCCTTGGACGGGGGATCTGCCGGCGTTTTAGCATATGCTTACTTTTCTAGCTTGGACTGGTTGAGTCCTTTGGGATTTCTGGTTCTCATAGTGGCGCCCGGCTTGTGTGCACAAAATGTCTGAGAATAAGAAAGGGGGGCCCAGGAGCGTTAGTCACCGCTGCCTACCTGCGGGCAAATATGGCCTAGGCGTCCTGTTGGTTTTCACATGCCTGCACTAATCCCACAATCCTCAGTCGTACTCTTTCTGGGCCCATGCTATTCTCAGAAGAATCACTCCCATGTGCCACTGATATGGGCTCTGTATTATTAGGGCACCTTGGTCCATGGTCTACTTTTACGCAGCAAAAATGGCACCAAACTGCACTTCACCCTGAGGGCCCCCACAGCAATGGATGCGCAATATTACTGTGATATCGGCAATTTTTAAGTGCACATAATGCAGAGAATTAGCACGTGCGCAATAGGCAGATCGAAGGATGATGAGTTACTGCGTGGGGGGGTGGAGAGCGGCCGGTGATTACCTCAGCGTCCGTCCGCCCCGGCAGCAGTGTGATGTGCCTGCGGTCAGCGAAGCGGCAGCGAGTTGCAAGACTGCAGCGCCTACCGTGTCCCTCCACTGGGGTCAGAGCCTGAAGGGGTCACACGGCGCAATCCGGTAAAGCATGTATGCCACTTTCACTCCTTCCGCCGCCAGCCACTCTCCTTCCGCATCTGCCGACTTGCCTCCTTTGGATATGCACCAAACTTTAGATCCCGGCTCACTGCTACGGTGTTAGGCCACTGTAAGATACAACGAGTCCTCCTATCGTGTCCGGATTCACTCGCTTAATACTACGGCCCTTCCGCCACCTCTGCCTCAAAAGTTCAGAAGGGTAGGCTGCCGGATTAATGATCGGATTGACTGGGGCAAAGTAGAGGGTCTCGGAGCCTCCCTAGGCTGCTGCCATGTTCTTCGGCTGCTAGCCACACCCCCAGGTTTTTAATGTTTTCACAATTTCAAAGGTTACACCTACTTCCCTGGGGGTCCTGTTGAGGAGACCTACCCCTAGACCTGCTTGGAGTTATCCTTTTCAGGACTACACATTACTTGTGGTTTTGCAGCTGTAGCTCGCAAATGATCTCTACCTAATTCGGTGTATGTATCTTTGATAATTGTAGGTAAGGTGCATTCCCTTAGGTGTTGGCCTATTGCCACCACTTCTGCCTCACCTTTTATTTTTGCTAACGTAATTGTTGATATCTGGGAACAATTGCCTAATAATTTAATTCCCAAGATTAGAGCAGGTTCTGCTCCATAATCATCTGTATTTGTCTTAATACTTCTGGTATCACTGCTATTGAAGGGATACCATGAGTTCTGGTATAGACGGCAGCGGGAACTGTTCCCCAAGAGGGACAATCCTCTATCGGGGGAGCTATCCCCATTGGCAAGCAAATTGTCAGTGTTCTATGTTTTTCTTGTGGGCCTGTGTGTGGAGACACTGCCTCTAACTGTGCAATTTTCTGTGCTATCCAGAATGGCATTTGCTCATGTTTAGTGGACATTCTTCTCATGACCGTGACCAGCATTTGCGGGGTGATCTTAGTTGCAGTCCCTTGTAGCTGACCTGCTGGTGTTACCCTTGTAAGTTGAAGTGTGAGTGTTCTCATAGTAAACTGTGTCACGTTTCTGTAAAGGTTTATTATTTCTTTGTGAAGCGGATGTAGGTCTACTATTTACAATGTGTCAATTTCTGGATGCGGTGCGTACCCAGCTAGATCCTGTCAAGTCGCTCGATCTCTGCTGAGCGGACAGAGTCTTACTTTATTTGAGGTGTGTGGGAGGGCGCCTTCAAACCAGTTTATATGCTCCTGGTAACTGAGCGGAACTTCAATGTCCTAGTATGGCCAGTATTCATACGAGGTGTAAGAATGAAATGTTTTTGTGTGTGCTTCTGCAGGTGGAAATTTGACCCATGAATAGAAAATCTCCATCCTGAATTACTCGTGTGCCTCAATCATGAATGTTACTGTCCCACCCTATGCTGGGACTCCAAACTCTTCTATTTGTAAAGATGTTCTTTTCTGAAAATTTCTGAAACCTTTATAGCACCTTCCTGCTCGCCATCCCCCGCTGCATTCACATGCACAGCTGGGCCAGCATGCTCTTCAACAGACATTGTTGAACGAGTTTCAAGGAATGTGAGATAGGTTTTATACAATCTAGGGAACAGCAACCCTTCAAGCTTGAATACACCCACAGCCCATACATAGGATATGCCTACTGAGCTGTGGATGATTTATTCCTACCCACTACAGACGTCACTGGGTAAGTGTGAGTAGGGGTCTCTGAGAAAACACAACTGAACTACTCAGATTTGACCATTAAATAAGAACCAAACCAACGCTGGCTGCGCCGTGTCGTGTAGTTCCTATAAATCTATATAGGATCTGCTTGTTTAGAAAACATAAACTGTGGGATTGGTGTCCAGACTGACTCCACACACCCCAGAGAGCAAATAGTTTCTGGCAACAATCGAACATGACAACCCTGACCCCTCAGGGATTGTGGAACCAGTAAAGTACTTTCCGCTCCGTTACTAGTGCTCACTTTGTTTCAGAGAGATAAACAGAATAAACGACTGAATGTTTTCAATAAGCATTTATTGAACCAGCATCATTCTAGTGTAAAATACGTGTGCTTCAACAACCATGAGAAATAAACAGGTGTATACTGTTATAAGCAAATAGAGTAAATAGATTGTAGAATTCTACCATAGTGCTAAAACATTGGATATATGCTGGCATTCAAATACATGACAGTAAGAAAGCATACTCCTATGATTCTAACCCTAACTAAATGGACCTAGCAGGTATGTAGGTATATGACCAAGAATCCCTCTAGGATAGAGCCAACCCCATTACCTGAAGTGGGAAAACGAAGGACCCCGTCTTGGTCTCGAGATGGACACCCCATGAGCTATGTCAAACCAATGCATGCTGGAGTATCTGTTTGCAGGGACCTCAGCGTCCCGTGTCAGCATGGAATTCTTTCTTCTCTGCCTGCTCCAGGAAAGAGATTGGGCTTTATATACCCAAAAGGTACCCGCAGGGGTTCTACCTTGCTGTGTCTTGTCGGCCAAGGATGACGATAGTGATGAACCTAATACCAGCTTTTATGCAGAATATGGTAATCCTGCTGTGATACCGAGAATCTTCATGCATAATAAATGTGGCTAGTTTGGGGAGAAAATCACACAATATTTATTCACTACCTAACTGCTGCTGATATTCGATCTGCATTTTAATTTGACATTGTTTTATTGTAATTGCGCACTCGTTGTTTAAATAGCACTGTCCACGATGAAAATCTGAAATACTTCCCGCATTTTTCGTTTGACCTACTTCCGGTTCGACTCCCCGGTCCACCGCGGGCTCCATTCCCGTTAGTGTGGAGGGAGGGCACTTCCGAGGGACATGGGTTGGTGGTCTAGTCCCCACCCTCAGTCCTGCATAGATAAGGATGCAAGGCGCCAGGATGCTGCCAGGTACCAGGGACCCTGGTTTTATTACTTTCAAACCGGGACCCCGCTAAGCCTATACGCTATACTAAACAACAACTAATAAATTTAGAGACCAATCCCCTCTCGGGATGTCAGCGGGAATCCTGGCCATACACAGAAGGCCCTTTTGCCTGTCGTTTTCAGGCAAATCTCCCATTAGCTGAACAAGATTTTGCCAACCCTGGATGTGGAAAAACCTCTTATACGACATTAGATCTATGCCTAAACATGCTATAGAGGTATGGGACCTACTATTCTCAGCCCAGCCTGAACTGTGCTTCCTAACCGAGACATGGTTGAAACCCCACAGTGTACCTGCCATCACACTAAGAATTCCGGAAGGGTACAAGATGGTTAGATTAGACAGAACTCCTAAAACGGGAGGGGGGATTGCCATCGTACATAGAGAAGGAATTCAGATCTCCATACTGGAGCAGCGTGAGGATGCCAGTATGGAGATCCTGGTTTTTAGAATTGAATCCCCCCCTGCAAACCAGCTGGAAAGGAGCACTAGTCTACCGTCCCTGAGGGCCCCTCCCTGACTTATCCTTGCAACTGGTCGAACTGTTAGTCCGTTACGTAAACTTGTGTAAAAACTTCCTACTCTTAGGAGATTTTAATGTCCGCAGTGAATGCCCTTCTAATTCAGATGCACTGACACTTTTGACTGACCTTTCTCTGCTAGGCCTATCCAAACACAATGAAGGTCCAACCCACAAAGCCGGACATACCCTAGATATTATTTTCTCTAACTCCCCTATGATTCATTGCGAAGCCCCTCAACAACTGGCCTTGTCTGACCATTGTGTTATTGAATTTGATATTGCGGATCCCTTTGATTTGGGAATTACCAAACCAAAGACGCATTCCTATTGCAGACAATGGAAGAAAGTCACAGAGGAGAATTTTCAAGCTGTCTTTTCAGAGGCCAGAATTTTTGGCATTGGATAATGTCGAAGAAGCCCTGCTCAAATATAATTCAGCTGTCTCTACAGCCATTGACTATATTGCGCCTCTGAAAACTTAACCAAGGACTTCGAACAGACAACAAGCAGCATGGTTTTCTAGCCAACTGTGAGCTCAAAAACAATTATGCAGGAAGCTGGAGAGAATGTGGCGCCTCTCCCATAAAGATGATGATACGGCTCAATTCCAGTCCGCCCTATCTAACTATCATAAAAACATAAAAGCATCACGTAAATCATATATTACCTCCCAGCTAGCCAGGGCTGGCAATTCATCCAAAACTCTTTATCAAATTCTTCAATCTTTTGTCAACCCCAAAGCCTGTGACATTATAGAGGCTCCCACCCAATCACAGTGTAACCAAACTGCCCTCTATTTCACTAAAAAGATAGAGCTCATCTATGAAAAATTATAGGAGCAGGAGATATGTCAGGGACCCAAGTGATGATATATCAGCCCAATCCTTCTGATATTCAGACATTAGAGAATTTTCCAAATATTTCATTAATGGAGGTCGAACTATTGATTAATAAAATTAAATCCGGCTCCACTGCCGATTGCATCCCGGCAAAGATCCTCCCTTCCCTTGCCAAAAACCTGGCTTCCACCATGCAGAATCTTATAAACATCTCCCTAATAGAAGGGCATGTACCATTAGAGTGGAAAATCACTAAGGTCAGGTCGATTCGCAAAAATACCAAACTCCCATGGATGGAACTCTCTAATCTACGCCCCTTCTCGCTCCTACCGTTTACCAACAAGCTCTTGGAAAAAACACGTAAACTCCCATCTCTCCAATTTTGTCGAACAAACTGGATGTCTAGACCCTTCCCAGTCCGGCTTCAGGCTCAAATACAGCACCGAATCAGCACTACTAGCGGTCACAGACAACATCAGTATGACCCTAGATAATGGACTTTCTATGATTCTGGTGCTGTTGGAGCTGTCCGCAGCATTTGACACAGTCTCCCACAATATCATGACCAAAAGACTGGAAGAGATAGGATTAAGAAAAGCTGCTTTACAATGGATGAAGAGCTTCCTATCCAACCGATCTCAGGTCGTTAATCTAGGACCCCATCAATCGGCCCCCACAAAACTGACAAAGGGAGTACCCCAGGGCTCCTGTCTGAGCCCTACATTATTTAATATCTACATGGCTCCCTTGGCCAACCTCCTGCGATCCCATGGGTTCATCCCCATATCATATGCCGATGACACCCAATTACTCTTCCCATTCAATAAACTCACCTCAGAAGTTCGGGTGGACTTCTCCAATGGAATGAGAGCAATCTCACACTGGATGAGGGGTAATTTCCTCCAGTGTAATGTAGGAAAACAGAAATTATGCTCTTCGGAGAGGCTCCCCTCCCGTGGACACCAGACTTGTGGCCGACAGACTTAGGCCCCCTTACGATGCCCAAAACAGTGGTTAAAAATCTGGGGATCCGGCTAGATCAGGCACTTACAATGAAGGAGCATACAGCTCAAACTGCGGGCTCCTGTTCCCATGTTATGGGCCTACTACGCCGCACTTTCCCTCTACTCCCTGATTCCTCCCGTAAAAACCTTGTCCAGGCACATATATTGATTCGCCTTGACTACTGTAACTGCCTGCTTGTCTCTGCCAACGAAACTTCATTGGCCAGATTACAGGTAGTTCAGAACTCTGCGGCGAGATTGGTTCTTAACGCCCCCCCCCACGAACCCCCTCGCGCCCTCTCTTGATGAAACAACACTGGCCTCCCATCCGCCAGAGAGTCAAATTCAAAATCTGCTGCTTCATCCATGAGGCATTGTATAACTCAGGCCCTTCCTATCTTTATGAGAAATTCAAGCCTTATGTTCCTCCGAGATCTCTTTGCTCAAGCACTAAACATATGCTGACGGTACTACAGGTTAGAAGAGCAAGACTAGGAGGAAAGGCCCTTTCACATCGTGGCCCCTGTTACTGGATCAAGCTGCCCCTATCTTCGAGACAGTGCACAGAACATTCACAATTCAGGAAGGTGCTCAAAACTACACTTTTTGGCACCTGTTAGCTTGCTGAGCCCTCACTTCTACCGCATGTCCCGCCTAAGCGCAGAGATACCCCTTCGGGGGTCGATTCTAGCGCTATACAAGCATATAAATAAATAAATAAATAACTAGGTAAAAGGTCAGCACCAAAACCGTTATGTAGTACAATGGCAGGGATATGTAGGTGAAAGGTTAGATAACTAAGCAGGCCGATTTTGTTGTACCTTGCAAATCGTAACACCTAACCTAAGCCAATCACAACACTGCAATGTAGTGTTCTGATTGGTCTGAGCACTGTGGTTCAGCGCTCAGATGGGGAACCTCAGGCTGGGCATGTTCCACAAGGGGGGAACATGCAAAGTACGCATGCCTGTTTGGCTGCCGCAAAACGGCCAGCCAAACAGTCATGCACACTTAGAGTGTGCTCTTCACTCCTCCTGCACAGCCTCGCCCGCCTGCACCTTTAAAGCACACGACAATAGTGAAAAAAAAATGATCATAACATTTAATTATTAAGGGTTTGTGAAGCGCACTACTCACCCGTGAGGGTCTCATGGGTCTGCGTTAGGGGGGTGTGAGCAACTCTTTTGTGTTCATTCGAGGAGGCAGGTCTTGAGGTACTTTCTAAACTGGGCAGTGTTGGGCTTCGTCATAGGTCCAGGTCTTTGGATGCGAGGTAAGAGAAGAATCTTCCACCTGCACTGGTCCTGTAGACATGAGGGACGGTAGCTAAGGCGAGGTAGGCTGACCGGAGGTTCCTCTTGGGGGCATGGAAGGAGATTCAGTCATAGAGGTATTGGGGTCCGGTGTTGTGGAGGGCTTTGTAGACATGTGTGAGCAGCTTGAAGGTTATTCATCTTTGGAAGGGGAGCCAATGGAGGTCGCGGAGGTGTTGAGTGATGTGGTTGAGTTGTTATAATTTTCTTTTTCTTTTGGGGCGACGCACTTCCGCCTTAGCGGAGGAGCCGCCACTGAGTATTATGTCCCGCACATGCTGGCAAAGATGCCCAGCACATTATGGTGACAGGGTACGTCGCACTGACAATGTTCCCGTAAATTGGGAAAATAATTCCAGTGCCCAGATCTGTGAAGCCAGTTCCTTTCCCATATTTATGAATCCACTCCCCATTAGTAGAGATCTGAAAGACTTCCTGCCACTACCTGGGCAGAGAAATTAGGTCTTGCAAACTGGGAATACCTCCAACAAAGCTTTAAGCCAGCCTATTAAATTGTTAACTGAGTGCATTTCAAAGCTTACTTTGGGTGATTTGAGTAACCTTTTAATTACCTCTTCGAGGTTGATTATGTAAATGTGTAGTTTCTAAAAGTGTGGGCCAGCCGCGTCTGGGAAAATTTCCCAGTTTAACCAGAGTGCAGTCTTGGTTTCGTGCTGTGTTTTTAGTCTGTCAACTTGCTTTTATTTTCTAAAATGGAAAAGTACACGTTGTTGTTGATGGATTATATGTAATTAGTGACAACACCGATTGGCGTGCCTTAGAAAGCCTAGACAAAAGCAGAGTTGCAGTAGATCAATATTCTTCTTTGGCAAAACAAGAGGGAAATATCCCATGATTGCCAGTTTAATGATACAGTATTGCTTCCAAGCTCAAGAGATGCAATAACGCGGCACATTTGTCAGACTAACATAAATATAGAACATTAACTTATCTTATTTGATGTTCTAAATTTTCACAAGAACAAACCGTATAATTAGCTGTTCTATATTATGTATAAATGAAAAGTGTTTCTTTCTCTAAAATGTTCCCTGTCAAAAAGGTGCGCAAAGAAAGAAAGAAGAATGGCAGTATTTTCTTTTTGTCATAAAAACTCCAGCAAACTGTTATTTAGCTATTTTAACTTCTCAATAAAGGCAGCAATTAAACATTGTATGAATACACTATTAAAGTCTCATTTGCAAGTCGGTGTCAAATGCAATAGAATTTTTTTGTTTTAATATCGCAAGCACATTAAATGTTTTACCTCACTTTCAACTCTATTAGAAATGAGCATGGACATTAAATAAACTAAAAACTAAAATATGTATGCCATGCTTTAGTGCCAGAGCCTTAACGTAAACCAACACAGCAGAGTTTACATCTAGAAATCTTTGTGCCCTTTCAATATGTTATTTGAAGTGGTAACACCTCCACTACAATGGCGACAACGTTTCAGTCGCATTTAGAATTAGAGTTATGATTGCTGTTGAGTTTTTCCCAGGGTGGATGTATTGCCTTGGAAAGAGACGACTATGGGGACATTTCTGAGACTACAATGCCACCATATGAGTGAGTGAGGAAATTGTCATAAATAGATGTAGTCCTGGAATGAACCATCAAATCGTAAGTATTCAAGTAGCCACATTATAAGTGTTTTGAGGTTGAGAATCTTTTGTACTGGAACGACAGTGACACTTTGTAGGGCTTTGTGGGGAAGACAACTAATATTTACATCATTATTTTGCACACGATGATACAGTCATTGTTTTTTTGGACTAATATGATGAATATGGGCAGTTAATCCAATGCACTGTCGTCACCCAACTGCATCACCGATGTCATTGGCACACCCTTTAGGAAATCTATTTGATCCCTCCCCCAGTTGGTGAGGAAATCGAGAAGTCGGAAGATGGGACTTCTGTAATATTTTTCTGGAAGTCTCTTTACCTTACACCCCTAAATGGTCCCTGTTACTGAATTTCTTAAATCACAATACAATACAAAAGAGAGGCCTGAACAGGACCTACAAAGAAAACATCCAGTGAACACAGCCAACTTGCACACATCAAATCCAAAATATGAACGTTTTTACTTGGGTACTGTTAGACACAGCGGTTTCTGGCTGGCTGGAACGCATTGAAGCCAGACACTTGTCCAATAACCTGCGCTCACCCTTGGGTAGGTTGGTACAGAGCAGTCAGGCTTATCCTCAGGGTCAAGGTGTAAAGTGATGGTACAACATCACTCTTGCAACACACTGCGTATGCTACAAAAAGACCCCCACCGGATATATAACACACTGGTCTTTGTATTATTAGCAAATTTGAATCCACACAACATATACACTGGGTATATGCATTATAGTAAACTGCAATTTTAGAACTCTCACAATTGAAGAAAAACAGCATCAACATATATGCACTATTCGGAGGTGTTCATAAAACCCGACATTCCCAATATTGCATACCCCACACAGTTGCAATGGTCAATGCCCATCCCCTCAGTCAATCAAACAGTACCAAACAACTATATACGCTGCCCCTGCTGTGACACTTTGTTAAATTATCGGGACCACCTAAAGTAGAAGGAAATTGTTGTGGGGTTTCGTCCCTCCAGATTAGGCCTTTAGGTACCTGGTGACACCTTCATGAGTGTGGGATCACTATCACTATCCCTCCCACATGCAATAGACTGTGACCCCCGATTAGAGAAATGTTTCTCCTCTGTTGGAGGTGCAAGCTGCATTTGCTCCCTGCAGTCAGCCGTGGGTGCCTACAAGGCACAACGAGACCCCTTGCGTCTATTCACAATGCTCTCCACAACAGAATACCTTGTGCATGGGTCCGGGAAGAGGGAGCCAGCAACGACTGACTGAAGCAGCGATGTCAGGCACTGTTGTCCTACCAATTTGGAGGTCAAAGACAGCCTAGGCTGCCAGATCGGGTCCTGTCGACTCAGCAACTTCCACAATACCCATCAGGCCATGCTACGGAGTGAAAGCTAGTACAGGTTTCCGGTTGCAAGCACCAACTTGGCAAACTTCCCTCGCCCTCCTTGTTCCGGCACCCCAGGTGAGCCATTGATCTTTATGACTGCACTCCACTAAGTGATAGTCACCTTCCTAGAGCATGACAAGCCTCGGAACACCACAAGTCTGCAGATAATCCAGTTGCAGTCCCTCCTGCCCTGTTAGTTCCTTTTTTCTATGTCCCAGTGTCAAACAGTTCAGTATGCTTCCATTCCCCAAAGGGTCTCTAACTCCTGCAGGCAGAGCCCCAGTATTTATACCCACAATGGGCTTTGAAGATTAAATCAGTTCAAAAGGCCACCTTTGAAAATCTCTAAATTCTGCCCTGTCTGCCATCCTGCCCTAGCAGGCTTGATCCTGGCCCTTGGAATTCAGATACCAGTTCCACTCCCACCTATCCGTCCAGGAAGGTCTCTCAGAGGTCTGCCGTTTCCCTAGAGCCCCTCGTTTATGGCTGTCTCATCAGGAATGCACAGATGTAGCTGTCCCCCCCAGCACCCAGATACAGATTGGAGACAGGCTGACAAGCACACAGAGTCACAAGCATGGAAATGCCCACTTTCCCAGAGGGGTATTTGAACATTAGTAATGTTGAATCCACTCACAGCACCGGAGAGTATTTGCCATTACCAACCCATTGAAATCAAACACTATATTGCCACTCTTCTGCACATAGGAATTTCAGCTAAATAACTTTTCCACAAATCCCTTATGTGAGTAACAGGCCTTTTCAAATTGAACACAACATCTGTTTCCATTCACTACCAGGGCATGTAGCGGACACACACCCTTCCCCTTCCTGACACAGCACCCTGTCCCCAGGGTGTACTCTGATATATCAAGAGATATGCATAACCTTAGCAAGTATTTTTCTTTTATGCCACGTCGATTAACAGTAACCTGCACACACCGGCCCCGTCAAGGCAAACCTGTGGCATGTTTGAATAGCTACCTCTTTTGGTGGCACAACCAGTGCTGCAGGCCCATGGAGGAGCATTTGAGTTACTTCCCCTAGGTATATGTTTTAACCTTAGACAAGGACTTACAGCTAACTCGAATCAGCCAGTCATGTATACACCAATCACCAGTATGTATTTGACAAGAACAGCGTTTTGGAACTGAATGGTAGTGTCAAGTGCGCTCAAAGTCCTAAGGCTAGCAAGTAGATCAGCGGAGATCAAATTGATTGAGGAGAGACAAAAGCAAAAAGTTTAGGGAAAGCACTCTAGAAAGGGCCATTTCCAACCGGTAACCTCCTAAAAATCATATATTGTGAGGGGCTTGAAGTGAACGCAGTGGTGTGAGAACTGGGTTATCTCCTACAGGCATGTAATATCCTGCGCCCTATACACACAGATGACTGTCTACTGAGAGAAGGGCCATGAATGCAGTGTACTGCCAGTCACAGGTTTAGGACTAAAATCTATCCTCACAGCAATGAGAAGAGGTGC
Source organism: Lissotriton vulgaris (assembly GCF_964263255.1). Classification (NCBI taxonomy): domain Eukaryota; kingdom Metazoa; phylum Chordata; class Amphibia; order Caudata; family Salamandridae; genus Lissotriton; species Lissotriton vulgaris. Next base: position 2,089,056,236 of record NC_141687.1, read on the forward strand.
ATAATTACCTTTTTGACCCCATGAGCCTGAGAAGTGTTGAGAAATGATTCCATTGAATGGACACATCAGGAAATGAAGCAGGACTTCTAAAAGTAGTGGTAAGGCTGAAAAGATGCACTGCAAAGTATTGCCAAATGCTTGTTTGGAGATGGGACACAGGAGTGGAGGTTAGATAGTTGGGAGGTGTGGTGCAGCGGCCCGGGCAGCTTACTTTGGAGCACAGGGTTCATGGTTCGATCTCCGGCGGCAGCTCAGCACCATATGACTCTGGGCAAAAACGCACTTAATTTCCACGACGGCCCCCAGTGCCTTGAGACCCGTAACAGTGAGTAGTTAGCGCTTTACAAATAAGGATTTAAATTTGAATTTTATTTTAGATAGCCAATTCGACGTTGAGCAGAAAAACACCTTTGCCTGAACTTAGAATTAGGACCTCTAGCAACATCATAATAGTCCACTGCTCTCAATCCATAAAGGTTCTGTTATGAAGTGAACGTCTACATGGAGATGGCTCCAGTGGGAGTAACAAAGATAAACCTGAGGCATGTGAAGTTAAATTTGATGCATTAAATAGAAGGGTGAGGAGCCTGTTACTCCTTAACTTGAAGACACACACTTTATCAGTGGTTGTCTGTGACATAGTCATGCTTGACCCACTAAAACCTTTGAAATATAGGGTAACATTAGAAGAAATATAGTAATTAACAAGATCTGTGCTTAATACTGATCTATAGGCTGGTTATTAAATTTCTATTCAAATTTACCATTGATGATTTGTGGCTCCAAAACAACTCAGTTCACTATAGCTTAACAGTATATGCCAAGACCATTTAAATTTTTTCAAAAAACTTAAATACATTTGATAAGGTAAATGTCTACAAATATAAACATTGAAAATCACGTTTCCTACATCAACATGGAGCTGCACATATGGAAGCACTACATACCCAATAGTGACGATCCCAGACACATTCACATCAAAACCCAAGGTCATTACAATGTTCATTGGCTCAGTGCATCTGACATACAGAAAGGGAAAGTATCAATCAGAACTAATATGGTAGAATTTAACAAAAGTTTGGACATGGAGAAGTATAACTTCAAGAAGAAGATTAGATTATTATATATAATCTTTATATGGATATAAAATATCCTTAAAAGAGCACCTCAAAGATTCCAACAGTAATACACGTTATTGATAAAGAAAAAGGAAAATCAATTAAACAACAATGAGTAAATCGCATTATGTGGCTTCTTTTACATTTGGGTGATTAAAAAACATAATGTGCAGAACAACAAGGGCAACATAGCATTAAAACAGAAGAGGTTTGTGGTACTAACAATTAGCAATGTTGGGCTTGTAAAAACAGTCTAATGTACAGCAAATAACAGCGGGTTATGATAAAATGCGATCAGATAAAAAACAGCAGCAAACAGATCAATAGCAGCGGGTTATGATAAAATGCGATCAGATAAAAAGTGGTTTTAGCAGCATAAAAATAGAATGCAGTTTAATATAAACTATTACTTAAAAGGAAGAGGCACTGGGAGGCCCTTCCAGTTGCTGAGTGAAATTATGGTATGCATGACGTATATAGGTTGTAAGGCCTATATTTAAAGCTGTATTTTCAGGGCTCAGAGCTGCAATAATTGCCTGTCTGCAGGTCCGAATACCCAACCTATTCCACTCAGGTTTCAGTTTACATCTACGCTGTGGCATAAGGGCGGGGCAGAGGCAAACCACGTGCTCCAAGGTTTCAGACGTCTTGCCACACCCTCTACACAATAAAACTTCTGACGTGCGACGCCAAGAGGGCAAATATTTTAGAAATTGCCAGTCACCCAATCTGATAGCCATAAAGCTGAGTTTTAAGTACAGGGAGTAAGTGCAGGACAGGTAGATAGCAGGAGATGTCCGCCCGTAAGAATTCATAATTGCCCAAACATGTCTGCGTTTAGCGAAATAGGCTTTATCAATAATAAGGGAGTTCATTCTGACACGATTCTTAATGCTAGCTTTAAAGGCTGTTGTGCTAGGGTTCAGGGCCCATAGGTCGCCCGCAGCCATTTCGCGGATGGAATCCTTAAAAAGGCGACCATGCGAGCCACCTGTATTTTTCTGGGTGATATCCGACCAAACTAATGACTCTAATGAGCCTATATCTGCTTGTCTAAGTTTGTGGCAAAGATTTAAATACGTGCCGATGTTAGAAACTTCATAATATAATAAGCCCAGTTGTAGTCTGATCTGGGCAGCAGAGGCACTTTTAGGTAAATGAAGGACTTTTTGTAGGTTTTGGTCATGTGTTGGTTTAAATTGGTGTTTAGTTTACCCCTGAAAATCTCAATGCCGTACGACAAAGTAGGCCTGATTTTTGCTCCCATAACTTCCAATAGTGGTGATAGGCAGATTTTTTGAAAGCTTATAGAGGTTCACCTGAAGGGTCATGGCTTTTACTGAAATCTCGTTGCGCTGTTTGGCAAAGTTACCCCTAGAGTCAAAATTGACCCCTAAGTATTTATATTTGCTTCCTGTTGCAAGGCTCATATTATTGTACAAACATCCACCACCGACGTTGCGTTTTCTTCCAAAGGTAACCACTTGGGTTTCTTTAAATTAACCTCTAACCTATTCACGGTGGTGTAGCTGTGTAATTTGTCCAAAAGCCTTTGCAGCCCTACCCGTGTAAGACTGAAAAGTACCAAGTCGTCGGCGTATAGAAGGTTGCTTATTGGCGAACCTCCCATCTTGGGTGGGTGACTGTTTGATTCTTCTAGAGTAGCTGACAAGTCTGCTATGAACAGATTAAAAAGAAGTGGGGCCAGCACACATCCCTGTTTGACACCTCTAGTTGTGATGATTTTCCGAGCGAGATGTGTGCCGGACCCCAACTTCACTTGAACCCATATGCCTGAATGCAAATGGATAATCGCCTCCAGGAGTTCTTCTGGGATCCCCCATTTTTTTTAGCTTTTCCCATAGGGCAGCCCTGGCAACCCGGTCGAAGGCGGCTTTAAAATCAACAAAACAACAAAAAACAGCCCTAGATGGGGAAAATGCTTTGTCAACAATTTTGGATAGTGTCAGTAAGTTAGTCAGAGTACCAGAGTTGGCGGTGAAACCGGTTTGGTTCATTTGAATCAGATTATTCTGCTCTGCCCATGTTCTCAGCTCCTCCAAAAGAATACATGCATTGTGCTTAGCCTCGATGTCTAAGAGGGCAATTAGTCTATAGTTGTTTGAAGAGGCGTGGGAGCCTGATTTATAGATTGGGTGAATTATTGTGCAGCGCCAAGAGTCCAGTATAGCTGAGGTTCTTAGTGTAAAGTTGAAGGGGTTAGTTAGGTATCCCGACCAAAGTACTATATTTGATTTAAACAAGTTCTGTGGTAGGCCATTTGGACCCGGAGCTCCGTCTGTTCTTGCTTTTGACAATACTTTAGTAACCATTTCTTTGGTGGTCTGCAGGTCTTCACTGCAGACGTCTAAATGTCCAGTGGGCCTGCTCCAGCTCTTACTCTGACTTATTTCCGGCAAGTTTGGAGCACATGTTTCTATAGGCACTGTTCCCTCTGGAGACCTGAAGACGGACCAATCAGCTTCTTGAATGTTTGCCGACCCAAAGCTGGATGAACTAGAGTTGTGGCAGTTGATTAAGGCACAGAATTTTCTTGCATTGCGGTTTTTACTCTCCCATAACAGTTTGCACCAGAATTGGCTTAGGTGGAATCGTTTATCTTTTTGTAGAGCCTGCCTAAATGATTTTTGGGCAGTTTTGTACGCATTCAGGAGCTCGTTGGTTTTCTGGGGATATCGTAAGGATCAGCACCATTGTTTGGCTTCCGATTAAGAACTGGCGACTAGAAGAAGCCTTGTGAGGATGCTGTTTAGCTGGAAAGAGGGTTATCAATTGTGAACAGAGCATCGACCCTGAAACAGTGGGAGAGACCGCCAGGTCAATACCTCCTGTTATGAGAGCCAAACTTGCCTTCATAACGTTGGGGGTTATGTCTTTGCTCCATCTTAGACGTTTCAGATTTTCAGTGTAAGTTCCTGTGCATGTTGTTGAGGCAGGTTTGTGATACTCTGACTTTACGTTGAGAGTAACGATCTGGGGACGGTGGTCGCTTTCTGATCGAGGATAAATACTGAAGTTGCCCAGGTGTTGAAGCAGGGATGAATTGCAGATGGTATAGTCCAGGTAAGATTGTTTACGGCCATTTGTCCAAGACCATTTTGGTGGAGTATCATTCGTGGATCTGCAGTTCATTACCAAAAATCCGGCACTGTAAAGTTGCAGCACACAAAGCTATCCCAGGCCGCTGGTTTGGTGGTTTGGACTGTGCCGCTACCTCAGTTAATGTAAATGGGAAAAGACCTTCGTAGTCAGCAGAGTTACCCTGAAAAAGGTTGGTGTTAAAGTCCCCTGAGATCATACAGTCAGAATGAGGTTGGTCCGCAGCCAGGTCGCACACGATTTTCATTAAACGTGTTAGATGGTCCTTTTTTGTGCGCTACTCGGATTAATGTAGACGTTGAGAAGTAGGAGTGGACGTTGTTTGCTCCATGATTCGATTTTAACACCAAGTAGCCAGTCTTCGTCAAAATTTAATGGCACGATCGGCACCTTTAGGGTGGCCATAGGGGCAGTCTCTAATTGCCGGAAGAAGAAATTGAGAAGCTGCAGCATGATAATGATCATCGTTGGGAAAATATGAATTTGCGTTCAAAAGCGTAAGATTGTTAAAAATATGGTGTAACAACAATAGAAGAATTTTCAGATGAGAATCCCAGAATTACCTTATGGTGACTGATATGGCTGCCTTATTTGACTTAATGTTTAAAGGACACACCGAGTAAGATGAGGTTGGATGTCAATAGGTACACCAAATACTCAGTTTTGTATAAGGATATTGTTCGCAAAGGGAGGATGTAAAAGCTTTTATTTTTTTCAATTATGCAACCTCTATGAAAATGAGATATCTATTTTTGGACCCCAGAACTAGTAGCATTGCTCATCAATGAAATATCACGATGGAGGAATGTCTGGATCGTTAAAACATGGCAGTGGCATCTGGGGAGATTTTAAAGTGGTGCGGAGTAGTATTGGTCATGATTTGCTGGTAATGAGCAAGCAAACCCAAATCTTTCAAAGGGGCAATGATCGGGAGAATTCTACCCCAATAAATCTTTGCAAACAAGAGGAAAATTTGCATCTATTCTTCCTTTACTAAAGAGATTGTTTCAACACCTCAGGTATACAATCAAATTTAATTGGGATACCAACAAGACCCTAACATACTTTAAGAAATCTTTTCAGCACTACAGCAACTGCCAAGTGCAACCGCATCTCATTAAAATATAAGGTCTGTATGCCACTCTTGCCATTTAAACTATACATCTAGTGGCAGGATAGAACTTGTAGTGCAGCATTGTTTTCAGATCAAAGGCTACCACCCAGCGGAAATGTCTGGTTTGCTAAAGACATTTTAAGGACATTCAGAAGTTTCCCCTGGAATGCATTCCACCCATCGCTTAACCCTGGCTTTGTGGTTTGTAACTCACATATTCTGGCTTTCTATTTGTTGGCTTTATCTGTTCAAGGCTGTCCAGGGTGAGCCCATGCCTACCAAGGAGCAAAGTCTTTTCACACCAAATCCTCTTGCATCCTTCCATGAGTACTCCTTTCAGTAAACAGGTCGGTAAATCTTGTTCCTATCTTGTCACAGTTAGAAATTGGGTTTTTGGTTGGCTAGGGAGAACTCACCAATCTAGTTAGGGTGAGGGAGCCACACACCCGAGATAACCCTTGCTGACTCCCTTTATAGTTTGACAGAGCAGTCAGGCTTACCCCAGAGGCAATATGTGAGCATTTGTGCAACACACACACACACCCCAGGGACACAATAAATGCCCCTAAAAAGAGACACCACACAGTAGTATATAAAAATATGTTTCTGTATTGCAAAATGATTAAATGTCTGCATTGCGGAGATTGATATCTGTTTGCCAGTTTGAAGGTTTTTCTTACCAACTCATTAGGGATTAGTTTGTGTGCCAGTGCAGAGACAAGCAGATTAGCCATAAGCTTCTAACAATGGGTAATCCCTCATTAGAGGAGACCATGAAAGGGGCTAAGAGCATTGACACCTCTCCAGCTCCATTGAAGGAGTTATATGACAAACAATTGAAGCTTTCAATGTTGTTGGGAATGGCAAGCCTAGACTAAGAAATGTTTGCAATAGCAACAACATGTGTTATCATTGTGGCAACACATCAAATCCCAAGGGGGGCAGGTGTCCTGCTGCCAATGTTGTGTGTAACTATTGCAGGAAAACTGTCCAAAACTGTCCATTTTGCCAAAGTATGTTTGAAAAACAATGCAAAGTAAACCTGTAGCATGTGTGATGGGGTCTGGTGTTACAGAATTACAAATGATCTGCTTGCCTGAAAGAAACAAAGCTACTGTTGTGACCTATTGTTTTGACCTCATTGTTGAATAGAGTGTTGGAGGGAAACATTTAGACTATTAGTTGATTTTGATGCTAGAGTTGTGATGATCACACAGAAGGTGTGATAGAGAGGTGATCCCACCGGACCGCTCTCCAATTTCTTATGAGGGATGCAAGATTGAGCTTCTTGGTTACATTGAAGAAATACTCATGTTCAAAGGGAGAAAGATCAAGGATAAAGTTTATGATGCAGTTAAGGGTTTGAAAATATTGGATTGGTTCGATCAGGGACTGTTTGGGATGGTGCTGAAACCAGGTGCCAGTGAGCAGGTCTTGGTGGTTGATTGTGATGTTGCAGAACAAAAGTGGAAAAAAGTTTTTACTTCTTTGTTCAGTGAAGAATTAGGGAATATTTGGGGTTTCAAGCACAAGATGTATGTAGATTTGAAGTCACTCAACAAAGAGATCTGAATTGACTCACAGCCGCTACCCAACATTAGTGACCTGTTTGCTTGTGTCAAGCTATTTTTTTTTCAAAACTCGATTTTGCCAATGCCTATCATCAAATTGAGTTACACCCTGATATGCATCCATTGACAGCATTAATCCCCCCTTTAGGGACTTTCCTGTATGCCTTTTGGGTTGGCGTCAGCTGCGTCTGTATTTCAGAGGGCTATGCAGAACTTGTTGAGTGCAGTGGAGGGCGTGATAGGACAACTATCAAAAGCAGTGCTTAATTTTAGCCTGTGATTTCGGGCGCTAAATCACCAACACCAGCACATATGACAGCATGCACATTGTGGTGCTGTTTGTAGAATTTAGAGATGAGCAGAACAGCAGGTGTTTATTAATTCCATACACATTAAAAATAACTAATACCTGTTAACCAAGCCATTTTTATAGCTTTGGGGATACTTGTAGAAGTGTGATGGTTGGTAGTTCTTTAAGTACTGTCATTGGTAGTACTGGCAGTGGCAAATGGTGGTGCAAGCTGTGGTGGCCCACTGGCGAGGACTTTGGCACTTTTTTTTTTTACAAATTTAGCACTGGCCTGAAGCTAAACATAGACAAGACTAAAGTTCTCATCTTTGAGAACAACACCTCACCATGAAGTGATGCATGCTGGCCTGCAGAACTGTGTCCAACCCTAGCTAGACAAGCCAAGCCCACAACCTCGGCATTATTTAGGACAGCAAGTTATCCATGAAGAAAGAGGTAAACAAAGTTCCATCAGCCAGATCCACACCCAATGCATGCTCAGCAAGATTTTCAGTTGACTCACAGTCGACACCAGAAGCACCATCACTCAGGCCTTCATCACCAGCAGGCTGGACTACAGGAACACATTGTACATAGGAATCATCACATGTCTCCAGAAGAGACTAAGACAATACAAAACTTGATGACACGACTCATCTTTGACAAACCCAGACGGACCCCCATCAGATCCCACCTCAAGAAGCTACACTGGCTCCAATCCAAAAGAGATTCCAATTCAAGATGCTGACCCACACCTACATAGCCCTGCACTATGTAGGACCAGCATACATCAGCAAATGCACAGCCTTCCTCCAACCAACTAGACACACACAATTGGCCTCCATCTTCCTAGCAGACACCCCCCACATTCACTGAGCGAACAGCGGAGGATGCTCCTTCTCACACTTGGCCTTCTCCTGCACCTCAGAACTGATCCATTGCTTCAGCATTTGAGGGCAGGACTCAAGACCTGGCTTTTTAAATGATCATCTCACCATACTGCTGCTAGCACCCCAGTACCTTGAGACCCTTACAGGTCATGCGTTATAAATACTTGATTGATCGATTGATTGATAGAACTGATTAAGAGGTGGACAAAGTTAACTTGGTTAATTATTTAGTAAGGAAAAAGAGATCTAAGTAGTTTTCAAATAAAGAGGCAAATAGGTTAAGTTGATGATGGACTCTGGCCATTATATATGATAATTCCAAGAGTATGTTTAAAGATACATGATCTAATGTCAGACTGAAGGATATTAATCTAAAAGTTTCCAAAGGGGCAAACATTGATGTGATGCGGTGCCTGTGGGCGGAAATCCAGTTTCAGAACCGTGAAATAAATAGTAAAGTATGTGTTGCTATGGTTGGCCTACCTATATTTGGATGGTTACATCAGTATGACCAGCAAATTATAATAAACCCTACTGTGATGGATGATGTCATGGTGTTGAAGATGCAGGCTTGAGAGATCTACTGAAGTTTGGAAGCATATTTGAGGATAGATTAGGTGACTCGAATGGTTATGTCCACAGAATTGGTTTGAGGACAGGATTTCCCAGTAAAACATTTGGCCAGAAGAGTCCTGATGATCAACAGAGATTCAAACATTGGAACTTGTGTACCTTTGTTCTCCTTTTGTGCATGCTCATCGTGTTAAGGATGTGTTCATTCTTATTCTTCCATTTAAGTCCCAAGAGCATTTTATAGTTTTTTTCTTTTTATTCTAAACATCGTCATTCGAGATTCGTAAGCTTGTCTCTTTTATGGTATTGTAAAACCAAAATAAAGATTTTGATGATGACTAATAGAGATTAAGTAAAGGCTTTATTGAGTCAGGTGGTGTTTGAAGTGATTAAAGAGCCGATGGAAGCTTCAGAATGCCTTTCTCTGGGGGTTTTCACCAAAACATTTGATGTTATTTTGATATTTGTTATGGACTTTCACAGCCTAAATGAGAATGTGGTCACTGACTGTTTGTGAGATTTAATTTTGGCAGAGTCAGGCCAAAGTCATACTTACTAATTTGCATCGAAATTGAGAGTATTGTTAGAAAAAATGAAAGCATTTGAAAAAGGTCATTTAAAGGTGAATACATATATTTCCAATGATGGTGTTTGGCCACACGCTGGACGCCATCTTCTCCACAAGCACCCACGTCACCTTCGACAACACAACCGAATCCCTCTGGACCGCCCACCGCTGCATTCACTTCACCTTCAAACAACCAACCACGCACCATCGCACCCAACAGCTGTCTCGCTGCTGCTGGAGCAAAGTCACCGAAGATCAGCTGATCACCACCCTCTCCAAGAACCCACCCACCGACCCCACCAACCCAGACGCCGCAGCCCACAACCTCAGACAGTGGATCAATGACTGTGCCAACACCCTCGCCCCACTGAAGAAACCCTCCAACAACCACGCCAGCAAGAGAGCCACCTGGTTCACCGACGAGCTCCTGGCCCTGCGCACCAGACAACCACACAGCCCTCCAGGACGCCACCCGTAGACACCACCACCTCATCAGATCAGCCAAGAGATCCTCCTTCAAAGACCGCCTGGATAACTACACACACGACAGCAAAGAACTCTTCCGCATTGTAAAAGAACTCTCCAACCCCAGCGCCAACACCAACGACATCCCGCCCTCACAGTAACTGTGAGACTCACTGGCCATCTTCTTCCACCGCAAGATCGCCGACATCCACAAAAGCTTCAACACCACGACTGACCCGACCACGCCAAACTCCACCCCTCTCCCGAAAACCAACAGCACCAACCGCCTGACCTCCTGGTCCAACGTCAGCGACGTCCAGACACGCAAGGTCATGAACTACATCCACTCAGGATCACCGACAGACCCGTGCCCACACCACATATTTAACAAGGCAGACGCAGCCATCGCACCCCAACTACGGAAGATCATCAACTTCTACTTTGAAACAGCGACATTCCCGGAAAGCTGGAAGCACGCCGAAATCAACGCCCTCATCAAACATCCCAAGGCGGACCCCAAGGACCTCAAGAACTTCTGGCCCATCTTCCTGCTCCCATTCCCGGCGAAGGTCATCGAGAAAATCGTCAACATGCAACTGACCCGCCACCTCAAAGACAACAACATCCTGGACCCGTCCCAATCTGGTTTCAGACGAAACCACAGCACAGAGACAGCCCTCATCGCCGCCACAGACGACATCAGGCGCCAATTAGACAACGGCGAAACATCTGCCCTCATCCTCCTGGAGCTCTCGGCCCCCTTCGACACGGTCTGCCATCGCACTCTAAAAACATGCCTCCAAGAAGCCGGTATCCAAGAGAAGGCCCGTGACTGGACCACATCCTTCCTCTCTGACAGATCCCAGAGCGTCTGCCTCCCACCTTTCCGATCAGAAGCCACCGACATCATCTGCGGCGTCCCCCAGGGCTCCTCCCTTAGCCCGAAGCTGTTCAACATCTACATGGCCCACCTCACACAAGTGGCCCGCCACCACAACCTCAACATCATCTCCTACGTTGACGACACTCTGCTCATCCTCTACCTCACCAAGGACCCACGCACCACCAAAACCAACATCCACGACGGAATGAAGGCCATTGCCGACTGGATGAGGAGCAGCCGTCTGAAACTGAACTCGGACAAGACGGAGGACCTCATCCTCGGACCCAACCCCTTAGCCTGGGACGATTCCTGCTGGCCAACCACTCTGGGGACAGCACCGACACCCACCGACCATGCACACAATCTTGGATTCATCCTCGACACCTCCCACTCCATGTCCAAACAGGTCAATGCCGTCTCCTCCTCCTGCTACAACACCCTCTGCATGCTCCGCAGGATCTACAAGTGGATCTCAACCGAAAGAAGAAGAACGGTGACACAGGCCCTCATCAGCAGCAGGCTGGACTATGGCAACGCACTCTATGCCGGAATCCCAGCCAAACACCTACGACGACTACAGCACATCCAAAATGCCTCCGCCTGACTGATCATCAACGTCCCCTGCCACAGCCACATCACCCCCCACCTGAGAAACCTACACTTGCTCCCCGTCGACAAAAGGATCACCTTCAAACTCCTCACCCACGCACACAAAGCACTCCACAATGCTGGACCAGCCTACCTGAACAGCAGACTCAGCTTCCACACCCCTCGCCAGCTCTGCTCCGCCAGCCTCGCCCTCGCCGCCGTCCCCCGCATCCAATGAACAACCTCAGGTGGCAGATCCTTCCCCTAACTCGCCGCCAAGGCCTGGAACACCCTTCCTACCCACCTACAGCAGACCGAAGACCTACTCGCCTTCAGAAGATTCCTCAAGACCTGGCTCTTCAAACAGTAGCGAAGCTTCCACACCCCACCCCCACCCTCTCAGCGCCTTGAGACCCTCACGGGTAAATAGCGCACTCTACAAATAGATTGATTGATTGATTGATTGTGTGGAGAGCACCACTCCAGAATGAGCCTGACTGTTTTGCAACAATTTTGAGAAATTATCTATGTGTAATAAAAGGGGAAGGTTCATGCCTCCTTTTCGAATTAGGTCTAATTTGTCAGCCTTGGCCCATGAGGGACATTTGAGATAGAGCATGACAGTTGAAAGACTTGTTGAAAGGTTTTGATGGCCAGGTTTGGATGACCAAGTGAAAAGATGGGTCTTAGTTTGTACTGTGTGTAGAGATGCTGTGAACTGTTTGAAAGGTTTGTTTGAGATTAAAAAATAAAGGGTCTTTTCGGATTTGTAAGCCAAGGGCAACATATATGGAACACCCACTAGTTTTCGATAAGATTTGTATTGACTTCATTAGGTTAGGCGGCGGTAGTGCTAGATGTATGTTCCAAGTAGACTGAGTTGGTGTTCATGAGGTGTTTGACCACTCATTTTACCATTGGTGCAGAGAGGTATTCCCTCTTGTTTGGTCACAGATAATGGTACTCAATTGATTTCTTTGGAAATTAAGGATCTTTGGGTATGTTGTGGTATCAGACATCTACGCGTGGCTGTAGCCGCTTGTGAATTAAGGAAGACTGTGTGACTTGAGCCACCTCCTAAACACACACCTGTTTCATCTCCTGCATTTCTTGCTGGGTGGATACAGTGAAGAAAATAAGATTTCACGAGATTCGTGCCGAGACGGTGGCAACTACCCCACCCTTTGTGGGTGGTAGTGTGGGTTGGCCAACTAAGATTTTCCCTAGACTGGGCCAGGGCCTTGAAGATTAGAGTACCCATGTCCTGATGAAGCCTATATCATCTGGCTGAAACGCGACCGCGACTGCGTCGACACCTTTGGCTTTAAACGGAGTCCCTTGTTTAAATCGAAGAAAGATTAGATTTACTCATTGATGCACCTATGCAAATATAAGCTGGGTATATGTGTTAACCCCTTGGTGCTCTTTCGTGTGGGACTACCCTGTAGTTGTATACTCCACTAGACTGTTAGAGGAGGTACATATGTAAATTGGTTTGTATATACATTTTTGTATATATTCTTTTGTCTTGAGGGTACATATAAGTTACTTTTATATTGTATATGTTTTGTATATTTGTTTATAATGTACATGTGATGTGTTGTATATAAACTGTGTCCTGTTGTGCCTCTTTGGCTGTCCGCCCAATTTGTGTATATGAACTTTGATATATTCTTCTTTGATTTAATTTGTTTATCACAAGATAATTAATTATTTCTTGTTTGATAATTAAAAATGGATTGATCCCTTCAGTACCTTTTCTCTCTACTTTTTCATCCTTGGATGTCTCCTGCTCAGGTACGGGAGGGTGAGGTGGGCAGAACCCCTAATCATTTTTTCTAGTCAGTGGTATCAGACATATTCTTACTTCCTTGTACAATTCCCAGGGAAATAGTCTAATGGGGAGGGTTAACAGATAGATTAATGGAGTTATGGAGATTGTGATAAGATCTGCGTTAAATCTTCTGGTTGCGTTGAATGAGATGTGGGCAAATTGCACCACTGTCAAATCTATTATGGGTAGGTGTACTGTTAGCTGATGAGAGAAGGTCGCTTTGTTCAAGGTTGATGGCAGCATGGTTGTGAAACATTTAGTCTTGGGAAAATGATGGTAAGGTGAAAGATTTGCAGGTTGTTTGGAGAATTTCAAACTGGAGGATTGGGTAAAAGGCAAGTTTGGCAAGTTGTGTCAAGGACAGTACAAGTTGAAAGAAGCTTACAGAGTGTAAATGGTAGGTGGCGATTGATTCCTTTGTTAGTGCAGAAATTAAATTTCAGATGCTATTTGTTGCTGAATATATTGTTTAATTCATATGAGGGCTATTTGTTGTCTTGTATTTGGCTATATGTTGTGTCTTTGAATCTGTCTGGGTGTTTTCATTAGTTTTTTCTTAGTGTCTAGTCTATAGTTTTTTTGTATGTTACTCTTTATACTGTGTGGGAAAACAGGAGATGTATTGTTGAAAGGTGGGTTATTAGGAGTAGTAGGTAGGCACCTAACACCAGCAACAAGGCCACCAACCAGCACTGGGTCCTAAATAGGGTCTCTATAAATGAGTCCCTTGCTCAACGCTTGGTAGCTGACACCGAGCAATAAGCCTTAACTTAGGAGACAGGTACGTAAAGCATTCATAAACACCTATACAGAAAATAAATGAGACACAACACACAATAAAATTATCACACCAATTTATACAAATAGGAAATATGTTCATCTTTAGCATGACACCAAAACCATGAAAATACAAAGTAGAGAAACAGAGATATGAATTTATAAAGAATAAACACTTTCTAGTGCTTAGAAACCAATAGCGCTACTTCCGGACATCAGCTTGCGCTTGACCAGGACAAAATTTGAGGCCAACCCCGATGGGGCACTGCTCGGATCCTTCACACAGGAGCCCTCAGTCAAATGTTACCTTTTGCACTTCCCTAGATGGTCCTTAACAGGATTGGACTTCAATTCCCACAGTGCACTTATTCAACCCCATAAAACTCCACTTGACACATTCCTAGAGTTGGAGTCTGGCTGGAGAAGGGTCATGCCAAGCTCTGTTAACCTGTAACTGCAGGGAGTCCACTCCTTACTCATTTTTGAAGCAAGGCAAAGTCCTCAGAGTTTTAGTCCCATATAGTGCAGCATGGGCAGGTGTCACCAGGCAGGCCCTTGGGTCCAGATCAGGATTCCAAAAGGAAAATCATCCTTCTTCTTGTAGTTTCAAGCAGCAGAACTGCGAGGCTCTGCACCTCTCCCAAGTTTATTCAGTGCTCTCCAGCGACAATCAGGGGAGCACCCTTGTCCAATGAGGTGCCTGTCAACACCCCAAAGCATGAGAACGTCCTCCAAATTGTGGGATGGTCTTGTCCCAATAAGCCCTATTCTCTCAAAATCCATCATGGCGTAAATTTCAGCAGAAACGCAGGAGCTCACTAAACCAATTTTAGAGTATGGCTTATTTCCATAGACTTACCACACTTACATTTGTGAATTAATCTTCTAGCAATAGTTATGCATCCATAACATATTGCCATCTTATCCCATGAGGCCAACTATCTTCAATGGGGAAAAGGAAATGTGCAATTTCTTCCTCACCTTGGTTTATAAACCTCTTTTATAAAGGACCTGCTCATAATTACAGGACTTCCCCGCTCCTGGAACACCTAGGGGAGACATGGGGAGTTCGTAAGATGTGAAAATTATTTTGGTTATTACTTCACAATGCCCACAGCACCAAAGCCGACTTTGGAGTGGATTTCCTACACTGGGGAAAAATAAAATGGGCAGCTTTTGCTCACCAGGGTTTATAAAACATATTTATTAGGGGTCCTGTTTATAGTTACATGGCCCCTCGCCCATGGAACACCTAGGGGAGACCTGGGTGGTACCCATAATATATAAATAGGTAGATTATCACTTTCAAAGTGCCCATGCCACAAAAGTCGAGTTTGCAGCAAATGTTACTTTTAAAAACAGTGCTGCAAGGCAGGGCTGCTTTTAAAATGACCCCAGGTTCTCTGCAGTGCACAAATGCAAGTGCAACAAAGGCAGCTGGCCTCTAAAATGCTGTGTCCTAACATATACTAGGGACTTATGGGTAGTTTGTATCCCCTTCCCTTTTTATCTACTAGGGACTTATAGGTTAGGTCATACCTGTAGTATCCTTCTGTTATGGATTGCCTTTCCTATGTTTCACTATCCCTAGCTGTTCAGCCTGTGTGAGTGTTCTAAATGGCCTTTTTGGTGTGTGGGCTGTGAGTGGAATGCTTGGGTGACTGAATGAGGGATGACAGTTGATGGATGGGGCTGAGAAGCTAGAAGGCTGCTTCCGGTGCGGTTGCTGTGGCATTATACCTGGATTCATTCTACCTGTTTACCTGCATATCTGTTACATGAATAAACCAATGTTGACTTCATCACTACAGTACCTCAGTGCACTTGTTTGTGTTTAACATAGCAATGGGTCCGGGCCTGGCTAGCAGAGGCTAGAGCACAGTCAGCTACCACCGGTATCAATCAGTACAAAAAGAATTGAGGATGAACATGCAAAAAGGGTGAATTTCTAACATGTATTATAATTGTAAATGCAGCAGAATGATAACCAAGGGCCAGATGTAGGTGGCCAAATACCGGTCTGTAACGGACGATTTCGACCGTTACCGACCGGTATTTGGAGTTTTAGATGAAGGGGGCTTCAATTTTACAGAATCGTAAATTTACCGATTCAGTAAAATAAGGAATCAGTAAATTTACCAATTCTGTAAATCTAGATGTACGTGGCACAGAAAACAGTGCCACAGTCCCTTAAGAATTCGTTATTTACCACGAAATAATATTTCGTGGTAAATAATGAATTCCAGTGTACATGCACATCTGTGCATGTACACCTGTGCCATGTGGCACACAAGCCAGAATCAGGGTTGATACAGGGTGTCAAAGTGACACCCTGTCCCCCATGACAATTCGGTGATTTTACCGAATTGGTATTTACCGATTCGGTAAATGATATTGATTCCTATGGGCCTAAAGGCCCATAGGAATCAATGACAATTACCGAATCGGTAAATACCGATTCGGTAATTACCGAATCATACCGATTCTGTAAAAATTACCGATTTTTTTCCTACATCTCATTTACCGAATCTAAAATACCAAATCTGTAAAATTCGGTATTCAAGAGTCGGTAAATGAGATTTACCTACATGGGGCTAAGTCTTTAAATTCCAAATAATCAAGTTGAAAGGTTTCATCCCTGTGTACTTTGGAACATTTCTTAGGCAGTTTTGCAGTGGTGCCTGGACTTGTGGGGGCATCACAGACTTGCTTTGGTTACAGTGCACTAACCTAAGAGCAAAAAATATGAATAACTTGAAAATGTGTCCAAAGCCATCATTCGGCTACATATCATGAATGAGTCTATGACAAGTGAATGAACGAACAGTGGTTTTATTTGGCATACAAATAAAACCACTTAATTTCATGCATTTTGCCACCATCTATTTGTCGATTCCAGCATCAGAAATTGAATTTACAAGAACAATAGAGCTCTCTCCAAGCTCCTTTTTTTGCGGTTTCTCTAGAGCTCTCAACCCTATGTTCTGTCTCAGTGGTGGCTGGTGAGATTTGAAAGTGGTGGGCTGGACTCCCCGAAAAAATTGTGAAAATTAAGTGGGCAAATGGTGCATTTTCAAGCCAATTTGAGAAGCAAGAAGGCTAATAAGGCAATTGTGAAAGTGCAGTTATTACATTAATAAAGGGATGTTACAAAAAAACATGGAAGCCAGCACTGGGCTGTGGGCCAGGATCCAGACAGACTTTACTGCCAGTGCCTGGGGTCAGATTCAAGATATACTTCAGCTGTCTTTTTTCTTTTATTGATTTCTTTGCAGTAAAATCCTTGACAAGCATTGCAGGTACACATTGCTGTGCCATGTTTAGGCATAAAATCGGCTGTTCTCAAATTCATTTTTATGGGTCTTGTTTGAAGAGACTTGCGCTACAAGCCGGAAAAGAATATCTGTCTCTGCAACACCTACCTCTAAGTGCTAGCACACGTTTAAGAGTATAACAACTATGAAAATGCAATTCAATCCACTCAACATTCCCAATTGTAATGCTTCCGCTTTAAGTCAAATAAATGGCGGCCAAAATGTTTGTATATTGGCAAAAATCATAATGCTGAAAGTAAGTGTGCAATACATTATGTGCAGAGACACTAAGACACATTTGTGTGTGTTGCACTTTTTGTTACGAATCAGCCAGGGTATATATATCATTAATCTTTTATTACAAAATTCCAATGCCTATTCCTGCAGAAGTTTTAAAGTAATTTAATTTCACAGCTAAGCTGAGCGCAACAGATAAACAGAGCTATCTTTGTGTTGAAATGAAGCAGCAAACGATTGCGCCTTAACAAGGCTGCTGTTACACTGCACCAGTCTGCGTTGACCTTCTCGTTCTAAACACTACTAACGCTCTTTGTGCAGAGCGAGTCACTCTACACTTAAGAGTGTTGAAGTTTATAGAGTGGGAAGGAACGCGTCGCTCCTCCGGCCTGCGTTGCTTTAGTTTCATGGTTTGCCTCCTGGACTGCCCTCCCACTCAGACAGACTCAGATCGATGATGTGCTTAAACACAGAGACTGCTGCTGAGTTTCAGTTTTCTCAGGCTCGCAGCAGGTGGGGAAGCCTCTTAGGTGCAGGGTAACAGTCAGGTACACGAAGGGACAACAGCTAGGAGATATAAGCAACTTGCATTGAGGAACGCAGATGGAGAAACAAGAACACACAGAAAGACTTGACTTCTGAATGTGAAAGTTTCCAAGTTCCAAGGACATTGTGCTTTATTGAATGGCTTAGAAAGATACAAAATACTACATCAAATAGGAAACGAAACACACATAGACAACATAACTGCATATGTGAAAACAAGACTGCATCAGCATAATTAAATAGTCTACTATGTAAGGACCAAAGCGCTGTGCAAGAAATTCCGAATTGTCAGCCACTATAAAAAATGAAAGACAAAATTACGCCAAATTATCAGATGGTTGCTAAAAATAAAGGGGCATATTATCATGACAGGCGATAAAATTAAAGCCGTTTTAGCTGCAGAAAACTGCTGCTAAAACAGCGATAGTGGGCTTGAAAATATGCTCTATGGAATTCCAATTGCAGCCCATGTTAATGTGAAGGACATTTAACATGGGCTTCAATTGGAATTCCATAGAGCATATTATCAAGCCATTATCGCTGTTTTAGCTGCAGTTTTCTGCAGCTAAAAAGCAATAATGTTATCGCCTGTCTTGATAATATGCCCCAAAGTTCTCTGAAACAGGGATGCAAATTTTAAAGTTACTGGGGTGTGTACACAAAATACGCTAGACACCTTCTAAAGCAACATAGGAAAAGTAGCATATCTTCCAGCCCCGGCCCGTCGACAAATTATCTAACTGCACAGCCTGCAGCACTGCAGGCCAGGCCAGGGCCGACCAGTAACATGACGCAGTTCTGCCCTGGCATTATTACATTATTACGGCGGGCCATGATGACTTTGTAACATGTGCAATCAAACAACAGAAGAGTGACTTCAACAAAAATTAGCAAAAAATGAGACGGAAGGGTAAAGAATTAATTACCACCACCTACAGATAGCAAAGAAAGAAAATAGGATTGAGCTTAGCAGACATTGTGAAGAAAAAGAACCCTTAGGCACCAACTAGAAGTTGGTAGCCAGTTGTGTTCATTGGGTTCTTGTTGTAAGTACATCTAACAGTACCCAACAGTGTGAAGTGATTTAAAAGGAGTGTGGACTGTCCCCCAAGTCAGAAAAATATTTATTTAATGTAGGGAAAGTTCTAACTCCATTAAAAAGGTGAAAGCGGACATGCAAATGGTTGTGTTAGTTTGAACCAAAGTGTCCTAAACATAGAAATATAAAGGTCGACATATTTCTGCTTCACATGAACCAATAGTCAGCTCAGCATTCATCAGGACCATAGAAAACCATGCCAGTGAATGGCGCACGCTAAGGCACCAACTCAAAATGGCGGGAGAGAAAAAGAGATTACAAACTTGGATGTAACCGATATACAGGAACTCCCTGCATGTAACCCCTCCAACATGTGAGGGTTGTTGAATCTGAAATGAAACCATAAACATAACGAGAAGTTTTTAACATATAAGACAAAACTCACTCATAACATTATTATCAATGACTGGTTTAGTTTCAAGCGAAAGATGCTAAACTCACCCAATGGTTAATGTATATTAAAGGCACTATTCAATTCAATTCACCCAGTAAATTCCAAGTGAAAAAACGAACCCACCGCCTCTCGAATATGTCATCACAATTATGTTTCTGAAAAATGGCACCAAAACATGTGGATTGTGTAATGCCCAGCACAAGTCAGCATTCTAGTGCTGAGCCTGTAACCACACTGAACACCCACCCACCACTGATGTCACTGGTCATGTGACACAGTACGAATAAAAGAGGCCGAGCGCACGTGCTCTGGGCCAGTTGCACCGAGTATGCAGTGTGTCCTGTAGTCCAGTCATTACTAGCATGAGGGCCTAAGGCCCGACCCTACAATGGCGACGAGGGCGGAGCTGTGCCCAGCGTGCCACAGCTATAAAGAACACTTCGAAGGAAAAGGGGAAGGAGAGCTGCCTGCTGCAAAGGCACACCCCTGAGAAGAATCGATCCGGTCGCCGAGAGGCCCACGAGGCGTGTGTCGAGCCCCGGGCCTGGAGGAAAAAGAGAAGGTGACCGGGAGCTCACCCCGCACCTCTGCAGCTTGCCGTAGCCCGCCCTGCCGAGGCGGTGCCCCGAGAAAGACGAAGAAGCCATCGCGGTGTCCACCCGCGTGAGAACAGGCCCGTCGGCCGAAGGTGAGCCCCAGACTGTGAAGCACCAAAAGCGGAGCCCACCCGCCATAGACTATGAACATTTAATGTGCCCCCTGAAATGCGAGCGGCACTGAACATTGGCCCCGTAATTGAGCAAGGCTCGCGGAGCCCACCCGCGGCCTGCCTGTTGTGACGCGGCGTCGGCCGCAAATACCCCCGTTAATTAAGACCAAGCTCACGGAGCCCACCCGCGGCTTATCTGCAGCGACGCGGCATCAGCCGCTATAGCCCCGTTAAAGAAGCAAGGCTCGCGGAGCCCACCCGCGGCCTGCACGCAGCGACCCCCGCCGCGTGTGTGATGTGTGGCGGCGGGGTCAGAAAAACTACCATAGAGCGCCCGCAGCGTGAGGGGAGCTGCCAGGCGCCGAACAACTAAAGCGGAGCTCACCCGCGACTGCCCGGGGCAAAGCGCTACATGCCCCAACAGTGAAGAGACAGCAATCGACTGCCGAGCGCCCGCAGTGTATGGGGATCTGTAGAGCACTCAGAAAGCTAAGCGGGGCCTACCCGCTGGGATCGCCAACCTCGCACCCGGAACAGTGTCCAGCATCCACCCCACCGCGCTGTGATTGAAAATGTGGCGGCGGGGCGAGGAATTTCGAAAGAAAGCGCTCGCAGCGTGAGGGGAGCTGCCGAGCGCCTAGAGGTCAGAACTGCACTCTCAAGCGGAGCCCACCCGCTGAGGAATGAACTGAGGCCGCAACGGCGCCAGCAAGTGCCCCCATACAACGACCAGGCCAGCGAGAGCTCACCTCGCTGCACCCGGTCTGAGCCCTTCATTAAACCCCCGCCGCGCAGCGTGTGTGCTGTGGAGTTGTGGCGGGGTGAAGAATCGGAAAAGGTGCGCACCCCTGAGTCTAGACGCCAGCGCGCAACGAGGCGCCCCCACCCCCTCACAAGTGACTGAGTGAAGGAAAAAAAAAAAAGGTTAAAGATGGCAAAAATGAAGAGGGACACTCACCACGAGGAAGGCAGCAGTCCCTGGGAGCCGTGCTAGTTCACGCTGTTTGATCACCGCCCCAGCGCTGTGGGTGCAGCAGAAGGCAGGACAGGAGCAGCCCCCCCACGGGTCCCAGCAAGCACAAGGTCCACAGCGTTAGGAGCACACACTGACTCGAGCTGGAAGAGCGAGACTGCCATCTATTGGCCATCTCGCGCAACTGCACCCCTAAAAGTAAAGGAAGCTGCCACAAGCCTGAGACACTGGGAACAATAATCTAAGGAGTTCAGGGGCAATCAAGCAGAGACAGTCCCAGGCTGCTGTGCCCTACAGCAAGAAAACCAAGGCACCTCTACACAAGCACTACAGTGCACAAAGAAAAGAGAAACACGAGGAGGCTGCAAGGATTGCACCCAGGACACTGGAGGAGTGCGCAGGAAAGCGCCAAAGAGCACCACTGGACAAGTGAGGGACACTCAAGAACCCCACACCAGGTAGCTGGGCAACAGCACAAGGTAACTGGAGTAGCAGCAAGGCCTGCACATATGACACTGCGTGAAAAGGCGCAGGGAAGCGTCGGGCATGCAGGAAGGTAAATGGACAGCAACGCTGACTACAGATTCCAAAGACGACGGCGCAGGAGCGCGTCAGAAGCGCAAGAACGCAACAGAATCCCAGGAACGCGCCAGAGGCCCCAAAAGCGCGTCAGGAGAGCAGCAACTCCACGCAAGACACACGAAAATACACTGGCAGCAAACCCAAAGGCCACAAGGTGAAACAAGCCTACGACAAGTAAGGAAAGCCCACAGCCCAGCCAAGAGCGCATAGCCCCCACAAGTGATGCCCAGATACTGCAACAAGGCAAAGGACATTGAGTCACAAAGGGAATCAGATCCAAGCTGCTTAGGAGAAGGAAAATACAGCAACAGCACAGCACGAGAAGAAAGAACGTACCAAGCTCATCACACAGCCTGAGAAGAAAAACGCGACGGCGCGAGAGTGCACCACAGGAACAGGAGTGCAAGAACTCCTCTGAAGACACCCACAAGCACGCCGCAAGTGCGCCAAGAGAAGTTCCAAAGAATCGCAACCGACCACGCAGAAACAGCAAGACCAGAAGAAGGCCAATGGAGTGGTGACGCAACCCTCCAGAAGCAACACTTCAGAAGCACCGACGCCACGCCAGAAGAGAAGACAGCGATACCTGGTGGCCACAGGCCATCGCTGCAGCAGAATGGCGAAAATAAGAACACCACCACACGAACTGACAATGGTTCTGGAACCCAGCACCAGGAAGTGCGAAAGCGCATGACGCAAATGCGCAGCAGTGCGGACAGCACTAGCCCAAAGCAGCAAGTCACAAAGAAGATACGAAGAGCGCACCCAGTTGCGCACCAAAGCAATCAAACAGAGATGAAAATGGTTGCGCAGTCAACCCGTAGCAGTGAAGAATCCACACAACAGCAACATGACCACTCAGCATGGTCACCAAGCACCACGAAGCCTACCTGCTGGACATCGGCAGAAGGGACCAGCACGAAGTCCAAGAAGCTCTGCACCATGAATCCTACCTGCCGGACATCGGCAGAAGGGACCAGCACGAGGTCCAAGAAGCTCAGCACCGCGAATCCTACCTGCCGGACATCAGCAGGAGGGACCAGCACTAGGTCCAAGAAGCTCAGCACCACGAAGCCTACCTGCCAGACCTCGGCAGAAGGGACCAGCACAAAGGTCCAAGAAGTTCAGCCAAGGCGCGGTCCAGGGACATGGATCAACAAACTTCACCTAAAGTTCAGCCAAGGCGCGGTTCGCGAACATGGACCAAAGAACTTCAACTTCACAAATAATAGATGCGACTGAAAGAAGAGGTGAAGGTCGCGACGCTAACCCTGGGAGTTAAGTGACAAGAAGACAGTGTCCTAGGACTAGGACAGGACCAGGCAGACCTGTGTGGAGTGCGTGCGCTGCATAGGGAAGCATGGCCAGAGAAGATGAAGAAGAGGGGACCAGGGTACGTCGCGAGAAGAAGAAAAGAAGAAAGGAAGAAGTAACCAGAGTGGCACGACTGTCAGGTTAAGAAGAAGGAAGAAAGAACAGCGTGGCCACCGCCACTAAGAAAAGGAGAAGTCGGAATGGCACGCTGCCACTGCAAGAAGAAGCCGCCCTGCGGAAAGAAGCAAGGTGACAGGCACTGGAACACCTGAGTGCAATGGAAGACAAGCCTGGCAAGCGCACCGGCAGCGCAGAACAGAGAGAACCACCTACGAGCCATCCATCCACATGGCGATCGCAGGAGAGAGCAAGCTAGACTGTTGGCGACATCTACCTCTGGGGTTTGAGCGGAAGATTGGATGGCGAGACTACTCAGGACTCCGGAAGTGGAGGACCTGACCTACCTCACACCAGCCCGTGGCAAACCAGTATCAGAAGCCTCGAGGGACTCTGGTGGCAGCAAGTCCCGCACGGGAGACAGATCTACAGAAGCACGTCTGCAGGACCCAAGAAGATGAAAGCCTCGAGAGCAATGAAGAGAGTTGACAACTCAACCTTCAGGTGGAACTAGGACACGACGGTGAGGCTCGTGGAGCGCCCTGCTCACGGCCCGAAGGCTATGGTAGAGCAACGCGACCAAAAACACCAGTCCGTTGGAAACCTGGCAAAGAGGTCCTCCCGGACATCTTGTGGCAGAAGAAAACCGGCGAGAGGGGCATCCTAGTGAGAGGGATGTTCGCACCTACTCTTTTCACCTGCCAAGAAATACACTAAAGCCTGCCCGGAAACATCACGCACCCAGCATGGAGAAAAGAAGCCGGAAGACAAACAACAACCATGTCATCCATCTCTCTTGAACTATTCGTCACCAAGAGAGCAAAGCAAAAGGCAGGGCTGAGAACAGCCGACAGAGAAAGAATGAACCCGCCGAACAACTGAGAACCGTGCCACCAAGAACTGCTAATTCAAAACGCAAGAACTATACTGCCTGCGGCTTGCAAGCAGCCAAAAAAGACTCGTTTTGAAAGCGCAAGTCCAATGTTATTTTCTGTGTTTTCTTTTCCCCACAGGTTTTGGACTTTTTCATGTTTGGTTTAAATTTTAACCAATTTGGGGAGGGATGTAATGCCCAGCACAAGTCAGCATTCTAGTGCTGAGCCTGTAACCACACTGAACACCCACCCACCACTGATGTCACTGGTCATGTGACACAGTACGAATAAAAGAGGCCGAGCGCACGTGCTCTGGGCCAGTTGCACCGAGTATGCAGTGTGTCCTGTAGCTCAGTCATTACTAGCATGAGGGCCTAAGGCCCGACCCTACAGATTGGAAAATAACGCACGGCATGTTAGCCTGCGAAAAACAACTTTGTAAGGCGTTTATAACCCATTCTGATAAATTCGCCCCGAAATGTTACTATTTTTCAAAAGTGCCCATTAAATCTTGCAAAGTTTAAACAACACCCTCAGTCAAAGAAAACGCGGGAATGTTAAAAAAGCCATTGGCTTTCTTGTCATTAGCGGTAAACAAATCCCCATGGACGCGTGGCAGAGGAATCCTTCACGTCCGGAAACACACTGGAAAGTTTGGAAAAACATGAAGTTGGATTATTTCATTTACTACGGGTCTGTGTTTCTCATGCGGTCTGTACACTTAGAGCAAATGTCAAGCACACTAGTTAGACAAAAAGCTTTCAAAGAAACTTACTTTCATCCGGGCGACTCCCCTCTGTTAGACCTAATCAGTTCACAACCACGGTCCGAAATACACAAAGGACGTGGTGGCGGTCGTTTTTGTAAAACGTAATACGTTAATAGCGTGACCCTCGATCTGTCTTAAAGGGACAGGGATCGGAGAAGTGTGAATATGTGTTTTGCCACTGTTTTTTGCATGTTAATGGGCAAAAAGCTTTATCAATTCACAAACTAGAAACAAAGGCGAGTGATCACTCGAAAATGTCAAAGGGCAAGTCTAGGGCACAATACACGTATCGGTTGAGCAATCCTCGATCTGTTTAGAAAGACAGGATTTGTGGACAAGTAAAAGAACGTGTATAGTCATCGTTCTTTATGTTGTTTGTTTTTTTATTATTTTTACATGTTAATATTCAATGGAGCTTTATAAAAAATGGAGGGCAATAGAAACATTCCGAATTCTTCATGTGTTATTTGAGTCAATATTCACGAGTTTGGACATCTAGATATCAGAATATTCTGAACAATCAGCAGCCGCTGATTGGAAATAGGAGTCTCATAATTTAAGAAAAACATGCACCAAATGGAAAATACATGTTATTCAAGAAACATATCCACAGGTAATGTTATTACCATGCCATACATTTCTCAGAGCTTATCGTTGCATTACAGAACCCCAAGGTATGGCATCATTCAATCCATGTAAATGTGTGGAGAGACGGTAAATCCATCTTTGTTCCTTTTCAAAGATGCTACTCTCATTACTTTGTTTCAGTTGCTCAATTACCGTCCATCTTATATCATTTGGGCAGTGGCCATGTTTCAAGAAGTGCGCAGTTAGTTTTGTGGTGCTTTTGTGACACCTCACATTGCTTCGATGCTCACAAATACGCTGTTTTTTTTTTCTTGTGGTCATACCCACATACTGCAGGTGGCAGGGGCAAGTAATTAAGTAAATGACATTACTGGAATTGCAATTAGTATGACCTTTAAGGTGCCAGAGTTTGCCTACTTCTAAATTCAATGTTTTTGTTGCTGTTGTTAAGTGGCAAACGCTGCAATTCCCGCACGGAAAATGGCCATTGACTGGGGGCAAGCCCCAAGTCGCAAGCACACTGGTATCCTGTGTCAAGTTGTTAATTTTAGGACGGGTGTGAACCAGAGCGTCTTGTAAGCTTCTTTCACGTTTGTAAGAAAAGAGTGGTTTTTGCCAGTCACAACCGTTACTTGTCAAGATTTTCCAATTTTTTTGAATGCAGCGATTTACAGCATTTGAAATATTGCTGTAAGTTGTTACACAGGTCAAGGGGGTCTCAGCCTCTCTGTCCTTATTGTAGTCTTCTAACAATGCCTGCCTATTTTAATTTCTAGCCCTCTTGCGGCTTTGTGAGATCATCAGCTTGTTTTTTAAAATCAATCAAATTACTACAATTTCTACGTATACGTAGATATTGGCCGAAAGGTAAATTCTCTCACAAGGAGCGCGGGTGAAAGCTAGAAAAATGAAGCAGGTTTTTTTTGCTGGTGGGCTTATAATAGGTTTTAGTAGTTAAGTGATCACCAACCCTGTTAATGATAACATCCAAATACACAATGGAGTCTGGATGGTATTGGTGTTTAAATTTTTGGTGGGGATCACATGTATTAACCCAATCAAAAAACGCCCGGAGACTTTCTTCTGAACCCTGCCAGATTAAAAGCACATCATCAATGTACCTCTGCCACAGGATAACATTGAGAGTGTAAGGGTTTGTGGCCGTCAGGATATGAGTTTTTTCAAAATTATGGACGTACAGTCCCGCAATACTAGGGCCAAATGTACTGCCCATCGAGGTCCTGGTATTGGAAAAAATTGCGTTTAAGAGCTAAAGTGGCACACTCGATAATGAAGGTGCGGGAAGTAGTGTACCCCTAAGTGGTTTGATCTAGATCATCAGGCAAAACTTTCAATGTTGCATCCTGCGGAATGCAGGTATATAGACTTTCTATGTCCAATGAGACTAGAAAGCACAGATCTTCCCGCATCTTAACTGATAAAAGCATGGCTAGGAGACTTTTAGTGTCCTTGATGTAGGTATTTGTCGATTGAATCAATGGTTTAAAAAAGAAATCGCAGTACTTGGAGAGTGGTTTCAACAGGGAGCCTATCCCCGAAACTATCGTGACACAGCAGCACTGCACACACAGTATGTGTGTGCTGTGTAGTGCTGCTGCGTCATGCAGCACATATTAAACAGTCATCAAAATGATTTCATCATGTCCCGCCGTAATAATGCCAGGGCAGAACTGCGTCATGTTACTGGTAGGCCCTGGTAGTGACGCAGTGAGTCATAATGTCCCGCTGCAGTACTGGCCCGCCATATTATTCCAGGGGCCAGTGGCACATCATGGACATATCATGCATAATAAACACAGTACTGAATAAACATGTAGCGCCGCACAGGCTCGTAGACTGACTCTCGTCTCGTACTCACTCTCACTGTTGAGTGTGTCGTAGAAGACTCGTACTGGTGGTGGTCAGTGTGTGTGTCAGACTGGGCTCCATCCTCAGCCTCAGGTCAAGTGACCGATCAGTACGAAGCACTGGGTCGTCCGATGCGATGATAAAGTAAGTAGTAGGCCTCAGGCTCCCAGGCCCAGCCAGGGCAACGTCGCAATGAGGTACTCGAGTCACGGTGCTACTAGTACTGCTAGTCAGGCTGGCTGACTCTCTGCCACTCGCGCTCTGAGTCAGACGCTCACACACTGACTGTGTGTGCAAATGGGGCCATCCCTGGGATGGATCCTCATATGATGTAGTGTGAGAGTATCAACCCAGGCGGTAACAATGTACGCATGCTACAACTTTATATATAAATAAATAAAATGGAGGAGAGTGAGCACCCGGACTCCTGGAGCAGAGGGAGCAGGGCTAAGGTTAGGCCCATGACCAATCACTGCACGGCTTTACAGTAAAGCCATGCAGTGATTGGTGGTCAATATGCCCCCATGCTCCTGGACATGGCCTGACTGTGCCCAGTGACTAAGCAGCCAATCCAGGCACTGCTAAGCCTAAAGCAGCACTTCGATTGGCCTAGGGCAGGAGACCACACTGCTCCTTAGAAGGCCGCACTCACTGGCTCAGGGAATGCCGGTATGCCGAGTTGCTTCCCCCCTCTCAGTGATGTCACGGTAATCGCATGCTCGCGGCCGCAGCTCAATGAGACAGCAGAGCTGACTGCTGCAGTGCCTGCCGCAGGCTGAAATTTACTAATAGTAAGTGCTGGAGCCCTGGGTTAAAATAATCAGTGGGGCGACGCCCAAACGCCCACACAAAGGAACCACCATTGTTCTATCTTTAGCCCCCTCAGCCATGTCTCTCTCTTCCTTCGCCCCACCAGTCATTCTTTGGTCCTGAAGTCCCCGATTGCTTCTATAGTACTCTCTCTGACACCAAGCTCTATTGTGGGTCGGTGATTCTCTTGCTATCCGCCTTGTCTTGCTCCCACTATTTTTCGTCCATCGCGGTTGTATATGCACATTTGGTTTCATTGTTTCATTTAATTTCAACTCATTATTCTCATAAGGCTATAGCCTCAGTTGATCGAACATACTTGAAAGTAAAACATACTAAAAAAAATATCGTTTGGCTCAGGGATATCAGAGGCTGGGGAAGGGCCTATGAATGAAGCACTTTCTTTGTAACCCACTGTTGCTTAATTAGTAATCGTGTAATGTACAAGTTCAGATGAAAGGTTGTAGTTCTTATTCGGAAGTATTTAAAAACTGAAAGCAGCTTGAGTGACAATAGCAGCCTCCTCTTTTTCCAGATACAAAGGCTTCTCCAGAGTGCTTTTCCCAGGTTCATTGTATCTAAAGATATGAATTGTTTGTGCACTATTTAAATGAAACTGAGAAAATGTCCACATAAGATCCGGTACATTACAGGCAAGGGAAGAATGGTGAATATATTGCACATCTATTATATGCATTCCACATCCAACAAAGGATTTCTTTTTTGTTATATTTTTTCTAAAAAGCGCATTTTTTTCTTTCTTTGTGCATACAATGAATCCCAAATGATAAAAGGATATTTCAGTGCCTCTCTTTCATTATTTTTCATGCAGGCTAAGAAGCAAGATGTTCCTCGTGAGGACCAGGGGCCATCTGTCAAGAATTTGGATTTTTGGCCTAATCTTATAACTCTTATGGTGACAATAATTGATGAAGATAAGACTGCATATACACCTACCCTGAATCAGTAAGTTGTATTTTCTGTGCCTTTAACAGAATGTCAACGAAGCTTCTGGCATATGGAGAAGACTGAAGTCTTGATATTATTTATACATAGTGGACCAGATGTACGACCTTTCTTGCGGTCGCAAGCACAAAAGCGACTCAATTGCGACTGCAAAAAAGGGTGTTGGTCTTTACAAATGCCATTTTGCAAGTTGGTGGCTCATTATTAGGAAGGGGTGTGCCAAGGGGTTTCTTCCTAATAGCAAGGCAGAATGGTATGTACCATTGTTTTGCGACTGCAGTCGCAAAAAAACTCTTGCAGTTTACTACCTACTTCTAGCAGGTGGTAAGCCAATCGAACAATGGGAGGAGTCCCTAGGGGACCCTAACCACTTTGTGAATGGATGCAAAAATATTTTTTAAGAGCAGGCAGTGGTCTCATGGACCACTACCTACTCTTAAGAAATGAAACAGAAATGTTGATTTTCTCTTTTTTAAATGCATCCTGTTTTCCTTTAAGGAAAACGGGCTGAACTAAAAAAAAAACCTGCTTTATTGAAAAAGCAGTCACAGACATTATGGTCTGCTGACCCCAACAGGCCACCATCCCTGCAAGTGTTGGCCATTCCCAATGGGTCGCAAATTGCGACCTGCCTCATGAATATTGATGAAGTAGGTCATTTGCGACCCCATTAGGAATCGCAAACAGTGTCTGAGACACTGTTGTACAATGCATTTTGCGAGTCGCAAAACATTGCAATTTGCAACTTGCAAAATGGAATGGTAGTACGTCTGTCCCAGTATTACCTATTCAAAGCCATCAGTATGGAGATAAATGCAAATTAAGCAGCTTCTCTGTTTACTCTGGCAGCTGCAGCAACCATAGCATTAGCGTCTGTAATGTGACTAGAACTGCGATTAACCTTCATTTATACTTATTTCCCATTTATTTTTAGTGATGATATGTATTGCTGGTGGAAGCACCTGGCACAAAGCTGTTTTCACATATTTTACTCAAAAATTTACTGACAGGTTCTTAATAAGCCCATAAATATTTTCATTTCCAGTTTTTTCTTTATATTCACATTGAGGATGTAATAAATCTATTCAGTAGAACGGGCTATATAGCACTCTTAGTGCGTGCAGGTAGTTTTTTTGCGCACATTATATGCAGAGGAAGCCAAACGTTCATAAATATACAAATTAGGCAACTATATTCAGCAGCGGAGTTGAAATCTAGTTATATAGGGCGTGTGACGGCAGGGGGGCGGGGCTGTCAGGGGGCGTTGACCAGCTGCTACGGCCCACGCAGGGACTCTTGGTCATCCGAGTCCCTGGAACGCTCCTCGCCTGAAGCCGATGGCCTTCCCCCTTGAAGCACCTGGTCCTCGGTAGCGCCTTCACGCACCACGATATTTACAACAAGGGGTGGTGAGGGACAGAGTCTCTGAATTAAGCAGAAAGCTCTCACCCAGTCAAGAGATCAGGGCTAGATCCAACACCGTTTTTTAGCTCACTGCTCCATCCCAGTTTCAGAACCTGGCTGTATGCAAATTAGTCTGTTCCTGTCCCAGTGCATGATGGGAACAGGGCAAACCAAACTACAAAAGCCAATTCTTACACTTCACGCACCACGAAGCAGCACCCGCGGGTGCGGTCCCTCCGCACAAAGCACCAGGGCACAACAGGAATCAACAGACGGTGTCCGGTGAGCAAACAACAGAGTAGGCGTCCTGGGATCCTCTCCTACACCCCACTCACAGCGCCCCCTTCTCCACTTCCTGACAGTTGGGCCCTCACCTTCATAGACTGGCAGAGGGGGGGGGGTCTGCTTCTCACTTAGGCGTCAATCCCCAGTACTCCTTCCCAACCCGGGAGCTTGGTGTCTGTTGCCTCCTCTTCCAGCTGGTGCTGCCCATGCCCGCCTTCACCTCCTCCCCTCGCTCGCGATGTGAGTCTCCAGCGAGGGGACACTGACGCGCACCCACGGCTCCGGAGGTGGTACTGGCCGCGGAGTCAGGCAGCGTCGGACAAGTGACAGGTACCGAAGCTGTTACTTTATTCTGTGATGATGCCTTTTTGTTTAGGTAATCACCAGGCATTTGTCCATGTTAAATAGCAGCATGTTGGATCTGCTCAAATCTAACAGTGCATGCAAACTTTATTGCAGTCAGGAATTACTGTGTATGTTAAAAAAAAACAGAGAGCCATTGGTAATGAGGGTATTTATAGTAAAATAAGAAGAAACCCCAAAAATATATCTCAAATATAGAGTCAAAATGCCTTGCAGTGGTCAGGGGCCACAAGAAAGCTCATATGACTAGAACTATCGGGGCGATAAGGCTAAAAGCATGTGTAAGATACCGGAAAATTGAGAAGGATGTGAGTTCTTCACTATCAAGTCTGCAACCTCGTGCCAACTAGCAGCCAGGTACCCTATCCTGGCCAGAGGCATAGCTTTGGGGGAGTGGGTGTTTGGGGTGTTTCACCCTTCTAGAAAATACATTTTCTGATAGATAGTTGGGTTAAAGTACTTTCAGTCGTGTATGGTGAGGTCAATGGTGGCTACTTTTATTTAAAAACAGTGGAGAGGGTCGTAACACGATGCTGAAAAGACTCACACATGCTGCATGTTTCTCCTCCTCCAAGTCCTGGGTGACAAACAAGAAGGTGGTTCACGACTTCCTGTCATGTCAACAACCAATCCTGGAGCCGCTCTTATGCTGTTTTTAACATGAACACAGCTTTGGGATGGGTAGAGCAGGCTAATCCAGAGTTCATTTTGTCACAGTCACAGTCAGTGCCAGTAATGCCCTGGCTGTTCCACAGCCCAGGTATTGCTGGATCAACAGTGCACATGTCAGCTAGGTCCACTGTAGACAGCTAGCCTATCTGACATATGCACTGGCAGGAATTACTATGCTGCTTTTGCCCGCCCCCACCCTTACACACATCAGCGCGAGCCAGCACTGCAGCACACAGAATAATAAAATGCTAATGACCATTTGATTATTATGTGTGGCATCGTCTCTCCCCAAATAGTCTCACCTCTCAAAAAAGCACGTAAACCATCTCGCAACACCTCCTCTACCCAACTTAGTATCGGTCTACTTAATTGCAGATCCCTTCCTAAGCATGCCGATGATTTATGCTTGCTAATAGCAGACTCTAAATGGGACGCCTTGTGCCTTACAGAGACATGGCTCAATGAAGACAACATGGCATCCATTGCGCTAGCAATCCCACCAGGATTTAAACTGAGCTTCTCTAATAGAAACGAAGGCCGATGAGGAGATGGAGTGGCTTTCATCTACAATGACATATACACATTGTTGTCCTCCACTCCTACTACATTCCCAGGTACAGAGGGGTTACACTTTTGCCTCCAAATTACCCCCCAACTATCTCTCACAGGCCTAGTTATTTACAGACCTCCGGACTGTCCGGCATCATCTTTGACTGAGCTTATGGACTTTATAGTCCTAAACTCTCTAGCCCATCCGCACTACATCGTAGCCGGCGATTTTAATCTTCACGCCGACAATCCTGACTGTCCACAGGCTACTCACCTCATCTCAACCCTGCAATCGGCCAATCTAACTCAAGCTATTGCAGCCCCCACGCATCGGGCAGGGCACATGCTGGATCTTTTCTTTTCCAACATATTGATAACAAAAGCCAACTCTCCGCTACCACTGCTCTGGACGGATCACTACCTAATCACTTTGTCCATCTCTATCTCCTCCCAGTCTCAGATCACAGGGAAACGCTCCTATGTACGGAGAAAATGGGATAATCTAACAGCGGACACTCTATGCCCGGCACTTCGAGCAAACCCCCTACCCCTCACCTCGGATGTAAATTCCGGCGCCACATCACTGAACTCTTGGATTGGCAATGTTGTGGACTCTATCGCTCCGGCCAGAATCGCTACGTCGCGTAAAGAATCTCCCTCTGCTCCATGGTTCTCCCCTGAGCTGATGGCCGAAAAAAGTAAATGCAAAAAGCTGGAGCGCCTTTGGCGAGCAAATTATTGCGAATCAGCCAAAACCAGCTATAAAAAAGCCCTCCATGCCTTACATTTATCCATAAAAAAAGCCAAAAAAATCTTCTTTGCGACCTCCATCCAGCAAGCAGAACAATCAAGTAAATAAGTTTTTAAGATTGTTCAATCTTTCTTCAAACCCAGAGCCATTGAGACGGATATCATCCCATCCGCAGGACTCTGTGAAACTATCTGTTTTCTTTGACACCAAAATATTAAAAGTGTATGATACTTTCACGGACCCCGAGCCGACATTTATGGATGAGGTGGGAGTTTCTGTGCCACCCGCCTCCTCCTTAAATCAATTTCAGCCCATCACCCTCTCTGAGGCATTGAAAGAAATACAAAAATGTAAATCTGGGGCACCTGATGATCCATGCCCACCTAAACTGTGAAAATTAATGTCTGATGCAATCGCAGTCCCCCTCCTACACATATGGAACACGTCCATTATTACAGGCATGTTTCTGGACTGCTGGAAACAGGCCACTCTTCTTCCGCTGAAAAAAAAACCCCAAGGTGCGCCGGACGATCTGAGCAATCTCCGACCCATCTCCCTTCTAGCAGCCCCTGGCAAAATGCTAGAAAAACTGATTCAACTGCAGCTTAACAGCTTTATTGAAGAAAGCAATGCCCTACATGAAACTCAGTCTAGCTTTAGGGCCGGCTTTAGCACCGAGACGGCCCTTATTGAGGTGGCCAAGTCAATCAGGTGGTCTTTAGATTCAGGGGCATCAGCTATGCTGGTGCTCCTGGATCTATCCGCTGCCTTTGATACAGTGGATCATAGCAGACTGTTGATTCGGCTTAAGGACATCGGCCTGGGAGACAAAGCACTCAAATGGCTACACTCCTACCTCTCAGATCGGTCCCAGAAAGTGGCCCTGGGCCCCTTTTCTTCTGGCCCTAAAGGCCTCTGGTGTGGTGACCCGCAGGGGTCGGCACTCAACACTCTGCTGTTCAATGTCTATCTGGCCCCACTTTTCACCTTGATTGCTAAATGGGGGGTCAAAGCAATATCATATGCGGATGACACTCAATTGGTCTTCCCCTATACAGACACGTCAGAGGCAGCTTTCAGTAAAATCAGGGGCTGTCTTCGAGACGTGGCCAAATGGATGAACACTAATAAACTCAAAATGAATGTGAGTAAAACAGAGGTGTTATTCTTTGGAAATCACAAACACCCCACGCCGGACCTATGGTGGCCAACGGAAATGGGCCCTGCCCCATCTCCCGGAACCCATGCAAAAAATCTAGGAGTAAGATGGGATGAGAATCTGTCCTTCCTGCCGCATATACAACAGCTCACTGCTGGCTGCCTGCACAAACTCAGAAATTTGCGTACATTTCTGCCCCTGCTACCAGTCGAATGTCGAAAAACGATTGTTCACACAACAATCACATCCCGACTTGATTATTCAAATGGCCTCTTTCTTGGTCTGCCCAAATATGCGGTGCAACGCTTACAAATCGTGCAGAACGCGGCTGCGAGATGGATAAAAAATGTCCCTTTCAGGCAGCATATCTCTCCGCATCTGCACGAGCTACATTGGTTGCCAGTGGCAAGCCGAATTAAGTTCAAGGTGCTTACCTTGGCTTTCAGAGCGCTAAAAGGCACGTGTCCCAATTATCTAAAACTTCGACTTCCCCGCTACAACCAAAATCGAGAGCTGTGCTCAAACTCATTGCTCAAGCTAACTGTCCCACGCGTGAGGAAAGCTAGACTTGGAGGCAGGTCCTTTTCGGCCGGTACGGGTGAAACTTTGGAATACCTTGCCCCCTGCCATCCAATCTGCCACGACGGAAGCTAGCTTTAGGAAGCTCTTAAAAACTTGGCTCTTTGTGCAATAACCATGATCTTCCTCCTGACTATTCGCTTTTTTTGCAGGACTCACTAGCGCCGGGACACCTCACCTGAGGTAGCTGTTCGCGCTCTACAAGCATCTATATTATTATTATTATTATTATTATTATGTGTCTTTACCTGCAGGGCTCACTGTAGGCTGAGCGATACTTCTTCGCCTGTTAGGAGAAACCACCACTGGGCGTGGTGTCTGTCAGATTTCATCTGAGATTTTTAAATATACCCAGACAAAGGCGCTCACACACTCTCCCTCTCTCTGTTTTGAAAGTCTTCAGAAAATGTTGGTTACTTTTACAACTTCTTGTGTTTTCTCTTACTCAGTAAAACTACCACTATCTATCTTCATTCCTCTCCCATTCCACTGCCCCTTAAGCCCCTCTCATGAACACAAATTGCTTTCCAATCACTCCGTGGAATCCTACTGCGGAAAATATTGGTAGTGGCCCGTCGCCGCATTATGGGACCTCCTTACACTTCCTTACGGTCGTGGTGGCTTGGGTGTTCCCAATTTACATTTATAATATTTAGCAGCTCAGTGCCATTACACACACACGGGTTGTGTTCCAAGAGAATGAGGAGAAAAAAGCAAGAGCCACCCAGATCTCACTGACCAAGCCACACCCTTGGTCCTGGAATATGACTCTCTCAGGGTGGCAAGGCAGAGTAGAAGTGCAAGGCCTACTCAGAGGAATTGATGTAATCTAGTACCCCGGTCAACAAGTGTGTAGCAAACCACATCCAACAAGTCATCATCTAGTTATTGCTTTTGCTTATTAAAAGGAAAAATACTTTATTAAGTGCACAGTTTGCCAGGTGGAAATACTTTGGGTAACATTTTCTTAGCACTTGACATCTCTACCAAGCACTACACCCTAAAAACCATGGTATGACACCTCACATAGTGGGGAGTTGTTATCAAAATTCAAGGTGTCAGCACAATAAAAGCATAAGTATTTCATAATAAACCAATGCACACACATTAAAACCACTAATGATGGTAACCTCGTAAAATGGAACACTTTAATATATGTAATGATTCACTGTTAACTTTATTGTAGTCAATAAAGCATTTCAATTTTCTGTAAAAGTTGTGCCTAAGTATTTGTTTTCAAAGCAGCCTTAGGACCCCACAATAAAGATACCTGCTCTTTGGAGCCATAAGGCTAAAAGCTCCCTGGTCCGAAAGTGCCTCATAAAATACATAAACCTTTCCAGGGGTCATTAATAAAAGCTCCTGAAAACTTAGGATGCTTTAATGAAAGCATGTGTGACAGCCTGGCAGTGCAAGCTAATAAGCAATGGTTGTGCTTCTGAAATCTCTGGGCACCACAGGAGCAGATAGGCAAAAGCTGTCTTCAGTTCCCTAAAGGAGTCTGAGGATCGACCGTTGCCTGAGGGTTACTCTTTTCATGAACTGGACATGTGACCACAACCAAATGATTTCTTTTGACTTCCTTACTCTTGTTTGTCAATGAGCTGTCTGCACGTTACCTTTTTTCCAGTTCCAGGAGCCCTTTCCCTTCCTATGGGACCAGTAATCCAATTTCCTACATTGGTGTTCAGCAGTGGGATTCAAACCTTGTGTTTGTGGTGTGCTATACAATCATTTTGTGAAACATTAAAATAACAGATAAATACTTTAATGCCATTTTGAGGTTTCTTTTAAATTCACCTCAATTGGCTCTTTTGCTTTCACCAAAGCCTCCCTCAATCTACCTGACTGTATGTGTCTGTGGCTACACCTGCACAGATAGAGGTTAAGCTTGCCAACCTGGTTAACTACACTACTTTTGATCTCAAAGTGTTCTATAAGAAGAAGGGACCTCCAGCCAAAATGAACACCAGAAAGCTGGAGCTCCAGAAGGCTCTGAGGGCCTGGGCAGAAGTTCATCAATCACTGGCAGCAGCAGAGAACCATGATGGGGGAGGATGATATGGAGGCACAAGAAGAGAACCTGGGCACAGGTCTTGAATTGCAGCAGCTGGAGAGTTTGGGGACAACATCTTCACAGGATTTGTGCACCTTCCAAGCCCAGGTAGCAGTATGTCTTCCAAATGCCTGTCCACAGAGGAGCTGAAAGACAGGAAGGCTGAGAAAAAACTAATTTTCCAGAGGTTGGTCAATCAGGTCCTGACAGGGTTGGAAAACTTCAGTGCCGCCTAGCTGGACAGCATTGAGGTCTTGAGCTCCAGATGGAAGGGAAACCTGTGCCACCTCAGGGAAGTGCTTCAGCCTCTGCAAAGGGCCAACCTGACTATCATAGCTAGTAAGTGCCAAATAGGGCAGTGTTCTGTCGTCTACCTGGTTGACCAGGTTCGATGCTGCAAGGTACAGCCCCTTCAGGCTAAAATTCATACCATTCTGGCTTGAGAGCCCTCCAAGACCAAGACAGAGCTGAGGGCCTTCCTGGGCCTCACCAGGCACTACAGGGGATTTGGCAAGGGGTATGGCACCATTGTGGTTCCCTTGACAGAGCTGACTTACAAAAAGCAGCCCAGACAGGTGATGGTGACAGTTGAGTGCACAAACGTGTTTGACACCATTAAAAAGGATTGCACAGCACTAATGCCCAAGGTCCCTGACTTCTCCCAAGAGTTCTTTGTGCAGACAGATGCCTCACAGCATGGCATAGAGGCTCTTCTCTCACAGTCTGAACAAATCGGTCCTAGATAAGCCAGTAGCCTTCATCAGCAGGTAGATACTTCTCAGGGTACAGAGGTGGAGTGCAATCAAAAGAGAAGCATTTGCAGTGGTTTGGGCACAGAAGCTGTTGAGGCCATACCTGTTTAGGGCTCACTTATGGGTTCAGATAGATCACAGAACCCTCAGATGGATAATGCAGATGAGGGGTGAGAATCCCAAACTAATGAGGAGGTTCATTTCTCTACAGGGAATGAACTTTACCGTGCAGTATCACTCTGGAACTGACCCGGCCAATGCTGATGGTCTCTACAGGTTCTTCCGCCATAATGACGAGAACTCCCTTCAGGTGGGTAGTTCTCTTTGCTTTCTGATGGGGGGGACACATGCTCGACCTGACATCCATTGTGCAGTTTTCCTAAACGTTTTGCCTTCAAACCTCTGCGCACTTTAACACTGCTAAACAGTGCTACAGTTCCTGTGCTCTCTCATTTAAAAATTGTAACATTGGTTTCTACTCAATTGGCACCCTTAATTTACTTGTAAGTCCCTAGGAAAGTGGTACTACCTGTATAGAGGGTCTGTAAATTAAATGCTACCAGTGGGCCTGTAGCCACCCACTTAAGTATCTTCCTTAAACATGTATCAAGTCTGTCATTGCAGCCTGTGTGTACAGGTTTAAACTGCCATTTTAACCTAGCAAAAATGCCTTTTGCCGGCCCTAAACCTTTGTTTTAATATATATGAGTCACACCTAGTGTAGGCCTTAAACTGTCCATAGGGCATGTGTTTAAAAAGTTGGACATGCACGTTTCACTTTTACATCATGGTAGTGAAACACTCTTAAATTTGTTTTTCACTACTGCAATGTATGTCTTTCCTATAGCATAACATTGAGTTACCATGTTACATATAATAGGTGATAACTCTAAATTGCAAGCAGGTAGGAATGTTGAGTTTGTTCTCAAAAGAATTTTAATATAAAATCCTCTTTATTGGTGAAGTTAGATTTTAAGTCACAATTCTGAAAATGCCACCTTTAGAAAGTTGCTATTTTTTGTCCCTGCCATTTGGTACCTGTAGCCTGTACCCTGGGCCACATGACTCGATATAGTTGACAGTTGGTATTTTTGTATATTGCTCCCAGACAGTAAGACAGAAAGATAGGTGTTGGCAGGGAGGGCAACTCTGTCTTGATAGAGTGACGGATGTGTCACCAACCACATTTGTACATCACAAAGCCTCTGACTCAGCACACTTAAAAAGGGTTTCACACTATTCGTTTGTGCCTCCAGGCAAGGTGGGGCCAGGGCAGGGAGGCAGGAAGTTCCAAACATCGATGTAGGGGAGAGCTTTCAAAGGTTCTCCCACTTCAAAGTGGGCACCAGACATAAGTAGTAGACCCTCAGACCAAACTCTTTGGATCATGTCTGGCCTGTGGACTCTGCCAGGAAGAAGGACTGCCCTGATTGCTGACATTGAATTGCTTTTTTTTCCACAAGCCCATTAACACGATCATACAATGTGTCAACAATGATATCTATAGCAATGTCCCCAACCAAGTGTGAAGTTAGAAAAAGCAGTTTGCGTAAACTTCATCTGGGTGGAATTACTTTGGGTGACCACATTAACTAAGTCAGTTGGTTCGCTACTGAGGATTGGGTCTACAGGGATCGTAGCACCCTTAATCCACGTGTTTAATGTTGTACGTTGTGAGTTCAAACGTGGGGCTGTCTTTGTTTGGGTTTGGGGCAGGGTGGTTTCAACACCTTCCTCTTCTTTCTCGTCCCACATACGTCTGGGTTAGGGGAAAAGTCCAGACTGGCTGTGATCAAAGATTCAATTGGGCTACATCCAGTTTCAAGATCAGCAATTGCCATAAATAAAGTACGCCACTCACCACTGCAGAGTCCAATTGAAAGTTAAGCTCAGGTTGTTAGGGGACTGGCCCAGCCCTGCCCCGAACGGTTCCGGACGGCCACAGACGGCCCGCCCTTTGCCCGGGCTTCGCCCACTGTCCGCCCGCGCGCGTCGCGTGAGTCCGCTGGCAATTAAATATCCCCCGGTAATAAGGGGGAGGGGCTGTCCATCCTCTCAAAGCTCACTGGTCTCTGGGTGCACGAGTCCTTGCCTGTTCTGCCCCGCTGCTGGCCACTCAAAGTGAAGGGCGAAGCGTCTCCCGAGGAGCGGGAGATGCGAAAAGCTGTTAAAGTCCCCGGAAGTAAGGGGGAGGGGCTGTCCGTCCTCACGAAGCCCCGCTGGTCTCTTGGTGCACGAGTCCTTGCCTGTTCTGCCCCGCTGCTGGCCACACAAAGTGAAGGGCAAAGCGTGTCCTGCGGAGCGGGAGACGCAAGAAGCTGTTAAAGCCCCCGGTAGTAAGGGGGAGGGGCTGTCTGTCCTCTCGAAGCCCCGCTGGTCTCTGGGAGCACGAGTCCTTGCCTGTTCTGCCCTGCTGCTGGCCACACAAAGTGAAGGGCGAAGTGTCTCCAGCGGAGCGGAAGACGCGAGAAGCTGTTAAAGTCCCCGGTACTAAGGGGGAGGGGCTGTCCGTCCACTCGAAGCCCCGCTGGTCTCTGGGTGCACGAGTCCTTGCCTGTTCTGCACCACTGCTGGACACACAAAGTGAAGGGCAAAGCGTCTTTCTGCGGAGCGGGAGACGCAAGAAGCTGTTGAAGCCCCCGGTAGTAAGGGGGAGGGGCTGCCCGTCCTCTCGAAGCCCCGCTGGTCTCTGGGTGCACGAGTCCTTGCCTGTTCTGCCCTGCTGCTGGCCACACAAAGTGAAGGGCGAAGCGTCTCCCGCGAGAAGCCGTTAAAGTCCCCGGTAGTAAGGGGGAGGGGCTGTCCGTCCTCTCAAAGCCCCGCTGGTCTCTGGGTGCACGAGTCCTTGCCTGTTCTGCCCTGCTGCTGGCCACACAAAGTGAAGGGCAAAGCGTCTCCTGCGGAGCGGGAGACGCAAGAAGCTGTTAAAGCCCCCGGTAGTAGGGGGAGGGGCTGTCAGTCCTGTCGAAGCCCCGCTGGTCTCTGGGTGCACGAGTCCTTGCCTGTTCTGCCCCGCTGCTGGCCACACAAAGTGAAGGGCGAAGTGTCTCCCACGGAGCGGGAGACGCGAGAAGCTGTTAAAGTCCCCGGTAGTAAGGGGGAGGGGCTGTCCGTCCTCTCAAAGCCCTGCTGGTCTCTAGGTGCACGAGTCTGTGCCTGTTCTGCCCCACTGCTGGCCACACAAAGTGAAGGGCAAAGCGTCTCCTGCAGAGCGGGAGATGCAAGGAGCTGTTAAAGCCCCCGGTAGTAAGGGGGAGGGGCTGTCTGTCTTCTCGAAGCCCCGCTGGTCTCTGGGAGCACGAGTCCTTGCCTGTTCACAGAATGGACAGAGCATACACCACTTCCACTCCCTTACTCGTTAAAAGAGACTCAGTATGAATACCTTTTATTAACATTTTGTCTAGAAAGTCAACTTAACTTTTCTTGTTACAATTTTGCAATGTTATTTACTGTAATCTAAATATGGTTCGCACTGTGTTTATCTCTCTATTTCGCTCTCTCTTTCAGGACTCTTCCCTTTTTCTTTTCCTCCTTTTCTTATTCTTCTCTCTTCTTTTCCTCTTCTTCTCCTTCTCCTTTCTCTTTCTTCCCAAACTTTTTTCTAAAAATGCATTTTCAGTTAGTACAATTTTATTTCATAAGGATATTGAGTAACATTGCTTTTCTTCTATGATCCAAGGTATCACATTTCCTGCTTTTACTAGAGTTTGTACTGATGTTTTACATTGTTTTATAAAGCATTTTAAACTAAAAAAAAGGAAATCGTCTATTGCCACCATATAGCCACAGTTGGTGCAGTTTGCTTCTTAGTGCTTGATTTTCTCAACCTCTTAAAAATGTCATAACTCTGGTTCCAGTAATTGGATTTTTGTCATATTGGTGTCAACTTTTTTGAAAATGTAACTCTATTTTTCTGAATTAGTCGGGGTTTTTTTGCGATGTGTTTTTATTTTATTACTTCTTGTGTGCTGCATAAATACTTTACACATTGCCTCTAAGTTAAGCCGGCTTTTGTGCCAAGCTGCCAGAGGGGCTTTGGGGCTTCCTTGTGTTTCACCCTGACAACAATTGTGGTTGCTGCTTGAGTAGGATTCTTCCTCCCTCAACAGTAACCCAACTTTCCACATCTACAAAATGTACTAGTAACTGGGCTCAAGTTATCTGCAGAAGCATCACCAATACCCCACGCCATCACAGCTTTCCAGTTTATAAATCCTTGTTTCACCTGCTACCCAAAGCACAGACAGCAAATGTGTGGGGAGTCCCTTGGTGCACGAACGCTAGTGCCGGGAACACTCGCAAATAATTCATAAGGACAAAATCAAAATTGTATGCTAATTTGAAATCTCTGGAAGACTGAACTGCTATGAACTTAATTTGACTGAGCACTTGCAGCAGAATGCTGTCCTCTGCAGTAAGTCAAACATGTGCCCCTCCCTCACACAGTAAAGCAAACTTCCATTAATATAGCCTGTCGTCCCTTGGTTAAATATAACTTGCTATTTCCCATTACACGTCAAAAAACGTGTAATTGCATGATGTAAGAGTGAAATTACTAACTAGAAACAGTAATTACTGCCTCAGTATTCCTTGGCCCCATTCATGGCGTAACTCGTAATGAGCTTCTCATAGTAAAATATCACACTGTGGGATTTGTGTTTTGATTGGAGCATTGCATAGTAAACAACAACGTTTGATACATGCTTGCCCACATGATATTGCTTTATCTTATATACAGCTTTTCTATTGCAAAGATTAATTATAAACGTTTATGACTTAATGCACTAAAAAATAGTATTACATTGCGAATCTAGCACATAAATGATTGTACTATTGTTGATTTTAGGTTCCCTCAAGAACTGAACATGGGAAAAGTAAGTGCTGAAGTCATGTGGAATCTGTTTGCCCTGGATATGAAGTACGCCTTGGAAGGTAATTAGTGTAACCTTTACGTTTAATAAGCAAAAGAGCCCACCGAAATCCCTTGAAGGAAGTATGAAGTGTCTTGAGCGATTACCGTTCCCGAATGTTCACTTGCGTTTGATGCAAGGCCTTTATGATTATTAGAATGACCATAAAGTATTGTACAGCATCTCTGAGGAAGGGAATTTGGTGAAATACGTCCTTGCAAATCATCAACCAAACTACTGACTTGCACTAATTTAATGTGAGTGCATTATGTTTTTAAGAAGTCCAGACATGGCACAGCCATTTGGTAGCTGTAGCCTGTACCCTAGGCCACATGACTTGATATAGTTGTCAGTTGGTCTTGTTGTGTATTGCTCACAGACAGTAAGACAAAGGGGGAATAGGTGTTGGCAGGGAGGGCAACTCTGTCTTGATAGAGTGACGGATGGGTCACCAACCACATTTGTACATCACAAAGCCTCTGACTCAGCACACTTAAAAAGGGTTTCACACTATTCGTGTGTGCCCCCTGACAAGGTGGGGCCAGGGCAGGGAGGCAGGAAGTTCTAAACATGATGTAGGGGGAGAGCTTTCAAAGCTTCTCCCACTTCAAGGTGGGCACCCGACGTAAGTAGTGGACCCTCAGACCAAACTCTTTAGATCATGTCTGGCCTGTGGACTCTGCCAGGAAGAAGGACTGCCCTGCTTGCTGACCTTGAACTGCTTTTTTGCCTAAGGCATGATGTTGCTGCACTAGCGAGTTATTTACGGGTTTATCATAATTACAATTAATATCATGATTATGATCATGATTATTTTTATTGCCTTCATATTTGAGAATCAAATCTGTTGAAACTTCACGCTTTAAGATAAAACAAAACTGTCATTGAAAAATAATTATGTTTAGGCACAGCAACAATCATTATGGAAGGTTAATATGCAGAGCTATTCTGCTTGTCTAGCATGCAGTCACATGGTTGGATTTATTCAACAAGTAGAAAATATTCTCATAGAAACTATAATTACCCATTTCTCTTCCAAGTCGAGGAAAAAATAAAGATACAATATGTGGGAGATTATACTACACGTCTTTGCGT
Organism: Lissotriton vulgaris; assembly: GCF_964263255.1. Classification (NCBI taxonomy): domain Eukaryota; kingdom Metazoa; phylum Chordata; class Amphibia; order Caudata; family Salamandridae; genus Lissotriton; species Lissotriton vulgaris. The sequence goes on from NC_141687.1 coordinate 2,089,099,763, forward strand.
GCTATGATGGAACTGCTTTTGATGGTTTTAATTACTTTAACGACCTCCACCTGCCGCCCTTATTTTTTCCCCGCTTCGTGCTTATCATCTACAGTGAATTACCCAGCTCAGTGCATGAAGCAAATTTCTCTACGCTGCACTGTTCCCTTTCCACTGTAAAATTCTTGACAGTTCAGGTTGCTCCTTTTGACCCGAAGGTCCCTATCACGAAAGGTAAACACTAAAAAGTATAGGATATGTTCACTACTCCGTGTTTTTTAAGTTAAACTAGTCGAAGAGTTTCAGCAGTGTTATTTCACCGCTACTCAATGGCTGTTTGAATTTCAAAGGGATTTTCCCCTTTTGGCTGAAGAAATTGCAATATTTGTTGACATATCCAAAAAATTACAGAGCGCAACCAAATGCAACTTAATAATAATAAAAAAAAGTGAAACATCATAGCAAAACAGATACAGCACCAGAACAAAAAAAATATTTTTCTGAACAAAACACTACAACTTGGCAATACCGGGTAGGAAGCGTGGCCTTACGAAACAAGAACACACACAGGTGACAGAGGAAGAGGATGTGGAGGAAGAAATGAGAGGGTGGCAGCCCATGGAAATATAAAGTAAGCAGGGAAAGGCAAAGGGGCAGGAGGAAGTAAAAAAAGGGCGGCGGCCTGGGCAAATATGGAGTATGAAGGGAAAGGCAAAGGGGCACGAGGACGTAATGAGAGGAGATGGCAAGCAGGGCAGCAGTTATCTCACAGGGTAAAGTAGAAGGGAGGAACACGTGTGCGTGGTCGGTGGCATGAAGCAGAGAGCGAGACACGGAGGGAGGTGGGAGCCAGTAGCAGATGTAGATAAAACATCCCACTTGCCTGAACCAATATGACATTGACAAAGTTTCCTGTCAATGACTGAAAGATGCTGGTGGAAACAAAGCCAGTGGTTGAGAAGGATGGAAGCAAAGCCCACTCCAAGTATACTGAAAGGAAAATATCTAATTGACAGCCATGCTGTAAACCCAAATCTAAAGGTGCTATATAAATATTATTATGCTTAAATGAATACTGTTTAATACCATTCAGTGAATTAATAATACTTATCACAACATTGTCATATATTCTTCTAAGAAATCTTATATTTTGGAAATGTTTCAGAAAGATAGAAAAATGTTTTATAATGTTAAATATAGCAAAACATCAGTATTAAATATGTGTTCCAGCAAGTGGCTCCCAAGCAGGAACAGAAAAAGGCTATAAACATTTACTTTTGTGTTTTGCGCACAGTCGAGCCAGAACAATGTCCATACCAGACAAATCCACAAGAAGGGGTGTCGACCTTCATGTTGTAAAAGCAATACAGTGAGGTTAGCATTGGCTAAATATGAAAAGACAAGTTGGAATGTTGAATCAGTCGGATGACAAAGAAGTCAGTTGTGGTCATGAACTTGTGCAATCAACATAGATTTGCTGTTGACAATATGCATGCTGTTCTGTGGGAAAGAGAACTTATGCTAATGATGTGCTCCTACAGTGCCCAAAGGTAAACGCTCCTAGTGGCTTGAGGTTGTATCACAGAAAGTGAGCATTGGGATATTAAGTTAGAATACAGTATCTACCACAGTTCGGTTTGGATGTTTCATAAGTAGCTGAAGAGCTGGAGAAGTGTTATTTTTGCAGCTTAGTCGCTAGTAAATGGTTGTTTGTCACAAGAACTTTCAAGTTGTTTGCTGCTTTTGGCTGGAAATGTAGCATCATTTGTTGGCACAGACAAAGTAAACAGAACATAACATATTAACATACACAAAACAACACATAACGCAATAAAAAGGTCAAAACAGTCCACAACAAAACAACTACAATACAACACAACTTCACATTGCAGTAATGCAGCACCAAACCGAGCAGCAGTAAAAACAACAGAGTACTTTACCAGCACAACCAAATACCACACAATAATTATGCACATTTGTGTCCCATATTATCACCTCTAAAATTCTGCTTTAATAACATGGCGGTGAAAGGTATTTGCACTAAGCACTGTCTTAACTTTTACCAAGGGCACAATCAGCACCAGTTTGAAATGCTTTGTGATCTGGCCAAGAGATCTAAATTAGGATTGCCTTGGAAGGAAGATGCTCTTTGGTGTAAACTTCGTGAAGCAGCTAAGAGTGGTCGAACTAAGACCTTTTGGTCATTAATCGGGGAGGTTTGTGGGGTGAGATCCAGACCTTCTCCGATATCAATAAATGAGCAGACTTGGGTAGATTTTGTTCAGGGTCTATATAGTAGTAATGGTGAGGAGTTTGATCTTAATAAATTGCAGGAAGATTTATTTCCTTATGATCCTCCTTCCGAATTAGATATTGAAGCCGCAATTAAAGCTCTCCGTTCGTCCGGTGCCTTAGGCCCAGATGAAATTCCAATTTCAGTATTGAAAACTCATAGTGCCTTATGGGGGAAAATTCTATACCCTGTTTTTAAAGCTTGTTATAATAATGGCATTGTTCCACACTCTTGGAAAGGGAGCTTGTTAATCCCTATCTACAAAAAGGGCGCCAGGGATTCACCTGAAAATTATAGACAAATAGCTCTCCTAGACGCTATAGGCAAGGTCTTCACCAAATGTCTATTGAATTCTATAAATGACTGGGTGACCATGTCCGCAATTCTCCCACTAGAGCAGACTGGCTTTAGAAAACAACACGGTACCTTAGATAATTCTACCGCTCTCCAAATCTTGATCGAAAAATATGTCACAGTCCGTAGAGGAGGTATTTATGGAGCATTTATTGACTTCTCTACGGCCTTTGATAAGGTGGAAAGAGTCTTGCTTTGGAGTAAGCTAATAAAGTTAGGAATGCCCCCGAGCTTATTGAAACTAGTTATCGCACTCCATACAGACACCTGGTGCAGAGTTCTAATGGGTGGTGATAGAGGACTTTCCAGGATAATACCTACCAATAATGGGCTTAAACAGGGCTGCCTGTTGGCGCCCCTGTTATTTTCCCTATACATTGCTGATTTACCTAAAGCCATATTATCTACGAGCAATGGTATTGCCCCTGTATTAGGGGGATCACCCATTGCATGCTTAATGTATGCCGACGATATTTTAATTCTGGATCTCACCCCAAAGGGTCTGAATAATCGTTTAAAAAGTTTGAACTCCTACTCCGAGGCCCACTTTTTAAAAATTAATACCTCAAAAAGTAAAATAATGTGCTTCTGTGGAAGGAGAAAACCTAAATACATCGATTATTACTGGTCTGTCGGGGGTGAAAGACTAGAAGTAGTTAAATCCTACCCCTTTCTTGGGAAGATAGTCACGAGTAATCTATCAGAAAAAACCCATACAGAGAAAAATGGTAGGAAAGCTCTCGCTCAAGGGAAGAGTCTTATCTCCTTATACAAAGCGACAGATCGGAGGCATTTTTCCATATTGCTCGAAGTCTATCGGGCAAAAATCCCTGCATCTCTAATCTACGGACTGGAAATAGTGGACATGGCATGCTGGAAATTCTTGGATTCTATTGAAGGAAGAATTCTTCGTAATTTAGCCTCTGTAAATACTGCAAGCTCTACGTCTTCGTTAAGACAAGAATTTGGTTTGCGTAGTGCACGGTCCCAGGCAGTAGCGAGTGTGGTGCGATGGGTTTTTAATATTGCTGAAGGAAAGACAGGCACCCTGAGGTTTCTAATAAAAAATGAGTTGTTGGGTTCCTATAATGTTTACTCCTCTATTGTAAGGAACTTCAGACAGGCAATTTCTTTATTACAGATAGATGAACAAAGTCTTTTTACACTATCAGCTTCCCAACTAAAGTTATCTTTAAAGACCTTGTCTTGGGAGTTGAGTTTTAGAGCTGACAGTACGATCCGAAAATCTAAGAGAGGAATGTTCCCCCTAGGTAACTCTTGTGAAATTAAAAAACTTCAACCATATTTAGGTTGGAATCCTCCTCATGCAGTTAGGCGATTTATTTTTTTGTTGAGATATGATTTACTTCCATTGAATTGTTTATTGTTTAAATGGCATGGTGGTACAGATATCTGTGATCTTTGTAAACTTTATTCCCAGGATTTATACCATGTTGTTTTTGTTTGCCCAGCCCTTATGGTACACAGACGTAAATGGTTAAAACCTTTGTGTTTTCAGCTGGGTATTTTTACTGCTTATGATTTCATTGTAGCTATGTTTAATCCCCCGAACGATATGTTTTGCTTTAAATTGTTCTCTTTCTTTAAATGTTTTTTAACATTGTATTGACATTTCTATTTAATTATGTAATTAATGTTGTTTTTTCTTTTTATTGATAAACTGTTATGTGGATCTCGATAGAGTTCCGTTATCATAAAAAATAAAACTTGAAACTTGATTGCCTTGGCTAACCTGCTTGGGGCAGCGCATGAGCCTTTAGTTCAGAAATAAATAACTTAGATGTTCACACCATGTGTGAGTAAAAAGTAAAAGGTTAAAGTAACTATTAACATGAAACATGTTTAAAATTATAGAAACTTGGCAGTGGGTTAAATATATAAAAAAAAAGAAAAATGCCACTAATCTATTTATATAGGATTTAAGAATTCCTGTTGCATTTCCTTTGCTATAGATGTTCAGAAAACTCTACATGACACAGAGTCTCTGCAGTGGGAGACAGATGTTAGTCAGAATCCAAATAATATTTTTTCATCTGATGCAGTATTCTTCAATGCACTTTCTGGAGACCAAACCATGTAATACAATGTGTGAATTTGTAAGACCTTCTAGAAGTATGTGCACGTGGGTTTTTCAACTGGGCTAAATTTAATGCATTACACAGCTTTAAAATCTGAATAAACAGGAGATCGAAGTTATCTTGATATCATGCAATACATTATAGCGCTAGAGTCTGGCCTAGTGGGCTCTACCGGCCATTAAAGCCCAGGGACGGACTGGGAACCAAAACTGGCCCTGCAAAGAGCTCAGCCGGCCCCCTGGGAGCGGCCGAGCTGTTTGCCAAGGCCAGTTTCGGACAATTTTGTTACAGGGGCCGATTTTGCAGCTATGCTGCAAAAACGGCCCTGTTAAAGCCTTTCTCCAGCAAGGGAGCAGGTCTTTAAAGGCCGGGAAGGCCCAATAGGAGGGCTATAAGACTATTAAAACATTCCGCCCCAGAGGGCAGAATGTTCTTATTGGTGATAACAAAGGCCTCTTAGACTCTGAGCGGATTTAACCCCTTCGATGCTCATGACAGAATGGTTCAGTCATGAGCATCGGTTGAGCTGTGCTCATGACGGAACCGTTCCGTATGGTAATGTTCATGGTGATGTTTATGGTCAGTTTCTGGGTGCAGCAAGTTTAAGTTAAGGTTTATGGTTAGACTTATGGTTGGGTTTAGGGTTAAAGTAAATTTGAGACAGGGTAGAGTAATGTTAAGGTGTAGTGCTAAGATTATTAATATTAGCGTTGATTAAAATTTAGGGTTAGGTTCAGGGTACGTTTTAAATTTAGAGCTATGGATAGGGAAGGGTATGCTAATGTTGGAATTACTGTTACATTTACAGTTAAACTCAAGGTCATGAAAATGAATAGTTGTAGCATTGTGTATAGGGTTAAAGTCACTGAAGATAAAATTCCAAAATATCAGTGTTGATGTAGTGTCTAACTATATGATAGAATGGTCGATGTAGTGACCTCTGAGTATAGGTAACTCAATGTTGTTGTATTTTATATGAAGATATACAACCCTGAATGCTAATATTTTCATGGAGGCTTGTAAACAAATTCACTTTAACTCGTTATGCCACTTTCACCAGGTTATCCACAAATGCATTCAACTGTCTCAGCTTTCAGATTGTAAACTACAACCACTGTTTCCTTTTTGAATTTAAGCTGTGTTGTTAGGTAAGCTTAGGTATATATTTTTTGAAGCATTTACTTATTTCAATAGAATGATTGTTACACACCTCTCCAATGTTAACTTTCAAATCAGACAATGTATCTTTCTACAGCAATAGACGTTTATTTGCTAGTGAACCAATATCTGCTACCTGTTACGTGCATACCTCATTCCAGGCAATCTAGAATAGTCCATGGAGAGAGCTCTTAATTCATACGCACAGTGAATGATGCGATATTCTGCACTGCTGCTAATGGAAGGGAGGCAATGTTGAGGATCTGACTGCAAGTTGAACTGCTGTTGTAATTTGATTAAAATGAGCGGATATTTGGGGTAACATGACATCTTTTGTGCGCACTACAGTGTCAATTCACAAACACATTTATGAGTATGGGAAGTCGTACCTCATGAGTACTCGTTTACCTATTCTTACAAAGCTCTAGGAATTAGGCTCAAAACTCCTTATTAGTCAAAGCCCTTAATTTTATACTAATCATATACAAATAAACTAGGTTGAGGGCCAATTCACAAGGATGTGCTAGAGTATGCAAAATAGTGCTACAGACGAACTATTTTACGTACTCTAAAAAGCCAATAACAGTCAGTGGCTGGGAAAATGAGTTGGAAATCACAGCACAGAGTGGATTTCAAACTTGTCTTTGGAGGTTTTGAGCAGCCAGTGATCATTAGGTGGTGTAAAAACTCTCAAGGACATTGGCACCAGCCTTCTGTTTTGGCGGAAAAGGTTTGATCTAGGTGGTGGGCAGAAGTGCCTCTTAAGTAGTTCCTGCACGAGGACCCAACCCTCCGAACAGAGTGAAATCTTTTTTGAAGTTTGTAGATCTGAAACTGAAGTTAATTTCAGCATAACGTATCATTGTAAAAATACAATTGTCCTTTCATTGGCCATGCAAAAGAGATTTGCATCTTTAGGGTCGCTGCACTACAAACACTCTGGAGTGCCAATAGATAATTTTATCTTTGCTTTTCAATTTTCTCTAATTAGTGTGTGCTACTCAATAGCACATAAGCTGTCGTTTTACAAGGTCAGCATTTCTAAATTCAGCACCATGTTGCACAAGAATAGACGCAATTAGTTCTTTTCAAGTTTTTATGGGAATGCAGTTGGCAGTGTTTTAATAGAATGACTTAGAAAGCAAATGAGCTTACAATAACACACTAATGACTTTAGCTTGATGTGAGTCAGAAAAAGAGAACCTGGATTTATTTGCTTGATTTCTAGTTACCTTTCTATGTTCCTAACTTAATTATAGTAAAACACCAATCCTACTGCAGTGACTTCAGATTGTTTTAACTCTGTCGATATGTTTCTGCTTTGTTTAACTCGGCTATGTGGACTCATCATTACTTCAGATTTGCATATTAACATTTAAAAAAGAAATAAAATATATATAAATATGCAAACAGAAGCAGAGACCTCTGGGTAGTTCTCAAGTTTAGGTGGAAAGCAACTCCTGTATAGAGCACTCTCAACACCAGCGACACTCTAGATCTGCTCACCTCAAATGTCTGCTTTTCTATCAAAGTCTTTAAGCATCGCATTAGCACAGTGCCATCCATGCCGAGATAGACAAGGACAAAGTCTTTTGCCATTTCTACAGCAAAGTCTTTAAGCATAGGACAAGCACAGTGCTGCCCTTGCCGAGCTGTAAAATGACAAAGGCCATCTACCACTCCAGGTACAGTATCACAACCTTGAATTGGTAAAATACCAACCAAGCCAACCTGAAATGAGCAAAAGCAACCCCTGACACAGTGTTTCGCTCTAACTAGTGCTCTTCAGAGAGGTATAGCTTTGTCCAGACACAAGGGAGCACTCAGTACAAGCCAAAAGAAAACCCTTTCAGGCACAGAGTGACAAATGAATTATGCAAAAAAGAAGCAGAGAACTCTGGGTAGTTCTCAAGTTTAGGTGGAAAGCAGCTCCTGTATAGAGCACTCTCAACAACAGCGACACTCTAGATCTGCTCACCTCAAATGTCTGCTTTTCTATCAAAGTCTTTAAGCATCGCATTAGCACAGTGCCATCCACGCCGAGATAGAGAGGGACTACGTCTTTTGCCATATCTACAGCAAAGCCTAAAAGTCTAAAAGCAAACTGTCAACACCAGCGACACTCTAGTTCTGCTTACAAATTCTTGGTATCTAACAGATTCCATTCTACAATTAGTTGACAGCAGACTAAGCTTAGTTGTTTTCATTCTGTCACACTGCACTGAGTTAACAACCTGCACTCTGGTATCATTACATACCTGCACATGAAAAGACATGAAATGACATTATGGCATTAACCATACACACAGAGCCACTGAGTTTAATATGCTATTGAGGTTAATCAAAAGGAGACCAGCTGAGTAAGAGGGGGTTTTATTTAACCAAAATAATTAATTTTAGTTCAAATGACTCAAGCATGTTTTGTCAGGGGGTAGTGGCACCTTGTGAGTGTGCTCATGAAGCCCTCACCCACCAACCTAGTTGGTGGCATGCTTCATCATCGGGCCCACCCAGTGACACCTAGGGTGTCCGGGGTGTGCTTCGACGCCTGATTACAGGGGAGCAGGTATGTCGCTGTGTGTGCGGTGAAGAGTGTTATGAAAATTGGATTAAAACGGCTTGGCGGGGGTCCCAGTACCCGAAGGTGAATAAGACTTTAATACCTGGGCCACCGTCAGTGGTTAAAAATAAGGCTGTGGGATGTTAGAGGCGAGTTAGGACCTCCCACATCCTTGGTAGGTCAACATGTTTCAGCCAGTGCCTTATGAGTATGCTGGCTTTCTTCAGGACGAATTAAAATTATGTGTGTGTAATTAAAACTAGTGAGTGTGTAATTCAGACTATCTGTATACACGCCCTAAAGTGTTTTTCTATGTGTGAGAGGGGGATTCCCTTCTCAAAACACGATAGTTTAAGCAATATTCTGCTTCATGGTTGTGAAGGGGCTAGGGTTGGCCAGAACTTCTGGGCAGAGCCTGCTTTGGACCTGTAGTGCCTCCTTCGCAGAACCGGTTTAATATGCTATTACCATTGTTGAGGGAGTGGAAAAGCGTCATTCATTACCCATTCAACCCATTTGATACATCAGGTCTTGTAAGTGATAATCTTTCCTTATAGTATAGTGTAAAATGGCAATAGATGGCTTCTTGCACTGCTGATGACGTCACATATTACATCACTCATGACATGGTCAGTGACATCACTCATTACATCACTCATGACATCTCAAATGACATCCCTGATCACCTTGCATACTCGGGGTCCCTGGGGGCCAACTAGCCCACCTGGAACCTCCAGTATGCCCCAGGGGGCTGTATTGCAGAGAGGTGTAATGAGGCTACACCCTTTTATACACCTCTCTGCAACGCAGCCCCGGGCACATTTGCAGGGGGGGAACTAATTCCCCTTGCATACTGGGGGTCCCTGGGAGGCAACTAGCCCACCAAGAGCCTCCAGTATGCGCCAGGGGGCTGGGTTGCTTTGCCCCGGAGGGTGGCGGTCCCCAGGGTAGTGTGGGGGGGATTGGGCACCCCCCACATTTCTTTATCACTATGCCCCTACAATTTGGTCCCCCTGGGGGGTAATTTTTAAATAAACATACCGGGTTTTTAAAAAAACACATTTTTGGCCTTGGGGGTCCTTGTGGGACCCATGAGCAGGCCTAGGGGGTCGGGGTGTTTCTACCCTGCCCCCTTTTTGTGTTCTATTTCTATTTTTCTATTTTTTACTACCTTTTAATTCACTTTGCACTGATAGACACTATTCACTTTTTTCAAGTTTAGCACAAGCACTTTAGAATAATCAGGTCCAGACACTATATTAGACTAAAACTGATGCAAGGTAAACTAACTGAGCATGGAATCGGAGTAGACAATGTATGGTTAAACATTATGGTATACTAACATGATGGGAAAATAGTTGAAAAAGTATATAGTCACCGGGACGCAGATGTACATATATGATACTATTTATATGAAAAAGTATTTTTATAGATATATTTATATACATTTATGTATTTATTTAATTTTGGAATGTTCCATTATTTATTTATAATTATATGTATACCGCCTGATGAATTAGGTTATTTTAAAGCCTAATATGTACATCTAGATTACTGAGCATTTATGCCCTTATGACGGTTTATACATTGAGGATTTTTTTTGTATATGACATATATTGGAGATGAAATTTTTGCAAATATTAGTTTGTTGAGATCGCCATTAATGCAGCAAGGTTCCGAAATGTTATCGCATAATTAAGCGCATTTATGCAGAAATTGGACATGTTTTAAGCTAACATCAAATTTTATGTCTACAAACCAAAGATCAAATTATGAAATGTTTATATTTATGATTGTTGGTATGTAGGACCCGTATTTGCACATTATGTTTGCACTTTAAATGTCACGTGATAGATGTTTAACCAATGAAAATATGTGTTGGTTTAAAAGGAACGAAAAAATGAAAAGAAAAAAAGTGATAACCTATATAAAGGAATGCCATTGGTAGTAGGGAGATTCAGAAAAGGGGGTGGTGATGAACAGAGTGTCTGAATTAAGCAGATCACTCTTACCCAGTCCAAAGATCAGGGCTTGATCCATCTCCGTTATTTAGCTCACTGCACCATCCCAACTCAGAACCTGGCTCTATGCAAATCAGTCTGTCCCTGGCCCAGTGCATCATGAGAACAGGGCAGACTAAACAACCAAGCTAATTCTTCAACAGAAAGGAGACAAGCTTCCGGGGACCGGTTTCTGGCATTTCAGCCGTCGTCGGCCCGGCTTGCTTGAATCCTGATGGTGCAGTGAGCAAGGGACTCATGTCTGAGTATACCCTGCCACACCTATAGTGGCCAAAAACGATTCAGAAAAGGGGGTGGTGATGAACAGAGTGTCTGAATTAAGCAGACCACTCTTACCCAGTCCAAAGATCAGTGCTTGATCCATCACCGTTATTTAGCTCACTGCACCATCCCAGCTCAGAACCTGGCTCTATGCAAATCAGTCTGTCCCTGGCCCAGTGCATCATGAGAACAGGGCAGACTAAACTACCAAGCCAATTCTTCACCAGAAAGGAGACAAGCTTCCGGGGACCTGTTTCTGGCATTTCAGCCGTCGTCGGCCCGGCTTGCTTCAATCCTGATGGTGCAGTGAGCAAGGGACTCATGTCTGAGTATACCTTGCCACACCTATAGTGGCCAAAAACGATTCAGAAAAGGGGGTGGTGATGAACAGAGTGTCTGAATTAAGCAGACCACTCTTACCCAGTCCAAAGATCAGGGCTTGATCCATCACCGTTATTTAGCTCACTGCACCATCCCAGCTCAGAACCTGGCTCTATGCAAATCAGTCTGTCCCTTGCCCAGTGCATCATGAGAACAGGGCAGACTAAACTACCAAGCCAATTCTTCACCAGAAAGGAGACAAGCTTCCGGGGACCGGTTTCTGGCATTTCAGCCGTCGTCGGTCCGGCTTGCTTGAATCCTGATGGTGCAGTGAGGAAGGGACTCATGTCTGAGTATACCCTGCCACACCTATAGTGGCCAAAAACGATTGAGAAAAGGGGGTGGTGATGAACAGAGTGGGTGGTGCAATGAGCAAGGGACTCACATCTGAGTATACCCTTCCACACTTAGGGTGGAAAAAATATTTAACAACAAGGGGTGGTGATGGACAGAGTTTCTGAATTAAGCAGAGTACTCTCACCCAGTCAAGAGATATGAAACACCATACTCAGCTCGCGCTTCTAAAATACATTTTATTCGAGAAGAGGGCGTCATCCTCCCTAAGTGGGTGGAGTTACGATGCCAGGACTGAGTATGGTGTTTTCCTCTGCAGTCCATGAATAAGGGGCGGGTTTTTGGCCCCGAAACGCGTCGGACATTCAGTTAATCAAGAGGGAGTCTGTTATTCTTTGTTTGGGAGCCATAAAGAAACCGGATGGTATAATTATATAATAGCTACTGGCGGTCGCCAGTAGGTAGTTATAGTTAGGACCTTTTTTTCATAGGAAATCCGCAACATTCTATTCCCAATAACTTTGGCGCCGGTTGACGAATGTTCGCACTCTTTTTAAAACTTTTGGCCAGCTCCAGTCCGCTCCTATCCTGTGGATAGTCTCGGGGTGATTCGTCAAGCGGGTAACAAGAAAAAAGGGGGGTCCCAAAACGTGTTTTCAACATGCAATTTTACATAGGAACCTTTAGTCGCTGATACAACCCGAACTGCTGGATGGAATTACACCAAATTTGGCAAAAAGGTAGCCCTTGGTTCAGAATCATGCCTCTTTGTTAAAAGGTGTAAATCTGTTCGGCAGTTGCTGAGAAAATCAAAAGTAAAATCATATATATATCTATGGCCACTCAGGATCTGCACACTCTCCTTATGACAAGCTGTATGCTAATTGGCTGTCAACACTCCAAACCAGGAAGTGTTGGCAGCCATCTTGTGCCTTGGTAGAACTGAGGCACAAGAAAACAAAGGAAAATATGCGCAAAGCAAAAAAAGGGGGCAGGGTAGAAACACCCTGACCCCTGGGCCTGCTCAGGGGGTCCTACAAGGACCCCCAAGGCCCAAAAAAATGTTGTTTAAAAAAAAATGCCAAGATCCGGTCTGCGGATCATGCTGATGAAAAAAAAGAAGCACTGTCTCCTGCACTTTGCTGGTAATTAGCCCTGGTGGGGCCAAGTCCCGGGGGAATGATAAAAAAAACTGTGGGGGGCCCCGTCCCCCCCACACAGCCCCGGAGACCATCGTCCCCTGGGGCAAAGCATTAATAGTTGCGGGGGGCACATGGCCCCCATGCAGCCCTGGGGACAGCCACTTGCGGGGCTTCTTAATGTAATGATGGGGGCCTCTAAGGCCCCCCCAAGTGCCGGGGACAAAAAGGCAAAAAGGTAGGCCTTGGTTCAGAAAGAGCCCCTTTTCTAAATGGTGTAAATCCATGCAGTAGTTGTTGAGATATTAAAGGAAAAAAATATATATATATCTGGATGGAGCCTAACTCCCCGGGCATGAGCTTGGCTCAAATTGGCTGCTAACACTTCAAACCAGAGAGTGTTGGCAGCCATCTTATGCCTTGCATCGAGCAGCTCATACAATTGCCACTCATTGAGTCACCTTGCAAAGTAAATTGTGCCTCAGTGAGGTATCTCTCTTCTTAAAAATGTGCTTTGCATTTTATTAATATAGCTAGCGCACCACAAGTGCTGCCTGTACTTGTCAATCTGGACGTGCACAGATGGGCCAACACCCGCATAAGCAGGCGCTCCATTCACAACGCCTTGAGTCTTCCGCAGCCGGACGGGCAAGCGTTAAAAGAGCTACTCAAGAGCGGTAAACTGATCCCTGAAAGTTGACAGGAAGAAGGCAGAAGCGCTGACGGGAGCCTGCGAGGAGGAGTGCCCGAGCCGTGCCTTATCACACAACCTACCTTAAAGCCAAGAAGCCGCAGACACGAGGTTAGTGCGCAGGGCAGGGGGTGTGCGCGCCATGGCTTTTACACACCTGTCAGTTCCACTCTTTAGCTTGTGTTTTTCCTTAAGAGGATGAGCAAAGTAGGGCAACGGGTTCCAGAAGGTAAATGATTTGCCCAAGACCAAATCGTTTTAGTCAATTGGGTAGCCGGGAGTTGAAGGTTCTACATTGGGGAGCTGGGCTGGCCCAATGGCCAAGCACCTGTGCTTTTTTGAGTTAGAGACATCCAAAATGAATTCATATAACTTGGAATTTCTTCAAAAAATGTCTATGTCACAAGTCGGGAACAGTGAGTAGTGGATTGCCTCTCTCCGTTTACTGCGTGTGCTGTCTACATTTCACGCATTCACTTTATCCAATTTACATAGGAACTTTACGCACGTCAAACAAAGTCAAATCATAAACAAACAGATCTTCAGCTCTGCGCTGCTCCTCATGATGGGGGGCCCTTGGTGGGATTGCATCACGGTAGTTGAGGGATCCTCAGCTCACCTAGTGATGTCACTGACCATGTCATAAATGATGCAATATGTGACGTCATCAGCAGTGCATTGCGATATTGCGAGTTATAGTTAGCTCAACTACCTATAACAGCCGAGTTTCTCTGGTTTTGCATGAGTGAAATGTCCAACTAACTATATCGTTTCTGAAACCTATGGCTTTTTCAGTGAAAAAAAATATATATATATATATATATATATATATATATATATATATATATATATATATATATATATATATATATATATATATATATATATATATATATATATATATATATATATATATATATATATGTATATATAATTTGTCCAGTTCTCACCAATGTCTGCCGAACTCAGGATGGGTGCTTTCTCCATTGCACGAAGGTGGGAACTTGTGTAAAATATTTTTGAAAAAGGTATGGAGCACTCGTGGCGTTATTATAATATATTTATTTGCATCACCCTCCCAGACGCATTTTGGTTCATTCCCATCTTCAACGCTTGAAGTACATTTCACTTACAACACAGCACTTGTTTGGTTTAAAACTATGACCTGCATTGTGATTGGCTGTTGTCTGACCAATGGGAGGGCTGTGCAGGTCTTGATGAATCCCATTATTACAGCCACCATACCTACCCGGAGCTGGGGTGTCATCCACCATAGCACAATTGTTGTAAAAAATTGTTATCAAAAATTGAATGTCTCAATAACACCTATATCCCCCCATAGGCCCATTCATGGGAAAACCCCAGCACCTTTCAACCATTGCTAATCTCGCAGTTGGCACAGTTCCTCCATTTTTTATTGTCATACATAAGGCCCAAGTCGAGTGCTGCTTTCCAGCCCATATCCGTTTAAAAAATAAAATCTTTCATTTCGTTCCGGGAGTGTGATATTAGTGTAAATTAACTCACTGGTTCACTCAGTTGTCCAGTTACAGCTCGGTGCCATCTCCCCCCATTACTAATGGTATATTGATTTAATTCTGGGAGTACGATACAATTAGGATATTTTCTGATTTAATTGCCATTATTAAGCACACAGTTCTTGTTTCTCCTGAGGTTACAGATGCATATGTAATTCCTCCTCCCCGTTCAGCCCATTTGGTTTTTTGGTCCGGAATCATATAATCAGTCTTGATTCCAAACATTTCAATTTTGCTGTTCTGTCTCAGCCCCTCTCATTCATAGGTACTGTTGCCATGCCTCAGTATTTCATTTGCTGCCAGCTGTATCCGTAGTGTGTTAATGTGTTTTGTCATTGCATAGTTGATGTCATCATTCTGTACTGCTTGAATTTGTTCTAAAATTCTCTTTAGTTAACAAATACAGACAAGATGGCCGCCTGGTAGGAGCGCCGGTCCGGAGCTCCGGAGCTCCGGAGTGCTTGGGATCCAGTTTGTGGAGTTATCCATGTTAGCACGCACCACCCCCGGCAAAACAACCAAGTAACAAAAAGTAACTGGATCAAAGTGTGTAACTGATCGCAAAAGTGATCATATTATTGTGGCAAAATAAGTCCCTGCAGCAGGGATAGCTGGAACGCCTGCAGCCTCGGCGTAACCCAGGTCGACTGGACTTGAGCTGTGGCGTGTCACCGGAGGGGCCTGACACGCCTGGAGATCGCCGTCGCTTGCATTGAACCTGGCGGATGAATTGGTGACCACTGCAGCTCGCCGGAGCCCAGGACGGTGGGAGCTGAGCTGTGCCCGATCCGCCTTGGATAGTCGTCGGATCCATCGGGGACGCCTGGGAGGATCCTGTCGGGCAGCTGCACTCCTCTGACTTTTGTACGCGGAGATGCCCTGCCTACGGTCAACGGATCGGTGTAGCGGGGGGACGGGTGAACGGGGGCTGGCGCTGGCTGAGACGGCGCGGGTGAACGAGCGCTCTTCCCTCCCCCCCTCTTCAAGGACTCTTCCAGTGCGGTGCGGTCGGCGGCTGGAGCGGCTCCGGTGTGCCCAACCGAGCGGTGTCGCGAGGGACGGGTGAACGGGGGCTGGCGCTGGCTGAGCCGGCGCGGGTGAACGAGCGCTCCCCCTTGCCCCCTCCCAAGGATTCTTTCAGAGGGGAGCGGTCGGCGTCTGGAGCGGCTCCGGTGTGCCCTGTGGTGTGTCTTAAGTGGTGCTTCGACGGGAGGCCTTCCCCCCCCCCTCCTTCCAGCGGTGCGGTGAGTACGGAACGGGGGGCATCTGGAACGGCTCCGGTGTGTCATTGTCTGGATGTTTGGGGCAGCGTTGTGGCGGGAGGCTTCCCCCCTCCCCCCTCCACCCTCACAGTGCCGGTATACCCTGTTTGCCTGTGTGTTGGGGGTAACCACTGCGCAACTAGGGATAAACCTGATGTGAGCAGCAGCGTCAGTGGTGACTTGTAAGGTAACTGCTCGCAGAGCTATTTACTCTATCACCCATGCAAGTCGTTTCATTCCCTGCCTGGAATACTGCACACAAAACTACTTGAACAGCTTCAGGGGCGACTCGAAGGGCTACTACTCACAATCCCATCATCTTAAATACTCATGCAGGTTTTTTAACTCTGTTTTTTACGCTTTTACTGGAATTTTAAACTGATATCTTTATGTGACTGGTATTTTTTGCGGGCTTTTCACTCTCCATTTGCTAATCTGGCTGGGGCCATAAAGCTGGAACCATAAATCGCCCACCTGCCCACCAGATGACCATGAAGCTACATACCAACGCGGTCAGGGAGCAGCAAAACAGAGATAAGCCATCATCCAGCAGCATAGAAGCTGAACTCTGCTCTCCCCCTCAATCAACATGGAAGATGGACTAACTCGACATTCCCAGAGTAGAAAGGGAAACCAAACTCAGTAATCCCTACAATTTGGCTGCCATCTTAGACTGGTCTCTCTCCTTCTCTTTTTGTCGGCCATCTTGGACTAGTCTCTCTCACTACTTGCACACACCCTAAGAAATGGCCTCTTTAGGCTAACATTAATTAGCGAATGTCTGCCTTTATTGCAGTATCATACCTCCACTTGCTTTTAAATGCACCAATCGTTAGCTCATATAGCACCCTAAGAAATGGCCTTTTTAGACTATTATCAACTAGCGAATGTATGCCTTTTATTGCAGTATTATACTTCTACTTGTTTTTAATGCACCGATCGTTAGCTCATATTCCACCCTATGCATGGTTTACTTGATTGTACACCCTAAGAAATGGCCTCTTTAGGCTAATTTTACTTAGCGAATGTCTGCCTTTATTGCAGTATCATACTTCCACTTGCTTTTTATGCACCGATCGTTAGCTCATATAGCACCCTAAGAAATGGCCTTGTTAGACTATCATCAATTAACGAGTGTCTGCCTTTTATTGCAGTATCATACTTCTACTTGTTTATAATGCACTGATCGTTAGCTCATATAGCACCCCAAGACATGGCCTCTTTAGACTATTATCAACTAGCGAATGTATGCCTTTTATTGCAGTATTATACTTCTACTTGTTAGCTCATATAGCACCCTAAGAAATGGCCTTTTTAGACTATTATTAATTATCGAGTATCTGCCTTTTATTGCAGTATTATACTTCTACTTGTCTATAATGCACTGATCGTTAGCTCATATAGCACCCTAAGAAATGACCTCTTTAGACTATTATCAACTAGCCAATGTATGCCTTTTATTGCAGTATTATACCTCACTTGTTTCTAATGCACCGATCGTTAGCTCATATTGCACCCTATGCATGGGTTACTTGATTATACTGTTTGTTTCCTCTGATTTACCTGTTTGACTATGTACTGTTTGCTCCTCTGATTTACCTATCTGACTATGCTCACTCATGTTCCCCTTCAGTGTAAAGCGCTCTGATATCCACAAGGATCTTGTCCGCGCTATATAAAACTTTCAAATAAATAAATAAATAAATAAAATGGTACTTCCTGTGTATCTTAAGCAGCATTGCATTCAAGCATGTAGACTGCATATGTTGTTTAACATGTTAACCTTCTCATTGATAAAGACATTTCTTTTTTTTTTTTTGTTCAAAATGATTTTATTGAATTTTTGCAGATAAAAAAGACAAAGATACATACAGAAAACTACAAGTCATATCATTAAATTACATACAAGTGAGCAAGAACAATCATAAATAAGCAGTCATAAAAAAGTACAAATCAAAGTACAATCGTCAACCAAAGGATAACCAAAATCAGGAAGGGAAGGAAGGAGGCGAAGGGAAGAAGGGAAAGGGGAAAAGACATTTCATAGCATAATAAATTAAATAAATAGAGTTACCAACACTAAGCTAAAAAACAGTATAATAATTAATAAATAAGACAGCAACAGTGAAAAAACATGAATCATAACTTTAAATAAGAATCAATAGGAGACCAAAATGATTGAAAATGCATAGAAATATGATTAACACCTTGTAATGATAATTGAGCACCTCTTCTTGTAAAGATAATCCAAGATCACCAAGCATGAACTGAAAGAGAAGTGGCATCCTTCCAACAAAAAGTAATTGATTTTAACGCAGCCGAAACCAAAAAATGAAATAACTTTTCTTCAGCATCTTCAAGAGGATGAATCAAAACAACTGATTTGCAAATTAATAAGTTATAAGAAAGCAGATCAGAAATAGGCAAAATTTTCAATATTACATTCCAAACTTCAGACAAAAATTTCATAATAATAGGACAATCAAATAACATGTGACGTAAATATCCAGGATGCAAATTACAGTGCCAACATAGGTCTGATGGTAATAATTTAGCATGAAATAAACGCAATGGAGTCCATAAAGAATTAAACATAATGTAAGCATTAGTTTGATAAAGTGAAACTGGTTA
This sequence comes from Lissotriton vulgaris, assembly GCF_964263255.1. NCBI lineage: Eukaryota > Metazoa > Chordata > Amphibia > Caudata > Salamandridae > Lissotriton > Lissotriton vulgaris. The sequence continues at coordinate 2,089,118,424 of NC_141687.1, forward strand.
CCACCCAGAAATACTATTGGTCCAAATTAATGACCATGAGTCAGCAGATTGGGAAATGGAAAGTTCAGTATTCCAAAAAGAGGACATTATATCAATATTAGAGCCTAATGAAGAGGTAAGTTTTTTATAAAATACAGAAACTGCTTTACGAGATACAGAAACAGTATTGAGGTAAATTAAAAAATCAGCTGAGGATATAGATGGGATACCAGTTGGGAAGGAATCTAAAATGGAGTTACAAAAAATTTATATTTTAACAAATCGAACTTTGGTAGATTAAAATTTAATTGGAGTTGAGCAAAGGAAATAAATGCACCATCTGAGAACACATCTTTAAGATAAAAAATGCCCTTGTCAATCCATGAAGACCAAAAGGAGACATTTCAATTTAATTTTATTAAAGCGCTGTGCCATACTGACAAATGCACCATAGAAAGCAAAGGAGAGGCAAAATTAGAGTCCAAATCAGTAAAAATTAATCTTGATGATTTGATTATGGACGAGAAATGTACAACCTTAGAGGAATGAGACATATTTGATATTTGATATTTGAGGGGGTATTTCTAAAGCGCAGCGTTCGCTCCGGAGGGAGCATCATGGCGCTGGAATTCCTGAAGGCCCAGTCGTGGTAGTAGTAGGAGGTTAGATGGCAGCTTTGGTGAAGTCGTCGGGAAGGTTAAAGATCCAAGTCTTTAGAAGTTTTCTGAAAGGTTTCTCAAGGGCTTGTTCTCTCAAGTATTTGGGCATGCTGTTCCAGGCTTTAATGGCCAGGAAGCTTAAAGTTTTTCCACCTTTCGTCTTCAAGTTGTACCTGGCGGGGGACATGAGGTTGTCCTGGGCAGAACGGAGAGATCGACTCGGGTTGTAGTGGGGGAAGCGTCTGGTTAGATATTTTGGACCAGTTGTGTTAAACGCCCGAAAGGCGATGGTAAGTATTTTGAAAAGTATTCTTTTGTGGAGGGGGAGCCAATGCAGGGATCTTAGAGCGGCGGAAACAGATGATTTTCGGGGCAATTTTAGGACCAGTCGGGCGGCCGTATGAAGAACACTTTGAAGTTTGGTCAGTGTGGACTTTTTTGTCCCTGCCAAGAGGCCGTTACAGTAATCTAGGCGTGAGATTATGAGGGCTACTGTTACTGTTTTCCTGGAGTCGAGTGGAAGAAAGTCGAAAAACTTTCTTAGCGATTTTATTATTCCAAAGCATCTGCCGGCAACATTCCTGGCGTGCTGGTCGAATGATAAATCAGAGTTGAATAGTACACCGAGGTTCCTGGCTGTTGTTACGGTCTGGGGAGGGGCGACAGAGTCATCCGGCCACCAGAGGGCTGGGCAGAAGGAGGTGTTCTTTCCGATGGGGAGGATCTCTGTTTTGCTAGAGTTACATCTGAGATGGTTAGTGTCCATATACATACATAGTTAACAAGGAGGGCAATGGGAAAGGTTTTGCAAGTGAGTTTTCATGATGAAACCAGATAGGAGGATTAATAATAGGTGAAATATTAAACCACAACGAACTCTGTTTTAAGATGACAGCCTTATGGTATAGATAAAAATCCGGTAGGGCAAAACCAACTTGGCATTTAGGAATCTTCAATTTTTTATAAGCAATACGAGGAGGTTTATTATTCCAAAGAAATTTAGACAATAGTTTATCAATACCATTATAAAATTTGAGCGGGAATTGAGTGGGTATCATTGCAAGGGAATACAAAATTTTAGGGGCAATATTCATTTTTATAGATTCCATTCTCCCCCACCAGGAAAGATGAAGGGAAGACCACTTAGAAGATTTCTGCTTAACATAATCAAATATAAAATCACAATTTAATTTCAACGTAGCATGCAAGGAGGATGAAAATAATATGCCCAGGTATTTCAACTTGCTTTTTTGCCAAACAATATCAGGTGAAGGTAACATATCGGGAGTACAAAGCATATTTAAAGGGAAAAATTCAGTTTTACTAACATTTAATGTATATCCTGATACAGCTGAATATTTGGAAATAATATCAAGCAAAAATGGAACAGACAAAGTAGGATTACTAATAAATAATAACACATCATCAGCATATGCTAAAGTTTTAACAGTAATATCTTTGATGGTGATACTCTGAATATCTTCACACTTACGTATGAGATTAAGAAAAGGTTCTATTCCCAATAAAAATAAGAGAGGGGAGAGGGGACATCCCTGACGTGTGCCTCTAAAAAGGGAAAATTGGTTAGAAATTTGGCTGTTAATAAACAATCGAGCAGTGAGAGGATAATATAAAGCTGAAACCATACAAATAAAAGAGGGGTCGAAATTAAAGGATAATAAAGTTTTAAATTAAAACTGCCAAAGGATTTTATCAAAGGCTTTTTCTGCATCTAAAGCCATAACACCAGCAGGGACAAGGAGTGTGGAACTTTGTTCAATGACATGTAATAACATTCTAGTATTGTTAGCGGAGTATCTATTCTTCATAAAAGCAGATTGATCAGGGTGAATAATGGAATGGAGCACAGGAGCTAATCTAGAGGCAAGGATTTTAGCATATTATTTACAGTCTTGATTAATTAAAGAAATGGGACGGTAATTAGAGACAAGGGTAGGGTCTTTATCAGGTTTGGGAAGTACAACAATTAAGGCTTCTGAAAAAGAGCCCAAAATGGTCCCTTGCGAAGCAATGTGTGAAAAAATTTGGTACAAATGAGGCAATAGATGAGATTGAAATTCCTAATAAAATTCAGCAGGAATGCCATCAGGACCAGGAGATTTATTTTTTGGGAGCGATTTGATGGCATTCAGGATTTCATCAGTAGTAATTGGTCTAACCCAAGTCTGTCAGAAGGAGAAATATGAGGTAAATTAGAAGTGTTTAAAAAAGCATCAATTATAGAATCATCACAGAGATCTGGTTTATTATATAAGGTAGAGTAGAAATGTAAACATTCCTGAACAATATCATTATGGGAAAGTGCAACTTTACCTTGAGGACCCAGAATGGAGGTAATTTGTGTTTTATCCCTTTTAATACGCAAGTAATTTGCGAGGAGTTTTCCAGACCTATTAGAATTAAAGCGGAATCTAGCATTGGATTTAGAGAGCTGGATCCCAGCCCTAGTACTAAGGATAGCATCAAATTCATATCTAAGTTTTTATAATTTAATTTTATATTGAGGATCACAGGAATAAACGTTCAAATGGGGCTATTTGCTTCTCAAGAAGTTTGATGTTAGAATTAAATAGTTTATTCTCATGTGCCATAATAGAAATTGTGCAACCTCTAATATAAGCTTTAAACGCATTCCATCGATTAACAATAGAGGTAGAGTCTTCTGGATTGAACATAAAATAATCCTGAATCGCTTGTAATAATTTAGGTTTGTGAGTGTCATTGAGGACAATGCCAGTATTCATACGCCATCTGGATTGCTTAGCAAAAGATAACGAGACATTCAAAACAAATGAAATCATGGCATGGTCTGAGATATCAATAGTACCAATGGTAGGATTATTTGCAGATTGAATAAGAGAAGGGGAAAGTAAAAAATAATCAATTCTGGAATGGGAATTATGAGGGTTGGAGAAAAAAGAAAAATCTTTACCAGTGGGATAGTGTAATCTCTAAATGCCAGCTAATTTGGTGGTATGAAGAAAAGTTTTAAATGCATGGAAAATCTTGGACGGATGAAATCGAGAGGTAGATAATCTATCTAGAAAGGGGTCAGCAATAACATTAAAATCCCCTCCAACAATCAAAAGGGCTTTCCCCAACTTCAAAACTTCAGTCATAACGGTAGCCCAAAAAACAGGATCATCTGCTGTAGGGCTGTAAATATTAAACAAAAAGAAAATAGAGTCATGAATTTTGATTTTAACTATATTATTTCGCCCTTCAGAATCTGAAATCTTACTAAGAATTTGACAATGCAATCTTTTAGCAAGGAAAATAGCGACCCCATTTTTCTTACCTTTGGCAGGTGAGGAGACAATAGAAGCTACCCATTTTTTATTCATGTACTGTAAGATTTTATCTTCAACATGTGTTTCTTGAACAAAACAAATATCAGCTTTCTAACTACCCAGATAATCTAGAATTTTCGCACGTTTGATTGGATGTCTCAAACCTTTTACATTAAGAGAAACAATTTTAATATTATGAATGTTAGCCATTAAGACATAGAAAGAAGGAAAGAAAGGAATCAGGACAAGAAGAGTGAAGAAATAGCCAAGTTAAAGGAGTAACTCAATGTAGAAAATATGAAAGGGAGAAACAAAAAAGAAGGAGGAATGAACAAACAAGAAACATGAATAGAAACAAGGAAACGCACACCCGTTCCTCAAGCATGGCCAGTAACCGTTGAAGCCCATGAATAAAGATTATGCAAAGATGTGACAAGTGAAGTCAGACGAGACAAACTCAAGTATTAGGATCCTGAGTATCCATGGATGGAGGAGCTTGTTGGTCAAGAAACAGCCGAAGATCTTCAGGACGTTGAAAAGACTTGGAGACATTGTCTTTCCACACACGCATCGTAGAAGGATCAAAAAGTCCATATTTGACACCAAGGCTCCTCAGCTGTGGACGAAGTGAAGAAAACTCTCTACGAATAGCCACAGTTTCTTTAGCAAAATCCTGGTGAATAAAGATTTTGGTTCCATTCACCAACAATGAAGGAATTTCTCTCGCAGCTTTTCGAATGAGAACCAAATGATGATGACGCAGTACCTTGAAAATCATGTGCCTGGGTTTAGTATGTCGAGGATTCCGATGTGACGGGACTCTATTGGCTTTGTCAATCTCAAATTTTTCTGTGAATTTAATATTCAAAAGACCAGGTAGAAGAGATTTGAAATATAGTCGACAATTTGTCCCTTCAACATCTTCAGGCAAATTAAAAATTCGAAGATTATATTGCCTATTGCGATTTTCCATGTCCAACAGTTGAGTATGCATTGGAACTATTTTAGCCATTAAAGGTGAGAAAGCGTCCAGCTTATTTTTGTTATCCTGAATTTTAATGACCTTATCCGAAACCTTCATTGATATAGAGGCCATATTTTTACGGACATTTTTGACTTCTGAGGCAATAGTGTCAGTATTCAGACGCAACGCATTAAGTTCCTCCAAAATTAGCGCAAGAGAAGGTTCAGAGGATTCTACCACCTTAGATTTGGTTGGAGGAGGAAAAACCTGCTGCCTCCTTTTATTAGTAGTTGAATTCTTGGGATCCATTCTGAGGTGAAAAAATATTCAATAATAGGTAGAAATAATAAAATGAAGAAAACCACCTCAAAATGTGAGAGAAATGATGTAAATAGTGAAGAAAACACCAAAAATCTCTTCAAAACTACAGGTGCAGCAGCTAAATTGGACTGTATGCATGGCTAGGCCCAAGCCAGGCTCTGTCATAGATATTACTCCGCCCCCAGGCACTCAAAGCCGGTAATGCCTGCAGGTGAAGCTGGGAGCAGGAACCATGGAGCCTGAAAAAGCACTTCCGCCGAAGGAAATCATCCAAAAAACACTCCACAGGTAGGGAATAGCATATTTTCGCCGACTTTTTGACACGAAAATCGTCGTCAAAGGAAATTTCGGGCAGTAGTATTCACGGAGCTCCGGTGGCGGCGGCCATCTTGGTTGACGCGCTTGCGCGTCTCTGATAAAGACGTTTCTGCCCTTGAAATCATTGATTTCCTTCATGGTTTTCTCTATACAGCAGGTTTTGCATTTTTCACATTTGTTGAAGCCTGTCTGATGTTCTCATAGCCAAGATGTAATTTCTGGTCCTTTGTAATGACTATGTACTAGTTTGTCATTTAGAGATGAGGCCCTTCTGTAAGTTATATTTGGTCTTTCTCCTAAGTTCTGCGCAATGTCTGGATCCTTCTTGAGAACATTCCAGTGTTTGTTCATAATTTTTATTATTTGGTGGTTTTCTTTGCTGTAAGTTGGGATCAACCTGATCTCTGAATTTTCTATGTCTGTTGTTTTTCCTAAATTCTCCATCTTGTTCAACAAAGTTTGTTCCTATGGTACCATCTGTGCTCTTCTTTTGCCTTATTTAATGTGTGATGGATTGTGTCCTCTTCTTAGGAACTCACATCCGGTTTCTTTAGTTTTAATTTCCAGTTATTTTTCATCCGAGCAGTTTTGTTTTACTCCTTAAGAATTCCCCATATGGTATACTCTTATTTAGAGACTAAGGATGAACGCTGGAGCCATGTAGAATGCTGTTTGTTGCAGTAGGTTTTTAATATACTGTGGTCTTGATTCGTCCTTGTTCTAAGTACATTTGTGCATCCAAGAATTAAACCGTCTCAGTGCTAATGTTAGATGTGAACCTTAGACCTATATCATTGTCATTCAACAAATATAAGTACTGCATGAATTCATTAGTTGTCCCATTCTATACTGTGAAAAGGTTGTCAATGAACTGTAGCCACATCATGATTTTTTCTGTGTGTTGGTCCTTTCCCTCTCCCCAAGCCACAGTTTTCTCCCACAAACCCATGGAGAAGTTTGCGTAGCTTGGAGAGAAGGAAACTCTAATTTCAATTTCACAGGTTTGGCAATATAACTGTCGGTCAAATAAAAAGATATTATTCCTGACACATATTTCAACCATCTTCATTACCGCTTCAGAATGTTCCAGATGTTTGATGTCTTTCTGGTGTAGGGAATATTCAATTGCAGTGAGTCCTACTTCATGGCTGATAGAAGCATAAAGAGACAACACATCAATTGTAGCTAGGAGAGAACCATCTTGCCAGTGTGTATTTTCCAATATTCCTTGGAAGTTGCCCTTGTCTTTTATGTAAGAATTTAATGCTGTTACCATTGGGGCCAAAAAGTAATCCAAGTATTTGGAGATAGATTTGTAAAGTCGTTACTTTACCATACAGCTAACACATGTTTCGTGCACACTGCACTTCTTCTGGGCTGTTACAGACATGGAAATGATATACACAATTATAATAAGGATACAAAAAATACATTTATACAGCATTACTTTGCCCGTTCCACTTCCACAATGCACTTAAAAATAAACAACATCTATTAATTCTATACAACTCATGCCCTTAGCTACTACATATTTAAATCACCTCCATCAGAAAACCATTAAACAATTGTATTTGTAGCAAGACCCTTATAGCTATAAGCATAAGTCCAATTTCCTTATTGGAACATAATATCCTCTTATGTGGTGTTTCCTTATGTATGGTAAGTTTCCACCAGTCTTTTAGTTTATAATCTTCACAATACAATCCACTACCGAGGAAACATGTATATAAACTGTGTGTCACTAGTCTATTGCTGTGGTAGCTAATTGGTGTTACTGGATGGATGGCGTGATAAAAATACACTCACTTATATCTTTAATGCTTTTCATCTAATCGCTCTTTCTGTGCAGTTAAGATCTTTATCTTTAGGCTGACATTTCACTTGTACAAAACCAGAGTAATTCATCCATTATACTTAGCTGAGCTAATTATAACTTGTGCCCCCGCAATGCACTGCTGATGATGTCACATATTACATCACTGATGACATGATCAGTGACATCACTTATGACATCACTGATGACATCTCAAATAACATTTTGTAAAATCTTGTGGGACTCAAGGAAGTGAGTGAGGGTCTTGTTTACATGTTTTTCTAAGATTTTACTAGTCAAAGGGAGTGCTTTGACCATTGCCTGTTTCCAGGTTATTGGTACTATCACAGTGCTTATGGACAAGTTGAGCACTTCCAGTAGGACTGGTAGTATGACCTCTTTAACTGCTGGGTCGCAGGGTGATCCTGATTTTACTGACGTGAATTGTTTGGATAGGGTGTGCAAGTCTAGGATAGGGAGGACAATCAGCCTGTCTTTACCTTCCATAGTACTTCCCGATCTTGTATTTGGCTTATCTGGATCCGGGGTTGGAGGATAGGCATTGTATATGTCTAGGATTTTTTTAATAACAAATTCTATCAATTCCATGCAGCGCTGGGGAGCAGTTTCTACAGATCTTTCAGACTGGGGGCAGTGTGATATTTGTTTTACTAATCTGGCAATTTCCCTGCCACTTTAATGTTCTTCTCATAGTATTGAACTTGGGCTTAAACATAAGTAGCCTTCAGTACAGTAAAGGTTGGAGACCCCTGCTTTAGAGCTACCTTGTGCTGTTGCCACTCCTCGAGTTATGCTCAGTTTTGACTGTCAAAGATCCTTGGCCACATTTAGCCTCCTATGTATGGCCTCGCACATGTTCAAGTGAGTATTCGTTAAAAATCACCAAAATAAACAGAAAACGAAAAAGAAAGGGTAATCATTCACACTCAGAGGATTTCTCATGCGCCGTCTGTTTCACGCTCACAGATGTACGCGCAAGAAGGATTCCCTGCTGGTGAGTTTTCTTCATGGAGAATCCCTTCCGGATGCCTACCGCAGCCCCAGACAAAACAAACAGTTTCTCCGTCTTACCACAGACCCGTAGCAAGATAGTTAAGCCAAAGCGCTTCCAGAATACCTCCGTTGCAGTAGCATCTAACAATGGCGGCGGGAATCAGGCCAAAGCCACAAACTTAATGTTGAAAAGTACCTGTTTACCATAAAAAAGCAAAACATAGCAATCCATAAACATGGTGGAAAGACTTTCAAATACATTTCATCCATGGAATTTACTTCAGAAGACAGACTTATTTTTAATTGTTGAAAGACTCTTCAAAAAATAAAATTAATAATGGAAAATGATAAAGAAAAAAACAGCATTGTTCCACAATATTTTGCATTACTGCAGTACACTGTTATTTGTTATTTTATCAACACCAGAGTGTGTATTCATTTCCTAAGTTCAGTACTGTTAAGTTATGTATGTATATATATTTTTAGCAGAATTAGCTGCGAAGGAGCTCATTGAGCTACATAGCAAAGACTTGCCAGCTTGGCCTTTCATCCAAAGTGTTGCATGCAGATGAAGTGTTGCTTGTAGAGGAGGTTCTTCAGAGCCTTCCTGAAGAGCAGGAAAGATGAATATTTCCAGATGTGGGGGTGGAAGGATCTCCAAATCCTAGAAGTATTTCCTTGTGCAGTGCCTTTACTTTTCTATATTTAATTGTCTTCTGATGGATAAGATTGTTTGTGCAAGTGTCACATACTCCACTGTGCCTCTTGGTTTTACTTGTCCAATATGGTCGGGCTTTGTAGGTTTTGCAGCATAGTTTGAAGGTAATTTTCACTGCACTCATAACAGGTCTGTGGATGCTTTAATTAATCACTGGTTTCAGTCTGTTTGGCAATTATCAGTAGGGCCTGGCTTGAGTCTTATGGCACAGTGAGCATTGAACCCATGCCTAGGCATACCTGTCACACTCAGCGCGAGGAAAGAAAAAAATGATGGTTGAACTGTTCCTACATCATCACGGCCCTAGCGCTCGGCCAGGCTTTATACAAAAAACACCATTACACATGTCAATTGTAGAATGAACATATGGGAGATTGGCACAGAGCCTGACTGCAGGTCATTCCACTAACCTGCACTGTGATAACCTGAGCACTGTTTGCTGAAGGGGTTTGTCAGGGTTCATTTTGGAAGAAAGCTGAGTTGGGTGCTGAGCCGAAGACATTTCCTGCAAAGAAGCCACCATGCAGCAGGCTTGCTGCGTGGCTGATTTAGCACAATCTGTGTGGCCAACCGAGGCTGGGCATGGCCAAAAACTGAATGTAACAAGTGCTGGAAACCACAGTGTCTTGCATTGCATAGCTGAAGTGTTCCCAAACCAGTATGCAATCCTTCCTGTGCGTGGCCAAAATCAGTGCATTGCTGGCTGGGGCTGGTGCTGACCATACAGTGTGTGAGGGAACGTTCAATATGCCACACAGACTGTTGGAGATGGTGTAATATAAAGACATCAGAATTAGGTGGGAGTATCATCAACAACAAATGCACTGGAAAAAATGGTACGTTTTGCTTGCTTTTGCTTGCAAGACATTAGCACCTGTTCAAACATTCAGAAAACCGTTTAAAGAAAGTTTGACCTTAGCTATATAACACTATCACAAGGATATCTCAAATTACATCATTAGTGAAATAACATATGACATTACAATGACTTCATCATTGAAATAACTCCACGAAGAAGTGTGTTGATGTTAAATAAGCACAAGGTATATATAATTAAAGACAACTTTATTTAATTCCATTAAAAGAATGGCGATTAGATTTCTGCAAGGCATCGGATTTAATATCATATTGTAATGAAAACTTGATGTTTTAATGCATTTAACTAATACAAGTTCCTTTACAATTTTTTTAGACTGGAATATGAAAATATATGTGTTATAATTCTGATGGTGAACGATGTACAATATGCACTGAAACTTCAAAATCATGTTGTTCAAAATCATGTTATTAAAACTCATGTTAATCGAAGCTGGCGACACGTTCTGTTGTAAAATATCTGATTCTCTGTTTAAATATGTGGCGCCTAGCAAGAGAAATAGATCATTTGTGAAGCCAGCACGACTATGAGCTTACTTTACCTATTGCGTTTAAGTTCCCTACCAGATTAATAATTTATGAATTGTCAATTCCAAAATATGTTAATCCTCCCAGCAATTGAAGCAAAGAATAATTATTTTCAGATTGAGCAACTTGATTGAATACAGCTGAACAAAAAACAAACTCTCAATTGATTTTTCACAAAATGAACCTAAGTGTTGCATTTATCCTGCTACTTAACATATGTGTTTACAGTATTAAGCTACTTAAGCTCAGTGATGTACAACATTAATCTTTCCATTTTGAAGTTCTGATATATTAACATAATGCAATTGCTCATTCTTGGAACATTTACCAGCATTATGCTGAAAGAACAGACATGCAATAAACTGAGAATTCGACTGAAGTCTCTCTTTAAAGTTAATAATGCTTTCAAATCCTCATATTAATTCTATGATACATAACGTAATAACTGTAACTATCATGTATAAAAAAACAAATACAATCAAATGATAAAGCACCACGGCATAAACCAGATATGCATATACACAGAGAGTTCTTATGAACACATGTTCACTCCTTTATTACTACAGTGCATAGAGGAAATCCTTGATACTACATTACTATACTGACTGCTTAAAAATTCTTGGTGTCTCACTGATTCCATTCTACAATTAGTTGACAGCGGGGCTCAAACGGACTAAGCTTAGTTGTTCTCATTCTGTCACACTGCACTGAGTTAACAACACGCAGATCCACTGAGTTTGATATGCTATTACCATTGTTGAGGGAGTGGAATTGCATCATTCATTACCCATTCGACCCATTTGATACATCATGGTCTGTTACTGATAATCCTTCCTTACAGTGTAAATGGCAATAGATGCTGGGCAGGGGCAGTCAATGCGATCTTGTCACCCGTTCGAAGTAAAATACCTCACTCTCCCCAACGATGATTTGTGCGTCCTAGCGGTCATCGGAGAATATCGATATCTCGATCATGCCTGAAAGCTGCAAGCAGCTTGATGCCAGCTTAATCTCCGTGTCTCTTGGTGTAGCGTGGCCCTCCGTACTGTGTCACTGGAAGGCACAGAATATATAGCAAAACAGCCTTCAAACGGAGACCAAGGGGATTGCAGGTCAAACAGCTCATTTTATTCTCCATTCAGCAATGGCGGCGAATGCATTTCGGCACTAAAAGCCTTCCTCAGCGCCCAACACTGCAGCATGTCCTACACCAAATAGCTCCTTCCTGCTTTAATAAAAGGGCTAGCACCTGGCGCTCCTCCCCCTAATGTAATTGACACATCCTGTTGAGTCCATGATTCAATTCAGGACAACAACTCATATATATATATATATAAAATTCTTGGTGTCTCACAGATTCCATTCTACAATTAGTTGACAGCGGGGCTCAAACGGACTAAGCTTAGTTGTTCTCATTCTGTCACACTGCACTGAGTTAACAACCTGCACTCTGGTATCATGATATACGTACACATGAAAATACATGAAAAGACATCATTGCATAAACTATACACGCAGATCCACTGAGTTTGATATGCTATTACCATTGTTGAGGGAGTGGAATTGCATCATTCATTACCCATTCGACCCATTTGATACATCATGGTCTGTTACTGATAATCCTTCCTTACAGTGTAAATGGCAATAGATGTATATATATATCTATTGCCATTTACACCATTCATTACCCATTCGACCCATTTGATACATCATGGTCTGTTACTGATAATCCTTCCTTACAGTGTAAATGGCAATAGATGTATATATATATCTATTGCCATTTACACTGTAAGGAAGGATTATCAGTAACAGACCATGATGTATCAAATGGGTCGAATGGGTAATGAATGATGCAATTCCACTCCCTCAACAATGGTAATAGCATATCAAACTCAGTGGATCTGCGTGTATAGTTTATGCAATGATGTCTTTTCATGTATTTTCATGTGTACGTATATCATGATACCAGAGTGCAGGTTGTTAACTCAGTGCAGTGTGACAGAATGAGAACAACTAAGCTTAGTCCGTTTGAGCCCCGCTGTCAACTAATTGTAGAATGGAATCTGTGAGACACCAAGAATTTTATATATATATATATATGAGTTGTTGTCCTGAATTGAATCATGGACTCAACAGGATGTGTCAATTACATTAGGGGGAGGAGCGCCAGGTGCTAGCCCTTTTATTAAAGCAGGAAGGAGCTATTTGGTGTAGGACATGCTGCAGTGTTGGGCGCTGAGGAAGGCTTTTAGTGCCGAAATGCATTCGCCGCCATTGCTGAATGGAGAATAAAATGAGCTGTTTGACCTGCAATCCCCTTGGTCTCCGTTTGAAGGCTGTTTTGCTATATATTCTGTGCCTGCCAGTGACACAGTACGGAGGGCCACGCTACACCAAGAGACACGGAGATTAAGCTGGCATCAAGCTGCTTGCAGCTTTCAGGCATGATCGAGATATCGATATTCTCCGATGACCGCTAGGACGCACAAATCATCGTTGGGGAGAGTGAGGTATTTTACTTCGAACGGGTGACAAGATCGCATTGACTGCCCCTGCCCAGCTGACTGCCTGTGTTGCTCTGGCTGTAGCGGTATAAGGGGACCAAGGACAACGGCCGTGGACTTTCTACTGTTCTGGGGCCTCGAGCCTGCCACCACCTACCTGTCAGCCAGCACGGACCTATCGTCTGCCTCACTCCCCCACGCCACCGTCCCAGTTGGGCCGACACAGTGCCTTCTGGGAATTGTTGTCCTGCATTGAATCACAGACTCAACAGGATGTGTCAATTACATTAGGGGGTGGAGCGCCAGGTGCTAGCACTTTTATTAAAGCAGGAAGGAGCTATTTGGTGTAGGACATGCTGCAGTGTTGGGCGCTGAGGAAGGCTTTTAGTGCCGAAATGCATTCGCCTCCATTGCTGAATGGAGAATAAAATGAGCTGTTTGACCTGCAATCCCCTTGGCCTCCGTGTACTTCTTTGAAGGATGTTTTGCTATATATTCTGTGCCTGCCAGTGACACAGTACGGAGGGCCACGCTACTCCAAGAGACACGGAGATTAAGCTGGCATCAAGCTGCTTGCAGCTTTCAGGCATGATCGAGATATCGATATTCTCCGATGACCGCCAGGACGCACAGATCATTGTTGGGGAGAGTGAGGTATTTTACTTCGAACGGGTGACAAGACCGCATTGACTGCCCCTGCCCAGCTGACTGCCTGAGTTGCTCTCGCTGTAGCGGTATAAGGGGACCAAGGACAACGGCCGCGGACTTTCTACTGTTCTGGGGCCTTGAGCCTGCTACCACCTACCTCTCAGCCAGCACGGACCTATCGTCTGCCTCACTCCCCCACGCCGCTGTCCCAGTTGGGCCGACACAGTGTCTTCTGGGAGTTGTTGTCCTGAATTGAATCACGGACTCAACAGAATGTGTCAATTACATTAGGGGGAGGAGCGCTGGGTGCTAGCACTTTTATTAAAGCAGGAAGGAGCTATTTGGTGTAGGACATGCTGCAGTGTTGGGCGCTGTGGAAGGCTTTTAGTGCCGAAATGCATTCACCACCATTGCTGAATGGAGAATAAAACGAGCTGTTTGACCTGCAATCCCCTTGGCCTCCGTGTTCTTCTTTGAAAGATGTTTTGCTATATATATATATTCACTGAAAAAACCATAGGTTTCACACCAGTTATAGTTAGCTGGAAATTTTATTGACATAAAACCATTGAAATTCCACGTTATAGTTAGTTGGACTCACTATAACGTGCACGCCTGCAATGCACTGCTGATGATGTCACATATTACATCACTCATGACATGGTCAGTGACATCACTCATGACATCACTGATGACACCATCCAGTGAATATTTGTCTTTCTGAGAAATAAATATGTTTTATATATGTATATGTAAAGGTAGATGAAAGAATAAATGTTTAAAGAAGTGTCTAAATGGATGTTTTTTTTTTAATTGATTGGTTAACTGGCTTATTAAGTGTATCTTATTGAATACATATATTAGCGAGTAATGTTTAAATATTTAAATATATGTATCAGTGTTTCACTTTGTGTATAAGTGTCTGCATGGGTTGGTGAGTACCTACATGTGTGTGTATTTGGGTTATTAGATGTTTTTTTTAGTATCAGTATGAGTGTCTGTATGGTTTGGTGGGGGTATTACTTAGCACATAGATGCATCAATGACTGGCTCACTGTTTGTATGTGTTTTGAAGACAGCATATGTGTAGGATTGTAAGGGTGGATGAGTGTGTATATGTGTGTGTTAGTGAGTGAATAACTGTCTCACTAGTGTCTTTATCAGTAACAACATATGTTTTAATCTAGTATATGTGAGTATTGATGTTTATAAGTAAGTATATGTGAGAGTGAGAGATTGTAAGAGTTCCTGTTTAAATAAGTATGTGTTTCTATAAGTGTTTGTTTAAGAGTGTAAGTATGTGTAAGTTTCCTTAGAAGTAAGGTGGTAGTGTGTGTATAGTTGTATATGCAAATAAATGGATGTTCAATAGTTTATTTGCATGTGTGAGTATGTTTGTGAGTAACTTTTGGATGACTGTTGGTGTGTAACAGGATGTATAGATGTATCACTACATATGATGAGTGAGTATATGTATGAGTGACTATATAGAACTGTTGGTGAATAAG
Organism: Lissotriton vulgaris; assembly: GCF_964263255.1. NCBI lineage: Eukaryota > Metazoa > Chordata > Amphibia > Caudata > Salamandridae > Lissotriton > Lissotriton vulgaris. The sequence goes on from NC_141687.1 coordinate 2,089,133,585, forward strand.
TGAATGTGTATATAGATGGTGGTATTACTGAATTGGTTGTTGTAACTGGTATGGGTATCTCTATTTATATGAAAATGTTAGTTTCCATTTTTTAATATGTGTTTCAAGGGTTACATTACACTGAAAGGAGGTCTGTTACTCTGTCACAAGGATAGTGTCATCAGTGATGTCATGAGTGATGTCACTGACCATGTCATGAGTGATGTAATATGTGACGTTATCAGCAGTGCATTGCATGCGCGCAACTAACTATAACGTGGAATTTCAATGGTTTTATGTCAATAAAATTTCCAGCTAACTATAACTGGTGTGAAACCTATGGTTTTTTCAGTGAATTTAATAGGTTTTTTAAATGCTAATTCCTAACTATAACTGGTGTGAAACCTATGGTTTTTTCAGCGAATTTCAATGGTTTTTTATTAGCAAATTTCTATAGCTATGAAATGTAATATTTTATAAAATGAATCCTATATTCTATATTTATGTAATACTATTTTTTTTATGTATATTCATAATTTTTGTTTATTTTAATTTCTTTGCCCTGGAGCGCTCCCGGTGCCTATATGGGCCTCCTAAACTCCCCACAGAAAACCTTGGGGGTCAGGGGCTGTCTACCGTGCCCCCTTCTACCCATTCCCAACGTTGTTTGTCCTCCATCTTGTGACTCAATTGTACCGAAACACAAGATGGCGGACTCCCGTAGCGCTCCTGGTGCGCGCTACGGTACGCGCACCGTTAAGCGCTCCCAAAAAATGTGGGAAGTTAATTTACATAAAAACCACTGGAGACACTTTCACCAAATATATAATAGGCCCTACTACATAGCAGTCCCTACCATTTCCCCAAATTTGGTGGTATTCCATTGAGCCATTTAGGCTGTAGCCCTGTCTAAATATCCTGAGGTAAATTACATGACAAAAACACATATGAAAGTGTTGGAATTTACAACCAATTAAAATGTTACTTACATTTTGTACTTTTATGTGCTGACATTTGATTGGTTAAGTACATCAATATATATGAAAAATGAGAGGGAAACACAGCCATTTTGACTAATACTACCTGAGGTACATATTGAAAGAATTTTCACAGAAAACTTCAACTACTTTGAAAAAGGTAAGTTGTTAATTTGGAAGGGGAACTATGTTGTGCACTTTAAGTTAATTTGGGAAAACGTTTTCTGATAGTTATATACTGTCTCTCTGTAAGAGTTAGAGATTGAGATAGACTTATCTGTTATAATTATGGTTTGAGTTAGGCTTCTCTGGTATAATTATGAATTTTCTTAGGCTTTATCACATGCACTTTTTATTAGTTCTACTTCCTGCCTGAAACCATACACTGCCCAAAAATTACTTCACTGTTAAAAACTCAGAAGTACCTGTCTGAACTTAAACCCAACCGTACCCTAACTCTACTGATATAGTTATTTTTTATGCAATTTACAGCAAGAAAATGGAAGGAAAACAAGACAAAAATAATACTTCTTTCGAAGTTGTTGTTGAGAACAATCCTGAGGAAGATATGGATGACTTGGACTTTATGGATCAGTCTCTGGACCAACAATTACTTGACATTGTTGAAACAATAGAATAATTGAATCAAAATGAGGACATTCCAGATGATCTAATGTTAGAAGTTCTTTAAAATTTTGAAAAATCACAACAATAAATTTATATTTAATAATTAAAAATTATTTGAGACATTATTCATTATTATATGTAATTCTTGAAATAGTACCAAAATGATTATAATATAAAGTGAGACTTATAGTATACTGTGCAACTTTTTAGAGTTACATAGTAAGTTTGCTCATAGTTACTACCTTTCTCCCACTATATTATCTCCAATGTGTATTTTACATCTCTTTTTCATCATAAGGGAGCAGAATAGACTACCCATGATCCCCTAGGACTTCTCCGGGAGTGTTTAAAGTATATGTTTCTACTTTCCTGACAGACTATGGTATGGATTCCATATACCACAATAACTTCTGTAACAACATGCAAGATATCTACAGAGAAGACGGTGTACATTACATTTTAGTCTCTACATTGGTACCCACATGTAGGTAATTAAATAAAAAAAAAAAAAACAACAAAAAGAATTTTTTTTTAAAACATCTACTTTTTTTAAAACTGTCATTCTTTTTACCCATGGTACGCTCCACGGTACGCTCCCCGGTGCGGGTACCGGGCGCTCCCCCCGCGAAAATAAAAAAAATATGTTTTTTTTGCCCCGCGGGGCTCTTTTATGGCCCCCACATCAAACCTAGGGGATCAGGAGGGTCTACCCTGCCCCCTTTTGGTCATTTCCCTCATTGTTTTTGCCACCTCTTGTATCTCGATCCTACAGAGACACAAGATGGCGGCCGCTCCGGACTGTTGGAATGTTTACAGTCACCCGAGAGCCAATCATCTTTCCGCGCGCGAACTCGCGTAGAGCGCTGGTTCGCGCCCCGGTGCGCGTACCGGAGCACGCTTATAGATATATATATTTTTTTGAACCTAAATTACTCAAAATCCACTGGAGCACATATCTTGAGACATAGCAAAGGCACATTGGGCTACCAGTCCCTACAATTTTGCCAAGTTTGGTGGAAATCCATTCAGCCGTTCGGGCTAAAAGTTAGGTCGACCGCCCTATTGAAATTAACATGGGGAAAACATGTTTTGGGACCCCCCTTTTTTCTCGGCCCCCACTTGACAAATCACCCCCAACTTTTAAGGGAAGGACCGGGGCGCTGCGAGGCAAATTTGAGGAAATTTTCAGGCAGATTCCTCAACCGGCACCAAAGTTATTCACAATAAATGTTGAGATTTTCTATTGAAAATAATCCTAACTATAACTACCTACTGGCGACCGCCAGTAGGTAATATATATATACACAGAAAAAACATAGGTTTCAGGGGTGTTATAGTTAGCTGGACATTTCACTCATACAAAACCACAGAAATTCCTCCGTTATAGTTAGTTCCGCTAACTATAACTTGCGCGCCCGCAATGCACTGCTGATGATGTCACATATTACATCATTCATGACATGGTCAGTGACATCACTGATTACATCACTGATGACATCTCAAATGACATCACTGATGTTATATTATGTTATATCAGCTTATAAAGCACGCTGCTACCCGAATGTGTCCTGGCGCTGTAACTGTTTCCCTGAGAGCATCCAAACCTGCAACCGGACCTATGGCTAAACTGGAAACAACCATGTTTTCAGGCCCTTTCTAAAAGATAGAAATTCCATAGCAGACCTTAGATAGAGCAGGAGTTCATTCCAGTCCGAAATGGCTCTGAAAACAAAGCTCTTCCTGCCCCAGTTCGCCTTTTTAGTCGTTGGGACGGACGCCCTCTTTGCATCCATTGAGCGAAGTGATCTTCCTGGAACATACCATTGGATGCGTTTTGTTAGATCTTCCGGGCCAATCCCCCTCAAGGCTTTAAAAACAATACAGAGGGCTTTAAATTGGGCCTGTTGTTTAACTGGAAGTCAATGAAGTTGGCGTAGCCCATTTCTAAGCAACACAAACCTCGCAGTGCCTGTGAGCAGCCTGGGCGCCGCATTCTGCACCATCTGTAATCTGTTAAGATGTTTCTTGGAGATGGTCAGATACAATCTGTTACAGTAATCCAGGCGAGAGAGAACGAGAATCAATATTACTGTTCTAAAGGTTTCATCAGTGACACAGAGTTTTATTTTCTTTAGAGTTCGCAAAATAAAAAAGTTGGTAGATACCACGCAATAACCTGATCACCAAAAGAGAGGGTGTTATCCACAATCACTCCCAGGTTTTTGACCTTCCATACTGGTGGTGGCGGGGGGCCCATATCGCTGGGCCACCAAGCTGGGGACCAGAGGTTGGGATTATTCCCAAAGATGATGACCTCTGTTTTGCCTGCAATCATTTTCAAGCAATTGTCTGCCATCCAGCTGGTTATTGCCACCATGCAGTCGTGGCAGCTTGGGGCCTTTTCGGCTTCTTTGCCTCTCTGCAATAAAAACACGATTTGAGTGGCGTCAGCATATGAGGTTAACAATAGCCCAAAAGATGTTATGATGGCAGCCAGTGGTCTCACATCAACATTAAAGAGCATTGGGCTAAGTGAAGAGCCCTGGGGAACCCCACAAGAAAGAGAGAAGGGTTTGGATCTTGCTCCTCCAAACTCTACAGATTGTACCCTGTTGGCCAAGAAAGATCTTAATAAGTTCCAGACTTCACCCAGGACCCCCGCCTCAGATCCATCAGAACCTCATAATGGACAGTATCGAAGGCGGCCGACAGGTCAAGCATGATCAGAATTGCTGAGCCTCCCTGATCCACCGCCTCACGCACCTCCTCCGTAGCTTTAATCAGGGCTGACTCCATACTGTGACCCGAACGGAACCTGTTTTGAGAGGGATCCAGAATGTTATTGTTCTCCAAGAACAGGCTTAATTGCCCTTTCATGGCCTTCTCCAAATTTTTGGCCGGTAATGGGAGGCGGGAGTCTGTAGTTGTTTAGATCACTTTGATCTAAATTAGTTTTTTTATGATTGGCAGAATTAAGGCAGATTTCCAGGTGACCGGATAGTGCCCTGCCCCCAAAATCTGGTTAAGTAAGGAGGTAAAGATGTTAAAGATTATGATTGGTGACATTTTCATTATAGCAGCCGGACATGGGTCGTTAAGGGAGCCAGATCTCCTGCCCATCAATAAGTTGTTAGCCGCTTTATTCTCCAATGGTGTAAATTTGTTGAACATAGGGGACTAGTGTGTTTCTATGGCCCTGAAAGCCTCAATACGAGTCTCATCTTGATTGTGGCAAAAAGAGGCAAAAATAATTTCAACTTCGTTTAGAAAAAAAGGAAGCTAGGGAGTCACAGAATTCTGGACTACTATGAGTAGTAGGTTCAGGGGGAGTCCTAAGATTAGACACTGTTCTAAACAGTTCCTTTACTGAAGATTTTGCACAGCAATCTGTTGTGAGAAATATTTTTTTTTTCTTCCTGAATTGTTTTTTTATTGTCAGTAAGACTATTTTTGTAGGTTATTTTATTGGTCTGGCTATATCCATTTCTACAGAGACGCTCCAGCCTCTTGCACTCTGATTTCAGATCCTGTAGCTTCTGAGAGAACCAAGGGGCGGATCACATCATCCAGTGAGTGTGGTTTAGTTTGAAATTTAAATATGTATTATATATATACCAATCTGTATTGAAGATTGAGATGGAGGATTTAGTAGCTGTCTGACTGTCTGGTAAAGTGAGTAATTAAAAGTGTACCACTTAATACATGGATTAGTAACTAAACTATGTGAATTTGTGCATCACTGTCTCTGTTGTTGTATAACATGCTGCATCAGTTGGTCACTAACTACATGGGTGTGTATATTAGTTATTGATTATTTGGGTGAGTATTTGTATGAGACACTGAGTTTGTGTGTGGTTTGATGGGATGTGTGTAACTCTATGCATAGCTGTGTGAATGGTTGATTGACTAGGTGTATAGGTTTAAGAGTGCATGTGGAAACAGGTGTTTGGGTGACTGAGTGTATTTATTTGTGTGTTGGTCAGCGAATATATGTTTTAGTTGTACATCTTCAACATAGTAAAAAAATTAAAGGCATTGTATGTGAGAGTTGGTGTATATAAATAAGTATATGTAAGAGTAAGTGATTGTGAGAGTAACTATATGAATGAGTGTATAATTGTAATGGTGCATCAGTTGGTCACTAACTACATGGGTGTGTATATTAGTTATTGATTAGTTGGGTGAGTATTTGTATGAGACACTGAGTTTGTGTGTGGTTGGATGGGATGTGTGTAACTCTATGCATAGCTGTGTGAATGGTTGATTGACTAGGTGTATAGGTTTAAGAGTGCATGTGGAAACAGGTGTTTGGGTGACTGAGTGTATTTATTTGTGTGTTGGTCAGCGAATATATGTTTTAGTTGTACATCTTCAACATAGTAAAAAAATTAAAGGCATTGTATGTGAGAGTTGGTGTATATAAATAAGTATATGTAAGAGTAAGTGATTGTGAGAGTAACTATATGAATGAGCGTATAATTGTAATGGTGCATCATTTGGTCACTAACTACATGGGTGTGTATATTAGTTATTGATTAGTTGGGTGAGTATTTGTATGAGACACTGAGTTTGTGTGTGGTTGGATGGGATGTGTGTAACTCTATGCATAGCTGTGTGAATTGTTGATTGACTAGGTGTATAGGTTTAAGAGTGCATTTGGAAACAGGTGTTTGGGTGACTGAGTGTATTTATTTGTATGTTGGTGAGCGAATATATGTTTTAGTTGTACATCTTCAACATAGTAAAAAAATGAAAGGCATTGTATGTGAGAGTTGGTGTATATACATAAGTATATGTAAGAGTAAGTGATTGTGAGAGTAACTAAATGAATGAGTGTATAATTGTAATGGTGATTTTTTAAACATATTAACTATGAGTTACTATTTGTTTGAATAAATGAGGTGTTGTGTGTATAATTGTGTAAGTGAGTAAATGTAAGTGTGATACATTTCTTTCATGAATGAGTAGGATGGCTGCATAACTGACTAAGATGACTGCTGATGTGTCAATGTCTATATATGTGTTTAGGTGCAATTGGTAGTGTTCTATTAATTAGGGACTGTATGTATAAGTGATTTTGTTGTTGAATGGGTAGTTGTGTGTGTAGACTTAGGAATCAGTGAGTGGGTATGTAGTAACTGGTTTTGGTGTGTCAATGGTTTCAAATATGGTACTCTATTTTACAGTGAATGATGAAAGGTTATACTAGTGTATGATGAGGTGTATCAGATTGTCACGTGGATGATGTCATCAGCGATGTCATTTGAGATATCATCATTGATGTCATCAATGATGTCACTGACCATGTCATGAATGATGTAATATGTGACATAATCTGCAGTGCATTGCAGGCGCACAAGTTATAGTTAGCTGAACTAACTGTAACAGAGGAATTTCTATGGTTTTGTCCGAGTAAAATGTCCAGCTAACAATAACACCCCTGAAACCTATTTTTTTCTGTGAATTTCTAAGGTTTTTTGAATGCTGAATTTTAAATATGGTACACAAAAGTGAGCAACCCAATATACCCTTGAGGGTTTGGGCAATAGATATGTTATGGTAATTGAACCTTCAAGGGTTTTAATTGTCTTAATGTTTCAAATATTATTTTAAATATCTACAATTGTACGACCTGATATATTTGATGCCGTTAATGCACAACAACTATGACAAAGGTCTTTTTAAGTTAATTTCTGTTTGTCACTGAACAGTGATCTTTTTGAGACAAAAGAGAGCAAAAGAAAGGGTGTATATGAAAGAGTATTTGAATTTAATATTTGTTACAAGGGTACATGATAGATATACAACGTTTTAAGAAAACATACAAATAAATTGATCTACAAAAATTCTCTATACAACAATTGCAGAAGCTTTTCTACCTATTTACAATCTAATTTATTATCCGGTAGAAAAAACAATCGTCGACGTTTCGGTCTCTATTCTTGCGTTTCCGAGACCATCCTCAGGACATAAAAAATCATATCTTGGGAGACCCTCAATCACGAAAATTCTGAATATAGTGGTAATGTGCGACACAGCATAAATCAAAATGATTGTATCTCTCTTAGTAGAATAACTTCAAACAGGCATTGATTTTCTACATGGAGAGCCGCTAACATGCTGCTCCCCATGTAGAAAAGCAATGGTCTTTGGATTTTGGAAGAGAGAGCAGGTTTCCTGCTCTCTCTTCCAAAAACCATAGCAAACTACAGTGTCCCGGGGGTAGGTACCCCGGGACACTGCAGGAGCCGGCCCTGGGGGGTGGCGGTCCCCAGGGCCACCACAAAGCTCTAGGAGGAGGCAACATTTAAAAGCCCCGGGTGTGGTGGTCCCCGGGGCTGGGGGGTCCGTCACAGACCCCCCAATTTAAAAATGTAGTGCCCCAGGGAGGTGGCAGTCCCCGGGGCGTGTGGGAGGGCTTGAGCCCCACACACAGGTTTTTTAATTTCAAAAAAGAAAAGTAGCCCGGGGGTGGTGGTCCCCAGGGCTGTGGGGTGCGGTCAGCCCCCGCATACATAATGTTAAAGCCCCAGGGGGTGTCTGTCCCTTGGGCTTGGGGGCCCTCTGGGCCACCCTTTATTATGAAAAAAGAAGCCCGGGGTGGTGGTCCCCGGGGCTGCGGGGGGCCGTGAGCCCCCCTGCATTCGTAATATTAAACCCCTTGGGTGGCGGTCCCCGGGGCTGGTGGGCCCCTCTGGGCCCCCCATTATAATTAAATACATTGCCCCCGGGATTGTGGCCTCACCCGGGGCTTATTTAAAAAAAAAGGTGGCTTCGTTTTTTTTTTCCACGTAATACGCGTATCCTACGCGCATCCCATGAATAAAAAAAAAACCTGCCCCCTTTGCTTCTTTTGCACACTTCTCTTTCAGTTTTCTTGTGCCTCGGTTCTACCGAGACACAAGATGGCTGCCAACACTTCCTATTTTAGAGTATTGACAGACAGTTGACAGTCAATTAGCATGCAGCTCATGCTCGTAATGGTATGCGCATGATCCTCGGACGATATGCGTACCCTACTAGCCCATAGATATATCTATGATTTTACTTTTTATTTTCTCAGGAACTACTGCACGGAATCACACCATTTAACAAAAAGCTTGATCTGTGAACCAAACTCGACCTTTTTGCCAAATATGGTTTCCGTTCAGCAGATCGGGCTGTAGCTGCGCAGAAAGGTCAGTATGGAAAATTGCATGGGGAAAACATGTTTTGGGACCCCCCTTTTTTCTCGGCCCCCACTTGATGAATCACCCCACAACTTTCAGGATAGGAACGGAGCGAAGCGGGCCATCTTCTTGGAGAATTTCGCGAGGATTCGTTGACCGGCGCCAAAGTTATTCCAAATAGAATGTTACGGATTTCTTATGGAAACTAGGTCCTAACTATAACTACCTACTGGCAACCGCCAGTAGGTAATATATATATATACACACCTACTGGCAGTAGGTAACTGAGGCACAAGAAAACAGAAAAAGAAACACAAAAAACATGAAAAGGGGGCAGGGTAGAAACACTCCGACTCCCTAGGCCTGCTCAGGGCGTCCCACAAGAACCTTCAGAGCCCAGAAAAGCATTAAAAATAAATCAGCTGAATTCGCGCAGGGTGCATGAATCCGGCCAAGAAAATAAATTGTATCGAAGCCCCCGGGAAGGGCAGGTCCCGGAGGCAGAGAAATAAAAGTGTGGGAGGGCCCCAACCTCCCCGCACTGCCTTGGGGACCACCTCCTCCCCGGGGCTTGATTAATGAGTTGCAGGGACTGCCACCCCCAGGGATTATTTATAAATGTGTGGGGGGCCTCCAAAGCCCTGTAAACCCTGGGGACCACCACCTGAGGCATTCATTAATTATTTTCGGGGGACACCCGGCACCCCACAGCCCCGGGGATGGCCACCCCCTGGGGCCTTTTTATAATGTGGGGGGATTGAGCCCCCCACATGCCCCAGGGACTGCCAGCCCCGGGCACTAAAATGCAAATTTGGGGGTTATGGATCTCCTAGCCCCTGGGACGACCACCTCCCTGGGGCTTTATAATTGAAGGGAGGGGGGCGGTGTGGCCCCCTCCTGGAGCACTTGATGGCCCTAGGGACCACCACTCCCCAAGGCCGGCTCCTCCCCCAGGACACTGCAGTTTGAGCCACGCGGCTCGCGCCCTTTCATTGCAACTGCTCTGCTTCATTGAAGGGAAACCTGCTATCACTTTAATGAAGCAAAGCAGATTGTTTTTCCACACGGATAGCTGAATTTTAGTAGCTCCCCATGTGGAAAAGCAATGCCGGCTCCCGCAGGAGGCCGGGAGCCAGCTTGGACCCTGGGGGCTTTGGGGTTTCCCCACGGTCTCCAAAGGAGGGCGGGCCCCGGGGGATGGTGCCAGATGTGGCCCAGGAGGGGGCCACATGGCCCCCCACCTGAGGAAAAAAACCAAAAGAACGAGGCAGAGCCCTGGGGGATGGGGTCCCCGGGGCTAACAGAAACCACAGAAACCTCAGGAGGGGGGGCAACGCAGCCCCCCTCGATTGAAAAAATATATTTTTTAAATATATAGTGGCCATGCCCACCGGAAATAGCTTCGAGGAAAGCCCCCTTCCAAAAAAAAAATTCATTTAAAAAAGCAGGCCCCGCCCCTCTCAGCAACACTATGCAAATGCGCCCTGTGGCACGGCTTAAGTTGGGGAATTAATTCCCCTACAATCCGGGGTGTTAACTAGCCCACCAGTTACCTCCAGTTAGCTCCACAGGGCTGCGTTGCAGAGAGGTGGTCTGAGGCCCTGCCCCTTTTTACACCTCTCTGCAACACAGCTCTGTGGCTCTAATTCGATGTACCTGGTGAGCCAGTTGGACCCCAGGGACCCTCAGGATTGAAGGGGACTTAATCCCCCAACTTAAAACGCTCCACGGGGCATGTTTGCACACACATTGGTGAAGGGAGGGTGCAGGGCCTAATGTGACATATGGGTAAACAGGCCCTGTTGTGCGTTTTAAATTGAGGAATTCATTTTCCTTCAATCCTGAGGGCCCCTGGGGGACAACTAGCCAACCAGGTACCTCCAGTAAGCGCCACAGGCCTGCGTTGCAGAGAGGTGGACCAGGCCAAGCCCCTTTTTACACCTCTCTGCAACATAGCTCTGTGGTACTTTTTGGAGGTACCTGGTGGTCTAGTTGGACCCCAGGGACCCTCAGGATTAAAGGGGACTTAATCCTCCAACTTAAAACATGCCACAGGGCACGTTTTCAGAGTGGTGAATGGAGGGGCGGGCCTGATGTGACAGGTGTGCAAACAAGCCCTGTGGTGCACTTTAAGTTAGGGAATTAATTCCCCTTCCATCCTGAGGGCCCCTGGGGGCCGACTAGCCCACCAGGTACATCCAGCAAGCTCCAAATGCTGCAGCTCTTTGGTGCTTTGCAACAAGGCCTCTTTCTGCTCCTCTGTTGGTTCTTTCTGCACATCTCTTTCTTCTTCCTGCACTTTTCTTCAACTTTCTGGACTTCTGTTGCCTCTTTCTGCATTTGTCTTGCTTCTTTTTGCACTTTTCTTCCCCTTTATTCACATGTCCTACCTTTGTAGGCATAGCTAGAAATTAGCATCTAAAAAAACTTTGAAATTCACTGAAAAAACCATAGGTTTCAGGCACGTTATAGTTAGAAATTAGCATTTAAAAAACCTTAGAAATTCACTGAAAAAAACATAGGCTTCAGGGACTGGGCATGTCATGAGTGATGTAATATGTGACGTCATCAGCAGTGTATTGCGAGGGTGCAAGTTATAGTTAGGTCTACCAACTACAAATGCGGAATTTCTATGGTTTTATAGGAGTGACATCTCCAAGTAACTATAATGTCCCTGAAAACTATGTTTTTTTCAGTGAATATCTAAGGTTTTTTAAATTCTAATTTCTAACTATAACGTGCCTGAAACCTATGGTTTTTTCAATGAATGTATATATATATATATATATATATATATATATATATATATATATATATATTGTTTACCAATCCAGTTCCCAAACGATTGAAGGTATATATATATGTACTAGTGGACCCGGCTGGGCAAAATTTCTCTGCAATTGATTCAATCAAACTATCAAGAAAACTTTATTTGGCTAATGAAAAATAGCCATAAAAGTATGTAACATATATACTATAAAATACATAAAATAGCAATTAGGATCAATATAAAAAAAAGTTAAAATCAGTTTCATACATCTTTAAAAAACAATTACAGTGCATAGACAAATTAATGCTTCATTCATAGAGTTTCTTAATTTTCAAAGTGCTCCTGATAAAATGAATACAGAAATACAAGTAGATTCAGTGGCATGCTGTTCTTGGAAGGCCATAGCTTGACTAAAGTGCTTTATCTTTACTTCATGAAAGAAAGGTATCAAGAAGCTTCACCTTGGGACAGTGCAAAAATTACAAAATAGAATAAAATATAAAGTGTCCAGTGCTGAGATATTTTCACACAGGCACTTGGAGAGGTTGGCATACCCAATTGATTCATAATCATTAGTTACAGGAAGGGTTTATGCCAACGGCATTGTTCCAACAATAATCTCCAGACCACGGGACATATACTCTGGCAATTAAAAGAAGACTCTGAGGAAAAACTAGTGGCTCGTTGGATACCAAGAAGGCATTTGACCTACCTGAGCGGTTCTACCTTTTCCATTTGAAGTTAAAACTGGGTTTGAGTGATAAATTTTTAGGTAAGGTCCAACTTCATAATGACTACCCTACTGCAGCTATCAACTTTGAAGATTATGTGTCTGAAACGTTTGCGATCTATGAGTCTGCCCAGCAGGGATGCCCTTCTCCCCCCCTCTTCTTGTTCTGGCCCAGGGTGCAGTGAGATAGGTGGTGGTGAGATAAACGAGTTAATTATACAGAGAACATTCTGCCTCTTCTGTCCCACCCTGAGTCCCTAATTGAGGCCTGTCATATCCATCACTAAAGAATCTCCTGCTTCTCAGGCTACACAATTAATATAACCAAATGTAAGTGCTTCCCAAGTCTAGAGAAACCACCTATGCCTGTATTCAGGAGTAGGCCACGAAATGGGTACCCAATGGGCACTGATATTTCAGCATTAGCATCAATAGAAGGCTCACACAAATAGTAGAAGAGAAGGCTCCTCCCTCGCCTACGTTTAATTGTATCTTTAGCACATTACTGTTACACTTCTCCTGAATTCTCCTTCTGGGTATAGAGGCAGACATTAAGTCTTACATCTCAAGAGGGCCCAGATCCACACTGCAAGCTTCTAGATTGGAGCAGATGCTACAGCTGGGGGCCTGGGATGCTAGTAATACACTTCTATTGTCTGGGAAAGTGACCTAACCCCCATCTTTTGTACCTAAACAAGCCAGGGGCTTTCAACATGGAACCCTCAGGCTTTTGCCACTTTGCTTTATATGGACAGTCATTAAGGTGTGTACCAAACCTAACTTAACTACACAGAACATACACCTACCCACAAACTCTTTGCACTATCTATTTGGAAATTTACATGAGTGAAACAGTAGGCCTACACTATCATGACACAGGTAAAAGGTCAGGTCATACTATGATTGCTAAACATCACATCACAGAATGCGTCCACTACAGTGCTACATGTATAGATCTTTGGCAGGAACCATAGTCCTCTGCCAAAATGGAGGGACACTTGGTGCTCCCCTCTGGTCCAGTGCTAGACTCTTAATCAAAGACAGGCCTAGGCTGTTGCACACTCACTAGATCAATGTGAGAACAGAGCCAAAATCCCAAAGTTTGGATACCTGATAATTGCAGTTTCGGCATGCTGGGCAGGGGACACAATTGTACACCAAGCAAGGAAGATTGCAACCCCAACAGCATAACTGAGTAAACTGTTGATCAGCATTTATTTTTATTTCACTGATTGTGAATGCGGGAGGTGAATGCAAAGCAATTAAAACCTAATGAGAGAAAATAGTCATGTGAACCCACGTTGGTATCTCTCTTGGACTACTGTCACCCTAAACTAATTGGTCAGAATGAGGCCTCAGGGATGGTGAAAAGTTAGTCGGTGTCTCAGCATCCGAGTCACAGGTGTAAAATAGAGAGACATGTGGTTATTGGGATCTATTCTTGTTCCTGAAGAAAGCGAAAAACCCCATAGGGGATCCAGGAAGGTGGCTGAAACATGTCTTCCTGTGGATGAGAGAGACAAATATTTCCCTTGAAATCCTAGTATTTCTCATCTGTAATCTTACTTAGGAAACACTAATAAAAGTATAATTTCACTTTCAGAGGGTTTTAACTGTACATATGTAGTATACCTTCATATCAATATTTCAAGGAGCCCATCTGATCAGATTAAACATATTTCAGCCAGGTAAAGAACAGACCCGATAGTCTGAAATGACACTCAAGTGGGTGGCACTCTTTGCTCCTCTTAAAAACCTCTCAGTTCAGCTGGTCCTTCTAGGATTACTTTGTAATAGATAGGAATGATGCTAAGAATTCAAATGAAACGGTCTATTTATATTGTTTTCGGAGAGGATCGACCTTTATAGGGGATCTAGAACTTTGTGTTCTCAAGAAAAAGACTACCAGAGATCTTGAAAAAGATATAGCTGGAAAAAGGTAATTTCACAATTTTCTAAAAAAGCAACTTGCTCAGATGGATTACCATTGGAATTTGTTGAGACTTATCTACAATAGTAGAATTAGTTGGAGTTCTGTGGGCACTTTCCAAATGTATTTCTAATCATTGGAAAACTCCTCATAGTTGAAATGCAGCAATGTTCGATAAACTTGTGGAAGATCCCTCATGCTGTGAGTCCTATTGTCCAATTGCATTCTTAAAAGCTGCTTACAAATGCTCACTAAGATATTGGCTCACTAATTAACTCACAACAGAGTAGAAAATAAGTAGGATCCAAAGTCCATAGTCTGCTATGACCCTGAAAACGCTGCTGATCAAGTGGACCAGGGCTACCTATGGGCCAGGTTTTCTGTTTGCCCTGAAAGCAACACTGATATTTAATCTGCATCAGACAGCATGGTAAGACTTTCCAAGGTGGCCCAGTAATAGTGTCACTTCTCCCATTCCATGTATTTTTCTTTTGGAGCCACTGCATAATAAGATACTGTCAAACACTGCTTTACATGGATATTCACTTAAACAATTTGTTTGTATCTTTCTTGTTTATAGATACAACATGCTATGGATTTATCAGTATTACAGAGCTGAAGCTCTAAACCAAAAACTCTAATTGTGAGTTATGATCAGATCACTAGTCACATTTTCAGACTTAGAACAAACCACATGTGATGATATCATAAGGGATGGCCAGCAAAGAGGCTTATATTCTCTATTTTAGTACCCAATTTGAAAGCTTGAACAAATGTATGAAGTTATTTTTGAGTATGTTTGCCTGCAGAAGCAGACTGAATTGAAAAGAATGAGACAGGTTCCAATTTACATATATAGTTTTTCTGATTAAAGTGATGGTCTCAACATGGAATCTATTTTTATCTCAAACTATTCCACCAAAAATAGCCTTTGACGACAGAGTAAAAACAAAGGCTACTAAGTATGTTTACGGGAAACGTTAATATGTCAAATAATGATGCAGTCTCATGTTAAGCTTTCATGTTGATTTACAGTACCAGATGTGAAAGTTAATCTTCAAGGCCTTGTTACAGTGTCAGCTGATTAGCAGAGTAGACCTCATTTGGAATGGTTATTTTATAAAAATTCAGTTGCCTTGTTTAGCAAAGTCTTATCAGTTGTATTCAGCCTCTGTGACATACAGCGATGGTTGAGCCTGCTAAAGACTAGTTTAATAAATTGATCCCACTTCAACTCACTATGAATCAGAGCATGATTCACCGACTGAAAATATAATAATTTCAAAATGGTTGGACCAAGTTAGTGTTTTGCTCCTTAATGGCATATGGTAAAAATCCTGAAGACTAAACAAGTTCTTGTCGCTTCTACTTTGGTTGAGACAAATTCTTTATTGTTGGTAATTGGTGTACGAGTTGAGGAGAGTAAGTAAAAAAAGTAAAAAGGTTAATGTTTCTGATTAAGTAAAACCATTACAAAAATACTTATTTCATCAATAAAAAAAAATGTAAAAGAGAAAAAAGAAATCTTAATTATTAAGAAAATACAGTAGTTATAAAATGAGAGCTTGAGAAGTGTCCATAATTATTTCTTTTCCAAACCACCGACATCTTTGTTGGATAGTTTGAGCACTACTGATTTACATTTTTTTACCAACATCCCATTTAGTAGCGGAAGTCTTGGATCAAAGCATGCGAGGACTGCTTGTCTCTGTGTGCGTATTCTGTATTCATTAAAGGTTGTTTTTAAGAGAGCTACTCTTTCCTCTTTTAGCTTCGAACAGGAGCATAGCAAATGTTCAATGTCTTTTTTCCCTGCCCTGCATAACCAACATAGTGTCCCGCAGTTCCTTCTCAGCCATAGTTGTAGATGGGGTATGGCTGGTAGAATTCGTAGCCTGTGTTTTAGGAAGGCATCTTTTGATTTAGTGCAATACCCCAGTCCAAAATAAGCCTGTACCCCGGGTGATTCTTAGGTGCTCAAAATGATCCAGGTGTGGCACCTATGGGCAAAGGCGGCTTTGTCCTCTATAAAAGAAAGTCTCTTTATGCCCTTGTTTACTGCATGCTTAAATTGTATGTGCGTTAGTGACACTTCCCATACTTGTTTTAGTCCTGTTATAGCCAGTGACTCCTCTAAATATTTTTTTGCCGGTACGATGGAGCTGCTATACAGATCTTGCCAAAGCTGGTGGTTCAGTGTGTTCTCAGGTGAATTCTTTATTTTGTACCAACACTTAATATACGATACTCGCCTTGCTAGCAGTTGTTTTGTTAGTCCACATTCTAACCGGATCTGGGCATGTGAGGTACAGGATGGTAAGTTTAAGAGGACTCTATATGCTTTTGAAATGATAGTGTCCAGTAATTTTGCATCCGTGCCCCTTAGTGCTTCGCTGCCGTAGGTAATAGATGACTGAATTTTAACTTGGGCAACAGAAAGCAATGGCAGAAAGGTGGGACCAGTCAGTTTGTTTTTAAGTTGTCTAAGTGTTGTCGCAATCAACATGCCTTTCCTCTTTGTGGCCTCAAGGTGATTTGAAAAACGGCCTTGCTTGTCAACTATAACGCCAGTCTATTTATATTCGGAGCAGTTCGCGATTGCCTTTGTTCCAAGGAATCAAGAGTGGGACTTTTTATTCCTGGTTATTGTGGAGTAGTGTGGCTCAATGGTTAGAGTGGCAGATCCTGTTGCAGAGGTCTGGCCTGGGACCAGGGTTCAATTCCCGATGCAGCAGGATCTTGGGCTCATTTGTCTGCGGACTCGATAATTCTCACCTCAGTGCCTACTCTAATCATGGGGTCCCACGCTGCAATTCTGGGCAATAGCTTGCTTAATCTCCACAATGGGCCCTACAGCACTGGGATGCCTGGCTTCACTTTGGGGGTGCCCAGGAAGGTCATCTCACAGGGAGAGCCAAGAAGGGTTCCACAGCGTTATACAGCACTGGGACGCCCCGGTGATGGGCAGCTGTGAGCTTTACAAGTATCTTACATTGACAGTACTTTAGTTTTGTCAATGTTTTCTTCGAGCAGGTTCTCTTCAGCATATCCATGCAGTGTGTTGATGAGATTTTGTAGTCCTACTTTGGTATGACTAACCAGGACCACATCGTCTGCATAGGATATTCTGGGCAAGGCTTGACTCCCTAGTCAAGGGGCGTGCGCGTTGCAGGCTTCTAGACCTGGTGGCAGGTCGGCTGTAAATAGATTAAACAGGGTTGGTGCTAAAACTGACCCCTGCTTGAGGCCTTTTGTTGTTGGTGTACATTACGAGAGATGGGTACCGTTCCCAAGCTTCACCTGAACCCACGTGTTGGAATGAGTTCGATCAAGAGGTTTAAAAGAGGAGCAGGGATCCCCCAAAGAGCTAATTTTCTCCAAAGATTAGCTTGATTAACATTGTCGAAAGCCGCTTTAAGTCCACAAAGCAAATGTGAAGGGTTTGTTTGGTCAGTTTTGCTTTGTCAATAAGTAATGATATTGATAGGAGGTTTGTTGTGGTTCCGGCGTCTCTGCAGAATCCTGTTTGGCTGGGTGGAATTATGTTGTATTTAGTTGCCCATTCGCGCAGCTGTATCAATAGAAGCCCCGCAAAATATTTCACCTCAATATCTAGTAAGGCAATCAGGCGGTAATTTTTTGGTAGGGTTCTATCCCCTGCTTTGTATATTGGTGATATGATCGAGCCCTTCCATGATGCTGGGAGGCACCCAGATTAGCTGACCAACATGAAAAGCGGTGTCAGAGATACCACCCAGTGTTCCGAATCATATTTGAAGAGGGCTGGGGGAATGCCATTTGACCCCGGTGCTCCGTCTTTCCTCCCATTGGAAATTAGTTCCCTGATCAAAGCAGCGTTGATTTCAATTGCTGCGTCTTCATATGGTTTTACTGTTTGCGAGAGATAGGCCACCTGGACAGCCTGGGGCATGTTTGTTCCAACAGCCTGTTGGTTGAAGTGAGTGTCTAGAAAGGATTCCCCGGAAATGTCTGTTATATATGAAGTTAGTCCACCCTGTTTGGGATTTAAAAATGTGTTCAGTGTCGACCAGAATCGGGCTCTATTGTTTCCTTTAGAGTCGTAATGAAGTTTAGCCCAAAAGTCGTCTTCATTGGATCTTTTGATCTCCCGCTTGAGTTTTTTAAGATCGGCCTGGTGCTTGCTAAGCTGTTGGAGAAGACCGTTTCCTCCTGGGTAGGTTCTCAGCAACCTTAATAATTTGTTTATGGCTTTTTTGTGGTGTTTCAGGGCCAATTTCTGGGTGCTTGAAATCTTCCCTGTAACCATGCGGCCATAAGACTGGAGTTGCCGAACTGTAGTTGAGTATGAATTAGCAAATGCAGCCACAAAGGTTTCCCATGGGGTCATTTAAGCTGTTTAATTGTAGTTTTGCTGCCAGAAGAACCTCCCTGGTATTTGCAACAGAAGACTTAATTCTTTTGAGATTTATAGTATACCATGCATGTGGTCCTGTTGGATTAAGAGGAGTTAAATCTGGCGAGGAAAGAAGGGAAACTTCCTGGGGCCGATGGTCACTGTTCCCTTTGTCTCCTAGGCAGAAGCCTAGTATATGGTAAAAGAATGCAAGGGACACTAGTGTGTAGTCTATTGTGGAGGTCGTGTTGCCTGAGTGGAATGAAGCGGCAGATAGCGAGTCGTCAGCAAATCTTCCGTTTAGAACTCTCAGGCCGATATGCTCCAGATCTTCTAACAGCTCTTTCCCCAACTTGGGAGTTTTTCCCTGGCTTCTAAAAGATTGGGTTGGAATATTCCAAAAGAAGGACTAGGCCTGAATGTCCTTGTTTGTGGAAGAGCCTAGGTTATATTGGTTATAGTCCTTAGACACAATGAAATTAGAGGGGATGTGCATAGTCTTTAATTGATGCAGATGGTCCATTAAAAATTTCTACTCCTGTTTTTTCTTTTTTGGATTGATGTAAATGTTAGTCAACAGCACCTCTTCTTTTTCCCACTGAGGTTCAGTTTGATCTTAACAGTATTTATAGCCGGAGAGTGGGAAGTTAATTCCTGAGCGCTGTGGATTTTTGTGATTTTGATATAGGTAACTAGACCACCCGCTAGCCGTCCGTATTTACTTTTCCTTATAGCTGGAGAATGAAAACAGGTGTAGCCTTCTATTATCACAGGCACCTCAAGCCATGTTTCCTGCAATTGAATGATGTCAAATGATTTTACATATTGAAGAAATTGGGTTTCTGCAGCCTTGTTGTTATGCCCATTTAGGTTCCATGAGCATAATTTCAATAGTGGAATGTCCACGTTCGAACCCCCCCCTCGTTTGGTTGCCCTGTCATTGTGGGTAACTCAAGGTATTGATCATTCTGAATGTCCAGAGGTAGTCTGGGTTTTATGAGTAAGAAGCCTTTATGCTCTTTTAGGTGTTCAGTGCCTGAGTTTTTGGGTGTGATCGTCCCTGGTTGCCCCTGAGCACTGACGTGGTCTTGGAGTTTTTCTGAGTTGGTCCGTCTCGTGATCTTTCAAGCAGGGGGAATGGGGATGCTGATTGGATCCCCATGCTTTGAGGGTAGTTTGCTCCTCCAAGATTTTGTTTGCAATTTCAGACGACCTTTAGGTTGCTTTTGTAGCTTCCAAGTCCTGTATTTTGTCGACTTTTATGAATTCCACTGAGAGGAGGTCAGCTGAGCATAGATCGTTTAAAGTTGGTATAGTGCCGAGAAGTTGTAGTAAGTTCCTTCTGTTCAGGATGTCGAATGGACCCTTTGTTTCATATTCTGGGGTAAAGAGAGTAATGGTGGAATTTCTAGTATTTCTACCGGCTGAACTGTTGGATACTTGCCCCCCAGTTGGGTTCCTCTATTGTTAGTGATGGACTGTTGTGAAGGTCCATTAGAGACGTCAGGAATAGGGAGTTCTCGCTCCTTGAAAACTGTGGGAGCTTTGGAATCGCCATCTAACTAGGGATGTAGATGGACCTGAGAACCAGGGAGTGCAGTTAACTTCGGTTCTTCACCCAATGATTGAGAAGGATGGAGGGTGGTTATAAATTCCGGTACCAGGTTAGGTGGTGCCTTCCTTAACTCTTTTGAAAATGGTCGTCTGAGGGGACTGGCGTCCTTCCCCTTACTAGTTCCACTATGGTCCATAATACTTTGGGTGCCAGTTTGGCTGCTAGTCTGGGCCCTGCCAGCCCCCAATGTTGGAACCTCTTTAGTTGCTGCCAGATTTCCCCCCGGTGTGTGGGTTCGCTGGATTCAGTGAAAGTTTGTTCTGTACCTGTAATAGAATCAGATTCTGGTGACTGTTGTCTGGTTTTAATCCCAAATAGGGTATACACCTCAGGAGGATTTGAGGTTGATTTTTTATTGCGACCTTTCCTTCTTTGTTGACGGTGACGCTTAGCATTCTGAGGTAGATTTTGATCCTCGGAAAGTGGAAGGGAGCATTTGGGCAAGTAGCCCACTGGAAGGGCCGGTACGATTTTGTCCGCGGTGTAGGCTGCAGTGGAATCCCCTTTTGAAAGGTCGAAACTGGCTGTTATACAGGGATTGGTATAGAAGTCCCTTTTATGAGGGCCCTTTGACAGGCCTTCTATCAAAGTGGATTCTACTTCCGGGAGTGACAATAGTTTGTCAATGATTGGGCCACAACTGCAGATCAGCTTTGCTTCCTGCTGAGCTCTACCGATTAGAAGGTTTAGTTGGCCAAGTTTCTCGTCGATTCGCCCCACACAAAGTGCCAAGGTATCGAGTAAGGTCAGCTGTAGGTCAATGGTAGTGAAGGGCATTGACGGTTCTTTGCATTGTATTTAAGAGAATGTCCCAAGTGTTCGAAGCATTCGATACTTGAGTCCCGAATTGGGTCCCAGGTTGGCTTGAGGGAGCAGGGGAAACGAAGAAGCGGAAAGACTTTGTCGAGTTATTGAGTTGAAAAGAATTATCTCATGATCAGAGACATGATTGGCACACTGATTTTTGTTGGTTTTAACTATGGACAGAGGTTGTTTAACAGGGGTGACCAGGGCATAGAAAGCAATTAAATCTGCCCATTCCTGTGATCCCCAGTAAGTGACGTTAGCAGGGCCGTCGCACCCTGAATCTTGTGCGGATTTACGGCCTCCTTTGGATACTCAGAAAAGCCCTTTTCGTCTGCGTTTACTTCGGTAGGTGGTTGGCTATTCTTCAAGGCATCGGGGTGGTGGGGGGAGACATTGATGGTTTTTAAGAGGACGTTTAAATTGGATCCGCTAAGGTCCACTTGCCCTCAATTGAGTTCCTTGCCACTGCTTATCCTGAAGCTAAGCGAGGGTTGTCTTTCCTTCTGATTGTTTGGGGTAATTGACCAGTAGTAAACTTGGGGAACGCGATAGACTGAAGGAGGACTGCTCCTCCTTGCCTTCTTTTTGCAGGGCGACTGGGCTGCTAGTGCGCCTATTGTCGGATTCCATTTTGCCTGTTTTTTCATGTGCGAGCGAGCAGGCCATGGGGGCTTGACCCGAAGATTGTGATACTAACGGTTCCTAAGGGGATAGTGGAAGTAGAGGATCCTGAAGGCCCAACATTTTTTCCACTGGATGAAAAAATGGATGAAGGTGGGTCCTTTAGGAGTTGAACTTTTGAAGTAATTTTTGGTTGACGAAGATGGGAATGGTGGA
The DNA here is from genome assembly GCF_964263255.1 of Lissotriton vulgaris. NCBI lineage: Eukaryota > Metazoa > Chordata > Amphibia > Caudata > Salamandridae > Lissotriton > Lissotriton vulgaris. The sequence goes on from NC_141687.1 coordinate 2,089,155,401, forward strand.
CTCCAACCTGAAGAGCTGGGTCACTACGTGCCCTGGTTTCACCCAGAGAAGTATCCAGGCTCAAATTGTCTGGTTTAGTGCTTCTGTTTTGTTTGGCCTTTGACTTGTTTTTGGTCACAGGCTGTCCCCTTTCCCTGCCTGACCTCATAGCAGGACGTACACCAAGGCGCTCTAAGGGGCTCTGAAAGTTTCTGCTCTGGATCACACACCCCTGCCCCCGAGTCCCTGCCCAGAGCCTGACTTCGTAGGGCCCTTGTGGGGGTTCAGAGGTTTAGGAGCCTCACCGGGAAACACAGAAGCACAGAGAATCCGACAAGACCACCACTGAAGACTTGAAACTTGAAACTTGAGGACTATTGGGTGCTCCGGGGCTGTTCTGACATGGCTAAGTGGACATGAAGTGGTGGCAGGAGTCGCAAGGGATCTGTGCGGAGAGGGGAAAAGTCAGCGAAGGTCAGCGAAATGTGCGGTTGTGCAGGCCCCCCAGGGGCTGTAGTGTAGAGCCTGGAGCCTAGATGTCTGGATGTCCCACGGCTCGGCTCCGATACTGCTCTCAGTGGCAGCAGCACTCAAATGCACTCACGCTCACAGCTTACTGCACCTCTCAACTCAGCTCAGCTACCTCCGGGCACTGCTTGGCAACGCCACCTGCAGACTGATGGCCTCAACACAGTACCCCCACGCTGGGTTTCCTGCCGCTGCTCCAACCCCCACGCTGGGCTTGTCAGCTGCTGATTGCCGGCTCGCTCAACATTGGCAGATGCTGACTGGGGTGCTAGCAGGGTGGCAACCAGGGACCCCCAATTAAGAGGCAAGGGTAGGCAAGGTGAGGATAGGGGGGAGCGGCTACACTTATTAGTAGTTGAGGAGAGTGAAAGCGTTCTTAAGCAGCAACCACAATCTCTGTCAGGGTAAAAGACAAGCAAAACCCGAATTAACCTATGTTCAACTCTCTGGTAGTTTGGCACAAAGCAGTCAGGCTTAGCTTTGAGGCAATTTGTACAGTATTTATGCAGCACTTCAAACAGTAATCAAGTGAAAACACCACACAAGAAAAGTCCCACACCAATTTAGAAAAATAGGGTCAACTTTAGTGAATTAGTTTAGACTAAAATGTCAAAACTCCAAGCAGTAGAATAGGATGTAAGCAATTTTAAAGATTTCAAGTAGGTAAAGCTCCTTGAAACTCAAAGCTCGACTCACAGGCATCTGGTCGTGCACAACCTGGTAGAAATAACATTTTCAGGCTGACTACATGGGACCGCAGGCTGATTTCAGCAACCGGGTTAGACCTGTTGACAGAGTTACCTTCAAAGTCCAGCGCGTAGAGTTACCTTCATGGTGGAGGGTGCCGGAAGTAGCAGGGAGAGCATTGCAAATGGTCATGGCTGTAGCGCGAAGAGTAGGCTGGGAGTCACAGATGATTATCTCTGTAGTGTAAAGATCCTGACATGCGGACGGTCGTTGCTGGAACTTTACCTAGGCGAGCTGTTGATGCTGTAGTGTCAAGTGCAGATTTCGCGTTGGCGGGCATCGCTGACAGTCACTGTGCCATGAAAAGTTGGGTTCCCTGGAACTTTGCATTGGCATGTGGCAAGATCTGGTCAAGAAGTGGCCTGTTCACAGCCGTGCACAGCCAATAACTTCAGGATTTCTCCTTTGTTTGAGAGGGAACTCACGGATGCCACACCAATGGTCGCCGGGAAACCCACTGCTGGTAGCTGTGCGCCTTATAAGTTTAAATAAATAAATAAAATGGTCCAGGACCCGAGGGACACCTCTTGGGATCATACAGGGCTCCAATTGCATATCTAGGCAGCAGGTCAACTGGGCAGTTTCAACGAGCCTCTAGAGTTTGTTTATGTCCCTGCAGCTCAGAACAGGAGGTCAGTCAGATGACCCTAATAGTCACCTCAACCTCGGTTGAAGGGCACATGTGCAGTCTTCCTTCTCACGAAGCAGGGCAGCAGAGCAACAATGAAGCACTGTAACAGTCCTTCTAGCAGCAATGCAGTATAGCAGTCCTTTTTTTGTTGTATCTACAGGTCCAGAAGTGTACTGAAGAAATGGGTCTGAGGGTACATTATCCATACCAGGTGCCCCCTTTAAAGTAGGGGAAGTTCCTAGAGAATTTCCTTAGAAGTCTTTTAAGTTTTTAACACTGGTTAGCAGTGGTAAAGTGCAGGTTCCTAAGGCCAACAAAATGAGATCAGCAAAAATGGAGGAGTAAGGCAAAATATTTGGAGGCTGACACCCTAAGTCTGACAAGTCTAAAATGTACTTTACATATACTGCACAGCATCAGAGTCTAAATGCTGAAGCTCTCCTCAACCTTTAGTGGCAAATGTCTAAGGTGCATGGACCTAGACATGGATAGCAAGCCTTACATGCGCATTCTCCCTAAATATGTCTTTGAGTTTGTGGCCCCAGTGTCATCTTCTAACAAGTATGGGCAAGACATACTTTAAGAACCTTTTTTTCTGATTCAGCTAATTTTATTTTCTTCTAATTGAAGCCCCATGATGCCAATCATTATTAAATAAAACACTAACTACCACATGCATTAACATAAGAAATTGTGATTCCTAAATAGCGATTTTTAAGGAATCACTATTTAGGAATCGCAATTCCTTATGCATGTAGGAATCGCAAAACAAATTGCGATTCCTAAACATTACCTAATGGCGATTCATAAATTGTGAATCACTGTTAGGTAATGTCACCCCATTCATTCCTATTAGGAATAATTGAGAATGCATTTGCAAATTGCAATTTCCTAAATGCATTTGAAAATGTAGTTAATCGCAAAAAATTGTGATAACCTGAGTTGCATATAGAATGTCTTTGATGCATCAGAAAATACCTTTTTGCCCTCGCAAACGGGCTGATTCTGCAAATCGGCCGATTGACGAGGGCAAAGTTGCTTGATGCATGTGGCCCTTAGGGCCTGATTAGGATACTGGTTGGACTCTCATCCAATGGGCACCGTAGCAGAAGCATGGCCACACGACAAGAAGTTGGTGGTCCCCCTGCCCTGATTATGATATGTATATTTTCTATTGAGGCACGTGCTGCGGGCTGCAGCACATGCCCCACTGGAAAATATACACATTAAAAACATCTCTGCACTATGGTGCAGGGATGTTTAGGGGGGCACCCCAGACCCTATTGCAAAGAGCCAGAGGGGAAGGGGGTCCAGGTAGGCCACCTCCATGTCACTTTCTGCCTGCCATTTCATGACAGGCCATGAAAAGGCAGGTAGAAAGAGACATTGTGATCCCTACGGCAGTACCTGAGCCGGCACTGCCCTCATTGTAGGGATTACTAACCCTCTGATACACCAAAGGACTCCTTGAGACAGTCGGTAGTGTAGCGGATGGTCCCACCGCCAGATGCCTTCCGCCTGCCGCATCATAATGCGCCGGGTGGATCGCAGGTGTAGATGTCAGTGGGTCCAACACTGATGAGCCGTTGGTGTCTGACCCACCGACATCGTAATCAAGCCCTAGAGGTTGGGATAAAGAAATAGATGTGAGATAGAAAGAAAGGTCACTTTCGGAGAGGGTCGCTTGATAATTGCCCACTTGCCCATGCCTTAAACAGTCTCTGTGTGGCCCTATTCTGTAATATTTATTATTTACCAGAGCAGATGCACTTCATATAGTATTGAATCATTGAAGGCAGGTCACCTATCCACAGTTTTAGGGCATTAATGTATAAATTAAATAATCAAGGACTTAATTTCAATTAAATATGAGTATTTTGTTAAATGCGTTAAGCAATATAATGTTATATTTGTCAATTAATTTACGTACGCGTGGCAGTATAATTCATTCATTAATAAATATTAATTCTCTTCAATAAGAGAGCATTAAAAAGGGTGAGCTGGAAAAGGGAAGATTTATTTCAATTCATTTCGGTTACATCTGAAATGAAAATGTTTTTTTTAGTTCAAGTAACTGTATCGCTTTACAAATTAGATTAGCTTTTCTCTTTAGGCACGATACACAAAATAATTGCATTACCTAAATATAAGAAAGAGATTTCTCAGTCAGCAAGAGTATTGTGTCTCTTCCTAAGCACATTCTTAAACATACAGGAAACATTTCCATATGCTCAAATTAAAAGAATGATTACGAAAGAAAAAAAAAACCTGGCTGGTATTGGGGACATCTATTAATATTTAACTCTGCTACCGTCCTCGAAAATTAGCTGCATACTACAATTTCCATAAGCCAAGAAACCTTTAGAATGCAAACAAAGTAATTTTACTCTAGTAGTGTGATAATTATATTACTCTTTGGGGTGTAATCCCTTCAAACCAGTGGCACAAAATTATGTGTTGTGGGGACAGTTTTTGTAATGGCTTTTTTTCCAAAACACAGATTGGCCTTGTGGGATGTGGCGCAATGCAGATTAAATGAAAGGGAAGTAAGAAACACATTAGCACTGCCTAGAGAATTTTAATATCCTCTTAAAACATGAAATTAAAAAGAGGAGCAGCAAAGAAATGCAAGGGGAATTATAAAAGGAGAAAATACAAAACTAAAGGACTGGCCAACGAGCCCTCACACTTGATTACGCTACATTTAGTCCTTGCCTTCCCTACTAAAATCAGCACAGGTGGTCTTTTATTTGCCTGCTGAAAGTGGTTGAGGGGAGTAAACAATTCAAAATTATACTTACAATTTAGTCATATTTAAAAGACCACAGACTCAGAATTCCAGTTTATGGATTTTATTATAAGATCACAAATTATTGAATATAAACACACCTTAAAATCAGAGAAAATCGGTACATGAAAATCAATGTCGAGCTGAAGCTACAAAGGTAATTTATTCGCCGTAAAAGGCATAATGTGATGAACTCCAAAAATCAAAATGCAACCCAGGATTGAAGTTGAGTTCAAATCCTTTTTCATGAGGAAGGAAAACAAAAGTTATCTTTCCCCACACTGCTCTCACTGAAGGTCCTGCCTATTTCCCTTATGCCATACCTCAAAAGTCAGGACGTGTTGACTTCCTAAGAAGTACTCACGTCAAATGGGTCAAATAGCTTAAGGCTATGGAGCTCGCTCTAAGATGCTTCTTCTCCTACGACAAATGTCGAAGTCTCTTTTACTGTCCCTGCGCATCTTACAAGAAAACTAAGTTCAGCCTTCCCCAGATGCGTCGCATGATGAACTGATTCACTTGCAATATTTTTCAATAGATTTCCATATAAGATTTAATTAAGTTCTTCTGGTCTTCCAGTAGCCTTGGGTTTCAGATAGGCCAGGCAATGAAGGCATCCTCCCTTCTTGCCTTTCCGTCTTCTTCAAAGACATGCCTGTTATCGCCTTAAAGCTAAGAATAACAAGGTCAAACTACTGCACCTGCAGTAGGATGAGAACATACTACCATTGCATATAAAAAGGATTCCTTGAATTATTTCTTGAGCAATCAAGAATATTTGAAATCAACAACAACCTGCAGTTCTGGGCCTACAGTGCAGGCAACATTAACAATACACAATTACATTCTATGGGTATACTGTCATCCTTCAAATTATGCATACAGGAATTATAATTATCTCTAATACATATAAAATCCTGCTTGATTGTGTACACTGTATTTGAATACTTATATAGTGTAAGTAAATGCATCTTAATAAGCATAAAACACTGCAAACGATAAAAATATGTCAGTGCGTTTAAACCGTAAGTATAATGCACCCATACAATTTAGAGTGATATCAGCGCTCTATCAGTCCCCCCTCCTATGACTAGTGTCATAACACCAACATCTTACTCTCTTACAGTTTTCTCCTTGTAGAAGATATCGATCTAAACAGTAGTTGTAGGCAGCCGTCCCTGTCTAAATCTTTCTAACACTTTCAGGTGCAGATAGTGACTGTCCTGCAGTCATTCTAACTGCTGCTCTAATTTCTTTAAGGAGTTTTCATTATGGAGTGCCTTTTGCCATTCATAAGCTTTGATGGCTCCCAATAACACAATGATACAAAGGACCGCTATTATAATAGGTTTCAAGATATACCCCATTAATCCTTGTCCAAGACTTCCAAACTAGCTTCCAATCTTCCCAAATCCCTTGCCAATTTGTTCCCAAATGCCATCTGCAGCCAAATAACATAAATCTTGATGTATCTCTGAAATATTATTAATATGTTTTTTGTATATCCCGACTATTGTCAGGAATATACGTGCAGCACTGTTGAACTTTCAATAATTTACAGACTCGTCCAGCTTTTGCTTATTGGAGGTCTAAAGCAAGACGATTTTGGAGAACCATAGCCCTTATCGAAACCATCTCCGCATCAATGAGTAATAGGATCTGGGTCATATTCACAGAGAGTTTATCCACTATTGTTGACAGCTTTCTAATTTTCACATCATTCAAGATCACACCCACACTCGGTATCATGGCCCCAACAATGTCTCCAGCACTTGCACCACGTTTTCCTCTGTGAACGCTTTTTCCCTCCAAGGGCCATAGTTCATCAACATGAAAATTTTTGGCTAAATAACATGTACCATACCAATTCTTGGGCAATTTCACATAAACACTTTTTCCACACACAAAACACACATTTGGTACTATGGTTAATGTATCCAATAAAGCCTTTCTTATTGCCTCCTCAATTAAAAAAATGTGTTCCCAATCACTCTCACCCACCGTCAGATTATGCTGACGGGTGTCTAATGCACAATTTTCCTTTTGGCTGAAAGTCCAAAGCTATTGGACCAGAACTTCCTTTTGCCTTTGATCTAATTCTTCCTGAGACCATGGAATAACCTCATGCTTTGGGTCTGTTCTAAATAAGGTCTGTCTATGCCGATCTTCTATCTGATCTACACATTTCTTTTTGACGTCAGTCAACATGCAAGTCAAATTGTGTCTATGAGCATATGATGTATCCAGAGTAATAGTAGGCACAAAATATGTAGACATCCTCTCTACCTCTTTATAGTAATCACTTGTATTCATGTTTTTAAGTGAGTTTAATTTTCATGTGGAATATGTTGTTAGTAAAAGGAATGTGGTTGCATATTGTTTGTCACGTCTTCCAGTGGACAGGGACTCAGGAAGTGAGTTGCTGGGAGAGGAGGTTGAACAAGTTCTTCTGGTTGTTTGGATTTATGAAAATGCATTACATGAGAGTGATTGGAAATCTGTGAAAGATGAAGATGCGGAAGTAAGAGAACTGAAATAGTTTATTGTCAAAGGCTGGCCGGATTACAAGCTGCTTAGTTGGACGGGAGGTGAGTTGTACAGGTGCACTAAATTAATTCCTCCCAAACTTGGTGCATGAAGGCCATCTGGGAAGAAACCTCACCAAGTCCAGAGTGAGAGAATGGTATTAGTGGCGTGGTTTAGATGTTCAAGTGGAAGGTGATTGCGATTCATGTGCAAAGACTGCCAAAAATAGGATCACATCAAAGGCTCCATTATCGCTGGTTGAAATCCCTGTGAGCCATGGAAGAAGTTAGGGTTGGATTTTGCTGGTCCTTTCCACCTTCTGCGTCATAATGAGAGATATGTGATTTTCATGGTTGACTACATGTCTAAACGGGTACTGACAAAATACGTGAGCTCTATTGACACAATAGTGACTGGTGATACATTTTTGGAAAGAGGAATTCTTCTGTGAAGGGATTTCACAGGGAACTATAAAAGACAATGGTGTTCAGTTGACTTCGTTTGAGATGCAGGACTTTATAAGTAGTTTGTCCATTACTCACATGAAGACCGCTATGTACTCACCACATGGCAATGGTCTCATAGAATACATGATCAGAGTGGTGAAGTCTTGTGTATATAGGGCAGCCGAGTCAAGGAGGTTTTGAATGAAGTGTGGTGGACTCACCAGAATTCACGAAGTTGTATTATGTTTAAGTCACTTTATTTCTGGATGAGGGGTAGGGTTGGTAACAGTAAACTGAACCCTGCATGGTTGTTTAGGAAGGATGGCAGGATGGAGATAGAGCAGAAGGAAATTATGAGTGAAGCCAGGAGGAAGTACTGGTGGATCAGAAAGGAGTATTAGGGTCAATAGCATTCTTATGATCAGAGGAAATGCACTATGGACTAACAGTGGGCAGTTGGAGAGGAAGTGCTGGTGAATAACCTCTTGGCTGCTTGAGTTCTTTTTCTGCTGTGCTGACCACAATAGAAACAGGTGTGGTTATGATGAGCTCAGCTCGTCATACGTATATGTAAATGTAAATGTGTTGTATTTGTATAGCGCGAACAGTAACCCGTAAGCATCCCGGCGCTTGTACTCCTACCACAAGGGAACCCCTCCTGGCTTTTCCTTGTGAGGTGTCCACTCCTGGGCATCCCATGGTGAAACCAGGCATCCCTTGTGTATCGGGGGCCGTTGTGGAGACTAAGCAAGCTATTGCCCAGAGTTGCAGCGTGGGGCCCATGCTTAGATTCGGCACTGAGGCGAGAATATCCGGTCAGAGGAATTTAGGCCCGATCCCGCCGAGGCGGGAATCGAACCCTGGTCCCTGGCCAGCGCTCTGCATCAAGGTCTGCCGCTCTAACCATTGAGCCACACTTCTCCATAAGCACACGAGCACTGTGCTGCATGACAAGCTGAGCTCGTCATGAGCATGGATGGGGATAAACACAGGATTTGTGAGAAAAGGCGTGTTGAGTTACATTGGTCCTCTCGTGATTGAAAATATAATGAGGAATGTGGTTAAGCTTTACAAAGGTGACACCTGAAGCACATCTCGGTTAGTGAAATCTCATGTTCCAAAGCGTGCAACTGAGTTTGGTAGCAAAGGCAGAACCTTTTTAGGGATAACATTTGGTCCGGGTGGATGGGGAGACAAGATTTCAGACCCATCTCCCCGATGCACTGGGAGGTGTTTGCGGAAGCCCAAATGGTGGAAGGACTATTTGATGTCATAAATAGGCTCCGGTTAATCTGTGCAGGTCAAAGCGTTGGTTCCCTGGAAGGTTTGGTAACTATGGATCTTTGCATGTTATGATTTATCTACATGTAGCTATTTTCATTCTTTTTGTATGTTCTGTCATATTTATCTCATTAATTGTTGGGAAGGGAAATGTTTTGTAATGACCTAAGAATATTCCCAGTCCAGGCATTCTAGCAGTATTAGGTTACTTGGATTGACAGGACTTAGAAATTCTAGGTTGGTGTGAAGTGTTGAGTAATGACAGCTCTTTACTTACCTTTTTGTAATAAAGCTCTTCATGCTACAGAGCTGCGTGTGTGTTGTTATTCAATGTAGGCGGTACTTAATACAATGGCTGTTCAAGGGGTGCTAAAATTATAATGGATAGGTACAGGAAGAACTTGGAGCAGAGAACATGCTTTAATAGGGTGATTGGTGTCCCTCTAGGTGTTTTGTCGGTTAAGGAGGAGATCTTTTAGCTATATCTTGAGCTCTAAAAGGAGGGGTTCATCCCGATGTGTATTAGTATGGAGTTCCATATTTTAGGGGCATTGCTCGAGAAGGAGTGTGCCAGGGTTTTTTGTTTGTGGGCTTTAGGTGGAATGAGTAGTAGAGTGTTTGATTTTTTCAGGTTTCTCCTCTGACCAACCTTTTTGAGTTTTGAGGTGAGGTAAGCTGGTTTCCCAGTGTGCAGGGCTTTGTACGTGACACTAGCAGTTCTGAACCTGCCACAAGGTTCCATCAGGAGCCACTTGAGTTCTTTCAGGTCATTGGAGATATGTTCATATTTTTTATTCTTGTAACCATTCTGGCTGCTGCATTGAGAGCAGTTTTAAGAGGTGCATGGTGGGATTTTGCAGTACCTCTCAGAATAGTGCTTTTGTTGTCCAATCTAGACACCACCGATGCTTGCATGACATATTTTAGGTCATTCAGCAATAGGCATGGTTTGATCTTGTTCAAAACATTTAAAGTTGTAGAAGCCACTATCGCACTATTCTTAATGTTAGCTTTAATGGTCAGATTAGGGTACAGAGTGATTCCCAATGGTGTTAGCTAAGGCAAGGTTGCAGTTGAGTCCATGTAAGGAGTTTAGCTATTCTTGTATTTAGGGGGATTGCCCTGTTTTTAATATGAGAAGAATTTCCATTGTATTTTGGTTGAGTTTTATCGGACTGAGAGATAGCCAGTGTTGGGTTTCTTTGAGGGTGTCATTTAGCTGGTTTACATCTTCTGAAGAGGAGATTTCCATGCAGAGCTGGGTATCCTCTGCTTAGAGATGGAAGGAGATATTAGATAGCTTGAGAATGGCAGTGAGGGACTTCATGTAGATATTGTACAGTGTGGGTGGGAGGACAGAGCTATTGGGGAACATCTTGGGATTTTGTCATTGCGTCAGAGGTCAGATTGCTTATTTTTATTTGTTGTGAGAGGTTTTGTAGAAAGGATGTGAACCAACATAGGGCCACCCCATCTGCACTGATCCTTATTTTTGCGGGGAATCATAGAGAAGTTTGTGGTCAACTGTATTCAAGGCTGCCAATAGATCTAGTAGTATCAGGAGGCAGAATTGGTCTTAAACCAGAGATTCCTGTAGGTCATTTACTTTGTTCAGAATAGCTGTTTCTGTACTGCATACTTTTCTGAAGCCTCATTGATGATGGTCCAAGAGATTGTTATTGTTGATTTGTTGGTTTAGTTGTGAGATAACACATCTCTAGAATTTTGGATAGGAAGCGGAGATTGGAGACAGTTCTGAAGTTGTTGAGGTCATTGAGGTTTCGCCATTATTTTTTGGCAGTTGTATGACTGGACTGAGTTTGAGACAGCCTGGCATAACTCCAGTCATTACAAAGCTGTTTATTATTTCACTCTAGATTAGGATAATGATGTGGTTGTGTTTTTTAGCCAGAAGGCTGGGATGGGGCCAGTAAGGTAGGAGGAGGGTTTGGAAGTAGGCAACAGATCAGAGATGTCCACCTCCGAGAGTGGGTTGAATACCTTCCAGCTTCCTGTGGAATGATTATTGCTTGGGTGGTCGTAGAGTGAGTAACAGGGTTGACCTTCTTAGTGGAAGGAGGGTTCCCTTTGCTTGACTTGTTTTGAATTTCAAGGAAGAGCTCTACTTTTTGTGAATTTGTCGTTGAAGAAATTGGCGAATTTGTTGCTTTGTTCCTTGGAGATGTGGGGGTTCTTTAGCGCTGGTTTGGTTAGTTTGATGTATGAATATGTAGAAAAGCACATTAGGTCGAGTTTTGGCCTTGTCTAGAGCATTGCAGAAGAAGATAGCTTTTTATGGCATGTTACATATATTTCCTGTGTTCTCCAATGACCTGGTCCAGGTTGCCTGTGGATGGGTTTGGTAGCCACATTCTTTCTGCTGCTTTGTGTTGTGTTCTTTCAGAGTTGAGGTCTTTATTGGACCAGGATCTTAGGGTGTGTTTCTTACTCTTTTCAGTTTCAGAGGGGTACTTAGCCCAGGATGGATGTCATTCTTGAGTTGTAGTGGGTGGTGAGCTCGGCTGTTGAGGGGGTATCTAATGAGGGGGGAAGTAATGACAGCATTTTTTCTTCTAGGTCCACTAGGGGAATTTGTCTTATGTTTCTCGCCAATTGAAGGGGATTTTTTGTTGTATGAATTGTTTAGTGAGTTGCTTTGTTAATGTGAAACAAAATGATTTGGTGGTCTTCCTGTCAACAGGGAGGATATTGTCAAGCTCGACCTACAAATGTAGTATGTTGATAATATTGTATTGCTTGTTACAAATGCAGAACCTAAAAAAAGTGCCACATATGACACCGATATTACAAGACAACCTACAGGCCTTTCCAACAGTTGTCAGGAGAGCAGAAGAATTTGGTGAGATCGCGGGGTACGAGATAAATGCGGGGAAAACCGAAATAATGGAGTGGAATATCAACAACTCACAACTGGACACAACTTCCTCAATGCGCTATCTGGGAATTACGATCACCCAGGAAGTCAGGAATATAGCTCAGGTAAATTTGGATCGGGTTTCCCGAGAATGTCAGGCGCTTCTAAAGGCATGGACCTTTCTCCCACTGACGATTTATGGGAGGGTAAGCCTTATAGAAATGTCAATTATACCGAAGCTTACGTTTATATTCAACAGCATTCCATTAGCCTTTGACCCAAAACAAATCATGAAATGTCAACAGGACATCAACTCGTTTGTTTGGAATTATAAGGCAACTCGGATAGCATGGAAGAAACTGAGGAGGAGGAGGGAAAAGGGTGGGCTCTCCCTTCCAGACATATAATACTACGCCTGGGCCTTTCAGTTATCATTCTCAAAAATGCTACTGAAAACCCCAACAGACTCATCAGTAGGGAGAATGTTCAAGGCCATGTTAACTGGAACGGGCCTGCCAATGGACGGGTTTTGTATTTAAATTTGGAGAACAGAAATTTTTCAAGAAGGTGAGGTTGAAGATCTTGCAGTCGCTAGCCAGAGCCTGGACAAGGATTAAGAGGTCAACAAGGCTGGCCTACTATTCAAATTTGGCTCCAATTTGGGGTTCCCCGGGGCTCCCTCCGTGTCTGGGTGACAACCTCTCGATGCCACTAAGAGAAGGGGGGATCACGAGATGGGGAGACTTGTTAGCTGGTGGGGCATTAATATCATGGGATAATCTGCTTGAAAAGGTAGGCCCAGGGCTATCAAGGTTTAAATACATGCAACTAGTAAGCTGGTCTAGAGAGCTCTTTAAAAAGAATGCCTTGGTGGGGAGGTGTAGCATGTTAGAACAACAGCTGGTGGAGAAATCACAGGGAAGCAAAGAAGTGGCACATTGGTACTGGGCAATATCGGAGGAGGTGGACGGAGACTTCGACCTTCCTGATGAAATATGGGCGGAGGATACGCTCCTTCAAGGAGAAGACTGGTGGATAAGATCATTCACTCTTTTATATAAAACTGTCAAACCGGCATGGTTGAGGCGAAATCACCTCTTCACACTACACAGAGCCTATTGGTCACCACAAAAGCTGGCAAAGTTCCAAGCTGGTAAATGTTGTAATAAGTGCAGTCTTCAGGGCGCATCAGACGTTCACATGTTTATGGACTGCCCACCAATCAAGACTTTCTGGGCGGAAGTCCTGGATACACTGGGCTCGATACTTAAAGTATCCTTAACCTGTTCATTAACACTGATAATCTCTGGAATTGTTGATAATGTGACAGGTACAGCAAGGCCGTTACTGTTTTATGCAATTTTACTCGCCAGGCGTCAGATATGTAAATTTTGGGTTGACTCCAAGGCGCCAACACATGCCAGCTGGCTATCATCTTTAATTGAAACATCAAAGGTAGATCTGGCTAGATCTTGCAGCAGAAAAAACCTCTCTTTTTGGAATCTATTATCTTCTTGGTGTTAGTGTGTCGTTTTTTTTTTTCCCCGGTCCTATGATTATGCCTCCAAACTTCAGAGTCCACTGTGGCTGTTCCGTTAGACAAGAAAAGGACCTCGCTGTAGTCCCTACCTCGATGGAGTCTGTGTCGGGTATGGCTGGTCGTCACTCGTCACAAAAACCTCAGTAAACCCAGATTTGGTCTCCCGCCAGAATGTTCCCCAAAGATGTGGCGATAGTGAGTGCGTTCCACCCCGAGTCGCACGAACAGGTGGTTGGCTATATAGTCTGCGGGCAAGAGGTACAGGTAAATGAGGACAAAAAAAAAAAAAGACAACCTACAGCAGATAAGGCTCACACTGATGCATGAAGAAGTCAATTTTAATGTGCATATGTCTATAATGCAAAAAATAACAAGCACAAAAAATGGTCATTCATATAAATGTACTTGTTGCTGACAAGCCTTCCTTTTGTATTATGGAAAAAGTAATAAAGAAATATGAAGGACAATGAATACAATTTTTGTATGTGATTATTTTGTAAAATTACCCTTTGCTCCAATAGCCTAAATCCTGCATGTTTTTATTTGCTTTACAGACCATGGCCTTTTAAGATTCGCTGCAACGATCTTTTTGCTTGTTTGCTATCATTAGTGTGTACAACACATCCTGAAAAATATGCCTTCTTTAAAACTACACACGCTACAAACCTGAAATGCAAAATAAAAATGAGACCCAAAAATATAGACCTGATTTCGCTGTGATGAGAGATACACAATATTTAATGAGGAAATTGAGAATTAGTCGGCTTGTGTAAACAAGATATACGATGGGCAATAATGTAACCAGTTCTCGGTAAAAATTGAAAAAGAATCCAACTGGCGTATTTATTTAACAAGGGATACTCGATTAAATGTTTAAATTATTTCAATTATTTCTCTCAGCTGATGCTCAGAAGTCTCACATCAAGCTTCCACAGGGATGTTAATATTTGCTTTTGGAATTAGCCTCAATTCGCCAGTTTGTTTTGTGTTTATAAACCCTACCCAGGATTCCGCGCTCGAAGGGTACTGCAGGTGGCAGGAGTAGATATTCTAGGACAGGTTGAGTGACACTGAGAGTGCCCTCCCTGTTGGAGCTCTGTATAGGACACACTTAACACTGGGTTCGCAGGTTTCAAATTGTTTTTCTTGCTAACGACGAGTTGAAACGTCTATTAAACCTTGTCAGACTGAAGACCCTGATGACAGGGACCTCTTCATCCAAGGATATTTCGATGGATGCATCACTACTGTTTCTGGCAGCATCAGATGACAGATTTTGAAGTAAAGCTGATGGGAAAATGAGCAACGGGCACCAGGAGAAGCAGCAGGTTGCACTTCCGGGAGCGCCGTGACGGCTGTTAACTTTAGCGACTTAACCTTTGTATCTCTGCATTCTCAATTTTTCCCTTTTTTGTGTCACTATATTTGCTGGTATTATGAAGCTGTGCACTGTTATACTGCAAATAAGTGCAACAGTGCATTTGATCGCGCCCTAAAATGATATTGACAAAATTGCTTTCAACCAGTTGATGTATTTAACTGGTCTGTATGTCCATTGTATATGGTGCAAAAAATGCACCCTTGACAAGGAAGTTAAATGTCTTTTATGGACTCCTGAGTGTAATTGCACCACTCATAAATAGTATACAAAAACATGTGTCTGCCAGGACCACCACTGCTTTGTGACTGGGCTTCTTTTCCTTTTGCCATGGAGTTAAAGCCTAATTTCATGAATTCATAAGTCACCCCTATAATATGCCTTGTAAGCTGACAGGGCGGGATGATGATATATAAAAACTGGGTGCACTACAAATTGGGCCTAGTGTGCTCTCACAGTGAAATAAATCCTAAAAGCCATTTTACTTTGTAGCCTTTTCTAGTCTTTGCCCTGAACCTTTAATTCTAAACTTATCTGGGTACAATGGTGACAAATATCCCATCCATCAAAATATAAATCTCATAATGGCCTAACAGATTTTTGTTCCGCGGATGGGATATCCTTCACTGTTGCGATGGATTAACCCATCTGCTAACACCTAAATCAGGCTAGTAGTATAAAAGTAAACTTTGGACTGTGGCAAAGTGGCAAATCTATTTAACCTGCGAAGTGACTTTGCCAGTTACAAAATTCAGGGGTTTTCTGGGCGGAGCTTTTGGCGCTGAAATCAACAGTTTCAGCGGGAGCTCAACAACAACGTGTATGACTTCAAGGGACCCTCACTGGCCAAAGCCTTGGACCCTGCCCTGCTGGAAGATATCAACTTCAATAAAAAAACACTTGGCCGATTACAACTTTGGCGATGTGGCACTGGGGCTGCCCTGCCGCAGCACTATCAAAGCTGTGGTCAAACCGCCCACTAGATAAGGAGTTTCCTCCTGTCTGGCATTTTTTTTCTAGAATTCCCACGGTGGTGCCTCTAAAAACAGGCACCACAATGGTAAAGCCAAAACAGTTCCTACACATCATGGACTTAAAAGTTCCTGAAGTGCAGGAATATGCGTGCATGTGCCTCCAATGTTCATCCACAGGGCGCATAGGCACCAGTGGGCCCTGTTGGGCCCCCTTTGTTGCCTCTCCACATAGAGTTTTCATGGAGAATCAACCGCCATGAAAATCCTGACGGAGAGGAAACTCCTAATATGCTTGATGGGACTGCGGTGGTTGGCCAAGCAGAAGGCTGTCTCTACACTGCCGCAACAACGCCAGAGAACAGCAGTACCCTGGTGGCTGCGGTGGGGCTGTAGTGGTCCCATCACTAATCTTATAATAGGGTGCTGGGGAGACCTCCAACACCGCGCAGCTGGGAGTCTGGTTATGTGTGGACTCTATACTTGTAATCAGGGCCTAAGTCAGACTTGGACCCCGATGAGAAGCTTGGTGTGTCCGACCTCCACTGCATTGTGGCCAGCCTGAAATCATGCCTAGGTTCCTGTCAAACATGAACAGTGACAGTTCATTGGCTCTTTACATTCTTCTTGCCCTTAACCTTTAAAAATGTATAGCTCCAGATACCCATCACCTATTTTGATGGTATTGGTGTGTCCTTCTCTATTTTATTGTCAAAACTTTATTCTTTTGTGTTTTCTTTCTTTATAATTGTTGGTATGGCTTGACATTCTCTAGTGATTGCCTGCTGCTTGTACACCAGTTACCAGGGGTTGATCGAAAGTTTCTCAGAAGTGTGTTTTGAACTAACCTGAGTGGGATTATTGGTTTGGTAGGTTTATTCCGTCCGAAATTAATAACCTGAAGAAACTGCAAATTCAAGAACTACTACAATTACTACTACCTCTACCACTTCCAGCACCTCAATAAAAATATCTCTGGCTGTTTATAAATTAGTTCCGCTAGTTCCTAGTTTCAGCTGTGTGTAGCTTGCTAAAACAAATCTGATTGCTGACAATTGCAGCAACAAGGTTGTTGGTCCTGAATATTCATTCTTTGTTTTCACTTTCTTCAGTGATGTTGTGTACTATGCTCTTCTTGGCTTACCGTTTATTTGGATCCCATTTTTTTCCTAATAGCACTATTGTCTAATGCCTGTTTGTTTTGTACTCTACAACGAATTCACATAACATAAGAATGTGACTTTTTTAGATGCGTCTTTGTTAGGACATTTCTTTTTTTACATTTTCTTTGGAGCTAAGGCTCTTTTCATTCCTATCTCTGTGGCGTGTTTTTGTTGTACACCCAACAGAACCACTTTTGTATTTAACCATGTTTTTGTTGTATACAATGGTATTGTATGTTCAAAATGTTTGCTGGATGTTTTTGAACTCTATTTCGCTACTTTTAATAGTATCTACATCATTTCTTCTCTCTAAGCTGTTTGTTACTTGTCAAACTTAATTGTTGCTATTGTTCTATTTCATTTTGGTCTGCACATCTTGTGTAGTTTGTTTCATTCCAAACATGGCGTCTGCCTGGCACCTGGTTACATGGCATGATATCACTGCATTTGTTGGCTCCAATTGCACACTTAACATATCCACATTTCCTTGTTGAAATGAGTGTGGTGTCTGCATTCCATTGAGGTAGTCTAGATCTCGGCAAGGTTGTGATTCTATTTAACTTTTCTGGTGATTTTTTTAAGTTTCAAAAACCTTTATTGCACATTCTTATGCATACACACAGCACATAGCCTGCAACCCGGAGGCCGGCAGCAACAGGATAATAACGTCAGGATCATATACGTTCAGATCTTTACACAGCCTCTTGGCCGACAACCCTAAGCTGATTGTAACGTGCTGTATCAAAAAACCTGCTAAAAAAATACCCCAAACTCCCTCCTCCAAAAAAATCCTGCACACCTATCCCCCCGCCCCCATATGCAACCCGTAGTGTTCCCCGTCGTATGTCCCTACCACTACTGTGTAGTCACCTATCCTTCCCAGAAGTCCCCGCCACTCCCTCCCTATTGCCACTGCCATGAGAGGTCCCTGAAGCGGTATCCCGTCTAACTAACAAGATGACTCCCAACCTCATTAGTGTCGGTGCCCCCCCCAGTGGAGTCCTATCCTACCTACGATCCATTGTAATGTCCTAAGCTGCGGTACTGCCTTGCTCCTCAGCTAATGACTCGTCCAGCTGTGTATCTTCCCCTCCTACCTCCACTTCCGCAGTGCTCTCTGCATCCTTATCTCTTAACTGCGCTTGGTATAGTCCCCAGAAGTTTTTCGGTTGGCTTGTAGGGGGTAGAAGCTCACTATAATGTTCAGATTGCGTGCAACAGTATAGCATATCATGCGCCCATCTCTTGGCCGTAGGCAGTGGCCCCCTCCTCCAACATAGAGCTATCACTCGTCTGGCTATCAGCAGTCCCGTATCAACGAGACGTCGAACTGCAACCGGCAAGCCTCTGGAATATCCGATTAACGCTAATGCCGGATCCGGAGCCAGTTCTAATTCCAGTATTCTATTGAACTCTGCAAATACGTTACACCAGTACCTCTGGACCCCCGGGCACCACCAAGCCAGAGGCATGAACTCAGTGGTTGGCTCGTGATATCGCTTGCACTCTGCGACCGTCTGAGTCCATACCTGTGCAGCCTCTCCGGTGTGTAGTAGACTCTTTGAAGAAACTTGAAGTGGATTAATCTGTGCCTTCCATTCAGTGATATTTTTTTCGTGCTTGTGCAGCAGTACCTCCACATGCTATCGTCTATTGTGACTTGTAGATCGGGCTGCCATAATATTCTGGCTTTCATTAGGAGTTGTTCTGTATGTGTCATCGCCGTCCTGTACAAGTTCGTGACTAACTTGCACGGAGTTTCAGTTTTGATAACGTACGTGAGTTCCGGCACCTCGGGCGGCTACGCCAAGTCCGGGCCTACGAGGTCCAGGAGGGCACATTGCACTTTGTGAAATTGAAAACTAATCAGCAGTGAGATCTCATTTTGTGCCTCTGCCGCCTGCTCCCACGTCTTTGTCTGTCTGTCCAAGAATAGGTCACCCACTTTGTAGATTCCCAATGTATGTAGTGCCTGCACCACCCCCTTCTCCTTGACTGGTGACAGCCACATAGCCCATTCCAATGGCATGGTGGGGGCATAGAGGAGAGATCCATGTTGCGCCTGTAGCAAGAAGTGCCACTCATGATTCGTTGCTGTGATGGAATCCAGCAAGCCTGTCCTACGGTCTGCTGGCCTGAATACCGTTGTCGGTAGCGGTAGGGGATCCGCGAAGAGTCGCTCCATGCGTACATGGGGGATACGTCCGTCTCCATGAATCCATGTGTGCAGATGTGCTGCCTGCACGACCCTGTAGTATAACTCCAGGTCTGGGGCGCCTAGGCCTCCCATCTCGTACGGCAGTGTAAGCAGCGACCATTTCACTCTAGGCTGTTTGCCACCCCACGCCAGCGTAATCATGAGTTGAGTCAAGGATCTGAAAAAAGTTTTGACAGGACAATCTGTAACGCGCTGAACAGGGAAAGGAATCTGGGTAGTACCACCCTTTTCATGATGGCTATGCGCCCCATCAGGGATAGGGGTAGCTAACACCACCTCTCTACATCGTCTTCCAATTTACTGTAGGCCACACAATAGTTTTCTCTGAGGAGTATGTCCGAATCAGTATGCAGTTGCACCCCTAGATATCGGACCGGGTCCTGTGTCCACTGCAGCGGAAATTCCATGTCAAATCCACTGGTTGCTGGGGTTAAGGGGAATGCCACTGACTTAGACCAATTAACTTTCAATCTGGATAGCGCCCCGAACCGCACCACTTCCCTGAGCATAGATGACAAATTCTTCTCCGGGTCCCTAACATAAAAGAGGGTGTCATCCGCGTACGTCGACACCACGATTTTGTATGTCGGAAAACTCACCCCTTCGTTACTGTGGTATTCTCGCAGCGCACAGGCAAAAGGCTCTGCCACTAGGGCATTAAGTAGCAGCGATAAGGGGCAGCCCTGCCTCGTACCTCTGCTTATATGGAATGCATCGGTCACTAAGTCTCCTATACGAACCCTTGCTGTCGGGCCATGGTATAAAGCTACTATCATCTGAAGAAACGGTTCGCCCAAGCCAAAGCGCCATAACACTCCTGTCATGAACGGCCATTCCATGGAATCAAAGGCCTTCTCCATATCGAGAAATACCGCAATGGCTTTTGCATCCCGCCTGATGTGTTGCATCACACCCAGCACCGTGCGGATGGTATAAATGAGATTCCGAGTGGGAATAAATCCTGCCTGCTCGGGTGCAACTAACTGGGGGGCTAGCAGCACCAATCTCGTTGCCAATACCTTCGCATATATCTTAGCGTCTACATTGAGTAAGGACAAGGGCCTGTAAGAGCTACACTCGTTTTGGGGCTTGCCGGGCTTAAGTATGGTGACAATCAGCGCTTCCCGCATAGATTGCGGCATGCTACCCTCAACGCAGATATCTTCAAATAATGTGGACAAGTGTGGGAGCAGTAGTCCCTGAAATGCTTTATAAAAGCCTACAGTGAGGCCTTCCGCACCGGGTGCACTGGCGGATCGCATACTCGCTAGCGCCTCTGTTATTTCCTCCTTGCCTATTGGCAGCATGAAGAACTCGCGGTCCGAGTTCGAGAGCACAGGCAAGTCTATGTGCCAAAGATAGTCCATCGTTTCCTCTGAGAGGTCCCCGCATTTAGTGGAGTATAGGCTTGAGTAATAACTCCGAAACTCGTCGGCTATTTCAGCCTCCTCCGTGATCACATCTCCGCCAGGCGAGAGCAACTCCAAGATTTGAGTTTTACCTTGCGTGCCTTTCAGCACTTTAGCCAGGAGGGAGCTAGGACGCTCCCCCTCACCATATGTCCGTGCGGTAGCATATTTCCCCATATGTTGTACTTCTCTGTCTGCCTCCTCATTATACTCAGTGATCAGAGTTTTGATTTCCTCGGCGACTACCGGGTCGGCGCCGCCCTGTTGCCGTCTCTCCAGGAGCGTCAGCTGTTGTTCTATCCGCGCAAGTCGTTGTCTAATAGATTTGAGTACACTGGAGTGTTTAGACATGGCAATGCCTTGTATGTATACCTTAAAGGCTTCCCACACAGTTTGAAAACTGTCCACGGAGCCAACATTGCGCTCTATCTCTTCCGCCATGTCTCCTTGAAACTGCTCATCTAACAGCGAGTAAGGGGGAAAGCGCCAGGTGTATGGTGGGATCGCTTTTACAGGAGTAGTTAACTCCAAGAGGAGCGGCAAGTGGTCAGATAGGGTCTGAGCCAGGACCTCACACACCTTGATGTGTCCCAAGAGGGCGGTAGACGCCAGCCAATAGTCTATTCTAGTGTGGATATCGTGGTAGGCAGAGTAATGTGTGTAATCTCCCTGTGTTGAGTGTCTGTACCTCCATACATTCTCTAGATCTAAGGTGGTGTACTCTGTTATTAGCTGCTGTGGGTCTATGCGAGGGCCTGCAGATCTGTCCAAAGCCGGGTCTAGCACCAGGTTAAAGTCCCCCCACATAGCATCTGGGAAGCAGAGTATGGTCGGGCGGCATGCACCAGTTTCGCATAGAAATCTGGAGAGTCAAAATTCCGGCCATAAACATTTATGACTATTAGATCATGTCCCAGCTCTGAGCAACGAGATATCACAAATTGGCCCTATGGATCAGTCTGTAACAATGTAAGAGTGAGTTTCGATCTAGGGTTGACCCACGTGAGCACTTCCCTAGAGTGGGTCATGAATTCCGCCGCTACTGTGTTACCCACCAACCCTTTGTTGTGTAGGATTCTACTCGTGAGCGGTGGGTGCGTCTCCTGTAGGAGAGCCAGGTCCACCCTCTGTCGCTGCAAATAGCTCAATACCTTCCTAAGCTTGCGGTGGTCAGTAAGACCCCTGACGTTCCATGTGAGTGCTCGAAGCGAAACTGCCTTATTTTGCATTGTCATCTCAGGCATATGTGACATCTATCTAGCTGCAAACGTGTCTGGACATATTGTAAGCACACTGAGGACAGTGTGTGCATGTGTAACTCGATCCCTTTCCCCCCCTTCACCTTCGTAACAGTGTGCCTTGAAACTTCCCCTCCCCCAACCCACAGCAGACCTCCCACAACCTAGCCTTGCCAAACCCACGCCCTCCCAGCCCTCCCCCCATCCCTTCCCACAACAATGTCCAAAATGTCTCCAAAGAGCATTGCACGCAGGGGCCAAGGTCGCCAAACATCCTCAGAGCTCTATTGTTGTACCATACTAACAGTATAAATCATCAGAACTGTTTAATTATACTAGACATCGCGCACGTTAGGTTCAAAATCAAAATCCCAATCAAATCCCCACATACCCACTGTTGAGATCACACCTGTGGGTGGCCACAATGCTGAGCAGACAGTCGAGCAATCATTAAGTAGGGTACCTAAGTCGAGCAGACTCCAGTCACTCTCCCATTTAACAGGAATCACTTTACTCATGCCATCGCTCCTCGACTTTGTGCCCAAAACCGTCCCTCATACCAATCAAAATCCTTCCCATTATGGGCCCTGTGCACAAGTAAACTGTTCCTTTTCGCCTACGGCGTGTCCTACCATACACTGCATTGATCATGGTCACTCCTGGTCATCAAGATGGCTGTTGTTTTCGTCTACTTCCATCAATCTGTTGGCGCCACTGTGCTGCTCCTTTGACCAACTTTTTAGGGCCTGTTGTAGCGCCCGCGGTTCGTTGAAGAAGTGTGAGTGTCCCTGCCGATTCACCCGCAGTTTGGCAGGGTACAAAATCGCATAGTCCAAGCCGAGGTCCCTGAGCTGCTTCTTATAGGGATAAAGTGTTTGGGCGCCTACTTCACCCTGGCCGTTAAGTCCGGGTATAACGAGATCTCCGACCCCTCATATTGTAGTGTTTTTTTAACCCTGGCCAGCCTGAGAGCAGTGTCTCTGTCGCGGTAGTTAAGTAACTTGGCAATTAAGGGTGAGGGGGAGCTCCGGGGCGCGCCCAGTGAGCGGTGTGCACGCACTACCACAAGCATTGTAGAGAATACATCGTCACCCAGCAGTGTAGTTAGGAGTTTTTCCACAAATGTCTCCATTGTGCCAGTCTGCGTCGTTTCCGGTAGGCCCGTAATGCGGAGGTTGCAGCATCGTGAGCGGGCCTCTAGATCCTCTGTCTTATCCATTAAAGCTTGCATGACCTTTTCCAGTTTCTTATGGCTAGTATCTAGCTCCGTCTGGGCCTCCTCCGTTTCCGTTATTCTCCTCTCCGACATATCAAGCCACTCAGCATGTTTATCAATGCGTTCTGCCATTCGGTCCATACGGTATGTCAGTGCGTCCAACTTGGAGCCCTGCGAAGACATGCTAGTTTGTAGGCCCTTCTCCATTGATAAGAGCATGGATTTTATATCAGGCCCTGCTGCCTGTCCCTCCTCAGGCGGTGTGTGCACAGCGTCCACTGCAGTGGCGCTCTGTAGCTGTGAGCATCTCTGCGAGAAGGGCAGTTTGCTCTGCGTTTTATCTCCTTTCCCCATCACGGCCGTTAGTGCAGTTGGTAGTCTGTGCTACCATCGATGATCCTGTGTGCCCTGCCAGCAATTTATTTCTTAATCGCTGCCATCCGCTTCCCAGCTATAGCGGGTGCCGCTGGTGGCGGATCTCCACTTCCCCACCCAGGCTCTGGGTCAGTCCACTCAGTGTAGTCACTGTGCCTTGGCCACGCAGATTCCGCGCCTATGACGGCACCGCCACATGGCGCAGGCCGCAGTATGGCCGATTCCAGGTCTACAAAACCGTGGCCAGACCCCCTCGCGTATGTTCATGTGTGCGGGGCGCCGCACATCCAGTTGTGCTGCGTATCACCACTCGACTAGGACTCCAGTTGCGTGTTCCGCACCACACGCGTGTATGGGATCAACAGTCTCCATCCACAATGACAGTGAAGCCAAAGTCCGCTCCTTCGCATCTCCACGTCTCCATACATGAGCTTTTATGCCAAAAGAGGGGAACCCAGCGGGGTTGCTGTAGGCTCCGTCCGCAGGTCACCGTCGTCCCCGGCGCCACTGTTGTGTCGACCTCACCAGGGTCCTCCGACACTTGCCTCACACCGCACGTCGCGTGACATACACCGGCTTCCTGCCGCACTCGAGGTCGCGGCTTCGTGGCCTGAATGATCGTTGTCAGCCACAGTGTAGATCCTCGCACTGGGCGTCTCCCAAAGTTGGGACAAAAGGGTGCACAGATGTCTCAGTTGGTTCACCAGCTCTGTGAGGTGACGGGAACCCACAATTTGTGCGTTCCAATGCAGGATATTTAAGGATAGAGTTATCAGCGCAGCTGAGCTACAGGCTTAGTCGGCCATCTCGGTTGCCGGCAAGCTCTGCCCCCCTTTTTGGGAGAGTTTGTTCCCCCTTTTTTAAGCATTCAGTCTTTTATTACCTTCTGATTCTTAGAGAGTTTTTGTTAGCTGTTTTTCTTCTGTGTTACACATATTTGAGTTTTGACACTGCCACTGTGTTTGTATGGATCAAAATGAACCATCATATTTTTGATCGAGTTTGTACATCCTTTGCTATTTCAGACTCAATTTGGCTCCTTTATTGCCACATTTTTATATTTCTCACTGGACACCATTACTTGACTCGTGTGTTTGCTCACTTTGGCTTGCAGTGTGTTTTTCTACCACAATAAACTTTTGCTCAAAAGATGTGCTACTTGGTGGGTTGATGTTTAGTACATTTGTGTTCTTGGCGTACATTTGTCTCTCCTTTTTGTATGATTCTTTCATTTAGAATCTGTGGTCAGCCGTTTTGCCCATCAAACATCCATGGGGATGGCCATTCTTAAACATTAAATCAAAGACCTCAGCACATCATCTGCGTCCTCCTTCACATGCAACAGCATGTCAACTTGCCAACAACTCATACAAACTAATGGACACTTTATTACAATATGGGAGTGGATTAGCACATATATGCACCATAACATTGTGCATTGGAATATTGTTTTACTGCGGGACATACATACATGCATATGCTGCAATTGAACCCTTGTGTTTTAGGTACTGAAATAACATGACTGCCAATTGTTTAAATTAATTATGTTTATAAACATACATGTACACTGCACATTGATTTCTCCATATATAATGTTAGACTAAGGGCCTAAATATGACTTTGATGGTCTTGGAGTGGGGCCCCCTTGCTGCTACTTTACTCCAAGACCCCCCAAAGCGATACTGACACTGCCTGCCGGATTACAACTTTTTGAATCTCTGGCAGGTGGTTCTTTGGGGGTCTCACGGCAGTGCCTATGAAAAAGGCCCTGCAATGGGAGCGTCAAAGGTAGCTCCTTCCTGGCATGGACTGGTGCAGTCCTTGCCATGCAGGAACTGGAGTGAATGCACACAATAAGACAGAACAAGTGCCCCCCGTCATGCATCCAATTGCCCTAAGGTAACAAGGGTCCCTGTAGGGCCCCCTTTGTTTCCTCACCGCCATGAAAACTGTGGCAGTGAGGAAACTCATAATATGCTGAGGCACCGCCTAGCATATTGTGGCACCAAGACCAACGCAATGCCTCCAGGGATCTTAGATCCCTGGCAGTTGCCGCTGTCCCATGGCGCTCTAACCACCCAACTTCTAATAAGGCAGTCGGACCAACAGTGGGGCTGTGCCCACACTACCACAGGGACGACAGTATAGTCATAATTAGGCCCTAAGTCATTCTTGAGTGCTGATGTGTCACATTCCTCTTACAGATTCAGTCAAATATTTGCTTCAACTAGTGATTAAGCTATTCCATTGGGCATGACTATTTATTTCAAGGTTCTGGGTATACACAAAATAGAGGCCACTCTTTTAGCAACACAGATAAAATGGTATAATGAGCACCGTTTGCATCCACCACCGACTTTAGCACCAATGCCTGAAGAGGAACAGTAGTCCTCTGTTCCCTATAAAGGCATGCATGGTGCACCACTGATAGGACAGGTCCAGGCCCTGACATAGTCCGGCTCTGCACACCCGCTTATTTTAATGGCACTAGGTTCAAATTAAAAACAAAGCAATCAGTAAAACACTCAGGGCATGGGAGCAAGCACTTATAGCATGCAGGGGCCTGAAATATTGTTTCTCTCTGGAGTAAGGCTGTGACATTATTTTAGATTCCCATTTTTTTATTTCCTATTAGAATTGGAATTCTCAGCTGTTCAAGTTGGTATCATCCTTATATTTCTGTGTTTCTACATAGAATGTTCTGGTTAGAGTGTCTCCTGCTGGGACTTGGGCGTGTTTATAATGAAGAAAGTATTTCTTTTAGTTTTGCCTGGACCCATGCTCATGTATACATCTTCCTTCATCATCGTTACTGTTACATTCTTTTGTATAGGTTTCTTCATTTTCTTTTTATGTTAGTTCTACAATCTGAGTTACTATTAGGAATATTTCCATCTCTGTCCTTTTAAATGATGTTTCCACATTTGACATATTCTATTAGGCAGCTTTAAAAGCTAGTGCTAAATGCCACGTATTGCGGTCATCAATGTCATATTATTGGGCGGAATAATGCTTCACTGGCAGGACTGGCTGACATGTGAAATTGTAAAGCAGCGAATATAAGACCATGACCTAGAAACCTGAATACATAAAATGAAAGAGGAGAATTTACATGAGCTCACGTCAGTAAAATGTCCACTCAAGAAGTGATGAGAAGCCCAAGCCCAGGTAATTTCTGTGTTAAGATCTTAAGCTCTGTTCAAACCTACTCTATTGTTAACTGTGTTTGTAAATCCAGGCATTCTTCATAAATATTCTACTCTCTATGCTTCTTCATTTTGCTATAAATTAGTGGTAAGAAATAAAAGCCTGCCAATGTTAGTACGGTTAAAAACGCTTCCAAAAAATTAAGACTATCAGACCACAATACAACATGCATTTCCATTTACACTGCTTCGACATTTAAGTACCTTCTCCATAAACAAATATATTCAAAAGCAGAATTGCACTAAAAAGCTCAAAAGAATTTGCTTAACATAAAAATATGTCATCTCTCAATGTAGCGTCATGTGTTCTGGTAAACTGAGGCTAGTTCCTAATGGGAAAACCACATGGAAGTGAGCAGGAAGAACAGAAAGGTCATGTTCTGTTTGAATATTTATGAACTAACCCCTGTAACTTTTATCAAAGAATTACATTTCATTGACTGTGCAGGGTCAGGAAAAATACTAAAGTAAATATCATCTACGGGAAAAACTCTATGGCGAGGAAACATCCTTTACCATGTAGTCTTCACCATGAATTCCAATCACTATGAAGTCTTTACTACTAAATACCCTATGCAACACCCGACTAAGGGATCAGTCCTGGAAGGACCCGAATCGAGTGAAAAATATATATATATATGTGTAAATATTACCTACTGGCGGTTGTCAGTAGGTAGTTATAGTTAGGACTATTATGCAGAGGAAATCCCCAACATTCTATTCCCAATAACTTTGGCGCCGATTGATGAATCTTTGCAAATTTTTCCAAACTTTTGGTCAGCTCTAGTCCACTCCTATCCTGAAAATTTCAGGGTGATTGGTCAAGTGGGGGCCGAGAAAAATGGGGGGTCCCAAAACGTGTTTTCCCATGCAATTTCCCATAGGACCTTTAGCCACAGCTACAGCTCGAACGGCTGAACGGAATTACGCCAAATTTGGCAAAGAGGTAGTCCTCAGTTCCGACTTGTTCCTTTTGCTTATATGGTGTTAATCTGTTCAGTAGTTCCTGAGAAAATTACAGTAAAAGTAATTTATATATCTATGGGCGCGTTGGATCCACAGAGTGTGCGAGGAATGTCATCGTTCCATAAGTGCCCGTCCCGATCACGCACTGAACGCTGATTGGCTGTCAAGTGGTTGTCAACATTCAAAACCAGGAACTGTTGGCAGCCATTTTGTGCCTCGGTAGAAGCGAGGCTGAGGAAGTCAGTGAAATATGTGTGCAAAACGGAGAAAAGGGGCAGGGTAGAAATTATTTTACTCTGTAGACCTGCTTAGGGGGTCCCAGAAGGACCCCCAGGGCCCACAATTTGTATTTTTTTTTAAACACAGCAGGTGCGTATAGGATGCACAGACTGCCGTAAAATAAATAAAATTAAACAAAGGTTGTTTTAATAATAAGTCCCCGGGGGTAAAATTATTAAATTTTATGTGGGGCCAAGAGGGTCCCCCCAGCCTTAGGGATCATCACCCCCCTGGGGCTAAAAAGAAAAAAATGGTGGGGAAAGGGGTCAAAGGTCCTCATAGCCGCGGGGGCCATCACCCCCTGGGGCTTTATGTATTGTGGGAGCGGGACTGCATGGCCCACCTCCTGGAGCACTTGAGGTCCCCGTTACCCCCTGAGGCTACAAAAAAAACATGGCTGTGGGGCTGTAAGGTCTCCAAAGCCCCGGGGACCACCACTCCCCGGGGCTTTATGTATTGTGGGAGGGCCGGCTCCTGCCGTGTCCCGAGGTGTCCACCCCACCCTCCCATGGCAAGGAAATCAGTTCTTTCCTTCAAAATCTAAATCAGATTGCTTTTCCACATGGGAAGCTGCATGTTAGTAGTTCCCGATTTGGAAAAGTAATGCCGGCTCCCAAACGCGTAGAATTTGGGCACCAAAGGTGCTGGAGTCGTGCACCCTACAGATTATGAGTGGTGCATCCAGCGCGTGCACATCAGGGGGCCGCACCGAGCGCTTCGCTGGGTACGTGACTTTTACTTTTACTGTAAAAAAATAGGCCCTATCAGTAGTTTCTAATATTCCGGGGCATCGTATCCCACAGGTCTTATACAAAAATATTCGGGTCTGTGGGGGGAGCCACAATGCGCTTTCTTCGGGAGCCAGCATTGCTTTTCCGCTTGGAGAGATGCTAACTTGCTTGTGGAAATGCAACCTGGTTTGGATTTGGAAAGTGAGAACAGATTACACTGCTGTGGCTTTCAAAATGCAAACTAAGTTTGCTATGGGAGGGCGGAAGGCGTGAGACTCCTGCCCTCTCATAGCAAACAGCAGTGTCCCGGGGGTAGGCACCCCGGGACACTGTAGGAGCCGGCCCTGGGCGTGGCGGTCCCCAGGGTCCTCGAGGGCTCCAGGCGGAGGGCCACGCAGCCTGCCTCCCACATTATACAAATCCCTGGGTGTGGTGGTTCATGGGGCTTAAGGGGCATTGTTGAGGCCCACACACTTCTAATTTTGTAGGGAAGCCTTGGACGCGAAAGTGGTGCAAGGGGATTGTAAATCTGGTACACAGTGTTTAGTTTTACTTTGCTTTCCTTTCTGTAATGAAGAGGATCAGGCGTAAATATAACGGCTTCTGTACAGCCAGTACCTTTCAACCCTACCCCCACCACTCCCTGGGGCTTTATGTATTGTGGGAGGACCGGCTTTTGCCCATCCCGCCCTCTGATAGCAAGGAAATCTGTTCTCTCTTTCAAAATCTAAATCAGATTGCTTTTCCACATGGGGAGCTGCATGTTAGTGGCTCGTGATGTGGTAAAGTAATGCCGGCTCCCAAACATGTGGAAGTTGTGCATTGAAGGCGATGGAGTCGCGGACCCTCCAAATTATGTGTTGTGCATCCAGGGCGTGCAAACCAGGGGGCTGCGCTGGGTAAAAAAATAGCCCCATCAGTACTTTCTAATATTCCTGGGGATTGGATCCCCCGTGTCTTATAAAAAATGTTGGGGACCATGAGGGGAGCCACTATGCCACTACGGTCCCGCCGGCTTCCCGCATTCTTCGGGGAGCTGGCATTGCCTTTCCGCAAGGGGAGATGCTAACTTGTATGTGGAAAAACAATCTGCTTTGGATTTTAAAAGTGAGAACAGATTTCACTGCTCTGTCTTTCAAAATGCAAACTAAGTTTGCTATGGGAGGCTGGGAGCCGTGAGAGTCCCGCCCTGTCACAGCGAACAGCAGTTTTCCAGGGGTAGGTATCCCGGGACAATGCAGGAGCTGGCCCTTGGGTGTGGCGGTCCCCAGGGCCATCGAGGGCACCAGGCGGAGGGCCACGCAGCCTGCCTCCCACAATACACAAATTCCTAGGGGGTGGTGGTGGTTTCCGGGGCTTGAGGGTTGTCGTTGAGGCCCACACACTTCGAATTTTGTAGGGGGGGCCTGGACGCGAAAGTGGGGCAAGGGGTTTGTAAATCTGATACACAGTGTTTTGTTTTACTTTGCTTTCCTTTTTGTCTGGTAGAGGATCCAGGGTTAATATTACAGTTTTTGTGCAGCCAGTACCTTTCAACCCTACCCACAAACGGCTTTCTGCCTGTTACCATAGTAACAGTTCATGGAACACTTACGTTAGCACAGAGGTTAGAAGTTTACCACACTATGTTGCTAATGGAAAAAGTTACTCTGCTGGAGTTTTAAAACTTTTCCATAGGAACCGTTAGTCGTAGCTATAGACTCTGGTAAAGATCTGAAAAAGAGCTAGCCTCAGAAATATACCTTAAATGATCAATATAATTTCTATTGGGGACCGCCACCCCCCAACAAAAAGAAGACGTATTTACATTTTCTTATTAACTATAATTGAAACAACAATAAATAACCGGAAACGTAACTTAAAAATAACAATATAATAAATAACTAGAAACATAAGTTTAACAAAACAATATAATAAACAAAATGTGATATGGGCTCCAATAGACGTACGGTAGGTAATCTGCAAAAAAAAAATGAAAATGAGTGTTTAAAACTAGATCGATGTGACAAAATGAGGTCAAACATTACAAGTCAAGGTAACACTTGGCGATATTTCCCTATTTTTATGTCTGCGGTGTGCCTGATACATTTCACTTGTCTTATAGGCCCGTGTTCAAGAGGTGTCTGTATGGAAGTGCATACTGCATCAGATTTACAATATAGATCAAAAGGTGTTTAAAATGATTCAGAGATGAGACAGAATTAGGTGAGAGATCAAGTCATTATGCAGGACAATATTCTTTAGGGCTTATTTACAAGGCTCTTGCGCCACTTTTGTGTTACTTTTCTCATGTTGAAAGTGACACAAAAGGGGCGCAAAGGGCTTGTAAATTAGCTCTATTAATTCTAATGCATTTAATCGGAGGGATTGTATATCTAGGCTGCTCTGCTTACCTTGTGTAAACACTGAGACCAACAGAGTTCACAACTGGAACTCAGCTTTGGTTCTACACATCAGAGTGGACAGCAGCGTCCATAACTTTAAAAGAGAAAGAGAAATGATGTGAGAGAGAGTGAGAGAAAGAGAGAAAAAAGGACATTAAAGGTGTGAGAGAGGGAGGAGCTACGCGGGCATCCAAGATGGTCACGTGAGCAGAGAGCTCCCGAGACCCGCGCCGCCCTTCTTTATCTATCCTACACCTATCCTGATCATTTCAACGGGCTTTTGAAGTGCTATTCTCACTGATGCTGACGATC
Organism: Lissotriton vulgaris; assembly: GCF_964263255.1. Lineage (NCBI taxonomy): Eukaryota > Metazoa > Chordata > Amphibia > Caudata > Salamandridae > Lissotriton > Lissotriton vulgaris. The sequence goes on from NC_141687.1 coordinate 2,089,186,588, forward strand.
CTTTTTTGGTCGAAATCGGACCCCGGGGACCATTTCTCTGTCGTCTTCAACTTTCTGGCCTGCCCACGGATGCAACCGGGGACTCGGCTGCCTACTGTGGCCGAGCTGTAATGCAACAACAACGGCTGCCTGGCATCTGGCCCACCGGTGGTGTACCACTTTCACTTTCGGTTTCCGGCCTCATTGTCTCTGTCTCTGTCTCCTCCTACTCTGTCTTCGGCTGCTGCCCTCACAGTGCATACTTTCCATCCTTGGGCTGGCGAGGAGGCCCGCGGTATTCCCTCTTCGAACTACACTTCGGAGTTTCTGGATTTTTCTCCGTCCCACTGCCCCTGTTGGGTTCTCGGCCGCCACTGATTGCAACATGGCGACAAAACCTGAGGCCGAAAAACGCAGGAAGACTGTAACCCGGGGGGGGGGGGTCGATCCAGTCCAATATGATCGAACGCTACACCCAGCCGAGAGGCTCCCCCGGTGTCACCAGCGTGGGCGCTGAAGGACCTCAAACGGACATGTCGTCTTCTTCTGAAGTATCGCTCCAAGACCTGTTGGCTGCCATCTCTGGACTTAAGGCCGATATGAGTCAGCAATACGAAGCCATTGTGTCCAAGATAGACACGGTGGCTGTGGATGTTACTCTTATTCGGGCCGATCTAGCCAAAACGAACGAGAGGGTGAAGGCACTAGACCTGAAGGCGTCGAGCCTGGTGACAGACATGGCGGAGGCGCAATCTGAGATTGGGAATCTGCGTGCCTCGCATGATCTGCTGCTTAAACGTATGGAGGACTACGACAACAGGGCCAGGCGGAACAACATACGCCTAGTTGGAGTGCCGGAAAGTGATGGTGCTGCCTCGATCGATTTATTGGTCGAAGAACTTATCGTTGCTAAACTTGCTCCGGTTGGACTCAGTAAGTTCTTTGCTGTAGAGCGCGCCTATCGTTTTCCAGGAGGACAAGTGAAACCAGGAGGCCGCCGAGGCCTATCATTGCAAGGCTATTTCACTATCGAGATAGAGACGCTATCCTGCAGGCCGCCCGTAAACACGGCCCGTTGAAATATGACAATAACTCTATCTCTATCTATCCTGATTTCACTCCCCAAGTGCAACGACAACGATCTGGGTATCTCGGAGTGAAGCGTCGCCTGAGAGACCGGGGACTGAAGTACGCCATGTTGTTTCCAGCCCGACTGCGGATTGAGTTTAGGGAACGGGCCTACTTTTTTGATCAGCCGGAGCGTGCTGCTGACTGGTTGGACTCGTTGCCGACAGATGACTCTGAGAGCTGTGGCCCTGGTGGTGCGGAAGGTGGTGCAACGGCCCAGGAGTAATATGGGCCCCCGGAGGTCCAGATTGAGACTACGTACTGTACAGAGTAAATTAACTGTGTGCTCTATGTTTATGCCCGTGGCGGTGCGGGAACGGGTGATTTCTCCCTTCCTCCTCGGGGGGTTCTTTGTGTAGATCATATGGGGCGACAGGCACACTGCAGTTGGGGGTGGCTTTTTAGTCAGCAGGGGTGCAGGGAGGGGGGTGTTGTAACGGGTTTCTGTTTGGGGGCTGGTTCCTGGGGACTTGGTTGTGTTTTGTTTTGTTTGTTATGTTTCATTTTTCATGGTATTTCATTGATTGCAATTATTCCGAACTTGGGGTTGTGGAGGGGGATTGGGGTGGATTGCCTTTGCCGCAATGGGGGGGGGGGTGAAATACGGGTTCTTTCTTGGAACGTCAACGGGTTGGGTGACAGGATCAAGCGGGGCATTGTGTTGCAATTTTTGAGGCGCCATGCCCGTGATGTTGCTTTCCTTCAGGAGACCCACTTAATCGGAAATGCATGTAAGGCCCTCGACCGCCGGGGTTACCGCCTGGTCGCACATGCTGGTTTCACCTCTGGGTCCCGGGGTGTGGGTATCATGGTAAAGTCCTCCCTAGCTCTTGCTATTGACGAGGTTATCCTTGACGACCGTGGGCGGTATGCTGCTGTCTCCGGGAGGTGGGAGGGTAAACAGATTGTGCTGGTTGTTGTTTATATTCCCCCGGGGCTGCAGGCTACCACCTATGCTGATCTTGGCAGGACTCTTCTTGGCCTTCCTGATGGATTGTTAATCTTGGGCGGGGACTTCAACTCTGTTATGTCTGGTGAATGTGATCCGCTTCCCCCTAGAGTCCTGCTGCCGTCCCAGATTTGGCTCAATGAGATGGCTGATACTTTTGGCCTGGTGGATGTTTGGCGCTCACTACACCCTACACTCCTGCAGTATACTTTTCACTCTGGTGCGCATGGCAGCCTCTCCCGTATCGATTATTTCTTTATGTTAGCTTCCACTCTGTCCACTGTCCGGGAGGTACGACATCTTCCCCGGGGTATCTCGGACCATTCCCCCTTGGTGATTAAGATTTCTGTGGGTGGTCTACTTGGTAACAGGATCCCCCCGGTCCCTCCCTGGCATTTCCAAAGCCCCCGGCTCCGCTCAGATTTGGTGAAGGCAATTGATTGTTACTTTGATGAAAATGTGGGCTCGGTCACCTCCCCTACTGTTCTTTGGGAGGCCTTCAAGACGGTTATCAGGGGTTCCGCTCTATCACTCATTGCTGCTGAGCGTAGGGTAAAGAGGGAGGCTGTTCTGGCTCTTGAAACTGAGATCACTGCGCTTGAAAGTGAGTTGGGTGGGGATGACACGCCTGCATTGTTGCACACTTTGGAACTAAAACAAGTTGACTACAAAGCTTGTGTCACTGATGCTGCTAAATTGATGCGAGCGAATCAACTAGGCCGACTGTATGATGTGGGTGACAAAGCTAGCAAGCTCCTGGCATGGCTGGATAAGGCTGAACGAGCGAGTCGTGTTGTGCCTGTTATTGTTCGCGAATCCGGTGAGAGTGTCTCCGACCCTGGTGAAATTGTTGATTGCTTTGTGGACCACTTCCGGAAGGTTTATACGCCTGTTAGTGATCGGGATGAGGCTGATTCCAGGCTGCTACTGCGAGATATCGCCCTGCCTACTGTTTCAGATGAAGATGGTCTTGTTCTGGAGGCCCCTTTCACCGTTGATTAGATTGCCCTTGCTATCCGATCTTTACGCTCGGGAAAGGCGATGGGCCCAAATGGGCTGCCCATTGAACTTTACAAACTTTGTCCGGACAAGATGGCCACCCATCTGCGCAACATGTTTCTCGAGGCGGTTGAGGCTGGAAGCCTCCCCCTCGAGCAGCGCCTAGCTACCATAGTGGTCATTTATAAGGATGGCAAGCCTCGTGACCGCTGCACTTCCTACCGCCCCATCTCTTTGCTGAACGCGGAACCCAAAATCCTGGCCAAGGTTCTGGCCAATCGGTTGCTGAAGGTGATTTGCGACTTGATCCATCCGGATCAATCCGGTTTCATCCCGCATAGGACCACGGCCCTTAACCTGCGTAGGCTCCACAGTGTTCTCGCGAGGGCTCCATTTCTCGCCGAGCCGGCAGTGGTCGCCTCCTTAGATGCCACTATGGCTTTCGACACGATCGAATGGCCCTATCTCTGGGCAGCTCTCGCTAAGTTTGGCTTTGGTCCTAACTTCATCGCATGGGTCAGGCTCCTTTACGAACGACCATTGGCTCAGGTTGTGGTAAATGGTAGATGCTCTGACCCCTTCCCCTTAGGCCGTGGCACTCGTCAGGGCTGTCCGCTCTCCCCGCTTCTATTCGCATTGGCGCTTGAGCCCCTTGCTGCGTGGCTTCGGTGGGAACCCTCTATCAAGGGGATCCGATGGTCTCCAGATCTTGAGGATCATGTCTCCTTATACGCGGATGACATCCTTCTTTATCTTACTTCCCCTCAAAAGTCACTTAACGTTCTCTTCGACGTTCTTACGTCCTTTGGTAAGAACTCGGGATTAGTCATCAACTGGACCAAGTCCTGTGTTTATGTTATAGCCGGGGCGCTGCCGCCTCTGCCTCGCAGGTTTCCCATATTGGTAGCAACTGACGGCTTCAAGTATTTGGGGATCTATGTCTCTATGGTCTCTTCGGTCCGCTATGAGCGGAACTTGTATGCTCCGCTCCGCAGACTCAAGCAGGACGTGCGACGGTGGCGTGAATTGCCCCTATCCCCATTGGGCCGAGCAGCACTCTTTAAAATGATGTCGCTCCCCCGGTTTCTTTACGCCCTGCAGAATTTTTTCGATCCTGTCCCTGCTCGCTACTTCCATGAGGTTGAGAGTTTACAGCGACAACTGATTTGGGATGGCCGTGCCCATATTGCCTTGTCCAAGATCACCCTCTCATGGTATGATGGTGGTATTGCGTTGCCGGATATTAGACGCTATTACTGGGCCTCACACCTGAGCGCTATCAACCATGCGACGTACGCTTCGGAACCTGCTCCCGCCTTTGCTCTGGATAAACTATTATTGCCCGGTGGCAACTTTAATAGGGCTCTGTACTCAAAGTCACCCTTTCGACTCCTTACAGGCCCGACGAAGTGTGCAGTGCGGGCGTGGAGAGATGCTACTGTGGCCACGGGCTGGGGTGGTAGGCTGACGCGTATGACGCCATTGTATTACTCGGATCGGTTGGGTAATCTGTGGAAGACGAAAGGATTTGAGAAGTGGGACATGATTGGGATCAGTAAGGTGGAAGATCTGTGGGCACGGGGCACTGTGAAATCCTTTGAGGTATTGAAATTGGAATACCGGCTCGATGACAGGGAGCACTTCCGATATATGCAGGTTCGACATGCCCTGTCCTCCGTCTTTCCCTTTGGTACCGATATCCCGCAGTCCTCCCCTTTGGAGGATCGTGTTTTAGACGGCCATGTCCCCGATAGCACTATTTCCCTAATATACAAAAAGCTTGTCAACAACAGGGCTGACCAACTTGAGAAACTTCGTGCTTCCTGGACGGCTGATGGGCTCGAACTCGATGATGAGGACTGGCAGTCAGCTGTCTCCTCCCCTAGGGAGGTGGCTATCCCGGCTCAGCTTCGTTTTGTCCAGCTGAAGATCCTCCACCGTGTGTATTTGACCGGAATGCGTCTGGTACGAATGGGTTTGGTTTCGGATGGACGGTGCAGGCGTGGATGTGGTAGGGATGGTACCTTCCTTCATGTTCTGTGGGAATGCCCGATGATTGCAGCCTTTTGGTCTAGAGTGCATGATGTTATGGGTCGTGTCACCGGGATCCCCCTCCTTCCCGAAGCACGACGCTGCCTGCTCAATGTGTGGGAACCTTCGGATTGCAATGCTGCCCAGACACTTTGGGTTACTCTGGGCAACATGGTCGCAAAGAGAGATATAGCGCAGCTCTGGGGCTCCCCTAGATTACCATTGCTCAGTGCCTGGAAAGAGAACATGGACTGGTGCATGTTCCGAGAAAAAACTGTGTATGAGGCGCGGGGGCATCCCAAGAAATGGTCCAGGGTCTGGGCTCAGTGGAATTCGTACCGCGGAGACATTTGCTCCCCTCCACTAGACTATGAGGTTCCTCTCCCCTCTTCTCCATGATTGACGTTCCTTTTCCGATTTCCAGTATGGCCTTTGCTTTCTCCCTCGTGCTCGCCCCCCCCTCGCCATATGTGCTCCTTTATTTATTAGCGTTCTTTCCCCCCTTCCCCCCCTCCTGCGACCCTTGCCATTATGATACCATGTGTTTGTGTGTTGTTGTTCTTTTCGACAAAATTATAAAATTAAACCTTTCCTATCCTATTTGATATGGTGCTATGTTCCATCCGACAATGTAGTCTCGAGAGATTGCTTTAACAACGTACTGTCTCCAAATTTACTTTTCAACCATCCGTTTATGTCATAGCGGCCGGCCCTGCGGGGTTGTAGGCAGACGCTGTGTTCTGTGCATTCATAATTAAAGGTTTAAAAAAAAAAAAAAGGGGTGAGAGAGATAAAGTTATAGATGGAGCAGTTAATACTTGTAGCTCACCTTTTGCCTCTGTTGTGTGTCCAAGCAAGTGCTGGTTAATAGAGCACCCTCCAGTTTAGTGATCTGAAAGATAGTATATAGAGTTAGTAATAGCATAGTACATACAAATGCACACATATATTTTTGGTTTATTTATTTGTACACTCATGATACTATATTGCAACAAGTTCCATTTTAAGGAGGTGTGTTGTAAAGAAGACTCTTGATGCAGTAGAAGGTAAGAACGTGTCTTTATTAGTCACCCACTCTCCGACACTGCTTTGTGGCTGTGAACATTCCAAAGCAGACTCCAGTGGAACATACCATCAGGAAGGGGACATGAGGGGGCAGGAATGCACCACTGAGATCATACATTAAGGTGGGGGCAGGTAACAACCATACCTCCATTGTACTACTGTAAATAACATTTTAATATAAGCAGATTACAACACATCTCCCTTCCTTGAGGAGGAACAAAGGAGACAGAAGGAGTGAAGGAAGGAAGGAAGAAAAGAACGAAAAGGGAGAGAGAGACCTTACACTGTTGACACACAAAAGTAAGTGCAGAAACAACACACCTACCCTAGGCTAACAAACAAGAACGCCTCAGAGAGAGGAGAGATAAAAGGGTGCAGGAGGAAGGAAAAACGGGAGCACCCCAGGCAGGATGCCAGTAAGGATAGAAGGGTAGGGATAGAGGACAGATGCAAAAAGTAATTCCATCATAAGGCTAACAGAAAACACGCAACAAGGGAGCGATCACAAATGCATCTATATATCCTCCCTAGAGGACGCAAAGCTAAATACATTCTGTTTGAATAAAGAGAACATTCGTATACTCATGTATACCGTCAAATCTTGTCATATTTATCCTCAAATGTACCTTCAGCATGCCTTACCCTACTGGCGGATACATCTCCAAAGACTTCTGCAGAGATTAATAGGCTGGCCCACAGAAAGCGTTTCTAACGAGGAAAAAGGAGTCTTATCACCAAGGGTCCCGGAGAGAAAAATTAATACTTGCCAACCTCACAAAGTGGGTTAGGCCTTCATCTTTACCATGCCCCTCAGGTGTATGGACTCCCCCGCATAGCTAATAAATATACCTTGTGTCTACCAATATTAAAAATAGAAAAGCTAACCAGATAATAATCTTACGTAGTTCCTCTCTACTGCAGGGTTTGCGAGTACACCATGCAGACTGGTCCCAAAAGGACGTAGTCGGAGCAGCCAAAGAGGGAAAAAAAATGGGAGACCCCCTCTTAACTCACAGGGTAGGAACAAAGGTACCATGGTTAAAGGTACAGAAACACCCAGAGGTAGGATCCTTTCAATTCTAACCCGAGGGGAAAAGAAAGGAGGGAAGATGGGAGTCGCAACCCAGGGAGGTGCTAACTAAAAGTAGACACACAAAATTGCTCTGAGGACAAGGAGTAAACAACAGGCTGTATATGAATCACTAGGTGAGGTGCACCTGAAATCCGGATGTCACCAGTTATGCCTTATAACTGAAAATTTGAACTGAGATGTACTAAAGGTCACCACCCCTCACATTACAAAAATGCCACCATCGCTCTGAAGATGTACAAGGAACAGCTGAACAGCAAAAGGAGTACTGGGTACTTACACTCCTCATATGGTAGAACTAGACCCTCTACTGACACTGCTGAAAGTACCTAGTGTACCAAATTGTCACCCAGACCCCCTTGTAATTACCTTATTCACAATTGCACAATATGCCACCCCCTTCACGGTACAACTGAAGTTTGGGACTGTAGTATAGTGTATGTCGAATTAAACTTTCTCTGATAACACATAAATAAAACCAGAAATGCTGGGGTAATTGCAAACACTGTATATGGGAAGTCGCACACTGCACCGTAAAGCTGAAGGTAGGTACTCTGGAGTGTGTACCCTGGAATACCCAGAAATCACTGCTTCCCATCACCTGTAACTCGTCAAAATGCACAGTAATCACATTTAACTAAATGGCAGCTACACTAAGAACGGAACCACAAGGATCAAAAGAACGGTGAGGCATACATCTCTTTTAGCCAGAAATGACACGAGGGACCAATACACCAATGTAGCTAGGCAGATAAATTAAGTACCAATATTCCCAGATGTAATGCCCTTGGCAAAGAACAGTACAGTATAATAAGTACAGTGTCCCACTATGAACTGTACAAAGACTGTGGCGTCTGGGGTCACCTCGAATAAATTGTCTTCCCGGAATGAAAGTCTTGCCAGGAAGTCTGGAGGCTTTTGAAGTTGGTTCCTTCTAAACAGACGGTCGGGGATTGCAGAGCAATGCTTTACTTTAACCACCTGTCCTCCCACCCCCCGAGGGCGGTAGGTACCCAATCAACCATTAACTTTTATACTGCTTCTTTTGTTGGTCCTTTTTTCGTCGTGAAATCACTCTTACACAGGCCCCCCGCCTGGGATCCAGATCAGGAATGGGGCTGGGGATGGTTCTTACTGTACTTGATAACATTTCTCCCTCTTGCAAAATTGTCCTCTCACAGAAGTTCAACCCCCGCTTGAAGTCTGGATCCAGTGTATGCCTATGCACTGTGACACGGGGATGTTCCGGAAATCTGCCCCACAGGCGGCGCTGAGGTAGTTGGTGCATCAGAACAAACACGCCGCTCTGAGGACTCGACTAGCTGGCAGGATTTACCATCGGAACAGGAACTGCGCAGGCCGGGACATCAACACAGAGCACCACTGGACCAGTGGAGAGAAGTGTCTCTGCTGTGCGCCTGCCTCAACCCGTCTTGTTCCTGACAGGAAATTCACATGACAGGTAGCTGCTGCGCAGGCTCAAGGAATGAACAGAGCCTGCTCGTCGGAGACCATTATGCGGAAAAGTTTACATTTCTCTGGGTGAGTGAAAAACTGATGTACTCCACACCAGACAGTCACAACCAGAGTTCCAAACTTACAGACAGACCACCCGCTTCCAAGCCAGAGGGCACAGCAAGGATAAATATATGTATGGCGAAAGACAACCTTCAATTATGTTGAATCTTGACCAGCACCAGTTACTCTCACGTCTCCGCAGCCTTCTGCACCGCAGAGCAAGCTGGGACGAATTCACCTCACAAAGTACCTCATGAATACACCGTGCCGAAAACGCAAGCTGAGATCACTGAAGACAGGCACTCACTGAGGAAGCATAAGGTAGGAGCTGGGAAAAGGAGGCAGCGTGGACAGGGCACCGATGAGCACTCTACCAGCAGCGATGCTCCCAAAGTGAGAGCCGGTGGAATCTCACTCAGGAACTTGAAGCAGCTGGCACCACATTCCTTTGCTTGACGAAGTTCATCTGAAAGGACCCTGGGCAGACGCACGGGGCATTCCTCCGTGGCATTATGAAGTAACCGACCTGTAGGAATGCAGCACCGTTTGAGCCTCAAGAACAGCGGATACGGGCACAGGCTGTAGAGAGCCAAGGCAAATGATCATCAGCACGTCCTAAGATGGCAGAAGGAGGAGTAGAATCTTCCACAGATGACAGATGTAGCACCCAGACGAACCGGCTGATCAATAATAAAAGGTGATGACACGACGTTCGTCTCACCTGTACACAGGACACTTCAGCACATGGCACTTTACAACTTCACTTCACACTTTGATCACGCTCTGCAATTTCCAAGAATCTTTTGTCAGCTGGATGTGTCGAGTGAAGATCCTCTTGCAATTCCCAGACAATGGTGAATTAAATAATATCACTTCAGCACACATGTACAGATTGGGCAGCTTTCTTCAAGCAACGCATCACATTCACCAGTAACTATAGCACATGTTCACAGGATGGAGAGAGTACTGAAAGGGGAGGTGACAGCAAGGCCACCTGCGCCAGGTTCTTCACCTCGTCGCCAGTGTTGTAAAGAAGACTCTTGATGCAGTAGAAGGTAAGAACGTGTCTTTATTAGTCACCCACTCTCCGACACTGCTTTGTGGCTGTGAACATGCCAAAGCAGACTCCAGTGGAACATACCATCAGGAAGGGGACATGAGGGGGCAGGAATGTACCACTGAGATCATACATTAAGGTGGGGGCAGGTTACAACCATACCTCCATTGTACTACTGTAAATAACATTTTAATATAAGCAGATTACAACAAGGTGTCTGTGCGCTGTTTTTTTCCAAAGTAGTATATCTCATGCGTTCTCACTGCATAGCGGTGAGTTCTCAATATTGGGAACCTAGACTGTTGCATCCCATTGACTCGCAGAGTCCGGAGGTGAGTATTTTCCATGGGAAGTCAGAGGCAGATTTAGAAGCTCCTTGCACCACTTTTCCCATGTTAAAAGTGACACAAAAGTGGCGTAAAGGCCTCGTACATCTGCCCCTCAAACTGTTGTAACCTATCTATTCTCACTGTCCAGAGGTAATTGTACATTCCTACGCAGTCAAGCTGCTGCACACTACTCACTCTTTCCTTTCACAGATGACTTGTCGTTGTTTCGGAAACAAGCTTCTTTGCTCACCTTGTGCCATTGGCCTGATTCAAATAGGGTGCACTACGTGTTAATGCAGCCTTCTCAGAAGTTGTTATGATGGCCATGCATCATCACAGAATCCTCGAATGTTGAGTTTTAGAGGTGTTGGGGGGATGCCAATTTGTGAAACACAACCTGTAAGATAAAAAGGAAGTTAACATTGTGTGTTATTTTTTTAGCAAAGGAGAGAGGAAGTGAGAGAGTGACTGCAAAGAATATTCGCAGCTCACCTTTCTGTCACCAGTGTGTTTTTCACCATGTGCCGGGACATAATGCACCCTGAAGCTTTACGTCTAAAAGATAGTAAAAGAAATATGTTATGATTGGTATTTGTTACTATCTTAATGTGGAGTTGAATAACATCGCCCTTTCACACATGTTCCCTCTCACATTTAAAAACAACTATTTGTATAGTTTATATTTCGGACGTTAGCCAGATTATAAAAACGTTCCTGCTATTGGAAAAAAATATGTTCATGCAATAAGATACGCTATATAGGGCTGCGTACGCCTAAATCAATGAGTTGTTTTTTCGTATCCAGTCTGCTGCAGCCCGTCGACTCCCTCCGATGCGCACCCAGGCCTCACTGCTCACCTTTTCGTGGACAGGTCACCTTCTACATCTTTTTTTAGTTTTACTTTTTGCACTATGTTAAGGGACTGATTGGTTTCAATTTGCATAATCTCTCACTAGTCCAGGAAAACCATTATATTTTCCTAAACACTGTTTTTTAACAGAGTTAGAGCTACCCTCTTATTAAAATAATGTCGAGGAGTAGCCCACACTCTTTTTAATTCACTGTCACTTTTCTTAGCTAACAAAGAGAGCCCAATGAAGACAACTGGCTACCAGTGGTTCACTGGGGCCTGAGGGTTCTTTCTAGCTAAAACTTTGAGCACGTGCACCCTAATTTTTCCTACTGTGACTAATTCCCTTTCTTGAAAGTTCAGTAGTGCCTGTTTAAATCATTATTGGCATACTGTGTTGGATGTTTGTAATTAACACTCTCTTGTTGTTGGTAATATTGATTGGATGAGGGGCATGGGAGTGTTTATTCCGACCCTTACTCTCTTGTTGATCGAAATACACCTTCTACATCATACAGTCCTGCTCTGCCACCAAGAAGTCTCACATATAGTTCTGAGTCTTGATATCGCTATGGATAACGACATACTTGTGCTCCCATTATCATCATCGCGAGTTCTTCTCCCGCTCAGTCCTTCCAGTAACAATAACTTAGTAACCAAAGAGGCCACGCACGTGGTGGTGGGCCCCCTGTTCGGTGGTTCGGGCCTACATGAGGTGTCGGAACCACCAGGAGGGGCCATCACAGGGCTTGCGATGGGAGCAACTCTAAAATGGCATAGAGCCCGTGTGCCCCGTCTTTTTTGTAGGTACGGTCACGTGTGTAGTGACGGATGCATTGGATGGGTGTGGTGTGGGTGTATACCAGCCATGAGGGAGTGTGTGTGCCATTCTGACAACTATACCTGGAACTAAGGAATCACTACAATGGAAATCTGGGCAATGTTTTGTTTTTGGTTTTTCCTGTTAGCGTAAGTGGAGTGGGCTGGCCTGACGTATGCCAGTGCTGCACGAGGCTCTGAACCATGATTCTGGAGCTATGGGCGTGGTCCCGTCATGAGCTTTATGAGAAATCAAGTGATTCGGGTGTCCGTTTTGTAATGCTGATGTCACCCGGGTCTTAAAAGCAAATGTGTCATTATATCTGTAAAGTTCCACAACTTGCCCAACATGGAAGGTACGGGGTATCACTGACTCTATATTCGTTTATACTTCAATACATAAAAGATAGTGGACATGACGTATTTCTGCGATTATGAATGTTTGTTGTACATTCAGTGGAGTGTTGTAGCTGTAGTAATACAGGGCTGTGAAAGGTTTAAGTTGTAGTTTTTGGCACGTGAAGGGCAGCTAATATATATACGTATGTTGTCATTCAGGTAGACTGTAGAACTTGATGCTGGAAATCAGTGTTCGAGTCTCGGAGTTGCGTTCAAATCCTGTTATTGTAGAGTAATGATGTAATGTATACTTGCCTGAAAATGTATTGTAAACACAGTGCTCATGTAAATAGCTGATATCGTTTTGGGTTGATTATGTGCTATATAAATATATAGGAATATCCCACACTGACTGTCACCGGTAAGTTGGTTGCATACTCTATTTATAGCACAATATATTGTGGTAAGGCGGATGAGCAGCATTTTACAAACACAATAAATACACAGACCCAGATAGATAGTTGAAGTGGGTATGGGCACATGTGCTCGACTCCATTTTATTATGTTGTTGTTGGTAACAAGTAGAATAGTAATCATGATATCAAATACAGATATTTAATCATAACGGTTTATGACTTCTGTTGTAAAAAGGTAGGAACATTGTATGTGAAATAATACTCAGAACATTCTATCATAAAGAGTTTATGAGTCATGTTGCACTGAAGTAGGGGCGGTTTGTGTGGAGCCTGTGATGAAGCGTGGATCAGGCAGACCACACTGGTAAAATTGTGTTTTGACTATTGATTTTTGCCTTAACAAGGGCACTTGGTGATTATTTACAGTGTACTTTAGTGGTACGTGTGGTGTTTATCGTTTGCTCACCCTGCAATGATGCGTGGTGAGACCGGGCTGTACTGAAATCATTCATTGTTGCATACTGGACTTTATGAAGTTTGAGGGAAAAAAAAACCTAGCCCCGATGGTTAACCAATTGCTCTGTAAAGTAGGTCTACTGATTGCCCCATAACAAATTATATAATTGCATTTCACGTAGTGCATTCTAACTTTCGGAAAATGGGGACGTATGTCTGGTGGCGATGTTGAAGGTGATATCCCAGAGGTAGTTGGTATTGCCGGTGGTGGAGGTACATTTTGGCACAATTTTCTACATTCTTTGTTATCATAGTTCACAGAATGCAACAATTGAAAGTCCTTGCGCATACTTGCAGTGCAACAGCACTATTTTTTTCTCTGCTTTAAATAAATCAAGGCTGAATTTAATGCTGTTTGCATTGTAGATGAAAAGGTAAATTCAAGTTGTGAAACCTACTGTGCACAGTGTACATGGAAGTTAGTAGTCAGTACAGTTATAGTACAATGCTTTTTTTCACTTTTTTTAAACAAAATCTGACTACATACAGTATAATTGTCTCTGTATTAAATAAATCAAGGTTGAATTTCCTACTGTCTATAGTGTAGATGCAAAGGTGAATTGAAGTTGTAAACCCTGCTGTCAGCAGTGTACATCTTAGGGTGGAGTGCATCATCTGCAATTATAGTGGAAGTGGACGATCAAACATGTATGCAGCATGCATTTTATTATTCAACAAAATCTATAGGTGATATAAAAAAAATTTGAAGGAAGCATACTAAAGGGATATTGTGTAGGGTATGATAGGTGTTATACTTAGTTTGGTTTCCACTTAGTTAGTGGTACCTGAAATAACAAGGTTCAGTGGAGCCTGCAATGATGTGTGGACTGGGCAGGACGTACTGATAGTAATGTTTTTTGTCTTGTGAATTCTAGCTTAGTAAGGCCAAGTGGCGAATTTGTGTTGGTTTGAGGGAGGTTTCTTTATGGTACTGCACTTTATACATAATGAATGAAGAATCAGTTAAATTCTGCCTGAATACGGCCATGTGGTGATGAATTATGGTGCACTGAGTTAGTAGTACCTATGGGACTGAGCGTATACGTAACCTGTGATGATGTGTGGTCCGGATAAGCCGCACTGGGGATAATGTTTTTTGACTACAGAATTTTGACTTAATAAAGGCTTGTGGTGATTATTTATGGTGAACTTAGTTAGTGGTATGTCTGGTGTTTAGCGTGTGCTCACCCTGCGATGATGCGTGGTCTGAACGGGCTGCACTCAAAGAATTGAATGTTGTATACTGGACTGTATGTACTTTGAGGGGGAAAAAACATGTGCTATCGAGGGTTATGAATTCTTCAGCAACAAAATGATCAGAATCAGAGGATTCTTCCAGAGGTGTAGCCATTTTTGTCTCCAAAAAAGAAATTCAGGTTTCGAATGAAGAAAAAGTGAGGTTCAAATTGTGACCTATGCTATCCAGAGTGTAGAATCATTAAGGGTACCTTTGCACTTGCAGCGTGACATTTTTTTATTCAGGTAAATCTATATGTGATATAAAAAAAGTTATTAAAGGAAGTATAATAAAGGGATATTGTATAAGCTTTGATAAACTTTTTTGGTATTGTAGTCTGCAAATAATAAATCAACAGTGTAATAAATTGTGAGCTCTGATGACCACAGTGTAGGCAGAAGGCAGCGGTTAGCAAGAGCCCACGACTTTGTGGCATTGATTAGAGCTGCACAGTATTGGTAATTTACTGTGTGTGCAGGCAGCAATGATAAGTGGTGCAAAGAGTTAGTGGCACCTGAAGCAACAAAGTTCTGTGGAGCCTGCAATGATTCATGTCCGAGCAGGACGCACTGTTTACAAAGTCTTTAAAATCAAGTTTTCTAATAAATATTGGTTGTCCATTCACAGGAGTAAGTTGCGGTATATCTCCAGAAACTATGATATATTTTCTTCTAAATAAGCCATCTCACTCAATATGGTCATGTAAAGGTGATTTTTGGTGCACTGAGTTAGTAGTACCTTTGGCGCTGAGCTTGTATGTACCCTGCAATAATGAGTGGTAAAGGGGGGGCCGCATTCTGATCAATGTCTTTTCTCTATTAAATTCAGCTTGTATACGGCCACGTGATGATGAATTAGGGTGCAGGGAGTTTCTGGAACCTTTGGCACTGAGCGTGTACATAACCTGCGATGGTGCGTAGTCCGAGCAGGCCGCACTGGGACTAATGTTTTTTGCCTAGTTAATTCTGTCTTAATAAGGCCACGGGGAGAAGATTTGTGTTGCAGTGAGTTAGTGGTACCTGAAGAACTCAGCGTGTGTGCATCCTGCGGTGATTTGTGGTTCAGACGGATCACACTGGTACAATGTCTCTTGGCTACTGGAATGCGTCATGTGCAATCGCCATTCCACCTGAATTGTGAGCCCTCATAATGTAGATCTAAGGCAGTTGTCAGCACAGATATCGACAAATGATTTTTGTGACTTATGTAAAAAAAATGTAAACACATACAGTAGAATTGTCTCTGTATTACATAAATCAAGGCTGAATTCCCAACTGTCCGTAGTGTAGATGGAAAGCTGAATTCAAGTTGTGAACCCTGCTGTCGGCAGAGTACATTTTGTCAGTAGTCCACAGAAACATCGATGAATGCTTTTCTGTCACATACGTTAACAAAATCTGACGACACAGTAGAATTGTCTCTGTCTTCAATAAATCTAGAATGAATTCAATGTTGTCTGTAGTGCTTCACTGCTTTTGGTATCAAGTGGTAAACTCTGTTGATCGCAGTGTACACTTGAAGGTAGTACTTTGTACAGACTTAGATGAACGTTTTTTGTGGCATCCATTAACAAAATTGACTCTGCCTTTCATAAATCAAGGCAAACTTGAATGCTGTCCGTAATTATCTCTCTACTAAATCAATAAAGGCTATATTTCCTTCTGCTCAAACTTTAACAAAATCTGTGGACATTGTGCAATTGTCTCTATTTAAAAAAAAATCAAGACTGAATTCAATGTTTTCTGCAGTGCTGATGAGCAACTGGTATCAAGTTGTCAACTCTATTGACCGCAGAGTCAATTGAAGGCAGTTCTCAGCACAGATACCGACGACAAATTTAGATCCAAAGATGAATTCAAGTTGTGAACCCTGCTGTCCGCAGTTTCAATGGAAACCACTAGTTGATACAGACATGAGTCTGTGGTGCTGTGCCGCTGAGTTCGCAATGGGCCTGTATCGAGGAGGCAAGTGGTCATGGTGGCAGCCATATGGCAGGTTGCGGACCTTCGCTGTGGCGCAGTCTGTTCTCTTTATAGAAGTGTACCATGCCCAAGACGTAGACTAAATATTTATAGTCTTACGTTGATGTTGTTTACGTTGGACTAGCCCACTCCGCTTCTGTTTCAAAGGGGGGGGTGAACACAGCTACATGACCGAAATATTCCCTAGTGTCTGAGATAATATGGTTGCGTCCCCTATTCAGTACAGTACACATATCAATGGTACATATACACACTGAAAAGGTTTTGCTTTCTATAGTGAATTGTGTATAGTATTTCACTGGTAGTCTTAGCGTTGTGTACATTATTGTTGATGTTTGAATTCTTTCCCTTATACATACTTGGTTGCCACATCTCTGTAGATTGCGCTAGTGTACTGTTGAGGGGATATATTATTTTGGAAAGGTCCGTTGTCCTGTTTTGTGCTGCCTCTGAGGTAGTTGGTGGGAGGGGTCCGTGGGGATGGTTGTGGTGATCATGGCGCTGGGTATTGTGATTTTGTTGGGTGTCAGAAGTGTATAATACAAAACTCTATCACATATTGCTCTTTAAACATGGGTGTAAGTTGAACGTAATTTACGCAGTACATATTCGATGTTGTTACAGTACTTAAATGTTGATGTTACTTTCTTAGTGGTAAGTGGAACTATTGCCTGATTTTTTAGGTGGCATTGCAGATTTAGTTTCTTGTTGAAAATATGGAGAAGTGGTCAACAGTATAAGTAGGAATTGTCATTTAAAAAACCTTTAAAATTCACTGAAAAAAAACATAGGTTTCAGGTAGGTTATAGTTAGGAACTAGCATTTAAAAAACATTTTACATTCATTGAAAAAAACATAGGTTTCAGGGAGGTTATAGGTAGGAATCAGCATTTAAAAAACGTTAGAAATTCATTGAAATAACCATAGGTTTTAGGGGTGTTATAGTTAGCTGGACATTTCACTCATACAAAACCATTGAAATTCTTCTGTTATAGTTAGTTGTACTAACTGTAACTCTCATGCCTGCAATCCACTGGTGATGATGTCACATATTACATCATTCATTACATTGTCAGTGACATCACTGATGACATCGCTGATGACATCTCAAATGACATCACTGACAACATCCACAGGAAGTCTTAGCCCTTCTACTGAAATGTTAGTTGAGACTAGCCAGGCACCGAAAACAGAGAATTCCTGTAGATTTATCACTACTTATAGTAGATAATCTCAGAGCATAAGAAAGATTATTAACTCACAATGGCCCATAGTGCTCACTGACACTGTTCTTAATGGAGTTTTAACCTCAAAACCTAATTTTACCTATCGCAAGGCACATCACATGTGAAGTGATTTGGTCAAAACAAGCCCAAACTGTATCATAAAGAGAGCTGGCTTTCGGCTAAAGATGGTTTCTTCAAGTGCAGCACATGCAGGGCCTGCAAATTTGGAGTTAACACAAGATCGTACATTAATGCATTTTCAGAAATCCCTATTAATATCAAGGGCCACTACACGTGCAGAACAAAGTATGCCGTGTATGAGTTAAAATGCGTATGCGTATGCGGACTTCTGTATGTAAGCAGCACAAAACTACAAATGCATGCTAGAATCCTGCAGCACTTGAAAGCGACTGTCAATTCCGACCCAACATATCCAGTGGCTAGACACGTCAAACTGGAACACGAGAACAACCTAAACGTGTTACAATATTTTGTGATTGACAGTGTACAACCTAGCAAGAGGGATGGGAATCGAGAAAAGCTATTACGCCAACTGGAGACCAAATATATTTTGGAGCTCGACACAAAAACCCCTAAAGGGCTCAATATATGTGAGGACCTACATCACTATCTCTAGATTATGTTTACATCCAATTTTGTCAATGTAGTATAGAATATGAAATGGACCTTGCCTGCATTTTTATTGACTGTAAATATACATTTATTTTTAAGTTAATATTTATGGTATTTTTTATCTTTTTATGTGCGTTTTTAGCTCTTTGTCTTAGTCTTCAATTAATGTGTATTTTATCATGAATCTATAATTTTATGGATTTTTGGTTTTTACTGTTTATTGATGCCATTGCTTTGACTTATTGACTGCATGAATCGATTAACATTTGAGGTTAGGTTCACTCAGAGTCAAGACTTATTTTGTCACTCTGTCTGTACCATAATGATAAGCCTGTCACAAGTATTAGTACGGTTATGAAAGCAAATAGAGGAGGCTGCCTCTGCTCTCAACCCTGCCCCTTTTCAGCATAACTAATACTGAGTTTAAGTAAACTCCCGGCTGGGAGTTTTTATTGCACTTTATATTTTAGCACTAGAGCACATGCACTTTAACGGTCATTAGTAGGGATTACGTTTATAAATGTATACTTAGATGGTCTTTATGTTCACTAAAGGGACATTAGGAGTGTGTACATCGATATAACACGTCAATTGCAGTGGCTGACTAACCTAAATACTCATGGCAGTGTAGCCACAAAGAAGAGATTAGGAAATTACATCTGGCGGCAAGCTTCAGTGCATTTGTGTAGATATAAATTGTTTTTGCTGCTTTGATTTGATATACTATGTTTACAGAATTTTGATCTTTTATTAACCATTCGATGTATATTTGTATAATTCCACTTTACTGTAATGAAGAAGTGTGTTTTCCCGTTGTCTACATTGAATAAAGACGAAGTCTGCTTTCTATGTCTATGCATTGGTCTGATGACAGCCATGAAGTGTGATTGGTGAATGTGGATTTTAAATGTGAAAGGGGAATTTTTGACTAACAACCAGTGATCAAGGCGACCGAGTTTGCCGAAACGCGTCTGGTGTTTTGGGCACAGCAAATGCACTTTTGATGATTTGAAAATAAAGAATACCTTCAACTGAAGCCATCGTAAGAGTCCGTTTCTCTGTTTTTTGCTAATTGGCATTGTGGACTTGGTGTTTGATATATATACCTATTCAATGTACTTTTCGGTGCAGGATGTAAGTGAAATAGAGGTTTTGGGTGGAGTTGTGCAATAATACTCAGGTATCAACATCAGTACCTCAGTATTAAATATGTTATCCATGTATCAACTGTGATGCCTGAGTATTAAATATGTAATCCTTAAAATAATAATTTTTGAATAATGTATGCAAATCCATTAAAAAAAAGTCATAATACAGTGTTAGGAGCAAGATATAAAGTAGATAGGGGTAATTGGTGGGAAAGTGTATTAATACTCAGGTAACAACTGTGATACCTGATTACTAAATATGTAATCCAATATATTTCAATTGTGATATTTTTAAAATGATGTAATCAAATGAATTAAAAAATATCATATTGTTTTAGGAGAGGAATGCAAGGGATATAGATGTAATGTGTGTGGAAGTGTGGGACACCCCCGCGCCGCACGGCCACCAGCTGCTGCGTGTGCCCCATTGCCTGCCTTACTGCCTCGCCGCCGGCCTCGCTGCCGCCTTGGTCGCTCCCCATTGGTTTTCGCCATTTGTTTTGCCCTCCATTTGTGCTTGTATTTTTTGTGCCGTGTGATCGTTTCTCTTCCTGTTTTCGCCATTGTTTTGCCCTCCATTTGTGCTTGTATTTTTTGTGCCGTGACATCGTTTTCCTTCCTGTTTTTGCCATTTATTTTGCCCTCCATTTGTGCCTGTTTCATTTAATGTAATCTCTGTGCCGTGTTTCAGTTTCCTTCCTGTTTGCCCGCCTACCTCGCCGCCCTCCGCTCTCCCTCCCCGCTTCCCGCCACCGCCATTTGCCCCGCCCCTTTTCTCTTCTGTTCCCTCCCCGCTCCCGCCTCCCAGCTGCTCCGCCCACCCGCGCACTTGGCCTTAAATGGCGACCGTGCGACGCAGGTGAGTGTGACCCACTTGTGGGACACCCCCGCGCCGCACGGCCACCAGCTGCTGCGTGTGCCCCATTGCCTGCCTTACTGCCTCGCCGCCGGCCTCGCTGCCGCCTTGGTCGCTCCCCATTGGTTTTCGCCATTTGTTTTGCCCTCCATTTGTGCTTGTATTTTTTGTGCCGTGTGATCGTTTCTCTTCCTGTTTTCGCCATTGTTTTGCCCTCCATTTGTTCTTGTATTTTTTGTGCCGTGACATCGTTTTCCTTCCTGTTTTTGCCATTTATTTTGCCCTCCATTTGTGCCTGTTTCATTTAATGTAATCTCTGTGCCGTGTTTCAGTTTCCTTCCTGTTTGCCCGCCTACCTTGCCGCCCTCCGCTCTCCCTCCCCGCTTCCCGCTTCCCGCCACCGCCATTTGCCCCGCCCCTTTTCTCTTCTGTTCCCTCCCCGCTCCCGCCTCCCAGCTGCTCCGCCCACCCGCGCACTTGGCCTTAAATGGCGACCGTGCGACGCAGGTGAGTGTGACCCACTTGTGGGACACCCCCGCGCCGCACGGCCACCAGCTGCTGCGTGTGCCCCATTGCCTGCCTTACTGCCTCGCCGCCGGCCTCGCTGCCGCCTCGGTCGCTCCCCATTGGTTTTCGCCATTTGTTTTGCCCTCCATTTGTGCTTGTATTTTTTGTGCCGTGTGATCGTTTCTCTTCCTGTTTTCGCCATTGTTTTGCCCTCCATTTGTGCTTGTATTTTTTGTGCCGTGACATCGTTTTCCTTCCTGTTTTTGCCATTTATTTTGCCCTCCATTTGCGCCTGTTTCATTTAATGTAATCTCTGTGCCGTGTTCCAGTTTCCTTCCTGTTTGCCCGCCTACCTCGCCGCCCTCCGCTCTCCCTCCCCGCTTCCCGCTTCCCGCCACCGCCATTTGCCCCGCCCCTTTTC
Organism: Lissotriton vulgaris; assembly: GCF_964263255.1. NCBI lineage: Eukaryota > Metazoa > Chordata > Amphibia > Caudata > Salamandridae > Lissotriton > Lissotriton vulgaris. Next base: position 2,089,207,683 of record NC_141687.1, read on the forward strand.
TCTTCTGTTCCCTCCCCGCTCCCGCCTCCCAGCTGCTCCGCCCACCCGCGCACTTCGCCTTAAATGGCGACCGTGCGAACGCGCAGCGGTCACGCGCAGCGGGCACGCGCAGCGGGCGCGCCGATTGTGCGCCGAAGGCGCGCCAAAGGTAAGCCCGTCTGCGCCCGTCCGCGACCGGAATGCGCCCAGCGCCAGGACCCCTGGCCCACGAAGACCCCGACCTACCCGCCTGACGTACTCCGCCGCCACCCTCATCGCACTCAACACCGGCCGACTCCCAGAATGCCACCAAGCCACACCACGACGCACCCACGGACCTTTCAGCTGCCACGCCTGCAAATTCACCTGCATCCGGACCTGCCTCGCACCAGCTCCCGCCAAGTCAAACACCAGCAGCACCCACCTCAAGTGCATCCTGCTCAACACCCGCTCCGTCCACAGACACGCCATCGAACTCTGGAACCTCCTAGACGCCACAGCCCCTGGCGTTGCCTTCCTCACGGAGACCTGGATGAACGCCTCTTCAGCTCCCGACATCGCCATCGCCATCCCAGAGGGCTACAAGATCGTCCGGAGGGACCGCAACGCCAACCAGATGGGAGGAGGCATCGCCATCATCCACAGGAACACCATCCGTCTCACGACCAGCACCGACAACACCCTGACCAGCGCCGAACACCTGCATTTCCAGATCCACACCAACTCGAACACCACCCTCAGAGGCACCCTGATCTACCTACCCCCGGGACCACGCACCCAATTCAGCGAGGACATCGCCGACTTCGTCAGCCCGCATGCCCTCCCCTCCGCTGACTACATCCTGCTGGGAGACCTCAACTTCCATCTGGAGAACAACAACGACCGCAACACCAGCACCCTGCTCGACAACCTCGCCAATCTTGGACTCAAGCAGCTGGTGTCCACCCCCACCCACCTCGCCGGACACACACTCGACGCAGTCTTCTCCTCCAGCACAGACATCAACTTCAGCCACGCCACAGAGCTTCAATGGACGGACCACAGCTGCGTCCACTTCACCTTCAAGAGAACGACGACCCACCACCACCAGCAACAGGCCGCCCGCATAAGCTGGAACAAGATCACAGCAGACCAGCTCGCCACCTCCCTGAGCCAGCACCCTCCTGCCAGCTCAGCGAACCCCAGCCAGGCCGCCGACAACCTCACGAAGTGGATCAGCAACTGCGCGGACGAGCTCGCCCCGCTGAGGACCCCGCCCAGCAGACCCGGCAGCAAGAAAGCCCCGTGGTTCACCGACTAACTCAAGAGCTCCAAGAAGAACTGCTGAGCCCTCGAGAAAGTCTGGAGAAGGGAACCTACACCGGACAACAGGACCACCCTCAAGCGGGCCACTCGGAAGCAGCACCAGCTGATCCGCGCCGCCAAGAAAACTGCATTCAAGGACCGGCTGGACAACAACGCACACAACAGCAAGGAACTCTTCAACATCGTGAAAGAGCTATCCAACCCCAGCGCAGGAAACAACGACATCACCCCATCGCAAGACCTCTGCAACTCCCTCGCTTCATACTTCCACAACAAGATCGCGGACATACACAACAGCTTCAACAACCAACCAACGCACACCATGACCGAACAACCACCCCCCACCACCACCCTCTACGCCTGGTCCCCGATCAGCACCGAAGACACCATCCGCACGATGAACTCCATCCACTCCGGATCACCAACCGACCCCTGCCCTCACCACGTCTTCAACAAGGCCGACGCTGTCATCGCACCCCACCTGCGAGACATCATCAACACATCCTTCGACACCGCCACCTTCCCTGAGAGCTGGAAGCACGCCGAACTCAGCGCTCTACTCAAAAAACCAACAGCGGACCCCACCGAACTCAAGAACTACCGCCCCATCTCGCTCCTCCCGTTTCCAGCCAAAGTCATCGAGAAGACCGTCAACAAGCAGATAGCCGCCTTCCTCGAGACGAATGGATCCATCGACCCCTCACAGTCCGGCTTCAGAGCCAATCACAGCACCGAGACCGCCCTCATCGCCGCCACCGATGACATCCGAGCCCTGATGGACAACGGAGAAACAGCGGCCCTCATCCTCCTAGACCTCTCCGCGGCATTCGACACTGTCTGCCACCGCACCCTAGTACAGCGCCTCAGCAACGTCGGAATCCAGGACAAGGCGCTGGAATGGATCATCTCCTTCCTCGACGGAAGAACTCAGAGAGTCCGCCTACCACCGTACAAGTCAGAGGCCTCCGAAGTCATCTGCGGCGTCCCTCAAGGATCCTCTCTGAGCCCCACCCTCTTCAACGTCTACATGAGCCCCCTCCCGGCCATCGCACGCCAACACAACCTCAGCATAATCTCCTACGCCGAGGACACCCAGCTGATCCTCTCCCTGACCAACGACCCCGCCACCGCCAGAGCCAACCTACACGAAGGGATGAAAGAGGTAGCCGAGTGGATGACGACCAGCCGCCTGAAACTGAACTCTGACAAGACGGAGGTCCTCATCCTGGGCTCTTCACCCTCCGCCTGGGACGACTCCTGGTGGCCTCCCGCCCTAGGCACCGCACCCAAACCGACAGACCATGCACGCAACCTGGGCTTCATCCTGGACTCCTCCCTCTCCATGACCAGGCAAGTCAACAACGTCTCCTCGGCGTGCTTCAACATCCTACGCATGCTACGGAAGATCTTCTGGTGGATCCCCACCGAGACCAGGAAGACCGTCACCCAGGCCCTCGTCACCAGCCGACTGGACTACGGCAACGCCGGTACCACCGCCAAGCTCCAGAAGAGACTCCAGCGGATCCAGAACGCCTCAGCCAGACTCATCCTCGACATCCCACGAACCAGCCACATCTCCAGACATCTGAGAGACCTTCACTGGCTCCCCGTCAACAAAAGAATCACCTTCCGCCTCCTCACCCACGCACACAAAGCCCTACACGACCAAGGCCCGAGCTACCTCAACAGCCGGATCAACTTCTACGCTTCCAAACGCCACCTCCGATCAGCCAACCACGCCCTCGCCGCCATCCCCCGCATCCGAAGAGCGACTACAGGAGGAAGGTCCTTCTCCTACCTGGCCGCCAAGACCTGGAACTCCCTCCCGGCCGACCTGCGCCTGACCCAAGACCACCTCTCCTTCAGGAAGAAGCTGAAGACCTGGCTGTTCGAGCAGTAGCGGCACCTCCCCTCCCCCAGCGCCTTGAGACCCTACGGGTATGTAGCGCGCTCTATAAGTGTCACTGATTGATTGATTGATTGATTAATACTTCTACTATCCTGAGTATTAAATATGTAATTAATTTAAAATTAATTGTAATATTTTTAAAAGAATTTCTATAAATTAATGTTAAAATATCATAATTAAGTGTTAGGCATGAGATGAAATGTATATGGGGGTAACGGGTGTGTAAGTCTATTAATACACTAGTATGAAATATGTAATCTATTAAAAAGGTTTTTAAACAAATGTATGCAAATGATTTTAAAAAATAAAGTTTTTGGGGTGGGATGTAACAAGGGCTATAGGGGTGGTGCATTGAGAATTGTATTAATACTCAGGTATCAACAAAGATGGGGGTGCGGAGCTTGCCAGCGTTGATGGCGGACGTCTAAGTGAGAAGCTCTGCACAATTGCCCTAAAGATCCTGATAATTATCCTTTTCCACCACTATTAGACAGTGTCTGAAGGAAGCATTGTCCTCCTGAGGCCTGGCGGCGGACTTTGCAGCGTGTCCTGGCGGCGGACGCACTCCGGAGCAGTGGTTCAGTGCTGGCGCTGCATCGCGGCTGACCCGGTCTCGATTTGGGAGTCGCCCGGCCTACGTAGCGGTGCGTGCGGCCAGCGGTCCCTGGGTAGCTTTGTGAGTGACTACAGCCTGGAGTGGTCACCGGAGGCCTTGGTGAGGGAGACCCGCTGCTGCACAGAGTGAGTTTGGGGACATACCTGGCAACATACAACGTAGCTCGCGGGAGACCAGGCCTGGCGTAGGCACCATATAGCGCTGTGATAGCGAGGACGGCTCTGCCTGGCGACCTTCCGGAGGCAGTTACACCAGCGGAGGGGTGGGCTGGGACCCTACACCTACACGCTCTGCCCAAGACTTCAATCCTGACACGTGAAAGCATGTTCTGATTGACCCACGCGTGACCATTGCTTCGGAGGGTGTGCCCGTTGGTGGATGTCCTTGGCGCCCCCCCCGACTCCCTATTAAGGCCTAGGTGCACCTGAGTTCGGACACGGAAGACCGGGTGAGAGTGCGGACTGCTGGGTGGACAAGAGGCAAGCCCTTTGGATTGTAGTAGGGAAGAACGCACAATCGCTCCTTGGAGCCAAGCCCTTCCCCCCTCTCTGCACCATTTTTGTGGTGTGGTACGGACCTCTGCCCGCTCGTTGACTCAGCTGCCTCAGTGGGATATAAGGACCCTCCGGGCCTATCGGTCACTAGCGGTTAGCGGATAGGGCTGCACTCGCTTACACAGCCCTACGGTTTCACGCAGTGCTGTCACGCCCAGCGAGAGGGCTCAGAAAATAACGGCGTACACAGCTGCGGAGAGTGAGGCCTGCTAAACACGCGCCACTATCGTGATAGCCCCATTGAAGAGTGGAGCCAGCTGACAGAACGAGACGCGCTGCGTGATACCTGGCCCTGGAGCCCTTCAACGTACTGGTCGCTGGACTGGGGAGAGTCATTGAGCGAAGCGCACGCCCATCCACGGAAGCGCCCTGACGTGAGATAGCTGGCAGTGGTGAACTACTCGAGTTTGTCCATATTCAGGCGGAGTGAGTTGGGGGTGACTCCCTAATCTAGGCATTCAGCCCCTCCATTTTGGGCAAAGGTGACAGGACACAGACTAAGCTTGCCTTTGACCAACGGCGGGTGAAGGGCCCGGAGACTCAGGCCCCCGAATCATCGCCTCGGGGTAATGCAGCTGAGAGCTCGCTGTGTGCGGATATCAGAGAAATGTTGGTGGCCATGGAAAAGGGCTTACAGGACAGCATGACCTCCATAGGCTCCAAAATCGATGCCCTCATGTATCGCATGGACCGTATGTCCGAACGGGTGGACAAACACGCGGAGCGACTAGACATGTCAGAGCGACGCCTCATGGAAGTGGAGGAAGCTCAGACGGAATGGGACAAAGACCGCAAGGAGTTTGGTCGACTACTGCAGGCCATCCAGGACAAGTCGGAGGACTTGGAAGCACGCTCGAGGTGCTCGAACATTCGCATCACAGGAGTGTCGGAGACGACGCAAACCGGCTAAATGGAGCTTTTCGTGGAGAAACTCCTCGTCACTCTTCTGGGAGAGGATGTCTTTTCACCAATGTTCATTGTGTAAAAAGCACACCGCACCCTGGAGCCTAGGCCACGTCCCGGGGCACCCCCATGACCGATAATAGCAAAACTGTTGAACTACAGGGACAGAGACACAGCGCTGCGTGTGACCAGAGACAAAGGGAAACTGCAGTTCGAAGGTATGGACATCTCTTTATATCGGGATTTTACTGCAAAAGTACAAGAGGAGAGACGGCATTTCGCTCCGTACAAGAAGCAGCTCCATGAACTGTGACTAGTCTACGCAATGATGTACCCGGCGAAGCTGCAGGATAATAGACAAGGTCACTCACATTATTTCACGGACCCCAGGGAACACCAGAAATCCTTGAAGGACTGGTCCAAGGAGCAGAGGAAAAGTCAGAGGGGCCACAAGGATGATCAAGACGATGCCCCCCACATGGATGAGCAGGGCGAATGATGCAATGACTACTCCGCACATTTCCTGACACTAGAGGTTACACGTTGGGCAGCTACTAGGTCCTTAATAGGCATATGCCTGGAGAATTCTGCTGCACTATTGTGGACGCTAGGGTGCCATCGCTGGGACAGAGCTGCTGGGACTGAGTGAGATCATTTAATACTGCAACTACACGGGGCTTCTCACTGTCTGTCGGCATAAGCTGAATGTGGGGATGTATGCTGAGTCCCCTACTGCAGTGCACCCTAAGAACTGTTCGGCATCAACTTATGGACCCTAAGGGCGCGGACCCAGTGACAGTGCTGCCAAGTCTGGGTGGGATCATTTCATTATATTTGTGTTCCCCAACAGACATGTTGAACTGATTATTAGTATGTGACCCTGGTTGCAGAGTATACTTGATTGCAAGTAATAGGTGAACCTTGATAATATTGAGTTAACTGTAGAGATGACGAGGAGATGCCCACGGGAGACCTCCGGAGTACAGCTGTTGACACATGTTAGTGGACATTAGAGGGGTAATGGTGCAGGGGTGGTGCTGAAATTTACAATGCTGAAGCATGGTCATTTGTTCTTTTTGGTAACCTCCGCCCTCGTGCTGTTAGCTTTTATGGTCCCAATAGGGGCCGATTTGGGGATTGTTAAGGGAGATTGCAGGGGGGGGGAGGAGGGGGAGTGCAAGTGAAGAGAGACATGGAGGAGGGGGGACTTTTCTATCATGCTAGGCCATGTTGGGGCTGGTCTGCTGTGGGTGGAGGGAGGGGGATTCATGGGCCAAGGGGGAAATGACTGTTTTGATGTTTTTTCACGATATGCATTGCCTCAGGGGACACCGAGTGCTTGCTACGGTCTACTGCATGTTCATGATATAGCCAACCTTGCACACCTGACTTCACTTTTAGAATTCATGACACACCCTCATGGCTGGTGCAACTAGAATACAGACGAACGAACAGCCCTTCTCGCTAAGTGCCCTCACATGGAATGTTAGGGGGCTGAACGACTATAGAAAAATCAGGAAAGTGTTAGGCTACCTTAGACGCCACAATATTGATGTTGCACTCTTGCAGGAAATGCACTTACCACTCACGAGTAGAACGCTGCACACCAGGGGCCTAACAGGGCGTATAGCAGCAGCTGGATTCACCACACATGCGAGGGGAGTTATCACTTGGGTGAACCCAAAAAGAAACCTCCAGATACAGACGTTGAGAGCGGACACTGAGGGCAGGTATGTTGTAGCGTCCTGTAAGGGTCTGGGGATGGACCTGCTAGTGGTCAATACTTATGGCCCCAACTATGACTCCCCTGAATTATTTGACACATTGGCCAGTGAGATAGCTAGGCACGGCAACCCACATGTACTGTGGGGAGGGGACTTTAATTTAACGCTTAACCCGGACATAGACAGATCATCGCCCCCCCCCCGTAGACCCTCGGCAGCTGCACAATCGCTCACAGAAAAATTACTAATGTTAGATATGGATGATGTGTGGAGGAGTAGAAACGTAGGGAGAGGCGGCTTCACACACTATTCCACGTTCCACGAAATACTCACGAGAATTGACTACTGGTTTGCCACTGCGGGGATCAATCGCTCTGTCAAGCAGTGCAAGGTGCTTCTGCGCACACTCTCGGATCACTCCCCGGTACTGATAACCCTGGAATCCCCTGCTAAGAGGTTTGCTCCATTCACGTGGCGCTTCCCGCCTTACTCCCTCCTAGACCCGATTTTTCATGGGGATCTAGCGGAGGCGATTGATGTGTTCTTTGAGAAGAATGTGGGTTCAGTGGAGGACTTCCAAACGATCTGGGAGGCGTTTAAGGTCTATATTTGGGGCATAGCGATGTCTAAGCACTCTAGTGTACTGAAGGCAACAAGGACCAAACTGGCTGAGCTGGAACAACAGCTGCAGGCGCTTGAGGAACAGAGATGTTCTAGATCAGACGAGATAGTAGAGGGGGAGATTAAGCGCCTTCTTCTGGAATACCACGAGGCAGCAGACAGGGAGGTCCAGCACCTAGGCAAGTATGCCACGGCCCGAACATACGGCGAGGGAGAGCGGCCAGGCTCAGTATTTGCTAATATTATAAAGAGCCGCAGGGGAAAGGTGCAAATTTCAGAACTGAGAAGCACAGACGGAGACAGGGTGACAGACGAGGCGGAAATCGCTGCGGTCTTCAGAGACTACTATTCGGAGCTGTACTCTTCCAGGAGTGGCAACATGTCGGCTGAGATACTAGATTATCTGGAACAATAAAGATCCCATTCCTCCCGAATTCCGACCGGGAATTCCTCATGTGCCCTATACAATTAGACGAAATTAGAGAAGCACTGGCCACTATGAGATCAGGTAGCGCGCCAGGTATAGATGGACTCTCGGTCGACTTTTGTAAAACTTTTCAAGACCAACTTCTGCTGCACATGCATACGCTTCTGGAGGACATCTGTGTCCAAGGCAGCATGCCTAGCTCTATGAGGGAAGCAATGATTGTCACCATTCTAAAGCCAGGTAAGCCGCATGACGACTGTGTTTCATACCGCCCTCTATCGTTGCTAAACGTTGTCACCAAATTATACGCTAAAGTCCTGGCAACTGGGCTGGCGTTGTTGGCTCCTGACTTAGTGGCCCCAGAACAAGCGGGATTCATACCATCCAGAAATCTGACTTACAACATCAGGACAGTGTTAGGGACTATCCAACACGTCAAGCAGAATGTACCGGCGGAGGCGCTTTTCCTAGATATGGAGAAGGCGTTTGACTCCGTAGAATGGCTGTTCCTCCTTCTGGTGCTACGACGTATGGGACTTGGCGAACCCTTCATTCAAATGGTGGGTGCGCTTTATGATGGACCTTCGGCAAGGGTGCGTGTGGGAAACGCGATCTCTCGCCCTCTATACATACAAATTGAATGTTTACTGTTAAACTCACTCTGGGACCCCCCCTTCTCAGTACTTATAGAACCCAGGTCCCAGTGACTATGTTTGGGTAAACCCCCCTATATATACACTATAGTGCTCTCCAAGGCCTTCTTTCAACACCTGACGAGCCTTATGATAAACTTGGCGTGGGCAGGGAAACAGCCGAGAGTTAAATGGACAACGCTCACCCTGCCGTACAGCATGGGGGGCCTGGCAGCGCCAGACCTTGAATTGTACTACAGGGCGGCCCAGGCATCCCACCTTCATACCTGGATTCACGGCGACTGTCGGATCCTGCATGTCCAGATGGAGCGCTTATTTGCTCATCCGCTGCAACTCCCAGCAACGGTCTGCAAGCTGCAGGATCGTCGAACGAGAATACTGGATTCCATCTCCTCCACCAATCATGCTTGGCACTCTCTCCTGCTCCGCCAGGGAGGGGCCACGCAATACTTGCCGGAGATGCTGTTGGAATGGATGATCTGGCTCCCGCCCATGGCTGAAAGAGCAGTCATAAAGGAACTCAGCGAAACTGGGGCTAAGTAGAGCGGGCGACCTATTCCAGGACGGAGTAGTCAAAACCTGGGAACAAGTACGGGGAGATGGCAGCGAACCTCCGCTGCTCCAACGATTCCACTTTCATTGAACCCGGAGTGCCCTTTTGGAGCTCCTGGGCCCAGACATGGCGGAGCCTCCGGATGTCCCTGAACTGATATATGTGATTAAGCGCAAGGAGCCTAAAAAGCTCCTAACAAACATTTACAGTATAGCCAGGTCACAAGGCGTGCACCAACTTATGAAAGCCAGGTTGGACTGGCAGAGGGACCTAGAAGTCACGCTGGATGCTGTGACATGGCGCTATTGCTGTGAGAGTACGAGGCGCATCTCTCTGAATGGGAAGCATCGGCTCATACACTATAAGTTCCTTCAAAGGGTGTACTACACTACGAAGAGGCTCCACAGATATGGGCTACGAACAGAGGCGAACTGCGATGGTGCCGTGCGGTGGACGCCGACTTCCTGCATTTGGCGTGGGGCTGCCCGGGCTTACAGGCATTCTGGCGCAAAGTATTTGCGGAAATGAGCAAAATACTGGAGGTTGACTTGGACACAGATCCGGGCATAGCACTCATAGGCAACTCCAGGGGACTCCCGGGTGTGATACGTAGGCTCACAGACATAAGGATGCTAATGACCAGGAGAGCAGTGGCCCAGTGCTGGTTGAGAGGTCCTTTACCAACTAAGGCTAGATGGGCACGGGATATTCTGTACTGTAGCACACAGACGGAGACATACAGCGAATTACTACCTCCGACTAGTCGCCCAAAAAACTTCTGGGCCCTATACCAGACTTACTTGCAGGGACAGCAAAATGAGGAAGTAAGCACCGCAGATACTGTTTCCCAGGGTTAGAAGGCGAGGGCCACAATTGAAATTACACTATAAGCCTGAGACAGAGTGACGGGACGGGAGTGGATAGGGGGAGTGTTGCCATTGGAAGGGATAGAAGGGGGGAGCGAACAGAGTAGGGGGTGAGTTGGCGAGGTGACACTATTGGTAACACACTGCACGCACAGCCAAGTTTAGACACTGCATTAGACTAGATAGATAGATAGCCCGAACGTGACAGGAGTACGTTTCCCTAGGGAATACATGTGAGGAGGTGTGAGGGATCAGGAGAAAGGTTAGACTACCACACTTTCGGACAAATCGGAGTAGCGTGGGAGGTCCTTCTGAGGCTGGGGAGGGAGGGGGGCAGGATGTTGACGACACTAATGGGTTTATATTAGTTTATTTTGAAACGAGTCTTCAGGAATTGTTGTTAGACGGATAGGGTACAAAGTGGAGAAGCAGAGGATAATACAGAGGGAGGAAAGCTAGAAAATGCACATGTAAAATGCAACCGGCAATGCTGGGGACTACAACTGATTGTTGACCAACTATCCTTTGATGTATGCCGCCGGACCCCCGGGTTGTCGGCTGACGGGCTGTGTAATATAAGATCTAGTTTTGCCTGATATGCTTGCGGCGCGGCTGGCCCGAGAGGTTGTAGGCCTGAAGCTGTGTCAACTGAGTTTGTGCAATAAAAAAATAAAAAAGGTATCAACAAAGATGCCCAAGTATTAATTTTAATACAGATTATAAAATATTTACAAAGATATACTAATTAGACATTTAAAAACAACATACATAAGAAGATAAATAATTTTTTCAAAAATTGTTCAGGATTTTTTTTTAAGTTATAGTTTAGTTATACTTATTGACTTTTAATTAAAATATTTATAAAATACACTAACTGGCATATTGACCCTCCAAAATGAAGTGGTTAATCATTGTAAGGCGCAATGTAGCAGTACATTCAATCTCATTTGACCTCCATATTTGCAAGACTGTCCTCAGTTGAATCTCTAATAGAGGCTAGTGGATGAGCTCTGGGTCTTTCTGATAAGGCGCAGCCCTCTAATCCTCCACTAAGTTTGCTTTCAACTAGTGTCCAAACTGAGAATTGGGCCATAAAGGGGTCATTAATCATGTTAAAAAATAAATCAATATAACTTTTTGCAAATTAGAGTATAGATCAGTCCCCAATGGACTAAAGACCAGACAACCTGCAATGTAGGTCCAGCATAAGTTCAGACCCTCCCTGGTAACCCCACCAAGCCATCACTGACTAATTTAGATCTACCTTCTGAGTCAGCTCGGTAAGTACTGGTGTTGGTAGAAGTTCCTCCAGTACTTGGGAACTCATTAGAATCATGATTGGAGCTTAAAAAGAAATGCATACAATGGTTGGGTCGCAGGGTTGGATTAGCAAATGTAATGTTTCATAGTGTGATTATGGTCAGACAGGTCTATTGGGTGGCGAGAGGAGTGAAGATACAAGCAGGGGATTGTATCATAATTAATTTGCGGCAGCCTGCATTGGCCAAGAATTTCCTCCATGCTTGCTCTGATACCCCCATACTATCGAAGAACAAAAGGGGTTTACCTTTAGGATATTTTAATAGACCCGGTCCAATGGCTACATCTTTTGAGAACCAACACAACCCACAGTCTATGATAGATCGTATCCACAATATGATACGGACTGGAGAAGGGGTAATAGGTTTGGATGTTTGAGTGATCTTAATGGCCAAGATTGACTCCTTTCACTTAGGTCACAGCGCATATGTGAATCCCGGGGCTCTGATCCTGTATCGTGTGACTTATCTAGTCTGCCAGATTCTCATGCTCCCATCTCAACCAATGAGATATTACCCCCAGTGATATAAATCATAGAGCTGTGCGTGATCCTAATATGGTGGATCTCCTATCATGGAAAATAGCTGGATCAAAGAAAAATCTGAACATGGCTGACTAGAGGGAATACATCCACAATTTTCCTATCCTTTGCTTCTAAGAACTATGAGGGTAAAGATGGTTATAGTACCTCTGATAGTTATAGTAAGAATCTACTTTGCATCTATTTGGGTTCAGCGTGGCAAGTTACATGCAGATATGTTAATAATCGGGCAAAGAAGGGGTAAAAGAAATAACTGTTCCCGTTTAATTCCCATATGATTCTTTGCTATCCTTTACAAAAAAATATGTTTAAGTACAATTACACCAAAATGAAATTTTGGCATGAAAGTAGAGGTGTACTCAAGGAAGTGCCTTTGTTTGATGTGATTTAAACATGAAACAGACTTTACCGTGCATTTATTACCACAACATGCACTTACAACAAAGGGCCTCATTTCAATGTCGGTCGGAGAGGCTCCAAACGGCAGTCGGAATCTTCTAAACTGTGTCGGTTTTCCATGTGTGGAAGGGAAAGTATTTTGCTTTGGAGCAGATTTTTTTAACAAAAACATGCTTCCCTGTTTCGAAAGAAAGTAGATGGTTTTATTTCAAGGCAATGGACTTCATTTTTTTAAATTTAAAATATAATTTACACAGTGGAGGTTTGCCATTCTTGATGTGGGAGTCACATTTGGATATTTGGAACACAAACAACTCTTGGTGACAGGAGTACTTAAAACGTTACCAAGAGTAAAACAAAGAATATATCATAAGGTTGGAAATATATTTTTATTAAGAGTGGAGAAGGAAAGAATGTTTGTAAAAAAGACAATTAAATAACAATTTTGTAAAAATTGCCAAGCAATAGGAAAGAGTGTTAGAATATTTTACTAGTGTAAAATAAAGGCAATATTTTCCAGGTTTTCTGATGCACCCATCAAAAAAAAGTATTTTATTTTTTCCAATAGTCCTTCTGACATTTCTTTGCTCCTTTTGGATATTCGGGGATTCAGACTACTTGTAAAAGATTGTGCAAATCTCATTTCATGGAAACTTTGTTGCTTCTTTACAATTTCCAGCAAATAATAGAGGTTTGGACGAGGTTTGCCAATTGATTCGTTGAAGCCTCAATGGCTCTTTTTTGTCTTGTACCACACTCTAAGCAGTTCCACCAATCAATTGGGAATCGTGGCTTCCTCCTGCAACCTGACCTGCTTAAATGGCCAATCCAGGTGTCTTCAAAATAATTTAGTAAGGGTGCCAATTTTTCATAATTTTGTGTAAAAATATTCAGATTCAGTAATGGATGTGTAGAACTCATCTACACATTCAGGTGGGATAAAGCATAAGAAAGGTAGTTCATCCAATAGCGGCTCCTGTAGGGGGTGCTGCCGGGTGGTGACGCAGGGCAGTGGAGGGGCAGGGTGTTGGTAGTGGACTCCAGATTATGGCCAAACGGAGGTAAGTATACAAATAAATAAATAAAATGAATTTCATTGCTTGCGCTGCATCGCATTTGGTAATGCAGCACGTGCAACTTAATTTGTTTTACTTATTTATTGTATACTTACCTCTGTTAGGCCATAATCCATACTTTACTACCCCCCCCCCACCCACCCTGCCCTGCTTCACCGCCCTGCAGCACTCCCTTCAGAAGCCGCAAATGAGTTTATGTAATTCTAATTCCAATTTACTATCAGACATATAATCCTCAACTAAGGATGCTTTTTGGATTGTTCTGAGAAAAGTGGAAAAACATCCTTTAATTTGGTGGGATATAATTTAGTAATGGTAGTAATCACTGAAATTTTAATTCTATAATCACTTGTCTAGGGTTTCTACTAAAGGCTTTTGATGTTATCACTTACAAAAATGTTGACTATTTTGAGGACTGTTTGTCTGAGCGTAAACTGTATACCAGCGTTACAGTTGGGTTTTTAATTTTGGCATTATAAGTGTATATTTGGGTTAATGGCTGGTGTGTACATTTAAAAGTACCATCCATAATCAAAATATCACTATTTTCAAGAGTGACCAGGTTATGATTTCTTGAAAAAAAAATTTTTGGGGGAGGGTTTTCGTTCTCATGGAGAAGAAAAGTTTCATTAGTAAAAGTAACTGCGAGTTCCTGGGGAATGTAATATTAGAAAAGATCTGTGGGGTCACACACTGGGGATTAATTGCCTGTTTTTGCCTATGTATCATTGTTCTTAGGTTGGGTATTGCAGATATGCTACTAGCAACATGGATGGGAATGTTTTGTGATACCTCCATCAAGACTGCACCTCAGCGTTCATTGGAGGTGGATTTAGGATGTTTGATTTGTTGGACATTGTCTCTAACTTCTATCTCCATTGCACAGTGGGTATACTCAGATGTGCTTTCCACACAGTCTCCAAGAATAACTGATGTGCCTGTGCAATTGGATAGAAACTATTGCACACACCTACAATGACTTCTGGCTCAGTCAGTCTATCCTTACACTAAAGGTGGCCACTATAGTTCAGTGGTTGGCTGCCCCTCCTTGACTTCACATATGTTGCTTGCATTGGTGTAGCCATTTCTTTAAATACTTTTGTGGGAACAAAAAGAGGAAAACTGTATGAGCTTCAATTTCTTTTGTTGTTGCAATGTTTAATTTGTTATATACAATGTTTGTATGCCTGTTGAAGGGAAAAACTGTTTGTTAACCTAATGGCAACACTAATGAAAAGGATCATTTGTGAACCCTTGTTGAAAATGTTACATGGCATTGTTAATATGTATTTTTCAACCGAGAAAAAAAATTGGTTATTTGAGAAATTGAAAAGTGACATTTGTTTACCTAGAGTATACTATGTCTTTCTACTTTTTAGGTAAGTCTGGATTGTTCTAAATTCAGACACGGTTTGATCACTCAAATGCTGCATCTTTAATAACTGGGAAGACCAAAAAATATGAGAAAGTATTAGCTGCTGTGTTTTGAAACATATTTATGATTTTTGCACTCAGTTTGTGTGCTTTCTAGGTAAAAAAGACATATAGGGCCTCATTAGGATTGCGGACAGACCAGCATCCGTCCGCCACCAAAGAGTAGGAGGGACCGTCCGCAGGGGCAGCGGCGGTCCCTCCATGCAGATTAGGATGTGACCGCCACCCTGGCGGTCCCATCCTGTATATTTAACATTGCGGCGGGTGCTGCTTGAAGCAGCACACGCCGCAATGTTAAATAAAGCATGTATACATTTGCATGCATGAAGCTGCAGGCATGGCGTGGTGCACCCCCATCCCCCCTTCACCCCTGGGGGCCCAAAACGGGTCCCCAATGAAAAGTCTGAATGCCTTTCCACAGTAGATTTGCCGCTGTGGAAAGGCGACCGCGGCGGAAAAGCAGCGGACGGAAAAAAGATCCCCCAGCCATCCTAATCTGGCGGGGGTCTTTTTTCTGTCCGCAGCGGTTAATCCGCATCCTCCGGGTCGACGGTGGCTTCCGCCGGCCCGGAGGATGCGGATTAACCGCAATCCTAATGAGGCCCTAAGTTTGGTTAGTTTAGGGTAGCAAGAGAGAAAAGGAATGTTTCAGAAACTCTCTTAAAGTTGTTGTTTAGCGTAGCTTATTTTCACATTACAACCTGCAAAAAAAAAGGATGCTGGTTATAGAAGGCGAAATGGAATGTTGTTATTTATTTACCTGGAGTATTGTGTTCCTTATTACTGTTTGTGAAAGTCTCTGCTGTTGACAATTAGGCTCGGATTTAAAGAATTTTAGCATCCTATGCTGTTGATTTTTCTAGTTGTGGCGACAAATAATAATAGAATAAGCAGTTAGCTTTATTTTCTATCCTATTGTTGCATTATTGAGATTTGGAAACTTGTTTTTAAAGGTTGAAAGCTGATTATTTTCAGAGACTTTACAGTAGTTGGAGAATTGGGAATCTTGGCCTAATCCTGCAACCCGGCCTGCTTCAATAGCCAATCCAGTTGTCTTAAAAATAATTTAGTAAGGGTGCAAATTTTTCGTCACTTTGGTGAAATATTCGGATTTAGTAATCAATGTGTTGAACTCATCTACTAATAAAGGTGGTACAAAGCATGAGGAAAAAAGTTTATGTAATTCAAATTGCAATTTACTATCAGACATATAATCCTCAACTAAGGATGCTTTTTGGATTGTTCTGAGAAAAGTGGAAAAACATCCTTTAATTTTGTGAGGTCTAATTTAGTAATGGTAGTAATCACTGATAATTTGAAGTCAATAATCAGTTGTCTAGGGCTTTTATTTAAGGTTTATGATGTTATCACTAACAAAAATTAAGACTATTTTGAGGATTGTTTGTCTGAGAGTAAACTGTATACCAAAGTTGCAGTTGTGTTAATAATTTTAGCATTAAAAGTATATCTGGGTTAATGGCTGGTTTGCGGATTTAAATGTACCATCCATCATACAAATATCACTATTTTCTCGAGTGACCAGGCTATGATTTCTTAAAAACTTTTGTATTCTTTTTTGAGGGTTTTCATTCTCATTGAAAAGGAAAGTTTCATTAGTAAAAGTAACTGTGAGTTATTTGGGAATGTAATGCCTGTGGGGTCACACACTGGGGATTAATTGCCTGTTTTTGCCTCTGTATCATCCTTCTTAAATTGGGTATTACAGACATACTATTAGCAACATGGCTGGGAATGTTTTCTGATACCTTCGTCAAGACTGCACCACCGGGTTCATTCGAGGAGGATTTAGGATGTTTTACTTGTTGGACATTGTCCCTAACTTCTATCTCCATTGCAGATCGGGTATGCTCAGGTGTGATTTCCACACAGACTTCAAGAAGAATGGCTGGGGCTGTACAATGGGATGGAAAATATTGCACCCACCTCCAATGACTCCTGGCTCAGTCAGTCTATCCTTACAGTAAAGGTAGCCCCCATAGTTCAGTATTTGGCTGCCCCTCCTTGGCTTCACGTTTGTTGCTTGCATTGGTGTAGCCATTTCTTTAAATACGTTTGGGGGACGAAAAAGAGGCAAAATGAATACGCTTCAATTATTCATTGTTGTTGCAATGTTACATTTGTTATATACAGTGTTTGTGTGCATGTTGAGGGGGACTGTTTGTTGACCTAAAGGTAAAAATAATGAAAAGGAACATTTGTGAACTCTTGTTGAAAATGTTGCAAGTCATTGTCAATATGCATTTTTCAACCTATGGAAAAAAATTGATTGGTTATTGCAGAAATTGAAAAGTGACATTTGTTTATCTAGTGTATACTATGTTTTTCTACTTTTTTGGAAAGTCTGGAATGTTCTAAATTCATACAGGGTTTGGTGATGTGTTCAGCTTTAATAACTGGGCTAACAAAAAAATATGGAAAAGTGTAAGCTGTTCTGTTTTGAAATATATTTATGATTTGGGCACACAGTTTGTGTGCTTGCTTGATAAGAAAGACTTATTGTTTGGTTAATTTAGGGTAGCAAGAGAGACAAGAAATGTTTCAGAAACTCTGTTCAAGTTGTTATAATGCGTAGCTTATTTTCACATTGCACCCTGCAAAAAACAAGGATGCTGGTTATAGAAGAAGAAATGGAACATCATTTTTTTCCTGGAGTATTGTGTTCCTTATTGCTGTTTGTGAAAGTCTGTGCTGATCACAATTACGTTTGGATTTAAAGAATTCCGCTATCCAATGCTGTTGATTTTAAGTTGTGGAGACAAATAATATTAGAACAAGCTGTTAGCTTATTTTCTATTCAATTGTTGCGATATTGAGTTTTGGAAACTTGTTTTCAAAGGTTGGCTTACTTTTCAATGTGTTATGGCTTGTGTTGGACTGGAGTTGAAAGCTGATTATTTTTAGAGACTCCACAGTAGTTGGAGGATATGTCAGACACTTTTAGAGAAGAAAATAAATGTTAATATTTTTCCAAAATCAGTTGGAATTATCATTCCTCTTACTGTCCAGTAGCTGTCCAAACAGACACACTCATCAGGCTGATAATAGTCATTTTGCCCCCACTGTCCAGCACCTGCCCTTAGCTGCCCACCAGCAGAGTTAAAATAGTAATTTTGACCAGTCACTGTCCAGCACATGCCCTGAGGGATGTCCCCAGTGGAGTTACAATTGTAATTCACCCCTAGTTCCTGTCCAGCACCTACCCTGGGAAAATGCCCCCAGTAGAGTTAGATTATTAATTTTGCCTCCAGTCACTGTCCAGAACCTGCCCTGAGGGACACCCCCAGTAGAGTAAGAATATTAATATTGCCCCCAGTCACTATCCAGTCCCTGCCCTGAGGGATGCCCCAATCAGAGTTACATTATTGAGTTGGCCACCAGACACTGTCAAGCCCCTGCCCTAAGGGACACCGTCAGAGGAGTTAGATTATTAATTTGTCTCACAGTCAGTGCCCAACACCTGCCCTGAGAGACACCCCCAGTGGGGTTAGGTTATGAATTTTTCCCCAGCACCTGCCCTGAGGGATGCCCCCAGAAGACTTATATTATGAATTCTTCTCTAAGTCACTATCCAGAACCTCCCCTGAATGGCACCCCCAGCGGAGTTAGAATAGTAATTTTGACTCCAATCGCTGTCCAGCATCTGTTCTGAGAGACGCCGCCTGCGGAGTTAATTATTAATTTTGAACCCAGTCACTGTCTAGCACCTGCCCTGAGGGACCCCATCAGTGGACTTAGAATACAAATGTTGTCCCCGGTCACTGTCCAGAACCTGCCCTGAGGGCAATAGGCCACGTTATAACACATGCGTTTAGAACTCATGCCATTACAACGCGGTCATTACAATGACCACATTGTAACATCGCTTAGCATTACAATGCAGGTCATTACAACGACTTGCTGTAGGGTCGCTGGATGTTGGAATAGTATAATTTACTATTCCAATTCCAGTCTGTGCAACAGTGGGGATGGTGTTGGATTTAAAATCTAACACCTTCTACCCCCTAGTGTACGTCGTAACGCCTTGCGTTGTTTTGTCATGCAATGTAACAACACAGTCATTATAATGACCGTGTTGTAATGGAATGCGTTCTTTCACATGCGGGGTAAATGAATTTTCCCCCTAGAGACACCCCTGGGGGAGTTAGATTATGAGTTTTGACCCAAGACACTGGCAAGCACCTGTCCTGAGGTATGCCCCACGTCGGGTTAGATTATTACATTTGCCTCCAGATATAGTTCCGTACCTGCTCTGAAGGACAGCCTCATTGGAGTTACAGTAATAATTTTGACACCAGTTACTGTCCATCACCTGTCCTGAGGGATGCCCCTACCAGGGTTTAAATACTATATTTGCTCCTAGTCTATGTCTAATATCTCCCTTGAAGGTCGGGTAATATTAAATTTATTCTCATCAGTTTGAAGAAAAATATATTTAAAGACTCAGAAAAAAAGGTTAAAAAAACAACATTGAATATTCAAGATCCATTACTTATATAAGTTTTTTGTTTGGTTAAAAGCAATACTTACTTTGTATGGCATATGGCAGTATCTCCAAAGCAAACTGTCAATGGTCTGAGAGCTGAAGAGACGTATGGTCACGAACAGTGTCAGTGTACGACGGGTCACAAAATGGTGGACAGCTCATTTTATACTTGTTTTGAAGAGACAACCACATTTGAAACAAAAATATGCACTGGAATGTAGATAATAACATGTTTAATATTATGACTGAAAGTGTATTTTTATAAAATGTCTGAAGAAAACGTTTTGTAAAGTTGTCTCTTACTAAGAGAGTCATTTTAGTTTTGCTTAGGTAGCTTTTAAAGCATAGAAATAAAGGAAGGTCTTCCATGATGGAATGCTTGAGTTGTTTTACATTCGGCATTCAATCTCATCTCTGTTATATTTAAACTTCTCTAGTAAAAACGTCAAAATTTGAGAAGATTTTGAGGAAGGAATACGATTTAACTATTTCATACAGTGTCAGCATCTATACTTTTTATGTGACATTTGAGGCATTTTCATTTGCCTGATCTATTCTTACCAGTAAAGCCTATTGATATGACGAAGTCTCTTACTATGGGCAATGCCTGTCACCCCTTCCTATAGATGGTCATCTGGCTTCTCTGAGTGAGAGTAGGACAACTGAAAGTTATGAGAAAACCACAAAAAAGATCTATCCAGAGGTCCCTAAGTGAAGAAATTGGCACAAGTTACACATGTTGAAATTCCTCTCAGTGCGACATCATGTAGAGGGTTTTGGAAACTGTGTTTCTGGTTTACTGGTACCTGAACCCTGGTCAAGCAGCAACTACAATCCTAGTCAGGGTGGGCACAATCAAACCCCACATTAACCCTTGCTCAACCCAAGGTAGCCTGGTACAGAGCAGACAGGCTTAATTTAGAGGCAATTTGTAGAGTATTTGTGCAACGCTTCAAACAGTAAAACAGTGGAAAAAAACAAATCATCTATCACACAGGAATCTTTAGCTTTTTATTAGTGGGATTTTTTCTAAATGGTCCATTTTTGTGCCAAATTTGGTGGACTGACCATCCAAAGTATATTGAAAATAATTGGGATGTAAAATATTTAGTTGTGCCTAATAAATAACTGGATATTTATAGTCTATGGCAAGGAAAAAGCACAGCTTGCGTCTATGCAGTTTCATGTTCCCATGACAACCAAGGGTAACATGTATTACTGTGCTGTGTACAGTATGTATGTATACAATTAAGAAATGAAGAGGTCAGTATGTGATGGAGTTGGATGTAAGTTCAGAGGATGTCCCAAACTTAAATGTACTTATCCCATTCATAACTGTTGTTCAGCGCCTTTGGATAAGATGTAGGCACACATAATAAGCATGACTTGTAGACGGATAAAACACTACATGATGCACTATACTTTTGAAAGATTTCCTGCATGTGACTATTTCAATTGCTCTGCAGCATTCAGCTCCCTCGCTTAAGTTCCTCTCATTAGCTATAATGAAAGTGAATTGTCAACATGTCAAAGTATTATCGAGGAAAAATTGAAGTGTGCTAAATGCATAAATGAAGAAGATTGTCATTGAAAATTGATCCGTATTTTACTGCTAATTGGAAAAGGAAATGAACGACAAGACAACGCTCTGAGGGATCCCAGCAGGCATCCATATTGAATCACACGACTGTGAAACATTATGAGATGTTTTGAGTGCTACCAAAGCTATGTTTCAAATTGGATATATAATTGTAATGGAACTGGTAAAATAACTGATAAAGAAAAGACTCTCTGAACAATTTCGAAACTGATCATTTAATGCACTCTGTTATTTCAAATCCAGGCTCAGAGACGATTTTTGTAACCAACATATTTTTAGGGAACATCATTGCGAAAGATTAGATTCCATATTTAAACAGTAAACTGCTAAACTTCTGAACGAACAATACTTGTGCACCCCTGTGATACTGAAATCATAAATTTGACATTTCTGCAGGATTTGGACAGCAAAGATATTGCTATTAGTGTATGCCTTAACAGGAAACACTACACAAAGCTGAAAGAGGGCCACAATAAAATATGTATTCAGATTAAATTCCTAGGTGAATCACCATTTTCTGTGTCTATGATTGGGATTCATAAAGCACAAATGTCACTCCGAGGAGTGTCCTGGCACTACTGTAGAAGGGACATCACCCAGTTGGGAAAAAAGAGAGACATTAGGGCAGGTGAAAAGCCAGTTCTTACGTGTTTGTTCGGAACAATGGTGTCGCCTTAATGCACCTGAGAGACAGCGGAAGCTCGTTCCAAAGAGAGGGGCCCATGAAGGAGAAAGATCTGCCCCCTGCCCTTGCCCTTCTAATACGAGGAACTATGACTAAACAAAGATTTTCATATCGGAGGGTTCTCTGTGGAGTGTAAAGTTTAACTTTGCTTTGTAGATAGTCATGGCCAGTTTCAGAAAGTTTTTTGGGGGTAAGTAGCAGTATTTTAAAAGTAATCTTCTTCCTGACCGGAAGCCACTGAAGGCGTTGAAGAAGGCCTGTGACGTGGGAATTGCGTGGGAGCCCGAATATGGTACCTGCTGCTGCATTCTGGACTGACTGCAGCCTATCGATCAGGTAGTTGGGCAGTCCTATATACAGACTGTTCCTGTTTTCCAGCTGTGAGATTATGAAGGCTTGCACCACTTGTCTGGCCTGAAAGGATAGGAGATGAAAATAGATTCTGAGTACACAGAAGGAGTGCAAAACCCGTGACCACCACCGAGTTAATTTGGGATCGGAATGAAAGTTGTTCATCAAATTTGAAACACAGGGGGGCAGATTTACAAGCCCCTTGCGCCACTTTTGCGTCACTTTTAACATGGAAAAAGTGACGCAAAAGTGGCGCGAGGGGCTCATAAATCTGCCCCAGGGTTTTTACCACTTGATTTTGAAAAGCGGGAGGGGGGCATCCTTCAGCCAGAAAGTCTCCCATGGTGTCTCGGCCTCTGAGCCATAAAAGAGCAGCTCAGTCTTCCCTCCATTGCATTTAAGTTGGTTGCTGGCTAGCCAACTGGACGTTGCATTCACACATTTACGAATATTCTCCCCATGGAGATTTTCAACCCATTAACTTTGTAAAAAAGTATGTTATTAGCAGTCTTTTATGTAGTTTTCCGATCCTATGTTGCCTCATTGATTGCTATTTATATATGATTCGCAGATCAAATCAAAGGTTGTGAATTTAATATATTAAAAATGCACCCATTATCGGGGTTGTGTGTAAACCACACCCGAAAGTACCGAGTCGGCAGCTTTCTTTACTTCTAGGCTACAAGAATACTTTATTGCATGAAGAAATGAAGGATACCACGTGCGTGCAAATCAGTGTCCCGCACCTATTCCTGGGCGTTAGTCTTCATTTGACAGCTTTTTTCTACCGGCCAATTTACCTGGTGTGAAATTTCACGGTGAAAAAAACTGGGGAGTTGAAGTATCCGACGACCCCTTTCATTTCTAATGTGGCCAGCAACAGGAGTTACATTCCACATCAGGAATTGTAGGCCTCTAGTAACGACGGCATTTGTGGTTTTCGTTGAATTCCTATTTATATGCTACGCACCCTTCTGTTTGTCGTTTGTGTCATGTGTGTACTTTACCAAACCTAACGAAGACGAAAATATCCTATAAGAGTCTCGTTTGTCCTATGTAAACACTATATATACAGGGCCTCATTTATGAAAAGTGACGCATCGCTGCGTGAAAACAGCTATGCGTCACTTTTCACTGCGCACTCCTTACGACATTCCTGATGCGTCATATTTAATGTATGACGCATCATGTCGCAAGGAGTTACAGATACGTCAGTATTTCTGACGTATCTGTAAGCGCAAAAGTGACGCATTGCTGGAGTGTGTCACAAAAGTGACGCAACTCCAGCAATGCGTCCTTTCACATGGGGAAAGCCCCATGTGAAAGGGCTTGCGTCAGTCTTACGCCTGCTGTGAGGCAGGCGCAAGATTTTGACGCAACAGCGTCCTAAAAGTGACGCAGTGAAATCTCATAGATTTCACTGCGTCACTATTACGAGGCTTTTTGCGGGGGAACGCCCCCTCTGCATACATTATACCTGACGCAGGTATAATGTGGCGCAGGGGTTTAAAAAGTGACGCATCTACCTAGATGCGTCACTTTTAAAATATGGCGCAACAAGGCGCATTTTGTACGCCGCTGGTGCGTCACAAAAAGTGACGCACCGGCGGCGCAAAACTGACGCAAGGCCTCATAAATAACGGCCACAGAATTGTGACTGAACTTTATTTAGAACAGGTTTACTTGCCATCTTAGTTGATGGAGAAAAATACAAGGTTGCCAGAGTTGCCGCCTCAAAGAAACTGAAATCAATATATGTTACCCGTAATTGTAAGTTAACTGAGGCATGAGGTCATTAAATGCTCCGAGGAGATGTATTGCATTCCTTCTAGTCTAATAAAATGAAGGGCTCCGTGGCATGCTCTCGTTATGACTTTCAGCCATGTGTGCCTCGAAGTGCTGTTTCATTGACTCCTAATTAACACGGCATACTGGTCGAGATAAACAGGTCCTCCAGCACAAAGAGACCATCATGCGAGAAGTAGAGAAAGGCACCGTGGCTTGCACACTAACAGTCCTATAACAACGCAATGAACCCTCGCTGTGAGATACTTACAAAATGCAGAAAAATTATTTTAATTAAAAAAAAATCATATTTAAATTAATAGTGATCCTTAACATTGCACACACAGCTACACTTCTTTATATCAGTTTCCCTGACAGTATATGTACTGCAAAATGATGATTTCAAATAATATCTTATAAGTATTTATGAATAATGCTTGTCGCTAGTATTCCTTTTCTGCTTGGTCTGGTATCTCAGTGGACAGAGGTATCCACTCCACGGAGTTTTGTTTGTCGTCATTGTCACAGGTTCAGATCCCAAGAGGTCGGATCAACCTTCCATGATTCTTCGGTTTATAAAATAGGACAACATTAGACCAATTTCTCATTATGCATTTGTTATAATACATGTTTTTTTTTCTCAGTTTGCGTGTATAAGGTGTTTTCCTCAAATTTGTATTTGCATTGAAACCAGTAAATTGAACTGGAGTATACTGTTTGGTTATCTGTGTTAAAAAAAAATATAAAAATACTTAATTATGCAGTAACTAATGCTGGATTTTAGAAGCGAACCCATGTTCTTTCCTTAAAATAGCATGTTTGTAGAAAGGGAAAGATAGTTGAGTAGATTATCTGCAGCTAAAATAGTTATTGATTGGAATTAGAATGTTCAGTTCTTCTTTTATTTCCATAAAGACAACAAAAGACAATGGTGAAGGTGTGTAGAGTGCTTTGGGTTGTCAATATGAGGATGATATTTGACAAGAACCCATAGAATATATATATTTAAATGGCCACAGGGTCTCGCTGAATCATGAGGTTTTAGATCAACATATATATATATGAAAAAAAACAAGCTTAAAGTGATGTTATACTATGTATTGTAATAATATGTCACTTCACATTAAGAAACACCAGAGTCAAGAGCCATGCCTAAGGCAACAACAGCAGCCACACAAGACATGGCTGACTTTCTTAGTGAACTACACCTGCTGGTTTTAATTGGAAAGAATAGGATAGCTCGTGAGAAGGAGCTCTCCCTAAAGGAGCTCACCAATGCTCTTGCTCCTCCATATCAGGCGATTTTGTGAATTGATGTTGCAGCGGCTACGCCTGGGTGGCGGAGGGGTCCCGCTGAGGTGGCAGACCAGCTGAGACACCATTAGGTGTAGCGGTAATGGAACAGGAGCGGTATTAAAGGTAGCGAGATGCCAGGACAGAGAAGAGACTGTATGCCCTCCCCCACATGGGTAAATGATGATTTTTAAACTGCATGCGGCTTGCAACCCACTGGGGTAGATTACAAACACTACAAGATCCACAATGCCATGGGAGTGGCGGCGCCCAGGAAACGCGGGAACTTGATTCAATTGGGAGGTGTTTAAAATCAGCTAGCCGCAGAGCAGAATGTTCACCTAAAGTCCCTGATGGAATGCATGGCATGAAACGCGTCAAACTATGGACAATGCATGAGGCAGCAGCCTTTTTTCTGTCATTGGCAACCTTTAATGAATCTGGAGCCGAATCTACCTGTTGTTGGACTCCTCCATATCGGGCACTTTTGTGAATTGATGTTGCAGCGGCCACGCCTGGGTCGCGGAGCGGTCCCGCTGCGGTGGCAGACCAGCTGAGACACCATTAGGTGTAGCGGTAATGGAACAGGAGCTGTATTAAAGGTAGTGAGATGCCAGGACAGAGAAGAGACTGTATGTCCTCCCCCACATGGGTAAATGATGAGGAGCGGCGACGCTCAGGAAAGGCGGGAACTTGATTCAATTGGGAGGTGTTTAAAATCAGCTAGCCGCAGAGTAGAATGTTCACCTAAAGTCCCTGATGAAATGCATGGCATGAAATGCGTCGGACTATGGACAATGCATGAGGCAGTTGTTGGACCCCTCCATATCGGGCGCTTTTGTGAATTGATATGTATATATATATATATATATATATATATATATATATATATATATATATATATATATATATATATATATATATATATATATATATTCACTGAAAAAACCATAGGTTATAGACCATATATAGTTAGGGATTAGCATTTAAAAAACCTTATTTTATTTGCACAAAACCATTGAAATTCCATATATAGTTAGTTGCACTAACTATATATCGCGGACCCGCAATCCACTGCTAATGATGTCACATATTACATCATTCATGACATGGTCAGTGACATCACTGATGACATCACTGATGACATCTCAAATGACATCACTGATGACATCACTGATGACATCTCAAATGACATCACTGATGACATCACTGACATCTCATTTGACATTACTGATTACATCACTGATGATATCATTTATGTGATAATACATCTTCAGACTCTAACATAACCTTAGATACACTCAGTGTAAACAGGCACTCACTGACTGTCACACATCCATGGAGTTACTCACACACCTAGTCAGTCATGCAAAGAATCAATCACACCTCCATTTCCTCAACTATACAGTTATACACACCTTACTTATTCAAACATATACTAACACATATTTACTCTCTTATACAATCCTTGATACAAGTTCACAATGATTCATACAGCCACTCTCACATTCACTGGCTCTTATGTTCAGTTATTTATATATGTCAACTCTCACATGGAGTGTGTTTTACATATGTACTTACTTTGACATGTAGAACTGAGATATCCATTCACTCACCAATATACTCATGCACACAGTCAACTGTCCATACAGCTGTTTCTACATGCACTTTT
The DNA here is from genome assembly GCF_964263255.1 of Lissotriton vulgaris. NCBI lineage: Eukaryota > Metazoa > Chordata > Amphibia > Caudata > Salamandridae > Lissotriton > Lissotriton vulgaris. Next base: position 2,089,234,453 of record NC_141687.1, read on the forward strand.
GAAGCCATACACCTAGGGAATCAACTGCTCACACATCTATGCACAGAGTTATACACCTCCCAGCCACCCACACACATACTCAGTCTCCCATACAAATACCTAGGCAACCATTCAATAACCCATATAGTTACTGATATAGCTACTGATTTAAACATGCAGCAGTTTACAGAAGAACATAAATAATGATTGCCAAATTAAGACACTTTAATCACTAACCCATGCACTCAGTGAGACACATTTAATCATTCTCTCATACAGTCAGTCATGCACCTACTAAATCCTTCATCCAGACACTTATACATCCACTCATTCTTCAATATGTAAGACATATTTTAACTTTACAGAAACATACAGTCACTGGGTGTTGTCATCAGTGATGCCATCAGTGATGTCATTTGAGATGTCATCAGTGATGTCATCAGTGATGTCATTTGAGATGTCATCAGTGATGTCATCAGTGATGTCACTGACCATGTCATGAATGATGTAATATGTGACATCATTAGCAGTGGATTGCGGGTCCGCGATATATAGTTAGTGCAACTAACTATATATGGAATTTCAATGGTTTTGTGCAAATAAAATAAGGTTTTTTAAATGCTAATCCCTAACTATATATGGTCTATAACCTATGGTTTTTTCAGTGAATTTTCAAGGTTTTGTAAATGCAAATTCCTAACTATATATGGTCTATAACCTATGGTTTTTTCTGTGAATTTCATTGGTTTTTTAAAAGCTAATATCTATAGCTGTAAAATATATTCTTTATTAAGTGACGTATCACGTAGCCCGTGAGACGCCTCATGATGCATCGCATAACCGTGACGTATCGTCTCTGCAGCGCAAACCAAACCCAAAACGTAAGCGCGCCAAAACACGCTTAAAGATATATATATATTTTTTTAACCTTAATTAGACAAAATCCACACGTGCACATATCACAAACGTTCAAAAAACACAATATGTCGGACTCCCGTTACGCTGCCGGTTAGCTGCCCGGTTAACGTACCAGGAAGCACCTTTACCGCGAAAAATCGCATTTTTTTTTCACCCCCCAGGGAACTTTAATAGCCCCCTCATCAGTCTGCCTTACCCCTTTCATTCATTTACACCTTTTTTTTTTTCCACCTCTTGTCTCTCGATCCCACAGAGAGACAAGATGGCGGCCGCTCCAGACTGTTTACAATGATAACAGCCAATCAGCTTCTCCTCAGACTCCCGTTACACTGCCGGTTAGCTGCCCGGTTCGCGTACCAAGACGCGTCTCTACGGCGAAAAAATCGGAATTTTTTTTTTGGGGCCCAGCGTGGCTCTATAATATCCCCTCATCAATCCTAGGGGGTCAGAAGGGGTCTACCTTGCCCCTTTCCTTCATTTCCCCCTTTGTTTTGGCCTCCTCTTGTCTCTCGATCCTACCGAGAGACAAGATGGCGGCCGCTCCGAACTGTTTACAATGTTGACAGCCAATCAGCTACTCGTCAGACTCCCGTTACACTGCCGGTTAGCTTCCCGGTTAGCTGCCCGGTTCGCGTACCAAGACGCGTCTCTACGGCGAAAAAAATGGAATTTTTTTTTTTTTTTTGGGCCCAGCGTGGCTCTATAATATATATAATATCCCCTCATCAATCCTAGGGGGTCAGAAGGGGACTACCTTGCCCCCTTTCCTTCATTTCCTCCTTTGTTTTGGCCTCCTCTTGTCTCTCGATCCTACCGAGAGACAAGATGGTGGCCGCACCGGACTGTTTAGAATGTTGACAGACACCGGAGAGCCAATCAGCTTCGCTTCGCAAAGTTCCGATAAGCGAAAAGTACGCGAACCGGATCGCTGCCCGGAGCGCTGTTACAGATATATATCTTGATTTAAACGTTAATTTCTCAAAATCCACTGAAGCACATATATTGAGACCTAGCAAAGGCACATCGGGCTAACAGTCCCTACAATTTTGCCAAGTTTTGTGCAAATCCATTCAGCCGTTCGAGCTAAAAGTGAGTCCAACCGCCCTATGGAAAACTCAATGTTAAAAACGCGTTTTGGGACCCCCCTTTTTTCTCAGCCCCCCCTTGACGAAACCCCCCCAAATTTCCAGGAGCTGCTCAGAAACAAAATGTGCCATTTTCCTGAAAATTTCAGCCGATTCCGTCCACAAACGCCAAAGTTATTAGACATAGAATTTTCAGAAATCCCATAGGGAAAAAATCCTAACTATATATACCTACTGGCGACCGCCAGTAGGTAATATATATATGTATATATATGGTAAGCACATTTCTTTCAAGCTTGCTACTAACTGAGGGGATATTCACAAGGAAGTGGCGGAGAGAGGTGTTAGCCTTCTTGACTTACCACCTTACTCCGCCACTTCGGAAACGCAAGGCTGCACCATATTCACAAGGATATGGTGCAGTCTTGCGTTTCCCCCTGCAATGGCGCTGAGTTTTACAACTTAGCGCCAATGCAGGCACCCTTGCACCAGAGTACAAGGGTGTTTGTGTGCAGGAGAGGATTGTTTATGTGTAAGAAGGTGTCCCTTCCTGCACATAAACAATCCTAAATACAATTCCTTCACTTTCATGTGTGCTGCTTTATGCAGCACACATGAAAGTGACAGATTGGCATTTTTTTAAAAAGGTTTGTTTGTATAAAGGAAGGGACACCTTTCAGTGGATACACAGACCATGGCAATTTGCTTTTTAAATGTGTGCTGCATAGGGCACATTACCCTCCTTTTTTCCAGCTAAATACATCGTGAAAGGGTGCCTTATTCACAAGGTAGCATTAAGCCACATTAGATGGCTTAACACTGCCTTATGAATAAGGCGAGGCCCATAACACCATAACAACCTCACTGAAAATGGCATTGTGGTGGCTATAGAGGCTCGCAAACATGCCTGCATGCCTTGACATCTTGTTTAGCTATGTCGAGCGATGTATACACTTGTTTTAATCAGTGCTAGTTTGTTACATATTTACTTTTTACTAGAACAGAGACATTTCTTTTATTAGTTATAATAGTGTACAGTGTGTAATAGTGTACAGTGTAAACATAGATCACGTCACCAAGGATTACAGTACTTTTGATTTCCACTACAAAGATGAAATTTTGATTTAAAATATAAATAAGATATTTCTTATTTAGTGTACTTGTAGAGCGCGATCCTGTCACCCAGAGGGCATCCTGGCGCTTTGAACTTCAGGCGGTTGCACTTTTCACTGCTCAAGCAATTTTAGGAAAGAGATGCATTTTTAAGGCTTTCCTGAACGACAAGTAATCCCTGTGGTTTCTCAAAGAGAGAGGCAGGGAGTTCCAAAGTTTGGCCGCTGCAACACTGAATGAGCGGCCACCCATCCTAACTCTCTGAAACCTCGGGACTACAAGTAACTGTGCTGAAGAGGAGCGGAGGGGCCGCGATGCAGAGTACCAAGCAAACATATTCTGCAAGGGTACTGGGCCCTGTTGGTGTACTGCCTTAAACACCAAGCACGCGGCTTTGTACAGCACTCGCAGATGTACCGGGAGCCAATGTAGGTCTCTTAAAGCTAGAGTGGAAGAGCTAGACCTGGGGCGGGAAAGAGCCAACTTGGCGGCCATATTCTGCACCCGTTGTAACTTCCCCGGCAAATTTTTTGGGGCCTCCAGAAGTAGCGCATTGCAATAGTCTAGACGACTTAGTATGGTACCGCGAACTACTTCTGGCCTGGCCTGGAGGGGGAGGAGGGGCAGAACTTTACGCAACATGCGTAACAGCATCATGCACATAGAAGTGGTTTTATTGACGTACATGTCAAGCTGTAAGTTTGGGCCGAAGATCGCCCCCAAGTTACGAGTTGATTCCGCCGCCGACACTGGCTCAGGAAAAGTATCAGGCCAAAAGTTATCTGGGAGTGCCCTCGGGATCCGGTCTATGGAACAATAGAGCACCTCCGTCTTTGAGCTGTTAAACTGTAAAGAGTTGGCACGTAGCCAGTCCGCTGTGGCTGCCATACAGCTGTGGAATGTCTCCAGCGGGACAGCATTATTTCCTTCCAAGGAAAAGACCAGCTCGGTGTCGTCCGCGTAGTTAAAAACCGAGACACCAAAAGATTTTATGAGCTGGACCAAGGGGCGAAGGTACAAATTAAAAAGTATAGGGCTGATGGCCGAGCCCTGTGAAAATGGAGGAAGCGAGACCAATTGTTGCCGGCTGCCAAGATAGGATATCAGCCAGTCTCTCGCGCCCTCTGTGACCCCACACTCCTCTAGTCTCCTGATAAGGGTCCGATGGCAAACCGTATCGAACGCGGCCGACATGTCGAGCAGCACTAAAAAGGCTGCCCGACCACTGTCGACACGCGAACGAAGATTGTCCAATACGGTTACCAGTGCGGACTCCGTCCCGTGCCAGGGGCGGAAGCCAAACTGTGCCTCATCGAACCACCCGTTGTTCTCCAGGAAGCCTGAGAGTGAGCGGGTCACCCATTTTTCCATGATCTTAATAGGAAACGGGAGCAGAGAGATTGGCCTGTAGTTGGAAAGGCAGGCAGGGTCCAACGTTGGTTTCTTGAGCAGAGGTGATACTACTGCTAGCTTCCAGCACTTGGGGACAGATGCCAGCTCCAAGGACTGGAGACAGATGGAGTACAGAGGCTGAAAAAGTTCCGCGTGGAAGACCTTCCAGAATTTAGGAGGCAGTGGGTCGAGCGGAGAGCTCGACGACACCGTATGTGCCAGGCTGCAGAATTCCTCAAAGGAGGGGCAGGGAAAGAGTCTCAGTTGGGGTCGACTGGAGAAAGTATCCGGAGCTCCCAAACCAAGGACTGGGTCGATCTGCTGGGGTCGACTGGGTGGCCCGACCGGAGCTCCCAGACTGGGGCCAGAGGCATCTGTCTGGGGTTGACTGGGCGGGTCTTCCGGAGCTCCCAGGTAGAGAGTTACCGATGTGAGGACTGCAACCGTCGGCTGGGGTCGATTGGGTGACCCGTTCGGAGCTCCCAAGCCAGGGCTAAGGCCAGCTGGCCGGGGTCGACTGAGCGGGCTAGCCAGAACTCCCAGGCCGCGAGCAGGGGGCAAAGGATTTTTTAAACCCTCTAAGATCTTTGCAGTCTTCTCCTCAAAAGCACTCGCCAGGGAATCGCACAAGGCCTGCGACGCAACGACCGTGTTGGCCACACACACTGGGTGGGACAAGTCCCTGACAATTTTGAACAGGGCTTAAGATTTATTAGGCGCCTGAATTTCTGTAATGGTTTTGTTAGTAATACAAGGGGGCATATTGACAAGGAGCTATCGCGGAATTAACTGCACTTTATCTCAGTCAGAGTCATGATAAATTTACAACACCATTCCCAAGCAGGTGCTAAAAGCCAAAAGTCTGTGGGTCGCACACTTCTGACCTCACCAGCGGGTGTAACCCTCGAACATCATGGTAAATGCAGTCTTTAGGCGTGTGCGCCTTTCGTAGTTCTGGATGTGTAACAGGCAAAGTTGCAGCACCAACTCTGTACACCGGTGTTTCGGAATTGTTGTTCCTCATCAGCAGAGTGTAGGTTTCTTCAGGGATTACTGGATAGGTCGCCAAAGTATTAACAGGTTTGGTACCCCTCGTGGCGCGAAGATGCGGTGTCCGAGCTCATCAGCTCCAAGGTTCAAGGGAACCATATGAAGTGAAAAGTCTATCGGTCGCACACTTCTGACCTCACCAGCGGGTGTAACCCTCGAGCATCATGGTAAATGCAGTTTTTAGGCATGTGCACCTTTCTTAGCTCTGGGCGTGTAACAGGCAAAGTTGCAGCACCAACTCTGTACATCGGTGTTTCAGAATTGTTGTTCCTCATCAGCAGAGTGTAGGTTTCTTCAGGGATTACTGGATAGGTCGCCAAAGTATTAACAGGTTTGGTACCCCTCGTGGCGCGAAGATGCGGTGTCCGAGCTCGTCAGCTCCAAGGTTCAAGGGAACCATATAAAGTGAAAAGTCTATGGGTCGCACACTTCTGACCTCACCAGCGGGTGTAACCCTCGAGCATCATGGTAAATGCAGTCTTTAGGCGTGTGCGCCTTTCGTAGCTCTGGATGTGTAACAGGCAAAGTTGCAGCACCAACTCTGTACACCGGTGCTAAAAGCTAAAAGCCCACAGTACCACTTTTCCCGCGATAGCAGCCGCAAAAAACATCGCCACAGAGGACACCCGCAACTTTTGCTAATGAGATGCAGAGTAGGCGTTCCTGTGACAAAAGCCGCGACACCACACCTCATCATTCACAACGACCAGACAGATCGGCGATAAGAACACAAAACACGCAACAAGGTGCGTTAGCTGCAGGAAGTTTACACCTGCTCTGACCTGGTGTAAAGTTGGTCGGCAGCCTGCACCACAATACTAAGCATGAGCGAATTTTGCGGATCTCGCGTTCGCGAATTTTGCGGATTTGCGGATTCGCAATCCGCAAAATCCGCGAATTCCCGGATTTTTTTTTTTTTTGTGTTCGCCCGTGTTTCTGCCAGTTCGCGAGGGTTTTTACAATTTCGCAATTTGCGAACTTACCTGTCGGGTCGCAAGTTTTGCGAACTTGTTGTTTCTACGTGTCCAACCTGTTTGGGACACTCTTCTTCATCACTGCCACTCTCTGTCACCACTGCCACTCTCTGACTACTCATGCCACCCTCTGGCCCACCCATGCCACCCTCTGTTTCATCACCACACCCTCTGGTTGTCCAGTGTACATTATTTTCGGCAAAGCAAAGCACACCTTCCCTGCCTCAAGTGACCTGAATTAATTTGGGGCTGATTAATGTGTCACAGAATATTTTTTTAGCTGGCACCTGCTTCCTTAGTGCGCCCTGATTAGTGATCTTTTGCACTTGCTAAGTGCTTTCATTGTTGCAAAATTAGTTACAACACCTGCCCTGCCCCAACTGACAATAATGAATTAGGGGCTGATTAATGGATTTTAACTTCCAGCCTGGCTCCTGCTTGTCTCCCTTAGCTGTAATTCATGACCTTTGTGGCATATGTGTAACTATTCTGAGGTTCAGAGCAGGGTCACATAATAGTTTCAACTGGCAACTGAACTCTGGAGGGGCCCCTCAGGAAGCACTACAGGAAATGGCTACTAATGATGTGCCTGAACTTTTGAACCTGGTAAGTAGTTACTTTCAGTTTTGCTTAGATCGTATTTCTGCAATTTCGCACTTATTCGCGGGGCGCGAACTCACGCGAACAGTGCGAGCAGTGCGAGCAAAATCCGCTGCTCGCGGATTTGCGGATTTTGCAGGAAATTCGCAAATCTCGCGGATTGCGGATTTCCCGAAAATCCGCAAAATCCGCGAGCGGAACGGATTTTCCGCCCATGCCTACACAATACGGAGCCCAGCCCAGATCCCCACCAGAAGAACAACACATGCCATGGAGCTACTGATTATGCCCACCGGACACCCAAAATAGCCACACACCCACCTCCACCACAACCAGGACCCTCCTCCCCCCACCACAGGTCTCTCTCCAGGCAAAGACATGCTACTCCAGCTACATCTAAACATGTACAAAATAATCTGCCTGATGTCACACAGTCACAACTGGTGACATGCATGTGTCAGGCAGAAATGACCATCATACATTCACTATTGAAGCAAACAATTAAACTTTATTGAACTACAGAAATCACATTAAGACACATGTCGGCTCCCCTAGACACATTCCGTAGGTCATAGTCTGCAAGACAAAAAAACATGATGAGAAGTAGTGTCCTGCGTACATCAAAGGACAGAGAGAGAACGAAGGAGAGAGAGATATGAAGAGAGAGAGAGAGAGAAAGAGAAGAAGAGAGGGGGAGAGAGAAGAAAGGGGGCCTGAGAGAGAGAAGAAGAGAGAGAGATAGAAGAAGAAAGGGGGAGAGAGAAGAAAGAGGGAAAGAGAGGGAGAAGAAGAGAGAGAGAGAGAGAAGAAAGGGAGAGAGAGAGAGAGAGAAGATAAGAGGGAGAGAGAGAGAGAGCTGACCCTGCTCACCCAGGCCACTCCGCTCACCTGCTGCCACTGGTATGTCTCCAACCATTTGCCGGTACGTAGAGCTGCACACCAGGTCCCACATCTGAGACAGGGCCGTCAACTGAAACAGAGTCCAGAGACATGACTGGGAAAGTACACACACTTGCACAAGACAACATCACCCACCCCCCATGCACACCCAGCCAGAGGCATCCCAGCCCCTCCCACCACCCATTGGAGCATGCCTACCCATGCACACACAATGCAGCATCTGCCACAAACCTTGTTCAACCCCAGTCAGTGTCCCGTGGCGGGGTGCCTGTGCAGGCTGCTCCGCAGTGACTGCCACAAACCCTGTGCAAACCCAGTTTGCTCCAGATGGTGATAGGCCTGTGCAGGCTGCAACGCAACGACTGCCACAAACCCTGTGCAAACCCAGCCAGCGCCACATGGTGGTAGGCCCATGCCGGCCACAAGGCTTCGGGTCTGCCAACCAGTCACCACCCACAGAGGGGTATGTTACATTGTCGGCCCCTTATATTTGCGGGGTCACATGGCCTGTGATGCCTGTGCCGGGTTGGTGTGGTGTGGTGTGTGTGCAAACCTGCCCTCAGGGAGTGGCTGTAACATGCTGACAACTAGACCAGTAACCTGCACAACACCAGCGAGTACGCCTGCGATGGATAGTAACAAGCCCCCCCTGGGAGCGTGAGCGGAGTGGTCTGGCCTGCCGTACGCCGAAACAGGGTCGGGCTTGAGAAAATGACTCGTGGGCACTGGGCGTGATTCAGTCCATGTACGGATTAGAAAGTGGCTGCTGCGTGTGTCCCTTTTGTGGTGTCCACTGGACCCGTGACACAAATCGCAATGTTACCCCCTCTGATTGCCATCCCACAGGATGTGCTTCAGTGACGCAAGGGAAATCACTGTCCCTACATTCATCCACACATACATACATGATTGAGGAAAGACATGACACAGCACTGCGTCACTGGATGTTTATTGCACATACAGTGGTTTTCCGCAACAGGAGCGGTACAGGGCAATGCTGAATATACCACACTGTCTGTGCCCGTGGAGGGTCAGCCAGAGTCCATCCGTGGAAGACAAGTACTGCGGAAGAGGAGGGGTACAGTCTGCAGTCTGGTTGCCGTGTCATTGGTCAACAAACAGGATGTGGCGGTTCATGTCACTGTCCAAGGTGATGTTTTCCAGATTATGTCCACACGGTCCTGAAAAGAATCCCAACATTCTATGGGATTCGAAACGCGTCGACCTTTCTCATCTATAAATTTAGGCCAATCTCTTGTAATTGTATTGTTCAAATGTAAAATTGTTGATGGTCTATTTTTTTGATTGTAGTCAATCTTCATTTGCCTCCATTCAGTGGATTTGGTTTCAACTGCTATCATAAATAGGACTTACGCAGGGCCACCGCACACCCTCCCCACTTTGCCCTTCCCCCTTGACCATTCCTTCTTTGTCTGGTGTCTTTCTATGAATATTAACTCAATGTATTGTATGTAGTTAATCAAACGTGCTCTTTTTCTTTTTCCTCCACTCGTCCCTCTCAAACAATTCTCCCTTCCAATACATTTCTTATCACTAAGATCCCTGTTCCTCCTTAGATATTGATGAAAATTATGTTAGATCAAGTAGAAGCCATATAATTACTGTTTTGTGTTTTTTCATTACCACAAAAAAGACAAAAATCTGTTTTTAAAAAAGAATGAAGTCAATATTTAAAAATAAATGCATACGATTTGATAGAATCTGGACTGAAAGAGTGGTCTTTGAAATTGAGAGATCCACAACTCAATTTTTTCTGAATTATATGATTATATTATAATTAATTGCGCAGTACTGGCATCTTGTTTGTTTATTATGCGATGTCAGTCAGGGCTTGTTGGAGACCATGGAGCGGGGCTACACACCCAAGGATGACGTCAAGCTTGGTTGCCATGTTGCCCAAGCCCAACCGCACCTGCTCTGCGGTGTCCCTCTGGCCCTCCAACACATGGCGTTGGAAGGCCATGTGGGGGTGGAGGGGGTTCGGGGAGGTGCCGGGGCTGTGGGTGCCTCCTGCTGGGTGGTTTGGGTAGTGGGTGGGGTCTCATCAATGCAGCTGGCCTGCCCTGATCCTGGAGGTGAGTTGCCGATGAGGTCCGTGATGGTGTTGTCCTCCTCGTCATCAGTGAAGAGTGGCTGGGACTGCTCTGCAGGAGGTGTTGACTGTGCCCCTGCGACATGAAGAGGAGATGGTGTATTACGAAGTGTCCACGTGTTTGAGTCACATGGTACATGTTGACATTCAGACAGCATGGCATTGTACATTGAGAAAGTCTGTAGATCTGTGCGAGGACCCAGAGTCATTGTGGGTGTGCACTGTGCTGTGCTTGATTGTGCATGTTTGCCATTGTGCCCATCTACTCCTGTCCCTCCAGTACCTGGTGGTCACTCACCCTGTTGCGGTTGTGTCCTGTAGAGCAGTGTCCGATCTGCCGACTCCGGTCACAGTCTCCAAACTGATGACTGTCAACACCAGCTCCTCCATGTCATCCAGCTCGAGCTGTGGAGCTGTGCCCCCACCTCCAGTCTGCGTTGCTGCCTTCCGGTTGGCGGAGAGTTTCTCCTTGGTCCGCCGCTTGATATCCTTCCATTGCCTCTTAACCTAATCCATAGTCCTCTTGTGTTCCCCGACAGCATTCACCTTGTCCACTATGTCCCACCATATTCCATTTTTGGTGCCCAATGAAACGTTGGAGGTGACAAACAGTTGTTGATGGTGTTGCATCACCTCTGTTGACTATGATCCTGTTCGCCTGCGGACTGACCTTTGTCTTCCTCTTCTTCTTGTCTTTGACCTTCGCTGTCCAAGACGTTCCGGGCTGGTTGTCTGGGGTGCTTGGGGGATTGCGCTCGTCCTCTGCGCCTGCTCCGGCAGCCTCCATGGTGCTAGAGTGCTGGGCACTTTGTGAGTTTTTTATACTTTTATGGTGATTTTTCCTGCCTGCCAGGTGTGTGTTGCAGGCCTGGTGCTGCTCATCACTAGTTTCCTCATCGCGCTTGGACCCATCGCATGTTTTTTGGTTTAGTGGTGTGTGTTATTGTCTCCATCACGGTGGTTGTATCGCGGACATTGTCTATGATTTCGGCAGACTATCGCATGCTACCGCTGTGTTGTGAATTCAACGTTGTCACAGGGTTATTTTCTGCGCGATGGACTGCGATGTTGTAAGTTGTGTTACGCTACTCTTCCGGTAGTTATTACACGTTCTTGTGAGTATACCCTAAGGTGTATGGAAATTTGCAATGGAGTAAGTGATCTTCAAGTCAATGTTGTAGATTCAACTTTAAAAACTATGGTTTTAATGATCCACCGCTGCCTACTGATCACAATCAAAATGTACTCTTTTCTCTCTCGTCATTAGTTTTGCATACCGTTACAGTTTACAGAGTTGACTCATTTTCGTTCAGTGTCAAATTAAGAAATATTCATGTGCATCCAAGCAGTATCAATTTTCTGTGTGGTTTTCTTGTTAATGCTTAAGTATTTCGCTTCTGGTAGGGAAATTATTATTTACTCTAATTTGTAACTTTAATGAGGTTTGTAGATCATGGATTTTAGAGAACTATGGGGCCGATTACGATGGCGGTAAATCAGTGACTGCCGGGCAGGTGGTTGCGGATTTACCGCCATCACCCCTAAAATTCTTACCGCCAAATTAGGATGCCGGTGGGAAGGGAAAGAGTACCTCGGCGGACATAAAGACCGTCCGCCGTGGTCCCGCAAGGCGGGCCTTTTCCACCGGCCTTGTGGGACCAGGTAGAATGGGTCAAAGAAGGTGGTGCCGTACAGGCACCGCCGTGGGTATTAGGATGCCTGTCTTTTTTACTGCAGAGTTTCTGCCACAAAGAAGACAGGCGGAAAATGCCTTCGGGGGCCCATTGCGGGCCACCAGGGGGGTGGGGTGGTGCACATAGGTACCCCCCAACATTTGCATGTACAAGGTGGCAGGCACCGCACGGTGCCTGACACCTTGTACATGCAATGTGAAACATGTATTTTTACATTGTGGCGGGTGCTGCCACCAGCCACAATGTAAACATACCAGTTGTAAACAGGCCAGTGTGGCTGGCGCATCCTAATTCGTTTTGCAGGACCGACGCACATATGGCGGGCGGTCCCTTTTCTAGCAGCGATGGCGGGCGATCATAATCGGCCCCAATGGTGTTGCTTTACTGTATTAAACAACGTAATACAATTGCTTCCTGCCATCTACATATTATTGCACTCACTGTCATATTACTCAGTTCACGCCATTGCACATTTCGGCTATGTTATCAGTGAAGTTATCACGGTGTTGTATGTGCATAGTGTAGCAGCAGAATGCTTGTAATTACATTTGGATAGGTGCGAAAAAGAATCTAAACCTAGGCGTGAGCTTGCATATTGCGTTGATGATCATGCTTTTGGATAAGTCACGAGTACCAGAAAATGAGTAAAGTGCTGTTTCTTTTTTCATTATTTCTTGTAAATAGGGCATTATCCTTGTTACTTTACTCAAAACACAGGCAACTTGTGACTGAATATCTATAACTAGCACCTGAGAGTCAAGCCCCGGGAGATTTATATATATATATATATATATATATATATATATATATATATATATATATATATATATATATATATATATATATATATATATATATATATATATATACATGCATATATATATATATTACCTACTGGCGGTCGCCAGTAGGTATATATAGTTAGGATTTTTTCTCTATGGGATTTTTGAAAATTCTATGTCTAATAACTTTGGCGTTTGTGGACGGAATTGGCTGAAATTTTCAGGAAAATGGAACATTTTGTTTCTGAGCAGCCCCTGACAATTTGGGGGGGTTTCATCAAGGGGGGGCCGAGAAAAAAGGGGGGTCCCAAAACGCGTTTTTCCCATGTTAATTTCCATAGGGCGGTTGGCCTCACTTTTAGCTGAATGGATTTGCACGAAACTTGGCAAAATTGTAGGGACTGTTAGCCCGATGTGCCTTTGCTAGGTCTCAATATATGTGTTCCAGTGGATTTTGAGTAATTTAGGTTCAAAAAAATATATATATCTGGGCGGAGCCTAACCACACATCTGATCTGATTGGCTGTCAGCACTTCATCCAAGAAATGTTGGCAGCCATCTTGGGACCAATATACATGATAGCACCTCATTAAAAAGCATTGTAGTTAATAGAGGGTTTTAGGACTTTAGTTCCATAATAAATCATTTGTTGATGGTACCATACTCGTTTTAGGAATTGTGGTGGGTTCTAGGGTGATTTTACCATGTGAAAAAGCCTTCTGCTGTGATATCATGAATATTGTTTGAAAGAAAACTAATATCTCATGATTTTCCCACAGTGGTTTGGAAGGGGATCTATAAGCTAAACTGAAAGCATATTTTCTGTAAATTCACATTATCTTTCTCAGTCATGTGAAAATGAAGTCTGACATTCTCAGTAAAACATGTACATCCAACAAGGACAGAGACTGTCAGTTGATTCCTTTGTGCTCTACTGCAGCCTCCTAAAGTGTTCTAAAGAACAACTAGAGCGCTAACAGTCCTACGTATTACAAAGGTATAGCACACCTGGAGCCATCGTGATGGGAATAAAGTGGTAACTCTTAAAACATTTAATTTAAAAAGGAACAAAATGAGGGGGTATATTATGCAATAGAAGGTATTATTAGTGCTGCAGAAAGAAAAATTAGGGCACATTTTGAGTGACTTCTCAAACCCTCTTCAATTTCATTAAAAAATTCTGACATACAGTCTCCCAAGATGGCCACCAGAGACAAAAGAGCCTAAATGTAGCCCAAATATCACCCAGATGTACCCCAAGTATATCCCAATGACAGAATGTCCCAGAGTGTTCTAAAGAACAACTAGAGCGCTAACAGTCTTACTTATGACAAAAGTATGGCACACCAGAAGCCATCTTGATTGGAATGAAGTGGTAAGTCTGAAAACACTCAATTTAAAAAGGAACAACATGAGGGGGTTAATTTTGCCATAGAAAGTATGATTAGTGCTTCAGAAAGAAAAATTAGGGATCATTTTGAGTGACTTCTCAAATCCTCTTCTATTTCATTAAAAAAATTCTGACATGCAGACTGAAACATGCACTTTGAATACCAGCAACAGACGTCCCTGGTGAGTAGTAGCTTTACTACAGTGATCTAATGTGCAACTAGAGTGCTAACATTCAGAATTTATGGCAAATGTGTGACACATCTGAATGCCTTCTTGATGGAACCAAAGTAAACAAGCATTGAAAATGCAATAGATCTCGCCCTCGTTTAAGTTAAAGCCATTCTGTTTGTAATGAGGTGGCTTTTTAGCTTTGCTTTTATTAGTGTTTTTTTAACTTTCATGTAAATAACATGCATCTGTATGCATATAAGTATATGTATGCATGCATTTATGTTTGTATTTATATAGATATACAGATGATATATGTTTATATATGTATGTATATATATATATTCACTGAAAAAACCATAGGTTATAGACCATATATAGTTAGGAATTAGCATTTACAAAACCTTGAAAATTCACTGAAAAAACCATAGGTTATAGACCATATATAGTTAGGAATTAGCATTTACAAAACCTTGAAAATTCACTGAAAAAACCATAGGTTATAGACCATATATAGTTAGGAATTCGCATTTACAAAACCTTATTTTACTCACACAAAACCATTGAAATTCCATATATAGTTAGTTGCACTAACTATATATCGCGCACCCGCAATCCACTGCTGATGATGTCACATATTACATCATTCATGACATGGTCAGTGACATCACTGATGACATCACTGATGACATCTCAAATGACATCACTGATGACATCACTGATGACAACATCCAGTGACTGTATGTTTCTGTAAAGTTAAAATATGTCTTACATATTGAAGAATGAGTGGATGTATAAGTGTCTGGATGAAGGATTTAGTAGGTGCATGACTGACTGTATGAGTGAGTGATTAAATGTGTCGCACTGAGTGCATGGGTTAGTGACTAAACTGTCTTAATTTGTGCATCATTATGTCTGTTGTTCTGTAAACTGTTGCATGTGTTGATAAGTAGCTATATGAGTAACTATATGGGTTATTGATTGGTTGCCCAAGTATTTGTATGGGAGACTGAGTGTGTGTGTGGGTGGCTGGGAGGTGTAGGACTCTGTGCATAGATGTGTGAGCAGTTGATTCACTAGATGTATGGTTTCAAAAGTGCATGTGGAAACAGCTGTATGGGCGGTTGACTGTGTGCATGAGTGTATTGGTGAGTGAATGGATATCTCAGTGCTACATGTCAAAGTAAGTACATATGTAAAACACAGTACATGTGAGAGTTGACATATATAAATAACTGTGCATAAGAGCCAGTGAATGTGTGAGTGGCTGTATGGATCATTGTGAACTTGTATCAGGGATTGTATAAGAGAGTAAATATGTGTTAGTATATGTCTGAATAAGTTAAGTTAGTATAACTGTATAGTTGAGGAAATGGAGGTGTGATTGATTCTTTGCATGACTGACTAGGTGTGTGAGTAACTCCATGGATGAGTGACAGTCTGTGATTCTTTTTACACTGATTGTATCTAAGGTTATATTAGAAACTGAAGAGGTTCATCGTATTATCACATGAATGATATCATCAGTGATGTGATCAGTAATGTCAAATGAGATGTCATCAGTGATGTCATCAGTGATGTCATTTGAGATGTCATCAGTGATGTCACTGACCATGTCATGAATGATGTAATATGTGACATCATCAGCAGTGGATTGCGGGTGCGCGATATATAGTTAGTGCAACTAACTATATATGGAATTTCAATGGTTTTGTGTGAGTAAAATAAGGTTTTGTAAATGCGAATTCCTAACTATATATGGTCTATAACCTATGGTTTTTTCAGTGAATATATATACACACACAGAGTCAATGGGGCGCACTCATTTACAGAGCTGTTTTAACCATTTTCAGTCGTCTTTGAATTTGCTTTGAATTTGCTCTCTACCACCAGAGTTATCGTGTTAAAAAAAATACGGCCAGATATTTACTATCCATCACCATTTCAGTATCCATGACTGAAGAATAGCTAAGTACCCCTCGAAATGCATATACATTTTTCTAAAGTTCAATAAACTTCTGTACTTTTCCATATGCTTTACAATAGGGAAAACTCCAGCCTTGTGACACAGACCTCTCACTAAATTTGAAAGGTTAGTAGTGTTAACTTTACACTTGTAAATTAAGGCCCATCCCGTGAATTCATGTAAGTCTAGACTTTACAGTATGCAGTAACTTTACACTTTCAAATGGTGAATAGCCAATAGTATAAAAGTTACTACAAAGTGTCAGAGTGAATTTACACGTGTACATACATTTAACTTTGTGACTAGGACCCTTTATTTTTGCTGTGGTCTACAAGTGGTCTGTCCAGGTGACTGACTAAAAATTACAAAAATTCATATTTTCCAATTTGGATTCTGTAATTTGGACAACTGTTTTCAGTTGATAGAATTTTTAGGGTGATGAAGGAGGATCAAAAAACATTTAAAATGTTTTTAAGATGAATTGCTACATGTGAAAAAATGCAATTCACTAAATTTCCTCAACATTTTAAAATGAAGGGTGCCTTTGTCATGCTGATTTCCCCCTACATGTTAATTCTTTGATATTCGTAATGAAGCTGATATCCTGCTTGATTAGATTTTATCAGAGCAGAGGTGCGTTGACCATCCAATCTCTCTTATCACCATCATTATTATTTTATGATAAATGAATGATATTATTCATTTTGCTCTGACATTCCTGTTTGCTATATTTAAATCGAAATGTAAAAAATAGTTAATGCACTAAACTTTATTAAGTGTTTAGATGGTCCCCTTTTCTTACAGAACATGAAAAGCATCGGCTATGCAAGAGCACCGATTATATGAATCTACACTTCAAAGTTAAATGGTTCTATAATGAATACGTGCGAGAACTCCCTGCCTTCAAGGCTGCGGTGCCTGAATATTCGTTGTAAGTAGTCATATGTGTTACCGTGTTTTGTGTGTGCTGATTATGTTGGTGACATTTAGCAGCTAAATAAAAGAGAAGTGCACTTGGTTTCTTTATCAACATTTTAACATAGTACATTTTTGGTGCTGCATGTTCCTAACAGAAAAGTGTAAGAATATACTGCAAATATTAATTTTTGTTAGCCATCAGAATATATGGAATACCAAAATGTTTTATTTGAATACCAACTGTTACACATTATTTTCAGTTTTTTCCTTAAAGTAATTTCATAATATTTGTTTTACAATCGGCAAATAAAAACAAACGTGATTTTGATGACATTCTTGCGATTACATTGAAATCTTGATACAGACTATTTTTTTCTATTTCTTTACATTTATTTTTTATTGCACGGCTAATAAAGCCATTGCAAACAGCTTAAACATATAAATCAACATAGGGCCAGATGTAGGTAATTCATATTTACCGACTCTTAAATACCGAATTTTACTGATCTCGGTATTTAAGAGTCGGTAAATATGAAGGGGGAGATGTAGGTAATTCCAAATTGAGAATTACCAAATTTACCGATTCAGTAAATACCGAATCGGTATTGCCCATTGATTCCTATGGGCCATGAAGCCCATAGGAATGAATGGGCAATACCGATTCGGTATTTACCGAATCGGTAAACACCGAATCCTGCAAGGGTGCAGGGGGTGTCACTTTGACACCCTCTAGCACCCCAATTCCGGACTTGTGTGCCATGTGGCACACAGACAGGGCATGTCTGTGTGTCACATTGCACAGGTGTGCATGCACACATGTGCATGCACACCAGGATTCTGAAAGGCCTTTGGGACTCAGAAGAGTCCCACCTACATCTGGGTTTTACCGAATCAGTAAAATTACCGATTCGGTATTTCACAGAATTGGTAAATTTACCGTTTCGGTACATTTACCGAATCTGTAAAATGATGCCCCTACATCCCAATCACCAAATACCGGTCGGTAACGGCCGAATTCGGCCGTTACCAACCGGTATTTGGGCTCCTACATCTGGCCCAAGATGACTTAGTACAGTAGTATAACACAGGGTACAGTGTGATTTAACATGTCAATGCCTCATTCTTAACAAGAATGGTTCAGTAACCAGAGAGCAGGATCGCTTGAATCTTTTTCAAGGTATAAGTGCGAGGAGCGACCGGGTTAGCTCCTGGCATGCTATTGTTTGAGTCCGTTAGGATTCATCCCTTTTAAACAAGTGTTCCTACAGTGTTTTATTGTTAAAATCTTAATGGTTGAATATTTACAATCGTCCCTCCCCCTCATCCGATCGTGTAAGGTAGGAGTTGCATGTGCGCAGGACCCATGGGTGATAATGGCCTTGGAGCATTTCCGGGTGGAGAACGGGGCTCAGTCATTCGTGTGGAGGGGCATGCAGGCTCGAATACTGGTAAAGACTACCAAGGCCTATGAAAGTGCGTAGAGTGCATTCTGAGCCCAGACTACACACTGAGCCGGTGTTTGACCAGAAGGATTTAAAGGGAAAGGTGTGCAAAGTGCGCGGGGAGAGTTGACTAGGGGGAGTGCAATGGCCCGGAGAATGTGTTCTATTGTAATTGCGTTACATTTTAGTGGTGCCGAATTTGTGCAGTCTTAGCACCAGCAGAGTGAAACTCTGCTTAAAGTTGGTAAGATTTCTAAGAAATTATGTTAGTGCGTGAAAAGAGGACTGCTCACTGGGATGAGGAAACAGATTTGCGAACCAGGTAGACTATAGGCAGGAGGAAATAAGGCCTAACGTATCAATGTTATTTTATGGCATTTTTTTCTGCAAGAAATTACAAGTACAGTCAAAACCGTGATGAAAGGTTTAATAAAATGGAGGTATGGGGAGATGCTGGAGTACATCTGGGCATATCCTGCCAGTGGCATCAGTAAGTAAAGAGGAAACACCAAAAGGGTAGAAAAATCTATTTGATTAAAGTAAGCAGATGGTTGTATGTTGCAATAGTAGAAACACTGTTATCTCTGCTGAAATAGCCAGAGATACAGCTATTTAGCCTTCATACTTCTGCGTTGGCAGTTGTATTTGCTTGCAATCGTGCACGATAAGCAGGTACGAATATTGTGCTTTTGTCGGTGATTGTAAGATTTCCAATCCAAAACTCTGTTACTGCTGTGAGAATGTGCTGTATCTGTTCTCATCAAGAGCAAACTAGACATTCTTCATAAGGGCTTTAAAGGTTAATACATATGCGCCTCTATTCCAGTCCCCACTTAAAATAATGTCATCAGTGCCTGTGCTCTTGTGATGCCGCTGCCAGCTCAACACACACCTTATCTGTCACATTTCAAGCTGGAACTGAATTCTCTCTAGAAATGGCTACAGCAGCAGTTAGATTTGATGTGCTACTAGGAAGAGGCACAGTTATCTCTGAGTTTGTGCCAATGACTTTCATTAAGCGTCACATACTTCCTACAAATTGATTGCAGATTAGGTTTTGAAACATCACTGGCGGCCCTTCTGGGGCCACACCAGCAGCAAGTTGTGCACCTGTTCAGGGCAGTGCTAATGCTCCTCCTAATTCGCTCCAACCTCTGATGATAGATTCGAAAAGGGGCTGGATGCCAGCATTTTGGTTTTCTTTTCTCAGGGTGTTTCCAGACACTTCAGCTGCTGCTTGCATTGTTCTGGTAAATAGTCTTCAGTGTTTCATCATGGCCATGTATTATTCAAACAAGTGTTAATGTACGTCCATTTCTCATAACTGCATTCAAAAGGCTGAAAATCAGGAACTTACATTTATTTTGTGTTTCACAAGTCTAGCAAGTGTAAGATACTGCCAGCCACTGCTAGATTTCCAGCTAACAGTATGACTTGCTGTTGTGGGAAAAATGGGTCCCGATTCACAGAACTAATTTAAGAAAAAATCCTAAACTTACTACCATTTTGGTATTCACAAAAGGCACTTACTCATTTCAGTATTCACAGAAGTTAGTAGCCCTAACTTTAGGAATCCTAAATGCCTTCTGGTAATACCGCAAGTCTTAAAGTTCTGATTTTACTGCTCCTAAACTGAGAAAAATCCTAACTTTAAGACTTTCGGTATTCACAGAAGGCATTTAAGAGTCCTAAAGTTAGGACTACTAACTTCTGTGAATAATGAAATGAGTAAGTGCCTTCAGTGAATACTAAAAATGAGTAAGTGCCTTCTGTGAATACCAAAATGGTAGTAAGTTTAGGATTTCGTCTTAAGTTAGTTCTGTGAATCAGGCCCATGGTTTTTTGATTGAGGGAGTGAAGACCCTTCTCAAGCAAAAACTACATTCCCTGTTCGAGTGAGCCACAATGGTCATTAACGATAATGTGCCTAACCCTCAGGTAGCTTAGCTGCCAAGCAATCAGGCTTAACATAGAGGCAAAGTGTAAATTATTTATACAGTACACCGTCAGTAATAAAATAAAAATCTCACACCAATTTAAAAAAATAGAGAAACATGTAGTATATAATTTGAATTTAGTTCAGTTATGTTCCAGTAACTCTCCACTGGAGAAAAACAAAGGTTTTTTTTGTAAAACTGTCACCGACCATGGTTAACACTTGTTGGCATCCTTCATCATCAGCACTATCCCCTTTGCTGTGGATCGGGGCACGCTGCGACCTACGGCCTACGTGGGAGAACTTTTTGGTATTATATACAATGATAAAGAAGTTGTTCAAAAAAGAAAGGGGAGTGGGGCATGTTGGAGTTTGGTTAACAATACCAGGCTTGTAGGTGCCCCTTAATTTATTTCACCCTTTAATGGCTATGGTTAAAAAATAGGGGGAGTTTAGGATAAGAAATTTGTAAAGGATCTTTTCTAAAAGGTCAACATGTTTAAAGCCGTGCCCTTAATTGGCTCTTCATGAGGACCTCAGGAAACGAGTTTCCTGGTACCAGTACTATCATTTCACACTGGATGCACACTAATTGTATGCAGAAAAATATAAATATATACAGTTACATCCTATTGGGCGTTCATTGTTTGGTTATCTACGGGAATATAATTGGAGAGTTAGATGTACCAGACTATGGCTCTATACGTATTTCTTATAATTATTGAGAGATTTGTATTTTATTTTTTGTATGTGAACACATCCAGGTGAAAGAAAAAATTTGATAACTCCAACATAAATTGTTGGTGGACACATTTAGTGTAGTATAGGAAATTAAAACCATTCATACTGTGATTTTTGGGAACACCCATACATATACATAAGCATACCATGCCATAGAAGTTGTAATAAAAACCCCACTACATATTGGATGCTGTAATGTTACATCATGGTACCTCCGGGGTGAGAGGGTTGCCTGTTGTCACACTCTATTGGTGTGGGAGAAATAAATATGGAACTCATTAGAAAATATTTATAGCATAGTTTTTAAAATCATAACAGACATATTTGTAAAGTTAAGGTAACTTTGAGGCTCCATGGGGCAATGAGTGTCCCTTTTGATCCTAGCCACTTAAGAAGAGCGGTTTTACAAGCGCAAAAAAAAATTGTTTGTCAAGAGGGGCGGTGGTTGCCGCACTTACCGCATCAAGGCAAAAGCTCTGCCATTCCACCTCCTTGAATTTTCCTCCGGTAACAGCATATTGTCAAAGCGGTGCCCGCTAGTTGTCAGTTGTTCCATGTGATACAATAGGTGTCAATCCTAGACAACATTATTTTATTTCAACTTGGATTATATTCCCTTCATTCATTACTATTCCGAGTATTACTAGTTTGTTCATTTGTCCCCTGGTTGTCCTCTGTTCCCCGCCTCTCTCTCCCGTCAGGGTCTTGCTATGTATTTTGGGCTGGGTGTATCAGCTCTTGTCTCATCATTCCCCAGGCCTACAGCACCTCTGGTAAATTCTCATGTCTCCTCGTTTTCCTCATATGTTCATCCTCAGTACTGTTACCCATACTTTAGGAGCAGCCACCCATGTATCCCTACAGGGCCTCTTGGAGGTAGCCAATGTATTGCTATTTGTCTTTTAGCCACTGCTAGTCCCAATATTAAGAAACGTCTGCTGGCTTTACATTGTGGGTCTATAGGTAGCAGTCCCAGGAGAGAACTCCTCATTTCTAATGGGACCGTCCATCCCGTTACTCTGTTAAGTTGCTCCATCACCTCTGTCTAATACTCCTTCATTGTAGGACAATGCCAAACCATATGCGCAAACTCTTCCTCCAGGCACCAGCAGCTGGTGCACCATGGTTCTCGTGCTGCATTTATGGCATGTATCTGCCTAGGAGATAGTTACGTCATGTGTATAACGTTATATTTTATCTGCTAAACCCAGGCACAGACTTTTCCCATGTATGCAAGCCTATCTGCCAGGGTCAGAGGCTCCTCGCTAGCCGTCTGCCATCTCTCCTCGACCCTAAGTAGCTTACCTTGTTTGTCTGCCCGCAGCGATCTGTATGAGTGGGTTACAAATTTGTGCCCCTGCCATTGTTATCATTGTGATTAATATGTGCATATGTTCCGGGGCCTCCGGGACTGTTGGCCAAAGCTGTCTGGCCATGGCTGCCATTTTTGCGTACTGTATGAACTTTCCCTCACCCAGCGGGAATGTTTCCATTGCATCAAGGTATGGTATAAACCTGCCCTCTGGATATAAATCCGACAGCATTAAACGCCCCCCTTCTTTCTATTTTTACACTGTTATTGTCTGCACTATCTGGGCAAACTGAGGTATAGTCCAAGTGTCTATTTCTGATGCATAGGGTGCTTTCTTTATTACTGTCGGTACCACTCGTTCCCATATCCTGGCCATTAGCCTTATTAATGGAGGGAGCGATTCGTGAAGTCCTCTGCCTTTCATGAGCAGTATCCCCAGTTGCTGCCCCCGCAGGTTCCGGAAAACAAGGTTCTCTCCCAGTTAGGGTCCGAGTCTAACCATTGTATTGCATGTTGTAGCTGTGATGACATGTAGTATAACTCCAAATCTGGTATCTCCAGTCCCCCTTTATCTCCTGGCCGTTTTATTATATCCAGACCCACCCTACAAAGTTTCCAGTTCCAGAGTAAATGTATCAGAAGTGCATTTAGTTCTTTGAAAATCCTGCATGGTAGTTCTTAAAAAGACCCCTGCATGACGTAGCAGAACCACCATTTTTATCAGGACTACTTTACCCATCAGGAACAATTTCAGTGCATTCCAAAACCGGATGGACCCCTGCAGCCCCTTTACTATTTTTTCCATATTCAGGTCATAGAAACGGTCTTCCTCTCATGTTATATGTATACCCAGGTATCGGACACTGCCTGTTGTCCACGGGAACTCTAGCTGTAGAAACTTAAATAGTGTGAGTCTACCTAGTCCACCCATCGGGTACAATTGGGATTTAGATTTACTAATTTGGAGTCTCGCCACCCCCCAAGCATTTCCAGCTCTCTCATTAACACCTGCATAGAGATCATTAGCCTCCTCAGATATACTAGGGCAACATCTGCGTATAGAGAGACCACATGCTCTGACTCACCTATTGTTATTCCCATCCTTTCAACGCTT
This sequence comes from Lissotriton vulgaris, assembly GCF_964263255.1. Taxonomy (NCBI): domain Eukaryota; kingdom Metazoa; phylum Chordata; class Amphibia; order Caudata; family Salamandridae; genus Lissotriton; species Lissotriton vulgaris. Next base: position 2,089,258,042 of record NC_141687.1, read on the forward strand.
GTCTTAAGTGGCATGCCAGTGGCTCAACATCGGGGAGAGCGGGCAGCCCTGCTGCACTTCTCATTGGAGATTCATGCTCCCCGACACACATCTTCCCATGCGCATCCTGGCCGCTGAGTTTGTGTAAAGCCTTTTGACCCACTCAATAAATCGGGGGCCTAGACCCATTGGATGCAGCACCTGCCAAACTTATTTCCATCTCACGGATTTAGAAGTCTTGCACAATGTCCAAGAAGGCCAGAGCCTTTTCTTCCTTAATCGGCTCTAGGGATTGCATGACGTGCAAGTCTGTGGATAATCCTGAGGATGTTCCTGCAGGGTATAAAGACTGACTGGTCTTCATGGATTGGCTGTGGAGATATGGCAGTAACCTACTTGCTAATACGTAACATATGTATGGACAGAGGCCTGTTTGAGCTTGGCAATGTCGGGTCCTTCCCAGGGTTGGGGACTACCACTATGAGTGCCTCCTGCATTGTCCACTGCAGTTCTTTCCTCTCCCAGGCCTCCGTTAGCACCTCCATCAACCTATCTGTGACCAACCCAGGGTATTGCTTATAAAATTAGTCTGTAAGTCCATCAGTGCCTGGGTACTTAGCCAGTTTCATTTTCGTTATCCTGAGCCTCTGAATCCAATCTGGGCATCTCTATTTCATCTAGATAGGTCGCTATAGCCAAGGTGCATGTAGCATTCTAGGGTTCTGTGTATACCTCTTCCAGATGTGCTGCTTACACTGCATCATTTTGTGTTGTGTGTGAGCCAGTTTCCCCTCTCTATCACATATTTCAAGCACTGGCCTCAGTTGTGTTTCCATTCTGATCAGGCGTGCCAATAGGTGACCAGATTTGTCTTCCTCAATGTACCACTGTATTGTATTCTTGATTCTATCATATTTGTCCAGTCTGTCCCATAATTCCCCCACTTTCTGATGCTTCCCTGTTCAGCTCTGGGGTCTAATGCCATCTGTGGGAAGTGCAGCCTCTAGTTTAGGCAATTCACGTCCTTGCCTATTTAGGTCCTGCTCAATTTCTCTTTTTACCCCACCTCTGAGCACATCCGTATCCCCAGTAGAACCACTTTCATGGCATTCCATTCTGCAGCTCTGCTGCCCACCATCTGCCAGTTTGTTTCGAAGTACAGTTTCAACTCAGCCTCTACTTACCTGGTCAGTAAGCGCTTATGCGTATATCCTCCACAGTGGTATCTTAGGTATGGGCCTAGGCAAAACGTACACTACCAATAGTCGGGAGGGGTCTAAAAGATACCGAGCCAGGTACTGTGCATCAATAATTCTATGGGTGGCCGCCGCCTGTATAAAAAACTAATCTAGGCGGCTGTGTAAGTTCATTGCCGTGTGTAAGAATAGGCTCATTCGTGTGGGTTACTGTGTCACCAGTTATCTATGAGGTCTAGGTTGATCTGCATCTGGTGTAGTGCCTCTCACGCCTTAGATTTGATATCCATTTTTAGGGGAGGGGGTATCTATCTATTCTCCCGTTTAATGCACAGGTACAATCCCCTGCCATTATGAGTTCATATCTGGCGAAAGGTGAGCATGTCTGAGGGCTGTCTCCAGGAAATCCCTGTCATCATTATTTAGGGCATATATATTTAGTAGGCACATACTACGGCCATCTGGGCTTCCTTCCACCAATACATATTGAACATTTGGGTCCTAGCATGTCCTCTCAGGTTTACAGGGAACTCCAGGTTCTACCCATATTAACCTGCCTCTACCATAGTCGGAATGAGATGTCGCAAAGTTCAGACCCCGCCACCTCCTTTGGACATATTTCAAACTGTCTCCCCACAAATGCACTTCTTGAAGAAATGCTTTAGAGACACCATATCTTCTCAGATATGCCTCTACTCAGTTAAGTTTAACAAAGTTTGTCAGCTCCCAGACATGCCATGTTACATTTTGTCTTCTTTTTTAGTACCCCTCATGTCACAGAGGTATTGCAAGGGTGCCCTACAAAGTCTAGGGATAGCTCCCTTCTTTGAAGGAATCCAGCGTGGACACCGTCATGTTCCTTCCACTCCATATTGTACCTCCCCCTTTATTCATGGTTTGTAACCCAATACTGCAAATAAAACACCCTTTGTATCTCCCCTCCCATGGGCAGTAGTCCCTCATCCCAATAGCTCAACAGTTGGCCTAAGGACAGGTAGCTCAACCCCAGTACAATAATGTCCCTCCCCCTCCTTAATGTACCCCCTCTTTCCCTACAACAGTTCAACAATATTCCAACTACTGGGTTCACAACTGGGACTCGTAGTCTCTGAGCCGACTTTATTGTCTTCTGTTCCTCCTCTGTTGCTCGCGCCATTCCTGGTGATGTTCCCATCCGCCCAGGCATAGGGAACAAATCCAGTTCATTGCTTCCTGGGGAGTTTTGTAGAAATGGACCCTGTCATCATATTGAACCTGCAAGCTTGCAGGGAACATTAGACTGTATTTAATGTTCTGATGCAGCAGTCGCAGTTTAACCCCTAGAAATCCATTATGGAGATCTTGTACTATACTGGTGTAGTCTGGATATATCTGGATTGTGCAGTCCTCGTATATAGGAGGGCCATGAGTTCGAATGTGTTGCAGGATTATGTCTCTGTCCCTGAAGTTGAACAGGCGTGCTATCAGGGCTCTGAGTGGTGATCCCGGTCACTGAGGTGGGCTCAGCTCCCGATGCGCTCTTTTTATAGAGAAAAATGTAGAAATCCTGACACTGGCGAAAGCTGTTGTTATCCAGACTTCCAGGAACAAATCTGCTGCCGGCCCCTCTGCCTTTTCAGGAAAGCCTATAAATTAAAGATTATTCCTTCGGGACTGCACATCTGCAGCTTCCACTCTGTCTACTGTGTGATTTAAGTGGGCCTGGAGGGTAGTCACAGTATTACGAAGCCTCTGGATCTCATTGGGTAGTGTCACAAAATCTTTTTCAGTGTTCGTTACTCTTTGTGCAACCTTGCGGAGGTCCAGGCATAGATGATTAATGTCCATTTCCATGCTGTCCATCTAAGTCTCCAAGACAACTCAAGAGTCTCTGATAGCCTCCAGTATGTCAGCCTAATCTTGCATCTGAGCACTTTGGTGAGAAGGGTCTATCATGTGTCTTCCTGCCTGTTCAGGGGGTCCAGGGCCTGGGACTGTGTATTGTACTGTTTTATTAGCCTGCACGCCTCTCTGTGCTTGTCTTTGACAATCTTCTAGCAATGATTCCTCCTTTGTTTCATGGGCGCGTCACTGTATATTCTTGTGTAGTGTCGTTTTCTCTGTTTTTGGGTGGGGGGTCACCTAGCGCCCCTCAGTGTCTCTCATTTTAAGCACTATCAATGAGTCAGTCCACCGTTACCATCATCAACTGTGTTAGATCCTGTTAGAGGTTTGGATTTTCCCCCACGAAAAAGAGCCTTAGCTGTCCCATTGAAACTTGCAACAGCCTTACTGTCCAGATTTTTCCCAAGCTCGTCCTTCAAACTCCTCAACTTCTTTTTCTCTGGATTTCACTTTGATGAAGGGGGATTTTCAATGTGAGATTCAACAAACATATAATCCTCAGTTTCTTTAGAACTTTCCCTTCCCAAAAGTGCCTGTTGCCTAGAAAAACGCCTTGGAGTGGACCGGGTTCCAAGAGTTTCATCCCAGTCACTATCCCACTCCAAGTGGGAGCTATGGGGGATGTTAGTTATGCCTTCTATTGCTTCGAGGTGGGTTTTGCCGTCTATGTCTTTCATCCCCGATTTTCCTCTTAAGCCTGCCTGCTTGTGGAAGCAAGTACACTCACTGTAGTTTAAAATAGCCTGCAAATCTCGGTATTGTTCACCCCCACCGCCTCTCAGTGTTTCTTCTCCCTGGGCTCTAGGCAATTCTTGCCCCACACGGCAGCCCCGCCGCCAAGTCTTCAAAAGCTTCTCCTGTCTCTGCTGTACTTGGGTGTTTCTAAGTGGCCTAAGATGCCCATCTCCAAGCTCACTTACTTCCTCACAGTCATCGGTTAACACTGCTGGTCAACCTTTGACTCAGGGCCTCGCTCTCCCTACCACCTGGGTCTCAAAGCCGATTTATGTAAACCTACGCCTCCAATTCCACAGCCTCCCAGTCGGTGTCAAAGGGTTCATATCCATGTACCGGGCCACCGGCGATGTTCCACAGGTCAGGCCTTACATTCTCCACCCGCCAGTGCCCAGGACATGCCCTATGCCTATCTGGGCTCCGGAATTCAGCAGCATTAATCCTCCTCAGGGGCCGAATCAGTTAATCCCCTATGAATATGGCAGTGGGTGATGAATGGAAAGATTTAAGTCCCAGACGTCCTCGCTCGCTTCAACAATGCTCGATGCTTTGGTCATTCCTGAGTCAGGCACCCCATCCGTCATCTCGATACCTTCCACACTTCGTTTGTCTTTGTTAAATGGCAGCAACCCTGTAATTTCAGTCCAGGAAGGGCAGGCTATCCTCCGGCAGCTCTGGGTATGTTTCTTTTGATTGTTCTGCTAAGATTCCATCATTTAGGGGCTGGAGCTCCACTCTAGCACGTCTACTCGGCCATCTTGTTAGGCCACGCCCCCTAGGAGGCGGTATACATATGGATCCACTATTCAGTATATGCCGGTATTTCTGGATGATTTTATTTGCTTTATTGAAAGGGGTAATGCATATTTGTCTCTCTACTCTATCTTTCTGTGGCAGAGGTTCTAGAAGGCTATCTTTATTTGGTGTTTTGGGCCCATTTGTGCGCTCGTGAAACCATCTTACATGATAATTTCTTGCTTCCATTTTGCAAGCCAAATGGTTGGCTTGTATCTGATAATCTCTCAAGCCAGGAGCCAGGAGACCCTTACCTGCACGCCAGCACACGCCTGCACACAGCGCCAGTCCCTGGGTGGGCAACGCTGTAAGTCTCGCCGCCATCACTCCATCAGCGCGGCTGGAGACTACAGCTCCCAGCGGGCTCAGCGCGCACTTCCGGTTTCCCGCTGTCTTCGCGCCCGGAGGCGCTACAAAGGCCAGGCTCTCCCTCGGTGGAGCGGGGGACAAGCCAGGAGCCAGGAGACCCTTACCTGCACGCCAGCACACGCCTGCACACAGCGCCAGTCCCTGGGTGGGCAACGCTGTAAGTCTCGCCGCCATCACTCCATCAGCGCGGCTGGAGACTACAGCTCCCAGCGGGCTCAGCGCGCACTTCCGGTTTCCCGCTGTCTTCGCGCCCGGAGGCGCTACAAAGGCCAGGCTCTCCCTCGGTGGAGCGGAGGACAAGCCAGGAGCCAGGAGACCCTTACCTGCACGCCAGCACACGCCTGCACACAGCGCCAGTCCCTGGGTGGGCAACGCTGTAAGTCTCGCCGCCATCACTCCATCAGCGCGGCTGGAGACTACAGCTCCCAGCGGGCTCAGCGCGCACTTCCGGTTTCCCGCTGTCTTCGCGCCCGGAGGCGCTACAAAGGCCAGGCTCTCCATCCGCGTCGCGGGACGCGCGCGGGCAGCGCCGGGCGGAGCCCGGGCAGAGGGCGGGCCGTCTGTGGCCGTCCGGGGCAGGAGGAGGCAGTGCAGGGCCACCCCATTGTCATCTACCGTACCGGTTTCAACCTGTGGTACCGCATCTCAGCATGTCTACACGCTCCGGTAAGGCCTTGAGGGGTTGCGGGGAGAGTGCCCCCGGGGGTGCTATGTTTGGCTCTATGGACAAATTCCTGACAAGGGTGGCGGCTGTCATAGACAATGAACTTGCCATATCCGAACGGCGCCTTTCACTTGACTTCCCTCTTGCTAAAAGTCCATCACCAGCAATAGTGTTGTCCCCTCTAAATCCTACTTCCCCTGCACCTTTGCTTGGGGATTTACCTGGGGATTCCCTTATTGCACCTCCAATGGGTGGTTTAGAGGGGTTCGAAAGCTCACTGATTGGTGTCCACAGTACCAGTCCATGTACTGTGCTTGTGGATCCATGCAATGAGCTCTCTTTAGTAGGCTCACTCGGCATACAGTCCCTGCACTGCCCTGAGGTTCCTGCTCCCGTCTCACAAGCTCCGATAATCTCTCAAGCCTGAACAATGCCTCCTTATTCTCTGAAACTGCCCAAAGGGTAGATTCTCCCTTAGGTGCCTGGGATGAAACCTGGCATATAGGAGGAGGCAGTTCTTTGCAGTGGGTATCTCATGTGTTTTGCTATTCAGCGATCCATCATATACTGTTATAAGATCTAGGAACACTAGTTCAGTTCTGCTGATGGTGTTAGTGAATCTCAGAAAATCATTCTGCATATTTAGCCAGGTTAAGAAATTGGTTGCTGCGGCCCGAAAGACAATATTTTGTGGTGCTATTTCTTTAGGTGAGACACAGCAACACCGTTTACGTAAATAAATAAATGGCTGGCAAGTAATAATTAACCCCAGTAAAATGTATCATAAAATATAAATTCCTTTCAAAAGAACCCCCAGCCACAAGACACTTTTTTGAAGCCCCCGTTTGTATTTTGGCTGCACTGTTACTTCTGCTAACAGCATCTTTTGTGGTAATTATGTCACTTTAATAACATTGCTGTACAAACTACGTCCCAGTAATGAAATTCAGGGAGGGACCTGCTCCTATTGACCTTCAACAACACCTGGTTTCAATATAATCCGCGTTTCCCTCCACAACAAAGTTTCTCTAAACATACGTCTCGAGAGAATTTTTTTTAATGACGAAGATGAGCAGATAAAATTGAAATGCGATAAATAACCACTTCTTTAGCTGTCCCATGGCACTTTTTCATAAACTCCAATGGAACTGAAGGCCGCCATTTTGACCAGGGAAGGGGTGTATTTCTTTTTAGAGTATGAGAACACAACGTTCCTGACGTGCCACACTATGCTTAATATTCAGGTGGGTACCGCTCCGACAATATGCGGTCCCCGGAGGAAAATCCAAGTTGGTGGAAATGCAGAGGTGTCACCTTGACGTGGTAAGTGTGGCACCCACCACCCCCTTTCGATCAACACAATTTTTTCGATCTTGTCACTTTGATAACATTGCTGTACAAAATACGTTCCAGTAATGAAATTCAGCGAGGGGCCTGCTCCTTTTGACCTTCAACAACACCTGGTTTCAATATAACCCGCATTTCCCTCCACAAAAAGTTTTCTCTAAACATACGTCTCAAGTGAATATTTTTAATAACTGAGATGAGCCAATAATATTGAAATACGGTCAACAACCACTTCTTTAGCTGTCCCATGACACTTTTTCATAAACTCCACTGGACCTGAGCCTTGGTTCCACTAAAGACAGCCATTTTGTCCAGGGTAGGGGTGTGTTGCTTCTTAGAGCATGAGGATGCCACGTTCCTGATGTGCCACACTATGCTTAATACTCAGGTGGGCACCGCTCCGGTGTTGTGTAATATGTAGTATCCCCTCGGGATCGTGTATCCCCTGGCGATCGGCAACCTCCGGAGGTCTTGCCGATTGGACAGCTCGGACGGGCCCCCAGCAGCTCCGCCCTCCTCAGGAGAAGCGAGCCTCGGCTCTAGCAGGCAGGAGCAGCAGCGCACCGAGCCGAGCAGCTGAAGGAATGCACGCAACCCTCTCGCTCTGCTTACAGCCTTACAGACTCTCAGAAAGGGTTTCAGTAAAGAAACGAACTGTTTCTTTTGTTTATTCCGCCGTGACCACTGACTAATTGGGTAGAGTGATAATAATGACACCCATTCAAAATGTAACATGTAACAAGAGCAGCTGACGGCCAGAGGTCTTGGCACTAAGGCGCTATAAAGAAAGCCTGGTGACAAACACGAATGGAAGTTTACCGAAACACTAAAGTTTTCAAAGAATGCAGACCCAAATGCGCCCGAACAGCAGGAAAAGTTAAACAAGCATTGGCATAGCCAAAAGGTCTCGACTTTGGGACCTTATAAGTGTTTCGCCTGAGATTTTTGTAATGTTTTAGAGGTATGTTATAGAGCAATGTAGCTGTTGTCTTTAATACTGTAAAGTTTGTGTGCAAGTTGTGATTAGTTTAGTGACGTAAGGGTAGTGGAATATAGTGGTGAGTTGTGATATGATGTGTGTCGGTGGGATGTGTGTGTGTATTGTGTTTTGCTGGTGTGTATGTTTGTGGGATATGCAAGTTTACACCTCCCCCCCCAAAAAAACAATTGCAATGATATTACTTATGTGCGTAGTTTCATGGTATTAAAGAGAAGAGGGGAGCAAAAGACAGAGAAAAGGGACAAAATCTGGGTATGAGAGAAAGTAGCAGGGAAACAGAAAGGCCAAGAAACAGGGGGACTGAAAAGAGAGGAGAGAGGCAGAGGAACGAGAAGAAAGACGGTCCTAGGCGCTGTTCCTAGGCACGGGGTGGTTACGTGATTTGCTCTGAATCACAGGTTGTTGAGTCTACGCAGACCGCCAGCTCCAAAGTCCGCCTCTCTGGCCGTTACGCCACACCTTCAACTCTCAGCCCTTGTTACCTACTCTGGTTGTTTGCCTCTTTCAGAAAAGGGTCATGGTTATGAGTCAGGCAGAGAGAAATTACTGTAGGATCAGGGGTGGATCAGCATTAAAGCACCTGGTATTCCTAGTTGCTGGAACACCGGACCACATTTTCAGGAAGTAATTCTACTTAGTAAAATCGTAGGGGACTTTAGCTGCAGAAGTCAAGCCTTGTCACCCGATTTGTTTTTTTTATTTCTGGTGGGGACGTATTCAGTTCTACCCCCTGCCCCACCTTCAATGCCCCTTTCCTTCCTAATCCCCACAGCCTTTCTCTCCATCCACACCCAACACAGACGCTCCCACATACATTGATCAGGTGGTAAATGTATGCGTGAAATCCCATGGAATTTAGAATTCTGCATCGTTTTGTGACCGTAAATCCAGTTCCACATGGAAATTCCCCATTCCAACTCTTATTGTAAGACAGGTGGAACAGGTTTACCTATGGAATTCTAATCCAACTGATAATGATTGGTGGGGCGTTCCAGCGTCTGATCTGATTTTACCAGGCGCTAATTTTTCTCAGAGCAAGTGTGAATGTATGCCTTAAAATCCATAACACTGGGAATTCTGTGTGGCTTTACAACCAGGAAGTCCAGCTCCACAGACCAATTCCCCATTCCAATACATAATGTCATAGTACTGGTGCGATGTTACTGCACGGTAATTCAAATTTCACCTGCAGATTTACCTCCTTGCCCTAAACAAGTACCGTGCAATTCCTAATTAGCCCCAAAGAGTCAGAAATGCATCTCTTCCCATTTGCATCTGCTGATTAAGTTTGTTTTAATGTTTCCCTTAGCTTGAAGATGGTAGCTGCCTTGCACACAACAGCAGCTCTCTGGTGCTTTTAACATACAAAGATGCAAACATGGAAGAAGAAATGCAGATGACTTATGGAACTTCCAAATATTTTTACCTTATGAGGTGTTCAGTTTTGCACAAACCTATTGTCTTTCTCCCCTCACTTTCACACCCAAGGCTCATCTGTATACGATTTATGGCATCACGTTTCATCTCCAGCGTACCCGCTGCCTTCCCGACCTCCAGATTAATATTTGGACGAAGCCAATTAAAAGTTCCTCTCAATGTAAATATATATGCAGCTGGCAACAGGTGCTGGAATAAATTCGCAAAGATTTTCCTGACAGTACCACAATTCTCACTTATTTAGGTGAAAACATATGTTTATTTTCGGTCCAAATGCTTCATTATCACCTCCAAGACACGTCATATATGAGCTTCATGAAGAAGAAAAGCAAATAAATGTGCATTCATAATAAGACAGAGCGGCCTAAGAATGCGCCTTGTGTTTTGCTGGTAAAGTGTCATGATTGCTCTTTTAGTGAAACGCTCACTGCTGATGTTGACAGTGATCGGGTTATCACGTGTGACCCTCTTAGTGATTAAATTGACCAAATAATACAGCTGATATTTGTATCCTTTGAACGCCGCAAAAGGGTGGTATAAAGTGTGATAAACAGGATTTTGTTTTCAGAGGGCAGCTATTGTCTTGTAACATGTAACATTGAGAAAACAAAGATGTTGAAAGTAAAACTGTGAATCACCTGCCAGACAGGGCGGTGTCCCGGGGAAGTCAGCATCAAGTGTGTACAGAATTCACCTTCTTTCAGACACTTGGAGTGTGTAATATCCTGATTTAGTTGCTATTTCTCACAGCTGCAAGAGGAGATGTTAGTCGGCAGCGATGAGGAGAAACAGATTTAATGTATAATAATCCATCCTACGACCAGCATCTGCCCACAGAAAGCCAGGCATCTGACTGTCAGAGGGATAGAAACCAACAGCTGCCGAGAATACTGAAGCGTGAGGCAAGCACACCACAATCGCCACAAGAATTGAGACATACACTTATAAATCGTCAGCTGTACGAAACATATTATGGAAATACAGTATTAGATTTTTTGCAGTTTTAGCATTTTCTCAAAACAAAAAGCGTAGTTATCCAAAGATGGGGTGAAAATCTGAGTACATTCTATTATGCTCTCCTTGGCAGTCAGCACTAAGCGTCTAAAAAGAGTAAAACGTCAAGCCTCTTGTCCCGTGCTCTACGGCAAACGAGGAACCTAGAGGAAAAGCCCCTGCGACAGGTGAGGGTGGACTCACCGGATGAGTACTGTTACCGGCGAAGGACGGAGGCCTGCGGATGCACAGATGGATGATGGCAGTGACAACCCGGGCGTCATCGGCTAATGCAGGCCTTCATACACAAATGGCCGTACATCGGTGGGAGTCGCAGCACTGGGAGGGGAGTCACACTACCGGAAGTAGCAGGGGCTAGTGAAGGAGATGATGTTCTGACATACAAGTAAGGGCCATGTGGCTCTTGCATAGTAGCTATGGAATCAGCGATGGAGTCTAAGCAGCTCTCTGAACCTTACTTAGTGGATTTACTTACCACCAGAAATCTTGTTGACACGAGTAATGCGTATCCTTTAATTGGCCACAGTCCTTCTTCCAGGCTTAGTAGGCAAACAAGCTGTATTAGCCTGCGCCCCTAGCTTCTTCAAGCTGAGTTAGTCACTCTGTATAAGGCGTCACGTCAATTTGCTTTTGTCGCTAGAACCCGCCCACAGCAGCAGCTAAACACCGAGCTATGGGCACGGTGTTTAGCTAACGGTGTGCAACTCTTAGAGGCACGCAACCAATGAAACAGGGGGTGGAGGGGGGCCTGCGCGATTCATTTGTGGGAGCGCGTGGCTGGTGCCGTGAGAATTGCTACCATATGGTGCCAGCCGGGCACTCCCGGAAGTGGATCGCCACACGTGCACGCGTTGCCATTGATGGCAATGGAACGTGTGCACGTTCTTGGCTGAAAAGACAAAGCGATCGGTAAAGGTCTTTATGTGCACTGCGTAGGCGAGACCTAAAAAACGGGCCTGTATGTTTATTTTCGCTCAGGTTCTTCATCACTCTTAAATACAATTTACAATTACAATTTGTACTTACACTTTCCTCAGGGCATAGGACGGGGTGGGCCAGTATGGAGTGACAGCAGGAGCCGCTTCTGCTGAGAGAGCTGCTAATGTGGCCATAGCAGCTTATGGCACCAGGTCGCCTCCGGCTGGGGCTGGCTTCCAAGATGTGGCGAGAACTATAGAGTACCCGGGAGCTGCCAGCCACAGCATGCTACCTTTGCGGACCTATTACCACAGCCACTGCAAGCCCGAGGCGTTGGGAGGCCCAATTATGCGGCATGGATGACAACATGTGCGGCAATAAGAGCGAATTATGCAGCATAACATGGTGCAACCTTTAGCAATTCTATGTCATTATTTTGTCACTTTAACAACTATTAGTGATCAGTCATACTCGGGGGAGGGTCACGCGGGGGAGCTTAAAATAAAATGACAGATTAAAATAAAGCAAACTTACCTGACCAGGCGACCTGGACCGGGGTCCCACGTTGGGGGCTGCTTGGCGCCTTCTGTGCTGCTCTGTCCTGGGCCGGTCCCGGTCCCGTGCCTTTTGAACAACAGCCCTCAGGCTGCCCGGTGTCTCAGGCAGCCAACCCAGACGCTGCATTAGCAGCGCCAGGATTGGCTAGGGCACGAACATGACCCGCCCATTAGAGACCAGGGGTTGCTGCATGAAGCAACCCTCAGTCTCTCGGGTCCCGACTCTCCCCTCGCTCTCCTGGTCCTTAGGAGGTGGCTTTAGTGCTCCTGTTCGGGCTGGTCATAATAATGACCAGCCCAGAATCGAGCATGCGCACTATTGCAGCTGCGCTTTAGTAAGCGCTGCAGTCAGTCACCCTCCTGTGCTGCCGCAGCCAGCCCCGCCACCACCCCGCCCCCCTTCGATGCCGATTGAATGCCTGCCTGAGCAGAGCATCAAGTACTTGTCTTTAAAGTTTGCTATTTTGCTTGCGCGCAGTGCGACCTGAGGCCATGTGGCCAGGTGGGGCAACGCCCCAGCACCCCAATGGACGCACCCCCTGCTAGTTGATCAGGCAGCCTCTCTAGATGTTAACTACATGTGAAACAAAGGACAAAAATTACCAGAGATCTTGAATGCTTGAACATCATTACTTAACATAAATTGTTACTTTTCAAATGATCATTTACTTAACATATTTGTTTAAGTGTTCATATTTGGCCGGACAATAGTTCACTATTTTTTTATTTTCAATAGTGTTTATGGACTCAGCTGTTTCAGAAGTCTATAAAGTGTGGTTTGCAAATCATTTTACATTTATTATTTATAACCTTGTGAACAAAGGGGATCAGGTTAGGGGGACAGGCTTTCTCTGTATTGTGGACATTTTCTCCCTTCCAATTACTATACTAATCTTCCACTCAAGAGGTGTGAGAAGTAACACCTAAAAGCAAGTTCGGATGAAATGTGCAACCCCTGTGGGTTAGCCTCATGTGCAGGCCATGTTAAGTTTCAGTGTGTGTGGTCTTGTGCTTTGGAAGGCAGATGTTTAAAACAATCATTTGCAATGCAATAGGTCTCACTTTTTTTCCGTTAGAGCTAGTGGCATTGAAATGGAAATGTTTTTAACAGTTATGACTTTTGTATTAGCAATGTAGAGGCAATAGAAATTGATCCAATCCTTTTTTACATTACTGATGCCAACCTTGTTTGTGTCACTGAGGTGGTTCACTGTTGGGGATAAAAAGGCCACTAATGTAAACTTGCCTGATAGGCTGACTATTACAACAGTAATAACAGTAGCTTGTGATGCGAGCAGCAACTGCCACTGTAACTGTCCAGTTCCATATTGTGCAGTGTAACACGGGTATAGAGATTAATCTAAGCACTCACGGGGTTCAATGTTTGTCAGAGAATGGGGACAAAGAGATGATAGGCGATTTGGCCAGGGTCACACAGTGTGAACATGTGATCAATAAAAGCGGTATGTGACAGAAGTCTAAGGTGAGGTGGGAAGGGAAGGGAGCATTTACAACTACGTATTGGGGGAAGAGAAGAGGTAATAACATAAATGAAGATTTTCCACATGTAATACACATGGTTGGTTTAATTAAAAACTCTTCCTTGTTTTTAGGTTGTAGGAAGCAATGGATGAACAGTGTCAAAGTTCAGTAAGCCGGAACTTTGGTTTCCTCATCCCACATGTGAGAATTTTTCCATAGAACAAATTCTAAATGGGGTACTGGGAGAGGTTGTGAAGGAGCAGCAACAAAGGTCAACGCATCCAGAACGCCTCCGCCCGACTCATCCTGGACATCCCTCGATGCAGCCACATCTCCGGCCACCTGAGGAACCTGCACTGGCTCCCTGTCAACAAGAGGATCACGTTCAGGCTCCTCACCCACGCACACAAGTCTCTCCACAACCTGGGCCCCAAGTACCTCAACGACCGCCTGACCTTCCACACGCCGACCCGCCAGCTACGGTCCGCTAGCCTCGCCCTCGCCGCCGTACCACGCATCCGAAGAGCCACCGCCGGAGGCAGATCCTTCTCCTACCTGGCGGCCAAGACATGGAACTCCCTCCCCATCCACCTTCGGCTGACCCAGGACCACCTCGCCTTCAGGAGACAACTCAAGACCTGGCTGTTCGAGCAGTAGCGGCCCCCTTCCCCTAAGCGCCTTGAGACCCTTCCGGGTGAGTAGTGCGCTATACAAGTGTTATGATTGATTGATTGATTGATTGATATATGGGATCAGTCGTGGATGGGGAAAAATGTGGTTTATCTGTGGCTGCATTATGCCAGGCTCTTGCATCATATGTGCCCTGGCACTGACTGGCCGCTGGACACAGGGCTAGTAGTATTTAAAATACAACCCCTAACACTCCTGCCTGGGCTCTGCTGTGTTACCAGATGTCCTTACAAGGGCACCATGGGTGCAGAGCACCTCACTAGTGTCCACTGTCCATCCTCATCATGGCAGCAGTGCCACCCGCCACGCGGCTCCCCTATGGATACCGTGGACACTGTTTGATCTACTGCATATTTGTGTCTGCATGTGTGTCTGCATGCATGTGTGTGTGTGTGAGAGGCTGTCTGTGTGTGTATGTCTGTCTGTCTATGTTTCTGTGTGGATGTAGATTTTAAGCAAACCAGGTAAAGCATCAGAGACTACAAAACGGATAGAAGCAGCAGCTGCAGGCTTGTCTGGGCAGTTTAGGGGCTAACTTGCAGGCATGTCCGAGCTATGCAACAGCATTCCAGCGTGAGGGAGAGAGCAGCAGAGAGGGAAAAGGAGAAATAGAGAAGGAGAGGTGGATAGAAAAAGCAGCACAGCCCAGACGGCATGCTGCACTGCCTACGAAAAGCATAACATTTTGTAAAAAAAAACAGTTGGGCGAGCCGCTCCTTTATTTTATTTAGCGAAGTTCAAAAATCTCTGTTGGGCATTCTTCAAGCCCCGCCTCACCCCACTCTAAAAAGGGCATCTCGCCAAAATCTTTTTTTTCCATATTTTATGCTTTTAATCAGCAGCATAGCATGTGGCCTGTGCTGCCCTGCTCATTAAAAGCATAAAATATGATAAGAATAGAGTTTCGTTGGGAGTGGGCTGCTGCTTACGGAGATTAAGGCAAAAGGCTCGCTCGCCAATGTTGCACGTGTCCCAGGAGAAGAAACTGTATGCAGCACTCGCACACCCTTACAATTCCTTGTTTTGCCCCTTTGCTGAAAAGGTAGGAGGGGCCATCACATGCAGATGGGAGGAGGGAATAGAGGCCACCACATGCTGTACTATGTGATGGCCGACCAAAATGCTCTCTGAGTGAACTCGCCGGAAAGGGAGATGAACATACAAAGGAGGGCCTTTTACAGAAATACACTAATAAGAAGCCAGCATTTTTGATTACCACAGATAGTAACCCATGGCAATCAGTGGGTTTGCCAGACCCCACAAATGAGACATAACAAGTCGATCAAAGCTCGACCTAAAAAAGGCTGGCACCCAGACTATAACAGTTTTGTGAGCCCTCTGAATTTAGATGAGCTACTGTCAGTGAAAGACTTAAACTATCTGTGGAAATGTTTGGTATAGGAGTGGTACAAAGTGAAAACATGTTTTACGTGTTTTTATTTTTATAAAAAGTTTTTGTATTAGTACATTTTTGGGGGCAAGAATGTGTATTGAGTGTACTTTTATTTTCTGTGAGTGTTTAATCTATATGTAATGCTACTTGTTATTGAGTACCCATGTATGTTGGAAGAACATACGTTGGGAGATAAGAATTCAACACCCATGCCCTTAACCACCCATACTAGTATTTTACAAACGATTCTGGCATATAATCCCTCAGTCTGGGCAGGAGTAATGATTTCATGTATTGCACTCTGCACCAGGTCTGCTTGCCTGTCAGAGATGATCTTGACTTGTTTCTGCAGTGCTGTAAAGTTGGCTTATGTTATGTGTGACACTTTCAGTTAGTTCATGCTTTTGAGTCCATGCTTTTGAGCCAGCAGCACACTGCCTTATGGGTATTGTAGTTTGCCTTCTCTCCTTAATAAACATGGGCTTTCATGGCTAAGCAAGCAAAACGCTGTTTACTGATAAGCCAGAAATTGCTGCAGGTTTAGCACTTGGCACAAGGGCATTGACCTGATATATAAATGATTGCACCACAGCTCTACCAAACTTTCAGAGGTAGCTTATGGAAAGGCAGTCACTTACTTGATGGAATACAAATTATTTGTAAGATACATATATAGTCTCATTAAAAACAAGTATTGTAATTGCATTTATCTAGCGCTTATTTTTCCATTTCCATTTCCAAGCTTTATTTCATTTTTATAGACCATAAAAGCAAAAATATAAAATACATGCATCACTAAATTTGGGCAATAAAAACATCAATGGACATTACAGGATATAGCCATGTACAGTGAGTTGAACACATATCATAACAGTTAAAAAGATATTAAAATTTAAATAGCGAATTAAACAGTGATTTCATATATTAGTAAGATCAAGACAGTAGGAAATGGCAAAGGAACATATATCATGTGCAGGGAGAGATTTAAAACTTGCAGCGCCTATGCCACATAGAGTTAAGGAAACGGAACACAGCAAAAACAATCTGAGGACGAGTGTCGGTTCTCAAAACTCTAAAGGCCTCCCATCACTGTCTGTACCCCAGGTTCCTGCACATTGGTAAAAGCCAGTACCTCCTATGTACATCATTTCCTGGACAAAAGAAGAAAACATGAATGGGAGTCTCTTCTTGGCTATTGCAGGCAGGACATCTAACAGGGGAAGCTTTTGCCCAATTCTTTGTAAGTGCATGGACCGGCAAGCAACCCAGTCTGAATTAAACATAGAGTTTCCTTGCCATGAACGGATGTACATCATCAAGGAACCGTTCAAATAAATACTGGTCTTTACAATTAAGGAAGTCAGAGGTTAAATGGCCTGTTTTTTTGTGCTCCTTTGGATTTCAGCCAATCTAAACTGTCTGTAAGTTTCGACTAGTTCGAGCCGTGTTATTGTCGGGGACACTTCCTCAGGGTGGGTCCATAGGGCCGGCCGGCCTAGTCTACGGCACAGATCTTTTATGTGGGTGAACCAGGATAGTTTTCCCACCCCTGGGAGCCCAATGATCGCCTTTAGTTCCGACTGGTAGGCTATTAGCTCTGGAGTCGCCCATAGCCTTCGCCAAAAAGTCAGGGGTCACAGTCCGATCTCCTCATCTATGGGTCTTATACCGAGGTCCATACGTAGGGGGATGAGAGGGGTGCTTTGTGGTAGGCCCAAGAGCTGCCTCATGAACTTATTCTCGGTTTTGACCAATCCACCTATAGGGAGGTGTCCCCAAAGTTCTGCCCAGTACATTACAGCACTCCTGATTTGGACTTTGTATATCTCAGTCAATGGGCTCGGTTGTCTAGATGTGGAGTGTCTGTATAGTTTTGCTATTCCCCCTGCCATCTGTGCTAACCGTAGGCCTGCCTTTTCTTGCTGTGGGCCCCAACCAAAGGTTTCCGTCAGCGTAACACCCAGGTAATCGAAGACAGCTACCCTCTCTAGCTGGATACCATTTAGGGTAGGGTTAGGGCTATATCAACTTGCTATTCAGAGGCTTGTCATCAATGTGCTGTTGGGACCTGCTGTGGCGGTCCTACCGTGTTTTTAAACTTTCACTCACTCACTTTAGGGTTGCTTAGGGGGTAACTTTGCTCATTTCCCTCTCTCACACCAGGATCATCCCGCTCTCCTTGATTCGGGGGGTCCGTCCGTGCGAGCGGACCCGCCATCTTGGAGTTAGCGGTCTAGTCTTTGTTGCCTGGGCAGGATAAAAATCGATGCTGACGTGAGCGCACAGCGTTCGATTGGCTATTCAGAGGCTTGTCATCTGTGTGCTGTTGGGAACTGCTGTGGTGCTCCTACCGTGTTTTTAATGTTGTTTTCAAACTTTCACTCACTCACTTTAGGGTTGCTTAGAGGGTTACTTTGCTTATTTCCCTCTCTCACTCCAGGATCATTCCACTCTCCTTGATTCGCTGGGTCTGTCCGTGCGAGCGGACTAGCCATCTTAGAGTTAGCGGTCTAGTCTTTCTTGCCTGGGATGGATAAAATCGATGCTGAAGCGAGCGCGCAGCATTCGATTGGCTATTCAGAGGCTTGTCATCTGTGTGCTGTTGGGAACTGCTGTGGTGGTCCTACCTTGTTTTTAATGTTGTTTTTAAACTTTCACTCACTTTAGGGTTGCTTAGGGGGTAACTTTGCTTATTTCCCTCTCTCACTCCAGGATCATTCCACTCTCCTTGATTCGCGGCGTCCGTCCGTGCGTGCGGACCCGCCATCTTGGAGTTAGAGGTCTAGTCATTCTTGCCTGGGCTGGATAAAAATCGATGCTGGCGCGAGCGCGCAGCGGACGCGTGCAGCGGCGTGCCAAAGGCAAGCTTGTCTGCGCCCGTCCGCGATAAGGACACGCTCCGTGCCATCCACGCTGCTCCTTTCTCTGCCTGCATGGGATCTGATAGAGGGTGTTGCCCGTTAAGCTACTCCAGTGAAGAGCTCCACCATATTGATGAGGTGGGTAATCGTAGGGGGGCTCTTTGCTTTGCTGAGTCTGCCTCTCCTCTGTCTGACTTCCTTGTCAACATTTTTTATCCTGTGGGACTTAGACATCAGATCGCTGCCTAAGCACAATGTGGAAATTCAGTTGTTGCTTGAAGTTATTGAACTTGAAGTTCTGCTCATGACAGAAACCTGGACCCACCCAGATTGTGAGGTTAACTCCGGTTGGGCCTGTCCACCCGGCTACAAAATTTGCCATAAACCAAGAATGAGGTGGAGGGGTGACAGGGTTGGGGTGATCTATAAGGATACCCTGACTCTAGTGAGCATAGATATTGATGTGGTCATATGTTTTGAAATACTTGGCTTTGTCATCAAGAATGATCATGGTCAGGCTTTAACTGGGATTATCTGCTACAGACCCCCGTGGTCGTTGGTGTACAGCAGCAGCAACTGCTGTTGAAGACTTTTACTAATATGGCGGCCACTCACCACAGATTAGTGATTTTGGGTGACTTTATCCTCTGGTTAAATGGCTCCCTTGATTCAGGCTATGCCAATATTCACCAGTCTTGCGAAGACCTTGGCCTATTCCAGCAGTTGTCAAAGGTTACTCACTAGGGAGGTCACCTACTTGATTTAATTTTCTCAGAGGCTACTCATCTGATTATTGGGGAAATTCTGCCTCTGAACTGGACAGACCATTTCCTGATTAAATTCTAAATGAACTTTGCTACTCAAAATACTCAGGTAGCCAACTCTACGTGTGAATATGTGAGTAGAGACTGGAAGGTTCTCCTGCGAAAGAGGGGCCATGCCCTGTTGTTTCAGGTAGAGGATTGTTTCTCCCTGGATTTGCATGTAGAGAAGAACTATGCATCTCTATGTACGAAAATACCTCGGTTTTGGATTCATTAGTCCCTCTAAAAAAACACCGTAGTAGGGGCAGACCTTCGACCCGTGGTTTAATGATAGTCTAAAAAACATGAAACTTAAATGTAAGCTTGCAGAGAGGAGGTGGAGACAAGGCTATCTGGAGGAGGATAAGCTCACATGGAAATCGAAGATTGTGGGCTATAAGAAGGCGATTAACAGGGCCAAGGCCAAGGCGGAATATTTCTCCACTGCCCCTAATAGCTCCAGAAGTATTTTTAACATCCTGAATAGCTTGACCAGCCCAGATTGTTCTAAGAACGTCATATCCCCCTCTCAAAAACTATGTGAGAACCTGGCTAGGTTCTTGCATGATAAAATTAAAATAATTACTGATGATTTGGGAGGGGCTCATCAACAATCTGAGGCTGTAAACACTATGACTTTGGGCATTGATGATATGGTGGTAAATGGCTCTGAGGCTTCGGGTGCCATCTTGGAATGCGGGGCTGTTAATTACCTTTCTGGGTTTGTGCATCTGGAAGTGGAGGACTTTAATAGGTTAGCTTGTGGTATTCCTTCTGGGTCTCCTCTAGACCTGGTGCCACACAAAATTTGGAAAGAGTTTAAGGCAGAGTTGTTTCCTACCCTCCGTCTGATCTGTAATCAGTCTCTTTCTTATGGAGTGGTCCCTTCTCAGTGGAAACAAGCACTGGTGACACCCCTGCTAAAGAAGCCCTCTCTTGACCCGGAGTGCCCCAAAAACTATAGGCCCATCTCTCTCTTGCCTTTTCCGGCTAAAATTGTGGAACGAGTAGTAAGTAGCACTCTGTCCAAGCATTTGGAACAACATAATTTACTGGAGGAGGCACAGTTTGGCTTTCGGCCGACCCATGGTACCGAGACGGCCTTGGTGACTGTGATGGACGAGCTTCGGATGCGGGCAGACAGGGGTCAGGCAGCTGTGCTTATTCTGCTCGACCTGTCTGCCGCCTTTGATGTGGTCAACCATGGGATCCTGCTGAGAAGACTGAGAGAGGTGGGACTGACGGGCTGTGCTTTGAGGTGGTTCCAGTCTTTTTTATTGGACAGACAGCAAGCAGTGTACCTCTCCGCTGCCTGAGTGATGCAGCGCTTTGGCTGAAGGAAAACTCGCTGCAATTCAATGCAGGTAAGACGGAGGTGCTCTACTGCTCTATGGAAAGGGTCCCCTCCATAATGCCCACTAGCTTCTGGCCCACCGACACCTCGATTGTTGTTCAGCCACTGAAGACGGTTCGTAATCTGGGCGTTATGTTTGACAACAAACTTACTATGAAGGCTCAGGTGATGAAAACAGTGAGCTGTTGCTTAGCCATTATTAGATCATTGCGGAAGATCTTCCCTCTGCTAGCCCCTCATGCGCGTGCGTTAGCACGTAGTACTCTACTTAGTAGACTAGATTATTGCAACGCCTTGCTACTTGAGTCTCTGAAATTTTTTCTTGATAGACTGCAGTGGATTCAGTCAATGGCAGCCAAGTTAGCGCTAGGCTGGACAGAAGGTCCTCTTCTTCCTCGGCCTTGGCAGAGTTGCACTGGCTCACATTGAGATAGAGAGTTCAGTTCAAGTCTCTTTGTTTAGTGTTTAAAGCCTTGCATGGGCTGGAAAGAAAGTTCGAGTGGTATGTTCCTGTGAGAACTCTTTGTTCTTCATTCTCGAGACTGGTGAAGTCCTTCGGGGTAACAGATGCCAAACTTTGGAATGCACTCCCACTGGAGCTCAGACAAGTCAGTGACCTCCTTCTTTTTAGAAGGAGATTAAAAACATCGTTGTTTCCTAAGACCTAGTTGGTTGTCGGCAGTGGGCGCACACCTTTTTTTCTATTTGTACTCTGAGTTGCTAGCGCCAGGTGACAGCGGGCTTTATAAATAAAATAAATAGATAAATAAGGGTGAGATGTTTGACTAGGATTAAATACCATGTACTTGGTTTTTAGTGTATTAATATCTAGGCCTCTATTCTTGCAAAATAGAGAGAAGCTGTCAAGGGTCTTTTGGACACCCATGGGCGATTTAGATAGTAACAAGGTCTTGTCCGCCAATATCATTGCTGGCACTTTGTAACGGGTTGGCTACCTCATTTAGTGGGTCCACCAGGGCATTAATAAAAAGACAGAACAGAGTGGGGGCCAGAACACACCCCTGCCTTACACCCCTATTCACTGGGAAACGCAGAGTCAATTCTCCATATTTCCCATATCTCACCTGGACAAAAATTTCAGTGTGCAGTCGCTTGATCAAAGAGAGCAAGTAGGGCGGAATGCCCAGTTGCTCTAGAACTGCCCAAAGTTTGTCATGGGGCACCAAATCAAAGGCTGATTTAAAATCAACAAAGATCAAATAGAGGCTCCCACCCTCTAAAGTCAAAGTCTTCCAATATAATAATTGGAGCCTAAAGATTTGGTCGATGGTAGAAATATTTTTACGGAAGCCTACCTGGTACACACTCAGAATCTTACGCTCATCCACCCAGGGATGGAGGCGCTCCAGGACAAGCCTGGCTAACAACTTCTGGGTTATATCAATCAGGCTTTTTGGCCTGTAGTTGGTGGGCAGGAGGGGTTATACCTTCTTATATACTGGGAACATTTCTGCCCCTAACCATGTATCTGGGATTTTCATGACATTTAAAATGGCATTAAATATTACACATAAATTTGGGCCCCAGATATTGGGCTGCTCCCGAAATAGGACCCCGGGAATCTTATGTAATCCAGGGGCCTTTCCAAGAGGAAGCTTCTCAATTGCACTAAGCACTTCAGTCAGGGTAAACCCTATATCATCTTCGAGGGGGTTCCCCACAACGGTTGGCGAGATTCCCCCTGTGGGCTCTATAATGTCCTGGGTTGAATACATTTGTTTCCAAGCGTCTGCTGCAATGTTCGGCTCAATGGGTGAGCTCTCTGAGGAGCTAGCTGTTCGAACCAGGGTCCAGAACGCCCTCATATCTCTATTAGTGAGAGCCTGTTTAATTGCATCCCATCTTTAAGACTCCCACTCCGTTTTGGCTAACTTTAAAGTATCACTGTATAAGACCCTCTTGATTTTTTATCAGAGATCTGTCTTTTGTTTTTATGGCGTCAATGAGGGCACCCATTGACATTCGGCAGGAATTATTAAACCAAGTGGATTTAGGGGTCCTCTTGCCTTTGGAGTGTATCAAGGGATTAAAGATGTTGGCCAGGCTAGTGGTCAGATCTGTGTAGATAGCTGAAGTTGAGCGATAGCACCAGGAGAGTTAGGGGTCTGTGCAGCCTTCTCCATTACCAATAAAGGTGGAATAATTAGGGAATACAGGGCAGCAGTCTTGCCTGGTGACTGTTTCAGGGTTTCCCACCTAATTCTCCTCCTGTTATTGTCTAAAGATAGGTTGGTACCAGAGAAGTGGCTAGTGGTTGGGGGACTATGAAGTTCCGGAACCTTAAGATCGAGTACCAGAGTGTTATGGTCGCTGTCATGTCTTGGCCAGGCAGCGAAGTCGACACCCAATGCCATATACTTGCTTCCACCAGAATATAGTCCTATAAAGATGCTTGCCCGGGTCTATTAAAAGTGGGTTTTCCAGGCTGGTCTGACTAAGTATGACCGTTGCATGCCCTCAGTGCATGAGTTAGTGTGACTGCATTGACCTGTAATATCAGGGGGTCAAAGCTCTCACTGGAGAAATCAGCGGTTCAGGAATTAGCCAAGGGGAATCCTCGGCAGTGAGCGAAGGCTCGGTAGGGAGGGCTAGAGGCTCAAACTGACAATTAAATTCACCTGGTGTTCGGGGGAACTAGCTCAACGAATGTGGTAAGCATATCTATGGTCTGGGATTCCTGGGCAAAGGACACCGGATGGGGATTGATGTTAATAAATGCAATTTTAATCCCAGTATTAAAAGTAAGGAGGTTACACTGGATATTATCTGTAAAGGTGTTCATCGGTTCAACAGTACAGTCCAAGTGTGTGGCAACCCATGTGCCTAACCCTCCCGATGGTCTATCTCTGTCCCCCATAGTTGCTAGCACATTAAAAGTTGCAAAGCCCCTCATGAGAGAGTCTTCTCTAGCCCAGGTCTCTTGGAACATACACACATCATGATTTTGTATAAACTGTATTCAATCAGGATTTTGAAGTTTGTTTTTGATACCAGCAATGTTCCACGTCAACACCCTCAGCTGGAGACCCAAGTTCGAAGTGGCATCGCACACAATAGTACCAGAAGGGTTCGTAGTTTATGTGATGTTTGGCTCAATCTCGGGGTCAGGTACTCCCACTTTCGCTAAGGATCTATTCCCATCCTTAGTTGCTATTGTCAGTTTGGAGATAAGAGGGGCTTGGTTATTTAATACCTCTAGGGTAGCACCTACCGAGCCTAGGAATCCCGGGTGAGATTTATGATGAGGTTCGCCTAAAGCAACTTGCATCTCACAAGCGATGTTTAGGGACTGCAACCCAGTGATTTTCAGATTAGGCTCTCTATTGGTCCTCCCTAGCCCCTGGGTAGAAGAGGATTCAGATGGGGTCGAAAGTCAATCTACCTCTTCAAGGGCCCCAAACCTGTTTGCTACTGCAACGTTATACTGTATTCTGGAGGACTGGCCAAATGTAGAAAGGGGTTGTAACCAGTGTGTTGGAGCTCTAGTGCAAGGAGTCCAAGGTGTATAGTTTTATCCCTGTGGGCAGTGCACAAAAGCTGTGGGACTGGTCAGCCAAAATTCGGACTATCCGGGGATGACTAAAGTTAATAACTATATAGCCTCCTTTGAATGACTTAGGGCTCTTGCCAACCCAACCCAATCTCCGAACTAGTAATATCTCACCCGCCCTCTCATAGGGAAAATATCCGTGCCTGGTGAGCCAGAAAAGGCACTTGTTTCTCAATTCCAGCTGTGTTTCTTACTGTCCAATTTTTATTTTAGGTGCACCAGTAACATAAGGGAGTCGGGCTGGGGTAAATCGATTATTGGGAGGGCCGGGGTGACTGCGCCTGGTGCACGTTGTCTGCTGTGTTGGGCACTTCCCTGTCCATCATCTGATGAGAATGGTAACTTGCACTCTGCGTGCTGGGACCCCTGGTGCTAGGAACGTCCCTCCTTATTTGAGCCCGGTGTGTACCGGGTTCCACACCAGGAGAGTGAATGTTGCCCTCTTGGGCAGCGCCAAAAGTCCATATCTTGACAGCAATCATAGTGGCAGGGCATGATGGAATGGTGGAAGTACCACCTCTGGCTAGTGGAAGTTGCCATACTTTGTCCTTCTGTGTACTGCAATCTTTCTTCTCCACTGGAGCCGACAAAATATTGATCAGAGGGTTACCAGGTTTGCACGGGGCGGCATCTGACTGCTAGCTCTGTTCCCAAGGTGGAGCGATAACTTTTCTTTAACAATACCTCTCATCTGTGCCTCTAGTTCCACAATCAAGTACCTCACCCATGAAGGGCAGTCGGAGTTTTTGTGAGAGTTGGAGGGGGGTTCTACCACTCTTCCCAGTCTGACTGATTCACCCTCACTGAGCCTAATTTCTGGACTGGGCTTTTTATTTGATCCTGTCCCATTGCCTGTTTTACACCTTGTGGCTTTGGGTAATGTAGTGTTTGTTCTACCTTTGCAGGATTTTGTATTTACTGGGGAGGGATGTATGGGTGATGACAAAGTCTCACTTGGTCCAGGTAGGGATTTGAATGGGCTAAGGATAGAGCCCGGACTAGATTGCACAGAGATAGTTGGCCCTAGGGATTGAGGAAAGATATCTGGGGTTAAGGATAGTTGCCTCTCAGTGAGCTCGATTTCAGTCGAGACTACCCCAATAGCTCTCAGAAGCATCCTATCAATTGAGGTTTGGGGGAGTGGGGCTGGTAATAAAACCAAAGGCCTTTTTTTGGGTACACAACCACGCTTCCCCATATCCAAAGCAAGAGGTGAAACAATCATTCAAATAATACAAAAAGGAAAATGGATAAACACAGACCCAAGGGTCGGGTTGACAAATAACCAATCAACTGGATTTCTGAGTTGGTCAGAAACCAAACGAAACCTTGACCCTAGGGACACAAGTGCAATGTGCTAATGGGTTTGGCAGCAAAAGGGCATGTAAACACAGACCATAAAGTACAAAGTACTGAGGCTAGCAAGCTCTGGCCCCAAAGGACAAAAGTGCGACGTGCTTAATGTGTTGGCACCAAAAATGGGCCTTTAAACAGATTACTGTCGATTAAAGTGAATATAATGTCCTGGTTTTAGGTATATAACAAGTCCAATAGGGTCCAATCAGCCCATGCTGGAATAGAAGGTATGTCATTAATATTATACCCAATCAACTTGGCCGCGAAGCCTGCCTGTTCCAATTGTCTACGCGAGGGGAAGTGTCAACTGCAAATGCAAGGGCGGTTAAAGAAAAGTCTCACAATACCTGTCTGCCGTCTCTTGTGGAGGATGAAGACCTGGGCCCTTAGAAGTAGGGGTGGTGGCCCTGCCCTGCCTCTTCCTGGCAATGACGGGCAAGGACGGGCCTGACCTTGGCCCGGGGTTCGCCCGGGTGCTGCCCCGAGCTGCGGAAGTGCAGCAGCGCTTTTCATGGTGCAGCAGGCGCACCAATGACGCTCCTTCCTTGCACCAGCCAGGGATTGCTGGAAAATGTACTTCATTGCCTTCATGGCGGTCCAGGTAAGTGCTGAGCCATTCCCCTCATGGTGTTGAGATGATCAGCCCAGCCATTCCCCTCACAGTGGGTGAAAAGTTTCAGAAAGCGCGTCCTGATGGGGCATTAAAACACTTTACTGTGAGTCATACCCTACTCTCGAACCCAAGGTTAGTGGTTAATCCAGTGGGTAAATGTGTGTTACGGCGATTGGTCATGTGCGATTGCATCACCGTAAAATGCTAAGACCATTATTTCTGAAATTGTTTTTGCGATCTTCCTCTGAGTTTTTGCAATTAATGTTTAAACCCCCATCCCTCCAATGAAATGTTCTGCTGTCTATTATTTAGCTTTTTAATACGTTTCTTAATCATATATTGATCTTTTAGCACAAACTAAGTTTCAAGCTGTTAATGTCTCTTATGACTCTTATGACTTCAACAATTTTTGGCTTCCCTAAAGATATTGATGTTTTATGTCTTCCACTATAATTGAAATTGTTCTGTGTATTTTGTATTAGTTTGTGGATACCAGTTAGGTGTCATCATGAACTTCGGCTATGTAGTTTCAGATGAATGGTTGGTGAGAGAGGCTGGGGGAGATTAGATAATGTTAGGTTGTAAGGATAGGGTTTTAAAGCAGCAGAAATATATCTACTTGGTGATGGGACAGGTTGCTTCATAAATCTACTTGTCCTGTAAAAACGTCTACTTGTCCCTTTGGTGCCATGTAGTGCGGCCAAAAATTATGGCAGCAATCTCATTCCATAGGAGTTCTGATAATGGCCTCTCTTATTATACCAGTGCTAATACCATAGTAGGGCTTGCATGCTAATAATTTCCTAATTTTCCCACGTTTTTTCAAATCTACATACTGGGGCTGGCGGTAGCAGTTAGCAGTTCCAGGGTTGGAATGTCATTTTGAGTCTGTGCAAAGCTAATAACTTTCATTTTTTAAGGGTTTTCACCAGTTTCCCTAGTCTTTTCCCATACCGAGAAAGGTTAAAAATTTACTCTTGATGAGGGTCAGGAGCAAAACATCTTCCAGGGTTGGGAAAAAGTGGTTGGAGAGAAAGTGAACTTGTCAACGCTCAACAGATTTTTGCATGAGCAAACATACACATGGATAATGCTTATGCTAAAATATAGTTTACAAATATTTTCTAGGACTACGATTTTCTGGTCTACTTATATAAATTCTTGTGAATTCATGAAATACGTAAATCTGCACTAATGTAAAGACATACCATGGGTGCACTTTTGTGACTTTCTTTAAGATTTGGGCCCCTAATTAGGTCTCGCGTCAACTGAGATCTTTTGTTTACATTAAAATTCTACCCCTCTCACTCTCTAGCCATCTAACGACTGGCTTCATTATAAATGATCACAATATGCTCTTTCACAAGGGGCATATCAGCACAGAAAGTATTTTTGTTCAGTGTCAGGAACTTCAATGGCAATGTGTGCTTTTTGAGACTGATAGAAATGGGGAAATCTTGTTGGCAGTGGGATGCATCCTGTCCAAATAGGGACCCCTCCTTCTAGTCAGGGTAAGGGAGTTACACACCCAAGATAACCCCTGCTCACCCCCTTTGCAGCTTGGCATGAATAGTCATGCCT
Source organism: Lissotriton vulgaris (assembly GCF_964263255.1). Taxonomy (NCBI): domain Eukaryota; kingdom Metazoa; phylum Chordata; class Amphibia; order Caudata; family Salamandridae; genus Lissotriton; species Lissotriton vulgaris. The sequence goes on from NC_141687.1 coordinate 2,089,285,641, forward strand.
ATCTCAGAAGCAATGTGTAAAGGATTTAATCATAACACACAAAGTAACACCGTGAAAACACTACAAATGGACACCACACCACTTTAGAAAATTAAATCTTTATTCAAATCAAACAAGACCAAAATGACAAAGACCCAACATGCAGAACTCAAAGTTGCTTATTGGAGCCTGTCCGAAACTGGTAGGGCCTAGGACCAGAAATGGTGGCCAAATTTATATACACCAGCACCCACCTTACCCCATCCACAACCAGGTTGACACACTCAAAGCACATGTACTCTACTCATTTACTACAAAGCAACCCTAGACAAAGTTCAATATCTCAGCACCCACTACAAAACCCTAGAAACCACACCAATACACCCTTCTATCCCAGCTACACATTTGCACCATCACTTACGAACAATACACAAATCTATCTTATACCACTGACCAATCCACTCATCAGTAACAGAACCCAGTTCCACCCCAGACCTAACTACATCCCATTCAGACACACACTCCCTGCTTCAATTACTCCTAACAGACCCCTTTTTGTCACTAAAAAACCTTTACTCAGCCTTCCATCTTTTCAGCCACCAACACCCTACTCTTCTTTCTCCTGCAATAACACAACCACACAACACTTACACTCCACTGCACCAAACATATTCCCTCTTTCAGTAATCAAATCTAACACAACTCTAGTTCACCCCTCTTACACGCAAGATAGAGTATTCACAAACACATCATCACCACCTTTATCTGATAACTTCCACTCACCAAAAATACTTTACATACAAATCCTTCTAAGAAAACAAATATATCAGCACTTTCTTTCAGTACTCCTAAAAACGAACACACAATAGCACAACAAATTCTCTCACACACAACACCTCTGTCGGAAGGTCCACTCCGGATCACCGACCGACCCCTGCCCTCACCACGTCTTCAACAAGGCCGACGCTGTCATCGCACCCCACCTGCGAGACATCATCAACACATCCTTCGACACCGCCACCTTCCCTGAGAGCTGGAAGCACGCCGAACTCAGCGCTCTACTCAAGAAACCAACAGCGGACCCCACCGAACTCAAGAACTACCGCCCCATCTCGCTCCTCCCGTTTCCAGCCAAAGTCATCGAGAAGACCGTCAACAAGCAGATGGCCGCCTTCCTCGAGACGAATGGATCCCTCGACCCCTCACAGTCCGGCTTCCGAGCCAATCACAGCACCGAGACCGCCCTCATCGCCGCCACCGATGACATCCGAGCCCTGATGGACAACGGAGAAACAGCGGCCCTCATCCTCCTAGACCTCTCCGCGGCATTCGACACTGTCTGCCACCGCACCCTAGTACAGCGCCTCAGCAACGTCGGAATCCAGGACAAGGCGCTGGAATGGATCATCTCCTTCCTCGACGGAAGAACTCAGAGAGTCCGCCTACCACCGTACAAGTCAGAGGCCTCCGAAGTCATCTGCGGCGTCCCTCAAGGATCCTCTCTGAGCCCCACCCTCTTCAACGTCTACATGAGCCCCCTCGCGGCCATCGCACGCCAACACAACCTCAGCATAATCTCCTACGCCGACGACACCCAGCTGATCCTCTTCCTGACCAACGACCCCGCCTCCGCCAGAGCCAACCTGCACGAAGGGATGAAAGAGGTAGCCGAGTGGATGACGACCAGCCGCCTGAAACTGAACTCTGACAAGACGGAGGTCCTCATCCTGGGCTCTTCACCCTCCGCCTGGGACGACTCCTGGTGGCCTCCCGCCCTGGGCACCGCACCCAAACCGACAGACCATGCACGCAACCTGGGCTTCATCCTGGACTCCTCCCTCTCCATGACCAGGCAAGTCAACAACGTCTCCTCGGCGTGCTTCAACATCCTACGCATGATACGGAAGATCTTCTGGTGGATCCCCACCGAGACCAGGAAGACCGTCACCCAGGCCCTCGTCACCAGCCGACTGGACTACGGCAACGCCCTCTACGCCGGCACCACCGCCAAGCTCCAGAAGAGACTCCAGCGGATCCAGAACGCCTCAGCGAGACTCATCCTCGACATCCCACGAACCAGCCACATCTCCGGACATCTGAGAGACCTTCACTGGCTCCCCGTCAACAAAAGAATCACCTTCCGCCTCCTCACCCACGCACACAAAGCCCTACACGACCAAGGCCCGATCTACCTCAACAGCCGGATCAACTTCTACGCTCCCAAACGCCACCTCCGATCAGCCAACCACGCCCTCGCCGCCGTCCCCCGCATCCGAAGAGCGACTACAGGAGGAAGGTCCTTCTCCTACCTGGCCGCCAAGACCTGGAACTCCCTCCCGACCGACCTCCGCCTGACCCAAGACCACCTCTCCTTCAGGAAGAAGCTGAAGACCTGGCTGTTCGAGCAGTAGCTGCACCCCCCCCCTCCCCCAGCGCCTTGAGACCCTACGGGTATGTAGCGTGCTCTATAAGTGTCATTGATTGATTGATTGATTGATCCTTCTGCATGGTTACACCCACTTTCTGCCTAGTGCTATGCTGTTTCTGACTCGTCTGACTGGGCTCCTGCTAATCAGGACCCCAGTCTCTGTGCTCTCTCCTCTATATTGGTTATGGTAAGTACCTATTATGTACCTCCCAGATTGGATACTTGTGAAAACTTATAAGTCCCTAGTGTATGGTACTGAGGCACCCAGGGCATAGGTACACCAGGGATCCCCCATGGGCTGAAGCATGTATTATACTACCCTTGGGAGACCAGTCAAAATGTAACTACAGGAATGCCATTCCAGCTTGTGTAAGCTGGTGTTAGCACCACTTACGAAATATATAGGTTTCCCTATATCTAAGGTTACTGCACGTAAATCCTATAAGTCACCCCTAAATTAGGCCTTTCAATCCTGAAGGCATGGTGCTCAGTTCTAAGTGTGAGGGTGCACCTGCATGAGCAGGACACCCCTACAACCTTCAGAGTCTATTCTCCCGAGTTGTAAGTGCATCTGCCGTTATGATACATAAAGTGGCCATGCGTCATTACACGATGACCATCTCTAAAGTGGCCGTAACAAACCCTGTCATGTTTGGTATCAAACATGTTGGAATCATGTGTGGGAGGTATGATTCCACGCACTGTACAGCTCTTCTGGGAGGCCCCAGTACGTCCGACACCAGTCTTCAAGACCTGGACAGCATAACATGGCTGATGCAGACGACAGACACGATTCTGCCCTCCTGCTGCTGAGCCAAGCTTGAGCAGGGGAAGGCAGAATAATAGGTATCCTGTCACAGGGAGGTGTGACAACCTCCCAGACAGGGTTTAGTGTATTGGGGCAGGGTGGGAGCACTTGCCAGTGCCACTAAGTTTGCTTGAATGCCACAGTTGGCGCCCTCCTTGCATAGTCCAGTTCAACCCAGCTCAGGAAGCCATTGCCACCTGCTCTGACGTGAAACTGGATAAAGGACATGGGAGTATCTTCCCCACTGACCAACCTCTCTCCTGTGAGGGAACCATGAATCATCCCAACCCTTTCTTTCGAGTACTTAAGGGCTTACCTGAGGGTGTGTCTATAGATTAGTCATGGAACACGATTCATTTCAATACACCACTTCCTCTTGGACCATTTGAGCAACCTGGACTTTGCTCTGGACATCAAGGCTGCAACTGGGAAGACACCTGCTTCTCCTGATCACGTCTCCCTGCCTGTCTGCTGCAACGTCCATGACTGTGCTCCATACTGGAATCTTCCAAGGCCTCTGAACATCCAAGACACCTGAAGGAATCTCCTTTGAAGTGAAGGAGTCACTTCCCTGCATCTGCAGGCACTGCAACTAAGCTGACCGGTCTGCTGATCCTGGGCTCCTGTCGTAGCAGCAGGAACTGAATTCCTGTGCACTGCATCAACTTGCTGTTGCAAACGCTTGGTGGCTTCCTTCCATCAAGATCTTCAGGCTCAAAGTAGCCCTCCACTTCGAGCATGTCCTGTGACCAAGATCTTTATCCTCATCATCTCACTTCCACTGTGGGCCGGCACACAGAAAAGCTATACCATAGCTATCCTCATATATCTAATACCAACACTAAGGACTCACCAGATACAAGCCCACAAAATACTGCTCACTCTTCCACAAAACAAAGTCACACTATCACCAAAGCACATTCTCTAAATTCCGAGTGAGGGGTCCCGACAGTGCTCGTCTTAAACGATGTGTCAAAGGACACATCGCTTAAGACGAGCACTGCCGGGACCCCTCACTTGGAGGTCTCCGCCACACAGACAAACCCGACTGTGCCCTCTTCCCTCATCCACTTCACCGTATCTATGGCCCATTGACTACCCGCCGACTGGGTTGGAATTATCACTGGTCCCCTGCTTTATGATTAACGCCCAGTGCAGCCCTGATTAGTCACAGGTATCGCCCTGTTTGACGAAACACATGTTGGCTGGCGTTGTACAAATCTCAAGAAAAGAACTACATAAAACGATGTGTTTTATCACACCACCGGTGTTGTCTTACTTTGCTGTAAATTCCTTCAGTATGAAAACTGTGTATTATAGGTGTGCCCAGTAACTGATAGACATTTTCCTGGTGCCAAGGTTTCTCTTCCTTGGTTTTTCAAGAGGTTTGGAACACTTAGAAACACAGCTAACATCCAGTACAGATCTAGATACAACAAATTCAGTTACAAAACGATATGAGTGGCTACAGGAAGCTTTTAATATCCTAATACCACTAAAATCTAAACAACAGAACAAAAGAAAACAGGCGCCTTGGAGAAATACAGAGATAAAATAACAAATTAGAAAGCTACAACATGCCTGACAACAAACAAAAACCAATCAAGACACACTGTGCCTACAGATACTTAACAGATTATACAAGTCAGCTGTTAGACTTGGCTGTCTCTAGTTGGCAGAGGTATACACTTCTGACAAATAGGGACTCGCCTCCTCTAGTCAGGGCAAGGGGATCACACACTTAGATAACCCCTTCTCACCCCCTCGGTAGCTTGGCAAAGCAGACAGGCTTATCTCAGAGGCAGTGCGTTAAGCATTTATGACCACATACAGTAATAAAGTGAATACACTACAAATGGACACGACACAGTAATATTATAAAAATACCGATGTTTATATAAGGCTTAGCACAAGACCAAAAAATATACCACAATCTTAATAAATACTCTTGGAAGGAAAAATAATAGTTCAAGCGTAGTTTCTTCTTAGCACAAAGTCTTTAGTAACAAAAGCAACTCTTCTTCGTTAGCTCACAGTTCTTGGCAACAATGTAACCCACACGGGAGTCACACGACGTCGAGGCAGAGTTAATCCAAAGGGTCGGCGTCGACCGCGAGGAGCGCTACGTCGAGCCCGGAGTCACACGGACCCCCCACAACACAGTACCTTGGAAAAGCGAAGCACACGAGGCTCAGCGGCGTCGAGATGTCCGGCGTCGCGTCTTCGGCGTCGATCAGGCCTCGGAGTCGGGGCGATCTGCAGTGGCGTCGACAGATGTCAGGCAGGAGCAGCACTCACGAGGTGAAGCAGGATACGGCGTCGGCGTCGATGTCGATGATGATGTTGCAAGAGTGAGCAGCGCTCACGGCGTCGAGAGGGCTCGGGATCGAGGCGTCGGCAGCGGCTTCGCTAGTAGCGTCGATCGGGCCCGGCGACCGGCATCGAAGATGCAGGACACAGGAGCTGCACTCACGATGTCGGGCTGGATTCGGCGGCGTCCATCGGCGTCGGGATTGCTGGATTTCTTCAGAGGTGCTGGACTTTCAGGTTCCAGCAACAAACACTTTCAGCAAATGGTGAAGTCTTTTAGCCCTGTGACTTCAACAGGAGGCTGGCACTCTTCCAGCCCTTGGAGATTTCCTCGGCAAAGTTTGAGAGTACACACTCAGTTCCTCTCTCCTGGTTCCTTGGCAAAAATAAAGAAGTGACTGCAGGATTCCCCCCAGCGACCAGCACTCTGGCAGAAGGGGTAGGCAAGTCTTTGGATCAGCAGATTTCTTGTCCTTGGTTCAGGGTTCCTTGTCAGAATTGATCTAAAGTCTTGGTTCAGGGGTCCTTCTCTTATACCCCTTTTTGGCTTTGATCCCTTTGTCCATGCAGGTGAACTCCCCTCATCCCGGGTTTGTTGTGGGTGTAGCCTGGCAGAGGCACCTGGCCTATTCACGGTGCAGGGCTGGAGCCTCAGACGCCCAGCAGGAGGTGGAGCCAGTATTGTCACTGGCAGGAGCAGAGCTATCCGTCGCTCGGCAGGAGGTGGAGCCAGCATTGTATTGGGCAGGGCCGGCTATCAGGAGCTACTCTTCCCTTACTCTCAATGCAAATGGACCACTCACCCCACACTGACTCATTCAGAACTCTGGAGCCACCCAGCCCCTGTCACACACACACCAAACCAGCAGAAACCAGAAATAGTTAGACAAGAAAATAGCCACTTTCTAAAAGTGCTATTTTCAAACCCAGAGTCCAAAAACCATCCACCCAAACGGATGCGTTATAGAACCCTGAGTTCAGGGATACCAAACTCGACATCGTACCATGCTCCCCGAGCCAGCTAGGATTATACCATTAAAATCCTGGCAGCCCATTCTAACTTACGGAGAGCAGGTAACCTTACAATAGTGAAGAACGAATATGGCTGTAATTCACTATTAGGACATGCCAACTTCGTCAGGCTTGTCCGTCCTTATGCTTACAATGCACCCTGCCCTCGGGCCTACCATAGGGGAGACTAACATGAAATTAAGGGAAGGTTTGGGGACTGGCAGGTAGGTGTACTTGCGCAGTCCGCCTGACAGTACCAGACTGCACGTAGGTCTTGCAATGGCAGACCGTTAGGCATACTTTTACTAGGCTGCTCTTGTGGGTGGCACAACATGTGCTGCAAGCCCACTAGCAGCATTTGTATTTACAAGCCCTGGCACTCCTCGTGCACTAGACTAGGGACTGACAGTAAACCAAATAAGCCAAACATGGAATTCAATCAATACAGTAATTTAACATAGGGAGCACTTGCACTGCGGCACTGATCAGCAGTGGCACAGTGCCCAGAGCAAAATACCAGCAAAAACATCGTAAACAGAGGAGGCCAACAGAAAAAAATGGAGGAGAGACTCAGGCCAATGATGTCAGGTCTAGCATCAGCTATCACAAAATCTAAGAAAAGGTACTATTCAGACTGAATTCAAAATGCTATAAATAAAGAATTCTATAAAAGTCTCACTAAATTATTTCGTAAACCAAATTGCCTAGAAGTAGCTCATCCTGTTACTCAAGATTTCACAGACAAACTGTCAAATCATTATAAGGCCACAGCAGAACCATTGGACTCATTTAAAACAAATAAAGCACCATCACTGACCTTTTTCTAAAACAAACAACCCAAGAATACTCTAACCCAGCCTCTCCATTTCTTCCATCAAATGTCACACGATTAATTTATCAACCTGTTCAAAACAAGTAGGCCTGCCGGCCACGCTTCTGACCCCTGTCCACCACGTACCTTCAAGAGTATTCTTCTAACCACCTCTACTGCTACACCAGTAAGAAAAATCATCAACAATTCCCAATTGCCCAGATGTCCCAGTTCATTGAAGATAATGCCATACTTTCAGATTTCCACACGGGATTCCGTCTAGGAAGAGTGTAAGAAGCTGGCTCTGTGTATACTATACCAAAGTAAGATATAGTATGCACAGAGTCCAGGGAGTCCACAGAGGTATAGCAGAGGCTATCTTTGAGGTAGTGTGGGTTAGCAGTTAGGCTTATCCAAAGAGTGTGTTAAGCATTTATTGTATTCACTTAATCAAAGACTAATACACACACTAAGAGACAGATTCCAGACCAATGAGGTAAGTATAAAAAATATATACTTATGTTTTATTTTAGAAACAAGCAGGACTTGCCACAGGTGAGTAAAATGAACCTTAAACTGCAATAGTGTTCAAGGAAATGCAATTGTACTAGAAATTGCAGTTGTTACAGGTTTGTATCACTTTTAAATGTAGTTTGTATCATACAGTTAGGTTTTCAGATTACTTTTTAGTTACTTCAGGATTACAGTGAGTACACCTTAAGATCCCTACATACAAGGTAAGTATGACTTTTTTTTTTTACTTTGCAGGAATTCCTTTTCTTCATACAACACAGTTCAACACTAAGATATTTTTAGGCCCAATACCTCTTTATTACATGGGTTCCTATGTGAGAAAAGTGTTAGTGGTTTTGGAGGTAAGTACACAATCTACAAGGGTGAGTTTTTGGTGTTAGTACCAAGGTCTACATGGACACTCAATTTGCACCACTAACGGCACTGGAGCGGCCGGATGTAGAGTGCAGGGACCCAATGTTAGCCAATGGGCCTAAGGGGGCCTTCGGTTAGGGACTGCTGACACGCAGGCCATTCGGTTGTGGGAGACAATCTCTTGGGGTTAAGATCAGCACTGCAGGAGTCAATGTCCAGCACAGCTGCACCACCTGCGTTACTCGGGCGGCCGGGTGCAGGGTGCAAAATGGACATTAGGAACCCTGTGCTTTGCAATGGAGAACTTCGGTTTCTGAAATATGCTGCAGGCTCGGGCAGGAAACTGTTTGAAGAGGACCTGGACACAATTGGTTGGGCCACCCAAGGCCATGGGGGTTTGGGTGCAGGGGTGTCTTCTGGCGTCTGCTTTTCTTACCCGCTCTCGTCGCGGCTGGCAGACCCTTCAGGTATAATCTAGAGTCTTGTGGGAGGTTGAGGATTGCCAGATTCCAGGTCAGGATCACTGGGGAGCCCTCCTTGGGGTGTCGTGACACTCAAACCCGGGTCATGGGCGTCCGGTGCAGAGTGGTGCAATGGAATCTAGATTCTGGAGGTGAGCCTTTCGTTGAGCAAATCCGGTGTTCATGGGAGACAGAGTCTGTGGGAAGGTTGCAGGGCAGGTCTTCTGGGCTGTGGGGGTTGCTGGCTGCTGAACTAGCCATGGTTCTATCTGTTTGCAGGTCATAGACGGGACAGGCTGGTAGGGCTGGGGCCAAGGCAGTTGGAGTCCTCTTCTCCTTCCTGGATCAGCACGGATCTTCGGTCCTTCTTCTTTCTTCTCAAATCTGAGGAGGCAAGGTTCGGAGTTGCCCCTAAATACGAGATTTAAGGGCATTACAGTAATGTGCAGGTCTGGACCAATAGGTCCCTTCCTTTGGTGGGTACACCCCCTATCATGCCATCCTCTACTGGGAGGGGGAATGAGCCTCTTCCTACTTGGCTGAGTCTCAACATCTTAAATATGGAGGGGACTGAGATGTGTGGTTGGCATAGGTGGGCGCTTCTCTCTTCCTAGATTGGATTTACTGCCTCTTCGCCTGCCCAAAGCGAGGCCAGAACTGGTGGGAGACAGTTGCTGGGGGCAGCAAAAGGCAGGGACAGTGTCCAAAGGTGGATGTCTTTGAAGCTTCCTCTTTTGTCGATCCAGCTCATCCTGGGAGAGGCGGCATGACACCACTGCCCAGGATGGCATTTGTTTCAGTACCAGAGAGTGGAGGCTCTCTACCTAAGGGTCAAGAAACGTGTCTGGTGGTGGAAAATGGTGGGTAGCCATTCAGGAACCACACATAGGCAGGTTGATTTTCGGGAGGCATCTCTAAGATGTCCTCTGTGTGCTTTTTTTATTAAATCCCACACTGGCATCAGTGAATGTGCTGATAGATTTGCTACCCAACTATCAAGTATCAAAGGAAGTAAGAAACCTCGAATGACCATGGACTTCAAGCTATCAATGAATACCCAAGTGGACAAACTATCAAGATCATGCTTTGGTAATATAAAAACTCTGCAATTGATCTTTTCCCACCTGGGATTTCCACACAAGGTCCTACCTACCATCTCTTGTTCTGTTAAAATTTGATTATGCCGATAGCCTCTACCACGGATAACCTTTTTTTTTACATGTTTTTATTGAGGTTTTTTTAAAGCAAAAGAATAATAGCAATAATTTACATAATACTGATTTGCAAATCGACATATAGATGAGCATTGCAGATTACACCGACAAGTATGGAATATAAACAAAAAAGAAGCAAAGAAATAATAACAAAGAGAGCAAAATAACCAATAATCACCACAGGGCAGGTTTGTACAACAGTGGATTGTAGAATACATTACATCACAATTGGCCAGCCATCATCGCAATTGTTTGATAGTGGAAGGACACATCAATCAGTGAGTTTGGAAAGGAAGTAAGAGCGAAGCGGTTACCAGATACTTTTTGGCCTGGAGGAAGGAGGAAGCAAGGATGAGTAGACATGGCTGGTATTGTCACAGTACATCAAATCCATTAGCCAGGCCTTCACTAATGGTGGGCAAATTCCAGCCCAATCCAAAGAGACTTGTCGCTTAGCCAACAGGAGCGCAATTGCAGTAAAATGCCATAGGCAAAGCCCCAGAGGAAGAGCATATCCCAGCAGCCCCGGTAAAGACGAGGGAGTTACGTTGGTCTCAACCATTAAACAGACATGTTCAAAGACTGACTCCCAGAAAGCCAAGACAGCGGGGCAATTTCATGCCAAATCAATAAAATAAGCATGATCCATCGCACACCTCTGGCAATTGTCTGGCTTAGCGCGATTCATCTTGGCAACCAACATGGGAGTAACATACATTCTATGTAAATATTTAAAATGCAGACGTTTATGTTTATATTTATTCGATACATATTGGGTCTGTTCGCAACAATAGGTCCACATTTTGTCTGTCAAAGGGTGTGGCAAATTTCCCTCCCAGGCTGTCTTCGCCCACCCGCCCACCGTAGGTGGGAGTGTCTGCGTGAGATGGTACAATCTAGAGACCAGGTGTGCATTGTCGTGTGTTGTCATTATTTTGGTGAAGGGCATGAATTCAGGGAGTTCTGCTGCCAGGGGACGTAATACTGTAAAACACAAAGAGAGAAGACCAGGTTAAAGGTGGTGTCCTGTCCTGAATAGTGTGCGGTAATCACACGGGCACATATGTGAAAAAGAGTAAAGAGTCTTACTGGGCTATAAAAGTCCCATCAGACCACCCTTATGGCGGCATTTCATCATATGGGGATTAGTAGTCACTCCAAGCATTGCCTGAACCATCTCATGGCGGTGCATAAGAGGTGAGCGGCAAATATAGCCACAGTAGTGCTCAAAAAATAATAATATAAAATAAAAAAAAATTGTAGAAAATAGCGCAGTGCTGTTGAAAACAACTTGGAGGCCCCGCTCTATCCGTCGGTACCTCGCGTCTGAATTCCGCTCGGATTCAGACGCGAGGTACCGACGGATAGAGCGGGGCCTCCATTTCCCGAGCAGTTGTCGGGCGAGGTGAGGTCTTCACCCACACAAAGCTGGGAAGAAGATCTTTTCCTGTGATCAGTGGACACTGGGGTTCCAAGTTGTGAGGGGGAGACATGACTTTCTTGAGTATATTACATGTTATTGTTACAACTTATTTTCTTTCACATGTGAATACACCCCCCTAACTGTGTTGCAGTAGCTTATCATATACAATTTTTCAAGGTCCTGATGAAAGCTGGAGCAATACTCCTGTTAGCTGAAACTAGTCGACCACTTGCACAGCGCCAAAATGTAGTCTTACTCACCCACTACTAGGCGTGCTTTTAATCTTGACACCTAGACTAATCACTGTTAGAAATTTCTCCAATCTAGGTAGCCAATTTTAGTTAGCACATTTTTCAACAGCACTGCACTATTTTCTACAAAAGTTTATTATTATTTTTTGAGCACTACTGTGGCTATATTTGCAGCTCTCCTCTTATGCACCGCCATGAGATAGTTCAGGCGATGCTTGGAGCGACTACTAATCCCCATATGATGAAATGCCGCCATAAGGGTGGTCTGATGGGACTTTTATAGCCCAGTAAGACTCTTTACTCTTTTTCACATATGTGCCCGTGTGATTACCGCACACTATTCAGGACAGGACACCACCTTTGACCTGGTCTTCTCTCTTTGTGTTTTTCAAGTTGTTGTAAGGGGCATGAGTTGACAGGTCGTAAAATTATTTCCCCTCTTGACCCTCCGCACATTTGTTTTTTGACGTAATACTGTAGCCAACGACGTGCTTGTTCTGTGTATAAGGAAGCGGTCCCATACACTCACATCTCGATCCTTCGTCAAATTTGCTATGGGGAGAGCATTTGACCGTTATCAAACATATAGCCCATAGTCTGAAGACAGTTGCGGGCAATCGCCCACTGAGTCAGTGTTTCGGTAGTAGGAGGCAGCCATGGGTTGTCCAGAAAGGGCAAATGCGGAGAGTAAAAATGTTCAGTCCCTAAATATTTACAAATACGTCCCCAAGCCCAGCTAGAGGTTTGCAAAGTGTGGATTTCAGCAGGAGTCCTAGTGAGCCTAAGCAGGAGAATGGAGGAGAGGGGAGAAGGGCGATCCTGTTTAAACTCTGGTTTAAGAAATCGCAAATGCGCATCTGTATAATACCAATAATATGCGTAGTGTGTCTGCGCCACGAAATAGTATAAATATAAATCGGTAACTCCAAACCCACCCCGCTCAAACGGCTGAGTGAGCATCTGCCATTTCACCCGTGCCTGACTCCCTGCCCAAATCAGTCTTGTGAACATGCAACGGAGGTTGTTGAACAAAGTTACTGTGAGTGGGATCGGGATATTCATGAACAAATACAGAAAACTGGGCAGTACTAGCATTTTAATGATCGCTATGCGACCAGCAATAGATAATGGAAGCACTATCCAGCGGTCTTTTTATCCATCCAGCCGGACTATGGCCATGCCATAATTAACCTGGTGTGACAGTTGAAGGACTCTGAGCTGAATTTGCAGCAGACACCTAGTAGGTGTATTCATGAAGCCCTCACCCACCAACCTAGTTGGTGGCATGCTTCATCATCGGGCCCACCCAGTGACATCTAACATGTCCCGGGTGTGCTTCGACGCCTGATTATAGAGGAGCAGGTATTTTACTGAGTGTGCAGTGAGGTGAGTGATAAAGTGAAAATTAAAATGGCTGCTTGGTAGTCCCAGTACCCGAGGGTAAATTAAAGTTTATAACTGGGCCTCCAAGGGCGGTTAAAAACAAGGCAGGGGGATGTGTGGTGGTTAAGTTAAGACCACCTACATCCAGTGTAGGTCGACATGTTTCAGCCAGTGCCTTTATTAATGCTGGCTTTCCTCAGGAACAAAGAGTGGTGATTAAAAATATTTTAAAGTGAGTGTTGCGCAGACTATGTGTTGCACACACTAAGGTGCTCTAGGTGTGCGAGGGGGATTCCCTCACCACGCATACCTGAACACATAACATAAAATGACAAAACAGGACATACAAGGTATAGAGTCATTTAGCAATTATTTAGTGGTCACAGAAAATAATTGCCGGAAGTAAGTGCTCCGTGGGTGGGGGACTATAGCACAGCAAAAGTGTAGCAGCAATGGTGTTGCTGCTAGTGGTTTATGCGGGATATCTGGCGTGGTGAAGCTAAGAAACGAGCATCACACACACTCTATGAAGTGATGAGGACGTAAGAGTAAGTATCTTACGCTAGTGTTTTAGCTTTGTTGCCTTCCTGGAGAGATGCAGTGGGAGGATTGACCCTGGGGAGGGAGGACAGGGGCTTTAAACAACCTGTGGTAGAGAAGAAGCGCTTACCCGGTAGTCGTGTCGGGTGAATCTCATACTCACGGGATTTCCAGTCAAAGCCTGCCGTGTACCTGAACTGCTGTCATCGACCTCCGGAACCCGGCTGAGGTTTGCGGTGATCTTAAATAGTGTCCCGTAAGTGCCGGCACCTGGAGAGGGGGAAATGGTAAACAGACTCCCTTGCCGGTAGCGAGTCTGGTGTGCGCATGCGCGAATTGGGTGCGCTATGGATTTGCTAGCACATGCTCAGTGGCGGGATATTGATGTGCATCGAATGTGGCATATGGGTAAATTCCCGGGTATTTGGACAATGCCTATTGCGGATAGTCGTGCCAGCAAGGTGTAACACATGGTGAACCCGGAGTGTACACGGTATCTGGCAAAGCACGTACAAGTGTGGGAGCAAGAAGTGTATGCATCAGGTGATTATGTAAGGCATGACACATGGGAGTTAGGGGGTAGGCAGCGACGTGACGCAGTGGTGCACGTGCAGAAGACATGACATCTTGTCAGAACGTAATGTAGAGCACGTGCGGAGCGTGTGGGTTGGGGGTAAGAGTAGGTAGCCTACAGTGCACCTGACCATGAATAGTAGAGCAAAAGTCATGGATGAGTCAGAAGAGATAGCAAGAGTCATGGGTTGAGGGAGTTCCACGGTATAGAGTCATTTAATCCGTGTTTGTGAAGCGAGAGGCGATAAATCCACCGTTGCTCCTTATTAAGGAGGAATTTTTCATAGTCAGTACCGCTAGTGTTGAATTGTTCTACCACAGTCCAGGATAGATAATTGGGGGTGTGGTTGAGATTGAGGAAATGGTCCGTCAATTTGCTGATGTTCTTTTTACATCTGATGGTACTCCTGTGTTCCAACACAGAGGTGCGTACTTTCCTGGTGGTCATGCCGATATATCTGAGGCCACATGGGCATGTGAGGAGATAGATGACATTACTGGAGTTACAATTGGTGTGGGTTTGTTGGGTCCATACTTTGCCCGGTTCAAGGTCCAGAGTTTTGGTGTGTCGGGTAAGATGGCATATGCTACAGTCGTTACAGGGGTACTGTCCCGTGATCTTGGGCAGTCCCCAGGTGTTGGTGATGATGTTGGTGTCCATTGTGGGCTGGGGTTTGTGGCGGGTGAATACGAGTTGGTCTCTCAGATTGCTAGAACTCTTGGAGGGTGACATCAGCAGGGAAGAAATACAGGCAGCCATTGCCAATCTGCCTTATCAAAAAACCCCGGGTGATGACGGCTTCCTGCTGAGTATTACAAGTGGACCGGGGAGGAAGCACTAGACACCCTACATGCGGCCCTACAGGTAGCCAACAGAACTTCTTTGTTGGGTCCTATCTCCAACAGGGCCATTATCGCGGTCTTGCCTAAACCAGGGAGGGATCCTCTCCTTTGTGGCAGTACCTCCCTATTTAACTTCTAAATGGAAACATTAAAATAGTGTCCTCACTGCATGTCTAATGAAAGTCATACCTTCTCTCATCCTTTATGAGCAGGTTGGTTTTGTTCCAGGGCGATTTTCTAGAAACCATCTCTGCACACTTGCTCATACGCTATGGACAGCAGAAGATCTTTCGGAAGATGCAGCAGTCCTCTCCCTTGATGTGGGAAAGGCGTTCGACCGCATAGGTTGGAATTACCTTTTCGCCACTATGAAACGCTTTGAGCGCGGTGACAAATTCATCTCCAAGGTCCATTTAATCTACGACTTCCCGAGGCCCAGGTAAAATACGGAGGGTTTCTGTTTGTTACTTTTAGGATGCAAAGAGGCACATGTCAGGGATGCCCACTCTCTCCCCTTCTGTTTCTTCCGGCCATGGAACCCCTGGCCTCTGTCATACGTCAATCGTCAAGAGTAAAAGGTATCCCCATAGCGGCTGGCCTCTCTAAAATATATCTGTACGCAGATGACATACTACTCACCCTCAGAGACCTACCACGCTCCCTCCCGGAACTATTGGACCTCATAAAAGACTTTGTAACACTGTTGGGCTATAAGGTAAACTGGGATAAAACCTTGTCCCTCCCGCTCTCCTCAGGAACCATGAAAGCCGCAATA
Source organism: Lissotriton vulgaris (assembly GCF_964263255.1). Classification (NCBI taxonomy): domain Eukaryota; kingdom Metazoa; phylum Chordata; class Amphibia; order Caudata; family Salamandridae; genus Lissotriton; species Lissotriton vulgaris. The sequence continues at coordinate 2,089,301,339 of NC_141687.1, forward strand.
CAGGGATACCCTTTTCGGTGGAAGTCCTCTCGGCATACATACCCCGGAGTGCTAGTCAAGAGACGCCTGGAGGGAATGGTCGTAGATAACCTAACACCCCTAATTGCACAAATAAAACAGACTTAAGTCGCCTCCTAGTGCTACCAAATGTTTATAACACGTTCGGGATTCTTAAGAAAACGTAGACTGAATGTTCAATAGCACCCCGCTATTGAATGGTAGCAAAGTAGTGGAACTGCATAAAATCCTGCTTGGTACTCGATGAAGGACAAAGTTAAATGAGTACTTGATATAGGAAATCTCCACGCACCTCACCCGAGTATTATGCCCATACTGGAGTAAAGCAAGACCATCAAAATCATCAACGATGCGGTCGAGGCAGGGAGAACAAGGGAATCAAGTACATAGGAATTTCTAAACGGAACTGTAGAGCGGCCGCTCTATAACCAAATCCAGCGTAATGCAACACGCGACAAGGCAGCACTCCCTCGCCTTACCTTACCGCGAATCCTTCACTCCTCCGCGAGTCTCAGACAACAAGATTAATTCGGGCCACACAAACCTCAGATCCCAGCACGTTCAATGCGCGATCGAGGTAAGGTTCCACCCTATATCCATGGACGCCTCTGACTGTGTGGAGTTCAAAAGTAAAAACGAAAAGAAAACAGAAAGGTCTAATCCGGGTTCAGTACACCAACGTCCAGGGCTTCTCAGTACAGGTACTCCTACGGTCAGGTGACAATCACCGGACTCTATGACAGGAGGAGTTAAGTAAAGAAACGAAAAAGAAAGAAAGGAAGGACAGTGCCGCAAAGCATTCTAGGCGATGTAGTGTAACATTCACGCACAATCATTCTTCGCGAACCTAGGTAACCTGGGGTGAAATGTGACAAAATCTCACCGACATGGTTCAGATTTCGGAGGGCACTGTGAAAGAGCTGCAGAGGTGACTAACAGACCATGATTGGATTGAGGGCAGACCCCTCTCCCGTCCCCACCCAGGCCTTACAGTAGTGATGGATGTGTCCCATCTGGGATGGTGAGGCCATCTGGGAGAGGTGGAGATCAGAGGACTCTGGTCACCATCAGAAGCAAAGCTCCATATCAATCTGTTGGAGATTCGGGCGATCCTTCTGGAACTGAAAGCCTTTTTACGGTCTATAAAGGGAAGGCTGAAATGACAACACTACCGCCATGTGGTACTTCAGCAAACAGGGTGGCATGGGGTCGTGGATGCTTGGAATTTCTAAGGTGGTTCTCGCTCGGCGATGCTTTTCGCTGTGAGTGGAGTTCAGGCCTCCTGTACGCCTTTCCGCCCATGCCACTTCTGCCCAGAGTGCTCAAGAAGATTAGGAATGACCAATCACAAGTAATTATTGTGGCTCTGGACTGGGCCCAGGAAGTTTGGTATCCCAAGGTTCTAGACATGAGAATTGATCCTCCGATCAGGCTGTCCCTTCAGGAGGATCTTCTGTCACAGAAGGGGAAGGTCCTTTACCAGAACCTATCTACTCTCCGCCTCCTTGTGTGGAGACTGAGCAGCGAAAGTTGACAGCTTTTGACCTCCCTTCCGAAGTCTGTGAGGTTACGGTGGCAGCCAGACGTCCCTCCATGAAATTGGTATATGCCTGCCAATTGAACACATTTTGTAAATATTGTACAAAAAGGTACATTGGCCCCTTGTTTTTCTCTCTGGGAGATATCATTTTTTTGTACTTTCCTTGGTCCAGCAGGGTCCTGCCTTGCGCACTCTGAAAGGCTATCTTTTGGCCCTCTCAGCTTTTCTTCGGCTACCAGATCAGCCTTCACTTTTCAAGTCCCTTCTGCTGAAGATTTTTGAAGGGGTTAACCTTTTATTAGGCCACAATGGGACCTTAATTTATTTCTCTCATTCTTGATGTGCGCACCGTTGAGCCAATGCACAATTGTCCTCTATGGTTGCTCACCATAATTACAGCTTTCTTGGTGACAATTACCTCTGCCTGGAGGGTGAGCTAACTGCAAGCACTGTCATCACAGCCTCTTTACCTAACAGTTTTTTCTGAAAAAGTGGTACTGAGAACTAGGGCATCCTTTTTGCCCAAGGTTGTAACTCCCTTTCTTCTTGGACAGTCAGTTACCCTGCCTACTTTCTATGCACCTCTGCATCCTTCCAAGGAAGAAGAGCGTCTCCAACTTCTGGCCCCAAAAAGGGCATTATCATTGTATCTCGATCGCACTAAAAAATTGTGGGAATAAGACCAACACTTTGTAGGATACGTGGGGCAAAGAAGGGGCATGCAGTTCAAAAGAGGACCATCTCCTGTTGGGTCATCCTCTGTATACAAATCTGTTACGCCTTGGCTAAGAAGTAACCTCCTGAGGACCTTAGAGCTCATTACACCACAGCAAAGGCAGCCACCACAGAGCTTCAGAGCGGGGTTCCAATCGATGATATCTGTTAACCTGCCATGGGGACGTCTCTGCAAACGTTTGCCTGACAGTACTGCCTAGATTCTCAGGTTCACAGAGAAAGCTTGTTTGGGTACTCTGTCTTGTAGGATTTACTTGTATAAAACCTTTCCGCAGTCCCTCCTTTGGGGAAGGTCTTTTTTGGGTATATGATTAAAGGTAAAGCATCTGCGGCTAGATGTCTCTATCAGATGGAAAAGTTACTTACGTTTGGTAACACCTTATCTGGTAGAGACATGATCTAGCTACAGATTCCTTACCGATCCACCCATCTTCCCCCCTCTGCGGAACTGTTTTTACTGTCAGGGCTTTTCCCCTTCAGGGCCTTTGCTTCTTTTTAAAAACACTATGATCAGTCACTTCATGGCTTCGGGCTTCTGGCATGAAAAGTTGTGAAAAGTAATGACGTCAGCGCATCAGAGTGGCTGTTAGATTTACAACAGATATGTGACGACGAACACAATGCTGACAACGTCACGCAGAGTTTACCGACGCCACCTACCGAAGAGCAGGGGTACTGCTAAGAAAATCTTCTGGATCCAGCCTGATGCCTGGAAGTCCAAGGTTAAGGAATCTGCAGCTAGATCCTATCTCTACCAGATAAGGTGTTACCAAAGATAAGTAACTTGTCTGTCAATAGCTAAAAGATAACCCATGAAAAGATGGGGATGCATAATATAACAGCCTTGCGTTAACCATTATATTTGGTATCCCCTTAATAAGAGATGTTGGAAAACTCGAGGAAGGGTTCCAGTTGGCAGAAAAATACTGTGCTCATAAAGCCAACTTCAGACCATGTCCAATTGAATACTGGTAAGTTGTAACATTAGAAACCTAGAGGATACCACAAAGTATAGTTCGTAAGGCCACCATATTAGATATCCCCCAGAGGAACTGGATGTGAAAGATTGTGGAATGCAATCCATACTGAGAAAAGAAACTGCAATCTGGTTTCAAATGAAGGGCAACTCTAGTAAGTCAATGTCTAAACGGTAACCCTTGAAAAGTAGGGGACAAAAGATATTACAGCTATGCGTGAGCCATGATATATGGTATTCCCATAGTAAAAAGTGTTGGAAAACTCATGGAAGGGTGTCAGTTGGCAGAACAATAGTGTGCTCACCCATTCAACATTAGACCATGTCAAATTAAATATACCAAATATTATAGGCAGTAGAGGACATTATATTTGGTATCACCTAAGGCAACCGGATGTAAAATCTTGTGGAATGATGTAACAAATGTGAAAAGATACTGTAGTCTGCTATATAATAAATGTCAACTTCAAGTGGCCAATGGGTAAAGGGTAACCCATGTAACATAGGGGATACGAGACATTACAGCAATGCCTGAGCCATAATATTTGGTATCCTGATAGTAAACAATATTTTAAAGCAAAGGGAAGGCCGCTATATGGCACAGAAGTACTGTGCTCACCCATCCAACATAAGACTATGTCAAATTGAATCCTGGTAAGTTCTAACCCAAGAAACACAATGGATACAAAGCATTATAGATGGTATAAGCCATTATATATGGTATCCCCTAAGGTGACATGACTTACAATCTAGTGGAATGATGAAAAAATGTGAAAGGTTACTGTAGTCTGCTATCAAGTAAATTGCAATTTCAAGTGGTCAATGGCTAAAGGGTGACCCATGAAACGTAGGGGATACAAGATGTTACAGCAATGCGTTAGCCATAATATTTGGTATCTCCATAGTAAACAATGATGGAAAGTAAAAGGAAGGGTTATATTCAGCATAGAAACACTGTTCTCACCCATCCAACATGCGACCATGTCAAATTGAAACCCGGTGACTTCTAACCCAAGAAACAAAGGCAATACCAAATATCATAGGCGGTTTAGGCAATTAAATATGGTATCCCCTAAGGGAACCGGACGTACAATCTTGTGGGATGATGTAAAAAATGTGAAAAGATACTGTAGTCTGCTATCAAATAAAAGACAACTTCAAGTCGCCAATGGCTAAAGGGTAACCCATGAAACGTGGGGGATACGCAATATTACAGCATTGCATGAACCATAATATTTAGTATTCCCATAGTAAACGATGTTGGAAAGTAAAAGAAACACTACTCTTTGGCACAAAAGTATTGTGCTGACCAATCCAACATAAGACTATGTCAAATTGAATCCTGGTTAATTATAACCCAAGAAACACAGGGGACCCCAAATATTATAGGTGGTATGGGCCATTATATTTGGTATCCCTTAAGGGAACCGGATGGAAAATCTGGTGGAATGATGTAAAAAATGTGAACGGTTACTGTAGTCTGCTATCAAACAAAAGGCAACTTCAAGTGGTAAATGGCTAAAGGGTAACCCATGAAACATAGGGGAAACCAGATATCACAGCATTGGGTGAGCCATAATATTTAGTATTTCCTAAGGAAACTCAATGTAAAATCTTGTTGAATGATGTTAAAAATCTGAAAAGATACTGTAGTTTGCTATCAAGTAAAAGACAACTTCAATGGCTGAAGCGCAACTCATGAAACCTAAGGGATAAGAGATATTACAGCAATGTGTGAGCCATAATAGTTAGTATCCCCATAGTAAACGATGTTAGAAAGCAAAAGGAAGGGTCTTATTTGGCATAGAAATACTTTGCTCACCCATCTAACACAAGACCATGCCAAATCGAATTCTGGTAAGTTCCAACACAAGAAACACAGGGCATACCAAATATTACAGCCTATATGGTCATTATATATGGGATCCCCAAGGTGAACCGGATGTACAATCTTGTAGGATAATGTACAAAATGTGTAAAGATACTGTAGTCTGCTATCAACTAAAAGTCAACTTCAAATGGTCAATGGCTAAAGGGGAACCCATGAAATGTAGGGGATACCACATATTACAGCAATTCGTGAGTCATAAGATTTGGTATCCCCATTGTAAATTATGTTGGAAAGCAAAAGTAAGGGTGCTATTTGGCATAGTAATACTATGCTCACCCATCTAACATAAGACCATGCCAAATCGAGTCCTGGTAAATTCTAATCCAAGAAAGACAAGGGATACCAGATATTATAGCCGGTATAGGTCATTATATATGGTATCCCCTAGGAGAACCGGACGTACAATCTTGTGGAATAATGTAAAAAATATCAAAAGATACTGTAGCCTTCTATCTAATAAAAAACAACTTCAAATGGTCAATGGTTACAGGGGAACTCATGAAACGGTGGGGATACCACATATTAAAGCAATGCGTGAGCCATAATATTTGGTATCCCCATTGTAAACAATGCTGGAAAGCAAAAGTAGGAGTACTATTTGCCAGAGAAATGCTCTGCTCATTCATCCAACATAAGATCATGTCAAATTGAATACTGGTAAGTTCTAACCCCAGAAACACAGGGGATACCAAATATTATAGCCGGTATGGGCCAATATATATGGGGTCCCCAATGGGAACTAGATGTAAAATCTTGAGGAATGATGTAAAAAAAATTAAAAGTTACTGTAGTCTGCTATCAAGTAAAACGCAACTTCAAATGGACAATGGCTAAAGGGGAACCCATGAAACATAGGGGATACCACATATTACAGCAATGCGTGAGTCATAATATTTGGTGTCCCCATTGTAAATGATGTTGGAAAGCCAAGGGAAGCACACTATTTGCCATGGGAATACTGTGCTCATCCATCCAACATAAGACTATGTTAAATTGAATACTGTTAAGTTCCAAGAAACACAGGGGATACCAAATATTATAGCCAGTATAGACCACTATGTATGGTGTCCTCTAAGGGAACTGGACATACAATCTTGTGGAATGATGTAAGAAATGTGAAACGGTATTGTAATCTGCTATCAAATGAAAGACAACTTCAAGTGGTCAATGGCTAAAGGCTAACCCATAAAACAAAGGAGATACACGATCTCACAGCAATGTGTGAGCCATAATATTTGGTATTCCCATAGTAAAAGATGTTGGTAAGCGAAAGGAAGGTCGCTATTTGGCATAGAAGTATTATGCTCACCCATCCCACTTAAGACCATGTCTAATTGAATCCTGGTAAGTTCTCACCCAAGAAACACGGGGATACCACATATTATAGCTGGTATAGGCCATTATATTTAGTATCCCTTAACCCCTTGGCCGCGGGGGTAATTCCCCCGTTGTTCTGGGGGGCGTGGGAGGCGCGCACAGCACCCCGGTGCTCGTGACAAGCGCAGCTCGTCATGAGCCACGGTGGCTGTGTGCTCATGACGAGCTCAGCTCATCACGGCCACACCCATTTTTATGGAACGCTTAGCACAGCAGGGGAATTAGCCCCACGTGCGAACGTTGGAGCCGTTATGACGAGCTCAGCTCGTCATGAGCACACGGCAACCGTGGCTCATGATGAGCTGAGCTCGTCATGAGCATGGGAGGGGTTAAGGGAACCGGATGGAAAATCTGGTGGAATGATGTAAAAAATGTGAAAGGTTACTGTAGTCTGCTATCAAACAAAAGGCAACTTCAAGTGGTAAATGGCTAAAGGGTAACCCATGAAACATAGGGGAAACCAGATATCACAGCAATGGGTGAGCCATAATATTTAGTATCCCCTAAGGGAACTGGATGCAAAATCTTGTGGAATCATGTAAAAAATCTGAAAAGATACTGTAGTTTGCTCTCAAGTAAAAGACAACTTCAAGTGGTCAATGGCTGAAGCGCAACTCATGAAACATAAGGGATAAGAGATATTACAGCATTGCGTGAGCCATAATAGTTATTATCCCCATAGTAAACGATGTTGGAAAGCAAAAGGAAGGGTCTTATTTGGCATAGAAATACTATGATCACCCATCTAACACAAGACAATAGCAAATTTAATCCTGGTTAGCTCCAACACATGAAACACAGGGCATACCAAATATTATAGCCTATATAGTCATTATATAGGGGATCCCCTAAGTGAACCGCATGTGCAATCTTGTGGAATCATGTACAAAATGTGAAAAGATACTGTAGTCTGCAATCAACTAAAAGTCAACTTTAAATGATCAATGGCTCAAGGAGAACCCAAGAAACGTAGGAGATACCACATATTACAGAAAACACATGAGTCATAATATTGGGTATCCCCATTGTAAATGATGTTGGAAAGCAAAAGTAAGGGTGCTATTTGACATAGAAATACTGTGCTCAACCATCTAACATAAGATCATGCCAAATCGAGTCCTGGTAAATTGTAATCCAAGAAAGACAAGGGATAGCAGAAATTATAGCCGGTATAGGTCATTATATATGGTATCCACTAAATGAACCGGACGTACAATCTTGTGGAATAATGTAAAAAATTTGAACATTTACTGTCGTCTTCTATGTGATAAAAAAAACAACTTCAATTGGTCAATGGCTAAAGGGGAACCCATGAAACAGTGGGGATACCACATATTAAAGCAATGTGTGAGCCATAATATTGGTATCCCCATTGTAAACGATGTTGGAAAGCAAAAGGAATGGTGATATTTGGCATAGAAATACTGTGCTCACCCATAGCACATAAGACCATGTCAAATTGAATCTTGGCAAGTTCTAACCCCAGAAACATAAGGGGTACCAAATATTATAGACGGTAAAGGCCATTATATATGGTATCCCCATAAAGAATCTGACGTACAATCTTGTGGAATAATGAAAAGAATGTGAAAAGATACTTTAGTCTCGTATCAAAGAAAAGACAACTTTAAGTGGTCAATGGCTAAACGGAACCAATGACACGTAGGGGATACGCGATATTACAACAATGAGTGAGCCATAATATTTGGTATTCCCTTTGTAAACAATGTTGAGAGCAAAAGGAATGGTGCCCTTTGCCATAGAAATACTGGGCTCATCCATCCAACATAAGACCATGTCAAATTGAATACTGGTAAGTTCTAACTCCAGAAACACTAGGGATACCAGATATAATAGCCGAAATAGGCTATTATATTTGGTATGCCCTAAGCGAACTGGACGTAAAATCTTGTAAAAAGATTTAAAAAATCTGAAAAGATGCTGAAGTCTGCTTTCAAATAAAAGGCAACTACAAGTCTCCAATGGATAATGGGCAACACATGAAAAGTAGGGGATACGAGGTATTGCAGCAATGTGTGAGCCATAATATTTGGTATCCCCATTGCAAACAATGTTGGAAACCAAAAGGAAGGGTACTGTTTGGCATAGAAATACTGTGCTCACCCATCTAACATAAGACCATGCTAAATTGAATCCTGGCAAGTTCTAACCTAAAAAACACAGGGGATACAAGATATTATAGCTTACATAGGCCATTATAAATGGTATCCCCAAAGGGAACAGGATGTAAAATTTTGTGGAATGATGTTAAAAATGTGAAAAGATACTATAATGAGCTATCAAAGAAAAGAAACAGTCAAGTGGTCAATGGCTAAAAGGTAACCCATGAAACGTAGGAGACACAACATATTGCAGCAATGCGTGAGCCATAATATTTGGTATCCCCTTTGAAAAGGACATTGGAAAGCAAAAGGAAGGGCGCTATTTCCCATAGAAATACTGGGTACAGCCATTCAACATAAGATCATGTCAATTTGAATACTGCTAATCTCTAACCCCAGAAACACAGGGGATACCAGATATAATAACCGGTATAAGCCAATATATTTGGTATCCCCTAAGGTAACCGATTGCAAAATTGTGTGGAATGATGTAAAAAATCTGAACAGATACTGTAGTCAGCTATCAAATAAAATGCTACTTCAAGTGGTCAATGGCTAAAGGGTAACCCATTAAACTTAGGGGATACGAGATATTACAGCAATGTGTGAGCCATATTTAGTATCCCCATTTAAAATGACATTGGAATGTAAAAGGAAGGGTGCTATTTGGCATACATATACTGTGCTCACCCGTCTAACATAAGACCATACCAAATCTAACATAAGACCATGCTAAATTGAATCCTGGCAATTTCTAACCCAAAAAACACAGGGGAAATAAGATATTATAGCTGATATAGGCCGTTATATATGGTATCCACAAATGGAACAGGATGTAAAATCTTGTGGAATGATGTTAAAAATGTGAAAAGATACTATAATCAGCTATCAAAGATAAGAAAACTTCAAGTGGTCAATGGCTAAAAAGTAACCCATGAAACGTAGGAGACATGACATATTGCAGCAATGCGTGAGCCATATTATTTGGTATCCCCTTTGAAAAGGACATTGGAAAGCAAAAGGAAGGGTGCTATTTCCCATAGAAATACTGGGCTCAGCCATCCAACATTAGATCATGTCAATTTGAATACTGCTAATCTCTAACCCCAGAAACACAGGGGATACCAGATATAAGAACCGGTATAAGCCAATATAGTTGGTATCCCCTAAGGTAACCGGTCTTAAAATCTTGTGTAATGATGTAAAAAATGTGAAAAGATACTATCTTCTGCTATCATACAAAAGGCAATTTCAAGTGGTCAATGGCTAATGGCTAACAAAAGAAGCGCAGGGGTTGCAAGATATTACAGCAATGTCTGAGCCATTATATTTGGTGTCCCCATTGTAAAAGATGTTGGGAAAAAAAGGAATGGTCCTATATTGCATAGAAATACTGTGCTCACCCATAGCACATAAGACCATGTCAAATTGAATACTGGCAAGTTCTAACCCCAGAAATACAAGGGATACCAAATATTATAGACATTAAAGGCCATTATATATGGTATCCCCATAGAGAACCTGACGTGCAATCTTGTGGAATAATGTAAAAAATGTGAAAAGATACTTTAGTCTCTTAACAAAGAAAAGACAACTTTAAGCGATCAATGGCAAAAGGGAACCAATGAAACGTAGGGGATCCGAGATATTACAGCAATGCGTGAGCCATAATATTTGGTATCCCGTTTGTAAACGATGTTGGAGAGCAAAAGGAATGGTGCCCTTTGCCATAGAAATACTGGGTTCATTCATCCAACATAGGACCATGTCAAATTGAATACTGGTAAGTTCTAACCCCAGAAACACCAGGGATACCAGATAGAATAGCCGGTATATGCCATTATATTTGATATCCCCTAAGCGAACTGGACGTACAATCTTGTAGAAAGATTTAAAGAATCTGAAAAGATGCTGTAGTCTGCTTTCAAATAAAAGGCAACTTCAAGTCTCTATTGGTTAATGGGTAACGTATGAAAGTAGGGGATACGAGGTATTGTAGCAATGCGTGAGCCATAATATTTGGTATCCCCATTGGAAACAAAGTTGGAAACCAAAAGGAAGGGTACTATTTGGCATAGAAATACTGTGCTCACCCATTTAACATAAGACCATGCTAAATCGAATCCTGGCAAGTTCTAACGCAAGAAACACAGGGAATACCAGATATTATAGCTGGTATAGGCCATTATATATGGTATCCCCAAAGGGAACAGGATGTAAAGTCTTGTGGAATGATGTTAAATATGTGAAAAGATACTATAATCAGAAAAGAAACATTCAAGTGGTTAATGGCTAAAAAGTAACCCATGAAACGTAGGCGACACAACATATTGCAGCAATGCGTGAGCCATAATATTTGGTATCCCCTTTGAAAAGGACATTGGAAAGCAAAAGGAAGGGCGCTATTTCACTTAGAAATACTGGGCTCAGCCATCCAACATAAGATCATGTCAATTTAAATACTGCTAATCTCTAACCCCAGAAACACAGGGGATACCAGATATAATAACCGGTATATCCAAATATATTTGGTATCCCCTAAGGTAACCGGTCGCAAAATTGTGTGAAATGATGTAAAAAATCTGAACAGATACTGTAATAACCTATAAAAAAAAAGGCTACTTCAAGTGGTCAATGGCTAAAGGGTAACCCATTAAACTTAGGGGATACGAGATATTACAGCAATGTGTGAGCCATATTTGGTATCCCCATTGAAAACAACATTGGAAAGCAAAAGGAAGGGTGTTATTTGGCATACATATACTGTGCTCACCCGTCTAACATAAGACCATACCAAACCTAATCCTGGTAAGATCGAACACAAGAAACACATGGGATACCAAATATTATAGCAGTTATAGGCCATTATATATGGTATCCCCTAAGAGAACCAGATGTACACTATTGTGGAATTATGTAAAAAGTTTGAAAATATACTGTAGTCTGCTATCATGTAAATGGCAAATTCAAATGGTCAATGGCTAATGGGTAACAAATGAAATGCAGGGGATAAAGAAATTACAGCAATGCGTGAGCCATAATATTTGGTATCCCCATTGTAAAAGATCTTGGAAAGCAAAAGGAATGGTGCTATTTGGCATACAAATAATGTGCTCATCCATAGCTAATAAGACAATGTCAAATTTAATACTGGTATGTTCGAACCCTAGACACACAGGGGATACCAAATATTATAGCCGCTATAGGCCATTATATATGGTATCCCCATTGTAAAAGATGTTGGAAAGCAAAAGAAAGGGTGGTATTTGTCATAGAAATACTGTGCTCACCCATCTAACATAAGACCATGCCAAATCGAATCCTGGCAAGTTCTAACCCAAGAAACATAGGGGATTCTAGATATTATAGCTGGTATAGGCTATTATATATGGTGTCTCCAAATGGAACCAGTGGTAAAATCTTGTGGAATGGTGTACAAAATGTGAAAAGATACTGTAGTCTCTTATCAACGAAAAGACAACTTTAAATTGTCAATGGCTAAAGGGTAACCATTGAAACTTAGGGGATACAAGTTACTACAGCAATGCCTGAGTCATAATATTTGGTATCCCCATTTTTAAAAGATGTTGGAAAGCAAAAGGAATGGTGCTATTTGGCTTAGAAATAATGTGCTCCCCCATAGCACATAAGACCATGTCAAATTGAATACTGGTAAGTTCTAACACCAGAAACACTGGGGATACCAAATATTATAGCCAGTATAGGCCACTATTAGGTATCCCCATAGAGAACCTGAAGTACAATCTAGTGGAATAACGTAAAAAAATGTGAAAAGATACTGTAGTCTCCTATCAAGGAAAAGACAACTTTAAGTGGTCAATGATTAAAGGGTAACCAATGAAACGTAGGGGATACAAGATATTACAGCAATGCATGAGCCATAATATTTGGCATCCCCTTTGTAACAATGTTGGAAAGCAAAAGGAAGGGTGCTCTTTGCCATAGAAATATTGGGCTCATACATTTAACATAAGACCATGTCAAATTGAAAACTGGTAAGTTCTAACGCCAGAAACACAGGGGATACCAGATATAATAGCCGGTATAAGCCATTATATTTGGTATCCCCTAAGCGAACCAGACGAAAAATGTTGAGGAAAGATTTTAAAATCTGAAAAGATGCTGTAGTCTGCTTTCAAATAAAAGGCATCTTCAAGTCTCCAATGGTTAATGGGTAACGCATGAAAGGTAGGGGATACGAGGTATTGCAGAAATGTGTGAGCCATAATGTTTGGTATCCCCATTGTAAACAATTTTGGAAAGCAAAAGGAAGAGTACTATTTGGCATAGAAATATTGTGCAAGAAATACCTGGCAAGTTCTAACCCAAGAAACAAAGGGGATACTAGATATTATAGCTGGTGTAGGCCATTATATATGGTATCTCCAAAGGGAATGGGATGTAAAATCTTGTGTAGTGATGTAAAAAATGTGAAAAGATACCACAGTCTGCTATCATATATAAGGCAACGTCAAGTGTAACCCTGGGTGTAGTTCGCGTAGTAGCACTATGTGTAGCTAAGCAAATTGCACTTTGCACTATGCAAGCTACGTGAACTGAGTAGTGCACTGTGCAAAATGCTGTTCACACTCATTGCACAGTGCCGGATGCTTGTCCGCACTGTACAATCATTGCAAACGGCATCTTGCACAGTGCAAGCGGTCATTTTCTGCCACTCGAGTAGATTTGTACTCGAGCTGCAGTTTTCTCAACGCGGACTGGTAGTTTCTCATCGCGAGCGGTCGCGAGCATACGTGAACACTCGTAATGAGAAACCTGACCTCCCCCCATTGATAATCTCACGGGGAGGTTTATTTTCCACGTTGCGATCGGCAACTTGATGGTGCTGAACGCATTTTTGCAATGAATGAGCCATAATATTTGGTGTCTCCTTACTAAGAAATGTTAGAAAACTGAAGGAATTGTGCCAGTTTTACAGAGAAACACTGTGCTCCCCAAGCCAACATAAGACCATGTCCAAATGAAGCCCGGAATTTTTTATCCCCCAAAACCTATGGGATACTAAATATTATTGTCTGTATGGTTGATTATATTTGGTATCCCCAAAATGAATTTGATGTGAAAGCTTGTGGAATGCATTCAAAAGTACTAAAATTCACTCTAATCTGCACTCAAATAAGAGGCCAATACAACTTGTTAATTGCTGAAAGGTAAACCTTGGAAAGTAGGAGATACCACATATTATAGCAAAACGTGAACTGTGATATTTGGTGTCCATATAGAAAGAGACTCTAAAATACACAAAAAATGCTGCGATATGGCTGAAAACACTCTGTTCACCCTGCCAACTTAAGGACGAGTCAAATGTTGTCCTAGTAAGCTTTAACTCTAATAGCATATGGAATAGCAAAGATTACAGCCCTTATTACCCATTATATTTGATATCCCCCAAAGGAACAGAAGGTGGAAGCGCTTGTTATGCAATTACAAGTGCATATTCCATAATGTTCAGTATCCCTGTTGAAAGAGACAGTGCAAATTATAAACAAGGGTGTGATGTGTCAGAAAAGCACTTCAAGACCATGTCAAATCCTAGTACGTTTTAACCCAAGAAACAGGGGATACCAAATATTATAGGCCATATGAGCCATTATATTTTGTAATCCCTAATGAAACCAGAAGTGAAAAGCTTGTGGAATGGTATCAAAAGTGCTGAAAGATACTGTAATCTGCAATCAGATAAAAAGCCATTTCAGTTCATTAATAACTAAAAGGTAAGCCTTGAAATGTAGGGGATAGAAGCAAAAGAAATAAATGGGCCACAATATTTGGTGTCCCAGTAGAAGAAGATGTTGGAAAACACAAAAAAGTGTGTGACTTGGCAGAAAAATACAGTAGTCAACAGGCCAATATAAAACTGTTTCAAATTTTATCAAGGTAAGCGTTTACTTTTTTTTTTATTGATAAAGGTTGGCGACCAACAATTATACAACAGTGACACATGTGATTAGCAAATTACATACATCAGCATGCAAGTTACGGAGGTTGAAAAAACAGATATTTCAAATAGTTACGCCTCTGTCCACATTTCTACGCATTTCCAGGTCCACCATGGGTGATACACAGATCTCTCCCCTGTAAATGTTCCATTTCGACCATTTTTATCCCATTTCTTCGGGCGCCCCTGGTTACAAACACCTCCTTCTTCGCAATCATACACCTACCCAATTATTTCAGCCATACCGATACAGCAGCCCATCCCAGTTGTGAGTTTGCCAAATGCCAAATTTGTATTGTGTGTTGTGTTGGACCAACAAATCTCTGTCTCTTGGTGCAGGAATGCAGGGCGCCCAGATAGCCCGAGCCATTCATCTGGTATCTGTCCAGGGCGCAGTAGTATAGCCTGAGATCAGGCAATGCTATCCCCCCGTCGTACTGTTGTATTTCTATCTAGGACCCTAATTCGATATTCCCGATTCATGCCCTTATGTGGTTATAATAAATAGTATCCTTATAAAGGCATAAGAATCATATCCATATTTAGTAATAGCCCATGCAGTCCAAAGCACGGATAGGCTACTCCCATAGACTCCTAGAAAGCACAATGCGTTCTTTAAACAAACCAAGCCTCCAGCAGCCCGGGAATGCCCCCTGCTTTTGTTTTGATTTGCACAAGAACTCCTGGAGTCCAAAAAGAACTGTTAGTTCTTAGTGACGTCTTATGTCCAACCTTACGTCAAACCCGGCACCTTTCAGGTATAAATATACCAACGTTGCCTTAAGCAAACACACGGTGGTGGGGAGCAGAGCGACGTTCTACTTGTCCGAGAGCCCAGCTGTTGCTAGAACCGAAGGAAGCCGCCCCTCCCTTTTTGACGCGCTGGAGAAGCTGACTTTTCTCACGCTGAGAAATCCAGCTCCGGTGTTCCCAAGTCACCCTCGCGGGATGCTGGGAGATGGAGTTCTGAGAAGCGAGATACAAGACCTCCTTCATTCCATAACCAAGGTACGGAGCTGATTAAAACCTTAGAGAGAATTCTTGATTCCGATACTTGGCAAAATCCTAACTTAACTTAAAACTGCAACTTACTTACTCCTTCCCACGTATTAGGCTTAGGTCAGGTACACCGGGGTAGGCGTATCTTCGAAGCATCAGTTGAGTTTGTTAGTCAATGTTTTTATGTATGTGAAAAGTTGACTAAAAACTCTCTTTTCTTCCTGGTGTCCCATCATGCACCCTATCCACCCTAACACCGACCAGGCAAGCCGGTTTTCCCACTTTAATTATGAATTCTGTTATACCCCTTCTCTTGCCTGTCTTCTTTTCGTTGTACCGGCACATGCAAAGAATGAAGACCAGCCATCATGTATCTTACGGGTTTCCGTACTGTTCGATATTTTCCTTAAAACAGAACAGAGTCAGTTAGATGGTTGCCTCATCAAATTCTCCCTCCACCCTAACTCTATCAAAGAACGAGCAGCTCTCGCCCGTCAATGATCTCTCAGCTTGCGGGGGCAGCCACGGGTTGGGCCATCAATCAAGAGTAAACTGATCAAGTACACGATCAGACACGAAAAGAATAGTTAACCACGGCCCATTCTCCTTCTTCCCAGCTATACACACATACCATTGTGAAACATCACCGCCCTTGTGTGGAAGTAAGGAGCACACAATGCCTCGTTCTCTTTACCCTTTCCGACAGAAATGACCCTGTAACAATTCCTCGATTCTCTGTCCCCAGACACTAGTAACTCTGTAACTTGTCACTACAATCACCCTGATGCCATGTGTTTGTCTATGTCTAACAAAATGTGATTCAAGTTATTCTTTTAACGAGAACAAGTCTACTATGTCTTCTGTATGATTGCATCATGGATAATTGAATCATGCCCAGGGAAACTCCTTCTTTTGATTGTGCAAGTAATGTATATAAGTGCTGTCATGTTTCAAGTAAAGCAGACTACTCCTGAACCCGCTTGGTGAAGGAGCTCTCCCTTAACTCGAGTTCTGGAATAAAGCCCTTTAAACTCGAAGACCACGGACACTGCTCCTCATTTTATGGATTAACTCTTCTTTGATATCTATAGAAATTCCGGCAGTGTAAATAATAAGCTTTTATTTACCACAGTATGTATATATTTTATCCATTTTAAAGTATCATATGGCTAGGAAACCATATCAATGCTTTTACAGTATTATTTCATTATACTACTTTTACTGAACTTACTTTACTTTATGATAAGTATTGCAATTGTGGCAATTCATTTCTCTTGCATGAGAAAGAAGACTGCTCAATAAAAAAACACCTTTTATTGAAAACGCTCGTCTCTCTATTTCTCTGAACTCTGGTGAAATTAAGCATGCACGATTGACTGAGTGAAATAGCTTTCTATTGTTTTCACACGACTCTAGAGATACACTCTTTATTCTGAGGGAGCAAAGTTGTCATGTTTATGCGGTTGTCAGAAACTAATCCCTTCTTGTCTAAATCAGGACGGTTAACCCTTTCCTGAACATTCGAGAAAGTTTCTAGTGACCTCTGAGCTAGCTGGCAAAAACTAATTAAGTCTAAGATTGTCAGTAGAGACCTAGATGACCTCAGTCCTATGTCTACACTGCTGTTTATGTTATTCCAATGAGCAGAGTCTATTGGGAATATAGGAACTACACTACAGTACCATCCTTTTGTTCGTTTTTGAAGCCCTATTCTAGGGGCCTTACCATCCCTTAACAGTGTGTGTACCTCTCCCTCAACCGCTACAAAGTATGCATCTGGAATTCGGTGCGGGCAGTTTTGGAGGATATATAAAAATCACGGGAGTGCCAACATTTTAAAAAGGGCAGCACGGCCCACCAAAGACAGGGGCAGCGACCTCCAATGTTTAACGTCTGCTCGCAGTCTGGCCAGCGGGGTTGACAAATTATGGCTGTAAAAGAGGGCCGGATCTGATGTAACAAAGATTCCCAGGTATATGAAACCATCTACTGCGACCACTGGCGTGCAGTCCTTGGGGAGACGTGGCGTCTGCCCATGGAACACGAACAACACAGACTTACCCCAGTTAATGGCATACCCCAAGTATTTCCGAAAATTTGTGAAGATAATAAGAACAGTATGTATGGACTTGTATGGGGAAGCATTAGCGTTTACTTTTTAAACAAAATAATACAGCAGCGTACAGGTATCCTCCACAAGAACTGAATGTGAGGGTTCATTAAAAATACCAAATGTAGATAGACCTGCTGATAGACCATGCCAAATAAAATAAAGAAACTAATTTCAAATGGTCAATGGCTAAAAGGTAACCATTGAATAGAGGGGGATACAAGATACTATAGCAATGTGTAATCCATAGTATTTGGTATTCCTATAAAGCAGAGTGGAAGTTACTACGAAGGGTGTGACGTGACAGATAAATACTCTGCTAAATTTGCCAACAAGTGAATAGCTTGTCATATTCTATGTTGGTAAGTGTTAACACTGGTTAGGTGCTACTAAATACAGCAAGTATGGGTCATTTTTTGGCACACTGCTAACTTAGCTTATATGGCCACGTTGTGTTATCTACTAATTTTGAATTTTTGCAAAATGTCAAATACTCAATGCTATAGTGCAAGGCAATTGTGTGCTATAACCAGTAGCAACCAGGCTTGCCGCCATTAAATAACAGGGCACCATAAGCAAACTGAATAGACAATGCATTCAACATCAAAAACCAACAAGAGATCTAGACTAATGATTTTTTTCTCATTGATTTTGTTTTTTATTTTGAAATGTTTGTCTCAAATTCATATGCACTTCTCTTGGCTCCTTAGAAAGTCATCTAGTACACCTGTGCCTGTAACAGTACACAGGTGTACTATTGTACCTGTAGCTATTTTGTGTTTGACTTAGGTTTGCACTGCAGGTGCCTGGAAAGAACTGGTTCTCTTCAAGTTGTTGACTAATGCACTGTTGATGCCTGCAAAGCATATTCAATGTCCTTCTCATTTAGCCACATTACCACTTTACTTGCTATCACTTTTCACCTGTACTGTCAAACTTAAAAGAGAAATATTTCCAGTCCCAGAATGCAACATGGTGTAATTAAAAAGTGAAGACTGCAATCTCACATGACATACAGATACTTGATAATCGGGTTAAACTAGAAAAAAATATAATTTGCTACCATTTGCTATTTTGGAACAGCCAAGAGCTAGTAGGTGGAAACAAATTTGTGTAAAATTGTAAGTCCACATTAGTAAAAATCATGCCTCCATTTCCTTTATTAAGTATTAAAAAAATAGACACTTTTAAATGATTTATTCACATACATGCTGTTTTAGGTTTATATGTCAAAAGAAAACATACAGAATTGTATACATTTGCTTTGGAGCTCTCGCCTAGGCAGAGCAAGAGCTGTGAATTTGAGATCTTTTGTTTTCTAAGAGTGGGCTTAGAGCCCGCTCATTGCTTACCATTCATTGGCTTTATTGTGACTCTCTTTTGTTTGCTTTTTATTGGCAAGTAGGCTTCCTTTGTTTTTCCTTGTTTGTCCTTCCACTCGGGCATGGACACACTACTTGTATCCTTCCACTGATCATGATTTTTTATCCTTACTATTTCTATGTGTTTAAGCGCTATACTAGAGTGCGTCTTGTTCAGCTGGCTCCCTCATGTACTTCTCCCACTTGGGGTTCCTCACTCATCCATGTTGCGTAACCACACTCCCTCCTTCCAGTGTTGTCCATGTTGTTGCTTATCCTACCCATCCAACTTCCTTTTGTTTTTGCCTGTGTTTTTGCCTGCTACACCCACCTTCCCATCTGCAGTTGTTGCCCATGTTGTAGCTTCCTCTACCCACTCTCCTTCTTTCCTTCCTTCCTTCCATTATTGCCAGTGTTGTTGATTGCTTGCTCCCACCCTCCCTCCTTTCATTGTTGTCCGCATTATTGATTGCTTCTACCTGCCCACCCTACTTCCATTGTTGCACTTGTTGTTACGTACCCTGCACCCTCCCTCCTTCCATTGTTGTCCATGTTGCAGCTTGCAACATCCACCACCATCCTCATTCCTGTGTTGCTTGCTTACACCCACCCACCCGTTTTCCGTTGTTGCAACAGTTATTGTTGCTTTCCCCACCAATTCTCCTTTCGTCCATTGTTGCCTGTGAAGTTGCTTTCAATACCTACCCTCCTTCAGTTGTTGCCTTTGTTGTCGCTTGCCTCCACCTACACTACCTTCTTCTATTGTTCCTTGTGTTGTTGCTTGCAATCCCACCCACCCTCACTCCTTCCGTTTTTCTTGTGTTGTTGCTTTCCCCACTCACCCTTCTCTGTTGTTGCCCATATTGTTCTGTACAATAATCCACCCACCCACCCTCCCTCTTGTTGTTGTCCTTGATGCTGCCAGTGTTTGCTTCTACCCACTCTCCCACCATGCGTTGTCAATTTGCCTGCTATGAGCCCCTCCCTTCTATCATCCATTGTCTGTGTTGCCCCCCTTACTCATCCACACACCCAAGGTGCCTCCATAGCTGCTTATGTGTGACAACTGTAGTGACAGGAGAAAGTACAGCTCCTAGTGCAAGCGTGTAACAACACAGATCTTGAGACAAATCAGCCCACTCCAGTAGGGTCTATGCCCTGTTCCTGCTGCGTAAGGGGGTCTCGCTGATGCACCAGTAGATAATCCCTGAAAGGGCCCCAAATATCCTTGGGCCTGGAGGTGGGGGGAGTGTTGTTGAGTATATGTCACTGTTTGTGGTGCAGGATGCCATGCTCCTCAGCCATGCTTTCACAGAGGGTGCTGTTTTATCCCCCCAATGTACGGCTACTTCCCTCTTGGCCAGGAGTAAGCTAATGGCCACAAACCTACGAGTTTCCTGTGGGAACTGGTTAACATAACCCAGCAGGGCAATCTCAGGTAGGGGGGTCATTTGAACCTTGATCATGTCGCTCACCATCTTGTGTATAGCTACCCAGTATGAATGTATGTTCGGACAGGTCCAAGCGAGATGAGCGAAGTCTGCATTTGGAGTGCTCCATGTGGTACAATGGTGTGACCTAGCAAGGTCTATCCTGTGGAGTCTTGAGGGGGTCATATACATATACGGAGAAATGCTGACTCTCATGTTATAGCTGCTCCTTTGTGTGGACTCACACCGTCTGCTTTTTGACACTCACTAGTACAGAGATGCTGCTACCTAGTGTGTTGTCGTGTTCTGCTGCTCAGTGCTGATGGTGACGATGTGGAGTAAGAGTAAGTGGAGACCTTGTGCTCTCTCTCATGGGTGTAGACGTAGAAAAACTCCCTGCGCATTGACAGTCTGCCACACTTGACAGCCGCCCCCCAGCTTTTTGAATCATTACAGAATGGCACATGTCCCTGCCATGGTTGGACACAAACAGATTGCCATCCTGTGCCATCCCACATGCGGATGCCTATTGAGAGTAGCATGTGTGACATGAGCGATTTGTTGTTTATCGTGTCACTAGGTTGGCCCCATGGGCCCCGTCCACTCGCAGCGATGCCTTCCTGGGGAGCGGCAGGGGGATTTTGAAAAATACATTTTGGTGCCAGTCTTCAGTGTGCTGACACACTAGCACACAAGGTAGTACAAACAAAGCACTGTTAATGAGGCTGGGGGTGTGTATCGATGCGGCGTCTGAGAGGTGCCAACAACCCCACTCACTCTATGCCTGTCGAGGAGCACACAATGTGTAGCAAAGAAAAAACATACTTGTGCCCATCAGTTGCCGAGTCACTGGCCAATCATCCAATCACTCACTTTGTGGCATTGAATTAACTGTCACTGACGGTGGCGTGCAGGAAGCATCAGTTTTCAAAATACAACAGGGCAAGTTGCCACCCTCTGGATGCATCATCACTCTCAGCCTCAGTCTGAGCAAGGGGCAGTGCACAGCTGATTAGTCTCAGTGTTATTACTACTCTCCAGGGAGGATGTAATTATCAGTGGCGGCTCCTCATGGAAGTGCTGCAGGGTGGTGGGTGAGGTGTGGGAGGGGAAGGGTGGGGGTAGTAAACTCGAGCTTACGGCCGAACTGAGTTCTGTTAATAAATAAATAAATAAATCCAGCGATTTTCATTGCGAGCGCTGCATTGCATCGCTGCAAAGCACTCCCACGAGGAGCCGCCACTGGTAATTGTCAGTCAGTTTAACAGACTTAGCCATGGCATGTCACGTGGCTGAGTACCGGAGGCTGTAAATGTAAATGTAAATGTATAGGCATTTATATAGCGCACTACTTACCCGGAGGGTCCCAAGGCGCTTCGACCGCTGCGAAACACTTCCTGGCTTCCCTGAGAGATGGTCCCTTAATGGGTATCTCCAGGGTGAGACCAGGCATCCCCGGCGGTCTGGTGGGGCCGTTAGTGAAGATGAGGCAAGCTAATGCCCAGAGTTGCCGAGTGTGATCGCTGATCAGAGTGGGCACCGAGGCGAGAGAATTATCGAGTCCGCTGACCCTGGTCCAGAAACCTGCCGCGCCGGGAATCGAACCCTGGTCCCGGGCCGTCCTCTGCTCTCGGGTCTGCCGCCTCTAACCAGTGAGCCACACTACTTCACTCTAGAGGCTCTGATTCATTGTGCACTGCAGTCTGAACCTGAGACTGCATTATTCTGTGTGATGACAATTTGTGTTCATTATTGTTAGTGAAGAAACTCAACCTTGAAGGCGGCACTGTATAATGCAGGCTCACTGGCAGCACAGTTTACACAGCACTGCCAGCAGGTAGCCAGCTGCTTGCGCTTTTTCAGTGGTCTGCTCCTATTCGCAGTTTCTTATGCCTAGCAGTGCCGCTGTGTTAGGAGGTGCTATAGATGCATGATTAAGCATTTTAGTGTGGTGATGAGGACTTCCACGCTAATCTGCATTGGTCTAACCACTGATGCATGATACTTGGCAGAGCTGTACCTCCAGCCTGAAAAAATAAAAAGGTGCTTTAATTCCCAACCCCTCGACTGTCCATGTTGCCCCCGACACCCATTCATCCCTCCCTCCTTGTATCCCCAACTTTCCCTCCTACCCCGCCAGCAATTTAAAAAAAGGGTTATGGCTGTGGCATATCTCCTTTTTAGGTAAAGCCTAGAGTCAGCATGCATGTGCTGCCCTGCGAAGCATGATGTATCTACAATATGGGCTTTAACCAAGGCCATCGATTGCCATTCGTTCTTTTTTGTTCCTATCAAAAATGCTGCCTTTCCATTAATGCATTGCTTGTAATTGTCCCTTCTTTGGGTACTTGGTTCAAGGCCAGGCGATTTTACTAATTGTTCCTTCGGATTGGCTATCACGTTTCCTCCTGGTTGTCCATCGCAACGAGCGACTCATTTGCTCTTTCCCTCTTGATCAGCGCGGCATGCAGTGTTTTATCTATTCATCTGTGTGGTACATCAAGCTTCAACTTTAAGCATGGATGCATTTGAACTTTAAACTGCATGTTTCAAACAGACAGATATCTTGACCGCTTCACGTTTCTCTGTGTATTTGGCATGATTCTGCTCAAGCGAGCATTATTGCAGTTTAGGTTTCCTTTCTTTTTCACAGACGGCGATTGTAAGTTACGTGGGGGGGACCTGCCAATGTGGTCTTATGTTTACATCTGGAAGACCAGTGACTGAAGACACAAAAGACAAATAGAAATGTTACTTGAGAGATTTAGACTGAGCGCCCTCTGTGCCTCGCTTGCTTGTGAGAATATACTGCATGTAGAGAAGTGATCCTGTACGTCGTTTCAGAGCTGTAACTATTAACGCACATGATGCCTTCTTTCTCTACGCTATCGTGCGGAGTTGTTGGAAAATGTAAGAAGCATTGTGTAGTTCATCTTAAAGTGCTTTGTAGTCCTCCCTCCCCTTCAAACATTCTCCAATGGAAACAGTGGGTACCAAAGAAAGCTAACCAGGGCTGGTCCATGGATTTTTGCTACCTTTGGCAAAGTGACATTTTGCGCCACTTCACACCCTGTAATCTTTGTTACTTTTACGATAATGCAGATGGTCTTCTGCTCCTCTAGACTTAAGGCAGCAGCCTGCTCTTGCCTTGTTCTTGAAACTGACTCTGGAAGATGAGACAGTTTTCCCGCTGAGCCCCAACTCCATAGCATGCACTCCACTGCGGCTGGGATCTGACTGCAGAAGAAGTGATGTGGCTTTTGGTTCAGTGTGTTGTCAGATTTCCTACCTCTTCGTGAATGTGCTTTCTGTTACCATTCAGACTCACAATCTGTTTTCTGCACCGCTGCCCGATAGCAATGGGAGCAAAAAAACATATCTTCTCTGTTTGATTTTGCAAATAGAAGAGGACAGATGGTATCTAAAGCAGATTACCTTGCTAGGTGTGCATGTTGGTCCTACCATCAAATTAGAATCTGATTATTTTTACAGTGCTTTCAAGTGTTTACCATTTTTAGCGCTGTAAATAACAAGTGTGAAAAGATAGAAAGGTTCTGTCGGGAAAGTACAATTGCTTCACAATTATGAGCTTGATCATCAAACATTCATTTGAGTTTGGAACATTAATATATAGCAAATAAAGTTGAAACACAAAAAAACACAAATTTGCGTTGCGAACGGAGAATTTACTTTTTGTTCAATAAAGCAGTATTGATATGTATTTTTGTTATAAGGCTGTCAACAATTCAATGCAAGATTGTGGTGCCATATAATACAGTGAAAGAAACGTGCTCAGTGACAAGTTCTAAATTAACAAGCAACTGTGCAAACTACCAGAGATATTGGTGTCCTCGTTGTTCTGACCATTTTTAAACTACTTTTTCATAAAAATTTGTAAATAAGTTTGATTCACCCATGTATATATGACATTCACTACACCATTGTCACTGAGCTCGACATCGATGTTTACCGGTGCCACGGGGAAGCTGCCAGACGCTGCCTGGGCGGCGCGTCATCATGCCGCGTCAGGCTGTTCAGCCCCTCTTTGCCTTTATGGTACTGCCCCTCTTTTGCAATCAAGACCGTAAATGCAGGGTGGTTTAAAAATTCTAAAGAATAGAAATACTTTGTATGGGTCAAGCGATGGTGTGCAATGTGTGTTCAAACTCGCAGGCGTCCCCCAAATAGACTGTACATGGGTGCCATTGAATCACACATTTAAGCAAATAATTATGAAAGCCCAAGGGTTGGATTTTATGTGCAAGGCGTTGTGAACTTTCGCACATCATGGTAATCTGTGATGTAATAACAGATTCATAGTAATTGCTTAGTGCCGGTGTGGAGGAGTACGGGCAGAATGAGGTGGAAAGGTCAAAGAACCTGTAGTGTTCACGCTCCTTCACAAATATTAACTATTTTCAAAGGTGCTATTAATGGTTTGGGTAAAGGATGGAAAGGCAATGGCTTTTTCTTTAATATAGTGATGCCCACACTGGACGCAGACAGGTAGGCTATTGTCTGTGCGCCCAGGTCTACAACAAAATTATTCTCATTGACATTGTATTCATTTCCAATCTGGAGCCATGGTATTCCATCATTCAGTCCTGTATCCCATGTACGTAGGCGATAGCACCACTGTTGTTCTCTCGTGTGGAGGATCCTTTGGATATCAGGGCCTGTTTTTTTATGACCTCAAGTACCACGCATTTTAGATCTGTGTCCTTGTGATTGTGTTCCAAGCAATGCCTTCTCAACTTTGATCTGTTTTTTTTGCATCTAATGGTGCTCATGTGTTCGTTGATGCGGACCTTGATTTTTCTGGTTGTCATTCCCACATACATAAGATTGCAGGGGCATGTGAGCAAACAACATTCTCGCTGTTACAGTTGCTAAAGTTTTTTAATATCCATGAAATGTTTGTTTTTATATCCACCATTTTGGTTGTGCTGGTAAATGGGCATGCCACACATCCTCTGCATGCGTAGTGTCTAACTGGTCTTTGGTTGCCCCATAGTGTGGTTTAGTTCAGGTCCTTTGGAGGTGGTGCCTTAGTAAGAACAAGTTCATCACAGATTCTCCTGTTACGTCTGAAAACAAATAGTTGGGGGGCGGGCACTGTTTTTGTGCCCCATTAAGGATATGCCATTGTTTATGTGCAATGTTTTGTACTTTATTCAATTATGGGGTGTATGTGGTGACGCATACTACTCTTTCATTCATCTTCTTTTCTTGTTGTTCAAGTAGACCATCTTGGTTATTGTTATTAGCTCTTTCCCTTGCTCTTCCGATCATATTTCTAGGACAGTGTTCTTCAATCAACTTCTTCTCCAGAGTCTCAGCCTGTTCCTCATAGGTTTCCGTACGAGAGCAATTCCTCCGGATCCTGAGTAATTGACCTACTGGCAAATTTTGCTCCAGTGATCTGGGGTGGAAGCTCTCAAAAAGTAGTACGCTGTTTTTGTTTGTGCTCTTGTTGTCAACTTTAGTCTGGATACATTCCGCTGTCATGCTTATAGCTAGGTCCAGAAAAACAGCTCCCACCGTGCTGACTGCATGTGCGAATTTCAGATGTTCATCTCTAGTATTGATCCATCTAACAAAGTCCTCAGCTTCATCTTGGTTGCCATGCCAAATGATAATATATCATCTCTATACTTTCAATTGTGTTGCAAACGAGTTGCCTTGATGGAAGATGTGGTTTACTTCGAATTGGTGTATGTAGAGGCATGCCATGCTTGGAGCAAAAGAGTTTCCCATGGAAGTCCCTGTGATCTGATGGTATATTGCGTCTTCATATTCGAAGAAGTTTTCCATGAGAGCCGATTCTGCCTACTCCAGGATGAAATGTCTGAGCGTCATGAACTCCCAGTCTCTTTCCAGGAGAATGTGTTCTACCACCCTCAATGTGCGTCTGTGAGGTATGCTGGTGTATAATGCCTCGATATCCATGGTAATGAAAAGATCTTCAGCTGGGATGATCTCGAGGTCTCTAAGTAGGCACAGGACATCTTTAGTGTCTTAGGCAAGATGTAGACAACTATACGATAGGTCTCAAACACCAATCGCAGAATTGGGAAAGAGGTTCAAGAACTGACCCTATTCCCAACACTATAGATCTCCTTGGAGGGGGCACTCTGTTTTTTGTGGATATTGGGGACAGTATAGAATCTGAGGGTGCAGGGATTATCACCCACCAAAAACCAAGCCTCATGTTTGGTTTTCCAATCATTCATCAGGCCCTCATCCACCAAGGTTCTGATTTTGTTCACAAGTCTTGGAGTAGGGTAAATCCGGTAGATTTCATAGCTGTTTTCATCTGATAGCAATCTGATGCATTCTTCGTGATCCATGTTTTTATCCATGATAACGATTGTGCCGCCTTTGTCAGCTGGTTTAATGACAAGTGTAGTATTCTCTTTCAGGTGCATGAGTGCCTTCCTCTCACCTTTCTTCAAGTTCTGTTAGCCTTTGATGTTCTGAGAGTCGATTGTTTGAATTTCCTTCAGTACTGCATGTTCGAATGCCAGGACTGTCACTGTTGTTGTACTTACAGTGTCAGTTATATGTTTTGTGGTTAGGCTCCCGTTGTGCTTTTAGACATGCAGCTCCCCCAGGCAGCACTTATAATACGGCACAAACACGGGGTAGACACCTGCATTTCTCCTGCACACAGGGGGGATCTCCACGCCGGGGGTCCCCTCGGGGGTCACACAGCAGCGGGGTAGGCTCCTGCGGTATTTCTTAAACAAGCAGATCTCCCTGGCAGCAAACGCTACAGGTCCCCCGCACCTTCTTCCTTAGGATAATGAAATATAGCGATCTGGCGGCGCTAGAGTCCTCCCAGGATCACATAGCACTCTGGAAGCACAGCGCTGCAGGGAGCAGGCGCTCCGCGCCTCCTGGACAGCGAAGACAAAGCACTTCCCAGGCACTAGGCAGCAGGCAGAGCACAATCCATACTGGGGTAAAGCTGTGGCACTCCCCGGGTGCTAGGTCCCATAAAGTAAAGTAGTGCCCACGCTCCTCACCTCCAAGGCACAGTTGTAGCACTCACAAGATGCTAGGGCTGGAGCACAGGCAGGCAATGCTGGGCCAGATCAGCAGTCAGTGGGCACTCATCAGTAGAGTACAGCAGCAGGACTTGATGCGCCCCCCAAATAGACTGTACATGGGTGCCATCGAATCACCCATTGAGTGTGCAAAATTATGTGATCTGTAGAAGATGTTCTCCCACTCCTTGTCCGTCAAGGTACGGCTAATCTCTATCTCCCACCGCTTCTGTCCCACAGAATGGGTCTCCTTTGACCAAGGCGAGAGAAAGGCGTAGAACTCTGAAATAAGCCTGTGATCATCCTTTCTCTGGAAGTGCCACTTCTCTAATGGAAGCATCGGCCTACTGACCAAGGGCTGCGCCAAGGGGCCCGATGTCCAGTGGCACATTTGGGTATGGAGGAAATCGTCTGAGTCTGTTAAGTTATAGTCCTCACAGAGTACCTTAAAAGGGATATGGCCATCCAAAACAAACAACTGCCCCACTCGCTTACATCCTCCCTCCACTCAGCGAGAGCCTGCACCTAGGTCCATTACCGGAGGGAAATCAGTATTCAAAAAGATGGGAGAGATGGGGAAGGGGAAAGTGGTGAGATTGGCTCGTCGAGACACCTTGTCCCATGCTAACATGATAGGGCCAGTGACTGGTGAGGAGTAAAGACCCCATGCATGCGCCGACCTAGGTAACCAACACTCCCTCCAAATATGCCTACCAGCTACTGACTGATCCATAAATACCCAGTGTTTCTCCGTCATGGGACGGTTCCACTCCACCAGGTAACACAAAATCGAGGCTTGGCAATAATGAAAGAGATTAGGAAAGGCCAACCCCCCTTCCTTCTTAGGTCGTCGTAGTAAGGTTTTCTGCAGCCTGGGTGACATAGGACCCCAGATAAAGTGCTCAATCTCTGTCTGGATTCGTGTGAGCTCAGTCGACGGGGGCAGCAGGGGAAGAGTCTGAAATAAATAGAGAGCCCGGGGTAGAACATTCATTTTTATCGTAGCCAGTCTGCTGAGCCAAGACAGGGGTAGCCATTTTCTGTGGGCGAGGTCTTTCCTAATGCGAGAGAGTAAGGCAACGTAATTTGCTTCCGCTGACCTAACCAAGCTAGTGTGCAGAGTCAGTCCGAGGTAGGTGATGCCCCCCGCACCCAGTCAAAATCAAAGTGGGCCTGCAGATCCACCACTGTAGAGGGCCCCACAGTGAGATTCAGTACCTGCAATTTTTGTAAATTTATTTTAAAACCAGAGACCTGGCTGAAGACCTGCATAGCTGTCACTACGGTCGGCATTGAGGTTTGTGGGTGTGCCAGTGAAAAGATAACCTCATCATCATAGAGGCTGATAAGGTGACGATCCACACCGAATGGAATCCCCTGCACCTGTGGATGGTCCCGAAGCCGCTGGGCAAAGGGCTCCATATTTAAAACATAAAGCAATGGGAAGAGCGGACAGCCCTGTCTGGTGCCTCTCTCTACCTTAAAGCTTTTGGAAATTGACCCAGACTTGCGCTGAATGGGCGTTATAGATACTAGCCATCCACTTACGAAATTTCGGTCCTATGCCATAGCGCTCTAACGTGGCAAATAGGTACGGCCAATGCACTCGGTCGAAGGCTTATCAATTAAGTGGCAGATCCTCTTCGTGTTATCCCTGCACTGTCTCCCCAGGATGAAACCCGACTGATCCGGGTCTATTAAGCTGGGCATAAGAGGGTTGAGCCTATGGGCTAAGATGCTTGAGAACAGTTTAGAGTCCAAATTTAGCAGGGGGATGGGGCGGTAGGAACTGCAAAGCACTGGGTCTGTCCCTGATTTGGGAATGACAGAAATCGTGGCCTACAGCATAGCGGGAGTAAGAGTGCCTGTGTCCAAGAATGAGTTGAACAGTCGGGTGAGCACTGGTGCCTGTTCCGTACAAAATGTTTTATAAAACAGGGCACTAAACCGATCCGGGCCAGGTGCTTTCAGAGGTTTCAACCAAGATATGGCGGATATCACCTCTTCGATTCGAATGGGGGCCTCCAGTCCTTCCGCTTCCTGCCCTGGGAGGGGGGTTACTGCTGCACCTCATACGTACTCGAGAGAATCCAGAAGGCCTGAGGTCTTGGCGGAATATAGCCCCGCATAAAATGCCCAGAAGGCTGTGGCTATAGCAAGATCATCTGTCTCCTCTGACCCCTGGGCTTCTCGGATCACTTTCACTGCCTGGGCCTGAAGTTGGCAATGAAGACAGTGTGTCAGCATGTGGCCGCCCCTATTAGAACAAACATAATACTTATGCTTCAGTCGTAGTACCACATATTCGGCTCTATCCAGATCCAAGCGCTTCAGCTGTCGCCGCCCCTTCTCCAACTGGCACCAGACACAAGGGGCACCCGTGCACTTGTGAATGGCTTCGTGTTCCCCCGACCGGCCTTCAAGTTCTTGACACTTCTCATGCCTGATTTTATTATCGTAGGCCACCCTAGAGATAAGAGCCCCCCGCACATCTAGCTTAAGCACCTCCCAAACGGAAGCCTGGGGAGTGGAGCCATTGTCATTGAGCTTCAGGTAATCTGTCAGGGTACTACGGAGGCTCTCCACTACTGACAGGGACCTCAAAAGAGAGTCACGTAGCCGCCAATGAGGGGAGGGCGATTGTGTGCGCGGAAGGCTTAGTGTGAGGGTGATATGAGGGTGGTCCGACAGAGATCGGGCTTCTATAGAGGAGGCCTGAATGCAGTTCCATGCAGCACGAGTGACAAGGAAATGATCCAATCGGACATATGTCTTATGAGCCGCGGAGTAGAACGTATAGTCCCTTTTCTTCAGGGTGCAAACACCGCAAAGCATCTCTAAGCCCGCAATCATCCAGCCAAGCCCTCCCCACCCCCGAAAGAGCGCCTGCGCCACCTGTGCGTGAGCAAGAGCGATCTACCTGTGCATCCATAACCAAATTCAGGTCCTCTCCTATCACCACCAGAGAGTCAGGTGTGAGCAGTACTTGGGCCAAAGCATTAAGCAGGAATTCCTCTTGGTGAACATTGGGAGAATAGAGGGAGCTTATTGTGATAGTGGTGGACCTTATACAGAGTCGTTCTGCGAGTAATTGCTCCAGAATTTCTCCGACGGTACCCACAACCGAGCCTCTAAAATGCGTGGAAAGCAAGATGGCCACCCCTCCTGTTTTCCATTTCCTCGAGGACCACAATTGTACCGGGAACGCCCTGTGTTGCACGCGATGTGTGTCACTGCGGAGGAGGTGCGTTTCTTAGAGTAGGCACACATCTACCCGCGTGTTCTCAAGTAAAGATAGCACAGCATTGCTTTGAGTGGGATTATTAAAGCCCTTGACATTATAACTAACAATCTGAACTGTCATCAGTAGGGAAAGGACCGTTAGACGCTATCGTGAAGGTCCCAGAGACCCAGTAAGGAGTGGAGTACTGCAAGGACAAAGGGTATATTTGTAGGCAAGTAAAACGTATCTCAGCGTACATGACTAAAAAACTCACCATAAGAAGGACCCACCCACACCCAGAACAACAAAAAGAGCAAACTGCAGACCACCAAAACAGCACATGGTCCAACGTGAAGGTTGGGCAGTATTCAGAGGAGACTGCCAAGGATGTAAGGGTCATCTGCACCAGGTGAACAAAACCTCCCGTCCGCCCCCACCAGGCCCACAAAAGTGGTAGAAACCCCCAGACACATCACCCTCAGTCATTAGCATCCAACAAATCCCCCCCGGTGCCCGTCAGGGATCGAAGAACAGCAGAACGTTCCTTGAAGATGGTGTCTGGATCAGGGCAAAGTCGGTCAGCGGTCCAGGCGTTCCGAGGACCGCGGTTTCGAGATATCTGTGAACCCTGAACTGCAGCATCTGGAGGAGAGGGCAACTCATCGGGAGACAACTTCAACACTCTGCAAGCTTCAGAAATGGAAGAGACCTGTATGAGCTTCCCGTCTAGATGGAAAATGAGGCGAAAAGGATGGCCCCAGGCATAAGAAATGTTCTGTGAGCGGAGATGATTTGTTATTGGGTGAAAATCTTTCTTCTTCTGGAGTGTGCTAGCAGCTAAGTCCTGGAAGCGATGCGGAGTATGATCCCTGAAATGGAGAGGTTGTATGGAATGTGCAGCTCTGAGAATCTCCTCCTTCACTATATAGTTATGGACGCATATCAGGATGTTCGCAGGGGAACGATTCGACTGGTGTGGGGACCAACCCGATGGCATCGATCTATCTTAATGGTGGAATCCGATGAAGAGCCCAAAATCTAGCAGAAGAGATCCTGCACATAACCCACGAGATCCCCGGCCTCCGCCCCCATAGGGACTGCTAGGATGCGAACATTGTTCCTCTGAGATCTGTTCTCCAAATCCTCTGTGTGCATTTAGAGGTCTAGATGTTGTTCCCGCAGTCTCAGGACTTCTTGTTGAAGCATTGTGATCTCCTCATCCCTCGCCGCCGTGGAGTCTTCCAAGGCGGCAAAGTGCTCTCCCAACCGCACCCACATTGCGCCTGACCACCTGGAGAGCCGCCTCCAAATCTGTCTTGACGGCCAGGATGTCCTCCCTCTGAGAGGCAAAGAGAGACTCCAGAAACTCCCGGGTGACAGCGCTGTCCGGACTGCCCTCCGCCGATGCTGAGCTAGAGCCCGATACGTCTCCCGCAGCTTTCATTAGTCCTTTCTACATTTAGCGGCAGCCACATGCTGGAACCCCAACCAGTGGGCAATATAGGCAACAGCGCCTGAGGCCAGTAGTCGCAGCAAGAAGACCCAGCCACCCCTCTGTCACCACAGCCACCATTGACTGCTCAGACCTCCTGCGATGATATCAGCCAGCCAGCTCCTCTCCAACCCCTAGTGAAACGCTTGTGAAAGAGGATTATCAACTGGGCGGCCCAGGCTGAAATTCTATTGTGCTGCGATGCTGTCGAATAATGTCCCTCTACTGTACCACTCCGGCCCTCCACAGGCCAGTCCCCAAGAAATCAGCAGGGGGTCGGTCAAACACTCGGGGGGCCAGCAGGTGACCCTCACCGCAAAAACCATGGAGACCCCCTGTGATGTGCACTGTAGGCTTGTAACTGCCAAGGGAGGAGGCCTCCTCAGTGCGCAGGAGCGCCTTGTCATGCAGCAGACCACAGGTAGGCCTCACGTAGGCTGCAAACCAACTGCCAGCAGGGGGACAAAGAGGCGGGGCTCCCCGCGGGCACAGGAATACAGAGTGGGGCCTCAACGGGACACTTGCTGGCTTCACGAAGTCCTGGATGACGCCAACCACCGCCGCAGGCCAGGGGCGGCAATCTCAGCCGGCTGGCGGTATAACGTAGAACAGCGCCGCCTCTTCTGGAGTCAGGATCGGGTGCCTCCGCAGCACTGCACTAAGCCCTGGTGCCCCGCTAGGTCCGGGGCGAGGGCGCGAAATAAGCTCAAAGGTCCCCCAGCAGTACAAGGGGCAGGGTGAATCTTATGCAGTCCGCCGTCAGGGCCGTACTGCCGTTTTCCAGCTCTCATGCACCCTAGCAGGCGCAGCAGTATGGCTGACTCTTCGCCGGAGCCGTGGGCTGCTCAGGGAACTCTCGGGAAGGCTCATCGAGGGTGGGGAACGAGACCCTGTGCTCTCCGCCTCGTCCACTGGGCAGGTCCCTGGACCTCCACTGGTAAGTCCGTGTCCAGGTGTTCAATATTCAATGCTGTGGGACCGGCGGGGGCGGAGCACAGAGAGAACATGTCCACTCACTCAGCCATCTTCGCAACACCTCCCCTTTTAGGTTTTTTAATCTCTGCCCTTGTTTCCCGCTGCTCTGCCAAGTACCACGCATCAGATGTTGGACTAGCACATTTCAGTATGGTTCTCTGCATCGGCGCACTGAAATTGAAAGACATGCATTTGTAGCTCCCCAGGATAAAGCCAGAGTGCTATTAGTCCGTGCTGTTCGTACCGGCTTTGGGCGGCTGGCTCAGCTCGTGACTAGGCTTGCTTAGGCAGGCGAGAGCAGAGGCTACAATGTAACAAAGTTTATATACTTCCCCTCGACTCCGGTAATCCATTCAGGTTAACTGTGTGACTCACTGTGAGGCCCGTCACTTGATTGCACTTCACAGTCCGTGTTAAAATTATGGCCAACAGCTTCTATCAAGAGACATGCTCTCTTTATACATTGGCGGACCAGCTTGGTGCGAAGGGGCTATGCGGCAGTCACTGACTAATGTGACAGGCTTGTGACACATGGCCGGTCCCGTCCAAGTCTAGACAGCCACGGGATTGGTGGTCTCTTACAGGCAGGACTTAGCTGCAGCCAGGCAGCCACACCTCAGAATGCATGCCGTGGCGCAGCAGGCAAGGAGTCATCAACTCAACTCCTAGAGGAGCACGGCTGTAGCCAACTCTGAAGACAGCAGCACCCAGGAGGGAGAGGGTGAGCCTACACCAGCAGCAGGTAATGAACCTGTGCTCCCCCCCTTGACACTTAAACTTGCTCCACGTGGGCCAGTTCTATCTTCTTTGGTCGGTTTGGTCTTGAATTCTCACAGAGCAGGCGAGGAGCGCAAGTATTCACGCACTCAGCAGGTAATGGGAGCCACAGGGATGAAAGGGTCTGCACTTAGCACCTAACCCCGCAAATGGCTTGATGCCCCACCGGCGCTTCATAGCAGATAAACGGCAGTGATCTGCAGCGCCAGAGAACGTAAGGGACCCTATGTGATGTCATATCGTTATGCCTGACCTCGGTCTAGGGACAGGGCAGGCAGGTAGGAAGGGGCAGGGGAACCGGAAAGAGGAACAGGAACACAGGGAAACGAGTTCAGTATGAAGATGGTAGCAGGGCAATAAAGAAGCACTACCATAACGCTCCGACTCCAGTGTTTCATTTGCAAGGGGTATGCAACACTGGCGATGAGGAAGGGATACCTGCATACCCACTGAAACTAAAATGCAGCCCCAGCCGTCCGTGTACGGCCTTAACCGGTGAGTCTGCAGCCCATCACCCGACAGCGCGAAAGAGCGCGAAAAGCGAAGATCGGCGCGTCGGGAGCTGCCAAGAGCGTGCGAGCCAACGAGAAAGGTGCCATAAACACGAGGACTGCAGTGGAGACAAGCAGCTTCAGCCCCCCACCAGGTGTGATCACGGATGGCTTCAGGCGCCAGAAACGGCGCGAAGAGGACGCAGGCGCTGAAAATGACCCCAACCCAGCGAGTGAGCGCAAGAGTGCAGAGAACACTGGGGTGAGTCCCGCATTGAAAACAAGAAAAATGTCAAGACATTTGCAGTCAAGCAGAGCTGGAATAGAGCAAAGGCGGGAAGCAAGGCCCAACAGTGCAGCATCCCGAGACGCGGCCATTTTGCGGTCAGGCGCTGGCCATAGACGCCCCACGATTTTGACACGGCGGCCATTTTGAGGTCAGGCACCATCATATTCTCAGTTCATGAGCCACAAAAAGGAGCGGGAAAGCTCATAACCACTGAAAATCAAGCCACAAGAGCTCATGAGGTGACAAGGATAAACCAAAATGTCCATTCCCAGCTCCACAAGTACCTCAGGAGGAGCAGCGGCTCCAACCAACCCACCAGGCCCAGCTGCCCTAGGCAACCCAGTGCTGGCACCCCAGGCGCAAGTAGGAGTTCCTTATCTACGGCCACCGGAACCCCTGGAATTGATGCCCGGTAATAGCATGGGACCCAAATGGAAGAGTTGGATTGAAGACTTTGAGGATTACATGACTGGGTCACAAGTACAGGACCCCAAACAAAAACTCATAGCCTTACGAAACTTAGTGGGTAAAGACGTCGCACAGATCATTAAAGAGTTGCCGAATGCAGCCACTGCCCCTTATGACGACGTGAAAGAAACCCTTAACAGAAGATTTCTACATAAGCGTAACCTGGATTACGAACGCTACATGTTCAATCTAGCCACCCAAGAGAAAGAAGAGCGCATGTGCGATTTCATCGTGCGCATCAGAAGACTAGCGCGTCACTGCGAGTTTGATGATTTCAACACTGAGGACGCACTGCGACTCCGCATAATTGAAGGCTGCCAATCTGAGTCGCTACGCCGGCGGCTCCTAAAGAAACACTACACCCTTGAGGAAATCGAGGAACTAACGAGGATTAATGACC
Organism: Lissotriton vulgaris; assembly: GCF_964263255.1. Classification (NCBI taxonomy): domain Eukaryota; kingdom Metazoa; phylum Chordata; class Amphibia; order Caudata; family Salamandridae; genus Lissotriton; species Lissotriton vulgaris. Next base: position 2,089,337,043 of record NC_141687.1, read on the forward strand.
AGGCAGAAGATCACGCGAAGAGAATGGAGACCCACAGGACTGAGAGAAAGGAACAAGCCTTCCGAATGCAAGCGCATAAGGACACGAGACACAAAACAGACTCCCACAGATCAAGCAAACCAACTCACTTTACGACCTCCAGGAGGACATCATCCCGACACGAGTCACAACACACCAAGTCTAGCAAACCGGCGCCAGCATGCTACAGGTGTGGACAGGATTACCCTCATTCAGGACAATGCCCAGCCATTGGCCAGCGATACCATCGCTGTGGGAGAGAAAATCACTTTGAGACAGTTTGTCAGGCCCAACGGTCAAGGGGAAGGCCTTCAAAATCCCGACATGCCAAGCGACATCACGTTTGCGCAGTAAGGGGAGGGAAGGACGCTCCTCCAGTTCGTCGAGGTCGAGTGCTTGGTCAGCAAGCTCATACCGATCACAAGGCCGATCAGCAAGCCCATATCAATCTCAAAGTCGGTCTACAAACTCATATCGGTCACAGAGATCAACATCTAGCGAATCATTATCACACACACCTGTATCACAAGACAGTGACGAACACATCTGTATGGTGTCGGACCCTGACCGCCTGAAGAGATACCCGAAACTGGACATCAATATTAGAGATCACCCGGACAAATTCGTCCTTGACTCAGGGGCATCACTAAATTATATCTGCGCGCTTGAGTACCAAAACATGAAACCACGACCCAAGCTAGAGCCAGCAGCCGTCCGCATACTCACGTGGATGTCAAGGAAACCACTGCCATGCTTAGGTCGTTTTCACATGACGCTGTCATACAAAGACCGGAAGATCCCAGCCTACATCCACGTTGTGGAAGGCCCAGATGTAGCCGACTGTTTGCTCAGCCTGCCGACAGCTGAAAGACTAAGACTAGTAGAACTCCTCTAAATGACCGAAGACGCTCCCGACATTGTTGCGAAATTCCCAAACCTCTTTAAAGGACTCGGGAAACTCAACCACTTCAAAGTGAAACTGCATATCGACGAACGTGTGACACCCATCGCTCAACATCATAGAAAGGTACCCTTCCACCTACAGCAAGCTGTAGATGACGAACTCCAAGACCTTCTAAAAACAGACATCATCGAGCGCACGTCAGGACCTACCCCATGGGTGTCACCGATCGTAGTGGTCCCCAAGAAAGGACAAGACAACAAAGTACGACTATGTGTGGACATGCGTGCGCCCAACACTGCCATCGAGCGGGAGCGCCATCCGGGGCCACACATAAGTGATATGATCACGCGCCTCAATGGAGCTACAGTATTCTCCAAGCTTGACCTTAACAAAGGCTATCACCAGCTGGAGCTCCATGACAAGTCGAGGTACATCACGACGTTCACAACACATCAGGGACTTTTTCGCTACAAGCGATTGAATTTCGGCATCTCTTCAGCCGCCGAAATTTTCCAAGAGGCCATCCGGCGAGTCATCCAAGGGATTCCTAACGCTTTCAATTACAGTGACGACCTGCTAGTCTTTGGGAAAGACCAAACCGAACATGATACTGCTCTGGACAGAGTATGCCATGCATTGCTTAACGCAAACCTGACTCTAAACGCCAACAAATGCGAATTTCACAAGAACACTCTGAAATTCTACGGTCACATCTTTTCCAGAGACGGAATGAAACCAGACCCGGAGAAAGTGTCTGCACTGGCTGACACCCCGACACTCCGAGATGTTAGCGACCTCCGTTCCTTCCTTGGAATGGCAAGCTACTGCGCACGCTACATCCGAGACTACGCTACCATCAGCTACCCGTTACGAGAGCTCACACGCCAGGGTCAACCATTCATGTGGTCTACTGCGTGTGAACAGGCATTCATCGAGATCAAACAGGCTGAAAGTTCAGCTATTAATCTTGCCTATTTTGACACCAAGAATAGAACCGAAATCACAGTTGATGCCAGCCCGGTAGGTCTAGGTGCCATTCTGGCACAATATCGAGAGGACTCAGACCAGCGCCACATCATTGCGTATGCCAGCCGCAGTCTCACAGACGCTGAAAAAGCCTACTCCCAACCGGAGAAAGAAAGCCTGGCAGTGGTGTGGGCGTGCGTACAGTTCCATCTGTTTGTATACAGGAAGCATTTCACCATCATCACAGACCACCAAGCACTCGTCACCATCTTTGGCAATCCCAACGCCAAGATGCCACCACACATCGAACGATGGGGACTACATCTCCAGGACTACATCTATACCATTGTCCACAAGCCAGGGAAAGCAGAAAATCTAGCTGACTATATGTCCCGACACCCCCAACCAATCACCGGTGTCGCGCACTCCCTGGCAGAAGAATATATTCATTTTGTCGTTGGCACCGCCTGCCCACCTAAAGTCCCACTGGAAGCCATCCGGGAAGCATCAGCACAAGATCCAATCCTGCAAGATGTCATGGACCATATACGCAATAATTCCTGGCGCCATGTAAAGGACACATCTCAAGACTCCAGTCAGCACATCCGTGACCTGATAGCATTCAAACATGTACAAGAAGAACAGTCCATCAGTGACGATGGTCTACTCTTGAGAGGGGGGAGGATTGTAATCCCACAAAGGCTACGTCAAGGGGTGATCAATCTCGCCTATGAAGGTCACAGAGGCACAAGTGCCACAAAGAAGGCACTGCGGGAACGTGTCTGGTTCCCCACACTGGACCAGATGGTGGAAACAACCCTCAAAGACTGCATACCACGTCAACCAGTGAGTCGTGAAGAACCATCCGCTCCCCTCCAAATGTCAGAACTGCCAGAAGGAGTATGGCAACAAGTCGCCATCGACTTCTTTGGTCCGTTAAGATCAGGACAATCTATCATCGTCGTCATGGACGAATACTCTCGATTTCCATTTGCACATCTAGTGTCGTCCACCAGAGCAACCATAGTGATTCCAGTACTTGATGAAATCTTTGCATCATGGGACATCCCGCTGTGAGTCAAATCCGACAACGGGCCCCCGTTCAACGGCCATGAATTTGCAGAGTTCGCAGAACACCTCAACTTCAAGCACCAGAAAATCACACCATTATGGGGACTCTGAAAAAGGCGATTCAGCAAGCGGAGTTAACTCACCAAGACATCCAGCAAACTCTGAATGAAGTACTGCGGGCATACCGCACCACGCCGCATAGCACCACCAATCAGTGTCCGGCCACTGTGATGCTAGAAAGGACCCCCGCACTCGACTGCCCATAATGGACAGCACACTTCAGCCACTGGCCGTCAACATTTACCATGACACACTAGTCAAGATAGACCATGAAAAGAAACTGAAAATGAAAGCGTACGCAGATCGGCGCAGACGAGCCAGAGACACTGACATCCAAGAAGGAGCCTGGGTGATGGTCCGGAGCGACCGGAGAACAAAAGCAGACAGCCGTTATCTCGCTCACCCCCTCCAGGTCTGCAGACGAAAAGGAACTATGATCACAGCAGAAGCTGACCACAAACGAATCACCAGAAACATATCACACTTAAAGAAGTGCAATACCAACAGTCATCATGAGGCCCAGTCACGTGAAACCTCCACCGACTCAATGAGCCAAAGTGAGAACAGCGACCGAGGTCACTACAGCCCAGTCAGATCTGATAATGCCACGGATCATCCCACCAGGACACCAGAGCAACTGAGCCAGATATGTCTCTGAGCACTCAGTTACATTAACATTTCACCATCACAAGATCAGTATATTTGTCTTCACGTGTTCAAGTAGCCCACAATTTTCAAACAAGTCCAAGTAAAATCCAACTGGGTAATGTCTCTTTTTGCTCTCAAATTTTTATTTTCAAAGTTCCATGTAATTTCAAAATTTCTGTTCCTTCAGTACATCATTCCACTCATGTTGTTACTGTTGTCAATATTCTGCCGACACGTGTTTCGTCGTGTGTTAATCTCACACTTTGACTTCCTCAGGGCTGAGATAGTTTCAATCCTTCTCCAAGTCCAATCTCCTATCTGGTGTAAGCTTAACAATGTCAAGTATTCTCCTAAATTGCGTTTCACACCGATTTGTGCTCTTCTCAAAATTATCAGAGCATCCAAATCCCAAATTTAATTCTGGCTGGGGGCCAATCTCTCCCCAGTAACATATATTCCAGCGTCAATTCTTCTGTTCTGTTTTAATCGAGAGTAAAGTAGTCCGTCTTTCTTCCCGTTCTTATATGTTAACCTATTTCACAGCGGCAAGTGTCGTCGCTGGTTCTCGGCGTTCCTAGCAACTGAGCCGCCCGAGACGACAAGTTAGAAGGCCAGCACGACTCATCGAAGAAATATGAGAGACAGTAAGACTTTGTACAAAAGGGGGAAGTGTCATTTTGTTATGCCTGACCTCTGTCTAGGGACAGGGCAGGCAGGTAGGAAGGGGCGGGGGAACCGGAAAGAGGAACAGGAACACAGTATGAAGATGGTAGCAGGGCAATAAAGAAGCACTACCATAACGCTCCGACTCCCGTGTTTCATTTGCAAGGGGTATGCGACATGTGAGACACCTGCCTGCAACTGGAATCTTTACCCCACGCCCTCCAAAAACACCAGAGAACCCCGTACACTCACCCCCCATTCATCCAGCATTCCTGCTTCCATACTTTCCTTCCACAAAGGACTGTCTGGGTACACCCTGTGCATACTAGGCTGCCGCAGGTGAGTGCGGCCTAAACATAAACAAGCTGGAAGGTGAGCCCTAGGAAGCAGTCACCAGGATAGATGCCGCCTCCCTAGGGCCTCAGTCTGTTGGTGCATGCCTAGCGAAGTGACCCTAGCATCGACAACTTGATACTATTGTAATCAGGAGCAGTGGTAATGATGCTTTCAGCATGGCCAGCAGCTTTGTCACTTACAAGCCTGTTGTTTTTAGTAGGTCTGTGACAGCTGTAGCCTGCTGGTGTGATCTGGTGCTGCGGGGTGGGACAGGTAGTGGTGTGCCAACCGGGGCTGACACCACTCAGCTAAATTCCTCAGTTATCATTTTTATTCGGATTGATTACTGTCTTTGAAATCAACAGCTTTCTGGCTGGCTGTAAAGGCTGCGCCTCACTGTCCTGAGCCTTGCCATTGCCCTGGTCTTTCTGGGGCAGTTTGCGAGTTCTAGGTTAGTGCTCTTCCATAACTGGTGACTTGCAGTCATTTTAGGATCTTCTTAGAGTTTCTCTTTCGTGAAATGGGTGTCATTTTTGATATTTATATGCTTCCATCATCTTTATTACTTGACTTTGCTTTGCAGAAAGTGTAACTCGTTGTTGAAATATCACTCATAATTACACTGAAATGATATGAATGTCACACATAGCAAAATAAAACCTTGCAAGCTATATTCCATTCTCTGTCCTTCTCTCTCCCCATGTTTTAATTTACGTCATTCCATCGCTTTGAAAATAAAATGTCCATTCTTTCACTCCGACTTCGTGTATATGTTTCATTTTCATTTATTTCACGTTTCCTTCTCTGTACTACTTGCGATTTGCCTAAATAATAATAAAAAATGCCGTTCTTTCACTTCCAGTCCGCGTGCATTAATTTAATTGTGGAAGGGTTGAGATTTTGATCAATACCTTATCACTATCGATCTAAACCCCGGTCTGGCCGACTGAATCTTTATTGCCTGTCATTGAGGAAAGAAAGTGCATCTCTTACCAAGTTAGTTCCCCCAGTAAAGGACTCTGCTTCAAAGGATCACAAACAACTTCTAGCTTTCAAAGATTTATTATAAGTTGCAAGTACAAGCATCTCAAGATGAGATTCACCAGATACACGGGCCCAACTACGTACACGTGTTCTCTGAAAGCCCTCAGACGAACAACGGAAACTATCAATACCAGTTCTAAAAACAATAGTGCCGTTAGCATAGACACATATTGAAATCTATCACTCATTTACAGGCGGAAGGAAAATACAGGTTAGGCTTTCCCTACCCTGCTCTAGATGGTATCCCTACTTAACCAGGTCTCAATCTATCAAAGGTGTCAGCAGTGAATGACTCCCAAGGGAAGCCACTCACCCTCGAACTCTTGGTGAAAACCTATAGTTCTCCAATCATGGCCCCTCTCTGCCTACCCATCCGCTCTCTAAAGGATCCTCAGGCGTCTGCTCTAACTCTCCCCAGGGGTGCTGTCCCTAATACAAAAATACAACAACATTTAGGACGCCCCTCGTGAGACGCCCCTCACGTGGTGTAGCTTCTGGCTGTTTCCATGATGAGGCCTTGTGGTTAGAGTCGACCTTGCTTCTCAGACTCGTCTCCGGCCCGCTGATACCCCTTAAACATTCCGGAACCCTCCTCCATGTCTGGTCCATTTCTTGAACAAGCTTCTATTCATTATATTAATAATTGAATACCCCCTTTTCTCTTCCAGACAGACATCTGCAGCCTAATCCCAATTCTCATGGTTTTCCAACCGCATTGCAACATTCTTCGACCCAGACTAATACGTATAAATCAACATTTAAAGCTTTCCAGCTCTACTATATTTTATAGCATTCAACTTCTTCTTTAATTATTAGCATGTTAGTACTCATATTCTACTGATTTCGGTAAACACATCTATAAATCAAAAAGCCTACTCATTAATACTAAACATTAGTGCAATCCATATTGTGAATTTTAATCACCTTTCCCCTCCCGTCTTGCTCTGGCCCTGAGGCCTACCACATTTCAACTTTCCATATGCCATCTTACATTTTAGCAGCTACACAACATGGATTCAGGAATTATCACGCTTAGTAAAATTGTATTACTTCACACATTTCTGTATTAGTTCCACTTCTATTTAAACTTCTATATTAACTACACATTTCAGAATATAACTATGGATACTATCAGCACTCATGGCATTTCTCTTCATGATTTGTGCTTACTACGTGTAAGTGTGATGTATTTCTACATTTTGGTCAGTTTGCGCTCTCTCAGTTCCCCCCTTTGATGACCTCTCGGGGTCATCATTAATATTCAAACTGCAGTGATTGCTAGCATAACTCGTTTCTGGGTTTCCAAAGCCCTCAGACTCCGGTACTGACTATCTTGTATGGCAGCCAATCTCTGCAGCTGCTTTCTCTGAGCCCTCTCTGACCTTCTTGATCTGTACCATTTGAATACCCTCACCAATCCCCACAACACGATCCCACAGATCAATATTATGATGATAGGTTTTAGTATTTTCCACACAAAACTTTTGCCTAAGGTGGTGAACCAACCTCCAGCATCACTTATCCCTTGGCCCACCTTTTCCCAGACATTTTCTCTGCTCAGGTCTTCGATCTCCTTGTGAATATCAGTTATGTTCCTAATAACCTTTTCAAGGGGCTTCGAATTGTCTGGAATGTAAGTACAACATTCTTGGACCTTCAAAGCCTTACAGACTCCGCCCTCTTTTGCTAATAGGACATCTAAGGCAAGACGGTTCTGAAGAACCATAGCCCTTATCGATTGCATCTCTCCTTCTACCAGCATTAAGGACTGAGCAGTACTGGCAGACAACCTGTCTACGACTGTTGCTAGTCGTCTAATTTTAACATCATTAAGAATTAATCCTAGAAAAGGGAACACAGCTCCAAAGACATCCCCAACCATTTCTACACCTCCTACATCTCTCCTTCCCCTCGATGATGTCTTGCCCTCGATGATCTCTAAGTCTTGGGCATGGTATATTTTAGGGAAGATAATTGCCAAGTAACATGAGCCATACCAATTATCAGGTAGCTTCACGTAAGCATTTCTTCCACATACGAAATATACGTTTGGAATCACTTGCATTCCCTTCAGGAAGTCCTTGGTGTAGTACTCTAAATTGAAAGCATGTTCACAGCTAACTTCTCCCACATATACATTTTCATAATACGTTTTGGCTCTATGAAGACATAACTTTCCTCTCTGCGTTCTATCTAACGCTATTGGACCACTACTACCCTTTCTTTTGTGTACCTTTTCTTCATCGGTCCAATCTGTTTTCCCTTGTCCTGATTTTTTCAAAATCTTTTGTCTCCTATTCCGATCATCCACCTGCCCTATGAACTTTTTCTCGACCTCTGACACCTTACATGTCAGGTTATTTCTGCGGGCATGTGAAGTGTCTAATGTAATCCAAGGAATGAAGAACTTGGCCAATCTGTCTTCACTCTTCCAGTAGTCCCATTTGTTCATCTGCTTATAATTTGGGACTTCTGGTAGCACTGAGTCATAATTGGAGAAATAGTATTCAAAACTATCTCTCCCATAAAATATACTAAGCAATAAGCTACATGTAATGCCATATGTCAGCGGGAGGTGATGATATCGAATGCCTTCATCTACAGATGCCGGCAACTGCATGCAGACATAGCAGTCCTTGACCTCCATGGCATCCACATATTCATACAATAATTTTGCATAAGCATTTGACCTAAAGTCACCTTGGGACTCATCTACGTGTAACCTGCGGGCTTCTGCAGCTAATAACGCTTTCTCTTGTGTGTTTTCCCCTTTCCCACCCGCAACGGTGGGTGTAAGCGCCTCTACAGATTTCACATCAGTTACCTTTGCCTCTTCCTCACGTCCCTTTACATAGGAGACTGTTACTACTAAAGCTATTAATATTATCACTCCTACTATTAGTGTACCTATTATACATTTCGCTCTGCGGTTCTGGGTACCAGCCTCCATTTCGTCAGATAGTGTGGCTCTCTCGTAACTCAGCACAAAGTTCCTTTCTTTTTTTTTTTTTCGTTCTCTTTACTCCTTTTGTCTTGAGAACCACGCAACTGGAAGCTGACAACCTTTTCCGCCAAAGTTCCTTTTAGTTCAATATAGACAACCCTAGCCCTTCTCCATCAACTCAGGGAAAGTCCCTAAGATTCTCTGCTTCCTAGGCGCTAGGTAATCTTCTTTTCTTCACGCTTATTTACAAAGTCTTTTAAGCATCCACTATCAGGCGCTCGCCTGCAGCTTCGACAGCAAAATTCAATATTTCCAGACGAAGATTGTGCTCTTCTGCGGCTGATATCTTTGTACCAAAATCAGGGAATTGCAATTCTGTGAGAAACATGTCCTTTATCTTGCTGAGGCGGGGAGGACGGGGAAGCATGAATGTCAGTGACCCTTCTTGTTCGACTCCGGGTACTAACAATCGTATCTCCACTGTTACGATGGGCTCAGAACTGGACACCACCACCGCTCTGATCCTCCCTGTCACTGGTTTCGAAGCCATCTGTCGCCAGATATGTCCACTCAGGGGTGGAGTATCTTCTGTTAGGCACCCGCACTCTTCTTGACCTCCTCAACTCCGGTGCTTCAGCGCCCTGAGCACCGTCTTCTGGGTCTGAGTCTTCTGATATCGGAGGAAGGGTTCTCTCCAGAGTTGACCTTAGGCTAGAGCTCCTTCTCTGCGGCCAATCAGCTTCTCCGCGTACCCTTCTACTCCGTCTTCTTCTCGTTTGTTCACGCTCTCTGTCAGACCTATCAGCGTCTGACTCGTACTCCCAGCTACTTTCCCCTTCAGTAGCGTCGTCTGTCTCGCTGTTGTACTGACCGTCCTCAGCTTGGTCAGACTCGTTCCCTGCTTCCGCTGGCACCTCTACAGCTTGGCTAGCCCCCTCTATGGCTTCTCGGTCCGTTGCTGGACGTCTATCCGAGAGAGGAGCTGTTTCTTCCAGAGGTGCTGGAACTCTCCGCGTGTGCGACGCGTGGATCCAATTGGGCAGGCCTCCCACCTTCACGGCCGTGTTTGTGGTCAGGATGATCTGGAAGGGCCCACGCCAACGAACATCCAAGCAGCTGCTTCTCACGTGCTTTTTCACCAGGACCCAGTCCCCAGGAAGCAAGTCATGACAAGGGTCCTGGCACGATGGTACCTCGGCAGCCTGCACCTGAAGGGACACAGAATGAATGGCGTCAGACAGCCCCTTACAATAGTCCAGGATCATATCATCTGTGATGCTAATCAATGCAGCAGTTGGGACAGAAGGTAACCTCATTGCTCTTCCCATCAGTACCTCATGAGGAGACAAACCAGTTCTCCTATCCGGGGTACTACGGAGGCTCATAAGGACCAATGTGTCACGATTTGGTATGGCTGGAGAATTGGGACTACTATTCCCAGAATGCCTGGTGTTAGGTGTGTCCCTTTTCTGTTTTCTTCTTTTCTCTTATAGCCCTTCCTTTTCCTGTGTTCAGGTGCTTGTCACCTGTTTTCGAAGTGAGAGTCCTGGTCCGGAGGAAGAACATTCGTATTGTGAAGTTGAGAGAACAGAAACGCGGTTTCTCTCTTTGGAGTGGCAGCGCATGACGCGCTGGATCTATGCCACGAAGATTCCGCTGTTTTCCCTTGCTAGAGCGGTAGCGCTAGAGAGCGTTGGAACTGAAGACGCCAAGATTGACTTCGCGTGTTTGAGCGCGGTCGGGTAAAGGCATTGCGCTTTTCATAAAGCGTGAAAGGAACGCTTGAACTTTTGGATACACTTTCGCGGGGACTTGTGTAAGTCGGGCAGAAATTCCCTAGACTCGGTAGTTAGTAATAGCGCATGCCGCGCTGGATTAGTTAAGTTCATCTCGTGAAGATAACGAGTGTGGGCGGTTACATTGGAGACTGCATCAGCGGACCTAACAATACAAGAGACTCTCACTGGTCAAGATAAGTAAAGTACTTAGAGTATACACCCTCGGTTTCAAAGAGAGTGGTATACGCTGTCACGTTTGCTTTTTCTTTTCTTTACTTTATTTTTCTATTTTTGTGTCATTTCGAGTACGGCCATTTGCAGCAGTGATTATTGTAAGTGTAGGTCTCTTTCATACACTGCATTACATTGTCTGGTTACCTGTTGAGTGGTGTGTGGTGACGTGTGCTTTGTTTTACTGCAGGGTCTTTGATCAGGAAGAGAAAACGCTACCCTCTGATCTATCAAGACTTGCTGATTTGCACTGCTGCATCGTTATATTTTATTTATCCATTTTTCCCCTTCCCCGTGTGTGATGCCCGTAGTGGAGTTGTGATATATTACTCCCGCGGTGTATTGCACATAGGGGTGGTCGGAATTAAGCATCACCATCGCTCCCGCTGTATCCGGCTAATGAAAGGTTAGTTCACTCGTGTTTCAATTCATGACACAATGGCAGCGCATCAGGCCAACTCAAGGATGTTGATGAACACACCTTCGCAATTCTGGCCTTGATGGTGCCATTTATCTGCTCCACAATTCCTGAAGCTTCTGGTCGATAACTGCAATGTAGTTTTTGATCTATATTTAAAGCTGCACAAATCATTTTCACAAGCGAGCTGTTGAAATGCGTTCCCCTATCTGATTCCAAAGAGGCCGGCACCCCGAAGCGCGGGATAAGCTCCCTAAGCAATATCTTAGCTACTGTGAGGGTGTCGCACCTGCGTGTAGGTTATGCCTCAACCCATCTGGAGAAAACGCAAACAACCACCAAGATATAACGGAGGCGGCTGCACCTTGGCATTTCAATAAAATCTATCTGCATTCGGTTGAATGGACCTCCTGACCTCCCTATGTGGCTCAGTGCAACTGGAGTCTTTTTCCCTACATTCAACTGCTGGCACGTCACACAACGCTGGCACACTGCTTCGGCTGCTACTCTGAACTTGGGGTTGTACCAGGTCTGTCTAAACACTCTCAGCATAGCATCTCTTCCTAGGTGGACAGGACCATGTATTTGTCGGGCCATTGGGCTCACCATCTCATTGGGCAACACTGCTCTGCCATCTGCTGAAACCCAGAAATGGGCCTCCCCCACTACACATCCTGCCTTTTGCCATGTTTCTTTTTCACAATCAGGAGCATTTTCTTGCATCTCCTTCAGTTCGTCCCAAGTATCAACAGTTTCCAATATCATAGCTAATTCAGTCCTTACATTTATTCCACCCACTTCCACCTCGGTGAAAGAATACCCTGTTTCCGCGCAATACCGTGCGACTTCGTCGGCATATCTATTGCCTTGTGACACGAAGTCCATATTTCTGGTATGTGCGGTACACTTCACAACTGCGATACCTGCTGGACATTGCAATGCCTCCAACAACAGGCGCACAAACTCTCCATTGCGAATGGGAGAGCCTGAAGAGGTCATGAAACCTCTTTGAGACCACAACTGCCCGTAATCATGAACTACCCCGTAACCATATTGACTGTCAGTGTATATGGTGACTCGAATTTGATTGCTTGCCAGGCAGGCACGCGTCAGGGCAATAATCTCGGCTACCTGAGCGGAGTGTACTCCTTCCAGGCATCCAGCTTCCACTACTCCAGTAATTGTACAAACAGCGTAAGCTGCTCTTAACTGCCCAACTTCGTCTCTTACACATGAGCCATCGACAAAGAAGATTTCATCGGGGTCGGTCAGTGGCTCATCTACGATGTCGGGTCTTGGTTTGGTGCATAGTTCAGTCACATCGAGGCAGTCATGGTCTGTACATTCATCATCACCCTCAATATCGTTTGGAAGTGGCATCAAGGTGGCAGGGTTCAAAACAGAGCATCTCCTGAGGGTCACGTTCTCTGCAGCAAGAATAACTTGCTCATAGCGCGTGAGCCTGCTATTCGTCAGATGCTGGGTTTTGGTCCTGGTCATCAACAATTCAACAGAGTGGGGCACATGCACCTCTAACGGGTGCCCCATTACAATGTTCTCACACCTCTCAATGCTGACACCTGTTGCGGCAACGGATTTGAGACATCCGGGCAACGCTGCGGCTACTGGGTCTAAAGTAGCCGAGAAATACGCGACTGGTCTACGGGCATTCCCATGGATTTGGACTAACACAGACAGCGCGCATCCCTCTCTCTCACAGCAATAGAGCAAGAATGGTTTATCGTAATCTGGCATTCCCAGAGCCGGAGCACGACACAAGTCCTCTCTCAGCTGCAGGAACGCCATCAAACAGTCTTTGTCCCATGGTACCGGATCACTCACCTCCTTGTGCGTCAGTTTTTGTAAGGGCTTTGCTTTCAGTGAAAAGTTTGCGATCCACTGTCGGCAATATCCCACCATTCCTAGAAACATCCTGACTTCTCTCTGCGTTTTAGGCGCATTCATCTTCATGATGGCCTCTATCCTGTCTGGTGACACCTTCCGTTTCCCCTTCTCAATTCTGTGTCCCAAGTACTGTACCTCTGTCAGGCAGTACTGCAATTTTCCCGGGGACACCTTATGCCCATTTTCGGCTAGATGGTTTAACAAAGCAATAGAGTCTTCCCTGCAAGCTTCCTCTGTCTCTGACGCCACAAGGAGGTCGTCTATGTACTGGACCAGAACTGACCTCTGGGGCAGTACTAGACTCTCAAGATTTCTCTTCAGGAGCTGGTTGAAGATCGATGGGCTCTCTGTATACCCCTGAGGAATACGACACCATGTTAGGACGCGACCTTCCAGCTTAAATGCGAAAAGAAAATGGCTTTCTTCGTCCAAAGGGATCGAAAAGAAAGCCTGGCAAAGATCAATTACAGTGAACCATTCTGCTTGGAACGGTATCTGAAACAGTATCACTGATGGATTTGGTACCACTGGACAACACGAAACGACTATGTTATTAATCTTTCTGAGGTCCTGCACTATCCGGAATTTCCCATTTGGTTTCTGCAGACCCATAATCGGGGAGTTACATGGACTACCCACGATTTCCTTTAGTATTCCCTGCTTAATCATGGACTCAATCACGGGTTGTATGCCTGCAATCGTTTCTGGGGTCAATTTATACTGAGGGGTTCTTGGGAACTCAGCATGTGGTTTCACTACAATTTTCACTGGGTCTACTCCTTTCACCAACCCAATCTCTTCCCCAGTGAAATCCCATACTTCTGGAGCAACGGTCTCTCTCAGATCCCAGGGGAGCTCGTCTACTGTCAAAGTGGGATACAGTTCCACACATATTCTGGAGTTGGCGACTTTAAAGTCAGCATCATCATCATTTGTCAGTACCTCCACTCCTTGCGGTGTACAGTATATAGTGCAGTTCAATTTGCATAAAAGGTCTCTTCCTAACAGACATACAGGACTAGAATCGCAAACCACAAACTGGTGCTCATCTCTGTACTTCCCTATTTTCACCTGCACGGGTTCCGTCAGAGGACTGGTCATTCTCCTGTTAGCGACCCCCACCACTTGTATGGTCTCTCCAGACATGGGCAGGCCTGGCACTGCGGCTGACCTGATCGTGGATCTGGTGGCTCCTGTGTCCACGAGAAAGGTCGTGGGGAACCCTGCCACTTCGGCCTCAACGTAGGGTCCCCTCTGATCTACCTCCAGAGCTGCCCCGAGGGTGCAGTCATCCCTTTCTACCCTCTGTCCAGTTAGTGGGTCCACATAATAACATTCCTCTCCCCCGACAAACAGTGGCATCTGTCTATAGGTCTTACCCATAGTCCCTAATCTGGGTGGCTGTGGGAACTGAGCTCGGGGAGGTGGCCCCCCCCCTTTGAGCACCTTTCCCTGGTACTGCGTTACCCCTCTTGCAGGCGCACTCTGGGTCGCTTCCTCTTCTACCTCTTCGTCTCCTATCTCAACATTATAGGGACACTCGCGTTTCCAATGTCCCACCTCGTTACACTGGTGGCACCTAGTTGTTTTCTTTAAGGCAGTTATATCTATCCTGGGCCTAAAGGTGGAGTTCTCCCCATTGTCCTTGTTCTGACTGTACTGTTTCTTTCCTCCAGTACCTGTTCCCGGTTGCTGTTGCTGCTGTCCCCCCTTCCCTGCTGCCTGCATCTGTACCACCATCAGTTTCTCCTTTAGTTTCTTAGCCTTGGAGTCTATCTCATCACAGCAGTACCTGGCATACCTCAGTATTTCGTCTAGGGGTTTATTTTGCCAACAGATCAAGTGTTGCTGTATCATTAAACTAATATCCGGTCTCAGACCCAAGACGAATTTGGACACAAACTGCCCTATGTCCTTTGGATCCATTACATCCAGACCGCTATACTGTTTGAACGCCTTCAGCAATCTCTCATAGTATTCGTGAACTGTCTCTTTGGGTTCCTGTCTGGTTCGGTCAATTTTTACCCAATCTATGTCTTGCATTGGCACTTTATCTTTCAGCCAAGTCATTACTCTCTCGAACTTTGCCATCACACTCTCGGACGGCCCATTAGTCTTAGCATCTCTCTCGGGCTCTATGGTGGGCCACTCAGCGCTAACCTTGCATGCGGTCCACAAATCTCCTGGCACTACTATGTCAAACAGCGTGTTCAAATCTATCCATAAGACCTTTGAGATTTTTACGAATCTCTCAACTTGCTTATACCACTCCACTGGGTTTTCCCGCAATTTGGGGAAAGAGGTGGTAAAAGCAGCTAAATCCCCCCTACTCCAAGGGACGTGGACATAGGTCCCATTTGCGACTTCCCTCAAAGGGTATGTCTCTACTCCCTGCTGTCCTCCTGGTGTCATCATAAGTGTGCTTCTCCTGACGGTCCCTCTCTTGGACCACCTCTCTTCCCACTTATCTAGGGCCCTCCATGTCCTTATTCCAGTGATCAGTTCCCTTATGTGTGTTTTCAATCCGATGGTTCGCCTCTCATCTAGGTCTCGGTCTGTGTAATGTAGCCTGTGGTTGCCCTGTAAGGCTTTGGTTCTTGACAGGTCTACCATGTACTTGCCTGCTAGTTCCACTAATTTCTCATGGGTTGCTCTCGCCTTTCGAGTTACGTCCTTTGCCATGAACAGAATTTCACCCTGCTCATACATGTCTATTCTTTCTAAGGGCAGGGTACCATCTACCATGTCATCCAGATCTGACTTTAAGCTGGAGACATCGAGCCTTTTGGCTTTTATTTCTGCTCGTAATATCTCCTTCGAGGGAGGTTCACAGGTGTCTCTCCCATCCCAACTCCGGGCCCTTCGTTTGGGTTCGGGAGAGTTGGGGAGTGCTCTCTCTTGTTCCCATCTCTCCAGATCCCATGCTCGGCCATCCGATCTTGGAAGGTGATGGAACACAGGCCTGTTACCCCCTACCTTACTCTGTCCGTTCTCTCCTCTTTTCTCACAGTAGGACTCCCTGTTATTCTCCCTTCGGTCCCCATCCCCTCTTGGCCTTGTATCACTCAGTATCTGATACGATCCTTCTTGGTTTCCCATATTCCCTGGGCTGCGCTCATGTCCGTCATCACAGGGACTATGGTGCGGCCTTTCGCAACTCCCACTCTGTTCTCTATTGTCTGGCACGCAGTGGATACACTTAAAGCTGTCTCTGTACTCCCGAGCCCTTCTGTCTTCATCACTACGTATTGGGCGAGACACCCCTCCGTTTTCCAGGTCTGATCTACCTCCACTCCGGGCCCAATGGGTGCCTCTCCTACTGTCTTTCTCCCTCCCGTCCCACTCCGGACTGCTCTCTTCAGCCCCGCAGTGAGTCCGGGCTCTGCTGTCCTGCCTTTCCCTTTCAGCTTCCGCAGTTATGATGTTCTTGTGAGCCTCTACTGCCTCATCCCACTTCTTCATGTACTCATTTAACTCCTGAAAGGATTTCCGTCCTGGTCCCCTCATATCCTCTGGGTATTTAATGTCCCCCAGATCCCCTGCCGTGGGTACTGGGGTGCTCCAATCTCTTGGTATCGGCAACTGGCTTGAGGAGTTGATCGTATCATTCCTCCTTGCCATCTCTGCTCTTTCTCTGTCCCTCCGTACTCGTTCCTCCCCTCTAGCCCTGTCTGGATCATATACCGATACTATAGGACCTATGGTAACCGGTACTTGTAGTGCATCAGGTAACGCGTAGGATGTGGCACACTCCATTTCTGGCGCTCTTTGCACCACAAACCTCCCGACCACCTGTTGCACTTGGCTAGGCTGGGACAGTTCTTTCTTTGCAGCAGGATCCCATTCGGAACTGGGAAGCGGCCCATGCTCTCCTGCATTGCCCCCCCCTTTCTCGGCATCTCCCCCTGCTCTGTTATACGGAGGCGGCCTGTCTGTCAATAATCTGTTTATCAGGCTATCCTCTGTCTCGCTCTCGTCATCCTCTTCTAGGGGGTTTTTATTCCCGGGCATCTCTAACACTGGATACAATTTATTTACTTCCATGTTATGCACCCTCCATCGTTTAGCATCCTCATCCCACTTGGAATCCTGTACTGCTCTTACCGAACGTTTCACTCTTTCTTGCCGTCTATTCATGTTCTTCTCATGCGCTGCCCTAATCCATGCATTAAGGGCTTCGAACTGAGTTGGTCTAGGCAAGGGTCTCGTAGAGGTCATAATTGCTTTTAATCTGTGTAGCACCTCTAATCTATACGTCCCGTACTTCGGGAACGTGAGTTCCTCATTTCCATCTGTCATCTTACTCCACTCTGAGATCCATAGAATCGTGTGCAGCCCAACATTTGTCCCCATGTAATGAGCTGGCGTACCCTCCGGCGGGGCTTCTTCCCCTTCATACGATCCCCTGCGCTCTCTTTTAAACAGCGCTCTTAACCATTTAAAACATTTCATAATTATGCGCAAAATTTCCAGCTTGAATACTTTGTTTACTTCCTGATGACAATCCACCAATCCTAGCGCGGCTTAGCTAGCTGGCCTATCGCAGCGCGGTCTTTCCCCGGCCGGCCAATCCCAGCGCGGCACTGTCTGACGTCACTAGTCTCCGCTTCGCAGCAGCACCCCTCCTTTCTCAGCTCTCCTCGCGGTCATGCATGCGTCCCATTCATACTCCGAAAAATGACTACTTCCGACCAAGCGGTCACTTCCCTCGACTGTACGTCCACAGTCTATCTGTAATTATCAACACAACTGACGAGATATCTGTCGTCACTCTGATAGGTTCTTTACGCACACAGTAACTTCCGACCAGCGTCTGTTACTCGCGCACTCACTCCCCCTATCTGGTCCTTCGGGTGGTCACTGGTACCTCATGACCCCCTTCACCCTGGTTAACAATTACTTCTGGGTGTCCGATACACCCGAACCACTTAAGCTCTCCTTGAGCCTAAGATTTCCACCGGTTGCGCGCGCTCACAACCTGTTCCACAGTCTCTCTACAGTCATTCAACTCCGCCAAACATTACAACATAGATACAATACAAAACACCGCAATCTTAACACGCATGACCCTTTATACTCACTCTTAACCGATACTGCTGCTTTTCTGTCTCACGTCATCCGGTCCTTCTTCCGCGGGCGGTTCCTCCGATCATCGGTCTCTAGGGGGCTTGGGGTAATCTAACCTGGCCTAGATCACCTTCCTCAAGAAGGCAACCATTCTCTATAGCTACCAACTGGAAGGGTTGAGATTTTGATCAATACCTTATCACTATCGATCTAAACCCCGGTCTGGCCGACTGAATCTTTATTGCCTGTCATTGAGGAAAGAAAGTGCATCTCTTACCAAGTTAGTTCCCCCAGTAAAGGACTCTGCTTCAAAGGATCACAAACAACTTCTAGCTTTCAAAGATTTATTATAAGTTGCAAGTACAAGCATCTCAAGATGAGATTCACCAGATACACGGGCCGAACTACGTACACGTGTTCTCTGAAAGCCCTCAGACGAACAACGGAAACTATCAATACCAGTTCTAAAAACAATAGTGCCGTTAGCATAGACACATATTGAAATCTATCACTCATTTACAGGCGGAAGGAAAATACAGGTTAGGCTTTCCCTACCCTGCTCTAGATGGTATCCCTACTTAACCAGGTCTCAATCTATCAAAGGTGTCAGCAGTGAATGACTCCCAAGGGAAGCCACTCACCCTCGAACTCTTGGTGAAAACCTATAGTTCTCCAATCATGGCCCCTCTCTGCCTACCCATCCGCTCTCTAAAGGATCCTCAGGCGTCTGCTCTAACTCTCCCCAGGGGTGCTGTCCCTAATACAAAAATACAACAACATTTAGGACGCCCCTCGTGAGACGCCCCTCACGTGGTGTAGCTTCTGGCTGTTTCCATGATGAGGCCTTGTGGTTAGAGTCGACCTTGCTTCTCAGACTCGTCTCCGGCCCGCTGATACCCCTTAAACATTCCGGAACCCTCCTCCATGTCTGGTCCATTTCTTGAACAAGCTTCTATTCATTATATTAATAATTGAATACCCCCTTTTCTCTTCCAGACAGACATCTGCAGCCTAATCCCAATTCTCATGGTTTTCCAACCGCATTGCAACATTCTTCGACCCAGACTAATACGTATAAATCAACATTTAAAGCTTTCCAGCTCTACTATATTTTATAGCATTCAACTTCTTCTTTAATTATTAGCATGTTAGTACTCATATTCTACTGATTTCGGTAAACACATCTATAAATCAAAAAGCCTACTCATTAATACTAAACATTAGTGCAATCCATATTGTGAATTTTAATCACCTTTCCCCTCCCGTCTTGCTCTGGCCCTGAGGCCTACCACATTTCAACTTTCCATATGCCATCTTACATTTTAGCAGCTACACAACATGGATTCAGGAATTATCACGCTTAGTAAAATTGTATTACTTCACACATTTCTGTATTAGTTCCACTTCTATTTAAACTTCTATATTAACTACACATTTCAGAATATAACTATGGATACTATCAGCACTCATGGCATTTCTCTTCATGATTTGTGCTTACTACGTGTAGGTGTGATGTATTTCTACATTTTGGTCAGTTTGCGCTCTCTCAATTGTCATTGATTTCACCTTTCCTTCTTTGTACTAGTTGGGATTTGCCCAAAAATAAAAAAGAACATTCTTTCACTCCAACTCCGTGCGTGTATTTATCACCTCTCCTTGTACCAGTTGCGATTTGGTTGGAAAATAACAATTTCATTGTTTCACTCCGTCTCTGCATTTATTTTTCATTTATTTAAGCTCTCATTCTTTAAACCACTTTTATTTGCTTCCTTTCTCTTGTGCAGCTGAGGCTCAAGCATTAGAGAAACGAAACGCCAAGTAATGTATAGCGTGTGCTCGGTCTGGTGTCCCATGATATCGTGTATCCCTGCACTCAGCCCGAGCAGAGATCGACTGCTTATGTCTGATCCTGCCCGGGCTGAGTTCATTCTCCGAAGACGGCCGAAGTGGAGGGGATACACGATCCCAAGGGGATACCTGATATTACACAACACCGGCAATATGCCATCCTCGGAGGAAAATCCAAGTAGGTGGAAAGGCAGAGGTGTCACCTTGATGTGGTAAGTGCGGCACCAACCACCTCCCTCGATAAACACATTTTTATTATCTCGTAAAACCGCTCTTCTTAAGTGGCTAGGATCACAAGGGACACTCACTGCCCTGCAGAGCCTCAAAGTTACCTTAACTTTATGAATATTTTTATTGCGAATGAATCACTAACAGACTGCAGAGAAATTATGCCTTAATTTGTTTCTGAGTGCCATATTTATTTCTCCCACACAAAGAAAGTGTGACAACAGAAAATTGAAGACAATTTTGCTGAGAAGGTAATGTTTAACATGGCAAGGCAGCCGTTGCAAGTCAAGGAGGAGGCATTTTTGTCAAGAAGTGTACTTGGAAATTTCTGTGTTCAGATTCAGATTTTGCACTTTTTCGGAATAAAAAAATCTCCAGGGGACCAAAGCTGGAGGCTGTAGCCAATGAGGGCACCATAAGGCCTGATACCTTCTGAGAGGAGCAACTGAACAGGATTTGCTGCTGTAGAGGAAAATGCACTAGTAGCTACTGTTAAGTCAGGTCAACCAGCAATTCACCTTCAGTGGATGTGTGAGCTGGTAGGTCCTAGCTTCTTTCATTTTTGCACTCATGTGTAGCGAGTTGCAGTTTGTTCACTATCCTGGACATGAACTAAGGTGTCAAGTAAGGGGGCTGCTTGCCTGATATTAAAAGGATCCAGAGTGTGTATTATAATGTGACCGCGCGCATGTATGGTATATTTCCATATGGTGAACTACAGTTTCACAAGACGCCTCTCATGCTATATTGGCTCAGAAAGCCCTGACAAAGTTAACAGGGGTGAACAAAACATGTGGGCTGTGCTGTTTTGCTGTAATACTACTGTACAAATACAATATAGAAGATATAAAACATTCTATGTTTTGATTTGGAGGTTTTCACATTAAAATTTACTGTTGTTACACTACAATATGTATTTTTCTATATTGTTGCCTCAGGTCGCACTTTTTGAGCAGCGGGTGCTTATAGCGGGAACATAACGCTTCTTTGTTTATTACTTACTGTGGACAAAGGAGAAGTGCTGTTCATTGGGCTCACTGCTCACTTTGTATTATTGTGATGGTCCTGGTCTCCTGTCAGTTCTCTTACCACCTTTTACTGGAGAATGTTTTAAGTCCCACGTTCCAGGTTTTGGCTGTTTGGGCACCTTGAATACTGCTTCCAAGGATCAAGGAGAGGTTGGGACCCACTTGGTTAACTCTTATTTCAGGCAGGGTTTCGGCACAAGTTGAAGGTTGTTGGGGCTTAGTGTGTGTCCCTGTAGTTCAGAACAGGAGTCCAGACAATGTGTCCTTGTAGTCACTCTGGTAGTTCAGGGTTCAAGCAGCAAGGCAGGCCTCAAGCAACAGAGCAGTTCTCTAGGGTGCAAGGCAAGATTCACACATCAGGGCCGGCCTTCTGAAGCACAAAGCAGGCTTCAAGCAGCTGGGTAGTCCTCTGAAATTCATGGCAGTTCTTATATGTGTCCTCCGCAGGTCCGGGAGTAAACTTATGAGGGGTTCAGTGCGTCTAATATTTACACCTGGTAAAACCCTTTAAAGGGGGAAACATTTCTTGGCCACCCCGACATCTGGTTCTGGAAAGTTAATTTTCTGTTCTTCCCTTGCCCAGGTTCCAAGATGTCTAAGGTGACAATTGACTTTGTCAAGTTCCTTTGACAATGTTTCTGGAGGAAGCCCTTTGTAACATAAGTGGGAAGGGAACAACTCTGCCTCCAGTAATCCAGGCAGGATGGCCCTCTCCCAGCTACACCCAGGCCCTATTGTTCACTGTCTGGACCCAATGCTTATTCTTAATAACGAAGCCATTAACAGGGCGAGGCAGCTGGAAACTACTGGAAGACCTTAGAAACTTTTGGGCAAGAAAATCCAACCTTTCTAATAGTGGCATTTTCAGAATTGTAATCTAAAATCCAACTTAACCATTAAAGCAGATTTTGCATTGCTATGACTGCATATTATTTCTACCTGTTCCTAATAAAAAGTTAACACTTATTAAGGGTAATGAGATAAAAAATATGTTATCCTGTAGAAGAGTTAGGGCTTGCAATAGTGAAAAATGAATTGACGTGTTTTTCACAATCAGGATATGTACAACTTAAAAACATATGCCCTACTTTTTAAATGCAATGTTCCTGTCCTATGAGCTATGCAGGGCCTACATAATAGTGACATATATGTATTAAAAAGGAAAGTGACTTTTTTGCGTTCAGACCTGCTGTTTTTCCTAACTTCGTTTTTGCTGAATTTAGGACTGCAAGCACTTTACCAGTGCAGGTACACACTACTCAAAACGTGGGCCTAGATGTATCAAGATTCCATTTTGCGAATCTTAAATAGCGATTTTTTGCGAATCGCTATTTAGAATTTGCAAAATGGAATGTATGTAAAAAATTGCATTTTTTTTGTGATTCCTTATTTATCTTTATTTGCGAATTCGCATTTTGCGAATTCGCAAATAAGGAATAATTTCCCATGCATTCCTATGGGCCAGGAGGCCCATAGGAATGATTGTGCAGTAATTCTCAAATTGCGAATTCGCAATTTGCTAATCGCAATTTGAGAATTATTTCAAGGGTGCAGGGGTGTCTCATGGACACCCTGCTGCACCCCTGAAACTTACATGTGTGTGCATATGGCACACATACATGCCATATGGGCATGCATGTTTGTCACATGCCACCTTCAAAATAGTCATATTTTGTTTTTTAAAAGGATTTCGCAAATTAACACGAACCTCAAATTGGTGTTAATTTGCGATTCCTTAACCCGAATTCGCAATTTTAAAACATTTCATACATGCCATTTAAGGAATCGCAAAATTGCGATTCCTTAAATGCATAAGCAAAATAAGGAATCACAATTTTTTGCGATTCCTTATTTTGCTAATTTCTGATACATCCCAAAACATGCTAAATGTCCGTTTGCGATTCCTTAAGGCCGAAATTCTGCAAATTTCGGCCTTAAGGAATCGCAAAAGGCTTGATACATCTAGGCCATAGTAACAATGGTGGATGCACAATTGGCATATTTAACTTACTCAAATGTCCCTAGTCAAGTGCACTCCATGTGCAGGACCTGTAAATTAAATGCTACTGGTGGGCCTGCAGCACTGATTGCACCACCCACTTAACCCCTTCGAGGCTAATGACGAGCTGGGCTCGTCATGGCGCTTACCTGCCGTGCGCGGATGACAAGGCCAGCTCGTCATGAATAATGGTAATTTTCATCCTGCAGCACAGGACGGGAAAACGCCTAGCAGCCATGTGGTTAAATAGCTTTTTAAACATGTCTCTGCCTGCCACTGCAGAGCCAGTATGTGAAGTTTTAAACTGCCATGCCGGCCTGGCAAGTTAACCCTCTTGCCAAGCCAAAACCTTCCATTTTAATACACGTCAAGGACAAGGTGCAGTGTATGTAAAAAGTATGTCATGTACATTTAAGTTTTATATGTTCTATTACCGAAAACCTCTTAAATTAGTTTCTCACTACTACACGGCCTATCTCTCCCATCGGATAACATTACATTTTATAAGCGTAATTCCCAATTGGAAAGAGGTGGAACCCCCAAGTTTGGTTTCTCTGGAATCACAATTTAAAATTCCAACATCAGATTTTAAATTGCAATTCTGAAAATGCCTCTTTTAAAAAGTTCATTTGTAACACAGGGCAACCGAATATTCCCCCAAGGAACTGGAAAATTACTATTCCAGAAAAATAGGTTCCTGAAGTAATTGTTTTTGGTCAATTACAACATATGTTAGTCACTTGATACAACTGTGCAAAGCAAAGTAAGAAACAGGCATACTGCTATCACAGAGTTATAAAAGTGTTTGTGGAGAAGTGTGGTCAATGGTTAGAGCGGCAGACCCTGATGCAGAGGTCTGGCCCGGGACCAGGGTTCAATTCCTCGGCGAGTCTTGGGCTCAAAATTCCACGGACCTAATAATTCTCGCGTCGGTGCCTATTCCAATCATGGAGTCCCACTCTGCAACTCTGGGCAATAGCTTGATTAATCTCCACAACGGCCCCCACAACGCTAAGGATGCCTGGCCTCCACCTTGGGGGTGCCCAGGAGTGGATGCCTCACAGGGAAATCCAGGATGGGTTCCACAGTGGTATTTGTACAAGCGCCTTGAGACCCTTGCGGGTGAGTAGTGCGCTATACAAGTATCAATTTACATTCATCTATAGTAGTACCAATCCTTTAGAAAGGAATAAAAAGAAATGATTAAGATATTTATCCCTATTGTTTGGTGAAAAGATCTCTCCAATGAACCTGGTATGATGATCATATTGCAAGTAATGGCTAGACAGAATCTGTCTCAGCTGGCGTGTGTTAACATGTTTGAGACAGAATCCGATAAGCTCAAAAACATTATTCTGAAGAACTAGCATCTGTTAGATTCATTGCATACACAATAGGACTTTTCTCCTGTAAGAGAGGAAGGAATTTGAAGAATCGATTAATGAAAGCTTATATCAAGCCAGACCCTCAGACATTAAGTCAGTGGGGTCTTACTCCAACTTGTGAACACTGTCCTTGAGGCAATTGTGTGGCATGTTCAACTATAAATTCTGTAAAATCATGCGTATTAAATGAAAGGACATGGGAATTAAAAAAAATTCTCTAACTGTGGAATGAAAAATGTTATTTGCTGTATTGAGTGTCCCTGCGCATTGCATTATATTAGGAAAACCACCCAAGTTTATTTTATTTGTTTTGGTACTCTACTGAGGACCACAAATTTTATACGATAAAATTCAGTTACATATACTTTTAGAATTTCATATTAATACAAAGCTAAAAAAGGTTTTAAAAATTTATAAAAGTTATAACAAACTAGTTCATTAAGAGGAAATTTGCATACTGTGATCAAGTCCTTTACGGTGGTGATACGGCAGTTAATGTATATAGGATACATGTGTTTTGTCCTAGCTGCCACTACTTTTGGGTTAGGACGTATAAAAAAAAGATGTTCTACATCCTGCTCCCCTCCGTGGCAGAGGTTACATAATGAAGATCCATTTGGGTGCCATCTTGATGTTGAGGTTAGCACTGGTAAAATGCCGAGCCGTAACAGGATGATTGTTCTCCTAGCTCCATGCGAGAGATTAAAGTGTATGTATTGTTGCACCCAAGAAGTGAGGAAACGAATCATACAACATCAATCACAGATTCGTTGTAGGTAGCTGGTGCTATGGAATGGTTTGTCCTAGAAGTGGTGAAATGTGCCAATCAAAGACATGACGGGCCAGGCATTGCTTGGATTAACTGAGTCTCTTTTGAAAAGTGTTATTCCTCATCACATCTTGGTGTGCTCTGAGTGGCGGTGAATAACATTTGGCATTATGATGGTGAGATCTTTCTACATTACTTTTGTTTTGTTCCTGTTCTAGGATGCTGGTATTTTTACCTTACATTTAATTAACCTACGGTATTCATTGTTGAGTGCTTAACTACTTCGTTTGGCTATTTTTGGTTGGTGCAATCCTTCCTAATTCCTATGATGGCTCGAAGATGATAATGTATAATATTTTTTTAAGACTGAGCATTTTTCACACTATTTTTTTTTAAATGGATTCCTATTTGTGTGACTCTCAAACGGTTATTAGATTGCATACACTTTAGACGATATGTACAGGTATCAGTTCTTTTTTTTTTGTTTATCCTGAGCATTCCCTGATTATATGTGACTGGTGGGCTATTCTCCCCTTGTTGTATTAGCTTGTATAGGTGACAACTCCTTTTTTTCTGTAATTACACTGACTACATAATGTATTGATACTGAGCGCCCCCTGTTACTATTATGCAATCTTTACATGTGCGTGGTCGATGTATATTTTGGTGGGGCTTCATGGTTGTTTCCCCTTCGTGTGGATAATACGATCCTCTGTGTACTTTTAAAGTTCTAATATAGCCCCCGTTTCGCCTCTTGTATAATGTGATCTGGAAGGGATAGGTCCCGGGCCCCTCTGCATGCGTCTTTTAGTGTCCTTGGGAGCAGCTGTAGAGTGCGGCAGTGATCCAATGCAGACATTGATAGCACCCAGTTGTGGATTAGTATCACAATTACCGAAAGAAGTGTGAATGTTTCTTCATGTATCTCTTTGGCATTTTGGCTCATAGATGTTGTGGTCTGTTTGCGGTCTTTTCAGCTATATTCACCCGACATATAGAGTGCATTGAGTAATACTTGGCTCTTTTTGTGTTTTTCTGTATATACTTTAAAATGGCAGTAGATCCGTATATGTTCAGACCTTTCATTTGTTTGTGTGTTGCTCCTTTCCTCTAGTACTTGAGAGCTTTGGGCACAGAAAAAAAGGTAATATTATTTAATACCTTTCGTGTTAGTTTTTAATCCATTTTATATTCCATTACATGTTTGAAGGGGATCTGACATGCATGTTTCAGGGGGCTTAACTAAGCTTTTTTTACCTCGGTGGATGGTGAGTTCTTTTCGTGATTGCTGTTTGATTGACATTTTAGGCACCTTTGGTATACTAAGCGTTGTGGCAGTTTTTGGTGGTGTCTCACTGGGGGTAAGTGCCACACAAGATGCTTTGTGGCGTGTTGCTGCAGACACTCATTGTTTGTTCTCTAGTCCATCGAGGTGCTGTCCTCTTGCTGAACATTTACAACACTGAGTCCTGATGATTTTCTCGGGGACCGTTTGGCCATAATAGACCCAAATGTCGACGGGTCCACCTCTGTAACCAGAATTATATAATTGTATCACTCTGCAGTTCACATCATGACGGTAATGAATAGAAAAGCATTGGCAACTCAGGATTCATTAACCTACATGGTTAAGAGAACATTATGCTTCCCGCAGATCCAGATAATATTATTAATGTGATCATTTGAATGGAGTCACTGTTTTTTTTGTCCATGGTGCCTTTGTCCATGTAATGTGTTTACTGTATTCAATGTATGATACGTTTTAACACATGCAAAACTCTGTATTAGCAACACCTGTTTCATACTTTGGTTTACATGATTGGATCGAGTGACCAACATATGTTGTAATTGAACAAAAATCATTCCTCCAAGAACATGTTTTTCTTGGTCTTTTAGAAAGTTGGCATTTTCCTACGTCTTCTGTCTGTCTCTGAATACACATCTGGAGTGGGTGACAGCTGAACGTGGTGCTTTCCATCTAGACAGCCACACACAAAGAGAGCTTAGGTGTGACTGATAGGCCATCTTGGGCTGGAGGGGAGGGATGAGCTGACACTCATGGATAGGCTGTGCCCTGTCACCACCAGACGCGGCTGGTAGTGGGAGTACCTGCCGGGCGGTGATGTGGGGAGGGGGAGGGGCAGGGTGGGGGGTAGTAATGTATGGATTACGGAGCTTTACAGGTAAGTAAACATATAAATAAATAAATTAAATTTCGTAGCGTGCACTGCATCACCAAATGCAATGCAGTGCGCGCAACGAAATTCGTTTTATTTATTTAAATGTTTACTTACCTGTTAAACTCCATAATCCATACATTACTACCCCGCACCCTGCCCCTCCCCCTCCCCACGCCACCGCCCAGCAGGTACTCCCATTACCGGCCGCGGCTGGTCACCACACAAAGGGCTGCATCCCCCCTGTAGTGAGGCTGGAGCTAGGGCAGTAAAGGTAGAGACAATGTGCACTTTAAAGGCATCTCTTTGAAGTCTCCCCACTTCAAAGACATGACTGGAGATAACTACTGGACCTCACCACCACCACTTCAGTACACTTCTGGATCTGTGACTACTCTGTAAATAAGAAGGACTGCTGTATTGCTGAAAGGACTGCCACTGTGCTGGACTACTCCTCTGCTGGACTCCTCTACTGTGCTGACCTGCTGCCTGCTGCCCTCCTTGCCTTAGAGTGAGAATAACTGGACCTGTATCTCACCAACCAACAACCGAAATGAAGCCTCTTCTTTTGAAGTCTAAAGGACATCAAATACTTCCAAATAATCTGCCAAGGAACTGAAATGTCCCATCTGAGTGACTTGCCTTGCCAAGTGGTGCCAATCCAATCCTGTATCCATTGATGTTGGTATAAAGTGCTGCTGCAGTACAAATCTATTTACAAAAGGGGGTGGTGCAGTACAAATCTATGCATCAAAGCTGTTGCAACACTTTGAACCGGTGCCTCTCCCTTGACGATGACGCATTGCCACTGCTGTGAGGATCGTGGACATTGCATCACCGAATATATAGTGCATCGCTTCCAGTTGCAATCCATCTTCAACTTTGCATGCCTCAGCGGCAACACATTGCCTTTAGCCTGCGGTTGGATGACGATGCATCCCCTCTTTGCTTCTAGTAGCTCAGCTCCATTACCAATGCAACTAAGATACTTTTCTGCAGCCCAAACATGGTACCTGTATCTGACCTGCGCTCCATCGTGGACGGCCTGAGTTTCTGGATTTGAACCGGTCTAGCCTGACCAAATAGTCTTGTTGGTGCGCTATACTTTCAAGCACTGCATTTCAGTTTATTTTATAAAAGTTCATAACTCCAGTTATACTTAGCTGATCTTTGTCATTTTTGTCTTGTTTTGTTTATTAAATTAGGCTCTATTTTCCTAACCAGGTGTGGTATCTTTTTGTGAGGTGTTTTCATTCTTTTATTATTTTAAGTGTTGCACAAATACTTTACACATTGTCTTTTAATTTAAGCCCGACTGCTCTCTGCAGTAGATTAGTTGGCGTGGATGGTGTGTCCCTTTTCTTGTTAGGCCCAGTAAAGGTTTCAGTATATTAAACAGAGTAGACAGGTCTAATGTAGGATAATGTGCAAATCATTTAGAAGTACCAAAACAGTACAAAAAAAAATGTAGGTCAATATAATATAAACCCTACTCCAATTTATAAAAATAGTGAATATACTAATGCACAAAATTACTGCAAAACAACAAAAATCTGATAAAGGGAACTGAAGATATGAATTTTCATGATTGTAATTGAAAATAACATCAAAAAGCATGCCAACCACTGTCATCTAGTTGCATTTGACTGTCTCAAGGGCGTGCCTTTAGGCCGACTGCAATGGTGCACATGTTGGTTATAAGGACCAGGATTATCTCAGATGAGTTACCTTCCGACGTCGACAGCCTTCAGTAAAAGTGGGCAGTGAGTGTCCTGGTTTCAAGAAAAAAGGCTCAATGTCTTCTGGTTCGAGTCAGTTGGACATCAGGGTCAGACATTACCGATGAAAACCTTATCATCTATTTCTAATTTGTACTTACTGCTTCCATTAGTTTTTGATTCCACTGGCTAGTTTCTTTGGGAAATACAAGACCGATCTACACAAATGGCCCCTTGCTGAATTCAGATTATTATTTACATTTCCAAAATGTAGATCTTTCTGGGTTCTTCCATGGGTTTCATACCTCTTTGACCACAAATTGAAAGCAGGTGGAAACCTCAATATAAATACCACTTACAAAATTGCAAAACCTGTCTTGAGAAAAGGTTATTTCAGCTCTGCCTGTTCGTGAAAGTTGTGAAGAGGATGCACCGATCATGGGAATCATTTTGTTAATGTTATTTTATGGGAGAAGGCACACTGTCTTGGACAGCATTCTAAGCCCATTTTTCAAAATGAAACTAAACCCCTCGAAGGGAATCTACAAACCCTTGATACCTTTAGAACTGGGGTCTCCAATGGGTTGATCATGAGCTAGTAGTAGCTCACACAGGATAATTGTCTGTCCACAGGCTTGAGAATATCCACTTGCCCACTTGATAAGACAGCTATTTTAAAAACTGTGCCCATTTTTTTGTGGAGCTAAAAGCTGACGGCGCTGGATGATGCAACCTATCCTCTTCCTAAATCTTCTTTTTTACTTATTTTTATCCTTTCTTTCTTGACTCTCCTAGTAAGTAAGTAAGTGAGTGTTTAAAGGATTTATAGAGCGTACAAATGCCGAGGCGTCTTGGCGCAATGGTTTGTGTAGAAATGTAAACAAATGCATAGGGAGTACCAGAACATTCCTAAGTGAGAAATAGACAGGTCTTGACCATTTTCCTGAACAGAGGTCTGGTAGGTTGAAGCCTAATGTGGGTCGGTAGCTCATTCCAGAGCTTTGAAGCTCGACAAGCGAGGCATCTGCCTACCTATCTTGCATTGTTGATATTAGGAACCTGGGACCAGGCTTTACAGGCTGACCTAAGATTCCAATGGGGGGTGTACCACTGAAAAAGTTTCTGTAGATCAAATGGCCCTCCACCGTAGAGTGCTTTCTGAAGCAGGCCGAGCACCTAAAACTGGATGCGCTGCCTAACTGGGAGCCAGTGGAGCTTCCCGATGCTGCCAGAAATGTGGTGGTATTTAGGAACATTAAGCAGCAGCATTTTGGAGTGATTGCAGTTTCAACAGTTAATGCTTGTCAATGCCTAAATACATGCTGTTACAATAGTCAATTCGGGAAAGAATGAATGCACATACTATCGTTTTTCTAAGGTCTAGTGGAATGAAAGGCAGGATTTTATGGAATATTTTTTTAGTAAAAAGAAGCAGGATGAGGTCACAAGATTGATCTGTCCTGAGAAATTTACCTTGACATCACAGAGAAAACCCAGGTTTCTCACTTTTATCACTGGACATACCCCTGCCACTACTGGCCACCAAGATTGACTCCAAATTGCAGGTCCATTTCTGAATTCCATGACCTCCGTTATATCTGTGTTCATTTTCAGGTAGTTGTTAGGTATCCATTCCATAATGTGCTCAAGACACTGTGTCTCTGCTTGAGAAAATGGAAATAACAATCTGAGCATCATCAGCTTATGACACTAACGAAAAACCCTGGTGCCTAATCAGTTTGGCCAAAGGCATAACATAGATATTAAGTAGTGTGAGCCTTGGGGGACTCCACAGGGTAAAGAAAAGCTCTCAGATTTAAAATTGTCCCAGCACACATTCTCTTCTCCTGCAGTCAGGAATGAGGTGAGGAGAGTTAGAGCGGCCTCCTTGATTCCTATTGCCTCCAACCGTTGCGTAAGCACCGTGTGATTCACCATATCAAACGCGGCTGATAGGTCATGTAGGACCAGGACAACTCTACCCCCTCCCCTCATCGATCCGCATGCGGATTTCTTCAGTGGTCATGATTAATACTGATTCTGTGGAATAGCGCGGACAGAAGCCATGTTGAGTAGAATCTAGGAGGACATTGTCTTTAAGGTAGCCGGTTTACTCTTGATAAATGGATTTCTCAAGAATTTTGGCTGCTATGGGTCAACATGAAATCGGACGTAAGTTCTACTCCTTGAAAGCGTCTAGGGAGGGTTTGTTTAGGATGGGTCTAATACAGGCTCTCTTCCAGGAATCAGAGAAAATGCCTGTCCTAATAAAATTGTTCAGAAGTGTGGTTAGTAAAATACTGATCTTACCCAAATCCAGATGTATTATATCGCGAAGACAGGGACCTATTGGGGACCCTGATTTTGTGGCTAGTAGCAGATCATTGACTTTGTCCGTAGATAGAGGTGAAAAACAGAAACTGGACAACTGGCTCTTCCTGGTAGATGAGGAAAAATTCTCCATTATTTGTAAAAAAAAGAGGCAGTGGGGGCAGGGATCCTCCCAGCCAGTTCATATATATTGTTTGAACCTTGGGCTGGAAGAAATTGGCCATTTTGTCACAGAGCTCCTTAACAGGAGCAAACTTTTTCTCCTGTTGCATTTTGGACAAGGCGGCGATGACCTTGAAAAGGTGTTTTGAAGAGTTTTTTGCCCCCTCAATTTTACATATGTAATAGATCTTTTTGGGTCTTTTAATGACTTCCTTTTATTCAGTTAGTGCACGTTTGTAGGTAGATTTTTCTTGCTCGCTATGTTCAGTCCTCCATGCATGCTCTGAGAGTCTACACTTAGATTTTAGAACTTTAAGCTATGCGTTATACCAGGGGCAAAGAATTTGTTTCTCTATTGTTTAATCATTCGTTCTGGGGCCAGCTGATTCATTGCTGACGTGATTCAGTTGTCGTAACTATCAGCCCCCTTGTTAGTGTTAGTGTCCGTGTCTAGGATTGGAGTACTATTGTCAAGTATCTCTATTAAAGCACTTTTTCTGATTTTGCACCAGGATCTTACTTTAGTCAGGGGGAGGTTGTCTAACTGAGGGGATTGAATGGGTGGATCAAACAGGTTAAAGAAAATCACTATATGATCAGTCCAGGCTAAAGGAAATACTTTGTTCACCGTGATAGAAGGACTGTTAGTAAAAATCCCATTCAGCGTGTGCTGAGCCTTGTGTGTGGGTTTCTTGACTATATGTGTTAGACCATAGCCCTAAAGATTGTCAAGTAGCATAAACATGTCTGCATTCTTGTTACACTCTAAATGAAAGTTAAAATCCCCCAGTATCATAAAGGTTGGGGAGTCCAGACTGGATTCCATAAAAGTATGTAGACCTTGAGCAAATGCGGGTTTGGGCCAGGCTGTATATTAAGAAGTAGGTCAGGGAAAGATACAGTGTTACCCAATTTAATATTAAAAGTCATGGCTTCTGCCCCCGGCAATAGGGAGGCCTCAAAGGTAACTTTAAGCCAAGACCTGTACATAACGGCTATACCGCCACCTTTTAGTCCCATACTGGGTCTACAGGATAGTACATATACAGCTGGCAATGCCACGATCCAATCTGGATCGGAAATGGCTGTGGCTTATGTTTCCGTTAGGAAGACCAAATCTGGGTTACATGTCTGCATCAGACATTCAAACTCGTACTTATGTTTGATCACGGATCTAGTATTGACCTGGATAGCCATTAGTACTCCACTAGAGGGTTCAAACTAGTTATTTATCCCTGTATAGGTACTATGAGAGGAAGCAAGCGGAGTACTATCTATGTGATTTCCTTGGCTGTGCTAAATGGGATGTTATCCCTGTTTGGGAAACTGAAGGCCCCAAACAGTTTAACTTCAATCTCTTTCCTTCTAGCTTACTTTCTTGTCTTTCTTTCCCTCTTCAATTTATTTTATTCCTTCTTTTTTGCTTTACCTCTTCTTTTCTCCTTCTTTCTCCATATCTTTTTGCACTACTTCTTACTTTCCCGATGTCTTTCTTTCCCTCCCACTTTGTTGTGCATATTTTTCAGTCTCTTTTTTTTATTCTTGTCTTTATTTCACTTGTGATATGTTCTCTACTCTGTCTCATTTGTACCTCTACTTTCTCCTATGTCTCCATTTTCCTCCTCCTTCTTTCTTACTTCATTCTTCTCCCCTTTTCTTCTTTTCTTTTGTCTCAACTTCTCCTCCCTAATTTGTTCATCTTTCTTTCATTATTTCTCCTTTTTCTTTCTCCTTTTTCTATTTATATTTCCCTTCTCCGTTCTTTCTTGATTTCTCTGTCTCTACTTTTTTTCTTGTTGTCCTATCTCTTTCTTTCTCTTTCTTTCTCTGTTTTTCCTTTCTTCTTTTTCTCCTTTGTTTTAGTCTTATCTTGTTTCAGTCTTCATCCTTCTTTCGCTGTTATTTTTTCTTTGTCTATATCTTTTACTTGTTGCATTTATGTATTGAAAATGTTTCTTTCTTTTTCTCATTTCTTCCTTCATTACTCTCCGTTTCACCATGTCTTCCCTTTCCGTGCATTTGTTCCCATCCTTTTAACATTGTCTCTTTCTATTGTGCTCTTTTATCCTCTTTCTCGATTGAGCTATTTCTTTCTTTATTTCTTCCTTATCAGTTCTGTCCTCTTCTCCTTTCATGTGTTTCTTTCACTGGCTTTTACTATTCTCCTCCTTCCATTTTTTTCTTAATGTCTTTACTCCTTCATCTCTTTTATGTTGCTCTTTTCTCTGTTTATTTTCCATCATTATTTCTCTTTCTTTTTCTGCTCCTTTTTTCCTCTATGTTCCTTTCTTTTCCTCTTGTGTTTTCTCTCTTTCTTCCTTTCACTGTCTTAAGATCAAAGGGACAAAATGGATTGTCAGAGACCCCAAATACAGCTCCTGTGCCATTATTACTGTCTGCTCCATGTAGAATCAAAGAGGGTACTCTAAGGGCAGGGTTTAATTATTTTGCTTCTGTGTGCATTTATTGAATCTCTATAACAGGCAGTAGCTCACAACTTTTTAAATGACCAAAAGTAGCTCTCACTGTATAAATAATTGGGGATCTGTGCTTTAGAATCTGCAACGTTTGAAAGAAAGGACACACATTTGTGACAAATATCTTTAGTGAAAAGTATGTTGCGTAAGATGAGCATAAACTGTCCCTAATTAAAAAAAAAGGCCTTACACTAAGGAAGAAAAAACACTCAGGGGCATATTACCAAGGCAGGCGAAATGAAATTATCGCCGCTTTTGCGGCCGTTTTCGGCCCCAAAGTGGCGATAATTTCATCGCCCTTTTAGCAAGCTGTCGCTAACACCAGTTAGCGACAGCTTTTAGGTGATAGCGAGCGGTGTGGGGCCCGCTTTGCATGTCAGCGTTATTTATTGCTAATGACATGCAAAGTGGGCGTACCCAACCTGTTAGCGACTGAAAGCAGTTGCTAACATCGCTATCGCCTATTATCAATACAGGCATAGCGATTAAAATATTCACGCTAAGTGCGAATATTTCCAAATCCTAACGCCTGTTCAGATCACTTCTTAACCTGTATATCCAATGGGAGGTGGATATTCAGGTTAAGTTCCTATTAGCGATAATGCCTGAATATCGCTGAATTTCCAGCGATATTCACGCATTTCACCGCAATCGCCGGATATTTTATCGCTATGGAGATACACGTTGCTAATAGCACGTTATCTCTGCGATAAAATCTGGCGCGGCGATAAAAAAACTTTCGCTAAGATTACTTAGCGATAAATATCGCCAGTTGTTGATAATATGCCCCTCAGTGCTTAAGAGGTTAAGGCAGATTATAAAAAGTCCTCTCAAGTATGCAGAGAAATAATGAAATGCATCTAGTCATATAATCATGAAAACTCACTGCACTTAGGCAGAAAAAGCACAACATAAGGAGGCAACCTATAGACTAAGGAGTAGGAAAGTGTGATTGACAAATAAACTACCCAATAATGTCCACAGGTGACTCACTCTTTAGTTTATCTATAGGTAACATATTGGAGAAAATAAGTCCTGCCATTATACAGCTCTAACTGTAGCTAAGACTTAACAGTTTGTGTTTAAATGTGTGAACAAAGAAAACAACTACTCACCAGAAAAATTCTAAATTAAGTAAAATTAATTAGAAGTGCGTTTTTGAAAGCTTAACCCAATAAAATATGAGTACATGCTAAATTATTATTAACATAAAGGCATTATTTATATAGATCTGAGTACGCACAACGTCATGAATGAGCTAATTTTAATGATGCACAAATAGAGAGGGTTAAAGCTTATACATTAACACTTTGAGCAGGTAATTAATCAGATATTTTGTTTGTGGTACAAAAATATAGAATGCTGTCATTCTTGTTACAGGTGGTTTGAGCCTTTTGTCATTCAGTGGTTAGATGAAAATGAAGATGTTTCAATGGAGTTTCTACATGGAGCCCTTGGAAGAGATAAAAAAGATGGAGTAAGTCTCTTCAAAAGACTTTAATTTACTGTTAATAAGTGTAATAACTGCTACAATGCCTGACTGTAAATATATTTAAATATGCATTTCTGATACTCTCTTTTCTCAAATCTAGTTCCAGCCAACCTCCGAACATGCTCTGTTTTCTTGCTCTGTGGTTGACGTCTTCACACAACTCAATCAAAGCTTTGAAATCATCAAGAAACTTGAGTGTCCAAATCCTGAGGCACTTTCTCACTTAATGAGAAGATTTTCAAAGGTAAGATACGATTATGTAAGCGCTCCTTATTCACCTATTTTGTGGGAGGACCAGAATTTCAAAAGCATTTTTCATAAGCGTAGATACTCACTTTTTTGAGGCAGAGCTAGCATCACAATTTGTTATTTATTTTTTTTTTTTATTTTATTTATGACATTTATTGAGCGCGACGAATACCCTAAGGCGTCTCGGCGCTAGACCGTTCAATAATTATGTTATGCCATAATGCATTGACAACACGTCAATCCATTTAGTACTGGAAAGAATTCTGTTAATGTTAATTCTTTGGTCAGTAACACGTATTCCTTTAACAGGCATATTTACAGTACATGTGGAGTAGTGCACATTCTTTTGAGTGCAGTATTCACGTACATTATGTTTGTGCATTGTAAACAGTGAGCATCTTACATATGGTTAAGAAAATTTTAGAATTATTTTAACCCTGGTTTTCCAGTATTTTATAATATGAAGCCCACGTTGGTAAAAATATTGCAATTGCCTACTCTTTCTGTCCCATGTGCCTCATCCACTTGTCTGTAAGATATTAGAGCCTTTTCGGCACGGTCTGCGACAGAGTTTTTGCTTTTTTTTTTTTTACTTTTTTGTATTAGGGCTCTCTGCACTGTGATACTGCCATGCAGTGCCACTGGCACAAAAATTGAGCTTTTAAAAGTGTTAAAACAATTTTGGTCAACTAACATATGTCGACTGCAGTGTTTATTTACAACATTCACATATGTGGCAAAAAGATATGACTGCCAAGAGCATCACAGTACTCTGGCTGGGCTGCAGTTTAGAAACATTGCTATGTGTATGAAGAGGGAAAGTATCTTTGCTATTTCGATGTAAAAAAAACTATCCTTATATGTTAATGAATTACCCCCAAAACATACCTTAAGAGCCATGTAGTTTTGTGCTTTTTGCATTCAAAAAGTGACATACTGTATGTTTAGAATCTTGTGACTTCACATTGATTAAATGTCCAAAAGCTGTCCAACTGTCTAACTATCCAAATTTAGTTAAATTCTCCACGAACGTCCCTAGACAAATTTAGGCACTTAAATCCTGTTCTTCTTTGTCTTGGAAAATGCAATCAACGAGATTCAATTTCTTTGCCACACAGTTTAAAAAAAGATATAATGTAAATAGGTAAATCAAATTCTAGTAACATTTAGTGGAAATTTAACTTTTTTAAAAATGCACTTTGTGCTGCCTGACCACAAACTAGTGCAAAACCAGTTCTGCTACTCATCTCACCCCTAGATTTACCAATACACATGACTGTCTGGAGCTAATGAGCCTGCTTTCCAGTGGACAGTATAGTCGCTGCAAGGACCAGGAAGGTCAGGGTTATTGTCCACAACGGGCCACTTAACAAGGATTGGCCATTTTCACTTGGGGATACAAAATGAGACAGAGACGATCTTCTCCAATTGATTTCTACAGCTTGCCTAAAGTCTCTGGTTCCAATTATAGCAGGGGAAAGATGTTCTTTGACCTAATATGGGAGTAATTAATGAACACAGATGATTGAACTCTGCAAGACCCTTGCTCGAGAAAGACTTGGTGACTAGTAACCTGGCCAGAGGGCTGAAGGAATGGCATGGTGGAACTTCCCTATTAGGTAACGAAAATGGGACTTAGCCTTTTTGTCCACCTCCAAAGGACTGTAATAAGGTGCTATGTTTTGGGAAAACTGCTGGAGAAAAAAAAACAGATTTGTCTGGTTTGTAGCAATTTGCTACTGTTAAAATGGGTTCAATTGCAGTAAAGGTATCCAGCCTCTTGGTGCTCTGTTCATCAACATCTTTAAGCCTTGTTATTCTGGAGGATTTTGAGAACCTAAAAACGTGAATGAGCCAGAAGGTGAAACCTGAGACCAGAGGCATGTGGCTAATCCTTCCCTTCAATGAAGGTCCAACAGCAGATGCGAAATCCACCTTTCTCCGGGCTTTGAAGGACCCTCCTCATCCGCCTAGGACCAAGCACTACTAGAATAATCAGACTTTTGATAATTATTCATTCAGAAGTTAAAATTGTTGCCTTACCAACCTTCTTTTGTGTTCCTCCATTGTGACTGAAAGCATTTGTACCTGGGTTCTGACAACTGCAAATTGATATTTTTCAGGGGCTCGCTATATTTTCTAGCCATTTTTGCCCTGACATTTTTAACATTATAATTTAAGGTTCCCCCATCTGATTTTAATATTTTTAGATTTTTAAATGTTTCTTTTTTTTTCGTTTGCTGAGAATGTTTTTTTAATTGGCTTTTCTGCCATTTGTGCAATAGCTATCAGGGGTTGAGCAGAGTTTCATTGGTACTTGTGTTCATCCTTTACAAATTAAAAAATTACTTTCTATCAGTTATGTAACTAGATATGTGTGGGACGTGGATCCTTATGTATTATATGGTAACCACATTTTAATTGAATTTCATTTGGTCTTTTTGAACAAACTTAAGTATAACCATTTTTCAAATCTGCATAGATCCATTATGAACAGACAGATACATTTAATGGCGATTAACTTTCAGAAATCTCTTATAATAAATGCATATATGCATAAAAACTATTTGTGTAGGTGTGGCGTACAATGTGTGGATAGTGTAGATAGTGTAGTTAGACCTGTCAATATTCAGACAAATGTGAATTACTTTCCTAGGATTCACTAGCTCCATTCTCCATTTTAAAGATGTTACCTAGTGCAAAAGATGATGACATTGAAGAATGGATAATGGGGTTCTTAATTTAGCTTCATCAGATTACCCTTAGATATTTATATGATATCTGTAGTGCACAAATAAATGCAAAGCAACTTAAATTTAGGGGTGGCATGTTTGATTCTGTGGAGTCACACAGAATTAGATTAAAATGTATCCTGATTCTGCAACTGGGCCAAGTAGTCATTTGCTTCTATTTTCTTAAGAGATGCACGGATGCATTTTGCCTAAGAAAATATTGCAGCCAAATACCACTTAGAACCCCTGCATACTCCGCAGTGCAGAGTATTTAAGGGTGCCTAGTTGTTTGAAGTGGTTTTTTTTTTAAAGTTTTGGCTTCTGAACTAATGGTATGGAATTTAAATATTGACTGAATGGTATTAGACCTACGTGCATTGTCGGTCTACTGCAACCTTTAAAACATGCAGACAGAAGGAAAACCTTACTTTAAAATTTTATCTAGGCCACCCCTTCTAGCCCACAAGACAGTGTGCATTGTATTTAAATAGAACATGTAAGAATATATAATTTGCATATTCTTACAGTGACTAGCCCCCAAAAGCTATTTTCATTGTTAGAGCAGAAGCTCGTTCTATGAAGAAGCAGGTAAAGTACAGTTAATATGTTAAATTTGTATACTGGGTTTGGAGTAAGCTACAGAGACAGTCCAACCCCTGTTTTTAATAGCTATTAAACATTCGATTCAATAGTGAAGATATATTTGTTATGTTGTGCTATGTTATGTTAAGGGTTTTTATAAAGCGCATGGTTTCTCCATCCGGAGTGTCCCCGCACTATGCTTCCATTGACCATAAGATTTCTGCAATGGATCCAGTGCTATGACAGTTGTCTAAAAAAGTCAATTTTTGAGTTGTTTCAGAATGTGGTAAGAGGGCATTCTAGTCTCAGCTCAGGAGGGAGGGAGTTCCATAACTTTGTGGTCAAATAGCAGAAGGAACGGCAACCCAAACATGCTTGTTTTATCTTAGGGATCACAGTCAGCACTGCCACTAAGACATTTAATAGGATGGTACCATTTATTCAGGGGCAAAAGGTAATGACAACCTATCGGATTCAAGATTTTATGGTTGATGCAGAGTTGCCGTAAAGTAGACACTTTCCCAAAAAGTAAATGTACTTTTAGAGGTTAGTGATCAGAAAAGCAAGAAGGAGAGGGGTCTTTTGATCCTAAAAGAGACTATAGCCTCTAGGGTTTAGTTTCAGTGGATGCCCCAGATCTATTTTAGAGTGGTATATTGGGAGGGAACTGCTCATTATCTCAATGAGTCACAAGCTCATCCCATGGCCAGAAAGATTTTGGTTGGCCTCTGGGAAGTTTTGCCCATTCGTCAGGAATCTACCCCCACTGGCTAGGGAGTTAAACAAAAGTAGCACCTCACCCAGAGCTCCACAGAACACATTTTGGTCCTATGGCAGTTTAGGATAGGACTGGATCTTCCAGCCTCAAGCACACACTAAATTAAATGTCAGAGTACACAAACGTATATTCTATAACACACTGTATATTTTGGTGGTCTTTTTTATTTCTCGTCGGGCTGGCCTCTACATCGTTTTTAGCCTTAGAGCCATAACGTGTTTCGTCGTATTGGGGTGTGCCCCACAACTTTCTCAGGGCTGAATGTTCAATATAGTCTAGGCGCTGGATTCGTCACTCAGTCCCAGTTGTACTTCTGTCCTAGACAAAAGAAATACAAATCTTCATGAGCTTCACCACTATCTTCAACCTATGTCCTTATCCTATATACCTTGAGTGTGTTAAATTTCAAAAGTTGTGAGGTATCCTCTAAATCCAGAAAAATCCTCCCTGCACTAGACAGTATGCCCCTCTACGACGTGGGAGTGAGCACTAACCAGACCCTGCTGCTGTGGAATGAGTTCTGACCCCCAAGAGGTATCTAGTTCTAGACTCTTCGCTACTATCAGGGTGTATTCCTCAAACGTGAAAACTGCAAGAACTAGACTCCAGATGAAAATCTAAAAGTTCTGGACTTCTCATAACCTAGAGCAGGCTCCTTGCAACAGCAGCAACTTGGTTTGGGATTTTTCTGGTATTGCAGTTTCCCTTTATTACTGTTTGTGAACTTCATAAATACTTCATAGGTTTCTGACTGATTTTGTGCAGAGCTGCCAGAGGGTTAGGAGCAGGTTTATTTGGTGTTTTTTTGTGGCTCACCCTTAAAAGAATTGTTTTTATTATTTGGATTGGCTTCTCTCCCTCCCAACTAATAACCCAGTTACATACAGTTAACTTTGCCATATCTGAATATGCTATTATCTTGAACAACAAACATTAGATCAGTCATGTAAACCTATTGATTGCATAGAACTATTTTGATATTTCACAGCTGAAATGCAAAAGTATCACAATGCAAATGTTTGTTTGCTTCTAGACTATCAATAAGGTGCTTATTCAGTATGCGGCAATCATCTCTAAAGATTTCAGTTCATACTGTGGGAAAGAAAATGTGGTAAGTAAAATGATTACTGTTGTTGAAAGAAATCTTTTTTATACGTAGACGAGTATCGTGAAGTGTCCTAGTGCATTATATTGATTCAGGATCAATGTTTTTCATTTCCAGCGGCTTCGATCACATGGTTTAATGAAGTCTTTTTTGTGAAGAAGTAAAAGTAACAGCAATGCCCATATACTTCTTGTATAACAAACTGCTTTCACATGTTCATAAACGGAAGACATGCCCTTACTTAGTGACACAATTGTTCTGACAGGCCCTAGCCTTCTCCTGCTGACATGGCCAGACAGGCCTTTTATTCCACCAGGCATTTTCCTTGTAGGCTGGAGCCCTTGAAGTACTATTTTGAAAGCACAGGGCCGCCCCTGGTGCCTTTGTTCCATTTCCCTGCTCCATGAGTGTCATTGCAGCAGGCATATAGGAGTTTCAAGACCTAGAGAAAGAGACGGAAGGAGGAGGAAGTTAGGAAAAAAGCGATAGAAGAGAAGAGAAGAGAAGAGAAAGAGAAAGTGGAAGGAGGGAAAGAAATTCGGTGAGAAGAAGGCGGCAGCGGGCCTGTGTTGAGCATTTTTGCCAGCGCCACTTTTGGTTCCCCAGTCCAACCCTGCCCCTTGAGCTATAGAAAGACAGACGCAGTAAAACACAATTCAAAGTAGTGACTTTACTCACTGGGCTCACGGACTATCTATTAAATGGCTTGACTGACAGTTGAAGTTAGGCTACCAGTTTCATGTTTCCATCTGCTTAAAAAGCTTATTCCGCCATTCAATACTTTGCAATATAAACCCACCATCACTCTAAATAAGTCTGTTACTTTGATATTTCATTCTTAATGCAGTGTTTGCTACCGTTCTTTTCATGCTCTTTTTGCTTGTCTTTTCCACATGCTATCAATACGTAACGTTTATGTAAAGACATATTTTAAAAGTGGCTCACGGTTTGGGGTATGCAAAACGTAAAACAAATACTAAATATGTGTGATGTCACTTCTTCATGGTGATGTACCTTGTACAATAAAAGGAGGTCTGTGAGAACCTTTGGTTAAACAGATGAAATCTTGTGCAATTTCTTTTGAGCCAGTCTGAAGTGGTTTACGACAGCATAGATGGGCACCATGATTCTGTCTACACTGCCAACCTACAGGACCTAAAACTATCCTTATAGACAAAAATGGAAGAATTTAAATGTGTTAAGTAATGACCAAAGGGTACTTAAGGTTAAATTCCATGTAATTATCAAATTATGAAGCTCCCAGGCAAATGTACGAAGTGGGTGTTTAAAGACATGGTTAGCATTTCAGTTTGTGACTAACATTAAACTCAGAATATTTATGATTGTTCACAAATAGCTCTCAGAGCCTTTTTCATTCTGGAAATGTTTAAGGCTTTGGCCCTGCAACCGGCTGGTATCCATGGTAGTAACGTAAACAGAGCATCCTCACACATTATGGGGTGTTCGGAAGGAGGTTATGAGATGCATCATTTATTCCCACATTGTGAATTTTGTTTCTGACTAGTGTCCAGGACTACATGATTCCATGCAATAGTCTTGTGTAAGTAGTGGTATAAAGGACATCAACATATTAACTCTAAACCAAATTCAAAATGGGCACTGTTAGACCTGACATCATTGGCGTGAGTCTACCTTCCATTTTTGATGGATTGCCTCCTCTTTTTTGATATGTTTTTGCTGATTGTATGCTTTGGGCCCTGAGCCACTGCTGATCAGTGCCACAGTGCAAGTGCTCCCTATGTTAAATTGAGATACTAATTGGTTATTCTATGATTGGGTTATTTGAGCTACTGTCAGCCCCTAGTACAGTGCACCATGTGTGCCCAGAGCTTGTAGAGCAAATGCTGCTGGCGGGCTTGCAGCACTGATTGTGCCACCCACAGAAACATCTTGTAAAGTGTGTCTCAGGCCTGCCATTGCAAGGCCTGTGTGTAGTCTGTGACTACCATGTCGACTTGGCCAAGTGCACCCACTTGCCAGTCCCTAAACCTTCCCTGTGCTTTATATTAGACACCCCTATGGTAGGCCCAAGGGCAGGGTGCATTGTAATTATGAGGTAGGACATGCTCTGGTGTGTGTTGCATGTTCTAATAGTGAATTACAGCCATTTTCGTTTCTTACTATTGAAGGCTACCTGTTCTCATAGGTCAGAATGGGCAGTTAAGCTTGTTACATTCCTACAATCCTAACTGACTCAGGGAACATGGTAGAAAATCGAGTGTAGTATGCCTGAACTCAGAATAATAAAATACATCTTTTAGTAAAGTTTATTTTAATATTTTGTGTTTGCAAATACCACTTTTAGAAAGCAGGTATTTGCTTGCCTAACCATTTGAGCCCGCCTCTGCTGACTTGTGTATTCCTTGTATGGGTTTGTGTGTGACAGTGCTGGGGAATTCCAGGAGATAGGCTGGGGCAGCCCAGTGGTGAATAGAGAGATCAGCACCCAGATGGGAG
This sequence comes from Lissotriton vulgaris, assembly GCF_964263255.1. Classification (NCBI taxonomy): domain Eukaryota; kingdom Metazoa; phylum Chordata; class Amphibia; order Caudata; family Salamandridae; genus Lissotriton; species Lissotriton vulgaris. The sequence goes on from NC_141687.1 coordinate 2,089,380,634, forward strand.
GGGGGAGTTGCACCTGGGATCTGAATAGGGCTGAGCCTTCCCTCTACAATGCTGGTTCCACCCCCTGTGGCTTGTCTGATGTCCCTGCCCTGCACTGTGAAAGAAGAGGAGGAATCATGTCAACAGAGTGCTCCAGAGCTGCATCTTCCCTTCCCTGTGCTGGCTCCACCTCCTGTGGGGCATCTGATGTTTCTGCCCTGCACTGTGAAAGAAAGAGAAGAGTCATGTAAACACAGTGCTCAGGAACTGGTTTGAACTAGGCAGAGGCCTCTCTGCCTTCAGAGAACAAATGATTTTGGGGTATAAATATTGGGACCCAGTCCCACAGACTTTAGATCACTTCTGGAACAAGAAACCTTTCTGCCAAGGAGAAGAACCAAGGAAGCTGCAGGAGTTTGGACTGCCTGTCTGCCAGTGTGCTGTTTGCTGTGTTGGCCTGCAGTGGTTGCTACATTGCCAAGGGAAGGGAGAAGGAACTTTTAAGGGCTTTCATTTATCTACAGAATATTCTCCAAGGGCTTGAACTGTGCTTGCCTCCTGCTGAAGTCTCAGGGCCAAAAGACTTCACCTCCAGCTCCCTCCTGAATTTCCTTGCTGGGAATTCTGACTCCAGTCACTTGCCTGCCGCTGGGAGCTGGAAGCGCGACGCATTGAGAGGAGGCGTGTCACCGCCGCAGCTGAAATCGTCGCATCGCCGCAGAAGCAAGCCTTCGTCGCATCTCCCTAGAAGCGTGTGTTTATCAAAGCTGTCTGCTGTCGCGTCGCCGGAGAAGCACGACACATCGAGAGAGTCGTCAGCGTATCACCGGAGAAGCACGTCGCAGAGCCTGTTGTGGGTCCAAAGTACAGAGTCGTTGCAAGGCTGCCAGGGCGTCATTGCATCGTCATCACATCGCCGCATCAAGGGCGCTATCTTTTTGCATCGCAACTGGATCGTCGCATCGCATCAAGGTGCCATCTTGCGTGCCGCATCGGGCCCGCAGGCCGAGAATCTACGCATCACCTCCGCACCGGTCTGGCTCATGACCAGTCCCCTAGTCTGCGCAAGCATTGAGGAAGGACGCAACCATTCCCCCGGGTGACGGAACGGACGCATCTCCCCTTCTGCGAGTCCTTTTGTTTACTTTGCGTCCCGCATCCAGGTACTTTTTTGAGAACTTTGTCGCATCTACCAACAACTTGAACTAAGAGACTTTAATCAGCTTTTAAGTAATCTTAAATGTAGTATTGTGGATTTTTGTCATTTGTGGTCTTGTGTTTAAGTCTATATAAAGAACACTTATTTTTATAAAACCTGTGTTGTGTCCATCTGTAGTGTTATCACTGTATTACTGTGTATATTCACAAATGCTTAACACACTGCCTCTGAGATAAGCCTGTCTGCTCGTGCCATGCTACTAAGGGGGTGAGCAGGGGTTATTAAGGAGTGTAATCCCCTTATCCTGACTTAGAAGTAAGGGTCCCTATTTGGACAAAGGTGAATACCAATGCCAACTAGAGACAATTTTTATATGAGCAAAAACAAAAGTATATGTTTTCTAAAGCCAAAAGGGGAAATATTTTCAGTGTAAACAGCACCCTTCTCCTTTTCCGTACCCTCTAATGTGGCCGATCCTGTGGGAGTTTCCTGCCCTCCCTTCCTTCAAAGGGGATGTAGAGGGTCATTTGAAGGAGGCCAGAAGCAGTAGATTGGTGGATGTCCACTCCATAAACGTCTGTGGGTTCACACCTTAGTAAGAGTTCCGGGGAGGAGGTAGTGTTCATAATAGATCTAATGAGTGTCACATGGTATACACAAAGTTAAGTTGGAGATCTTCCAGTCTGCATAACACAGTTGATGTGCTTCGTCTTCCTTGTGAAACTAATCATCACTTTGTATTAAATAAATACATTATTTTTCCTGAATATCTTTGTAAATAATAGTGACGCAATCAGGAGCAGCAGCACGAAATCAGTAAGAGGAGGAGAAGCGAGAAGACAAGCAGCAGGGAGGCAGCGAGGAATCCAAGGGGTGCCCCTGCCCTGCTCAGGGCACCACCACCACTCCAAGGAAGGCACTGAGAGCCTGGAACAACAGCAGCGAGGGCTGCGAGCAGCCACGGTCGGTAGTGGGAGTAACTGCCGGGCGGTGACGTGGGGAGGGGGAGGGGAAGGGTGAGGGGTTATAGACTATGGATTACGGAGGTTTGAAGGTAAGCAAACATATAAATAAATAAAACGAATTTCATTTGGGGATGCAGTGCACGCAAAGAAATTTGTTTTTATTTATTTATATCTTTACTTACCTGTAAAGCTCTGTAATCCATAGTTTTCTACCCCCCACTCTTCCCCTCCCCCTCCCCACATCATCCCCCGGCAGGTACTGCTGCTACCGACCGCGGCTGGCTGCGAGGACTGCCTCCGGTATGCTCTTGGGGCAAACAAGGTCCATGAAGTTGCTGGGATAGCCCAGCAGAGGGATACGGTACACAAACTAATCAAACGATTCCCAGGAGCAACAGATGTGTCAAGGATTAGTGCTGCAGCACGGGGTTGAGGTCAGAGGTATGAGGAAGTGGCTGGCCTAGGAACCAGTGTGGCTTGTGTCTGCAGAACTGCTGCCACTTTCTTCCTCATTATTATCCATCTATAAGTGCTAACAAGTGTTACCCAGGGGTTCAGTCTAAGACTTGAGGGTACAGCTGAGCTAAGGACATCCGAGGTCACCGCTACCAAAGCAATAAAAGGGGGGGCAGTGCTTTAGTAGTCCTAAGCTCCCTAAGGAACATGAGTATGCTTTGTATGCGGGGACGATTACGGTACCGTAAAAAAATAAATCAATACGCACACAAAACATAAAAGTATAGTTAATGGGGTGATATGCTATGGAGAGAGCATATTTAATTAAATACTCTCCCACAAATTGCAGTGCCTGTTTCCCCTGGTAATCTTGGAACTAACAGTAAAACACTCATTCCAACTAGTCCTAACTCGACTGCCTGGGGGCTTTCCACACGGACCAAAGCAACCGCTCCCAGGTAAATCCCTGCAGTCTATCAGACACAATGAGATCAGAAAGCACAAGACCAACTCCCAAACTAAATTTGAAAATTGGAAAAAGGAACAGACAGACATAAGCATAACACCAAAGGCACAGAACTAACCCATTTTACATAAGCAAAACTAACCTCCCCAGTGCTGATTGTAAATGTAATGTATAGGCATTTATATAGCGCACTACTTACCCGTAGGGTCCCAAGGCGCTTCGACCGCTGCGAAACCGTTCCTGGCTTCCCTGAGAGATGGTCCCTTAATGGGTATCTCCAGGGTGAGACCAAGCATCCCCGGCGGTCTGGTGGGGCCGTTAGTGAAGATGAGGCAAGCTAATGCCCAGAGTTGCCGAGTGTGATCGCTGATCAGAGTGGGCACCGAGGCGAGAGAATTATCGAGTCCGCTGACCCTGGTCCAGAAACCTGCCGCGCCGGGAATCGAACCCTGGTCCCGGGCCGTCCTCTGCTCTCGGGTCTGCCGCCTCTAACCAGTGAGCCACACTACTTCACTGATTGTGTTTCAAAACTACAAACAGAGAGAGCACAGAAATTCAAACATTCTATGGACAATAATTTATCCTTCTCAGCTCCAACTCAAAAAACTATTGAGAGGCCATCCTGATGCTGATGACTCCAATTATAAGTAACAAGGGAGCATATTACCAAGGGCCTTATCGCCGCTTTAGCGGGAATTTTTCCCGCTAAAGCGGCGATAATTTTATCGCCCTATTACCTAGCTGTTGCTAACACCAGTTAGCGACAGCTAGTAGGAGATAGCGATCATCTTGGGGCCCGCTTTGCATGTCAGCGACATTTATCGCTAATGACATGCATAGTGGGCGTGCCAAGATGTTAGCGACTGGAAACAGTGGCTAACATCGCTCTCTCCTATTACCTACTTTTGGAAATATTTGCGCTAAGCGCGAATATCTCCAAAAGCTAACGCCTGCCCAGAGCAGTTCTTAGCCAAGTTATCCAATGGTAGGTGGATAACATGCCTAAGAGCATTAGCTCAGTAATGCATGAATATCGCTGACTTTTCTGCGATTTTCATGCATTTCGGCCGATTTTTATCGCTTTTGAGATAAACCTTGATAATAGCAAGGTTTATCTGCGATAAAAATCAGCGGAGCTCGGCGATAATAATATTGCCGCTAAGCCAACATAGCGATAATTATCGCTAGTTGTTGGTAATATGCCCCAAGGTGTCGTAAAAATGAGGTAAAGCACCACAGTTTGAGTTGTTGTGAAGAGTCTTTACAAGGTTAATGACTGAATAGGCACAGAACAACTGAACCCAGACTCAATGCACACACACCTCAAAGGAAACCAGAAGCTCATCCCCAATAGAATCATAGAACACTGGATTAATAAAACGTCACAGCGGCAAATGCTCCATTGCGGAATCCCAGCTAGACTCAACGGTGTAACTAAATAAGGCTCTGCAGAATTGCAGCCTCAGAAACTGGCTAAAATGTAGTAACTGGCAGAGCACTCTAGAAGCCCAAAAAATGATAGCGGAAGACAAGGACAGTTACAATAAAATAGAAGCAGATGAGGTGGGAAAATTGCTCCCAGAGGAGAGACAAAAGCTTGGGTATGGGAGGTGTTTTCTCTTCCCCTAGCCGAAGAGTAGTTGGGGTGTACTCAAGAACTTAATTTACTTCAAAGGGATTTACCTGTCACAAGCAAGTGGTAGGTGCCACCTGAAAAGGGCCTAGCTTCTGTCCTCTCAGTAAACCAATCACCAAACCAGTGAGGCAGACGGCTGATGCCAGAACTAGTTTGAAATGACAAAGGAGGAGAGCACTGCTCATTACACTGGCGATACCGCTGGGTGGGCACACAGGTTCAGCACAAGGAAAGAAGGATTTTTTCATCTTGGATTTTGAGAGTGAGGAGCACTGTGGGGTTGTGCGATAAGGCAAACAGGAACTGCTACAAAAATGGTTACAGTTACCCCAGAAAAGTTTTACCCCATTGGTTAGGAAAGGGCCAAGAGTCATACCAATACACTAGCTAGTGCGAGTCATAAATGTGGGATCCCTAGGCACCCTCTTCAAAACATCTTTTGAACCTGCATAAGAACAGAAAATGTCTGGATATGCTTTTTGTGACCTGAGAGGACACCGAAAGGAGTGGATCTGCTCCCTCATGTACCCAGGACAAAAACATGGATTACAAAAGTCAGCTTGCTGTCCTCCTAAGTGGCCACATGGCTACCAAAACCCTCAAGAGACCTGGACCCTGCTGGTGTCTCAGCTGGGATGTATCTTGACAAGTGCTGCTCCTGAGATCCTGGGACTCTTTTCACCATCTCATTGCACTTCTCTTTCCGCTCCTAAAAACAGGAGAAATAGAAAATATTTGGACTTCCAGACCTCCCTGAGACCAGGAGAAATCACCCCAGCCTATCCTCCCAAGGTGTGACCTTGCTAGGCTAAGAAATCAGATGTCTCCTTCTCGGAGCTTCCCCACAGCAGCAAACTTGTTTTAGAGGATGCTCAGCAAGAAGGTATCCGGGCTCATAGAAGTCAGCCTCTGACACAGCTGCCGCCCTGCCCCACTGAAAGATTCTGCGCTCCTGAGAAGAAGCTAAGTCCGAAAGAAAAAATCTTAAATGGGCAACCGCACAACAAGCACTCATCCGTCAAGGAGACATCCGTGGGTGCACAATTAACATTTCTCCTGCTCTGAGCTTTTCCTGCCAAAACCAATGGCTTTAGTTGTAGCTCACCCAATGCCTATCTGACTTTGTAAAGACTTCTTCATATACAGCGGATTGCCTTGGTCGGCTGAAGCATTTTTACTACTAGGAAACCTCTAATCGGGTCCAACCTGCTTGATGTATCAAACCCAAGCTCCATCATGGTAAGCCTGAAGTACCATCAAGGTCCCAGTCTACAGTGACCATTAACTACCATTGGCGCTTCTTAGGGAATTTTTGTCTTTTTGGTGTAATTTGCTCAATACATTTTAGTCTATTTTTCAAAATTAGGGTAGGATTTTTATTGAACTGTGTTTTTGACTTTTTAACGGTTTTGTACTTCGAAATACGTTATATGTTTTCTCTAAGTTAAGACAATTTACTCTGTGCAGTAGCTGTCAAGGGTTGAGTTCAGATATATTTTACAACATTTAACTGGACCTTACATGATTATTATTTTAATTGTAGTGCCTACATCCACTCCAACTAATGAACCACTATCTCACAGGGTGATTCCCCCACATTTTTGTCTCCACTTACCTGTTTCTGTTGGCCTTTTTGATGAACTTGTTTATGCTGGCATTAGGACTCACTTTACTCCTTCTAGCCAGTATTAAAGTGCTTGTGCTCTCCCGTCCAAACTTGTTAAATCAGAATACCCCAAATTTGAACATTTAATTTCAGAGCCTGTAATTGGCCACTTGATACAAGTGGGCTGCAGCACTCATCTTGCCACCCACAAAAAGTAGCAATATAAAACATGTATCACTCCTGTCATTACAGTCTGTAGTGCAGTTTTAAACTGCAATGTCATCCTAGAAATGTACACCTTTTGTCAGGCCCAAGCCTTCCTTTTTGATACTTATATGCCACCCTTAAGGTAGGGCCTAAAGGCTCTTAGAGCAGGGTGCATGGTGCTCAAAAAGTAGACATGTATACTTAAGTTTTGCTCATCAAAACAGTAAAAAAAAGACAATATTTCTTTAAACCGTAGCAAGGATAGCACTCCCATAGATAGTGAAATGCTTCTTCCACTCATTTAAATTGTAATTTTAAAGTCTGATTTAAGTTACTATTCTTAAAATGCCGCTTTTCGAAAGTTGGCATTTTTCTGCCTAAACCAAATGTACTTTTCTGCCAGTTTCCAGAGTCACATGACTGTTAATGGCTCTTCGGCGGTGTGATGTGTATTCATTCCAGAAAGGAGGCAAAAAGGCTTAGTGTGTGGGGAAAGGTTCTCTCCTGAGCAAGATACCCTGGGGGGTTGTTATCAGCCCTTCCTGAGTGACGTGAAGGCTGTACCCATCCACTTCCTGACCTCTGAGGATACCTGCCCTAACACTGGTAAATTCAGCTCACATCTTGCCCTACCTTCCCATTGTCCCCCTACTCAGATTGAAAGCAGACCCTGGAAAATGGTTGAACATACCAGAACCAGTTTAGGGTTAGACAAAGGTCATAGCACTGGGTATAAAAGTGGCACCCTCAGAGTTTCTCATCAGAACACTCAAGGACCTGTGCAGTCTTAGAAGACAGATTGGCCTCCTATCTGAAGTCTGAAGGAAGTCTCCACCAGCTTGCCTTGATCTCAGAACCGCAGAATTGACTTCAAGGTTTAAATGGCTGACCTCCTGTTTGAGCTACAAGAGCACAACAATCTTCCTACCTGCAACTGACCATTGCCAACTGAGCCTATCTGAACCCTGCTGCTTGCCTCTGCTTGAGGGAGCCATGTCACTCCAACCCACTGGCACTTGGCTGTCGTTAGAGTTTACTTCTCCAATGCCAAATCTGTAATAACTAGACTCCAGGTGAATATTAGTAAGAGGTTCTGGGTTTTTTGCATAAAAAGTACCAGGCCATACTCCTCCAAAACAAGGGCGGACTTCACCATGGCCAACGCTGGACGTACATTCAACTGCTGACCAAATCCCTGGGATAGAGATGCTGGACATCACCAGCACCAAGGGCAACTTGAAGATCTGAATGGCGACCACCAATTTGCAGTGACGACTGCCCCGTAATTCAACCAATTGAAATGATAAATTTCAACCAAAGTTTCTTGCATGGAACAGGACTAAGTTGGAAGATAAACTTTCCACTACTACAGGCCTGATCCCTGTGTCCGACCCACGCAGCCTGAACTTTTGACTTTGGCCTGGTGAAGTGCGGACCGGTAACCACAATTGCCACTTTGTGCTTCTTGGTGTTATTTTTACTAAAAACCTGAGAAATTCATCACTCCAATTCTAATGATTGGATGTCTGTTGTTTTTATGTTATTTTATTCATTGAAAAGTACTCTATTTTTCTAAATTGGTTTGGGATATTTTTTGTGTTCTTTTTTCACTTCATTACTGTTTGTGCGCTGCATAAATACTTTATGCATTGCCTCTAAGTTAAATCTGACTGTTTTGTGGAAAGCTACTAGAGGGTTAAGCACAGGTTAATTTAGTGACTTTTATGGTTTACTCCAACAAGCATAGTGTTTATTACATGAGTGGAGCTCTCAGCCCTCTCAACGATTTTTTTTTTTACAAGTTGTTCTGTATTACATTTTTTAACATACATTCATCTTGAAGAGAACCAACAAGTAGTGCAGGAGAAATGGATAAAATACAAATATGGACAGCTTATTTGGAGACCTCAATGGTACAACAGTGCATTGTGCTCACACCAACTATATTAATCACCCTGTGGGTCTTCAGCGACTTCTGACCCTGCTTGCAGGCAGGTCGCTCAACACGCCGCTGTACTGCCTTGGTGTTCGGGTGTTTATTTTCCTGTTTATTTTGCTGCACTGCCTTTGACTGCTTGACTGTATTTTTCCTGTTGTTGCTTGCCTGTTTTCCTTTCCTCTCCTGCTAGTCTTTGTGCCCCACTTGCCTTCTGTTCCCCCCGCCATCTGTCACCCGTTCTTTCCCGCTCTTCCCACCGCTACATCCCTGCGGCCCTGCCCCCCTGATCTCCCATTTGCCGCCCTCTCCCACCTCTTAGCTGCTCCTCCCTCCCAACTCCCCTTATATAGAGGCCACGCAGCGGTGAAAGGAGCGATCTCTGACCCTGCTCGCAGGCAGGTCACTCCCCACGCCGCTGTACTGCCTCGGTGTACTGGTGCTTATTTTGCTGTTTATTTTGCTGCACTGCCTTTGACTGCTTGACTGTATTTTTCCTGTTGTTGCATGCCTGTTTTCTTTTCCTCTCCTGCTAGTCTTGTGCCCTACTTGCCTTCTGTTCCCCCTGCCTTCTGTCACACTTCCTTTCCCGCACTTCACGCTGCTACATCCCTACGGCCCGGCCCCCTGATCTCCCATTCGCCGCCCCGCCTTCGAGCTGCTCCTCCCTCCCAACTCCGCTTATATGAAGGCTGTGCAGCGGGCCCGCCGTTGGGGTGCCGTTGGCGTGCCGAAGGCAGGCTCGTCTGCGCCTGTCCGCGGCTGGACCACGCCCAGCGCCAGAACCCCTGGCCCCTGCTACCACTACGAAGGCCGTCACCGCTATGATGCCAGCACCCTCCACGCACTCAACACCGGATGACCACACGCCTGCTTCCTGGCAATCCCGAAGCGCACCCACAGACCTTTCACCTGTCAGAACTACAGCTTCACCAGCAACCGCCCCGCCAAACCGCAGACCTGGAAAGAACCTAACTACCTCAGATGCATCCTCCTCAACACCTGTTATGCCCACAAACACACCGTTGAACTCTGGGACCTACTCGACTCAACCTCCCCAGACTTCGCCTTACTGACAGAGACCAGGCTGAACCCTGCCTCGGCACTCGACATCGCCATAGCCATCCCGGAAGGCTACAAGATCACCCGCCGGGACCGCACCAGCGGAGCAGGAGGAGGAATCGCCATCATCCACAGGAACACTCTCAGAGTCTCAACCAACACCAACTACACCCTCAGCACCTACGAACACCTGCACTTCCTGATCCACACTGACCCCAACACCACACTCAGAAGAACCCTCATCTACAGACCCCCCCAGACCCTGACCACAGTGCAGCGACTCCATCACCGACTTCGTTAGCATACACGCCCTCGCCTCCATGGACTACATCCCCCTCTGTGACCTGAACTTCCACCTCGAGAACAACAACAACACCAATTCCACCACTGTGATCGACAACCTAGCCAACCTCGGACTCAGACAACTCGTCACATGTCCCATAACTCCGCCGGCCACACGCTTGACCCTATCTTCTCCGCAAGCCCCCACGTCTCCTTAAACCACACCACCGAACTCCACTGGACCGACCACCACTGCATTCACTTCACCTTCAAGAATCCCACCACGCACCACCACACCCAACAGATGCCTCGCCACTGCTGGAGCAAAGTCACCGAAGACCAGCTAACCACCTCTCTTGCCCAGAGACCACCCACCGACCCCGACACCGCCGCCCGCAACCTCACACAGTGGATTGACGACTGTGGCAACACCCTCGCCCCGGTCAGGAGACCCTGCAACAGTCACACCAGCAAGAAATCCAGCTGGTTTACTGAAGACCTTCAGGCCTCCAAGTGAACCTGCTGGAAACTGGAGAAGAACTGGCTCTGTGAACAAACACCGGACAGCTACGCAGCCCACAAAGCGCCACCCGCAGACACCATCACCTCATCAGATCTGCCAAAAGAGCCTCCTTCTAAGACCACCTAGACAACAACGCACACAACAGCAAAGAGCTCTTCAACATTGTGAAGGAACTCTCCAACCCCAGTTCCAACACCAACGACGTCCCACCTTCGCAAAACCTGTGCGACTCACTGGCCACCTTCTTCCACTGCAAGATCGCAGACATCCACGACAGCTTCAATGCCATGCCCGCCCCGACAACCACCGAGACCTCCTCCCATCCGCACCAACTGCTTGCTCGCCTGGACCAACATCACCAACGACGACACCATCAAGACCATGAACACCATCCACTCCAGATACCCACACCACATCTTCAACAAAGCCAGCACAGCCATCACACCCCATCTCCGGAAAGTCATCAACATCTCCTTCAAGACAGCAACCTTCCTGGAGAGCTGGAAGCACACCGAGATCAAGGCCTTACTCAACAAACCCAAGGCTAACTCCAAGGACCTCAAGAATTTTCGGCCCATCTCCCTGCTCCCATTCCTGGCGAAGGACATCGAGATGACCGTCAACAAACAACTGTCCCGCTACCTCGAGGAGAACAGCATCCTAGACCCTTCCCAATCCAGGTTCAGCAGCCAACACAGCACCGAAACTACCCTCATCGCCGCCACCGATGATATCAGGACCCTGCTAGACAACGGAGAAACAGCGTCCCTCATCCTTCTGGACCTGTCAGCCGCCTTCAACAAGGTCTGCCACCGCACACGGCGAACACGCCTCCATGACGCCGAGACCCAGGAGAAGGTCTTAGACTGGACCACCTCCTTCCTCACTGGCAGAACACAGAAAGTCCGCCTTCCGCTCCGTAGCCAGCGAGATAATCTGCGGCGTACCCCAAGTGTTATCCAACATCTACATAGCACCACTGGCCCACGCCACCCGACTGCACAACCTCAACATCATCTCCTATGCTGACGGCACCCAGCTGATCCTCTCCCTCACCAAAGACCGACACACCGCCAGAGCCAACCTTCACGATGGAATGAAGGCCATCACCGATTGCATGAGGAACAGCCGTCTGAAGCTGAACTTGGACAAGACGGAGGTCCTCATCTTCGGATCCACACCCTCGGCTTGGGATGACTCCTGGTGGCCGACCACACTGGACACAGCCCCAACACTCGCCGACCATGCAAGCAGCCTAGGGGTGATCCTCGACTCCACCCTCTCCATGACTAAGAAGGTCAACGCCGTCTCTTCCTCATGCTTTAACACCCTCTGCATGCTTCGCAGGATCTACAAGTGCATCCCCACTGAAACGAGAAGAACGTCCACCCAGGCCCTCATTAGCAGTAGACTGGACTATGGAAACGCCGTCTACGCAGGAGCCTCAGCCAAACTCCTGAGACGGCTGCAACACATCCAGAAAGCCTCTGCATGCCTGATCCTCGACATCCCTCACTGCAGCCACATCACACCCCACCTGAGAGACTTGCATTGGCTCCCCGTCAACAGGAGGATAACCTTCAAGCTCCTCACCCACACACACAAAGCACTCAACAACACCGGACCAGTTTATCTCAATGGACGACTCAGCTTCTACACCCCCACTCGCCAGCTCCGCTGTGCTGACCTCGCCCTTGCCACAGTCCCCTGCATCCGAAGAGCAACCTCCGGTGGCAGATCATTCTCCCACCTCGCCTCCAAGACTTGAAACACCCTTCCCACCCACCAACGGCATATCCAAGACCTCCAGACCTTCAGAAGACTCCTCAAGACCTGGCTCTTCGAGCAGTAGCAGCATCACCCACCCCACAGCGCCTTGAGATCCTCAGGGGTAAGTAGTTCCCTTCACAAATGTTATGGTTGATTGATTGATTGATTGATTGATTGATTGAGCACCCTTCTGGTGAGACCAGGGCTCTGCATGTGCCAGTTGTAAAAAAGCCCCTTCCTTTTAATCTTGCCCAAACAGGCCTCGAACGTCGTAACTCTTATTCCTTGGGGTTAAGATAGTATCCCTTATGGTATGGGCAACTAGCCTCTACTGTTCTGAGTGTCTGTCAACAAGTGGATGTGGACCAATGGTAGCAGGAGGAGGGATACTAATGTCACTGCTTTAGGGCCATGTTAGAGGGAGAAGGCAGGGTGTGCGAAAGAGAAAAATGTAAGCCACCAATTGTGTGGTGTGTATCTTGTGTGTGCGTACTGAGGTGCGGCTTGAGTGTCATAGCATGCCTATCACTGGGGATAGATGAAGTTCCATTCCTCATGGGGTCTTATCATCTTTCTTAGCTGTTAGTTTTTCTAGTTATGAGACCAAGCGTCTCTTTGTGGTGCATCCCTTTGATGTGTGAGTAGAGAGTGCCAGATCGTGACCTCTGCCATTCCCCACTTAAACAGGTCTCATTCTTACAGTTGCATGGAGTGAGGGGTGTCTGGGTATTTCTAGCACATAGCTATCCGTGGCTTACCTAACAAAAAGGCCAGGTCAATAAATTTAATGATGTACCTGCTTCTGCGTGTGCCCACCAATATGCCCAAAATGCATTGTAGAGGGCAAACAGGAAGCGTACGTCCACTTATGTCCATCAGATTTGATACCCCCACCATCCAAAATTGCTCAATATTGGCACAAGCCCATACCATTTTGCAGACATCCACCTCTAGGCATAGCTTATGGAACCTCTGGGGTTCACTGATGGAAGCGCCGATGGATTCGCACAGGAGTAAGGTAAGTCTGATGTACGTCAATAAATTAGGCATACTTCAAACAAGAGTTTCTAGATACCTTGCATACATGCTCAGATGCAGTGGTCCACTGTTGGTATGTGAGTTCTTGCCCATTTGTCCTTAAGAGCTGGAAAGTTCTTAATTTGTGTGTCTTGTAGTGCTCTGTATAGCATCTTGATTTTCCCTAATGGCAATTTCCATGGATGAGTAGAGTCTATGAGGGCCAGAAGGGTTGTGGTTCTTTCCACTTTGGTCCCCACAATGTTGCTACCTTTGTTATTGTTCCTATCTTTGTCTCAAACACATTTTTATCGCCGGGGCCACATTGTTCCTTTATGGAAGATCAGTAGGGTTTTATGAAGTATAAAGGTTCACTAGTGTGGTGAGGCCAGCCTCCCACCACTGTCTAGTACTCTAGTACTCGGTCACCCTGTGGCGGTCTGGCAAGACTCACAGTGGTAGGCTAGATGAATATGGGGACACCACACGTATGAATTGGACGTTTCTTTGCTAGTAGCACTTGGCAACCGTGATCGAACAATTAGGGTGTGGAGCGGTCTCCAGCCCGTCAAATATTGAGCAGTTTTTTACATCGTCCTGCATGTTTGCCCACTCGGGTTGGCGCCATCTGATAGCCAATGTATTTGCCAATACAGTTAAAACTCATGATTTGGTGCACCCAATCTGCCACAGCTCCACCCTCATTCAGTCAGACCCCCATATCAGGTCTGAGAGAACAGAGTCCAAATCAGTGAAGAAGCTGTTAGGCAGGTTAAACAGAAGGGCCGAGAAATGGTATGGTAAGCTGGGCAGTACTAGCATTTTAGCATCTCTGCCCTTAGCGGCAGTAGGCCCCAAAACGCAGCTATCTGCATACCCTGATATCACCACTCTAAACTAATAACCCCATTTCCTACAACTTTTAACTGGTTTGTCATTTAGACATTATCAATGACCAGTACCAGATTATTCTTGCACAGGTGCATATAAATGTGGCAGCTGATCAAAGGTGATGAAAATTAAAGCTAAAGCTAAAGTTGCAAAACCTGTTCTGTGGAATCGGTCAATAAATCCTCTTCATTTTCTTCTATTTTACGCATGTTAGGCAGTTTTATTCTTATTTGCCTTTGACCTGTACAGCACTCTGCTGCCTTTGGTTTGATCTGTGGTTTATAAATAACTCCTCAAACACATACATGCATATCTACAGACATATATAGATCTTATGTTCTATACTCTCTTGCCGAGCTTAAAAAAATCTGCCGGAAAGCTGAGAGGGAATGGAGGAAGTCCTATGACCTCAGCCTGAAATCCTCTTATTTTGCCAAACTGAAGACCTATCATAGAGCAATTTGCAGAACTCGGGCCGCATTCTATGCCCAGGAATTCCAAACCAGTACCAACCCCTCTAAATTAATTTTCAAGGTCCTTAAAGACCTTATGAATAAAAGAGCCACTTCGGCAGAAATCTGCACCGACTCTCATTGCGAGAGTCTAGCCTCCTTCTTTTTGGAGAAAGTGCAGGCTATCTACTGAGGATTTGACCTGTCTCTGCCTGATCCAGAGCCAGCTAGCCCGAACCTCTTGGGTTATGAGACTCTGACCTCCTTGCCTGACTTGTCTATGGAGGCTTTTGACAAACTGAGCCTCAGGATTAAATCAGGCTCCCCTCTGGATCCGCTGAAGCCAGCTCAAATTAAGTTGCTCTCCCCCCTGTGTCGGGTCCCGATACTTACCTTGATCAACCTGTCGTTGTCTACAGGAATGGTCCCCTCCGCATGGAAGCAGGAGGTAGTCACCCCAGTTTTAAAGAAGGCAAATGCAGACCCGCGCTTGCCTGAGAACTATCGCCCCATATCTCTTCTTCCCTGGACGGCCAAAGTCACCGAGGCTCATGTTAATTCCATCTTGACTGACCATCTTGCTCATAACCATATATTAGATCCGAGTCGGAATGGCTTTCCGCCGGGACATAGCACCGAGACCGCTTTGCGCTACATGACCGAGCATCTGCCTCTGGTGCTCGACTCTGGGCGGACGGCGGCGCTCTTTTTATTAGATCTGAGCGCCGCATTCGATACGGTGTCCCACCGTATTCAGATTCAGCGCCTAGAGGAAGCTGGAGTAGCAGGGACTGCTCTTCAGTGGTTCCGCTCGTTCCTTAGTGATCGTTTCTTAAGGTGGCTATACCACCCTGCCAGTCCACCTTCCATCCGTTGAACCTGGGGGTCCCACAGGGCTCCTCGTTGAGCCCGACCTTGTTCAACCTCTACGTGAAACTGCTAGCTGCGACCGTCAAACAGTGGGGTTTGACGATGACCTCATATGCAGACGACACGCAGCTGGCGGTGACACTGAGTGGAGACCCTGAAGTGGATGACCCCAGATTCCGAGCAGGACTTGTGGCAGTGGCAAATTGGTTAAAAACCAATTGTTTACAACTGAATGCCAAAAAAAACGAAGTTATGGTTTTGGGGAAACATGCGGAGCTTTGGGGAGATCCGTGGTGGCCTCCAGAATTGGGCGTCACCCCCGTCCCTGCTTCCGAAGTAAAGAACTTAGGGGTATGGCTGGATCCGGCTCTTACCTTTACGGGTCACATGAAGAAGGTTGCTGCCACCTGCTACGGAATCCTGCGAGGATTAAGGCCAATCCTCACATTTTTTGACCCCCCCACCCAGCAGCTCGTGGTCCAAGCCTCAGTTCTGTCTCGGCTGGACTACGGTAGCGCACTGATGCTGGGGGTAAACCAGGCTGAGGCATCTAGGCTACAAAGGGTACAGAATGCTGCGGCGCGGGCCATTGTTGGTTTTCCTAGGCATTGCTCGGTTTCCAGCACTATTTCTGCCCTTCACTGGCTGCCGGTTAGGCAAAGAATTAAGTTTAAAGCGCTTTGTTTGGCCTTTAAAATTATGAAGTTCTCCTCGCCGCCTGCACTTGCTAACTTGCTCAACCCCTATGTTCCTTCGAGGTCCTTGAGATCGGAGGCTCTTTATCTCGCGGTCTGCCCCCGTTTTAAACTCAGCAGGAAGGGTGGCCGCTCCTACCGAGTGCTTGCCGCTGGGTTATGGAATTCTCTCCCGGTGCACATTCGAGCTCTGGATAATCTGTCCGTTTTTAGGCGTGCTATCAAAACTTTCCTGTTCTCTGTACTTGGTTAGCCGTCTTTTTCCTTCTTTCTGCGTGTTATGTTTTAGTACTTGTTCAAGCGCCAGGACGCCCCTTTACTGGGGCAGCTGTGCGCTGTATAAATAATGTTAACATAACATAATATTTTGTCCCTTGACATTGTAGCACGTGTAAATTCACAGCTTGCACAGTAGCCTCAATCGTCCACTTATACTCTGCAGATGGACAAACGTGTTCCAAGTTTGTAACCAATCAACCTACCATTGGCTTCATGGCATTGTGAAGTATGAGTTTACTGTTAACGATGGGACATAGCAGGCCTAGATGTTCTTGGAATTAATGATCAGGAAGATACGAACAGTACTTATACCAGTTGTGTAAGCAGTCTAGAAGTACGTAGAAGGTGAGAAATTCCTGAAACAGAGGAGTGCTGAAGCTGCTAGTAAAGGTTCCCGCTGATGTTTTGTGATGGAACAGCTAATGTGGATAGCTGGGAAGAGCCCCCACCAACTGTTTTCAACGAGACAGTGCCCAATTGGACTTGTTCTGAATTAGCCATGGAGGATAATATTCTAGTTTTTTTTCTTGTTTTCAAATCATATTATGTTGACCATTATGTGCATTTTGAGGGACAAAATCTCTGTGTTTTTGGTTAAGGAATAACTGGGCCAAACAGGAAAACCTCTACAAAGGTGCTCTATCGTGACATAGCCATACAGTGATATCATGATCAAAGCTGGTTGAAGGTATGCAATATGGGTTTAGCATGATCAACAGCAAAGCCATTATGGAATCCAAAGAGGACATAGACTTTGACTTTATCCAACCAAAATATTTCAAGATCCATAAAATTCCAAAGGTAAACCTTCTCAATCCGTGAACTACCAATACAGATTAGCCACTTACGCTTGAGGATGTATATTCGTTTTCCCCTTTGGTCGCGTTCTGAGCCAGACAACTCCTTAACTGGTATCCAAAGACACACCTGAGAGTAAATTCGCCTCAGCCAGACCTCTGTAGGGTGGTCAATCATTGTCTCACTATTTTCAAAGGTGTTTAGCATAAAGTTTTTTCCTATCGATTTGTTCATTAGTGGTATTTGTCCTTGTTTCATCATTTTCGACTGCTTTAGCCATTTCTCCTCATTTGATGATTTTTTTCTTATTGGAGTTTCACATTTTCTTTATATTTGGTGTGGTCATTTATTTATTTGACTGTTGTGTTCCTCGCTTTGTTAAACACAGTACCTCTCACGTTTTCTGTGAAGAGTGCCTTGTTAATTAGGATATCATTCTAAATGTAAGCCAACATTACACCTATTCAATGCAACACACATCTGCGGTTAAATCTGTTTCTGTAGTGAGGAATACCATCCAGTGATTGAATCAAAACAGCAGTCAACCACTCCGGTTCACATAGTAACAACAGTAAAATGATTCACTGAATAGAACCATGACATGCACTCTGGCTCACTATGATACTTGGTAAAGTTCATCAGCGTAGATACGTGGTTAGTTAGCATGTGAGGATTTTGGTCGGTTTCAGAGTGCAATTTCTTTCCAGTTTGGAGCTTGTAATTCCAATCGACAACAACAGAGCAGTAACCCCGAGTTTGCATTATATTCATAATGTTAACAAACAAAATACAGCGAGTTTATTATGCTAAATTCCAGCTAGTGTTGTGTCAAAATATACTTTTGAACACGTTGTTCTTTATTTATCACATGAATTTATTAAAATGTCACAATGCATATGATGTTTTTTCTCTATTCCTCAGCCATGCATCTTAATGAATAACATTCAACAGTTACGAGTCCAGCTCGAGAAAATGTTTGAAAATATGGGAGGAAAAGAGGTAGGGTACTATATTTCTTATACTTCTCATATGTTTGATCGATAACCTGAGATCATTAGCTACTTACTTCTTTACATAATAAAACATGTAATGTTCCATAGAAAATAGAAAAGAAGTGTACTTTCGTCACGCAAATATAGTGATCTATAAACATAAAACTATTTTTCTGTGGTACTTTGAACTTGGTGTTTGATTTTTAAAATCAGATGACATTTATATATAGTGCATGTTCTTTGTATACATACAACTGTTAAATTAAATCTGACAAAGTTTGTATGAATTGTGTTTGGTGTGTTGTCTGTAATGTGTCATGTCTTTGTCCAATGCCTTTGACTTGCTACCCATTGACAAGAAGAAAGAAGGAGCTATTTCTTTCTACAAGGTGTGTAACAGCAAGCATGTTTAATATTCCCCTATCTTACAGTTAAGGATAAGATGCGGGGTATCTGTTTACAATAGAGATGGGCAAACGGGGTTCTTAACTACAAGAAAAGGCTAAATTGGAACAGAATCAAGTGCGATTAGTATCGTGACAGGCAAACTACAAATTTATTGTAGTGAGTGTGCAATCACGACGTTGATTTTAATTCAAAATTTGGAATTAAGAAGCAAGTACGTGGAAACCCCCAACTTGGTATTGTGCAAATATGTACATTCATTCAACTTTAAGTCCAATGAGATTGTGGTGGTATTGAAGTCAAAATAGACAGCATTAATAGTATGTTACCTCGGCACCTAAGCATGTCATGAAACATGTCTGACTAGGAGGTCACAAGCACAGAATGAAAATGCTGTGCACCTCTAGATATTTCTCCTGATGTGAAGATACATTTGTCTGAAAATAAGTCAATTCTTTGAATCACGTGTGCTTGAGATTTGTGAGGGCCGTTTACTAGGGCAGAGGTAGACCACACTTCAACCAAGAAGTCGCAAGTCTGAGGTGGCAAGGCTTTCCGTGAGTTTTCCGAGGTAAAGATTAAAGTGCCTGGCCGGCCAGCAATGTCAGTTTCCTGCAGTAATGTGCCTATTGGCAGCCTGGCAGGGAACCATACAGTGGAGAGATGCAGCTAAATTTGTAAACCTCTGTGTGAATAAACAGGTACAAGTTTCTTAAGAGAGATGCAGGTCACAGTGCTCAAGATCAATGCACCTAGAAGAATATCGTTCAGAGGGTGGCGCATAACAGAGAAGGACGTGGTGGAAAGGGTGGGTCTCTGGCTCATTGGCTAATGAACTGTGTAGTGGAGGAGGAAAAACAAGGCCTCACGACTCTGCCTGTTGGTCTGAACCTCAGAGGGTGTGGTGTAACAGGCAAGCTGGGAATTGAGGTTCGAGTCTTTTCATTGGCTCAACATCCTGTGATTCTGGGCAAATCACCTGTCCCTGTGGACAACGCTAGAGACACTCACAGATTAGTTGTGCTATTGAAATCCACGTATTAGTTGCCTGAGCCAGCATGGGTATGGCTGTCCCAGCTTGATCTTTCAGGAGCACACACAGGGCACTGTAACTGGATAAAGTGTCTTAGATATCTAGATGATTTACAGTATTTATTTTTCTCAAACAGCAGCACCGATGGGAGGAGTGCAGTCATGAAGAATGTATTGCAGGTCAAGCACACTACCCGTCCAAAATTAAATGTAGACTGAGTGCATTTTTGTGTTTATGGGATGCAGACGGCCGTGCTAATCTACATTGATTTTTAAGTCTGGCAGGCCAGTGTAGCTGTTGCCGAACCTATTGCAACCCACAAAAAAGAGCTTTCAGGGTACTACTGAGCTAGGAGCAGGGGCATTGCCCCCACATGTTGTTTTCTCTGAGAACAGGTTTTGATTGGCGCAATCTGTGTACTTCAACTCAAATCACTGCCTGTATTGCACTGTTTGTCTTGTAGCAAAACACATACTCGTGAAATAATGCAAGAATTACTCTTAAAAAAGCTTGAAGAGTTATCTGGAAGGGCTCATTTTATAACCATTGTACTTCACCACTGTATCACGAATGCAAGCTAAGTCTGAACTTCACTTATGATTGAAAGTGTTGCTGAAGAAAAAAATATTAAAAGCTTCACTTTTGCACAATTGCACCAAAGACTAAAGGCCTAGTACTTTTCATTATCACGTTAAATTAAGGCACTTCATATTCTCTTTTGGTTTCGAAATTCAGTAAGATCTGTCTATAAGAGCAATCAAATTCTTGTTCCCGATGCCCATCGCTATTTACATTGTAAACTTGGATTTAGCCATGTATCAAATACATGCAGCAGATCCAATATCCTGAAACTATGTTGTAGAATACCGTGTGCAGCATGAATGTTCCACCAGACGCTAAACATACCTGGATCGACATGTCTCAGTTAATAGTGTTTTGAACATTGTCTAGGAAGGGAAACGAAAAACATAGGAGCAAGAAATGTTTTGAATTACTGAAGCACATAGTCCTTTGATGCAGCCAACATATTCGTTTAGACGAATTAGAACATTTCAATTAAATGCCTTGTGTCTGTATTTGATTGAACAGTAGAGCAATTTGCTCAATACAAGCTTGATAAAGATGATTTAAGCCTGATTAGGTTTCAGTGTCATTCTCAAGATGTGTACACAACGATGAGCATATGTAAGTATGGGCTATTTTGTAATTACCGTGTGCATTTAAGAAAAGAGTTAAGCATAACAAGAATACTTGGGTGTGTCACAGCAGCTCATAAATACGAAAATATATGGTTATGTTCAAAACGTGTATTAACATTTTTTATTAGCAGCCTTGTTCCGCTAGGTAGTAATCTGAATAACATCTGTATGTAGTACGTTCAGTTATAAAGATTATTACAGTATTATGATGTATCATAATTAACCATGTCCTAGCATGACCGAATGATCATAATCAATTTTAGAAAAACAACGTTAAGTGCATAAGCTTTTTCATAAAAGGAATAATTCATGTAAATGTCTCGTTATTCGGAGTCTGGAATAGAGCCTATGGACATGTTTATTTTTCCACATTTTTGAACCTTTGGCTTTTGTCCTGTAATAGTTGCATAATTAGATAAAGACAATCCTCTGTCGTAGAAGTCCGTTATTAAATAGGGCACTACTATAGGATGGATGGGGTGGGACGGCATTGCGTTGCATTGCGTTGTGCACTGTCCCGGTGCTTGGATGGATGTTCGTTCTACTGGACTGACAATTACTATTATTCATTGACTTTATACCGCATTGCTTGAAAATGGAAAATCATATTTTGTAGCTACATATCTGGACCACTCCACTATGTTTATCGACATCTGGCTGTCATAGTCATTAGGTTTTCAGATTCCACGTACTCTATGTGATGCCTAAGAATGGTATTTTCTATACTTCGAAGATGGCTGCCAAGTTGCATATTAACACAGTGCATCAGTAAACATGGAGGTATAAAAATTATTATCGAAGATTGCCAAACACTATATTTTATTTTCTCAAGATTGTTGCCATGTTACGTATACACGCAAAGTGACGGCTGTCTTGGATTTGTAGAAAATATAGTTCTAAAATTGCCATCTACTGCTACAGGATTATCGTAAGATGGTAGAGCAATTTTAAAAGAATTTTTAAACTGAGGTCGATCCGCTTTGCCAATGCTTGATCCTATTTGCTATACACCTAGTCTGTACCCAGATTAGTGCTTAAAAGCAACAAAAGTCTCTACTGTAGGAAGTAGATTCGACTTGTCATGAATATTTATGAACTGAGGAATATTTTTAGATAGATTATATACCCTATTGCTATATAGGCTCCACATTTAGATGCTGTTTAATTTTGAAGGCTATGCTGCACAAATTAGTATATCTTGTAATACTTGCAGTAGTGTTTTTCCTCTTTACCACTCATCTTCATTATTGAGCACTCTATCTTGGTTTTAGAATGACTGACAGGGCATTTGCTGACAAACCTTCATCTGATACCATGCGTAACATGAGATTTTATTTACTTGTTGGGAAGACAAGCTGCCCACGTGGTATTTATGTAATCTGTATTCTGCTTTCGATTGCCCCTTATGATATTTGCATATATACATTGTTATGAAGAATAATAGTATTTTTTTTGCGTTAACGCTAAAATTCTATTTTAGATCCTGCAATTATTGTCCTGGGAATGTGGACATAATAAAGTTTGTATTGATTTTGTGTGATACTGTTGTAAATGGAGTCTGCCAATTCAGTATGGCAGAATTTTTTTGCTTTGGATCATCCGGTTTTTGGACGTTTATAAGTGGGTGAGTGTCAGAACCTGGGTCTCACTCCCTGTAATCTCATGGTAAATGGACTGCACATGTTTACCTCCAGTGTCTGCCTTTTAAGATAAGGCCACTACAATGAAGCTAGAGTGAAGGGCTCTGGGCTTGTTATATGTGAACACATTTGTACGCATGTGAAATGGGTTCAGGCTGGACGTGAGAGACTACAGTCATGCGAAGCCTGGTTGCTGCAAAAAGGTAAAGTGCCTGTGTCAGATTTAAACTGCAAATGACACCTGTCAAAATGTTAAATTTTCTAAATTCCACTTTTAGAAAGTTAGTGAAAACATACATTGCCCCTGTCAATCATAAATTCTTGCTTTTTAGCAAATATACCTCGTGTTTATTTTGGGTATATACATCCAATAATTAAATCTAGCTTCACATAAGTCATGTGCTCCCTATGTCTCATACAAGATGTATTGAGGTTAATCTCCCTTAAAGAATAAAAAACATTGCTTCAAATATCTATAGTCAATCTTTTTTGTATCTCTTGTTTCTCAGTTCAATTACACATGAATAAATCATATAGTCACAAAACAAACTTCCCAATTGGAAATCAAAAGTAAGTGTCATAAAGACATAAGTGGAACTTCTTACAATATTATTCAGCAGATTGAGTCTGAGAAGCGTATTTGTCTAAAGGAAAAAACAAATGTGAATCACTCTGCATGGGGAGGCATTACTGAAAAATTTAAGAGCAGGCACAATCCCTCAAGGATTACAAGTGACAAACATACTTGTAAACTTCACAGTAGATCTCAGACATTTCCTCATACTCTGACAGTACAAATGAATCAGAAACTACAACTTCACATTTTCAAGGTCAACTAGGCTCAGGTTTTATAGCGAGAGGCGAAGGTCAAGGCAGGAACAGGGGGCGAAGATGGGGTGGGTGAGACCCAATCAATGAATGGGGGAAATCACAACAAGGAGACAAAGATACAAGTGGGGGAACCAGAACTGATACCAATTATAATTTCGTGGTTGCACCCCCATATGTTTGGGGTATGTCCCCCGGGCTCCAATTGGTCCTCCTATATAGAGGTTTAATAAATTCATACCATGGTTTGGTTGTGAAACTTAACGTTTTATTTCTTTATATATCCATCTCTTGGATGTCAAATTTATAATTGTTCATTTTATTCATGAGCAAACATTTCCATTTTTCCACTGAACATTTCAACTCTCCCAATGCATTTCGGCATGTGAAATGCCTTCTTCCAGGGGATATTTCGAGAAATGTGTTGTGTCTCCCGCGGCTCCTCTCCTGAACCGGAAGTGTCATCAACAGCATTTGACCTATACACATTAAATATACTGAGAAAAGGTTTAACTTTGTGGCAACATCACATCCAGACTTTGTATGGACCAGAATGGAATTGCTCCATTTCTTTAGGACATTAAACTTGAAAGACATTGTTGTGAAACAAGAAAAACCTTAAACATTTACTCCTTCTGGTTTGTAAAGACCTTCAACTTTTTATGCACTTTCCACGACCATGCTGAATGAATTGCTTACCTTTGAAAAGACAGTGTTAAAAGAGCTGGATTGCATTTAATGCAAAAATAAATTCACTAGAAATAATCTGCCTAAAGAAGAATATCATGCTCTTCTTGGTCCAAAAAAGAGTGAGATCATAAAAAAGCCTACAGGTAAAGGTTTGTGCCTGGCTAAATGTTTATTTTGCCAGATCTGAATGACTGTTTAAATTGCACACACAGGATACAATGGCAGATCAGAGACTTGTTTAAAGTGTTTTTTTTAAGTGGGTGGCACAATCAGTGTTGCTGGCCCACTAGTAGCATGTAATTTACAGTCCCTGGGCCCAGATAGTGCCACTTTACTAGGGAGTTAAAAGTAAACCGAATATGCCAATTGGGTATAATCTAATTCCAGCATGTTGTGAGGAGAGAGCACAAGCACTTTAGAACTGGTTAACGGTGGTAAAGCGCTCAGATTCCAAAAACCCACAAAAATGAAATCAGCAAACAGAAAGGTTGAAGGCAAAACATTAGGGGGAAAACCAAGGCAATGATGCCAGGTCAAACACACTCATAAAGACAATAGAACATATTTTAAACAATTCATTCTCAGTAAGCATAATGAGTAGATTACGCAGTGGAAGTACATTTTCCCCTAAAACAGAGGCAACCAAAAACTCGCTAATCATTTGTTCTTTATAAAGGTTCATATAGTAACAAAACTACTGTGGTATTCGTGTGTAATCCATAATGATAATGGCCAACAACCACTAGTTTAACAAGGGCCCAACCTCTGATTGTGCTGACTTTGGAGTATTTACAGCTCCGTACATGAGTGATAGATACATCCTTGAGCAGCAAAGGTAAAGAATTAAAACCAGTATGAACACCATTGAGGTAATTATGATGGTTTATTGCAAAAAAATAGACAAATAGTCATGGTGGGGGAACCCATCAGGATGTTATCAAATTATATCTGAAGGATATTTTTGATTTTCAAATCAAGAAACGCAATCTTTAGAAGGTAACATATTTTCATTTTCCTCAAGTAGTAAAGGTGCTGTTTATAAATATTATCTTAAAACAATACAGATAAGACCATTTATAAAGATGAAGGCATCCTAATAGAATGTTTCAAAATCATACATTCAGGAGTCTTCCAGAGAAGTACATAAAGAGTGTTGTATACTGAGGAAGGGGTGTTTTTAATGGATTGTTATGAAGTAGTGTTTAGGTCATTTTAGTGCTGGTGGTGTGGGCTTGGAAGTGACGGAAAGAGTGAGTCTAATAGTAGAGTTTTGGGGAGGGTGTGGTTTATGTTAGGTGTCCTGCAAATAGATGGACAATTTCATCTGCAGCCAGTGTAGGTAACAGCGGTAGGGCGGTGGGGCCGCATGGGGTAATTTTGAGGGACGATGGAGAGGGAAAATTAAATAAAGAAAATGTTTTCCCTCCGCATCGTCCCTCGAAATCCCCCGGCACGCGGCCCCACCACTGTTACCTGCATAGACCGCAGCTGAACATTTTACAAATCTGTTGGTGGAGGGCAGCTTTGTTCAATATTTGAAAGGATGATGCAAATGTAATGTGAAGCAGTTGTATCCAAAGAAATCTGTGGGCTGTTTTGACCTTTTGCATTCATGTTTGTGTACAGCATTAACTTCCTGGCAGAGCTAAACGCATTCAGATTCAGAGAGCATGGTATACTGTTCACTGTAATAGACTTTCTGAAAGCATTGTCCTTATATATCACAACAACATACCACCCTTTTGTTTTTATGTGTTTACGTATTTAAAGGCTTTGTGAAGCATCAGCATGTTGCCTTTGATCTACTTCACTGTTGTTGGAAAGTGGGTTATTGGTAGGGGCTAATGTAGGTCTGCCACTGGCAATAAGGCCACTAACAAATGGTAGGACCCAGCATAGGTCTTAGAAAATTATTCCTATGCTCAACCCTTGGTAACGAGGCTGCAAGCAGACAGGCTTAACTTCAAAGACAGATATGTAAAGCATTTACAAACACTATTTCAGTAAATAATTAAGACACAACACAAAATAAAAATCCAACACCAATTTATAAAAATAGGTACTATTTGTATCATTTAAATGACACCAAAATGAAAAAAGAAACACTGCAGGGATCCAGAGATATGAATTTTTAAAGATTAGTCACTTTCTAGTGCTTAGAAACCAACAGTACCCCTTTTAGTCATTTTGGGGCATATTATCAAGGGGGTTTATCTCCGCTTTTTTGGCTTTAAAAGCCAAGAAAGCGGAGATAAAATTATCTCCCTATTACCTAGCTGCCGCTAACACCAGTTAGCGACAGCTAGTAGAAGATAGCGACCATCTTGGGCACCACTTTGCATATCAGTGATATTTATCACTAATGAGATGCAAAGTGGGCGTGCCAAGATGTTAGCGACTGAAAACAGTCGCTAACATCGCTATCTCCTATTACCAACTTTTGGAGATATTCGCACTAAGCGGGAATATCTCCAAAAGCTAACACCTGCCCTGAGCAGTTCTTAGCCATGTTATCCAATGGGAGGTGGATAACATGGCTAAGAGCATTAGCTCGCTAATGCATGAATATCGCTGACTTTTCAGCGATATTCATGCTTTGCGGCGATTTTTACCGCATTTGCGTTAAACCTTGGTAATACCAAGGTTTATTTGCGGTAAAAATCGCTGCAGCGCTGCGGTAAATTTTTGTCTCTAACCAAGCAATAGCGATAATTATCGCTATTGCTTGGTAATATGCCCCTTTGTTTTCTCTGACAGGGACACCTTTAAAAGCTGTTCTGGAGAATCTCACCAAATGTGTTGCGCCACCTTCTCCAGCAGGCGGGGTCCAGTTAGAACTCCTTCCTGAAGTTCTGCTTCCAAAGTATCCAACACCCAATCCAAGGTTCGTGAATCTCCAAGAGGGTCCTTGAAAGTGTGAAACTTCATTTCCGCAATCCACTTGAACAAATCCCTTACAAATCCACTGGGACTCCAGGCTGGAAATTCTTTGTGGGGATGTCCAGGTGAGCTCTGTTAACCTGTAGCTTGCAGGGAATCCACTCTTTAGTCCTTTTGCAGCAAGGTAATCCACAGGGCTGCAGTTTCATTTGGTGCAGTCTTCAGAGGTCAGGCCTTAGAAATCTTTGTACAGCAAAACTTCTCAGCAGGGCACTTCTTGCTTCAGTAAGTTTCAAGCAGCAGATCTGGAAGGCTCTGCCCCTCTCTGATACTTATTCCAAGTTCTCTCGGTCAAGCAGGAGGTCACTTCTGAATAATGGGAGCAGGGTAACTCCTCAAAGTTATGACCACAACCTGTACAGTGTGCCATTACTTTGTCCACGAGTGCATCAAATCTTCCAAATCCAGAATGGCTGATTTTCCAGCAAGGAGGTAAGAGCTGGCTAAACACACCCCCTAGGATGGCTTATTTCTATGGACTCTCCCCCAACCATCTGCACATACCTTTCCTAATCATGGGTTTGGGGTGGGGTCAAAAGTGTAAAGTGTAAAGTGTAAAGTGGAAACTGACACTGTGGCTATTATTATTATTATTGTTATTGCATTTCTTATATAGCGCCAGAATCGACCCCCGAAGGGGTATCTCCGCGCTTGCCTTGGGAACCCGTCCTGGTTTTTCCCTGTGAGATAGCCCCTACAGGGCATCCCCAAGGTGAAAGCCAGGCATCCCGCCGCGGGGGGGCCGTTGTGGAGATTAAGCAAGCTTAATGCCCAGAGTTGCATAGTGTGAACCCATGATTAGGTCAGGCACCGAAGCGAGAATTATCGAGTCCGTGGACATTTGAGCTCAACACCCTGCCGCGTCGGGAATTGAACCCTGGTCCCGGGTCTGACCTCTGCTTCAGGGTCTGCCTGCTCTAACCAGTGAGCCACACTTCTCTATCCCTCTGCCTTTGAAGACCATGGTTTACAACCCCTCCTCCTGGCCTGGCATTCCTAGTGAACAACACACTGCCCTCCCAGCAGAGATAGTTAACCCCAGGGGCTCTTTATCATCTCTTCAAAGCAACCTGGCTAATCCACTTAACTCTGACCAATCAAGGCAGACCACTGGAAGTCTGAATTTGGATTTACAAATAAGAAAGTCTTATAATTTCTTGTATGTAGAGAAATTCACAAATATGATATTGTTAGATTTGCTACTACATTCTACTACATTCTGGGAAGCCTTTGAATTGCCAGTCTAGTCCTCTTCTATCAATAGTTATCAAGCAATAACTTCCTACCAAGTTAACCTATGTAATAAGGGATTTGCAAAAATGACTTGGGACATTTTTCCAGCACCAGGACTTACAAAAACATATTTTATAAGTACTTGCCTTATATCTACAGGAAATCCACCTCATTTGCAACTAGGGGAGACTTTAGGGTTCTGAATCTGTAGAAATATTGCATATTCTCCGTTTACTGAGCTCCTAGCATCAAAGTCGAATTTGAGAATCACTTTACCACAATGTGGGGCGGGAAATGTGAAATTTCACCTTACCCTTGCGTATAAAAACTCATTTTATAAGGGTATACCTTATAGCTAACGTACCCCCCCCCCCCCCCCCCCGGGATTCCTAGGGAAGACCCTGGGGGTCCCTAATATGCCAAACCATTGTAGGGTATCAATTTGTAAGTGCCCTTAACACCAAAGTTGAGTTAGGCCTCAATTTAATTTTTAAAAGCAGTCCTGGCACTGAGGGCTGTTTTTAAACGGACCACAGGCTTCAACAGTGCACACATGCAAGTGCAGAAAAAAGCTGCTGGCCTCTCAACTGCCATGCCCCAGGGTACTAAGGACTTCTAGGTAGTTTCAATCCCCTGCCCTCTTATATTCTAGGGGCTTATGGGGTAGGTCATGCCAATTACAGGGGTACCCCACCATACCATAGTGTACTCTAGTGCATGTTACGTGTTTTAACTGCATTCTAATGTGTCTCTTTCAGCTAGCACTGACCCTGGGCCTGGTTAGGCAGAGCCCAGGGTCAGTCAAAATTAGTTACCACCATTATCAGTCAGAAAAAGTTGGGGGGGTGCCCAAGGCACAGGATGACTTTACAACAACGGTGTTCAAGAGACTTGTGGTGCTAATCACACACCTGTGTGCAGGCGATGATGGACTGGAGCAGGCTATTGCCTCAGAATCTGGCCCTCGGGATAAAGTTATGAATGTTTGTGATTGCAGTTGATGGGCAGTGGTCCTTCCGTTAAGGGAGATGTGCTCCCTTGAATATCAAGGTATGTCCTTCTGAATCTGGTGAAGGACTTTCCATAGCTGCGTGCAATGTGGGGTAAGTACATGTGAGATTGTTAAGAGGTGGTTAAACAAAACTATAGTTCATGTAGGAAAGTATGAACAAAATAAAACAATCTGTGAAGTGGTAGGAAAAGTTCTAGAATGATTGCCACCACCAGCATCTTGTTACAGGTGTACTCTGAACTTAGAGTGCTCCTGTAATAAGAGGTATATGTCACTATTTATGTGCAATAACTTATTATAAGTGAGTAGTGATGTTAGAATGCCTCCTTTAAAATGCCAATGCCTCTGCAAGCTCATCAATGGAAGTAGCAAATCCTGTTGCATCCTTATGTCACAAGGCATACCTCAAAAGTAAAATTCAAACATCATTTGATACAAGCTGACCTGCCCTTGCCGGTTTTAATGTCAAAACAGGACAGAGGAAGCAAATTATATAAGAACAAGCAATCAGTGGGTAGTCTCTGCTTGCTTTGCATCTGATTTCGGAGCATAAACCTTTTGCTGGTATCTCTGAGCCCCACAGCAGCCTGACGGCATTGTGTACTCCAACCGAATGTCAAAACATCAATAGTGATGGCTGCGTGTAGATTAGGCTTGGGCGTAGGTCACGGAGTTTTGCTACGCAGAACTTCGCGAAGTTCTGAAAAAACTCAGCGAAGTTCCATGAGTGGCAGAGCGCAGTGCGAACTGCAGCTGCATTTCTGTAAGTGGGTGGGACAAGCACTAGGTGTAGGTGAGCCAGGCTCTCCATGTGTTTTTCAAAGGGGTCTTTGGTTTAGTGACAGATCACAAGAAAGAGGCCTGGGCACATCTCTGGATGAGGGAGATGGGGCTGATTATAGAATCATAAAGGGTAAGGCTGATGGCCCATGATTGACTTTTGATGCACAGATCACTGTGGCTGACATTCAGGTGGGAACTCAGGTGATTCCTATGAATCTGGTTGTGGGTTAATCAGCCTCAGAGTCCTATCTTCTGTGACAGACATCCTTCAGAAGGAAGACAAAAGTGGAGACATGTACATTACAAAGAAGCAGAACCACAACCTCAAACTTCAAAGGTTCAGACCCTAAATCTCATTTTGTGACTGAAAAAACGTTATAAGTAGGGGAGTCTGGGACTCCATAGTTTGTCATCGGCCAAGCAGCCAGCTGTCTGCCTGTGACCAATACTTGGGCTTAACCTGCTAGTCTCTCTGCTGGGTGAGGGGCTATCACCCAGGAAAACAAAGATCACCTGCCCTGACGTCTGGAGCACTAGAATCTGCCTACTCACCAAGACCAGTTTGCCTGTGAGGGAGAGGAATGTGTAGGAGGGAGCGAGATCCTGAGAGGAGCCCCGGCTTGTGGAGCTCCTGAGTGAGGTGTGAAGAGCTGTGTTGTACTGGTCAGGCTGTTGCCCATGTGCCGCGTTCTGAGGCTTGGCAACCCCAAATACCAGAAAGGCATGCCATGCACCAATGAGAGTGCTGCATTGATCAGCTTGTGTGCAGTGTTGTGGAAGCTGGTGAATCCGTATGGTACGAGTGCCACCATCTGCCAAGAATCTCTGTCGCATTGATCGAGCGATTGTCCTTGTGCAGTAAGTTGCTGTCACCTCGTATGCAAGAGGAGGCCGCAGAACAAGCAACTTGAGGCCAGTGTGATCTGACAGTGAGGTTAGTTAGAGTGACCCTGTATGGCAGAATGGGCTTCTCAAAATGCTGAGGCTATAGGTCAGGATTGTTGCCTGTGACCCAAATTACTGCTACAACCAACAAGAGAGAAACTTTATGTCCATGGAGGCTCGAGGACAGAAAAGATACTGTCAGATTCCCACTGTAGCAAAAAGACAGCCCCATCCCCATCACAGAAGAACAAGACTTACTGCGTGTGGTTGGAGTTGGAACAACTCCGATTATCAGGAGGCTGGTATGCACACTGCGGAGAGAGAGCCAGCGCCTGCCAGGAGCTGCACATGTGAACGTGTTAGCACCTAAAAGAATTGGTCAATCAATCAGGGCATTTGTAGAGCGCACTACTCACCCGTGAGGGTCCCAAGGAACTGGGGGGGAGGAGTGCTACTACTGCTTGAAAAGCCAGGTCTTGAGTAGTCTCCTGAAGGCTAGCAAGTCCTCGGTTTGCCGAAAGAGGATGGGGAGGGTGTTCCAGGTTTTGGCAGCGAGGTAGGAGAAAGATCTGCCGCCAAATGATATTTAAGACTATAGATCCCAACAGATATCATCCTTTAGAAATCCTAATCGTGCTTTCTGTTCAATGGACTTTTGCAACTGTGGAGCTACTGGAACTGGAACGAAAACACAAATCAGGCATACACCATCAACTTCCAAATCCTTAATGTTCAGTCAATGATAAGAGGTTAGATACTGTTAGATCTGGGGGTCTCTAGTTGGCATAGGCAAGTTCCTTTGTCCAAATAGGGACCCTTACTTCTAGTCAGGGTAAGGGGGTACACATTGTTGATAACCCCTGCTCACCCCCTTGGTAGCTTGGCATGAGCAGATGGGCTTATCCCCATGACAATGTGTAAAGTATTTGTACCAACACTCACAGTAATATAGTGAAACACCACTTGTAGGCTCAGTATGGCTGTGAGCCCTTGAGGCTAGTGTGGGGAAGTTACGTCAAGAAATGTCAATGTGGTGCCCCTCACCAATGTCCTTGCGTAGGGAGCACCACGGGACAAAGAAAATGGTGCCCTAATGACAGAATGCCCCCGCTGTAGCACAGAATGTGCTACACCTGTGTACTCAGCATTAAATCAGGGGATCACTCCTTCATGAATGCGCGGGTGCACCCCAGCCACCCAAAATTATTTAACTGATCCTAAGGCGGGCAACCAGCAGCACGTTCAAACACGCTTTCCCCCTTTTTACAGGCTCTGGTTACCTTTTGGATGCGGAGGAGGCTTAGTAGTTCGTGCGGATCTCCGGCGGGACAGCTCTCTCCTCGGCGGTGCTCCCTGACTTCTGGTTTGGCTCTCCTCTTGATGAGGAGTGTGGGGAGGCCCAGGTTGCTATGGGACGCCTTGCGCTGCTCTCTTCGTAATGCGGCTCAGCCGCAACGAGCCTCCTTTTTGTTAGGGGAAACCCTTGATGCTGGGACCAGGAGGTGAAATGGAAACGATGCCTGCAAGGCTTACGGGACAGCAGCAGTGTTTCTCCCTCGCACAATGCTTTTATCCTGCGTCACACCAGGCCGGCGGCGGTAATCTCGGCCCCTTGTTGACAGTCTCGGGTAGTACACTGGAACTCACTCTTGAGCGCTGAGACAGTTGTTCAGGAGGCATGGCAGACCTCCCGCAGAGCCCTTCTGTGTGCCGACAAGCACACCAAGTCAAATAACACATGGGCAGGCAGGGCAAAGTTCACGAGGCCACAGTTTGTGCGCACAAACTAATCGCTGACAAGGTGTTTTTTCTGTAAACTTTTGTGTCCCTGAGTTTACAACAGGAGGCCAGCTCTTCTCAGGTCCGTAGGGACAGGTAGACTTCAGACGGGAGCAAAGCGCACAGCATAGCTCCTCGTCAAGTAAGGGGGCCACAGCACACAGCAGAAAGTCCCTTAGTCCTTCTCCTCAGTAATAACAGCAACTGTAGGTCAGCTTCCTGACACTCAGCAATCGCAGCACTTTTCCTTAGTCTTCCTGGCTATTCTTCTTTGGCAGGGATTCCTTCTTGAGCACAAAGTTTTTCCTAATCTAATTTTACAGGGTTTCAGCTCTACTTTTATACACCAAAAGTCTAGTTCTGGGTGCACTCTGCCAGTGCACATTTTCTTCCTTTGTGAGCGGGGACCAGGGCCATCAGATGCACCGCAGGAGGTGTAGCCAGCATTGTGGAATGCAGGCATAGCCCTATTCAGACCCAGGTGCTACTCCTCCCACCACTCTACATGCAGATAGGCCTATTCAGCCTACTGTTGACTCACCCAGTCTCCTGGAGCAACCCCAGCCCCTGTCACTCACAAACTAGTCAATCCAAAACCAGGCAGAGGCACACAGAGAGGCTGAACAAGAAAATAGTCACTTTCTAAAAGTGCTATTTCCAAACGTAGAATTTAAAAACCATCTTCTCTATCTTGCCACTAAGGGAAAATATGCAGGTACACATGCTACACAGCATTCCCCATGTTATCCTATGGGCAAGACAGCCTTTCAATAGTGAAAAACGAAATTGGCAGTGTTTCACTATTAGGACATGTTACCCACACTAGAACATGTCCTACCTTTCAAATACACTGTACCCTGCCCAGGGGGATACCTTGGGCCCCCCATAGGGGTGTCCAATGTGTAGGAAAAAAGGTAAGGGTCAGGCCTGGCAAGTGTGTACACTGGCCAGGACAACATGGCATTTATTAAACTGCGCACAAGCACTGCAGTGGCACGCCTGAGACACCATTTTAGGGCTACTCATGTAGGTGGCACAATCAGTGCTGCAGCCCCACTAGTAGCATTTGAATCACCAGCCCTGGCACAGTCAGTGCACTTTACTAGGGACCTACTGGTAAAACAAATATGCCAATCATGGATAACCAAGTACAATAATAATTTAACCAGTGAGCACTTGCACTTTGGCACCGATCAGCAGTGGCAAAGTGCCCAAAGCATCTAAACCAGCAACAACGAATTCCAGCACAAAGTCAAAAAAATAGGAGGTAGAGGCAAAAAGTCTGGGGAAACCACACCAAGGATGCCAGGTCAAAACCTTTATTTATCTTAAAGGATTTATATGATTTGTTTCATCTTCATTCCGATTAGTCCAGTTTACAGAATTGTTGAATAAAAGGTTAATTAGTGACAGCATAAATCAAGTATTCCATAAATGAAATTGTCACTAAACTAGCTAAAAGCCTACATAGAGAAAGGCATGAAGAACTACTAATCCAAAAAGATTATGGGGCATAGAGAAAACTTCCTATAAAGAGTCGCTCTGGAAACTCAGACGAGCTCCCCACAGATGCAGTAGAAACCATCAGAATTTCAGTGATAGGACATTGATTGTTGCAATAGCATGGCTGGGATGAGTTAACGCTGTCAAGATGTCCATCCTCCCTAAGATCCTCTGCCTGTTTCAATTACTGCCAACCTCTATACCACAGGATGAAATCATACATCACCGGCACGGCACCTGTACCTCATTTGGGGGGGAGTGCAACCCAGATTATGGAACTCTGTCTTGAGGCTCCCTGAGGATCGGGGATGGGGGGAACATGCTTGCCCTAGTCTCCTTGAATACTATTGGGCATCACACCTCCGGTTCATATCTGACTGGGTAGGTCTAGAGATTGAGCAGTGCTGGTTGCACATGGATCGGTGCTATTGCCTGCAGACCCCTTTTCGAGTTTACTTGTCTATATTGTGACCTGCACCAGGACTGTCATTGAGATTTGGGATAAGATTGCGCTTAAGTGAAGACTCGCTATGTTTCCCTCCCCAAACATTCTCCCGGCCTGAAACTCGGACTTCACCCCGGCCCTGGAACGTCACTCATTTCCCATTTGAGAGGAGGGAGATTGATGCAACATCCGCAATCTATTCACAGGAACCTCTATTAAAACATTCGAACAATGCACGCAGGAATTCTTAATACCTGAAACAGCTCGGCTGTGATATTGTCAGCTGCCCTACAGGGCACAATACCTCACGAATATTCAAGTGGTGACAAGACAATTTAGCCCTTTTGAAAGATTGGTCAGGGCTTATGTCGGCACTAGAAGTTTAATATCCTGTACCCACAAGGTCCCTCAGAATTCTGGCCCAGAACATTTGCATAGGTATCAATCAAAATGGCAAGCTGATTCCCCTGGAGGGGTATCTCCCAGAAGCAGTGGGAGATGCTCTGGCGAGATATCCCCAGGATTTATCA
Organism: Lissotriton vulgaris; assembly: GCF_964263255.1. Lineage (NCBI taxonomy): Eukaryota > Metazoa > Chordata > Amphibia > Caudata > Salamandridae > Lissotriton > Lissotriton vulgaris. The sequence continues at coordinate 2,089,415,580 of NC_141687.1, forward strand.
CAGTATACCACATTCTGAGTCAGCATACTAACTGATGACACTACAGTATTATGCAACAACATGCCTTCGTACCATTAATTGCACCAATCTGATCTTTGCTGGCGTTGTAACTCGGCCCCTGGCAATTCTTAACAAATATGAAGGTCATGCACTGTAATTTCCATTTATTGGAAAGGAATCCTAGGGTCCATTAAGGGTGTGCTAGCCTTAGCCCTCCCTGGCTCCTATCTCACTGTGGTCTTGGGCTTCCGCACTATGGAACTAGAGGTCATTACACACACAGATTGGCGTCTAAGGGGCTCATGCTGGGTGCTGCCAGGCAACTTAGAGCTCTCGATTGGAAGCAACCCTCTGCTCCCCCTGTGGCCATATGGTTTACTTACCTTTGGCACGTAATGGCCCTGGAGATTTTATCATATAGAATTGCACATTCCAAAACTAAATTTACTCATCCTGCAGTGTTTAATTGACTCTTTTACATGCATGAAATATAAATGCTTCAATCCTCCCAAATTTAAAGCGCTGCTGCTCTTTGACTGAGTTGCACCAAGGTGGGAGAGGCCTGGTCCTGATGCCTCAGACATGCCCTTTATACATTCCATGTCCTCGCCCAGGCCCCACCAGCAGCTAGTCATACGTCACAACCACCTACTCTGTTATGTAGACCAGCAGCCTCCGTGATAATAAACTCTTATACATTCTGCATTCTTGACCTTTGGTACTTTGTTTTCTAAGTTTAATTGTATTGCAGATTCATGCAAAGATCACTGACTTGCTTGCCCTTCATGCTGTCATCCTGTTGTGTATGGGGAATTTATCATTGGATGCTTTTGTCTGCTGATTACAATGATCTATTCTCTGCTGTTTCCTTGGCTACAATGAGATGGATGTCATTATGCATGAATAGTCATATGCTTTAACTGATATGTTGATTCGTGAGGAATTAAAAAAAAAAGATTTCAAGTAAAAAGAAAAACAGTTCATCAAATCAATAGCCTTCTCCCGAAGCAGTTTTACCATTATTGTTATCTGCAGAAACCCTACTTCAGCCAGGAAATATGTTTGAGTTGTTAATTTTCATCCTGGAATAAATAACATTTGATCTAGACCCGCAATACGTCTGATTAATGATGTTGCCTGAATTTTTTTCTAAAACTGTTATAATCTGAATTTAGGAAGATGTTAGGTGTGTAAGAGACACAAGTGCCTATTTCAAAAGGAGGAGTGATTTAGGAAACTTGTATACACATGTCCACAGCATCCCTTACAGCAGAGTAAGCTTTTAAGCTTGGGTATGCCGGGTACCCTTTTTGATCTAGTCATCTCCCTCCACTCTGACACCTGGTGTAGAGTTCTCCTGGGTGGTGATAGGGTTCTTTCTCAAGCGATCCTGACTCTAAACGGGTTAAAACAAGGCTTCTTTTTGCCCTATACATCTCTGACCTACCTGAACATTTTGTCTGCAGTGAGGGTATCATTCCGATAATTGGGGAAAGTCTATTGTCTGTTTATTATTTGTGGACGACATCATAATTCTTGATCTGACCCTAAAAAGAGGTGAATAGTCATCTGCAGGCACTGCAACAATTCGCTGATGCCCACTATTTGAAGATTAACATAACTAAAAGTAAAGTCATGTGCTTTCATGGGAGGAAGAAGCTGAAATATGAAAACCTTTCTTGTTCTCTGAGCGCCCAAAAGCTAGAAGTTGTGAAAAATGTACTTTTCTGGTGAAGATAATGTGTGGGAATCTAAGTAAAAAGGCCCATATTGAAAATGACATATCCAAAACCCAAGAAGAAGCTAAATGTCTGGGTGCTTTTTATAGGGCTACTGGGAGAAGACACTTTTTGTACCAATTAGATGTCTATCGAGCCAAAATCCCTGCTTCCTTGCTTTGTGGATTGGAATTGATTGATGTATCCAAATGGAGCTTTTTAAATACAATCGAAGGCTGAGTCCTCAGAAGCTTAGCTTCAGTTAACACAACTCTCTCTGTGGCGGCCTTAAGGTTAGGATTTGGGTTGAGAAGTGCCTTCGTCCAAGGTCTTGCAGGGGTGGTATGCTGGGTCACACGCCTAGTTAAGTGTGACGATGGCTCATTAAAGTCCTGCACATAAAAAAAGAAATCTTGGTTGACCTAAAAGAGAATTAATTAATCCATAGAAATGTTGCTGTTGGTGTGGATATGCAGCAATTAAACCCTAATTTGGTTACCACTTTAGCACCGCTGCAATTAAAAGCTAGTTTAAAATAAACTCCAACTAAATCCCGTTTTAGCTAAATGGTATTCTTCCTTGGCGGTTTGCAATCTGTGCCAAAATGGTCTCAAAAATTTTAACCATGTCCTTTTAGTTTGCCCAGCTCTTATATAATTTCGTTGAAATTGGCTGTGGCCCATATGTTTGCAAGTGTCTATTCATTCAGCCTCAACTGTCCTATTGTCTCTTTAGGAACCACCAAATGAAATGTTTTCTCGCAGAGTTTTTTTATACTTTTTAAGTGCTTTCTAAAGTTGTATTAGTGATGCTCCAGTTTGAATGAAACGCAGGATGAAAGCAAGCTTGAGCCTGTTTCTTCCTTCAATTTTGCACTTTTATCATGTTGCTGCTGATGGATGAGGCCCATTTTGTATATAGTTGTCTATATACAATGTACTAGAGGCATGATAGTCATTTTATGTATTTTTATATTATATAATGCTGGTTTTTATTGCAGAATTTTCGAAAATGTATTTTAATGTATCTTTGAATTCTATGTTGTAGTGATTTTAATGTACTTCCGGTTACAAATTGCAAATACGGCTATTTTACTTCAATTTTTCTGATGCATGTATTTTGGATAACGTTTTATGTGGCTCTCTTGAGAGTTCTGTAACATAAATAAATAAACTTGACTTAACTTGACAAGGGCCTATTCATAAAATGCTTTTTGAAGCATGTTTAGTACTAATGCAATGGTACTTCTTATGTACTACAAAATGCTATTTATAGGGTAATAGGGGGGGAAGTAATTTAATTATAATTAATTCAATATGTTTATGTATATGTATATATTTTGAATTAATTGTTAATTACTTATTAATTGGTAATTAATTAAAATGTAATTGGTAATTCATTTTATTAATTTATTAATTGATAATTATGTTACTTAAAATAATGTATTTTCTGTAGTGGGTTGTGGGTTTATAGGGGAATAGAATTTAATTATAATGAATTAAATATGTTAAATATGTTAATTTGTATATTGGCATTCATTTTGTATTAATTGTTAATTAATTATTGAGTGGTAAATAATTAAAATTAAATAGGTAATTAATTATAATTAATTGGTTAAATGATAATTATGTTAATTATATTAATTTATTTTCTGTTGCGGTTATGAGTTTATATGGGAATAGGGTGGGAAGTAATTTAATTAAAATTATTTAAATATGTTAATTTATGTATTGGTATTTATTTTTAATTAATTTATAATTATTATCAATTGGTAATTAATTAAAATGTAATTGGTAATTCATTTTAATTAATTGATTAATTGGTAATTAATTAAAATAAAATTGGTAATTCATTGTTAATTAATTAATAATTGGTAAGTAATGAAAATATAATTGGTAATTAATTTTAAATAATTGAGTAAATGTTAATCATGTTAATTGTATTAATTTATTTTCAGCAGTGGGTTGTGGGTTTATAGGGGAATAGGGTGGGAAGTAATTTAATTACAAATAATTACATTTTGTAATTCATTTATTGGTTATTTTTGTTGAAATTAATTATTTATTATAAAAAACGAATACTTTTTTTTTTTAAATTTAATTGGTATTATTATTTAATTAATTTTCATTCATATATGAAGTATATACGTTCCCTACTGTTGCACTCTCTGGAGTGGGAATAGTAATTTTTACCCCTACGCTATCCAATGCTTTCCCTACTGTTGCACTCATTGGAGTGGGAATAGTAATTTTTATCCCTACGCTATCCAATGCTTTCCCTACTGTTGCAGTCTCTTGAGTGGGAATAATAATTTTAACCCCTACGCTATCCAGCGCTTTTCCTACTGTTGCACTCACTGGAGTGGGAATAGTAATTCTTACCCTCCCGCTATCCAACACTTTCCCTACTGTTGCACTCACTGGAGTGGGAATAGTAATGTTTACTGCTACGCTATCCAATGTTTTTTCTACTGTTGCACTCACTGGAGTGGTAATAGTAAATTTAACTCTCTCGCTATCCTATGGTAAATATATTGTATATTTTATCATTAATACTATATATATATAGATATATATATATATATATATATATATATATATATATATAGATATATAGATATATATATATATATCTATCTATCTATCTATATCTATCTATATATATATATATATATATATATATATATATATATATATATATATATATATATAGATAGATATATATATATAGATAGATATAGATATATATATATATATATATCAAAAAAAGTTCCCTTCACCTTTTGAAGTGACTGTGAGACGCACACTGGTAATTCTGATTGCAACAGCAGTTTAATCACAGCGTGAGGCACCTGACGCGTTTCGTTTCTGGCTCAAAACTTTTTCAAAGGTATCGCCTCTGTCCGTGTGAATGTTCCATCAGGTTCAGGTGATTCTTATTCACAAGTATGCCCCGCCTCTGATGGCACTGGAGGTTCGCTGGGCATTGTGGTTCCTGAAGTCCTGTTCATGTCTGCAGTCTCTTAATGACACGTATTCTGCAAGGAAGGGATGTTTGGCCTCTGTGCAGCAGCGCGTCCTTTCAATGAATGCAGTCAAAATTAACACTGACTTGCCGGTCCCCTCGTGCGTGGTTGACACGGCTTGGCGTTTGCTGCATTCTATTGAGCTTCCGTTGTTTCTCCGCTCGCTGCACACGGTAGGTGAGTTCAACGCTGCTGTTCCAGGGACGTCTTCATCTTCCATTCCCTGGTTAGAATTACCTCCCACGTTGCCTCCCAGTCTTTAATGGGATTGCTAGGGACCCTTTAACTGACTCCGGTGTCAGGCGGCAGCCGATTTCCCCTGGTTATCGGTTTGTCCAAGACTCAGCAAGTTGTGGTTCAAAGGCGGGGAAAGTGCTCGGCGCTCTTTGTGGTGGTGCGTTTTCCTCTGCGACAGAACCAGTCGCTTTACATCAAAAAAAGTTCTCTTCACCTTTTGAAGTGACTGTGAGACGCACACTGGTAATTCTGATTGCAACAGCAGTTTAATCACAGCGTGAGGCACCTGACGCGTTTAGTTTCTGGCTCAAAACTTTTTCAAAGGTATCGCCTCTGTCCGTGTGAATGTTCCATCAGGTTCAGGTGATTCTTATTCACAAGTATGCCCCGCCTCTGATGGCACTGGAGGTTCGCTGGGCATTGTGGTTCCTGAAGTCCTGTTCGTGTCTGCAGTCTCTTAATAACACGTATTCTGCAAGGAAGGGATGTTTGGCCTCTGTGCAGCAGCGCGTCCTTTCAATGAATGCAGTCAAAATTAACACTGACTTGCCGGTCCCCTCGTGCGTGGTTGACACGGCTTGGCGTTTGCTGCATTCTATTGAGCTTCCGTTGTTTCTCCGCTCGCTGCACACGGTAGGTGAGTTCAACGCTGCTGTTCCAGGGACGTCTTCATCTTCCATTCCCTGGTTAGAATTACCTCCCACGTTGCCTCCCAGTCTTTAATGGGATTGCTAGGGACCCTTTACCTGACTCCGGTGTCAGGCGGCAGCCGATTTCCCCTGGTTATCGGTTTGTCCAAGACTCAGCAAGTTGTGGTTCAAAGGCGGGGAAAGTGCTCGGCGCTCTTTGTGGTGGTGCGTTTTCCTCTGCGACAGAACCAGTCGCTTTACATCAAAAAAAGTTCTCTTCACCTTTTGAAGTGACTGTGAGACGCACACTGGTAATTCTGATTGCAACAGCAGTTTAATCACAGCGTGAGGCACCTGACGCCTTTCGTTTCTGGCTCAAAACTTTTTCAAAGGTATCGCCTCTGTCCGTGTGAATGTTCCATCAGGTTCAGGTGATTCTTATTCACAAGTATGCCCCGCCTCTGATGGCACTGGAGGTTCGCTGGGCATTGTGGTTCCTGAAGTCCTGTTCGTGTCTGCAGTCTCTTAATGACACGTATTCTGCAAGGAAGGGATGTTTGGCCTCTGTGCAGCAGCGCGTCCTTTCAATGAATGCAGTCAAAATTAACACTGACTTGCCGGTCCCCTCGTGCGTGGTTGACACGGCTTGGCGTTTGCTGCATTCTATTGAGCTTCCGTTGTTTCTCCGCTCGCTGCACACGGTAGGTGAGTTCAACGCTGCTGTTCCAGGGACGTCTTCATCTTCCATTCCCTGGTTAGAATTACCTCCCACGTTGCCTCCCAGTCTTTAATGGGATTGCTAGGGACCCTTTACCTGACTCCGGTGTCAGGCGGCAGCCGATTTCCCCTGGTTATCGGTTTGTCCAAGACTCAGCAAGTTGTGGTTCAAAGCGGGGAAAGTGCTCGGCGCTCTTTGTGGTGGTGCGTTTTCCTCTGCGACAGAACCAGTCGCTTTACATCAAAAAAAGTTCTCTTCACCTTTTGAAGTGACTGTGAGACGCACACTGGTAATTCTGATTGCAACAGCAGTTTAATCACAGCGTGAGGCACCTGACGCGTTTAGTTTCTGGCTCAAAACTTTTTCAAAGGTATCGCCTCTGTCCGTGTGAATGTTCCATCAGGTTCAGGTGATTCTTATTCACAAGTATGCCCCGCCTCTGATGGCACTGGAGGTTCGCTGGGCATTGTGGTTCCTGAAGTCCTGTTCGTGTCTGCAGTCTCTTAATAACACGTATTCTGCAAGGAAGGGATGTTTGGCCTCTGTGCAGCAGCGCGTCCTTTCAATGAATGCAGTCAAAATTAACACTGACTTGCCGGTCCCCTCGTGCGTGGTTGACACGGCTTGGCGTTTGCTGCATTCTATTGAGCTTCCGTTGTTTCTCCGCTCGCTGCACACGGTAGGTGAGTTCAACGCTGCTGTTCCAGGGACGTCTTCATCTTCCATTCCCTGGTTAGAATTACCTCCCACGTTGCCTCCCAGTCTTTAATGGGATTGCTAGGGACCCTTTACCTGACTCCGGTGTCAGGCGGCAGCCGATTTCCCCTGGTTATCGGTTTGTCCAAGACTCAGCAAGTTGTGGTTCAAAGGCGGGGAAAGTGCTCGGCGCTCTTTGTGGTGGTGCGTTTTCCTCTGCGACAGAACCAGTCGCTTTACATCAAAAAAAGTTCTCTTCACCTTTTGAAGTGACTGTGAGACGCACACTGGTAATTCTGATTGCAACAGCAGTTTAATCACAGCGTGAGGCACCTGACGCCTTTCGTTTCTGGCTCAAAACTTTTTCAAAGGTATCGCCTCTGTCCGTGTGAATGTTCCATCAGGTTCAGGTGATTCTTATTCACAAGTATGCCCCGCCTCTGATGGCACTGGAGGTTCGCTGGGCATTGTGGTTCCTGAAGTCCTGTTCGTGTCTGCAGTCTCTTAATGACACGTATTCTGCAAGGAAGGGATGTTTGGCCTCTGTGCAGCAGCGCGTCCTTTCAATGAATGCAGTCAAAATTAACACTGACTTGCCGGTCCCCTCGTGCGTGGTTGACACGGCTTGGCGTTTGCTGCATTCTATTGAGCTTCCGTTGTTTCTCCGCTCGCTGCACACGGTAGGTGAGTTCAACGCTGCTGTTCCAGGGACGTCTTCATCTTCCATTCCCTGGTTAGAATTACCTCCCACGTTGCCTCCCAGTCTTTAATGGGATTGCTAGGGACCCTTTACCTGACTCCGGTGTCAGGCGGCAGCCGATTTCCCCTGGTTATCGGTTTGTCCAAGACTCAGCAAGTTGTGGTTCAAAGCGGGGAAAGTGCTCGGCGCTCTTTGTGGTGGTGCGTTTTCCTCTGCGACAGAACCAGTCGCTTTACATCAAAAAAAGTTCTCTTCACCTTTTGAAGTGACTGTGAGACGCACACTGGTAATTCTGATTGCAACAGCAGTTTAATCACAGCGTGAGGCACCTGACGCGTTTCGTTTCTGGCTCAAAACTTTTATATATAGATAGATATAGATATATATATATATATATCCAAGAAAGAAGTGACTCAAACATATAGATTCACCAAAGAACAAAAATATATTTCCACTACAATGTTTCAGCTTCCACCTGATTATGGTCCTTCAACATGATGAGAGACCTAAAAACCTTCAAGAGAAGATGCAGACTCGCAGAATACTTTTACAATAATTCTAATGTTGGTCTGCCAAGCTACCTTCCAGATCCATTTAAGAAGTGCCGCCATCCCAAAGCATGGACTCCTTAATGTGGTAGAAATCCTCTTATTGATACATACATTTTATCCATTAACAAACTCATCAAGGAATCAACACCTAAAAGGATTTTGATAACATTAGCAAAGAAGAAAGAAAAGCTCTCCACCTCCTTCAACAGAGAATGGATGTCATTATAAAACCGGCAGACAAAGGTGGTGCAGTAGTAGCCATGAAAGTAAGTGATTATATTGAGGAAGGAATTAGACAACTAATGGATATCAACACTTAGAAACCTTTAGAAACTGATCCCACTGAAGATTTGAACAAAAAATTAAAAACATGGTTGTAAGGTACAGATGCTTAAACCTCATTGATGAAACAACAGCAGATATACTTGTTCATCCCAAACCAAGACCTGGGGGATTTTATATGCTTCCCAAAATTCACAAAATGAACAATCCTGGCTGTCCCATCATCTCTGGCAATGACACCGCCACTGAGAGACTATCTTTATTTGTTGACCTGCACCTCCAGCCCATTGTACAGGAACTTCCATCATTTGTTAAAGATACCAGTCACTTCCTTCAGATTATTGAAAAATTAAACCAAACCTACACATTTGATGATGATGCTCTTCTGGCTACATTTTATGTTACATCATTATACACCAATATACCACATGAGGATGGGCTTATGGCGTTATCTAAAGCTCTTAGTAAAAGAACTGGGCAAACTAGAGAACAGTATACTTGCTACTTCTAGCATCAAACCACTGGTATGGCCATGATACATTGATGACATATTTATAATATTGAATGCAGGAAGTAGAACATTGGAATAATTTACAGCTAATATCAACAATATCCATCCTACCATCATATATACCAGCAGCAATACCAAACAGAAGCATCATCTCCCTTTTCTGGATGTGCTAGTCACAATTCATGAACACGAAATTACAACTGATCTGTACCTCAAGCCTACAGATGCTCATTTGTATCTAAACTGGACTTCATGTCACCCACATCACACTAAAGTGAGCATCATCTACAGCCAAGCACTCAGAATAAGACGCATCTGCAGCAATGAGGAACCCTTTAAAGACCATCTACAGGAGCGCACTACGTTATTTAGAAGGTGAGGCTAACAGTGAATGACCTCCGCACACGATTCAGGAACCACAAATCAGCAATAATTAATACAAAAATTGACCAGCCTGTAGCCAATAAATTGAACTTGTGGCTCATTCACTATCAGATTTGAAGATTTTCCCTGTGGAACATGTCTCAAAGGAAGAACTACTGGACTCCAGGGAAAACTTCTGGATGTACCATTTAAAATCATTGCATCCAGATGGACTGAACATTACTGACAAAACAACCTGATTACTGCATATCTCAAGAACTATTAGGACTGCATTGATTCCACATTCACTCATGATGCTTTTTGAAATTTCAGCTGTGTCATCTGTGCAGCCACTGAGCTTACCATCTTGAAACTACCTGAGGAAGGCGGAAGCTGAAACGTTGTAGTGGAAATATATTTTTTTTGTATTTTTTTCTGTTTGTATCTGTTTGAGTCACTTCTTTCTTGGATATTTTATTTCTTTGTGACTCATTGTATCCTTTTGGATCCAGATATTTGCCCTGGCTGGCTGTTGTTTTCTTGTGATCCTTCATCTTCATATATATATATCGCCAGTAGGTAGTTATAGTTAGGATTTTTTTCAATGTTAAATCTCAAAATTCTATTTGGAATAACTTTGGCGCCGGTTTACGAATCTGCCTGAAAATTCCTCAAAATGGCCTCTTCGAGCTCCGGTCCTTCCCTTAAAGTTTGGGGGGATTCGTCAAGCGGGGGCCAAGATAAATGGGGGTCCCAAAACGCGTTTTCCCCATGTTAATTTCCATAGGGCGGTCAACCTCACTTTTAGCCCGAACGGCTGAATGGATTTCCACCAAACTTGGCAAAATTGTAGGGACTGGTAGCCCGATGTGCCTTTGCTATGTCTCAAGATATGTGGTCCAGTGGATTTTGAGTAATTTAGGTTCAAAAAAATATATATATCTGTAAGCGCGCGCCGTGACTTAAATGTCACTGACCATGTCATGAGTGATGTAATATGTGATGTCATCAGCAGTGCATTACACGCGCAGGTTATAGTGAGTCCAACTAACTATAACGTGGGAATTTCAATGGTTTTATGTCAGTAAAATTTCCAGCTAACTATAACTGGTGTGAAACCTATGGTTTTTTCAGTGAATTTACTAGGTTTTTTAAATGCTAATTCCTAACTATAACTGGTTTTTTCAGTGAATATATATATATATATATATATATATATATATATAATTTTTTTTAAATATATTAATTATCTATTGGTTTTAATGTTATTTGAGTATTTTAAGTATTTTTAAGTTAGTTATATTTATTATTTTATTAATTTTAAATTACTTTTAACTATTTAAAAAAGTCGATATTTTGACTATCTATATTTTTTACATCAATATTTTTGATTTGATATTTTTGTACTTACCTGTTTGGAGATACGAAGTCGATATTTTGGCATTCTATATTTTTAACTCGATATTTTTGTATATCGATATTTTTGACAGCGATATTGTGTCAGTGATCCGATGAATAGCAAAAGTAGGGAATATGTAAGAGTAAATATTCACATATAGACTTACTCACATGTAGGCGTATCTTTATTAATAGGCCCCACACTGTGTTGGGTTTTTTGTGGCTTTAAAAGATACACAAAAGTCATTTGTTAAATAATTCATACAGGAGCAGGACTAGTATAGAGAATTGTTATGCACTTTATACATTTTGTTTACACTTCAGACCCATAGCCATCATCAAATATTTTTTTTTCAAATATGCATGGTGTAGATCTGGTTCCCTAAGTAACCTTTCCCTCCCAGATATCTTTATGGGCTGAAAAAGTTTGCTCTGTCCTCACCAAAATAATTAATTGTTTTCCTTGTGCCTCTGTCACAGAGGCATGGATTAAAGACGTTGCTGTTCCGCTACTCAAAGAACCCTCTACTGACCTATTGATCTTGAGCAGTATTGAACCTATATTTCTCCTCCCACTTCATTTTAATATCCTCAAAATATTTGCTTCCAAACAGCTATCGAGATGCTTGTAATGATATAATCTTTTGGGTGCAGCTAGATTAGTTTCGGTCCTCAATACAGAATGGAACCCACCTTATTGGCAGTCTCGGAAGAGCTTCACCCATATGCCACGCACTTCTCTTCATCACCCCTACCTTCTAGCCCCGCTAGTACTATGCCATAGTCACCATCTGATTACACCATGTTTTGCTCTGCTTTCACTTACTTCTAGATGTTTCTTGGCCTTCTGCATGTACTGGAATAAGTTGTATCTGAGCTGTACCACATGTCAGCAATGTCCGGGGCTGGTTTTCTAGGAGATTCCTCCCACCCACCGCTCTCAAGACTCATTGTCAATTGTAACCCAATTTTACCATGTTTACAGGAGTGAGCACAAGCAGTTTAGAGATGGCTGCCAGTGGTGGAGTGTGCAGAATCCTAGAGCCAACAGAAACGGGTTCAGAAAACAGGAGGGGTTAAGACAAAAAGTTTGGGGGTGCCCCTGTAGGAAGGGCCATGTCAAACAGAAGTGATTAAGGACAAGTCTTTTTCTCTGAGATAAAAGTATCATAGCTCCCATTTCCAGAACTCATTTCCCTTATTTTGCAAAAACAAAGAATAACTACCCACAATTTTTATAACATAATTTGGAAAACCCCAGTATGTCTACAAAATTGGCATAGTTTTACCACACAAAGTAAGATGAAGCGGAGTACAAGGGCCTTTGGGCATGGAATGCCTTCAGTTTGAGCGTGAGATGTGAAATGTGGTCCAGCAAACTTTTGAATTATTGTAGTCATTCACATTGAATTGAAAGAATCTCATCAAAAAACACATGATGATCGAAAAATGTTGTTCATGTCTAACAACCCATTGATTAGGTCTCTAACCTGCCACTCTGCATATCCATTTGCGCTTCTGTCAAGTGCTGGGAAGTTACCAAAACGAGACAGTAAAGGCTCAATTAGATCAGCAAATTTAAGTCTGGGGATATTGGGTGATTGGAACAAATGTCGATGCCGGTATCTCGGGTAATATGTGTTCTTCCACCTGGAATAGGGAATAACATGCAGACACGGATTTTCCAAGGCAAAATGGGCATGCGGGTTTCTTTCCATGCAGAAAAACAGGCAATTTTTATCTCCTTTTCACAACCTGATTTGAGTAGGTGATAATCCGAGTACCCAGCACCAGTGGCGGGTTGGTGGCCATTCCATGCTCCCTCTTGGTAACTGAGGGAGGGTTGGGTGGGACCCCGACTGTGATTGCACAGAAACAATGCAATTTCACAGGGTGCACTTCCATACTGGTAGTCATCTGATATTCCCATAATCGATAATTCCTGGTTTGGGACCAGGACACCAGTGCACGAGTGATCAGCCAGATTGGTACACCACTGTCGGTATATCATTTGGCCGACCGCATAATCAGGCACTTAGAACATCCTGAAACCTGTAAATAAATTATATTAAAGTCATTTGTTACCTGTTAGGTGGAGTGCAGCATGAGCAACATGATTTAGTAGTCTACTGCACCTCTTAGACACTTGTTTCCTGATAGTGACACTTTTCACATCAACAAACAGTGACGGCTATGATATATGCGAAGCTCCTTTCACTAAATAATGTTGGTCATTAAAAATGCACGCACCCACGGTATGTATGATTGTGTGTACACGCACAGAAACCATTTCTACACTGTATGCCAGCCTCGGGAGGATTGTTTGGTTGCTGGCTTCCTTTCAAATTGTAATGTCAACCAACTATTATCCAGCCCAATTTGGTCAAGTGGAACTACTTGCCTCCAGTAAAAAAACAAATCTATGTTTCAGCAATAGGTCTTGTAAAATGTGGTCTTGCCCTTTGCTTTCAAAAATCCTTTCCAATTGCAGTTCTAGCTTTTTTATTTACCCTCCTTTATAGAAATGGAGCTGCGGTCTACTCTCACAGATAACATTATTATATCGGCAGTGGTGATAATAAAATGTTCCCTAGCGACCCGCAGCTGTAATAACTACTTTACTATTTCAATACATGCTATTCTTGCCTCTCCTCCTCCAAGTACATCCGCACTTATGTTCTACGTCCTCCAGGGAGACTTGCTGTCTCTTAAATATTTTTATTAGTGCTATTGCGGACATTTCATTTTATTTTGACAATTTTACCTGGGATACTTGACAGAAAGGATTCTGCAGCGCAAATGTTCCCCAATTAAATGAGCTCGTGCCTCACTGGCGGTGGCTATGCTGCTGTGGCGCGGATATAATCACATGTGTGGATGTGTCCACACACTGCTCCCTGTTTAAGGTATTCATAGGCTGTAGGCTATTAGCACCCCGCTAACTCCATTTTCGGATTAAATATAAAGAGCAACATTCTTGAGGTAAGGGAGATATTCGCAGATCTGCAAGTAATGTGATCTTTCAACGGCGTTCTGAAGCATCAATTAGACGCCTCGACATCTTCCAAAATCCTCAGCTCGAATTGAAAGGTGACTTCTAATGAGGAAGTAAGTCCATTGGCATCCTAAATTCAGGCAATTCTGTGACCTCTAAGCTGCTAATACCAGGCATCAAGATCAAACGTGTGTGCTGTGACAGTGAGAGGTGAGTGAGACCTTGTTTGGATTCATTTCTTTCATTCCTTCATTCATTGGTGAATGTATCTGTAACGCTATAGGTCTGTTTTCATTGTGTATCTGTTTTGATTTTGAGTAGCGAGATTCGGTTTCATACACAAGGGTTAACAATGTGCTAGGAACCTAGATTTACACCAAGCCATCTTCCTATATGCTGACTATGAATATCTGAAAGAATAAGAGTTCTGGTACTCAATCAATAGGATACAATATTCTTGCAGTGAAGCCACTGCACACAATAAATGTAACGATTACAGTCATCTCTGTAGATAAATGAATCCAGCATTTAAATGCACAAAACGTATTATACGGAGAAATTAGATATTTACATTTATGGTAAGAACTAGTGTGAACACTACAGCCTCCTTTAAGCCACTAACAATTTCAACAATTGGATCACCTCCTGTAACTCCCCTGTCCCCCGTCAAACACAACAAAACAAGATACAAAACCCAGGCCAGTTGGTACACTGAGAAACTCAGACTGATGAACTGCCTCAGCAAAGAACTTGAGCGCATTTGGAGAATGAGCTAGGACACTGTAGACAGGAGCACATTCAAATCCGCCCTGAGATGCTACAAACAATAATCTGGACCACCAAAAGCCCTGTTCTGGCAGGCTGGATCGATGTCAACACAAACTGATGAAAAGAAAGATTTGCTATTATGAAAGATTTCTACTTACCTTCGCAGGACCTGTGCAACAATCAACAAAAATACCTTTATTTACAGCAACTTCATTCCGCAACCGCACCTGGCAGACCCTGCCAAAGCCTCCCGATCATATCCACAGAACCAATTCTAACCCATGGCCTGTCATCACCGCAGAAGAAATCGCTGCCACCATAAAGTCCATTCACACATGGACCCCACTGTAGTGTCCCACTACAAGTATACACGGACACAGGCAGGCTTATTCTTAACTCTTTATTACCGTGTCCGTCTCGTTCCCCGTCCCTACACTAACTGACCCTTTCCTGTCTTGTCCCCACCTCTTCCCCTCTACCCACCTAGCTCCGCCCACCCCAGCTACTGCACTGCTAACTCTTACATCTCCCCTTTTCTTAATAACACAACAAATGAAGGGCTTAGTCCATTTCTACAATCAGTCTCTTCGGTGGTTGCACGTGACGCCGAGGTCTCGCTGGTGTGGACACAATGTTCTCGGTGGATGGATCCTCTGCCAAGGAATGCCTAGTGTCTGATATGACAGGCTCAGGTTCGTCTTGACTCTCGGATATGGGGGTTGTGGTCGTGCTTTCACGATCCTCAGGGGAACACTTCTTGAAGTGAGAAGCGCTGCGGGTGACTGGCCTATTTTCCGATTCTGCGGTCACCATGGTGCCCTTTTGTTGTACAATTGTGAGAGGCTCATCCTTGAAACGACAGTCAGTCTTTTGGCGCTGTTCTTGCTTGACAAGGACTCTGTCGCCCTCTTTGAAGGATGGTGACCGGGCTCTTCGCTTGTGGTCAGCATATTCCTTCATCTTCTCTTTGCGGCACTGATCCGTTATGGCCATGTCTCGGTGCTGCTGATCCGAGAGGGGCTTCTTCAGTGCTCCGTCCCAGGTTGGGATCCGATTTCTCATTGTTCTCCCAAGCATGAGAGTGGCAGGGCACTGGCCCGTCGTGGAGTGTGGAGTGGTCCTATAAGCGCACAGAACTTCATTCAGGGCTGACCCCAGTTTTTTTGTTCTCGGCGGTGGCTTGCTGGAAAGTTCTCTTGATGGTGGATATGAATCGCTCAACGGTGCCGTTGGCTTGGGGCCAGAGCGGTGTGACTTTACGGTGTTGGAAGTCCATGTGCCTCGCGAAGTCGCTGAACTCGCGACTGTTGAACGGGGGTCCGTTGTCTGTCTTAATGATCTTGGGGACGCCCCATGTTGCGAAGGTTTCTTCAAGCACCTTGAGGGTGCAGGCGGCATTGGTGGATGATGTAAATTGGGCCACTGGGAATCTGGAGTACTCATCCATGATGACAACTACGTACTTCCCGGATTGCAAGGGTCCGTAAAAGTCCATGGCAACTTCTTGCCATACCCCGTCGGGCAGTGGGGCATCTGCAGAGGTGCAGGTGGGTTGCTTTGGCTGGTCAGTTGACACGAGTGACAGTCTTTCAATGTGTCCTCAACCATCTGGTCGAGGGCTGGAAACCAGACACGCTCTCTCAGTGCCCTTTTTGTGGATACGACCCCGCGATGTCCTTCGTGGGTGAGATCGATTACTCCTTGTCTCAGTGTCGCCGGGATGACTAATCTGTGATCTCTCAGGAGGAGGCCATCACTGGTTACGGAGAGTTCGTCGGCGATGTGTCGGAAGGCCTGGAGTTCTTTCTTGATGGCAGGGTCCTCCTCTTCTTCCTGCGGGTGGTACCTCCATCTGTTGGATTGTATGCGCTTTAGTACTGCTTGCAAGATGTTGTCTTGAGTGGTTGCTTCCCGAATGGTGAGCATGGGGATAGCTGGTGGACGAGCATCACCAGTCACAAAGTGGATGTATTCTTCCGCGATGGAGGGCGCAGTCTCTGAGGAATCTTGGGGGTGACGGGACATGTAGTCCGCTGGATTCTCTGCCTTCCCTGGTTTGTGAATGATCGTGAAGGTGTACTCTTGAAGCCGCAAGCCCCACCTCTCAATCCTGGGGGGCATTTTGCACTTGGGATTCCCATAGATTGTGACAAGGGCTTGGTGGTCGGTTATGAGCGTGAAGTGTTTTCCATAGATGAAGATGTGGAAATGTTCACACGCCCACACAACGGCCAGGCTCTCCTTCTCAGGTTGGGAGTATTTCTTTTCGGGGTCAGTCAGGCTCCGACTGGCGTAGGCGATGATTTGCCTCTGGTCCGTATCGTTGTCATATTGGGCCAAGATGGCTCCTAGGCCTACGGGACTGGCATCAACGGTGATTTCAGTTTTCCTCCTTGGGTTGAAATAAGAGAGACAGTCAGCCGATTCCACTGCGCGTTTGATGTCAACGAAGGCACGCTCACATTCGGGGGTCCAATCAAAAGGCTGACCAGCTTTTGTGAGCAGTCTCAGTGGGTGACTCACGGTGGCATAGTCACGAATGTAGCGGGCACAGTAGCTCGCCATTCCTAGGAAGGAACGTAGGTCATTGACGTCAACTGGGCTCTTGGTGTTGTTGAGCATGGCGATCTTGTCGGGGTCCGGTTTCATGCCACTGGACGAGAAGATGTGACCGAAGAATTTCAAGGTGGATTGATGAAATTCGCATTTCGCTTTGTTGAGGGTCAAGTTGGCGTCCATCAAGGCGTGGCAGACACGGTCAAGGGCGATGTCGTGCTCTCGCATGTCAGATCCGTAAACTAAAATATCGTCGCTATAATTGAGGGCATTGGGTACGTGCTGGATGACAAGACGTATTGCCTCTTGGAAGATTTCAGCGGCTGATGATACGCCGAAGCTGAGTCTTTTATAGCGGAATAGACCAAGGTGCATCGCAAAAGTAGTGATGGAACGTGAGCTGTCGTCCAGTTCAAGCTGATGATAGCCCTTATTCAAGTCCAGTTTAGAAAACACTTTCGCCCCATTGAGCGCTGTGATCATGTCGCTCAGATGTGGGCCGGGGTGTCTCTCCCTTTCGATGGCCGTGTTCGGCAGGCGCATGTCCACACAGAGACGAACCTTGTTGGGGGTCCCTTTCTTGGGAACAATGACCACCGGGGACACCCAGGGGGTGAGGCCCTCAGTGCGCTCGATGATGTCTGCGTTCAAGAGTTCTTGCAGTTCATCTTCAACTGCCAATTGTAGGTGGAATGGCACCCGCCGTGGATGTTGGGCCACTGGCTTGATTCGTTCATTGATGTGTAAGCGAATTTGTCGGCCTTTCAGTTTGCCCAGGCCCTGGAATAGTGATGGAAATTTGGCAACATAGTCCGAGCTGTCGTTCACATTGAAGAGCACATGCACTAAACGGAGGCGTTCAGCGGTGGGGAGGCTCAACAGACAGTCAGCATCGGGCCCCTTAATGACATGGATGACTGCTGGGATGGAGATGTCGCCGTGCGTGAGGGTGGTATCGAACTTGCCGAGGCACGGGAGTGGTTTTCTCGACATCCAGGTGTACACACGGACAGGCGCGAAACGCAAGTGAGGTTTTGGGTCCATGCGTTCATGTTCGGCAACTGAGATGTAGTTGAGGGTTGCGCCACTGTCCATCACGAATTTCGCTGCGTGGTTGCCCACTTTGATGTCGAGACGTGGGTAGCGCTTGAGCTGATCGTTGTCAGCGATGTTGACATATTCGGTGGTGTAGAGAGACCGCCTGGATGAGGATGATCTTGATTCTCTTGATGGAGAACGACGGTCCCATCTGGAGCGTCTAGATTCGTGGCTGGAGTGAGAAGACGCTGGAGACCGAGTGGAGTCACCCTGGACTGCTCTGATGTGGTGACGTTTGGTCTCAGATATCGAGGGCCTCTGCTGGCTGTCTCTTCTGTCGTTTTCACTGCGTCTTTCTCTGTGATATTCGCTACACATGGCCTCAAAGTGATTGGACCGTCCGCATTTTCTGCAGCGTTGTCCCATGGCAGGGCAGGAGTCGATGTGAGGGTAGTCATACTCGCACCTGAAGCACCGCCTCGTGCGGTCGGGCCGCCGGTCTCTCCTCTCAGGTTCCTTCCTTCTGTAATCCGAGCGTCGCCTGGGCGAAAATCTGGATCGGCGTGACCTGTCACGCAGGTTGCCACGATGATCTTGTCTTCCATGTCGTCGGTCAGAGATGCGATTGGCCTGTTCATTGCTGGTGCCGGGTCCAGTCTCGATATCTGCCGCATTTTCTTCCGCCTGGTCATACAGCCGGGAATTCTCCTCTATCTCCGCGAGCTCTTGTGGTTTCCTTAGTAGTCGTCGTCTCAGCGACTCCGAGTGGCACCCAGAGATTATTTGGGATTTGATGGCTGCATCTGGCGAGAAGTTCGTGAAGTCACAGTATTGGGACTGACGTCGCAGTCGATGTATGAAGGAGCTCAGCGGCTCTTCTTTGCCCTGGCGCTGTTGGTGGAACTTGTGTCGCTCGTAGTCGACATTCCTTTTGTGCAGAAATCGGTTATTTAGCACGCCCTTCACTTTGGCAAAAGTATCACCTTCATCAGTTGGGATCTCTCGTACGATCTTGCTGATCTCACGCCCTCCTAGGTTGCGAAGGGTTATTATTTTATCTTTGTCTGATTCTATTTTGGACCCTTCAAGGTAGTCCTCAAGGTCTTCTAGCCATTCCTGCCACTTCAGGCCCATGCTGCTCCCTGTTGTGACGGTTAATGGCTCCGGTGCTCGCAGATGCGTTCCTCCCTTGACTTCCCTTTGCGCGGGAGGGTTAGACATTCTGACGGTGGACTTACAGTGCTTGTTTGACTTCGGTTGCAGTTACTGGTGTTTGATTCACAATTGTCTGCTACAGCTACCAATGCTCGTTTATTTCTTGCTGTCCAGGTGCACTTGGCGAGATTCGCTGGGCTACCTTGCCCCGATTCGTCAGTTTGCGCTGCCAGTGCTTGTTTCTGGTCTTTGCCTGACTCAAAGATGGCCGCCGCCCATCCACGTAGGGTCTGTCTTACAGGCTGCCTGACCTCAAGATGGCCGCCCCCTCTACAGCCCACGAGGTTTTCTCTCTCCCCAGGCACACACACACTCGGTGCTGCTGGACTCACTGTTGTGCTGTGGCAGGTCTCCACTCTTCCGGCGGGGTTTGTGTGAGTTTAGTCTGCTATGCGAGGGTTGCTGGCCTCGCGCGCCGCGTACCAGGCGGCTGGGCTTCACTTCAGACGGCAGATTCAGCGCTGGCTTCGGACACTCTGCCACGCGCACTTGGGGCACTTCTCCCGCCCACGCGGCGCTGCAGGCTTACTGGGGCAGTGTCGGATTGAGCTTCCGACCCTCACTTGGTCCCGATGCACTTCTGATTTTCGCGCGTCCAGCGCGACCGGCGCTCCGGCGCTCTCACTTGGCGCCTTTTCCTGTGGCGCTTCTGCGCTCTCACTCAGCGCTCCTTCATGTAGCGCTTCGGTGCTTGTACACTTCGCTGTCTTCTTTTCTCGACCCTCTTCCGCTTGCGAGGGGAGATCAGACCGCTCCTGGGGGGCTCGCTATCAGCGCCGCAGGGTCACGGTTGCAGCGGAGCTCTGGACGCTCCACGCTGCGGGACGGGGCGCTCTCGGTGGGTTTCTGCTTCTTGCCACCCTTCGTCGCCAGTTGTAGTGTCCCACTACAAGTATACACGGACACAGGCAGGCTTATTCTTAACTCTTTATTACCGTGTCCGTCTCGTTCCCCGTCCCTACACTAACTGACCCTTTCCTGTCTTGTCCCCACCTCTTCCCCTCTGCCCACCTAGCTCCGCCCACCCCAGCTACTGCACTGCTAACTCTTACATCCACTGAACCCATGTCCCCACTACTCCTACTCCACTGGACTGATTGCCTTCAGCTTCATGCTCACACCCATTCTGAATGCCTCCACCTCTTCTGGGACCTTCCCAGATGCTTGGAAACATGCAACTGTTCTCCCGTTTCTGAAAACCCCTCCGCAGACCCTTCAACGCCTGCCAATTACAGACTGATCCCTCAGTTATCATTTCTGGCCAATGTCTTAGAGAAAATCAGCAACAGACATCTCACCAAATACCTGAATGACCGCCAACTCCTCATTACCACTCAGTATGGTTCCAGACCAAACCACAGCACAGAAACTGCCCTCATCGCTGCCACTGTTGATATCTGCATGACTCAGAACAGAGGAGACACAGCAGCTCTCATATTCCTGGACCTCTCGCAGGATTTGACACCATCAACTCAAATGAAACACTATCCTTTAATCTCTTTCTCGCATGTAAACTACTAACATGTCTCTCACTGAAGCATGCTGCCCATAAAACAGTTTAAAGATCATAATACATATGGTTGAAAGTTGGACGCAATCAAGCACAATAGAATTACAATTTACCCTGGAACATGATGCTCCTATTTCAATTGGAATGGATTTAAGTCACTTTCTTGTGCTTTAGGGTTTTCTTCATTTTCTTCTCCAGCACATTTAAATGGCTCTAACATCTGCCTAAAGTGCATGTTATTTTCTTTTCTTGTTTCATGTTCCGGGGAATAAAAGAGTAGAGCATATTTGCACTCATTAATAGGAAAGAGTGCCACATCAAAATACATCAGAGCCCAATTGCAATTGGGAAACTAGACACAATGTGTTTAGGATCACAGCTGTCAGTGACTAATACAATTTCTTATTTTGCATAAGTAAGATGACAGTGTATATTTTAGACACTTTTCATTCTCTGGCATTTCAGTGTCTCATCCACATACATGCCTGCATGTGCACGCAAATACACATATGCATACCTGTGTGCACATACTCAGTTGAACACACCATCTACCCTCTTGCACCATCTATCCATCCATCTACCCTATCACTCATCCATTTGTGCTTTCACTCATCCATTCCTACAACAAACATTCCGCTTATCTATCCTTCCGCTACTCCATCCATCTTACCTTTCACACCAGACAGGCATTCTCTCTTTCACTCATCCACCCATCCTTTCACTCAACCATGTACATAACCATTCATCGATCCATCATTCCACTCACCTTTCCATCCTTCCTGCCATCCATCCTCCCAGCAGTCCATCCATCTAACCAGCCATCTACCCAGCCATCTATTCATCCATCCCTCCCTCCAGTTGTGCATTTATCATTTCACTCAGCCATTCATTCACCCTTTCACTCAGCCATCCACCCCTCATTGTACTTATCGATCCTTTTATTCATTCATTCATTCATCCATCCATCTACCTAAACACCCACACACGATCCATCCATCCATCCATCCATCCATCCATCCATCCATCCATCCATCCATCCATCCATCCATCCATCCATCCAGCATTTCACTGAGTGCCATCCATCTATCCTTTCACTCATCCATCCATTCTTTCTACCATCCATCCTTCTTGCCTTTTATCCTTCCACCCTTTCACTTACCCATCCATCCACCCTTTCACTCTCACATCCAACCATCCGTCCTTTCATTCACTTCGTCACCAACCCCTTTCACATAAATTATGAGTCTTATTCTGCCAAGCTACAGACAGAAGAGGCCCATCAAGAACTCCACCCCTGCTGTAACTGTTAAAGAGGGGGTTTCAAGATTTCCCTGTCTAGGGATACCAAATGGGGCAGATCCTGCTCAATTGTGAGAGCCTTCTTAGTACCCCAGGCACCAACTGCAGCAAAAGGGAGAACCAATTAGGAACTTGCCACAGGGAAGGAAACATCACATAAAAAAGGGAGTGATTTAGAGCTAACATGAGGCCCTCCTGTGGGAAGAGAATATCAGCCATTTTTGAACAAGGGTTTCTGGGAATTTCTTTTACAATAAAGTGAAGAGGAAGTCCTGCAAAAGGTTGAGAAAGTAGACGGTTTGCTATGGAAAGTTCTCCAATAATTAGTCAGTGAACAGTATAAGACTGGCTCCTCACCACCAGTTCGTCTAAACGCTCTGGACCTGAAAAGGCATTGCCAGACGAAATTACTCTCATTATTTTTCACTTCTCTCTGGCATCAAGGCACTAGAACTATTCCAAGTTTTAGGTGGTTGATCTCCTGTGTGCCTGCTCCGGGGTCACAAATATCAAAAGGAATTGTGATTCCAACAAAGTTCACCTTACCCCCCCTTGTTTATTATGTTCTCATTCCATTTGTGTAAACATTCAAGTCTATAGTAGGTTAGCCACTCTGCATAATTTTGTATTATTTTCACATGAGGCCTTTGCAGAGAAATTATATTATAAATTGACACCTCTTCTCAAATCTAGCAAATAAGATGTTTTCTTTTTGCCATTTAGTTTGTAACAACCTAGAAAATGTATTACATTCATTCTAGTGTTTCTGCAGACAATTTACCCAATGGCAGGTCCCTCCAAAAGCATTGATAGCCCTTAGTAAATCCATAACTATATCTCCTGAGTTTTCAATTTGTTGAGGGTGACAGTTTCCTCAGTCCACTGCACATTTATATGTAAATATATTAATTCCCCTTCATTGTCAGCTGCAATTTAGTCTCCCATGGTAGTATTTTAGTATAAATACACCAATCTCCAATTCTTCCTAATTATGGTTTTTTCCATCTCTATATTTTTATCTGTGAGATTTCGGGGCATATTACTTTTACATTAGTTACAGCATAGTAGAGCAGAGTTTTCAGAAATGGCCTTAGCTGCTGCTGTTTCTTGTGGAAAGTATACATTCCATTTCGTTCGCATTTAGGATTTTGTATCTTTTACAATAGGTGGTCCAAATTGGGAAATTGTTTACTTCTCATAATTTCTATTAAATAGTCCTTGAATATCTTTTAAATCACTTAGATTCTAGAATCTTGGAACATTTAATGGGAAGGACCCAATATAATATTTCTTCCAATCTGGAAGAGCCATCCCACCTCTTTCCAGAGGAAGATGAAGTTTCAGAAGACTTAGTCCAAAGATAAGTACTAATTTCTGAATCATTTTTTCAAAAGAATTGGGTGGCTAAACTAAATGAAAAGGGTAGGGAAGAGGAAGCTGAGCTGAGGCAATATATATGCATGTTGCACATAGCAATGGTAGTTCAATTGTAAAATATGAAGGAGAGTTTCTTATTGAGCGTTAAAGAGCAGGATTTCAGCCCCATTATGGAGTCTGACTACATCTTCGAGCCTGCCCAGCTGGACAGTTATGAGAACTGAAAAAGAGACTACGCCTGAAGGTAAAACCTTGGACTCAAGCTGAACCAGTGATTAAGCGGCCTCAGCAGATACAAACTCCAGCTTTGTCATACAGACAGCTTTCGGTGCCAAGACCAAGGTCTTGAGTGGGAGCCTGACAATTACATATCTGACTTTGAGGGACCCTTACCTACCTAAGACTTGGATGTTTCCCCACTGAAGGAATCCGACTTCCATTCCATTTCTTAGGCTAAGGCATAATATGAAACCATTGACCAGGACATCCTGCCTCGTGTACCAGATCTCAGCTCCGTTAAACTCACCCTGGGATCACGCCGGTGTCTCAGCCATATGCAAACTATTGTTTTTCAATGGTGCTTTACTTTTTCAATATACTTTTTGCCTTAAACCTTTCAAAATTCTTATCTCTGGTTCCTGTTATCTGATTTTAATAATCTTGATTTCTTTTTGCTCATTACATCTATTTTGTTGTGGTCCTTACTTTAAAATGGGGGGTACTTCTTGAACGTAACAAACATTTCTCAACAGAATTCCGTGCTGCTTGTGCCATAGCTGCCAGGGGTTGTCTAGAGCTCTGTTTAGCCAAATGTTTAAACCTTGGTTAGAACTTCTTTTTCCTGAGTAATAAACACATTTAATTAGAGAGGTAACAGGAAAGAACCGTGAGGAACATTCAACCTTCATCTCGGATTACTGGAAGAATGCAAGCTACACACATTGTGAAATGTATATTATGTTACATCGTATCTCCAAATGTTTCATTGGGATGAATACACCCTCTCTGGCTCACATGAGAGCAAATATAGTCACAAAGAAATTGGTGGCTGATCCCATTAAACGTATGTGCCTTTAGCCTGTATCAAGAGCAAAGCATTTTTTTGACAAAAAGAGAAATATTTATTTCCTATATGAGGTATCCTGTTTGTCTTCTTATGTGTGGATCCATTTATCATAATGATTAGCACATGTACACAGTTGACAATTTTTAGTACGCTCACTCATTTTAACTTATGGCTATAGTGCATTACTGATCTGATACATTTGACATGGGACTCTGTGTGCACAATTTGTGATAGGTGAATGTGTTAATAGGCTCTATAAATAAAATAAGTACAAAAAGTATTAAAAAATATAATGCCTGATTGTAACTTTGGCGGTCTTCCAGCGGGCCGACACGTCAGCGCCCTGCTGCAAGACCACCAAAGCTCTCTGTTGTCTACCCACCAAATTAAGAGTTTTCTCCTGGTCGTCAGTACTGTGGCGGCTGGCATACGGCAGTGCCTTAAAAAGGCTTGAATGTGAGCATTAGAAAGTGAGGGCTATGGAACAGCCACAGCGCGTTCCTGTCCGGCATGGACATGCCATGCAGGAACTGAAGGTGCATGCCTACAGGGAGGCACACCAAGTACCCACATGCATTCATCCCCTAGCTCTGACGCAACAGGTTACCTTGTCGCCACACTTTTCATGGGAGCTCACCGGCATGAAAACTGTGCAAGTGAGTACACTCGTAATATGCTTTGCAGTACCACAGCTGCTTGGTGGCACCAAGCATATTGAGGGTCTCAGACTACTGCACCCCTGCCGAGGATCTAGGATACCCAGCAATTGCAGTGGCCCTTTGATGGTCCAACTTCCAAACTCTTAATAGGGTGGTCAGACCGCCACTGCAGCAATGGCGGTCCATAAAACCGCTGTAGTTGTAATCTACAGGGCACAGTAAGTTTATTTAAAATTACTTATCCCATCGCCTGTAGACTTCCACCACCCTCCACCCCACCCTGCTCCACCGCCCTCACCGCTCTTACCTGTGAGAGCCGCTACTGTTTAAAGTATGTCTGGTCTCTGTTCTGGGTTAACTATTTAAAAAAAAAAGAATGGTGAATAATAACGCTTCAAGCAATATATCTGCCAATCTCATTCAAATAATTTATTATCATAGGATGAATTTCGTAATCGAAAGATTGATGTAGCGTGCATATAGTTTCATGAAAGTTATACTTAAAGGTAGGTTGTGTGAATATTGTCATGTGAGGAGCGCTCTTAACTTCTAATAAATGGTGCTGTGCATGTCCCAGCAACAGACTCTCCCTCAGTATTCGAGCAGCATGTATATGAATCGATGGCATGTCTTGCTGGTTAGGACGAATTGAAGTACTTGTTGCGGTTGCTAATTTTGTTGAAAGTGGATTAAAATGAAGAAAATGTGTTCTTATGATCAGACCATGAGGCAGAAACAGTCTTGAATGCTGCAGAACCTGTCGTATAATTTGTCAGGCTTGCGTGAATGACTTACTAGCTAGGGCTAGTTAGCATTCATGTAGTGTGCTCACACATTGGATCTGTTGGTTCTTTTGTAACACCAATGTGATATGTAGGTCTCTGACTCAGGTAGATAGATTACTTTTACTTAATGTGCTTAGCATTTTGTGTGTGTGTGTGCACTGGGATGGTGTACAACTTGGTATGGTACAGAATTTATACTGTTGTCTACTCCCTCCAACACATATAATAAGAGGGAACAGACGGGATCTGATAAAAAAAAAACATCATTCTGAGCGAGGCTCAGTGTTTGAAAATATCCCTGCAACTCACGTTCAATAGGAAAATGTTGAGTGTGTGAATGACTTTTGTTCAGGGTCATTCTCTTTTCTTCAACGGTAGACCTGGCATAGCTCGAACATTGAACATCGTGGGGCATATTACCAAGCAATAGCGATAATTTTCGCTATTGCTTGGTTAGAGACAAAAATTTACCGCTGAGCTGCGGCGATTTTTATCGCAGGTAAACCTTATCGCAAATGCGATAAAAACGGCCGCAATGCATGAATATCGCTGACAAGTCAGCGATATTCCTGCATTAGCGAGCTAATGCTCTTAGCCATGTTATCCACCTCCCATTGGATAACATGGCTAAGAACTGCTCAGGGCGTAAGTTGGTAATAGGAGATAGCGATGTTAGCGACTGTTTCCAGTCGCTAACATCGTGGCACGCCCACTTTGCATGTCATTAGTGATAAATATCACTGACATGCAAAGTGGGGCCCAAGATGGTCGCTATCTCCTACTAGCTGTCGCTAACTGGTGTTAGCGACAGCTAGGTAATAGGGAGATAATTTTATCTATGATTTCTTGGCTTTTAAAGCCAAAAAAGCGGAGATAAACCCCCTTGATAATATGCCCCCGTATTCTTCGGAATCATCGAGGGATGTTGAACTCTGGCCCAGCAAACATCTGGTGCAAAACCCAGCAACTCAGCTACAACTTAGGCCCACATGCATCATTGTGACATTTTGCACTTCCTAATTTGCGAAAAATAAGGAATCGCAAATTAAGAAGTGCAAAATGCTATGCATCATTATTTTCGGTATTCATTTGTGATTCGGTAAAAATCGCAATTTTTACCGAATCCCAAATGAATACCGAATTCTTACGTTAATTTTCGCAATTCCTATTGATTCCTATGGGCCAAAAGGCCCATAGGAGTCAATGGGAATTGCGAGTGGCACTTAGAAAATGTCATGGGTGCAGGGGGGGGTCCAAAGGACCCCCCCATGCACCCCTGAAATGTATTTTTCGCATCATGTTTCACACACACATGTCCTAAGGACATGTGTGTGTGAAACATGAATGTTGAAAAAAAAACATTTAAAGCATTTTAAACACTTTTTCCAAATTTACCGAGTGGTTCAACCACTCGGTAAATTTGGAACCCTAATTGCGAATTTCCACTTGTCAAAGTAATGATGCATTGCTTTTAAGAAGTCGCACATCTGCGACTTCTTAAAAGCACCCGCAATTTTAGAACTCGCAACAATGTTGCGAATTCTAAAATTGCTTCATGCATCCCAAAAAGCACTTTTGCATTCGCAAACGGCCGATTTTAAGGAATCGCACCGTTTGCGAATGAAAAAGTGCTTGATGCATGTGGGCCTTAGAATCAAACCTGCAAGGCTTACATACTCAGTTGCTTTTCTTTAGTCAGTGTCGTTTTCGCTTCACGGGACAGGATTTATGCTGCCAGGTGGCTAGTAATTGACATGCAAAGACTGTCAGCCTTTCTTTTTGCTATGCATTAGTGAGAAGTCAGGCTGACTAGAGAAATCCCGAAAGACCCTTTACGTAAGACGTGAGCCCTCGTGAAAATAGTCTAAAAAACACAGGAATGATCAATACCTTCTGCCTTAATGAATAGCACATCTGCAAGTCATTTTCGTAATCAATAGAGCAGCCCGTCTTTGTTTATCAAATTAGTCTTGGACATGTGGAGAAAACTATGGAAACCAATTCCAATTACCATGAATTACAGTTTATAGATTTCTTTTAACATAACAGCATGAGCATTAACCAATATTTGTAGGCCTGGCTGCTTACTGAACAACTGCTCGTGTTTGCCACGAGCGGACAAAGTGTAAAAGTCCAGTAACGGTTGTTTTAGCATTCATATCCACGAGACGCTTCAGCTTGGATTGCATTGGTATTTACAACCAGAAATGTTGTGTTAACAGCCCTTAAATCGAATTTCACTGTTCCAACATGTGAGCAGAATACTGAAAGCTACGCTGTTTTATGGAAGGGCTGCTGCCTTTACCATGGAGCATATATTTTGGTAGTCTGCGATTTGAAATTTTTCTATGTTTTTGCAAAAGGCAGTTCGAGTTTCCGTACTTTCCTCCAGGAATTAGGAGGAGATTTTTTTTGTTTTTGTTCAGATGCTATGACATGTTCTGCAGTTAACCCATGTTATTGTTTTTGACAGCTGGACCCGGAGGCTAGCAGTCTTCTTAAAGAGCTTCAAGTGAAGCTGAATGCTGTTCTGGATGAGCTCAGCTGTACATTCGGTGCAAGGTAATTCAATTTAAATATATAAATACTATCAGAGAGTGCCCGTTCCATTGTGTCATCACTGACGAGGTCAAGTAGCTGTGTACTTGGCATGAAAGCGCTGGCAAGTGGGGGGAGGAGGGGGGTTTGTTGTCGGCATGTGGCTCTCAGGTCACTCGACCCTGGGCTGAGACCAACAGGTTCACTGTGTTTATCCGCAAAAAATCCACAAAGTGCTGTTTTTATCTGACTGCTCTGTCAGAATAATTGGCCTTCCTCTCCTCTGTAATGTTGGCATTATGCACAAACATGGACTTGCTTGAATACGGCAAAGGCTTAATACTGATATTCCTTAAAATGAGGTGTTTATTGTTTCACTTGTCAACAAATTTACTAGAGCGCCATAAGGACTATAGCAAAAAAAGCAGATAAGTGTTAATGCTATTGAAAATTCTTGCACGGTTTTGTAAAGTGGTTATCTGCGAGGCACATTACTGGCAGCATGAACGCTGAGGCTGACATTACAGAGTGAATGAATACTAAAAGATTACCATATTATTGCACCTTTTCCTGTGGTCAAAGTATGCATTATAAAAACGTAATACAGTCACCACACACAATATTGTAGTCCAGAATCAATGAGTGATTTTCTGGGGCCATGTAGCAAAACACTCTTCAGTCGTTACTGCAGTGTTTTTCTTGACCAAATGTAACCCTGTCAGGGCAGTGGTACCTAGTTCTAGTTTTGACACTTTGAACACTATCTCATAGCCACATTCTTTTGCGTGACACTTTCTTTCATTTTAGTGCCATATGTATTGCCCATTGTAATACCTGTGCAACCAAGCCAATGCATGTTGCAAGGATTCTTATATCATTTTGGGGAATTCTTCCAAGGAGACTTTACCGCTACACAATGTTTTGCACTTCTTTCATGGGTGTGTTAATATAGGCACACTCAGTTGCCAGCACCTAATCCAAACTTGTTCTTCTGAATGAGGACATTGCTATTCGGACGCCGTTTACTTGGGCACAGAGATTGGTCATTTGATAGATTAGCTGTAAACATGTTCATTTTCATGACGTCTGATTTTTTAAGCAAGAAAGCAATTAAATATTCAGTGTCCCCATCTGCGAGTGTGAAGTAACAGGGTCCTATCCATAAATTGATTTTAATTAGTAGCTTGTATCGATAGTTACATTGTTTTAATGGGCTTTGCTTTGTGGTGATGTACTCGTGATGTACTCGTCTTCCATACCAAATCTATGACTGAAACCAGAATGTGTTAACTACTGCACAAATTTACATATGTGCATTAATGGTGATGTTTTCATTGTATAGTGTATAATGTATAGTATATAATGCACCTTGTTGGTAAAATATTTACATTTTTCTCGCACTTTTGTTCCTTAAGGGTAGATTATTTCCTAATTTCCCATTTCTTAATGTCAGAAGTTAGGAAGTTAGGAAGTGTTGGCTTGGGGAAATAGCTATGTTAACCACCAATACTAATCAATATCAAATTAATTCAACCCCCCATTCAGGAACATGATATAGTGCACATTATGAATGCAAAGTAAAACCGTGCTTGAATGTTAGTTACAGCTAAATAGACTCTTTTAGGATCGATCTACATTTCACAGTGCCTTAACAGCGACAGATGCAAGGAACAGGAAAAATGGAAAAAAGAGGAACAGATCTACACTGTTTTTTCAAATAGGAGACAACCAATTCTCCTATTTCTATGGCCTAAGTCCAATGCTAAATTAATCAAACATTCTGGACATCATCACTCACACAAGGGGACATGATTACACATTTTATTTTTTGTAATCAACACAAATTATTTTTATCTCATTTCTTATTCTCTTTTTTTCTTCAAAAAAACGAAAAGTTTTACAGGCACTTTATGCACCATACACAAATATATACACACCTATATACACACCTATATACAATGTATACAAACAGTCAACAACATAAACACTTTTGACAAAAAATAAAAAAAATGACAAAAAGCAAGAAACTTTTTCTTCTCCACCCGAAAAAGAAATATTACAGCAAAGAATGAGTGCCCTCCTATTAACTCTAGGGGGTGCACTAGGAGGTAGTCGGACACCACTGGTTCAATGCACAAACTTACGGAACCTAAATCAAAGAGTGTGTCACAAGGCATTAATTTCCAAAATCAATTCAAAACAAGGACTCCTCCATATGGAAAGTGTTGACGCGGTCGTGTTTCGGCCTTCCGGTAAATGTTGCCTCTTCAGGACAGGGCGATAAAGAACACAAAAAGCTCAATCCGGCAGCAGTAGGTAACTGGTCACTCAAGGGACACCAACTACTTCTTATAAAAAGCGGGCTTTGGTGCGTTTTCCTTCATATCTGAATCTCATTCTAATAAGGTCCACAAGGTCACTCAAATCAGCGTGTATCTCCTCTTCTAACCAACACACGGGGCCGCCATTACGGTCGGAATAACAGCGACAGAGTCACTGCAAATCCACTTTCCTATGCTGTAACAAATTGCTTCTTTTTGTATGATTAGCCCCAATTTTTGGAAATATGCTGTTGGTTTCTTAGACTGTAAACTGAGATCCTGCTAACTAGGCCCTATACACATGTTCTGACCCCAAACACTTGTGGAATTGGTTAATAATCCTAATTGGCGCCTTCAGTTCAACTATTAGACCCTCTTATATGGTACTTTATGTACCCAGGGCCTGTAAGTTAACTGTCACTAGTTGACTGCAGCACGTTATACAGCCACTAAAGCATCAATGCAAGGCATATCTTCAGGCCCATCCCTGCAGACTAGGTGTACTGTTTTAAAACTGCAAATTTGGCATGGCAAAATAAACCTTTTTGCAATGCCTTAACCTACTTATAAGTCAATCCTAATCTACGCCCTAAATGGCCATATGTCAGGGTGTATTGTATCTGAAAAATAGGACATGTGTATTAGAAATGGGGTCAAAGGTAGCAACTGTGGCCCATGCAGGTAAGACGATGGGGTGGTGGGGCCAAATAGGGGGATTTTGACGGACGATGACGAGGGAAAACTAAATACATAATTGATTTTTCCTTCCCATCGTCTGTCGAAATACCCCACCACAACCTGGCCCCACCCATCTTACCTGCATCGGCCGCTGCTGGTAGGTAGACTGAAGTATGAGCCCTAGTTAAGCAACAACCACAATCGTAAGTAGCAGGCAAACCTTTATTGACCTGTGCTCTCTCTCTGTTAGCTTGGCACAGAGCAGTCAGGGTTAGCTTAGAGACAACGTGTTAAGTATTTGTGCAACACTTCAAACAGTAAAACTGTGAAAACACCACGCAAAAAAATTCTTCACCATGCTAGAATAATAGGGATTGATTTACCAAATGAAACAAGACCAAAATGACAAAAATCCACTAAGTAGAATTTGAAATATTGAATTTCTGTTTAGGTAAAATAGCACCTAGAAGGAAATAGTGCTATTTGGGATATCTGGTTGTGCTGGAGCAGGACAAATCAAAATTCAGGCTGATGACAATAGAGTGCAGGCTGGTTACAGGTACCCAGTAAGACCCGCTGAACCAAAGTACCTTAATACTGGTTGAAGCATGCTTGCATGCATCTGTATCGAAGATGCATCGCACAATCAAAGTTCTGCATCGGTTCAGAGAGTTTGCACTGAAAGGTTTTGATGCATCAATGTCAAAGATCTTGTCGACAGGACTGGTGATGTGAAGTCCAGTGTCGAGGATGCAGGCTGCCGCAGAGGCAATGCGTCAGTTCCAATGAGTGGTGCAGCTGCAATGTGGAGATTTGCCATTGTTGGAGAGGCTGCCATCAATAAGGGATGCGAGGAGCTTGCGCCGAGTATAATGTTGCACAGTGGTGGCCCGAAGGCGATGCTTTGGTCCCAGATGTAGGAGGCTGCGGTGATGTGAGCCTTTCGCAGCACATCTAATCCACGTAACACATCAAAGTTGCGCCACTCAGCTGAGGAAATACATCAGTTCTGCTTGGACATCCATCTTTCAGCAGAGGATGCATTTGTGCCCACTGTCAAGGGTCCAGGACTGGGGTGGCACCACTTGGCAGGGCAGATGCACAAATGCAGAGTCAATGAGCAGAAGAAGGTTGGTTGGAATTCTTTTATGTCATTAAGACTTCAAATCAGGAGCCCAGACAGCTATCCCTTGGAGTCACCTTTGGGTTCTGGGGACAAGTGATGCAGGGGAAACAGACATTACCACACATGCCTTTACTATCTTTATCTAAACTCGACAAAACCAAAACGACAAAAATCCGACATACATGTAATAAGAATATGACTTTTCAAAAGTTTCAAGCAACTTGGTCCATAGAAACTATGGATGTGTGATTCTACACAAAGTACCTGTAGCTGCGTCAAAATTCACAAGGCCAAACAGATGCAGAGAAGGGAAGCATCGAGAAACAGAGAGATGTGTCGGTTCCTGAGTCCTTGGGAGGCAATGCAACAGTTCCGCTACATGTAGGAGAAGTGATGCAACAAATCTGGACTGTAGGGGGAAGTGATGTATTGACTCCAAGACGGTTCTGGTCCGCAGGTGAAGCATTGGGAAAACTTGCCACATCTGTGTGATGCCTGGAAATTGGGGATGCGCTGGCAATCAATGTAGCAGCTGCAATCGGTGGTGCATCGGTTTCTTCAGCTGCAATCCCATAATTCATCTATTCTTGCAGAACTGATAGGCGCTGCGCCATCTCTGCAGTGGAATGGAGGTGCATGGATATTTCCCTAGCATGGCGATGCTGCGTTGGGAAAAACAGTGGCATGAGGGTGGTGCGTCAATTTTCTCAGTTCTTCGCTCCCAACAGCAGGAACAACCTGCAGAGGCTCCAAACTGGGATAGGCAACTCCTGGCATGTCAGCACTCTCAGCAACTCTCAGCAGCAGAGTTCAGGGGAACTGGTGGTAAAGTATTTGTGCCCCGGAGACTTCAGAACGGGAGGCCAGCACACACAGGCTCTTGGAGATTCTACTTCAAGCAGGTTTATTGTTATTATTATTATTAGATAGAAATTCTAAAGCGCATAGCAACCTAGAGGCATCCCAGCGCTAGTGGCATAGCAGTGAGAAGGGTGGGTTTACAAGCTTAGAGTTTGAAATAGCCACGTTTTCAGGAGCTTTCAGAAGGTGAAGAGGTGGGTCTCTGAGCATTGCTGCAAAGGAAGAGTGTTCCATAGCTTGGCTGTACTATACGAGAAGGAGCTGCCCCCACCACGTATCCTGTGAATTTTGGGAAGGACGGCTGAACTCATGCTTGCGGAGCAGAGGAGTTTCCTGGGAAGGTAAAAGATATTGAGGGAGTTAAAAAAGGTAAGACCTATGCCCATCAGGGTTTTGTGGGCTACGCACAGGGATTTGAATTTAATTCTTTCCAGAATTGGTAGCCAATGTAGGGCTTTCAGTCATGGCTTTGCTGACTGAGTTCTTGGCACTCCAAGCAGCATCCTGGCGGCGCAGTTGTGGGCCACTTGAAGTTTCCTAATGGTTGATTTGGCTGCTCCCAGGTACAAGGAATTCCCATATCTAGGCGCGAGAGAAGCAGGGCCTGGACCACCATTCTTCTTGCCCCACTGGGGAATAGGGAAAGAATTTTCCTCAGAATTCTGAAAATGCAGTAACACGTACCGGCCACTTCCACGGCTTGCTGATCAAATTTTAGCGATTTGTCGAGCCACACTCCCAGGCTTTTGACCTTGGGCTTAGGGGTGGGTGCTTGTCCTCGACATGCTGGGCATTGCAGTTTGAAATCAGTGTTGGATAGATTACCCAGATACATAATTTCAGATTTATTGCCATTAAGCCTGAGGCAGGAGTTTTGCATCCATGTAGCCACTTTCTTCAAGCAGGTTTCTAAGTCAGATGGGGCATTGTGTGGGGGTTATAGAGAGACCACTAGCTGGGTGTCATCCACATAGGTGGCAATTTCTATCCTGAATGGATGAACAATATCTGCCAGTGGCCTCATATATACGTTGAATAAGGTACTCAGGGATAATCCCTGAGGAATTCCATACCTAGGAGGTCGACACCTGGAGGTAGCTCCTGATAAAACTTGAAAAGTTCTACCACTGAGGTATGATTGGATCCATGCTATTTCGTCCCCCAAATCTCCTACACTCCCAAGCCGGTTTAGAAGTATATCAAAATTGACCATGTCGAACGTGGCACTTAAGTCAAGGAGAATGATGGCTACTGCTCTTCCATGATCCATCATCGTTTTAGATTCCTCCACTACGGAGATGAGAGCTGGTTCCATTCCCAAAAGGGGTCGGAAGCCAGTCTGAGAGGGGTGTAAGAGATTATGGGATTCTAAGAAGGCTGACAGGCTGGAGTTGACATGTTTTTCTTACAGACCATATGTAGCAGAGATATCGGTCTATAATTACTCAGGATATCTGTATTTAGGGTTGGTTTCTTCAGTAGCACGCTCACCATGGCGTGTTTCCAGGGAGGTGGAACCTGGCTGTTGGTAATGGAGAGATTTAGAACTTCTAATATTGGTAGTAGCACCACCACTTTGACCTTGTCCCTCTAATGGGTGGCGGTCGGGTCACACAGTGGCCAAAGATGTTTAAGAGCGTGGCTTGATCTATAAGTGGGAATTTCTCCAAGGGGTGCCACCTATCCTCAGGGGGTCTAGTGATCATGTCCAGGTCCGTGAGAGGAGTTGGAACGGGAGGGTCAATAGGCCGTGGGGAGGCAAAGAACATGTTTTATATAGATAAAAAAAATTCTTGAAAGTAGTCTGCAAATTCATTGCACCGATCGGAGGACAAAGTGGTTTCGGGAGCTGGGAGTTCTTGCAGGGTCTTTGCTATGCAGAAAATTTCTCTGGGAGTGTTAGCCGCTGAGGTGATTTTTGCATCATAATATTGTGCCTGGGCTTTATTAATTTCCACTTAATAGGTTTTTATAGCCTGTCTGTAATCCAATTTACTACTCTCACCATAGTCATTTCTCCATTTACTTTGCTGAAGTTTACATGGCCTGTTTGAGTGATCCAAGCTGGGGTGAGTACCACAGCATTGTCCTTTCTCTAAGCTTATGGGGATTCTCCTTGACTGGGATCACTCTGTCCAGTGAGGATTGAATCCAGTGAGAGTTTTCCTGCTGCAACAGTTACTTTGGAGTCTAAAATAGATTTGGAACTTTTCAATATACTGGCCCATAATTCTAAGGACAATTTAGCCCAGGGACAGTCTTTCCTTATCCTCCTAACTTCCATGTGGTTGCGTTGTATTACACCTTTTTAGGATAATAGGGGTCAGTTAGTGATCCGACCAAGGCAGGGGAAGGGGGTCCCCACCGATAACTTATTGTTGTTGATGGATATAGAGTCAAGTGTGTGGCCTTTGATATGTGTAGGGCCCACCACTTTTTAGTCCAGTTGGATAGCTGATAAGTCTCTGGACAATTCTACGGCGTCAGTGTTATTTTGGTGATCGAAGTGTAGGTTAAAGTCTACCAGCAATCTGATGTTGCTGGATTAGCTTACTAATGTTTCTGCCACTTCCGGTAGCTTGCTGCCCCGCCCTTCCCCGGATGGTGATATATAAGTACTCCTGAAAAGAAGCATGTTGCCAAAAATGAAATAGAAAAGAACGAGCTTTCACAATCGGATACAGTGTTGGGCTCAATCCGACAAGCAAAGGACTCTTTGAATATGATTGCTACCCCTCCCCCTTTCTTATTCACGCAATCTCTGTGCTGAATGCTATATCCTGGCGGAAGAGTTTGAACCACCCCTGGCGTGGATTCCTTCTGAAACCAGGTTTCTGTTAAAAACAGAATGTCCGGTCACTCTTCTAGGAGAAAGATATTTAATTTGACCAAATGTTTCGGTAGTGACCTGCAATTCAGTGCAAACTTTTGTACATAAGGTCGGTGTCGGTGTTTTGCTGCATATCAGCAGTCAGGTGGAGCCTAAATACGCAGTGGGCACATGACTAATAGTTCTTGTCTAGTACATGGAATGGTGACATTCAACCTTACCCCAGTCTCTTAACCCTGAGAGTTGGGCTGATGAATATCCCAATGTTCCTGATGACGGGCACTGACGGGCTTGCCTTTTGCGAGCCAGCAGCGCTTCTGATGCGTGTCCGGGTTTGCATCTAATTAAGTAGCCAGCCCCTGTAAGTGAAAGCGCAGTCCCCCGGAAGCGCGGATGAAGCTACTATGCTCTAAAGTGGCACGTCAACTCTCTCCGTTCAAACGGGAGCCCCAGCGATGGACCGGAAAGGGGAAGAGTCAGCACAAGTAAGTTGATCTGAAAAACCAGGCACACATATTAACTACATTTCAAGATGCTAAAGTATGAAAACAACATTCTTAAAAGTGTCAGGCCACAAGCAAAGTAATTAGAGAAATACAAATAAAGTAGACCAGCCCCAGAAGTGAAAGCGCGGTCCCCCAGAAGCGCGAATGAAGCTACTGTGCTCTAAAGTTACACTCCCACTCTCTCGGTTCAAATGGGAGCCCCCCCCAACGGACTGGAGATTGGAAGAGTCCGCACAAGTAAGTTAATCTGTAAAACCAGGCACACAAATATACTACATCTTAAGAAGCTGAGAGTATAAAAACAAAGTTTTTAAAAGTGTCAGGCCACAAGCAAAGTAATTGGACAATTAAAAATAAAGTAGACAAGCACCTTCTCGTGCTCCTATCCGTTTACAGCAATGTTCCGGTCTTTGGCCTTTCCTTGGCAGAAACATCAACAATAGGCCAACCCCACACAACACACAGCAAAGGGGCAGGACTTCTCCTCACTGCTCTTCAGCTTTACTCCTTGTCAAAGGTTCGTCTTGAGTCCAGAAGCAATATAAAGTTCTGGGGTTTAAGATCTTTTACTTATAACCCATTTTGTCTTTGTTCTCTTATGCAAGAGTCATTGAGCTCACACAAAATCATTTCTGAGTGCACTTGCTAGGTCGACATGGCAGTTTGAAACTGCACACATACACTGCAGTGGCAGGTCTGAGATACATTTTCAGGACTGCTCATATGGGTGGCACAATCAGTGCCGCAGGCCCACTGGTAGCATTTGATTTACAGGCCCTGGCACACTTAGTGCTCTTTTCTAGGGAATTATCAGTAAATCAAATATGCCAATCAGGGAGAACCAATTGTAAAAACAATTTACAGAGGGAGTACTTGTACTTTGACACTGATCAGCAGTGGCAAAGTGCCCAAAGCATTGAAGCCAGCGAAAATGAAATCCAGCACAGCAATAAACGTACTGAAGGTGGAGGCGAAAAGTCAGGGTAAACCATGTCGAAGGTGCCAAGTCTAACAAGGATGAACCAATATTAACATGTTTAAGGGCGAAACACAAGCACTTTAGCACTTGTCCACAGTAGTAAAGTGCACATAGCACTAATACAAGCAATAGCGAGGTTAAATAAAGTAGAGGAGGGCAAAAAGTTGGGGGGGAAGACCCCCCTAAGTCTGTCAGGTCTAACACATTTTTACTTCAACTTTCCATATTCTGGCAGTGAAAAATCTGAGAAGTAATTTTTCACTGTGACAAGGCTGGCTCTCCTAAAGTAATTCACTAGGTTACATTATATTACATTATAATGCATAACTTCAGTTTGGGAATAGCTAGACAAGCTATCACTCTTCTGACCTTTTTGCACCACCTCATCCCTCAAAAGAGGAAGGGATACTCCATCAATTGGATACAAAGCGATAGCTTAGCAATTACATCTATTATAACAAGGTAAATGAGTAAATGGACGATCCCCAGGTGGATAGTTCTTTATATTAATATCTGCTACGCTTTAACTAAGAAGAAGTCTCCAGAATCCTTGAATACTCAATATAACAGAGCTAAGGCTGCTTGGCACACAGACTGCCTGTTCTAGATATTTGTTCAGGCTGTTACATAGTCATCAGTGCACACATTCATGAAACACTTCTGCCTTGACAGCCGGGTCTGATTGGTAGGGCATTTTGCCCATT
The DNA here is from genome assembly GCF_964263255.1 of Lissotriton vulgaris. NCBI lineage: Eukaryota > Metazoa > Chordata > Amphibia > Caudata > Salamandridae > Lissotriton > Lissotriton vulgaris. The sequence goes on from NC_141687.1 coordinate 2,089,454,219, forward strand.
CTGCCCTTCAGGACGTTTTGATCTTAGCCATTCCACTGACACACCATACTGGGAGGTACTGCTTTGTTATAATATTCACAAGCTGAAGCATCAGAAGAACAAGATACGTACCTTTGGTAAATCTCATTCTGGTGGAACACCTCCCTCAATAGACATATCATGGCCATTATAAACCAATGTCTGAACTGGGGTGGCAGAGTGGGCTAAAGAACGGTGATGGATTAAACCCAGATCTTTTGACTGGGTGTGAGTGTTTGATTGGTTCAGATGCTCCGTCCATTACCACCCCCTTTTCTACCACTATAATCCAAAAACATATCTTCAAACGAGTAAAAAAATCAGACACACTTTCATCCTTCTTCTGTCGACAAGTTGTCAACTTGTCCCAACTTACTTTCTTCGGCGGAATAAGAGAGTGCATATATGTATTATTGAGGCCTGGGAAAGCAAGTATCTCAGCTTGGGGCTTATCACCTGGCTTTCTTTCCTGATCGCATCCTGTAATATCCCATGTACCACCCAGCTCCGCAACATGTTCTTGAGTATTCACCTGTCACCAAATATCCACTGGAACAAGAAGACCAAGGAACATTTTAATATCAGCAAGAGTCATTACAGTAGAAGAAGCAGTTAGAGACAGTACTTTATAATAGGCAGTAGGACTTTTCCTAGGGTTGGGCAAATGAGCTTTAAGGGATAAAACCTGACTCCTCTTCCACTGAGTATACACCCATTGTTCCTGAAAACGGGCTGCCACACCTGCTCTGGTAACATTACAAAGCTGATCCGTTACCTCTGGCATTTCTGGGTGTTATTTAGGATTAACCCTTAGCGTAGGACTACACTACGCTTGCGTAGTTTGCGCAACTACGCGCTACGCGAATTGCAAGTAGCACAGTGCAAAAACGCATTTTTTGCTTGCTCGCGGTCCTCAGCATCAAGTTGACGACCACAAGCGAGCAAAATGACATCCTGGTGAGACTTTTTCCTCCTTCGCGATCAGCAACATCAAGTTGCCGATCGCGAGCATGGAAAATAAACCTCCTGGCAAGATTATCAATGCGGGGAGGTCAGATTTCTCATTGCAAGTGGCCACGTATGCTCGCAACCGCTAGCGATGAGAAACTACCAGTCCGCCTTGAGAATGCTGCCACTCAAGTACAAATCTACCCGAGCAGCAGAAAATGACCGTTTGCACTGTGCAAGATGCGGTTTGCAATGATTGCACAGTGTGGACAAGCATCCGGCACTGTGCAATCAGTGCGAACAGCAATTTGCACAGTGCACTACGCAGTTTGCGTAGCTGCGTGTAGCTTGCATAGTGTGAAGTGCACTTTGCATAGCTACACATATCGCTACTACGCGAACTAAGCACAGGGTTATTTAGGATGAACCTCTCGCATCAGAAACTGAGATACCGGGGTAGGACTCTTCTCATGCAACCTACCCCAATAAGCAATTAACGTCGTAATATACCCGAACACATGGCCTGGCTCCATACCACTAACATACACGCGATCTCTGACATCAAATAAAATTTGTGGTGCATCAGCCCCAAACTGTTGCTGCCAGAGATTAATTAATGTAGCAGACATATGCTTAAGGGTGTGCTGCTGTACAAAGGGCTCATAATCACTCATTACTCCCCAAACATCCTCCACACTGTAAATGGGACCCACCGGCGCAGCCTGTTTGGCTACTACCTTCTTCTCCTCATTCCCCCACCTCAGATCAAAGAAATGTGCCCAAACGCTCTGTAAATCTTGTCAAATTCCTATCCTCAAATCCACAAACTGGAGTTTTACTACTTAAAGATGTCGGAGATGAAAAACCATGGAAGGATAAGTGACAGAAGTAACAGGTACAATCGTCGCTGGCGCTTGTAGCAAAGGGGAGAGAGTACAGATGATACAGGAGTTGAAAGAGCAGGAGTGCTAACAATCACAGTTGCCAAAGATGGTGAGGACACAGAAGAATCAGGGGGTGCTGTGGCCAAAGCTGTTGCAGCAACAGTTGAAACAGATGTAACAGGCTGTGGTGACTGTGAGAGAACAGCAGGATATATCCTCTGTGGGGCATACGGAGGGGGGGGTCGAGTATCTAGCAATTCTTCCACAAATGTGTAATTTTCCTCCTGTGCCAAATACGATTTATCAATTTGCAACCAAAACCTCCTATCCTCACATTCAACTCCGTTTCCTGCCTTACTCTGTCATATGCTACAACTTTCTAAGTCAGCACCTGCATCTTCCCTTTCCGTGCATCTTTTTCCATCTTAAATCGTCTCTGCATAGCTGCTTTCTGCCACTTTCTGAAGAGAATCAAACATAGACTGTCTACTTTTTCTCTTAAATCTCTGTTCCTGTAAGGACCCAATCTTTTGTACATAAAAAGTGCCCATCAATGGCCACTGTAACTCGGCATTGTCACTCGTACCTTTGTGCCATAATGTTCTAACCATAATGGGGCCAAAACCATTCTTCACATGCATATCATAATAAGGAGTGCCTTCTGGAGGCACCGGCTGTCCTTCTTCTAATCGAGCATCTGCAGAACAACAACAACCACAGGAAAACAAAAGCCTGTTATCCTAGGCATTTTCAAAAGGAATCAAATGTATTATTTTATCTGGCAAAGTGATTGCAAGGGCTTTTATCCAAAACAGTTCTCAGACTGCACCAAACTCAAACCACAATGCTACCATATCCACAAAGAACCGAAACAAACTAGTACAAACAAACCGATCCTCCACTGCCGACTCTTAAGACAAAATGGTCAGATCCAAGGGTTTCACCATTCAAGACTCCAGTCGGGATGGCCACTGGGCGAGGCAAGTCACCATCCGGTGGGACCTAAGGGGCAGCTGCCGGTATCAGGAACTGCTCATACAGGGATCCATCAGTCCGACCTGACGATAGCCTCATCCTCCACCAGATCCGCGGAAAGGGGATAGGTCACTCACCCAAAGGAGTCCCTATCCCGGTGCCAACTGAAGGAAGTGGCCCGATTAGGGTCACCCAGGACTCTAATGACCACCTCTTAGCCTTTCATACAAAATGAAGAGTCGGTCAAGCAGTAGAGAATATGAACTCAATGACAAAAGTAGGCAAAAGGTTTGGGGGAAAGCCAATTCTAAGGCTGACAGGTCTAATACCATTAAGGAGAGCTTATGTGAGAAAGTCATCTTTTTTGCCCTGATTACCCCCATTGTTTAGCTAATAACTCTATTTGTGCCCTGGGCTCTGCTAACCAGGCCAGGGGGCAGTGCTGTGTTTAAAGGGTTTATGTTGATTAGGTTGAATTACAATTGTTTATAATTTGCTTATGAGTCCCTAGTAAAGTGGTTCTATGTGTAAATTAAATGCTACTAGTTGACCTGCAGCACTGGTTGTGCCATTCCCTTAAGTAGCCCTTTAAACATGTCTCAGGCCAGCCACTTATTGCTGTTTCGACCTGGCAAATTAAACCTTGTGTCAGAACCAACTCTACCTTTTTAATACATATAAATCACCCCAAAGGTAGGCCCTACACACCCAGATGACTGGGTGCAATGTGTATAAAAAGTAGGACATTTACGTTTTATATGTCGAGATAGTGAAAAACTCTTACATTTGTTTTTTACTACTGAAAGGCCTAGCTGTCCCATAGGATAACATTGGAGTTGCCTTATTACATGTAATAAGTGTAATTTCTAAATGGGAAGAGTTACATGTTTGGTATCTCTGGAATCCCAATTTCAAATGATAACTTGTGGTGCAGTTGAGTTTTAAATTGTAATTCTGAGAATACCACTTTTAGAAAGTCATTGTTTTCATGCCTTATCCATTTAGTGTCTGCAGTCAGTTTCTGGTCACATGACTGAGTGTAGCTTGGATTTGGGCTTTGTTTATTCCTCCTAGCCAGCCACACACAATAGGGAATGTAGGTGTGCCTGAATGGGCGATCACTGGCAGGATAGAAGAAACGAGCTGGGCACACCCCTCCTACACACGAAAGGCTGTGTCCTGCCTCCAAACAAGGGGCTTCATGCCCCCTGTAGTTAGTGTGGAGCCATGGAATACAGGATGCCTGAAGCCCTCAAAGGAAATTCTCCAGAATATTTTCCCACTTCAATTGTGTAGAAAAACTGGACTTAAGACATCAACTCTTCAATACTGTTCTAAATCTATGGTCTGCTCTGCAGCTGAAGGGCTGCCACACTGCTGAACTGCACTTTGCTGGTCTCCTACTTTTCTGCACCAACCTGCTGCCTGCTGCCCTCCTGCCTTGGTGAGAAGGACTTGATCTGCAACTAAAGAACTCAAACCCCAGAGTGACTCGAGGGGCTGGTGGTCTGGCCTTCGGCGTTTAAACCTCAGGGATACAATAGACTTCCAGCAACCTCGCAACTACACCTCGATAAGGCCATCTCTGACTCTACCCTCCCAAGTAGTGTGACCCCAGTCCTGGAGGTGCGCCAAAGGTAAGACCGTCTACGCCCGTCCGCGCCTGGACCGCGCCCAGCGCCAGACCCCCTGGCCCCCGCCCCTCCCAGCCCTCCCGCATTACCTACGATGCCGCAACCCTCCTAGCCCTTAACTCCGGTCGCGCCCCAAACTGCGTCCAAGCAGCTCCTGGACATACCCATGGACCTTTCTCCTGCTACTCCTGCAAATTCAACGGCACCGACAACTACTCCGCTACGACCACTCCACAGACTCCCAACCCCAACCACCTACAATGCATCCTTCTCAACACCCGCTCGGTCCACAGACACGCCATTGACCTATGGAATCTACTAGACACCATCTCTCCAGACGTCGCCTTCCTAACAGAAACATGGATGAACGCTTCCTCCGCCCCAGACATCACCATTGCCATCCCGGAAGACTATAAGATCACACGCAAGGACCGTTCCGGCCACACAGGAGGAGGAATCGCCATCGTCCATAAGAAATCAATCCGCATCTCAACCAGCTCTGACGCCAACCTCGCCAACTCCGAACACCTCCACTTCCAAATCCACATCGACCCCAAGACCACACTCAGAGGCACCCTCCTCTACAGACCACCAGGTCCCTGCGCAAAATTCAGTGAGGACATCACGGACTTCATCACTCCACACACGCTCCCCTCCAAAGACTACATCCTTCTGGGAGACCTCAACTTTCACCTTGATAAGATCAACGACCGCAACACCACCACCCTCTTGGACAACCTCGCCAACCTCGGACTTAAACAACTAGTCACTTCCCCCACCCACATCGCAGGTCGCACACTCGACCCCATCTTCACCTCCAGCAATCATGTCTCCTTCAGCCACACTACGAATCTCCTCTGGACTGACCACAGCTGCGTTCACTTCACCTACAACAAGCCAAAACCCACCAACCACCTCCAACCAACTCTGCAAAGAAACTGGAACAAACTCACCACCGACCAGATCTCCGCATCGCTCCTTCTCAACACCCCAGCTCAGTCTTCTAACCCAAACCAAGCCGCCGCCAACCTCACCCGTTGGTTATCCAACACCGCCGACACCTTAGCACCACTGAAAATACGTCAAAGCAAACCTGGCAGCAAGAAGGCCTCATGGTTCAACGATGATCTTAAGAAGTCCAAGAAACTCTGCCGCTCCCTTGAAAAGGCCTGGAAAAAAGACCCAACCACTAGCACCAAGGACGCCTTCAAAAACGCCTCCCGCACTCACCACCAACTAATCCGAAAGGCCAAGAAAGCAGCATTCAAGGATCGACTTGACAACAACGCCCACAACAGCAAGGAACTTTTCAACATCGTCAAGGAATTTTCCAATCCCTCGGCCAACTCCAACGACATCACCCCCTCTCAAGCCCTCTGCGACTCCCTAGCCTCATTCTTCCACAACAAGATTGCAGACATCCACAACAGCTTCAATAACCAACCCGGAGACCAACCCACCCAACCATTTGCTGAACATTCTCCCCCTGTGAACACCCTCAACGACTGGAACCCAATCTCCACTGAGGACACAATCCGCCTGATGAATTCCATCCACTCAGGATCCCCCACAGACCCATGTCCTCACCACATCTTCAACAAAGCAGACTCCGTCATAGCACCGCACCTCCGAGACGTCATCAACTGCTCCTTCAACTCCGCCACCTTCCCGGAAGACTGGAAACACGCCGAACTCACCGCCCTTCTGAAAAAACCCACAGCGGACCCCACCGAACTCAAAAATTACCGCCCCATTTCACTCCTTCCATTCCCGGCCAAAGTCATCGAGAAAGCTGTCAACAACCAACTCGCTGCTTTCCTCGAAGCCAACAAATCACTTGATTCCTCACAATCTGGCTTCCGAGCAAAACACAGCACTGAGACCGCCCTCATCGCAGCAACAGACGACATTCGAACTCTACTGGACAATGGAAACACAGTCGCCCTTATCCTCCTCGACCTCTCTGCAGCATTCGACACAGTCTGCCACAGCACCCTTTTACAACGCCTCAATAACATCGGAATACAAGGAAAAGCACTTGAATGGATCACCTCGTTCCTCACCGGAAGAACCCAGAGAGTCCGCCTTCCACCATTCAAGTCCGAGGCCACTGAAGTCATCTGTGGAGTACCACAAGGATCCTCACTCAGCCCCACCCTCTTCAACGTATACATGAGCCCCCTCGCGGCCATCGCCCGCCAACACAACCTCAACATCATATCTTACGCGGATGACACTCAACTAATCCTTTCTCTCACCAATGACCCCAGCACCGCCAAAACTAACCTACACGAAGGAATGAAAGAAGTTGCCGAATGGATGAAACAAAGCCATCTGAAACTGAACTCAGACAAAACAGAAGTCCTCATCTTAGGTACATCCCCCTCTGCATGGGACGACTCTTGGTGGCCGGAAGCCCTTGGAAAAGCACCCATCCCGACAGACCACGCACGGAACCTAGGCGTCATCCTGGACTCTTCACTCTCAATGAACAGACAAGTCAACGCCGTCTCCTCATCCTGCTTCAACGTTCTTCGCATGCTCAAAAAAACATTTCGCTGGATCCCCACCGAAACCAGAAAAACAGTCACCCACGCTCTGGTCACGAGCCGACTGGACTATGGAAACACCCTCTACGCAGGTACTACCGCTAAACTCCAGAAAAAACTCCAACGAATCCAAAACGCCTCAGCCAGGATCATATTAGACATCCCGCGCAACGAACATATCTCTGGTCACCTGAAAGACCTCCACTGGCTACCCGTCAATAAGAGAATCACTTTCCGACTGCTAACCCACGCACACAAATCACTCTACGACATCGGACCAGAATGCCTCAACTCACGACTGTCCTTCTACACCCCCCCCGCCAACTACGCTCTTCCAGCCAAGCCCTCGCCACTGTACCTCGCATCAATAAGACCACCATGGGAGGCAGATCCTTCTCATACCTGGCTGCCAAAACATGGAACTCACTCCCAGCTGACCTTCGCCTTACCCAGACCCACCTAGCATTCAGAAAGCAACTTAAAACGTGGATATTCGACAAGTAATCATCCTCCCCTTCCTAAGCGCCTTGAAACCCTCTGGGTATGTAGTGCGCTATATAAATTTTCTGACTTGACTTGACTTGACTTGACCCTTGGAAGTGTGCTTAAGGTGTATTCCCAGTTTCTGTGGATCCAGTGGTAACAATGCATCCCCTCTACTGCACTTCTCAACCCCTAGTATAATCGTTGTATCTCTTCTGCTGTGTGGATAGAACCTGTCGGAAAGACTCACATCACTGCCGCAGCCCACATTGCCTTGTCACTTTTGGCACAGGGAAGGGGGTGGACTGCCTGCCACCCCAAAGTTAAAATGGGCTTGGTGTCCCCATGCCCCAAAGACATACAGTAATGATAGAAGAGGGGGCATATGGTCCCCTTCCTTAAAACTGAAGAGGGCCCCGGGGACCAGAGGGTATAGGAAGTGGATTGCAGGGGCATGAGTTATAGTTAGCTCAGCTAAGTATAACTGCTGAATTTCGCTGGTTATGTACGAGTGAAATGTCAGCTAACTAATACATCCATGTAACCTTTGTTTTTTCCAGTGAATATATATACATATATAATATATATATATATATATATATATATATATATATATATATATATATATATATATATATATATATATATATATATATATATATATATATATATTTAGGATTATTTCTCTATGGGACTTTTGAAAATTCTATGTCTAATAACTTTGGCGTTTGTGGACGGAATCGGCTGAAATTTTCAGGAAAATGGCACATTTTGTTTCTGAGCAGCCCCTGAAAATTTGGGGGGGTTCGTCAAGGGGGGGCCGAGAAAAAAGGGAGGTCCCAAAACGCGTTTTTCCCATGTTAATTTCCATAGGGCGTTTGGCCTCACTTTTAGCTCGAACGGCTGAATGGATTTGCACGAAACTTGGCAAAATTGTAGGGACTGTTAGCCCGATGTGCCTTTGCTGGGTCTCAATATATGTGCTCCAGTGGATTTTGAGAAATTAACGTTTTAAAAAATTTATATATATGTGACAGCGTCCCAGATAGCGCTCCAGATCGCGTACTTTTCGCGTCACGGAGCTTTGCGAAGCGATGCTGATTGGCTCTCCGGTGTCTGTCAACATTCTAAACAGTCCGGAGCGGCCGCCATCTTGTCTCTCGGTGGGATCGAGAGACAAGAAGAGGTGAAAAACGAAGGGGGAATTTAATGAAAGGGGGCAAGGTAGACCCCTCTTGACCCCCTAGGAATGATGTTGGGGTTATTAAAGGGTCCCGTGGGGAAAATTAAAAAAATGTGATTTTTCACGGTAGAAGCGCTTCTCGGTTCGCAAATTAACGGCTGAATGGATTTGCACGAAACTTGGCAAAATTATAGGGACTGTTAGCCCGATGTGCCTTTGCTGGGTCTCAATATATGTGCTCCAGTGGATTTTGAGAAATTAACGTTTAAAAAACAGGTATATCTGTGACAGCGTCCCAGATCGCGTACTTTTCGCGTAACGGAGCTTTGCGTAGCGAAGCTGATTGGCTCTCCGGTGTCTGTCAACATTCTAAACAGTCCGGTGCGGCCGCCATCTTGTCTGTCGGTAGGATCGAGAGACAAGAGGAGGAGAAAAACGAAGGGGGAATTTAATGAAAGGGGGCTAGGTAGACCTCTCTTGACCCCCTAGGAATGATATTGGGGTTATTAAAGGGTCCCGTGGGGCAAATAATAAAAATTTGATTTTTCGAGGTAGAAGCGCTTCTCGGTTCGCAAACTGATAGCGAAACGTGAATTCGCCATTTTGTGTTTCGATTTCATTAAATTACTAGGTATAAGGGGGTACGGGAGACGTATCCTGACCCCTTTTGTTTTCTGAGGGTGGCTGAGGAGGCTCATATATGTTGATACATGTCTTCCAGCGGCTGTGCGTGAGCGTTTTTATTTTGTTGCGTGACCCACTCTCTGCACGCCGCCGATCCTCAGCATGGCTCCTCACCCTCGCAAGCATCTCCCCCACACACTGGTCACCCCAGCTCTCTCTCTCATGCATGGGCCAGAAACCTCCTCCCATGTGCGCTGCTCTTCCCTGAGAATCACACCCTGTGCCCGCCCGACACCACCCTTTCACCCTATTCACTACCGCACCCTCTGACACTCTTCTTCCTCTGTGTCCGATTGTTCAGGCTGGTCCCAGGCTATCACCTAGCCCTGCAGATGTAGTTTATGGCCCCAGCTGTAGAGAATCACCCCTCTTCAAAGGAGTTACAGTAGATCTGTCACACCACACGCGTTCCTACTATCTGATAACCATCCTGTATTGTGCTTGGGGAGGGGATTCTCACTATGAGGGTGTGTGGGACCGAGCCTGAAGCGGAAGATTCCAGGGATGCCTCTTTGTACATGAAAGTTTTTACAATTATGTGTCACATTATAAATATATAGTACTCCAACAAAGTAGGATTATAACACTTTAATAACTTTTAAATATATAGAACGCAACAAAAACAGTAAATACATTTAAACATTTTTTTGAAAAAAGAAGCAACAATGGTCAGTAGCTGTGTTTTGTGCGAATAGTCCCAAGGCAGCACAACGTGCTGAGTTCTGGAGGGCACCCAGGTGATGTTACCTGGGTGCCGCACTGGTTTTTGGTATCCTACAATGCAGCTCCGAAAAACGGCATGGGGCGTCCCGGGGGGTGCGCGGGGAGGCCTCGTCAGTAGCGGTCTGTTGTGCGAATAGTCCCGAGGCAGCAGAACGCGCTGAGATGTGGATGGCACCCAGGTGATGTCCAGTAAGTTGTCGCACTGGTTTTGGCATCCTACAATGCTGCTCCGAAAAACGGCGTGGGGCGCCCCGGGGTGGGGGGGGAGGCGGCGTGAACGGGTCTCCCCAGGTGGAGGCTCGTCGGCTGTACTGGGGTGCCCCTTTACCGTTTCAGTTGCCATTCCGCCCGCTTTTGCTACACTGTGCCTCATCCGCCATTCAGCTGTTTATCGCCCGCTCTTGCGGCTACAGCGTCTCGCTCACCATGTAGTTGAGTTGCGCCCACTCTTGCGGTGCAGCGATAGGCGGCTGCCACAGGACTCTTAAAATGGCGGACGGCTCTTCGGATTTGGGCCTGGTCCACTAACATGGCCCTGGGACACCTTGGAACTCGGACGTCCCCTGAGCCTTGAAGATTTTACAAAAGTCTTGGGGGCTCCCGACTCCTGCAGGCTTCCGGTGGGGAGCGGCTGCCATAATTGCTCGCGGAATGACCACGACGGAGCCACGAGATGGTGGTGCTCTCAGGCTGACGCCAGCTTTAGTCTGAAACATCTAGAAACAAGGTGGGGCTTTCATCGTTTGGGAAAAAATAATGTTTTAATCCAATGAAAAGTGATATTTTTAGGTCATATGATCAAGCCTTCCATCATTAGGAAACCAAAAGTAAAATGAACCAATGAAAAGTTTTATAAAGAAGTCACATGACCTGTTATGCTTACGTTACGCGCTGCTATAAAAAGCGTAGAAAATCCGTTGGCACGTGAGGCGGCGTCAGTAGCGGACCGATGTGCGAATAGGCCGAAGGCAGCACAACGCGCCGAAATCCGGATGGCAACAATGCTGTGCCGAAAGTCGGCGTGGGGTGCCTGGGGGGGGGGGGGCGCAAACTGGCCTCTCTCGCCTCCCCAGGTGGAGGCACCTGATGTGCAGTGCGGCGCCCCTTATCTTTTCACTCGCCGTCCAGGAGAGTTGCGCCCGCACTTGCTGCTACAGTAGGCCGAAGGCAGCACAACGCGCCAAGATCCGGATGGCACTGAGGTGGTGTCCAGCAAATTGCCGCACTGGTGTGGCCATCCTACAATGCTGCGCCGAAATTCGGCGTGGGGCGCCCCGTTGGCCTGTGAGGTCGCGTCAGTCAGTGGGGGCTGTTTGAGAAAGCAATGTGATGCTGTGCGTCGCCCCCAAGATGGAGGCTCCTCGGCTGCAGTGGGGCGCCCCTTGGTGTTTCACTCTCTATCCAGCTGAGTTGCGTCCGCACTTGCGGCTACAGTAGGCCGAAGGAAGCACAACGCGCCGAGATCTGGATGGCACTGAGGTGGTGTCTAGCAAGTTGTGCACTGGTGTGGCCATCCTACAATGCTGCGCCGAAAGTTCCATGGTCCGGCGGAACTTTTTTCCTTTTCCTTTCTGCATCTTGTCCCACAATCCGTTTAACCTTTTAGACACGACCAGGTCCCTGAATGTGTGCAGGGGGACGCTGTTGATTGAATCAAAATGGCGGCTTCGCACAAAGCTGACTCAAGCGTTGCTGGTGATGCTATACAGACAAAAATGGTTTTCAGTTTGTACATTCTTCAGGATTTTTCCATCCAAGTCTGCTTGAGAGTTTGTAGAACAATGGCTTTAGATCTTGCCCTCCCCTCTTTTGACTGTTGGTCTTGTTGCCTATGTCTTCTGTTGTCATTTAACTGAACCTTTTTTGACTGCCGAAAGGGGTTCTGGTCCGACCGCTGGTTGGTGGAGATATTTTGACTATATCCTGGACCTGCCCGGCCTCGCCCAAAATGGCGCCGGTATAAATGGGGCTCGTACCTCCTTGTTGTGTACTGGTTGCACAACCTTGATATCACGAGATACGTATGCAGTTTTGAAGCACATGGCGGGCGGGAATGAGAATTGATTGAATATTTCGACATCCCTATTGATATTAAGTTCTGATGTGTTATTGATTACTGTACTATTGAAAGTTCGAATTAACGTCACCCATGGTACTTGCCCGCAAATGTATATCTAGATAATTTTATTGTAAGTGGCCCTGTCGTATTTTAATTACAAAATGTACGTCCACCAATTCCGCAACTGTTAGACACCTTAGTTCTTGCAACCTAATGGCCCGCTCGTTGCGCTCCTCTACAGTGTAAATGTCTCCTCATCATATACGATTCCAGTTTGCTCCGTGGCCGGCCCACGTGGTTATAGGCCCGTATTTGTATACTGACATTTTCACAATCAAGGTTTTTAAAACAAAACATGGTAGTAGTATTTACATTGGTAAAGTTTTTAATTTTAGTTTCTGTTTTCGAATCAGTAAAAGGCAAGTGAAATAAAGCAGTCCAATTACATGACGGATAAAAGGTATAATACGCAGGAATGCAGTAAAGATAAATGGTCAAGGGCTGTTGTGTTTTTTACTCCTGCAACATAAAGTGATCGATAAGAATCTGATATTCGGGCGTATCGGCGACTAAGACAGCAGGCCGAGCATCTTTTGCTCAACGGCTCCGTCATGGGACGAAGAAACGCCCTTTTGCTAGAAAAAGGAATATATTTTACTTGCAGGACAGTTGTAAATTTTCCGGGAAAATACATTAGCCTGGAACATTATAACATATATGTTTAAGAAAAAATAATGTTTCAAAGCAATAAAAAGCGTAATTTTTAGGTCATATGACCAAGCCTTTCATCATTAGTATAACAAAAGTAAAATGAACCAATGAAAAGTTTTATTAACAAGTCACATGACCTGTTATGCTAACGTTACGCGCTGCGCGCCGCGCCCCGGATCCCTTCCGGGAAGCTGCGCTTCGCGCACTGGAGTACTTCCGGGTGCGCTAACGCGGCGTGTCATATAACGCATTACGCAACAACGTAGATCCAGAATATAGTCAAAATGTCTCCACCAACCAGCGGTCGGAACACAACCCCTTTCAGCAGTCTAAAAAGTTCTGTTAAATGACAACAGAAGGGACAGGCAACAAGAACCATCAGTCAAAGAGGGGAGGGCAAGTTCTTCCCTACCGGGTCACGTTGGGGGCGCTACCGGAACTGATCGAATTGGTAGTCTACAGTGTTTCTGGATGTTTCAGACTGAAGCTGGTGTTAGCATGAGAGCACCACCATCTCGTATCTCAGTCGTGGCCATTCCACGAGCAATCATGGCAGCCGCTCCCCACCAGAAGCCTGCGGGAGTCGGGGGCCCCCAAGACTTTTGTAGAATCTTCAAGGCTCAGTGGACGCTTTCGAGAATGGGGCCCAAGCCCTAGCAGACAAGCGTCCGAGTTCCAAGGTGTCCCATGGCCATTTTAGTGGACCACGCCCAAATCTGAAGAGGCGGCCGCCATTTTGAGAGTCCTGTGGCAGCCGCCTATAGTTACATCGCAAGAGTGGGAGCAACTCAACTACATGGTGAGCGAGACACTGTAGTCGCAAGAGCGGGCAGTAAACAGCTGAATGGCGGAAGAGGCACAGTGTAGCAAAAGCGGGCGGAATGGCAACTGAAACGGTAAAGGGGCGCCCCACTACAGCGTGTCTTCAGGTCAAACGGATTGTGGGATAAGGTCCAGAATGGAAGGGTCATCAAAAGGCAAAAAGTTCTGCCGGACCCCAGGAGCCGGCCGCCTATGTCGGGGGCAATCTTAGGCCACGCCAGGGCAACACGACTTGGGGAGAGGGCAGAAGTCAAGCGCACCCTCCCAGTCCGCGCCACCACACCGTATGTTGAAAATCTGAAGCCATCGTTCTACAAACTCTCAACCAGCCTTGGATGAAAAATCTTGAAGAATGTACAAACTGAAAACCAGTTTTTGTTTGCATAGCATCAGCAGCAACGCTTGCTATCAGAATGCATGAGTTTTATGCTCGATCGATTGAGCTAGCCGGATCAGGCAACAAAAAGTATAAAATAGTTATGTAAATAGTTATTTAATAAAATGTTTTACCCTGTTACTTTGCTGGTGTGTTGTATATATTTATAATATTTGCATAGAGTTTATCGTTATTTTGGGTGGGGTGGGTGGCGGAGCCGAGCTGTTTTGCAGTCATCATGGTGTGGAGCTCAGTTCATCTCACTAGTTTTGTATTTCTCATGAAGGGTTGTTCCTAATGTTTCTATTTTAGCGAGGTCAAAAAGAGATCCCATTAGTGGCCTACTGATTTTGCTCGATTATTTTTTTTTTAACACGATTTTTCACTATCTGCAAAGACTAAACAGAGTATTGCGGCTTTGTGCTTGTTAGTAAATAGAGAATGAACCAAAGAGAATAAATTCTAAAATAGTAAATGCTTGGATAACAATCAATCAAATGGAGAGACAAGCAGGCACGACGGATTACAACGGGGGCAAAGGCCTGCGTTAACTACCCTTCACTATCTGCAAAGAGAGAGTACTTCTAAGAGAATAGAGGGGGGCGGGCAGCGTTTAAAGCACATCAGCGTGCATAAACACGAAAATGTTTTTACCTATCACGTACTTGACATTTGACAGCTTTTGATATTTGTTATTAAAAAACCATTGAAATTCAATGAAAAAACCATAGGTTTTAGCCCATATATAGTTAGGGATTAGCATTTTCAAAACCTTATTTTACTCGCATAAAACCATTGAAATTCGCATATATAGTTAGATGCGCTAACTATATATCGCGCACCCGCAATCCACTGCTGATGATGTCACATATTACATCATTCATGACATGCTCAGTGACATCACTGATGACATCACTGATGACATCTCAAATGACATCACTGATGACATCACTGATGACATCTCAAATGACATCACCTATGGTTTTTTCATTGAATATATATATATGTACACATATATATACATATTTTTCAGCAAAACTGTCTCAATAAAGAAACACGCCGCACACTACTCCGTTTGTGAAGTATTTAGGTTTATTTTCTGTGGGTTCCCCACCTACGCGTTTCGGACATAAATCTGTCCCTGGTCACGGTACAAACATTAGTCCTTCATTACTTTTTAAGTTTTATATCTGTGGTCACCACTTGGCAATTATGGTGCATTGTGGGCCCAGTAGTTTTGAGGAATAAAGTGATTCCAACCTGTGCGCTGCACAATACCGGTTCCAAGCATTTAGACGACATGATTTCAACTCGATTACGAGTGAAAGTGGTGTTTACTAATGCGCACAAGTTAGTCCAATGGACATTATAAGATGTGGCACAGTTAACTCACATTGTTGGCGCATTTGTGTAGATATATACCATTGAAGGTTTATATACACATAGGCCTTTAGATTCCCACTGCTGTCGCTTGGTTGGTGCCCTAAACACCTTTACGGGTGATGAGAAACCTAAATATTCTTGTTGATACTAGGGAAAGACACCAATGTTCAAGGTATGTTTTCTCCACTATTAATATTAAACAGAGTATTCCAATATCAGTAATTTGCTGACAGGAGATTGGTGGTAAATGCATGTGTTCAATCCCAATTAGACTTTGAGTATTTCTTCTATTTACATGTGTATGGTATGTAAAAACACTTTAATGCACTGCAAGTAATATAGAATGATCCTGCTAGAACCTTGTTTAGATTGAAGAATTATGATAAATATTCTGAATATACTAGCTTTTAGACATAACAGCCTATGGTGGTAGTCCCTCAAACCTTTTTTCCTTCACTCCGCCTGCATTTGGTGCCTTCTACCTGTCTTTGCAATACATGTCTGGGGTGGGTGACAGCTGGTTTTCTGCATTCCCTCTAGACAGCCCCACACAAAGGAAGAGAAGGTGGGACTGAGTGGCCATCAGCATGCTGATGGATCATCCTGAGCAGGATGGAAGGGTGGTGCTGACACACCTGAAATAGCTATGTCCTGTACCCACACACCTGGTTGCATACCCCACTGTAGTGAGTCTGGAACCAGGGCAAAAAAGATCATTCTACCAGGAAAAAGGACTGCTGTGCTGCCAGGAGGAACTTCCATTTTTCTGAACTTCTTTGCTATGTTTGCCGGCTTGTTCTTGCCTGATAATGGGAAGGACTGTACCTGCATCTCTACATCACAGAAACAAACTATCTTCAAGGGATTGTTTGCTCGCCTCCTGTTTCTAAAGGCTCAGGGATATCAAATACTTCACCCCCCAACCTGCAACCAGCACCTTGACTCCACTGGCACTGGGTCCTGCTCTGTCAAGTGTTGCCAGTCCAGCCCAGGAATTGAGTTTTTGGTGCTGCAACCCAGGAAATCCTTGCATCAGCAATGTTAAGCTGATTGGAACCTTTGAAACTGCATGTACCTTGGACACTGCATTGCTGACAGTGCAATGCATTTTCCTCTGTTTCTGACTTTGCGCGGCTCGGTGCCAACGCATCACTTTGGGCTCTACAGCCCAGTGGTACGACGATCACACATCGCCATGATGTTCATGGCATCTTGACTCTCAACATATCTACAAATTTGCACAGCTCAGGACTGATGCATTGCCCTATCTGTGAGATCAACAACTATGTTTCATCTACTTTGCTCCACTCACCATCCTCAATGTCGACGCATACACGGTACTGTTCAGCAGGCCAACGCAGGTCCCTGTATATGGTCCGCAATCCATCGCAGTTGGCCTAAGCTTTTGGATTTACCCTGGTCAATCACAACCAGATGGTCCTAGTTGGTGCTATCTGTTTCCTTGCTGCAATCCAGTGCATGAGGAGAACCACGCAGGACCACGCCACACGCTAAAACAATCCTACCCCTAACCATTGGATGGGAGGACAAAGAGATAGGACCTTGAACTTTCCTGAGAGGATATTCAATGGCAAAAAGAAAACGTGAATAATAGTGCTAAAACTTTAATGCTTCTCCTAAAGGGGTGAGTCTATTTCCATCTGGGACGGCCTTTGTAATAGGAAAACCTAAATCTGATGCTCTGGATTCCAAAATAACCTAATTCAATTCTGCAAGCAACGAAGTGATGAAGTTATAAGAAAAGTCCTTCATGTTTTTAAAATGTAAGGTTGTTTTAGGACGGTAAAAAACATTATCCACTAAAGAGAGTTTACTTTGTTGACACAGTAACAGATGGAACATCACCTCCTTAGTGATAAATCAGGCTCCCCAACTCAACCTTGCTCTCCTAGTGGCACATGCATCAATATAAGGAATTGCGATTCCATAATAGCGATTATTAGGGAATCACTATTTAGGAATTGCAACTCCTCATGCATGTAGGAATCATTAAATAAAGTGTGACTCATTCAAATTCCCATTTAGCAATTTGCGATTCGCTAATAGGGAATGCCTTCCCATTCATTCCTATAGGCCTAGATGCCCATATAAATGAATTGGAAACTATTCGCAATTTGCGATTACCAAAAAGGTAATGCTTCTTGCATTGCATTTAGGAAATCGCGAATTAACATTCCCTAATTTTGCAATTACCTATTTTGCAAATGGCTTTAGGCTTGATGCATCCCAAAAGGCTAATTACCAGTCGCACAGGGACCCATTCTGCGAATTAGCTTGTTTGCGACTGGTAATTAGCTTAATGAATGTGCCCCCTAATGCCTTGCAATTAGGAGCTAAGACCATAGTTCCCCACCTCACTGAAACAAACCCATTACAACTGGGTGCTTTCC
Organism: Lissotriton vulgaris; assembly: GCF_964263255.1. Taxonomy (NCBI): domain Eukaryota; kingdom Metazoa; phylum Chordata; class Amphibia; order Caudata; family Salamandridae; genus Lissotriton; species Lissotriton vulgaris. The sequence continues at coordinate 2,089,472,062 of NC_141687.1, forward strand.
TCAACCTTGCAAATGGTGGTGGGGAAGCCTCTGCTCAAATAGATTAATTTGGATACTGCAGAACTAAAAAACTATCAGCCCGTCTCCTTGTTGCCGTTGTCCACCAAAATCCCGGCAAATTTTTTTTTAGAACTATTTCAACTGCTGGAGGCATCGCAGTTTGGTTTCAGCAGCAACCATGGGACTGAGACTGTACTAGTATCTGCAGTCAACAACGTCCGCTCTATTGGTTGATGCTGGGGAGGCTGCGGCGTTGGTCCTTTTGGGCCTTTCTGCAACCATGATACCATCTTCCCGACCTGCCTCATCCAGCAGCTCCAGGATCAGGGGAGTCATAGACTTAGCACTAAAACATTCGGCATCATTTTTGAGTGACAGGTCTTAGATGGTTATGGTAGATCAGTTCTGCTCGGAGTCAATATCATTGCCATGTGGGGTGCCTCAGGGTTTCTCCCTGAGCCCTACATTATTCAACTTGTATGTTTCCTCACTGACAAAGCTCATAAGATCTTTCGGACATTTTCCTATGCATTATCCTATGCTGATGACACCAAAATCATCGGGCCTGATTCACAAAGGTAAAGTTAGGCCAAAAGTCTAAGTTTAGAATTGAAGTCTAAGTTTAGACCAAAAGTCTAACTTAGACCTAAAGTCTAACTTTACTACTACTAAAGTTAGACTTTTAGTCCAAATTAGACTTTTGGCCTAAATTTATACCAAAAGTCTAACTTTACTAATAGTTAGACTTTAGGTCTAAACTTAGACTTCAGGTCTAAACTTGGACTTTTGATCTAAGTTTACTTTTGTGAATCAGGACCATCATGTCTATCTCTAGAGATATGGATGCGACTGCCACCAATTTTGAGAAACTGCATCCAGGCTGTAACAACATGGATGGAAAAAACTACTTACGACTTAATGGAATCGAATTGCAGAACCTGAAACCAAAAACATACGGCCTCATTACGATGGATGTGAAACCGCCACCCTCAGCCCATAGGTGCTGGTCCCACTGTCACCGGACCCTGCCATACAGCCAGACCGACCGCCACGTATCTGACAGGAACCTGTAACAAGATGAAATCCGGTGAAACCAGGTTGGATTTAAACTCAAATCTTATTTATTGGAAACAAGATCTTCAGCCACAGCGCAGAGCAGTACGTTCCCAATGCTCGGTAACGCACACTCCAACCAGAATACATAGCCGGCATTCCTATCGTGGTTACATACATAGCATTCCAACAATCCTAATATGGTTACATACTAAACATTCCCCGACCAATTCAGACCCACTACAGAACCGACAGGCTGTAGGAGCCTGTCTGACTGTCTGAGGGAACCTCAATCCCTATAATGGTGGCGGTGCCTGCCATGCACCGCCGTAGGGATTAATATGTCCCTTCCCACTGGCTGTTTTATGGCGGTTTACCCACCATGAAAAGGCAGGCGGAAAGGGACATTGGTGGCCCGTAGCAGGCCCCCCTTGCCCCATGGCCCTCAGACATGAGATCTCTACATATCTCACATGGTGCCTGCCACATAGTGTAGGGATATGCAAAACGTGTATTTTTTGTATTGTATTTGTATTGCTTGAAGGTGGCCACATTATAATTCCCATGGCGAGACCGCCGACAGCAAGTCGGGTGGTTCCATTCCTGATAGGATGGCGGTCGGACGAAAGTCTGACCACCATCATAATGGGGCCCCATGTATCAATCGAGGCTTCCCCACTTCACTAAATTGTGTGATACTAAACAGTTTTCTAATTATTTTTGCTTCTTTTTTCTTCATTATGACATATCAGAGCACCTTGAAATAAACAGGTTCACGATATACGTGGTACAAAACCTTCTTTTTTGTTTGACTTAATTACCTTTAATGTTGTACATGGGCACTAACAACCGAGGACACCCCAACACTTCTGCATGTTAATAAAATAAACCTTTTTGAATTCTGTAGAAATTGATTATAAATGTGTCCATTGTTTCAAAACTTCTTTCAAAATAAATGTGTTTTTCAATTTGCTTCTTCTCTTTTACTTCGATTAAAGTGTAAATAAACGCTTGCCTATTTATTATACATCTTTCTGAATGTTTGTGTTGTCTCAAGTAAACAGCAGTCCAGTGCTCTCCTTCAGATGGGGACAGCAAGTGAAGGTCAGGAGCACAGAATATGAAGTGTATGGCCCCGAGCCGTACTTTGAGCATCACTGGTTTATTTATTACCAAGTATTGAATAATATTAATGAAAATAAGATTAAAGCGGAACATTGCTTCAATGTTTACCTAGACAAATAGAGAAGTCGTTATCTGGCAAGTACATTTACTCTTGACACCACAAATGTCTTCTTTGCTAGATTTCAAAAAGTATTTCGACTGAGTAGGATGTAACTTCTTAAATGTCTGTTATTTGTATTTCACTGCTCATAAAGTTGGCGCCTTTGTTTCACAACTGTCTCTTCTCAGTTTCCAGGCTGTGATAGAGGACTGTGTCAGGCAGATGAGCTTTGAATTAAATCAAATGCGAGGCAATGGAAACGCAACAACAAACAGAAATAATGCAGCAATGGATGCAGAGATTGCATTAAGACCACTTATGGACTTTCTCGACAAAACGTATGTTTTTTCAATACAACAATGTGCCATTGTGAATGAATCTTTCAAACAATCTCCTATTCACTTGTCTGTTTGCAGCTATCATTTGGTGTTTTGGTTTGCATTTGTGAAATAGAATGAATTTCTTGTTCATCAGCTGCAAAGCTCTGTGGAAAGAGTCTTTACAGTGCGGCCGTAAGCAGGCGTGCCGCTTACCCACAAGCTTAACAATGCTTGCCTTAACCACGCATATGTCTTGACTACGGATATGCGTGGTTAATGCAGTCGGCGTTCTAGCTGTCTGAGTGGATGATCAGGGAGGGGAACTGGAAGGATCGTACCAGGAAAAAGGAACAGGATGACGCTTGGTAAATTGGGCAGGGCCGGCGGGCGTGGTGTGGGCATGAGGGTTGGCTTAGGGGTGGAGGTAGTTTTTAGGACTCAGGGCAGGGGGGCTCAGGTGGCGGTAGTTTTTAGGGCAGTGGGCCAAATGTTAGGGCTCAGGGCAGGGGAAGAGTCAGTTTCAGGCCTGGACAAGTTTTCAGGGCTCAGGACAGGGGTGGTGTTGTCTGGGTATTTTTTAGGGCAGTGGGCCGAATTTTAGGGCTCAGTGCATGGGGGTAGAGCCAGTTTTCGAGGATGGAGGCACTTTTAAGGGCTCAGGGTGGAGATTTTGTTTTTTTTTTTTAGCTAGAGGGGATGGGTTTTAGGGCTCAGGGTAGAGGGTCAGTAGCTAATAGGGCGGGGTAGATTCCCTTGCAAGAGGGCCGAATTTCAGGGATCAGGGCAAGGTAGGGCAAGGATGGAATCTTTACCATACATATCCCTTCACAATCATGAATATAGAATGAAATTCGTTGTAAAGGCAGGCATGGTAAAAGCATGTGAGGTAACGACGGGTCAAGACTGTGTTGTTAAGGCATGCGTGGTGGTGTCATACAACCACACCTCCTGGATGGACAGACACCTTTACATTCCTTTCAGCACAGATAGGTTGGGGCAATATACTCAATGACAGGATTGCCACGATGCGGTGTGCGGCATGGCATATTTAACTAGTATTAAAATCTAGCCGTGAACATATCTTTGGGCCAGATGTAGGTGCCCAAATACCGGTCGGAAACGGCCGAAAATACCGGTTTTCGGCCGTTTCCGACCGGTATTTGGACATTGGTATGTAGGGGTAGCAAAAACATACAGATTCGGTAAAATTACAGAATCAGTAATTTCTTATGTAGTTTGCACTTTAAACAGTGCGACAGGGCCTTTAGAATTTGTAATTTACCACCTAATACCATTGGGTGGTAAATAACGAATTCCTGTGTACATGCACACCTGTGCCATGTGAGACACATACATGCAAAACAGGGGTGTAACAGGGTGTCAAAGTGACACCTTGTCCCCCTTGGCAGTTCGGTAATTTTACCGATTTGGTAATTACCGAATCGGTATTTGCTATTGATTCCTATGGGCTTCAAGGCCCTACATCTTATTTACCGATTCATAAATACCGAATCGTTAAAATTCGGTATTTATGAATCGGTAAATAAGATTTACCTACATCTAGCCCTTTGTTCCTTTGTGTAGAAATATCATCCATTGTTTTGCATTTTCGCTATACAATTTACAGGGCTAAGCCTAATACTAACATTTAGTGCCACAGAATGCTGTGAATTCAATAAGGTATAGGAATTTCCCAGTAGTTTAAGCCAAGTAAGGTCAATCTCTTCTTGGCGAAGTTAAACTATTTCTTTGCGGTAGTAAATGAATACAGACCTGAATTTCCGTTCTGTTCACTAGTATGATGTTTGAGGACGATCGAAGGAGGATAAGAACAAGCATTTGTAATGCAATTGGTCTTGCCTTTGGGACCTTATAAGTATTTAGCCGTGCAGTATCGTATCCTGGCTGCTGCACCATTTATTGTTCTTTAACATAGCACGGCATTGAGAAGTATTTGCAGTTTTATGACAGCCTGTCAGAACGTGGTATTAGGGCCATAAACGTATACAGGGGTCCGGTTTAATCTCCTGTAATCACAGAGAGAGCTTGTCTGCTTGCTGAAATGTTGTAGCCCATTTACAGCACTTGATGAGACAGAAATCTGTTTACGTGCCGACAGCAAACGCGGGTGCACGTGCATGCACCGCTGGGCAGATACTAAGAAGGCATTCCTGTGTGTTGAGGAAAGTGTGGCTAGGATGGTGGAGACCATCAGCTGTGCTCACCGCGTGCTATCATTTGTGAAAAATGTACATCAGTATGTACCACTGATGCCAACACGGTGAGGTTAGCAAAACCCCACCATGCGCAACTGAAAACTAGCCAAATTGTTTCACGAATATTATATTACTTTGAAGTTTTCACTTAAAAATATATTAATACATTTTAGTGCAGAGTCTGCAAATTGTAAATTTGGGAATTTAGGAAGACAATGCAAATAAACTGGCGGAGTAGAGGGATACTTCTGTGAAAAAAATATACTTTTCCACAATTACCAGATGCATAAAAAAATAGGCTCCTGCAAAAAGTCATTTGACTGCACCTTCAAATGCTGCACCCATAGGCCATTTCAGATATGTTCTTAAAATGCATGTTGGAAAATTCAGAGAAGTATTTGTAAAAAAATAACAAATTATCATTCAAGGGATGTAAACATGAAGCGTGTTAAGGAAACTATAGGAAATACTGAAAAGGAACATTCCTGATGCAAAACACTGTAATGCATTAAAAATATTAATATTGGAGAATTAAATGAAATTAAATGATTTTTTTTTTCATAAAGCACAAACAATTACCCGTAGGTGTCAAGGCGCTCGCTCGTCCAGTAACTGTGCCGTAAAGGGCTCCTTGTGTATAGGCCCCCTGGTCCCTCGGCCAATTTTGTGAAGAGCTCGTGAGCTGTGCTATCAACCTCTCCTGCAATGCCCCTAACTTCACTATGCTAGGAGATTTTAATATACATCTTGACGAAGGAGACACCCATGCCTGCCAAAAACTGTCAACAGCTTTAGAGGTGATTGAACTCAAACAAATTGTTCTAGGGCCCACACATATAACAGGTCACACCCTTGACCACTGTTATACCAATATGAACGCGCTGAAGTTCGAAAACTCAACAGTGGTTCCTTGGTCGGATCACACCCTTTTGTCCTTCTCCTTGACCCACCATAAGCAATCAATACAGACCAAGGTCTCAAAAAAAATGTGCAGGGTCTGGTCCAAACTGCCTGTGGACAAATGGACATCAGAACTTAGGAAAACTAAGCCAGAGTATACTAATGACCCTATAGATCCTATAGAGGCAAATGCGCGATTTAATCACTGGCTAGAGGAATCTCTTGAGGCGACTCTGCCCAAAACTGAACTTTCCCATCGGAAAGGGGCGAACAAAAAAACTTGGTACACACCTGAATTGAGAACTCTTAAACAGACATGTAAACAGAAGGAGAGAAAGTGGAGGAAAGACTACGGTGAAGATAGTAAAAATGTTTATAGACTAGCCTTACGCAATTATAAGCAGGCTATAAAAGCGACTCAATCTAACTATTACCAGGAAAAAATCTCTTTAGCTGCCAGCCCCTCCAGGGAAATTTTCAAAATTTTTAAAGCTTTGGTTACCCCTCCCACCCCCGTTATGGACTCAACTATGGCACTCCCGCGCTGCAGGGACTTGGCAAATTTCTTTGCCACAAAGGTTGCAAACATCTATGCATCTTTTCAGGTGACGGCCACAGGTGACTGCAATAGGTCTAACCCCCCCCTGGTACAAGACCTACCTACGCTTAATGAATTCTCTCCCCTGGATGGCGACAAGGCCCAATTGCTTCTGGGCAATCTGAAATCTGGATCACCTAGTGATGTAGCCCCACCAACCATCCTCAAGCTTGTCTCAGACACAGTGGCTCCCGTGATACAGGATGTGAATAATACATCCTTGACCACTGGGGTAGTTCCACCTATGTGGAAACAAGCAAGAGTAAGAGCGTTATTAAAAAAGCCCAACCTCAATCCCGACGATTGTTCCAACTATCGTCCTATTTCCTTGTTGCCAACTGTTAGCAAGATTGCTGAAAAACATGTCAACTCTCTTTTATCCACCTTCATTGAAGCTAATAATCTGCTCCACTGCACCCAGACTGGGTTTAGATGTAAACAGGGTACTGAAACGTCCCTTGTGGCAGTAATTGAGGAAACCAGGAAGATTCTGGATGAAGGGAAATGTGCGGCCATACTATTATTAGACCTCAGTGCGGCCTTTGATACCGTTAATCACACGATTCTCATCCAGAGATTGAGAGATGTAGGTATCACTGGGACCGCTCTGAACTGGCTTAGCTCTTTCCTTTCCAATCGGACTTTCTCAGTATTTGAGGATGATATAGTTTCAGCCCCAATACAGCTCCAATGTGGTGTTCCCCAGGGGTCATCCCTCAGCCCTACTCTATTTAATATTTACATGAGACCTTTGGCTGAGGTGGTGCAACCTTGGGGAGTACAATTGGTAACATATGCTGATGACACTCAGCTTATCATCTCCTTGTCTGGGCAGGAGACGACTTATAACAATCTCTCCTCCTGTCTTAGCAAAGTCCAGGAATGGATGAATGACTCTTTTTTGAAGCTTAATGGAGCTAAAACAGAGGTCATGATGCTAGGACATAAACCACCTACCTCTGTGGATATGTGGTGGCCGGACTCCCTGGGGCAGCCTCCAACCCCCGAGGAGCAAATTAAAAGCCTGGGAGTGTGGCTGGATCCAGCCCTTAACTTTCAGGTCAAAGCCCGGAAGGTAGCAGGGACTGGTTATGCCCTCATGAGAGCACTCAGAAAGATCCTAGGACTACTTCCCTTTGAGGCTAGAAGGATCCTAGTACAATCCCTTATACTATCACGATTAGACTATGCCAACGCAGTCTATCTAGGGGCCCCTAAAGGGACAATCAAGATCCTTCAGACCATCCAAAACTGTGCTGCCCGATTGCTACTAAATATCCCACGCAGAACCTCTGCCAAACCAGCATTGAAGCAACTACACTGGTTGCCTGTGCAACAACGAATTGAATTTAAAGCAATGACTATTGCTCATAAAGCCCTGCATAACTCCGGAGCAGACATTCTTGCACCCCTGTTTACTCCTTATCAAACATGCAGAACCCTGAGATCCAGTAATAAGAATCTACTGGCAATCCCCAGGATCAGGAGATCGCGCACCGGGGGCAGACGTTTCTCTCTACAGGCTGCAAAGCTTTGGAATAATCTTCCAGATGCTATCCGCTTGGAGGAGAACCATCTCAGGTTTAGAAAAATGCTGAAAACCTTCCTATTCTGCTAAAATTAATGGAAATGACTGGTCCACGTAAGTGCTGGGATGCCTCAGGGTAACCATGCGCTATAGAAATGTGTAATCATTCATTCATTCATTCATTCATTCATTCATTCATTCATTCAAGTCTAGTTAGGAATTCAGAGATTAAACAGCCATGTTTTTAAAGCTTTCCTGAAGGCCTACAATTCAGTTTCACCCTTTAATATCGGGGGAAGAGAGTTCCAAAGTCTAGTAGTGCCAACCAAAAAGATTCTGCCACCCCAGGAGCTTTTCTTGAACCTGGGAATCACCAGATTTTGAGAATGGGCAGAGATGGCGAGTAGGATCATATCGCTGGAAATGCCGTGTGAAAAAGGCTGGTCCTATGTCATGGACTGCTTTAAATGTTACACTGAGAACTTTGAACCCAATGCGTCTTTTCACTGGTACCCAGTGTAAATCTCTTAATGCAGCTGTGGCAGATTTGTGTTTAAAAATATCCAGCAAAATGTGTGCTGCAGCATTTTGTACAATCTGTAGTTTAATTAGGCATTTTGTCCGGAGGTTGACAAAAATACCATTTCAGTAGTCGGGTCTGGACAGGACCAGAGTAGAGATTACAAGCCTGCGTAGATTGACAGGTATGAACGGAAAAATGTTCCTAAGCAATTTTAATGTGTAAAAGGATACAGAGGTGACATTGTTTGCACGGTCTTCAAATGTGAGCTTAGAATCAAAAGTGATTCCTAATTTCTTCACTTTACTTGTAGGAATGGGCAAATAACCCAGTTCCAGTGGCCAGAAAGTTGGAGACCAAAATGTGGTGTTGCTGCCAAATGACTATATTAATATTAGCAATTCTCTGCCTGAAATGTTTATAAATAATCAATTTCTAGAGGTCTCCTACTGGCACTTCCTTGTTCCTTGACCAATGAATTAGTTCCAGATGGAGGGTTATGTATCTGTCAAAAGTCCTCCATCAATTAATATTGATTAATTATGTAACACTAGCCTGTGGTATTCAAGCTATTAATATGCTTCTGGGAAATGTACGTTTAAGTCCATTGCCTTCTTAAAGAAGTTAAATGTTCCTTCAAGCATTTCATTTTGAAGGTGATGCTTTATTAGGCTTTTGTTCTGTGGGCAAAGCAGTATAAATTTTAATACAGGATTTTTTGTTGTAAAATGTCAGCATCACAGGTCTGTAACTAGCACAAACCAGATGTTTCTTGGTGCCTAAATCGATCTGAGTATAATTGCCTTCCAGTTTAGACAAATTCATGCCTTATTGGTACATTTCGTGTTGAGGACTCTTCATTAATACTTGTTTCAAGGGTTCTGAATCCACAAGCTCATATAACTTCTACAATATCGGTACACTAAATGTTGTCTGAGTCATCACACAAATAGTATATGAATGAATAAAAATACAATCGGGTGTATGTGATAAGATGTATTTAATCTTTGCATTCTACAGCACTACAGCAGATGTTTATTTACCATCTGCAAAATGATTTTTGAAAAACTGTAGAGTTAATAAATTAGTTCTCTCGTCAATCTTATTCTTTTGTGTATTAATTCATTTCTGTGTTATTGTTTGATAGATTTGTTTTTAGATAAATATTCGACTTTTCACTGATACAACGAGTATATTAATGAGCATGTTGATATATAGACATTATGTTGACAGAATACTTAGCCTTTCTTGTATGTTGCATTTTTCATTGAGAAGATCTGGTTTCATGTCGAATTTCAAAGATATCAAAGTAATTGTAAATGCTCCTCCTTAGTAAAACGATGTATATACAAGCACATTTGTAGCGTTGTTTCATTTTATTTCAGCCTCTCTGTCTCAGCGAAGATCTGCGAGAAGACAGTTCTGAAAAGGGTTTTGAAGGAGCTATGGAAGTTAGTCCTAAACAAAATTGAAAAACAAATCGTGCTGCCTCCATTGACAGACCAAAGTGTAAGTGCCTGAACTCTCCTTTATTAAATGAAAAATTGTCTTGTGGGGTGCTGTTTGTTGCTCTGTTATTTAAACCTTTTGAGCATATGGACCTGATGGTATATAATATGTAAAAAATATGGCTCAGCTTCATTCATTCCTCTCTTCTTTGTGCTTTCAGGTTTTTATTGATTTTTTGAGTATACGAGAAGATCTCTATAATGATTAACCTTTGAACTTTTATTTTCTGCTGTCACGGGATATAGATTTTTCAGGATCATATGTTTGAAGATGTTTGTTTAAGCTTTTTATAAAAAATAATCGAAATTATTTGTGCAGTGCACTCCACAACAGAAAGGTAAATGTAAACTTATTGGACACAGTATGTAAAAAGCAAGCATCCTAAAACAGCAAAGAGAGTGACATTTACAAAGAGACACACAAGGTAATTAGTACAAGCATATGTGAAGCTACAACAGCTGTAAAGGGAAAACATGTCAGTGTTTGTGATAAGATGGAAAATGTAAGTTTGGTCTGAAAACAGAGTGCCTAAAAGAGCAAAAATACATGAGGGACAAATTGAAGTGCCTACATACCTTTGAAGTGAGAAGTTTATGAACTTGTCGGCCCGTGCTCATTGTTCACAACGGAACAAGCAATAGGCTGAGCACATGCGTTGTTTAAAGAGCACGTCCGAATGAGAAAGGGAGCCGACATGACGATCGGATACAAAACATCGTTGCCGCCATGATGCCGTTCAGAGGCGCTTACTGCAAGATATAAATTATAGCAAAATGACAGAAGATTTATCTAAAAAAATATTTCACAGGAACGTTTAAAAAAAACACATGTTAAAAAGTGGAAATAATTGTAATAACATGTAATATTTTGGTTTAGGTGCATGTGTCTTTAGAATATAATGTTTGAATTAGAATAGAACATCTGTTACAGAGAAAATACTTTACATCTGCACACTTCATTTTCTCAAATGAATTGAAAAGCAAAGGGTGCTATTATCTTTCTTGATGTAATTAGCTTAAAAGTATCTCAATTTACAGGACAAAGTAGTAAGTGATGCACTTAAAAAGAAAAGATAGCATCCCAGAACTTTGGTATTTGCTCAATAAAGGCAATGAATGCATCACTGCTTATTATAAGTAAATAGCTATTGGCGACTACTTTCCTTTGTTTAACTGTGACATAACAGTTTGTTACATTCTATTGCACCTACTGTAACTAATGTAGCTAAATTAAAAAAAGTATGCTATTGGTGTGCAATCAAAAAGACGCATGCTTGGTTATTTAATCATAATATAGGCACAACTACTGAAGTGGAAATAAACTGCATGGTTACTGTTCGAACTCACCAGTATCAAACCTATATATACTAGAACTGTATAACTTACAGAAATTAAAACCTTGTGCAATCCCGCAAACCCCCTCCCCTCGAAAGAAAATAGTTGCTCAGAGCCAGAATCGACCCTTATTTATGAGGACCATTAAGACTAATGGGTATCACAGTAGCATTGGAACAACAATTGGTTCTGTAGGGAAATGCAATACTTCTTTTAATGAACCTGATGTATCTCCTGATAGCCTAAGGATTACCAATTAAATGGTGTGATACATCTGATTAATACATGGAAACGCAACTGACACAAAAGTAATATTTGGCATGGAATATTATCAATCATATATTGTGGCGCAACACAGGTAATATATAAAAAAAACACTGGACTGTCATGTAACATATACAATAACACAAGTAAGTGTTCGACAAAGTGTACCAATCATGAAAAAAAAATCAGATGCACAGGATATTTAGCAATTGAACATAAAATACACAAATAACTCAGTTGGTTGTCTGTTAGAAACACATTTGTATGTTCAGACAGATATCCTCCTATTTTGGAAGTGAATTATGGAACACCTATTTCTTATAATAATCGACGTTTCGATCCTGTTTGAGTTGTATGTTCATACCAAACATCACCATGTATCTTCATCAGGACCTGGGAAAAAACAGCCTGTGCAGTAAATGACAATTGGCGTCAGTGTTGTAAATAAATCTATCCGAGTGCAAAAATAATCGGAAGCATCTTCTTAAGCGCCATAGAAATATCACCTGGTCAAGATGTGTATCAGCATTATACTTGGGGCTATGCTCCAACCATAAGTGTTGTAATGGATCAAGCGAATCCAAGGTTAAAATGGTCCTTTAGTTTTGGGGACCTAGGTTACAAAGACATTATGAGGTATTGGTAAATACACTGTAAGGGAAGTGTGAGACCAGCTGTACACTGCAAAGCCATTACCTTATGCCCTTAAGCCAAAAAATGTACGTCCACCTCTCTGATTTAGGTATGGTGATACATTCAATGTTAGGGCAGGACCAATGATTAGGCTCAGTCGAAGTTCAGCAAAGTAGCTGATACCTCTGTGATCCGTAGTGGATTCTCTGTAGTAACAAAAAAGGACTGCCCAGCTGCTTGAGGACTGACCTGCTACTTGAGGACTGACCAGCCTGAGAACCGCCCAGCTGTTTGAGACCTGCCTTGCTGCTTGAACTCAGGACTACTAGAGTGTCTCCAAGGTTCAGTTGGCTGACCTCCATTTCTGAGCTACAGAGAGACAACAGGCTCCAGCCTGGTATGTTCAGTGGATCCAACGTAGCACAATGCATCTTGATGCAAGTCCTCTTATTGCCAGCTCCAGGCCGGTGACTTATATCATCAAGGTACATCTATGTGGAATTATATATAGTATTACTTCACTCACCTATTGAAACTTACTTTCACTATATTTTTGCCCTCGATATTTTTGACACAATATTTTGTCCCAACGATATGTGTGTTTCCAATATTCTTTCACAATACTGCCTGTGTGCCACCAAGAATGGCCTGACATATTGAATGGTGTTCAAAACCTTCAAATTAGTGGAAGATGTTTCTGAAGATCATTAACTAAGCATATTCTGCAAATTGATGGATGGATATAGGTGAAAGTCAAAATGATGTGCACCATCAAATAAGAATGTAGTTTGTGTAAATAAACAACCAATGATAGTGCTAGTGGGTTGAATGTTAATTTATAAGTTCCTAAATATTGGCAGTAAATATTGTTTCATAGGTCGGTATTGATGTAATTGATGATATTTTTATATTAGGTATATTCATAGAGCATACGTTTTTGTATTCATGGTTCAATGGTTTTAACATAATCTAAGCATTATTTTATATCCATAAATGCACTGTAAATATATTTTGTCATGGAATTTCTGAGACATCTATAGATGTGCAGAGTGTTATATGATATTTATTATGATTTTTGAGTATGAGGAAGGGCCATAACTTATGAGAGACACTCTTTTTAATCTCCTTATTTTACCTGCAAATATTTTCGCTTGTGGCTGGATATGTTCCATTTCATTTACAATGATTCCTCCTGAAAAAAAAACTGATGAAGCATGGGTCTTATCTGAAGTTTATTACTGTGGGCAGAATACATTATATGATCAAAAAGTACTGTGTGAATTTACAGGCAATGAACGTTGCCTATCATTCTACAGGTGTTGATGGATCAATATATGTTACTTTATTTTCAGGGAGCCCAAATGATTTTCAGTGCAGCTAAAGATCTTGGACAATTATCAAAGCTGAAGGTATTGTAACGATTTTCTAAAACAATTATTCAATACATTTTTTAAAATAATGTATGTAAGTTGTTCAGTGCATAGAACAAGACGGCAGGATGAAATAGACCAAGAATTAATTTGAGCAGACCGTAATTAATTCTAAAGGATACAGAATGATTATAACTAATATTCCATTTAAAATGCCATTCTGGTAGCTAGCATTATCATATGTTGAACTCTCCAACTTTGTTCAGTAAAAATTTGAAAGCTATGCATTTTGTGCCAATCATGTGAACAGTGTTGTCACAGTGATTTTTTAATTCGGCAGATATTCTGGGTGGATCTAGAAAAATGTTTAGTGTATGCAGTATTGGAGTTTGTGTTATTAAAAGTAACCCTGGGCAAAGCACTATGCTACGCTCGCGTAGGTTGTGAAGATCAAGTTGCCGATCGCGAGCATGGAAAATAAACCTCCCGGCAAGATTCTCAACGCGGGAGGTCAGGTTTCTCATTGCGAGTGGTCGTGCATGCTCGCGACCACTCACAATGAGAAACTACCAGTCCGCGTTGAGAAAGCTGCAGCTCGAGTAAAAATCTACTTGAGCGGCAGAAAGGTACAGCTCGCACTGTGCAAGATGCCGTTTTTAATGATTGCACAGTGCCGGATACTTGTCTGCACTGTGCAATCATTGAAAATAACATCTTGCACAGTGCGAACACGCTACTGCGCAGTTCGCGTAATGCTACGCATAGCTCACGTAGTGCGAAGTGCACTTTGCGTAGCTACGTGTAGCGCTACTTCGCGAATTATGCCCACCCCTAGTTAAAAGCTTGTAGCAGTATCTGAGTTATTTCTCCATTATGCGCTTCTCAGAATCTATGTCAATTGCCGTAAGCTGTTTTAACAATGGCTTCATGAATATTGAAATCCCCAGCTACACAGTATACTTCAATTAAAAACACACAACATAAATAACTTTCCTGTATAAATGCACTTAATCATACCAGTTGGTCATGGTTCTAGCTTGCTTTTATAATTCCAAGAGTAAACAAGCAGAGTTTTGAATAGTAATTTATGAACAGCTTTAGTTCTGATGCCAAGATAGATCACTTGACGTACAAGAAAAGACATATTTGATAGCATAGATTAACTGTAGAGAGTAATTACAAAGACTCTAAATTTTGCTAAGTTTGAAACTTCATCAAAGTTTCTAAGAATTGCTTCTTAAGCCCTTGCACTCAACACATCAATTGTTAAGTGGTGAAATCCACATTGGATTGAAACTTTCCTTATTCTAAGCTCTTTCACATACTAGTATGTGTCATGCATGTACATTTATATATTCATCTATATCCAGTTATAATCTTCTAATTTTTACAAATATGTTCAATGAATTGAGCCATTTGTATCTAATTAATAGGTGTTTCAATGATAACATTAATTTGCTTAAAAATTCATTTTATAGAATTTCCCTCTTCCACATGCTCCCTTTTTCACTTTCCATTAAATATACCCAAATTTCTTGAAATTTAGTGATTAAATATTTGTGTTTGATTCAAACTACTGCTTGTTATTTTGCGAGCAAATGCCCCTGTTAGGATGTTTTGTAGTCTCTGCACACTGGGTCTCTGCCGTCCAGTGGCTAGTATACATGCTCTGACCTCTAAAACATGTGAAAATTGATAGTAAGAGAAGGCTATATGCTACCTGAGAATGTATCTCCCCGCCACTCTGCAAAGCCTGAAAACCTAAAAGGCTGAAGGGACCTCAGGAGCAAGTGGGAGACTCCTTGGAAGTCCAACAGCTGGAAGCCAGGCCTATTCAGGCACCAGATAGGGGCATCCATCCACCTGTCAGTGAATAGCTAGGGTCCTGCTTCCTGAGATTAACAGCTGTTAGTTGGTTGCTTGCCTTTTGGGATGCTTGGGCTTAATTTGGGGACAGGTTCCTTTTGTAGGATGCAAGACGAGCCACATCAATTTTTGGCCATGGTGGTATTATTCACCTTCTAGGATGCCTTTGTGGGAGGGTTAGGGTCAACTTAATCCCAAATAGGGTCTGCAGATGAAGAGAGTACCTCATGGACCAGGAGGTTAGTGGCTGTGACTGAGCCTGATTGTTGCTGTACTGTGAACGGCTAAAAATGAGATGTCCCAACTCCCCACAGGGAGTGGGCTTGGAAGTAGAATGTGAGGCTGGAATTGACTCCACCAATGCAGAAGGCTCTTCCACATCATTTCTGCTTAAAACGGATAGAACCGCCAGTGGAATGGCTGTGGTTATTTTATTTTTTAGCTAGGGAGGGACTGTATGAGAAAACACACCTTTTTGCATGGTTACCCTTTTTTTGCTGAATGTTATTGCTGTTTTTCAACACTACCGATTTGGAAACTGCCTTTCTAGTATATGTGCTCTGACCCATTAAACATGTAAAGATTGGATAATCCCTGATTGGCTATTAAACTCTACTGTGAGGCCAGAATATGTGGGGTATATGCAATAATCAAGGCATGGAAAGTTACATGTCAGTGTGAATTGCAGCACTTGTTATGCCACCCAGTAGCGTGACAAGGAAAACATGGCTTCAGTTCTACTAATGTAGCCTGACTGCTGCATTTTAAACCTTCCTTTTAAATATTAATGTCACCCCTAATTAGGCACTGTAGCCTACAACATAGGGCACCGACTATTTAAAAGAGGCATGTAAAAAATGTAATGTTAACATGCTTCTATATTGATAAGCCCCCAAATACTATTTTCACTATGGAAACCCCTAAGAGGAAACCCCGTGGGTATATTTATCTGGTAATTTTGCTATCTTTGTTTTAGGGCAATTTACAGTAATGGTCAAGGCTCTATTGTTTGTATTTATTTAAAATCCAATTCAATTCTGAAATAAGATTAATAATAGATATTTAATAAAGTTGCCTACTGGAAAATTACCTTTTCCCTCTGTGAATATGCTGGAGGCTTATTAGCCTGCATAACCCTGCCAATGCTGGATCATAATGAGGTATGAAAACTGGTCCCAGTAAGGGCTGGGTGTGAGGTATTTGACACCTGATAGTTCAGAAAGGATTCAGGACTTTAATTTATTTTAGGTTCAATTTTTTTTATTGCATTTTAAGAAAACAAATAAAAGGTTCAAGTTAGAGCTCACAACAGAAGTAAACACATCCATATAAAAAAGATACAAACACCAAAACAATCCTCCTTCACCCACCCAATCCCTTCCTCTGGATATTTCACTCCGAGGTCCTTTGTTAAACAAGAAAATAGTGACTCCCACTTTCCTATCTCAGGGTCAGTACGGTTCGCCCACCAGGGATTCTGGCTCCATCAAATGCAGTAAATGAAGGTACCCATGAGAGGTCAGCTCTCAAAATTCCTCAGAGAGAAGAACGATGTATGGGCACCGAAGCTCCTTATAGGAATCTCCCTGGTTAGCCAATGTGAGGGTCAATTTCTTCATCGCTAATATGTGCCAGATCCTTTGTAAATACCCAGTGTGGAATGGAAGTGTCCCTGTTCCCAAGTGAGTGAGGATGTTGTGAAGGGCAGTGCATAGTGCAAGACCTATATGTCGCCCGCGGCAAGATTTGCACATGAAAGTAAGTGCATTTGGTAGGCCTAGAAACATACAAGCAGAACATCTGGGCAATTGCATTTCAAACTTGGTGTCAATGTCAATCAGTTTTGTGTCCCAATAACACGTAAGTTTCAGGCAATCCAAAAGCAGATGGAGCAGGGTTCCCTGGGACTCAATGCCTCTCCAGCAGCCCACACTATTATTCGGGTTAACCATATGCAGTCTGACTGGGGTAAAGTAGCTTTATGTGGCTGCCTAAATACTGGCAGTTTTCAGTCTGTGTGCTTCACCCTATAAAAGATCTCATCTCACTCTTTAGTCATCAATGTCCTCCCCAGTTCAAGCTCCCAGTTCTTCTGCCCAGGGAATTTGATAATCGGAAAGGCTGCTGGAGAATAGCATAGATTTCAGCAATCAGGCCGTCATATTTGAACACAAGGCACTTTTCAAAAGAAGTAAGCAGGTTCTGTGCTCCAGGCTGGATGGTAGGATGAGTAGGCCAATGACAAATCTGTAAATAGTGTGTCTTTTCCGATTTTTGCAATGCAAAGACCTGCCGAAGCTGCTAAACAGGGACAAGCTCTGCTCAATAAAATAAATACCCATAGACCCTCAACCCCTACTTGCCACATAGAGAAAGTGGTACGATCCAAAGCCAGTGTGAAACCTGTGTTACCCAAAATGGATGTCAGCGAGTAAGGAAACAAATTCAATGTTTTCCACACCCAAAGTGTAGCTCAAGTAATAAGGGAGGAGTACAGACCCTACTCACTCAGTGATCTGCACAATAATGGGACTTTCCATTGATAAAGAGCTACTTGCTACTGCTCTATACATAAAGAGCCAGCATTTCTCAGATTCATCCGAGTTCAATAGCAAGTAACAATAGCTTTGTTCCCGACTTATGTGGGGTCTTTTTTCCACCCAGATGAAGCGATTCAGTTCATCTTGCAGGGTTTGCAGCGTGCCTAAGGGAGGGGTAAACAGGAGGTCCTGAAAGAGGAACAGAACCCGTGGAAGGATAGTCACCTTTATCACCATCACTCATCCTAGCCATGAAAGACGATAGTGCTTCCATTGAACCAGATCCTGCTGCACTTGCCAAAGCAAGTTCCAGTGATTAATGGCCACCATCAATTGCACCATATGATCCATCTTGACTTCTAGGTAAGGGACTGAGGTTGATGAACTTTAAAGCGGATATTGGACAGTTAATAATGTGTATGTAGCCAGGGAAGTTGAAAGGTTCAGGGTCTGCAACTTCTGGAGGTTAACCCAAAAGCCCACCACTTTCTCCAAGTTCTCAAGCTCCTTCAAAAAAGGCAGGGAGTGCTCTTAATGGATTGTCAAATGCAGCTATCACAACATTGGCATATTGACTGATGGTGTGTTCCTCTCCCCTGAAATGCACCCCATTGATATGTGGATTGCCCTGGACCTTCTGGGCTCCATGTAGAGAGTAAAAGGTAGGAATGCTAACGAACATCCCTGCCTCGTTAACCTGTGAATAGGGAATGGAGTGGAGTTGTGGCTATTGTGCAACACTGTCGCCTGCAGTTCCCTATAGTTACACAGGGTCCACTTGCAAAATCTCCACCTGAATCCAAAATGCTGAAGAGCCTCCTCCATATTAGGCTAATGTACCTGGTCAGACGCCTTCTTAGTGCCTTTTGCTCGGAGCATTATTTCCCTCCAGCAGTGCTTAGCCTTATCAATGAGGTGAACGATACTTTTAGTATTGCCACCACATTGGTGATGTCGGACGAACACAGACTAGTCGGGATACACTCCTGCACCTAAAGGGCCAGCAAGAGCATCAGTAAAGAGCTTAATATCCACATAAAGAAGGGATATTGGGAGGTAGGAACCACATTGCTTTCTAGCTATTCCAGGCTTTAGAGTAACAGCAATGGATGCCTCCAGCTTTGAGGACAGCAAATTCCCCACCTCAGCAAGGGAGTTGAAAATCCTAGTGAGGAGCAGCAACAAAGTGGCACAAAATGTTTTATGAAAAAAGGCAGAGAAACCAACAGCACACATGGACTTAAGGGGCTTCCATTTAGCAATTGACGAGATCACTTCCTCCATCTGGATCGTCTGATCCAAAGTGCCTACCTGTGTGGAAGTCAGGCTAGAGGTACACACCCCATGAAGGTAAGCCCTCAGAGCATACTGCACTGAATAAAGCATTCACTATTTGTTCCTGAAGGTCGCCACAATGGGGCTTTCCCCTATGACCTCTGTACGATCTTGAGTCAAGATGGTGTCATCCCTTGCCGCCTGACGTTAAGCCCTAAGTTTATTAGCCAAAAGTCGACCATACTTGTCCACCACCAGCATAAAAGGAGTGTCTCAATCTCAGTAATACCCATTCAACCATATCCAAGTGTATGCCGTTTATGTATGTGCATGTATTGCATGTAGAAAAAGGCAAGGTATGGGCCTGGCAAGTGGGTGCACTTGCCAGGTTGACATGGGAGTTTAAGACTGCAGTCACAGACACTGCAATGCAGATCCAAGACAAGCTTACAGGGCTAATCATGTGGGTGGCACAACCAGTGCTGCAGGCTCACTAGTAGCATTTGATTATCAGGCCCCGGGCACACACAGTGCACTTTACTAGGGACTTGCTGGCAAATCAAATATGCCAAACATTGATAACCTTTCAGAATCACAATTTACACAGGTAGCTTTTGCCCTATAGCACTGATCAGCAGTAGTAAACTGCTCAGAGTACCAGAAAAAAGGGAGTCAAGTACACAGTCAAAAATGTAGGAGGTGGATTCAAAAAGTCAGGGGGGACTACTTCAAGGGTGCCAGGTCTAACAACCATATGTTAGGGAATGAGCACCAGCACTTTAGCACTGGTTAGCAGTGGTAAAGTGCACAGTCCTAAGTTCAACAAAAAACAAATTCAGAAAAATAGGAAGGGTGAAGGTAAAAGGTTTGGGGATAATCCTGCGGAGAGGGCCAAGTCCAAGAACTATGCATAAAAGCAACGCATACTCCTATGTTATCTTTTTTCACCAACCCATTTCTCCATGTCAACAGAGATGCACTCTGTCAAAAACTAATGAGATGACAAATACCTTAATCCTTTATGAGCCGTACAGCTTTAATGCACGAGCATTTGGGTGCAAGTTAGGGGCTGCACAAATCAGTCACCCTCTGCCAAGATTTCTTCTCAGAGAGAAATGAGGCAAAGTAGTACTCGATCCAATGCTTTTAAACTATGCATCTCTGGTCCTAGCACCCAGTAGTGATACTGTTGACTCACCCCCCTCAATCATCAGCCCTCAGTGCATTGCATCTTTTCAGTATGCAATGAAGTAGTTCAATTGGAGCTAAGAGGAGTCAACTTAAAAAAACTGGTAGATGTTTTGTACATTTATTGTAAGGGGAACCAGATGACTGTGTATCTAGAAAAATTGAATATATTTGGGCAGAAATTAAAAAAGGAAGGGGTTTGCTATCCTTGAGATAACCAACTCATTAGAAGTAAATAATACATACCAAATATCTGGGAGCATAGCTGGATGCTCAAGAAGGTCATTTGGAACATCTTCTCTCATTCAAACCTCAAGGCTTACCCCCATATTATTGCCTTTCAAGCTCTACTACGCAAAACAAGTTACTCTTTTTTAGCCTCAATATTAAAGTTAACAAAGCCCAAGGGATCCATATGATCGCAAGAAATACTGAATGACAGCTTATAAAGCTCAGCTACCTTGGTGTCCCAGCTCTATCAGTTTACCCAGTCTTGGAAAACCAGTTCTGTAGTAGGGGATCTCTGTGTATAGTCATAATCTAGTGAATAGTCCCGCCCATGTGCGTGGAGCCCGGAGCAATCAAAAATAATGTCTTAAAATGTCTTCTTTGCAGTCCTGCATAGACACTTAAGAGAAAATCAAGACAAATAATGCAGCCTAACACAAGGCTACAAAGGCCACCACTTTATCTAAACAGTGAAAAGGATAGCCAACAATGTTAGATTTTACACATTTTACCAAGTTTACTTCAAAGAGAAAACTCCCCTTCACCAAAATCCTTGAAATGATAGAGATGAAGAGTTGGGCAGACAAGCCCTCATAGGCTGCCATTATGTGTCTGGAAAAGGGATACCGTGCCTTTAAGGAACTCTCCAGAGACCCTCGGTATCACAGGATGCACTGCCAAAGTCCTTTTACTTTCAGTTCTTTTTTCCAGCTCCTGCTAGCAGGACCCTGTAGCATTGAGCTCTCCCTTATTGGGTATTTCTTCAATTTTTGGCACTTTTCAAGTGTTTTGAGTGTTTCACTCGGCATCTGGGGTCTTCCTCCTTTGCTGTGTTTTTTAGCCAGTTTTGCCCACTCTTTCTGTCGAATATGCCAGCTTTATTCAACAAGTGCCCTGAGTGTGCCTGGAAGAAGGCTAAATCTGACCCCCACAGAGTATGTATACTCTGTCTCATGTCCCTGAAGCCTGTGAGATTTGTCAATCCTTCTCCAGGAAGACCCTGCGTGACAGGGAGAAGATTCATCTCCAAGGATTGGAACAGAGGAGACATCAGGAACCAGGTAGGTCTGGACATGGAGGGACTCTGTCATCGTCCTCTGCCCGTGCTTCGGCCTCTGGGGGGCTCTCCAGTCAAGAAAAGGCCCAGAAGAGGCACCGGTCCCGGTCGACGTCAATGGCTTCGATGTCGGCATTGAGAGGCATGACCACTATCTGTTCCCCGTCAACCCAGAGCTCTGGGTCGAAGCGTTGTCGACGTTCGACGTCGATGGAAAGGACGTCAAGACTTCGGACGAGGTCGATGTCGAGGACTTCACTGGCATCGACATATCATCGACGTCGAGATGAGTCCAGGAGGCACCGGTGCTCGCCGTCGAGGCAACACCGCCGTTCGCCGTCGAGGTCGACTCTACGTTCGACGTCGAGGGAAGACAAGTCAACGTCAAAGAGAAGAGAGTCGACGTAGAGGAGTTCATCGACGTCTCGACGATCGTAGTCAAGAATCAGAAAGGCGAAGTGATTGACGTCGAGGAAGGAAAAGTCAACATTGAGAAGGCGTTCAAGGGACAGGACGGTGTCCTCTGCCTCCGTAGTCAGCCTGTCTTCTGCATCGACGAGTCCCCGGTCACGGCGGCGCCGGCGCTCGGCTGAAAAGAGGTCTGCCTCCAGGGTATCCTCTTCAATGCGCAGAAGAAGAGGAGAGTGGTTAGGTCTTTGGAATCTGAATATTATCAGACTTATTTACCTTCTATGCCCAGGACCCCATTGCCTCCACCAGTGGCTCCGCCATTGCCTCCGAGGAAGCCTCCTCAGCTACCTCCTTTGCCTCCTCCTCTGACTTCTCCACCTTTGCCTCTTCCTCCGCTTCTACAACTGCCTCCTCCATCTCTGCTGCACCTTCCGTCACCGTCTACGAGGCCTCCATTGCCTAGGACTGTGGTTCTGCCTCCGCATCTCCCACCTCCTGTATGGCCAGTGGATCGCCCGAGGACTAGGAGGTCTAGATCACGGTCCAGAAGGAGACATCGAGCGCGGAGTGACCGTCGGTCTTCGACACGGTCCCGTCATCGTCACCGGAGGGATAGGTCACGGTTCCGTCATACAGACTCTTCCAGTGGCCGGAGATATTCTCCCACCTTATCGGATTCCCCCCATACGAGGGTGTCACCGAGGAATGACATTGTTACATTTCAGGAGGTGCTATTGAGAGGGGCATCACTTTAACAGTGCCCACACCTTCTACATCGGTGATATTTGAAACCTTACACAAGCGGCATTTGTCTCGCCCCTTGTTGCCCTTGGTGCCAGGACTGGAGGAACCGGCTATGGAGTGTTTTCTGACTCAGTATAGTCAGATCCGTCCCGGCTTCAGAAGAAGTACAGGCCCCCGGATTCCGATCCAGCGTTCCCGAGATCAGATCCGGTACCAGATTCTGTTATCGTAACTGCGGCCAAGAAGCAGCATGCTACTGCCCCGTCTTCTACGGTGCCGCCAGATAAGGAAAGTCGTCAGATGGACTCAGCTGGACCAAAAATCTGAGGGACGGCGGCAACTTCCATGAAAGTGGCGAGTGCCTCTGCGCTCTTGGGTCGCTATGACTGCTCCTTGTGGGAGTCCCTGCAGCAATTTCTGGAGATACTTACGAGGGATAGGAGAGAGGTCTTCCAGGAAATTTTGAATGAATGCATGATGGTCTCCAATCAGGTCATCAGCTCTGCGGCGGACGCCTCTCTCCTGGTGGCTCATGGTTACTGCTATGGTATCAATTTACGACTACATGTCTGGTTGCGCCTTACATCTCTCACACCGGAGGCGCAACAGAGAGTCGCTAATTTACCATTCTCTGGATCGACTCTCTTTGGGTCACATGCGGACGAGGAGATGGCCTGAATGAAGGCAGAGGTAGAGACACTTAAAGCCGTTGGTTTGGAGAAACCAAAAGAACAGAAGAAGTCCTTCCCCCATTCCAGAGGCGGTATGGTTCTCAAAGACGAGGGCAGGGTCGTCAAGAAGTTAAACAGCAGCAACAGCAGCAGTACCAGCGGCAACCATTCCAGAAGCGTCAGAGGGGCAGAGGCGGACATCAGTCCTCCTCGGCGAACAAGGGCCCGGCCGTGTCTAAGCCCTGAGGTGCTACTTCCCCCTCTTCCGTTACCCGCTCCGGTGGGGGGAAGCATACAGAATTACTTGGCAGAGTGGAGAAAAATTACTCAGGACAAGTGGGTGCTGAATATTGTTTGCAATGGATACAGACTTCGTTTCGTCAGCCCTCCTCCAGCGATTCCACCCATTTGCTCGCAGTTCTATTCTGGATTTGCGACAAGCAAACAAACATGTTTGCAGGGAGAAGATTTGCATACTGTCTCTGCTCCAGATTTATCCTCAGGTGCAAAGAGGAGACTGGCTTTGTGCAATAGATCTGCAAGATGCGTACTTCCATGTGCTCATTGCACAGAAACATCGGAAGTTGCTGCGATTTCTGGTTGGCACAAATCACTATCAGTACACCGTACTACCGTTTGGACTGAAGTCTGCGTCCAGGACTTTTTCAAAGTGCATGGTAGTGGTGGTGGCTCACCTGAGAAAGAACAAGGTGTTTGTCTACCTGTACCTGCCGACTGGTTGATCAAAGCCTCCACCTTCCAGGAAGTGCAATTGCACTTCCACAGGACGGCTGTTCTGTTGAGCCAGCTGGGGTAACACATAACCATGTCCAAGTCTGTTACGACTCCTGTCCAGTGCCTACAGTACTTGGGAGCCTCCATTGATACTCTTTCAGCAAGCGTGTCTCCTTCAGAGGAGCGACGCTTGACGATCCTTTGGAAGGCTCAGGCTCAGGCTCTCATGGCGGTTCTATCTACGACAGTGAGGACGGTGTCTTCTCTACTGGGGTCGATGGCCTCTTGCATCTTCCTCACACCACACTCACGCCTCCACATGAGGCCGCTGCAGGAATGTCTGGAGGATCAGTGGGACCAGAAGCGGGGGAGCTGGGACAACAGGATCCAGCTGTCCCTTCACTCTCAACAGTCCCTGAAATGGTGGTGCTCAGCAGGGAATCTCCTCAAAGGGGTTTCATTCCACAAGGACATTCCCATTCAGACTATCATCACGGATGCTTCTCTCCAAGGCTGGGGAGCTCATTCAGACCATCTACAGATCCAGGGAATGTGGTCCCCGGCGGAGTCCACGTATCACATCAATTTCCTCAAGCGCAGAGCTGTCCGCTTGGCACTGAAGGACTTTCATCCGTCCTTCCAGATCAACTCCTTGCTTGTGCAGACGGACAATACAACCATGATGTATTACCTTAACAAGCAGGGGAGCTCGAGATCGCGCACACTGTCACAAGTAGCGCAGGCGATCTGGTACTGGCTGCTAGTCAGAGGACTGACGATAATCCATGTGCCAGGTGTGCTGAATGCTCAGGTGGACGCACTCAGCAGGCTGGTGCAAGAAAACCACGAGTGGGTTCTGAACGACAAAGTGCTAGGAGACATCTTCGACAGGTGGGGCACTCCAGACGTAGATCTGTTTGCCACCTCCGAAAACAGAAAATGCTGAGACTTTGCCTCCAGGTATTACCAACCATGGACTCTGGGGAATGCGCTATCGATCAGCTGGTCGAACCGCTTTCTGGGCGCTTTTCCACACATTCCTCTGATTCCGGCGGTGCTCATCAAGCTGTCCCAGTCCAGAGCACGGATGATCCTCATTGCTCCGGAGTGGCCCCGTCTGTGGTGGTTCACGGACCTGCTCCACTGGGCTCTCCAAACTCACCTGCGGCTGCCGTGTGGGCCGGTCCTTCTCACGAAGTTCGGGGTGCAGATGGTGCACCCCACCCTCTCATCGTTGAGTTTGGTGGCATGGCTCCTGAGATAGTGCAATATGGACACCTGAATCTTCCTGAGGATTGCATGAATATTCCCAAGGAGGCTAAGCAGCCTTTCACTAGGATGTCCTATGCCTACAAGTGGAAGAGGTTCTGCCTCTGGTGCACTTCCAAGAACTATGATCCGACGACCTTCAAGGAAGATGTTGTCCTTCCATATCTCTTGCATTTGGCTCAGTCTGGCCTTAATTTTCAATCTATTAAGGTTCACCTCGCAGCGTTAACTGGATACAGGAAATTTCCTTCACTGACTTCCTTCTTCCAGATCCATGTGATTAAGGATTTTTTGGAAGGACTGAAGACAGTGTTCCCTCCTATTCGAAGTTCTTCGCCTTCCTGGGAGTTGAATGTGGTGCTATCCAGATTGATGAAGAAACCTTTTGAACCCATTCATAAGGCTTCACTGCAGCACTTGTCTTGGAAGGGGGCTTTCCTCGTGGCCATTACATCGGCCCGCAGGGTGATTGAAATTGAGGTATTGTGTTGTCAAGAACTTTATACTGTATTTCATGCTGCTAAGGTTGTAATGCGTACTCACCCTAAGTTCCTTCCGAAGGTGATTTCTGATTTCCATGTCAATCAGACTATAACTTTGTTCCAAAATCCTTCCACTCCAGCGGAAAGGTCTTTACATTCCCTGGATGTCAGAAGGGTGTTGAGGTTCTACTTGGATAAGACATAGGACATTCGTGTGGAGGAACATGGCGGCAGCAGGATAGCTGCCGTGGTGCTCCGCTCTAGGCTCCTGCGGAGCTCTTAGTTATTGCTCGTAAAATCCGAGGACTCTTGAAAGCTTTCACCGCTTTCAATGAATGAATGAATCTCATGTGTATTTAGCAATACTTACTAAATAACAAGAGAAAACCCCTTTTCAAAAAAGTTTGCTCGGACCGTTTACTCTGGTCCCTCCTCGCTCTCCATGCTTATCCACTGCAGCGTGATCGGGGAGTCAGCGTTCGTCGGAGCTCTTTCACGTTGCTCACCGGCGGCTCTGCAGCAGACTCGGACTCCGGCGGCGCTTTGGAAGTGGCATCTAGCCGCCCTGGAGCTGCGTCGCGGGAGGCAACTGCGGTCCTGTCGCAGGGATATTTGCCCTGGGGATTCAGCAAGAGGTGCGAGTGAGAAAGTCCAGAACCCTCAGAAGGATTATGCAGCGGCTTTCGGCG
The DNA here is from genome assembly GCF_964263255.1 of Lissotriton vulgaris. Lineage (NCBI taxonomy): Eukaryota > Metazoa > Chordata > Amphibia > Caudata > Salamandridae > Lissotriton > Lissotriton vulgaris. The sequence goes on from NC_141687.1 coordinate 2,089,498,687, forward strand.
CTGAGAATCAAGTAGCAGTGGCAGCAGCAGTAGATCCTGATGCGTTGGAGTTTGCCGCTGTAGCAGCAAGTACCGGTTCAACGGAGTTGAAGTCAGCAGAGACTGAGGTGAAGGGGGGGCAAGGTGGGGGTAGAGGTCTGAAGTTGCAAGCAGCCATAGATGATAAAGAGCTGAACTCAGGTACAGGCGCTAACCGGAGTGACAGCAGTCTGGTAAAAAACACACGTTCTTCCTCCCTTAGAAGCCACGGATTAAATCAAGGGGAGCCTCCTATAACCCTGCATGAAATTGCCACTGACAAAGGTTATAGCGGCAAAAAATCTAATAAACATCAAAGCATACCCCAAAGGAAAGGGGGAAAAGGGGGGAAGTATTGGTGGAAGAAAGGGGGGGCGAGCGGGCCCTTAGTTTTGGATACCAGGCTGGAGTCAGAACAAGAGGTACAGGATAACACTAGATCTAGCTCTAATACAAATAAGATTCCTTCAAAAACTTCCTCTTATCTCTCCTCTGAGGCTAAACCTAAACGAGCAAAAAAAAAATCTAAGATTCTAAAAACTATCTTAGATCCAGGCTCAAAGATAACGCCCTCATTGCGGTCATATTTTAAGGCCATTCCCCAGGTCTTGGACCTGGCGCAGAGTAATCCCTCTCCTTCTTTATCCTCTCATAAAATTCCGAACATACCAACACCCAATAGTGTGGCTCTTATAGATCCAAGAACACGAAATATGGAGGAAGAGGTTCGTAATGGAGGTTATCTTGGGGTGAAGGGTAGTGACTTCACAGATATCGGATCGACAGATCTAAGCCTAACCACTTTGCCTAAGGGGATATCTGTAGATCAGACTCTTGAAGAGGGTAACAGTTGTAGTAATTCCCCAGTTCTTTGTGATACTGCTATAACTGTTATAACAGCTATAACTCCTGAGGTATCAATCAGTAATGCTGGAGAAGAGACCTGTAGTCTCCCAAGTGAGCATATTTCCCTGGAGGAGGATGTTAGACCTGAGATAGAAGTCTGTGATAGTCAACTATCTGAATCTTCTCCAAGCATAAATCAGAATATCCAGACACAAATTGTTCACGGCCCTACTCCCAGTCCTAGTACTGACTCACAGATGGGCTCCTCTGCCTGCGCCATTGAAACACCCTCAGACCTCTCGCCTTCCTCTATATTATCTATGTTTTCTAATTTATCTGCAGACATTAAACGGGGTTTTGAGGACGCATCAAAAATTCAGAGAGAGATTAGGTCTTACTGCGAGTCGTTAGATAACAAGATAGATGGGCTTTTTTCAAGAACCGGAGTGTTGGAAGAAACAACTGCTGTTATGTCTCTCGAGTTGGAAAACGTTAAGGAGGACATAGTCAAACTTAAAAAAGAGGACACTGCTCTGGCGGACAGAATGGAGGTGATCGAAAACAATGCGAGGCGTAGCAACATACGCATTTTAAATGTACCAGAAGGAAGGGAAGGATCTGACATTAAGCTGTATATTATTCGACTCCTAAAAACATCGCTCAATTTAACCCATACAGAGGAGGCATTGAATTTAGATATCCAGCGGATCCATAGGGACCCTTTCAGGCGAAACCCACAGCGGACGAAGCCCCGGAAGATCCTTGTTAACTTTCACACTTTTCAGTTAAAGGATCATATTCTTAACCTGGCCCTTAAACAAAAATCTCTATCAGGGGGAGATTATAACTTTCAAATAAGATCTGACCTATCACGGTCGACCCTTGACAGGCAGTGGGAGTTGGGCAGGAGGATGGAGGCCTTCAGGAAACTGGGTGCAACAGTGCAGTTGACCTTTCCGGCAGCCCTAAAAATCATGTTGAATAATAAAATGTTCAACATCCGAACAGTTCAGGCTGCGGATGAGTTATTAATGGACATCGGCACTTCAAAGAGCACTTCTAGGAGCTGAGGTTAGGTCCGGCTGAATTTTTTTTTTTTTTTTTCCTCGGCTAGTTGTTTACTACTCCTCTTTAAAAATACTTAATAAAAGGAAAAAACAAGATATAATAAGGGGGAGAGAGATTTAAAAGAAAAAAAAAAGAAAAAAAAGAGAGAAAAGAAAGAAGAAAAGAAAAAGAAAAAAAAAGAGGGAAGGGAAGGATGGATGGAAGGGATAAATAAATAAATAAAGCACTCACCTGAATACCGTATGAAAAACTATAGTCTTAAGCATTTGACACTTTGATGAACCCACTTTAAAAATGTATTTGTTTATTTATTTATTTTTTATTTTTTCAAGAGAAGTCATAGCAGGTTACAAAGGTTATATTTAAGCTGATTTGCAGACTTTCTCTTTTTTGTCCTCAAATACTATACTTAATAATGCTCCGTGGGCGCCTAGAAGGGGTTAGGAGTACCATAACCGGAGGATTTCCGGTTGGACAAACAAGGGTTCCTCAAGGGAGGGTGGGTGGGGATCACGCGGGTGTGGGTCAGGGTAAATAATTATAAAATGTTTCTCATCTCTGAATTGGTATTTGATAATTCTTTTATAAAATGGACAGATTTTACATCTTTGAGATATATGGAGGGTTGCAAGTTTGAAGGGTCTAGCTCCTTTAGGTATATTAGATATGAGTTCTATTAAGTTTCTCTCCTGGAATGTTAATGGCCTGCGCACCAAACCCAGATCTAACACAATTTTACAATATATACGTGACTTTGATGCGCAGGTCATTATACTTCAGGAGACACATCTGGTTGAGGCTGAAGTACTCGATCTGGCAAATAAAAATAAATGGATAGATCAATTTGTCACCACATCTCAAGCTGTTAACACTAGAGGGGTTACTATCCTTTTTAAAAAGACAATCACTACCAGACTAATTGAGCAAAAAGTAGACCCCGCAGGTAGATGGGCTATTGTGACCGCAATGATAGGTGGTTCTCGTTTTACGATAGTGGGTTATTATGGGCCCAACCGAGATGACCCCTCAGCCCTGATATCATTATTTTCTGAGCTCTTACATTTCCCTGAACCCATCATCATAGCAGGTGACTTTAATATTGTACTCAACCCTGTCTTAGACAAGACTACCTCTAGTAGGCAACATACTTTGTCTAAATCTAGAGACTTTTTATTGAAAGCGATGTCCCAATATGGATTTAAAGACATCTGGAGAGCAAGGTCAGGGCAGAAAACCGCTTTTTCTTTTCGAAATTATAAATATCGCCATAGGTCTAGGATTGACTTCTTTCTAGTTAGTAGAATTTTGTCGGACTCAGTGAAGACTGTCACCTATTTGCCATCTCACCTGTCGGATCACTCGTCCGTACTTTTAGATCTTATAGCGGTGGTTCAACCCCCGATCAAGTCATGGTCCATTGATCGATCTCTACTTACATCTCCAGAGGATCTGGAATATATTAGAGTTGAAGCACATGAATTCTTTAAAGTAAATATCGGTTCTGCTAGCTCCAGCTCTGTATGGGACGCTTTTAAATCTACCTTACGAGGGGTTATCAAGAACAAAACTACGTACAGAAGGAGACAGTACACCCAAGAAGTCACAACTATAGAGGCTAATATATTGTTGGTTCAAACTGAACTAGAAACCTCCAATAATGTACCAGATTCTATTATATTAGAGAAACAGGAGGAGTTGCTGAAGCTCAAAGGGGAACTTGCTTCAGTACTTAATCGCCGCATTCTTCAAAGATGGGAAGTAAGTAAACTAGCCCATTTCGAATTTGGTGAAGCGGCAGGGAAGTTATTAGCTTGGAAGTCTAGAACAGACCGGACACGTAATAATATAGGTTCTATTACAACTAGTTCTGGTACTGTATCTTCAGACTTAGAAATAAGAGCAGCTTTCAAAGACTTCTTTCAGTCTATTTACCAGGAGGACAATAATATCTCCCCTGAAACTGTGAAGGCATGGCTTAGCAACATTCCACTGCCATCACTCTCCTCAGAACAAAGCGCCTCTTTGGACCAGGCAATAACAAAAGAAGAGGTTGTAATTGCTATACATAACTGCAGTAGTGGTAAGGCGGCGGGGCCAGACGGCTTGCCCGTCGAGATTTATAAACATCTTGCGGGTGATATAGCTCCTTTTCTTGCCACACTATTTAATGAAGTTTTGTTGGAGGGAGTTTCACCGCCCAAGTCATGGAATGAGGCATCGATTACACTGATTTTGAAACCAGGCAAGGTTCCTACAGACTGCGGCTCCTATCGCCCCATTTCAATACTTAATGCGGATTATAAGATCTTCACGTCACTCTTGGCTAAGAGGCTGGGTCAGGTCGCTCCTTCAGTTCTGCATTTCAACCAAAAGGGCTTTGTGAAGGGTCGCCAGCTCTTTGAGCTGACGTATGACCTGATTGGAGCAATAGACATCGCGACTAGCTCCTCATTACCCTTGGCTATTCTCACGCTGGATGCCACCAAAGCCTTCGACAGGGTCAACTGGTTGTACCTGTCGGGGGCCTTGGAAAAGTTCGGTGTGGGCCGGGCTTTTCGCAGAGCAGTCGAACTCTTATATCAGAATCCATCTGCCTCAATATTGGTTAATGGCGGTCTGACCGAACCATTTGCTATTACAAGGGGCACAAGACAGGGATGTCCTCTATCGCCCCTGCTCTTTGATCTTTATATCGAGCCGTTAGCTCAGAAAATTCGGGAGGATAATAACATCATACCTTTCAGATTTAGAGATTGGGAAAAAAAAGTGTCCCTGTATGCGGACGACATTATGATTATGACTTCTGATATCAATACAGCGTTTCCCTCAGCCATAAAATTGGCATTAGAATTTGGTAACATCTCTGGCTATGAAGTCAATGCCACCAAAACTGAGGTTATGGTGTGGAACAGCACAGTAACTGGGCTGCCTGTGGAACCCTGCGATAACTTGAGATATCTGGGCTTGAGAATCGTTAAGGATATTAATTTGATAACTTCCACAAACTTTACTTTAGTCGCTAAGGAATGTAGGAAGTTGATGGGCTCTTGGGGAAATCTCCCATTGACACTCTTAGGACGCTCAAACTTAGTTAAAATGTCCATTTTGCCTAAATTGACTTTTATTTTTAATAGCATATCACTATATTTTGAGCCAGCATTAATTTCTAAGATGCAGAGTGATATATCTAAATTTGTTTGGAAGAATAAAAATATAAGAATAGCCTGGAAGAAATTAAGGCGTCGAAGGGAGAAGGGTGGGCTGGCCGGCCCAGACCTTCAGATCTACGCCTGGGCCTTTCAAATGACAAATGCCAGAATGCTGTTAAAAACACCATCAAATCAGGACATTGGGTTGATGTTTACAACACTATTACAGTGTGAAGGACTAGGGCAGTCTGGGTTCCTCTTTAAGTTTGGAGACCCCAAATTTTTTAAGAAAATTAAACTTAAGGTGTTGCAGGGCCTAGCAAAAACTTGGTATAATTTGAGAGTCACCACTAAAATAGGATATTATTCGAACAGATCTCCTATATGGGACCTCCCTGCTCCTCCGGGTTGGGCTAATGATACATTGATAAGTCCATTAATTGATGCTGGAGTTCTAACATGGGGTGACTTGTTTGTGGAGGGGGACATGCTTTCTTGGGAACATCTAGTAAGCAAGGTGGGCCCCAATTTCTCTAGATTTAAGTTCCTACAAATCTCAAGTTGGGCACAAGCATATACAGCGGAGGTTTCACATCGTCCTCAAATGCCCCTAGGAGGGAGCTCTCAACTGGAATCTTCTTTACTTGACAAAATACCTGCACCGAAGGAGGTGGCCTTTTTATATAACTTAATCTTAGAGGAGATAGACGGAGAATTTCAGCTGCCAGATCAACTATGGGGTTCACTGTTACTTTCTGTCAATTTGCAGGAACTATGGCTAGCATCTTGTAATGTTCTTTGGGATATAGTTAAACCAGCTTGGCTCCGGAGAAACCACCTGTATACCCTCCATAGAGCTTACTATTCCCCTCAGAGACTGTCAAAATTTTCAATGGGGGAACCAGTGGCATGCGCCCGGTGTGGTCAAGTGGCAGCCTCGGATGCACACATGTTCTATGACTGTCCACATTTAACATCCTATTGGCATTCAATAGCCAACAAATTAACATCTTCAACAGGCTCTATAGTGGACATAGATCTTCAGCTTGTAATATTTGGAGTTGTAGATCGTAGCTGAAGTTCAAATAATAACCTTTTATTCTACTCTATGTTGGTGGCCCGACGAGAAATCTGTAAACGTTGGAAAGAGGTGTCCCCTCCGTCCTTGCACGACTGGAGCTCTTCTATGCTGCAACTATCAAAAATAGATCTTTCCAGGGCCGGGAAATCAGATAAAAGAGCATTTTGGCAGAAACTTGATTGGTCCCAATGAATTGAGCTGGGGTTTTTTTTTTTTTTTTTTTGTTGTTGTTTTTTTTCCCCCCAGTTCCAATGATTACAAAGCCATGATACACCCTTTCTGCTACAACATCTTCGCTGTCTTACTAGGCGACTTGGTGCATAAAGCAATGGTGGTAACTGGCTACAATGGCAAAACATCTGTTCAACCGTAAGCAGGGTCTAAGGAAATGACGGGAGACAACCTGCTGAAGGGAGTTTTCTATTTATTTGGGGCGGATCCACATTATAACAATTCCCTTGCCAGTCCTCGACTGAGACAGTATGTTGTCATCTTATGTCATCCTACCTGTCCATTGGTATGGCAGATTGAAGTCATGGTGGAGATGAGAAACAAAAAAAAAAGAAAAAAAAAAAAAAAAAGACATAGGACATTCGTAGGTCATACCAATTGTTTGTCAATTATGGGTCGGTCAGGACTGGTCTTGCCACCTCTAAACAGTCCATCTCCAGGTGGATTGTGTCCTGTATCCAGTTATGTTATCAGAAGGCTAACAAGACCTTAGGGGGTAAGCCTAAGGCTCATTCTCCCAGAGGCAAAGCAGCTACAACAGCTTTGCTTCGTAATGTTCCCATTGTAGAAATCTGCAGGGCTGCCACTTGGAAGTCGGTCCACACCTTTTCTAAGCATTACTGTCTGAACTCTGACGCCAGAGCAGATGCTCAGGTTGGGCACATTAGAGGTGTTGTCTGTTTTATTTTCTCCATCGCCGGGCTGGTTGTTTGGGATGGACTTGCCATTCTATTCACTAGATTATGACTATGATTCCACAGAGATCCCCTACTACAGAAGGAGTAGTTTCTTTTCTGTAACTCCAGTTCTGTAGTAGGGGCATCTCTGTTATAATCATAAGCACCTGCCCTCCTCCCCGGTGGAGAAAATGGTACTGTAATGTATGCTATAGGCCTTGCTTTATACACCTTCAAAAAGAACTGAAGTAAAAGGACTTTGGCTGTGCATCCTGGGATACCAAGGGTTTCTGGAGAGTTCCTTAAAGGCACGGTATCCCTTTTCCAGACACATAATGGCAGCCTATGGGGGCTTGTCTGTCCAACTCTTCATCTCTATCATTTCAAGGATTTTGGTGAAGGGGAGTTTTCTCTTTAAAGGAAACTTGGTAAAATGTGTAAAATCCGACTTTGTTGGCTATCCTTTTCACTACTTAAATGAAGTGGTGGCCTTTGTAGCCTTGGAAGTTTTAGGCTGCATTATTTGTCTTGATTTTCTCTTAAGTGTCTATGCAGGACTGCAACGAAGACATCTTAAGAGATTATTTTTGATTGCTCCGGGGTCCACACCTGGGCGGGACTATTCACTAGATTATGACTATAACAGAGATACCCCTACTACAGAACTGGAGTTACAGAAAAGAAAATACTCCTTGCTACTGCCCCTGCCTAAAGGGCCATGTTTACAGAGCCTTTCTAAAATCCTGCTCTGTCTTCAGCCCATGCAAGTGGCTGGGCAAGGAGTTCTACAGTTTGGACATTCTGACTGTGAAGGATCTGCCTTCTTGACTTATTTTAGCAAAACGAGGGACAGTGAGCCGTTGCTGTTGATTCAATTGCAAAGTCCGCACCTGGTGCCAGGGGATGAGCTTTACCCTGAGATACTCCGGTTCTTTACCATGATAGGATCTGAAGACCAGGGTTAGTGCCTTAAAATCAACCCTCCTGGACAAGTGCGGCGAAATATATTGTCGAACAGGAACCCTGCGTATTAATCTTGCAGCAGCGTTCTGAAACATCTGTAATCTGTGGGTCAGATGAGTTGGCAGGCCCAGGTAAAAACAGTTGCCGTTATCTAGTTAGGTTGTCACCAAGGCATGGATTGTAATCCTTCGGCTTTCTTCAGGGAGAAAATGTAAGAATTTCCTTAAGGTTCTAATTCTTCCGAAGCATGCCGCTGAAATGTGTCTGGCTTGTGCCGTCAGGGTGAACTCCATCTCCCACAATACTCACAGGTTTTTAACTGAATCCTTAGGGCTGGAAAAGGATCACAACTCCCCCAGCCACCAGAGGCAGAATTGGTCTGGGACAGAAGCTTTCCCCTACAAATTTGGGACCTTCCTTAACACCAATCACGGCTAAGTATATTATCTTCTATTCAGTCTCCTGCAGACAAGGCTAGAGATTGGCCTAATGGAGCAACAATCGGTGCAAAACCTTGCCTTCATAAAATAACATGTATGCATTAAAACACGCACAAAGTGAAACTTTGCAACACCATCTCTGGGAGGAAATACAAGCCAGTCTGATCATCACCAAGAAGAACAAATGACGTTGTCATTCTTCACTGTAGCCCTCTCCTCTTTGGAAGTTGAAGCTCTGTGAAAACGGACACTGCCATATGACTTTTTTTTAAAAAAACACTGTTGAATAAGCTAGTAAAAAAGAGATCTTATATAACAGACAAACACACATTCAGCTAAAGGAGCTATGCGTGCTGAACAACACATTCTTACAAAAATTTTTGCAAGGATAGTTAGCAGAACCATTTAAATGATACCATAAATTTAGACAGATTGAATTTTGCTTTGGGGTATTTCCCTGCTATGACTTCCTTTCCTCCCAGTGTGGTCGGAACATCCGACTGTACAAAACTGAAGAAGCAATTTAATTATGTTGGTGTGGTAAAGCTGCAATGAGTTATGGGAGCCTCTGAGATTATGAACAGAGGCAAGATGGTGCCCGCACGGCTGGACGTGCTGGACGAGTGAGCTGATCTCTCTCCCTGACCCGCAGGCGATTTGAGGAAGACCGTGAAAGAAATGCTGGCGCAATGATAAAAACTGTGTACGGGAAAGAAACGGAAAAAGTAACGTGTGTAGCCCTTTTCCTACCTTGTGGAGAATATTGCATTTGCAAGAAAAGAGAGCACTGACGCCGATGCTAAAGGTGGTTACAGCGCTGACAAGACTCCGCCGAGCCTGGTGGGCGGCAACTCTCACAGGTGCTGCTGCTTGGCTCCGCTGCGAACAAGGTGAACGCTGCCTCACTGGAGGCTGTGAGGAAAGAGGAGCCCGCCCCCTGGGGGTACGACCGAGCTCTTTGTCGGGCCGATTTTCGGCTGATTTTGGTACAAGGCCACTTTTGCAGCTATGCTGCAAAAACGGCCCTGTAACAAAAACGGCCCCCTTGGCCCAAAACCGGCCCCCACCCTTGCGGCGCACCGGGGGATTGCCCGGTGCCCCCAACGGCCAGTCCAGGCCTGAGAGGAGCTGCAAGAATATCTGTCATTATGGCCCTGAAAGGCACACGGAAAAAATGAGATCCTGAGGCTAATACCACTGTGACTGCATGTGGAGGTGAGAAGGACTTAATTGGGGCTGTGGCTGCAGCAAACAAAACTGGGGCTGGGGTAGTTTCTGAAACTCCCTGTGTAGCTAGACAAATGATCTCCACCCTGTTTTTGGCGGCAGAGGGAAAAAAACGAAAGGAAGCGGCGCGCAGCCCACAGTCAGCATCACAATTAAAGAACTGTATGGGAGAACTTATTACGTTAAAAGAGGTGATGCAGAATGATAAATCGTCAGAACAAGTATCAATTATGGTACCACAGAATGCTAATACGTCAATCGATATTTCATCTGTAAATGAAAGCATTGGCGTTATTATTACAGATGGAGAGCCTAGCTCTGGATTATTAGTGGGAAATGCTACAGAACCTTTGGAAGGCTCAATTATGGTAGAGAAAGGCTTGGTTGCAAGGGTGGATACAGCTGCATCCCATGAGGCAGAATCTGTGGATTTTTATTCAGTGTCAGAAAACTCAGCCTCTTCATGTGAAGATCTGGCCACACAATATTCTAAACAAATGCGTATGGAGGAAGTTGAAAGTGAGGTTGATGATGACGAAGCCGATGAATATACAGAAGAAAGCCCTATTACTGTGAGGGGTGAAGGGGATGCGTCTATGATAGAGGGGGCTGATGGAGGGTATCAAGAAGATTCGACAGGCAATATCACTCTAGCTACGATATATCAAACAATCTTGAGCCACATGGACAAAACTGAGCAAGAAAGCCATAAAATTCAAAACTCTTGCCGGAAGCTCCAAAGCTCTATTCGGACACTAGCAAAATCACAGTCGGACTTCGGGAAAGGTTTACTGAGGTTGAAACCAAAATATCCCCTGCACTTATGTTAGTAGGGGGAGGGCAATGTGCTAATGAAAATAAGAACTTGTGTAAATTTAAGAATTTCTTATTTGTGGCAATGACTATAGCTCGGCTATGTATAGCTACGGAATGGCTACAACTTGAAGCACCGATGTTTGAATTTTGGAGAAGGAAATTGTTTATTACATATGAATTAGAATGGAATCTGTATGCTTTAAAGGGTGTTAGGAAAAGACGATTAGGTATATTGATTTGGGGAGCACTTAAAGAGTATGTAGAGGAATAATCTTATGGATCGGTGTATTTTGTATTTGTAATTGGTAACCCTGCCCTATCCGTTATTTTTCAAACATTATTGTAAATGAAGATGTTGAATGTCTATATTTTTTTGTTGTGAATGTATTATTTTTGTCAAATGACCCAACGATGGTAATAAACAAAAAAAAGAAAAAAAAAGAGTTATAGGAGCCTCCTAGCAAACAGAATAACAACAGTGCTTCTGCGGGCAAAATGGCAAATGTCGGGTAATTGCTGATCTTTTATCTGAGATTTCATGCTGGAGAGTGAATAGGAACACGTTGCCAAATGAAAGGCTAAGGCCTTGTTTTTAACATGGTTTTGTCAAGAGGAGTCAGACGTGACTGAACCTAAATTTGAAAAACACTCACAGACATTCATATCTGTTCTCATTTAAAGAGAAACATGTTACCTTTTTCCATATTAGGAAGAGGGTGGTGTTCCTTATTAGCATATGACTGGATCTGGTGGAGAAGTATGAGCACTTCTACCATTTTGGACAAAAACTTCTGAGATATTTTGTATTTTGTATCCAGGCGAGACAGGATGTGCTGTAGTGTTGGAATTCTGCAGACAGAGTTTGTCCCAGGCAATGTTATTGGATGTGAAATGGCATCTCGCCACAAGCTCATTAAAACACATCTGGTCTTTGGGGGAGACCAGAATGGAAGAACAAAAGTAAGTCTGCTTCTTGGCTACTGTCTGCCTGTGAATTGGCCTGAAATGCCACCTGCTCTCAACTTATAAGCATGGGCTGGAGTAATCATCAAGCATCAGTTGGCTGCTGTCTAGTACTTACTGGATGGCACAATAGGCTGAAGAAAGGCACAGTCAGTGTGAGAGAACCAGCTGCCCTATTGTGAATGGACTGCACTGGACCGTTTGTGAACCCTGGATGTATAGCTGAACCCTAAGGGCCTTTATTGGGAGCCTGGTAGCTGTGTGAGAATCAAGGAGTGAAATTTGCAACACATACAACAAATGGGGATACTTATTTGTAGCATGAAGAAGGGGAAGGGTGATCCATATCTAAGTGTGAGCGGGAAATCCTTTACGCTCGCGGATTTTGCAGATTTTTGGGAAATCCGCAATCCACGAATTTTGCGGATTTCCTGCAAAATCCGCAAAAAAAATCCGCGAACGTAACTGGTTCAAAAGTTGAACCCCCACTCATGCAACTATTTTACAATGGCGCCAGCAAGCTGCCAGCGCCGTTGTAAAATAGTTACAAAGTTAGCTTGCACAGGAACCACTAGACAAAATGAAGCAGGTGCTGCTTTATTTTATCTAAGTGCTTTCTGTGCAAGCTAACTTTGTAACTATTTTACAACGGCGCCGACAGCTTGCTGGCGGCATTGTAAAATAGTTGCATGGCTGGGCACAGGTCTGCAGCTCACTCAAGGGACCCCTGCGCCCTTCGGGGCGATTGCATAGTAACACACACATGGTCGCTCGAACTAGTTGATGCTCAAATTCAGTGACTCATTCATTAGCCCAAAAACAATCGTGAGCGTCGTCGAGGCTGGACAGGTGTGCCTTCTTCCCAAATCTACCGTGGAAAATCAGCTGTGATGCTGGATAGGCTTTGCATCCTTGACTTTCACGAGCGCAATACCCGTGCTGTTCCTGTGACCAGGAGCTTCTTTCTCTTCATCTGCGGAACTGATCTTTCTCTGACCTTTTATTCACACAAGAGGCACATACCCTACTGGGCACATTGTGTTCGCACGGGTTTCTGCAAGTTCGCACGCGTTTTGTACAATTTCGCAATTTGCGAAATTGTACAAAACCCTCGCGAACTTGCAGAAACCCATGCGAACATAAAAAAAAAGAAAATCCGCAAATTCGCAAGAATTCGCGGATTTTGTGGATTGCGAGTTCGCAAATCCGCAAAATTTGCGAACGCGAGATTCGCAAAATTCGCCCATACTTATCCATATCATTCATCGGAGCGGTGACTGGAAACAGAAAATCCTCCACAAAATTAAAAGCGTTTGAGCATTTTAGCCTGAAAGGTAACTAACCCTACCCGTACTCATTCTGTCCCTGAGAGGCTGAAAAGTGTAATGATACATTTCCTTTTTTGTGTGTTCAATGGATGCGTGGCTTCTGGTGGCATTTTTTGGTAATGCACAAAGATTATAAATGACTTTTAACACCGTTGTTAAAGGCATTTTTTAATTTAAATCTATTTGGAAAATGTGTGCAGTAAACAAACAAAAACGCTTTCTTTTTGGATATGATCTAATACATTTCCACTAGGGGAGACAGAAGTTACAAGTATGTCTATTTTTTCTTTAATTAATGCATTTTCAGTTGTCAGTTTAGTCATAACTAAGTTGTGGATAAGCAGTCAGCTGCCACACATTGATACCCAAAGGGAGCAACTCAATCATCCCTTAGCCCTACACTGTACAACACCTACATGACTCTCTTGGCCAACATTGTCAAAACACATGGACTAAACATCATATCCGACGTAGACAAAACCCAGTTCATCCTTCAGAAGACCGCTCCATCATGCTAACCAACCTCCGCAGGTGTATGATGCGCATCACTGACTGCATGAACAACTGCCTAAAACTCAATACAGACATGAAGACCTTCTGGAACAACATCTCCCCCGGTAACCTCCCGAACTAAGACCCTCACCCCCACCAACAGATTATGCCCACAATCTGGACATTATTTTGGACAGTGAGCTCACCATGAAAAAACAGATTCACGCATCCACTCCGCATCCACCTTCTTCCTCGCCCTTTGCATGCTCCATAACATATACAACTGGCTCGCTATTGACCAGCAGGTAGACTGTCACCGGATCCATTGTTATCAGCCGACTGGAGTACAGCACTTCACTCTATGCAGGAATGACATTTCACCTCTTCAAGAAACTGCAGACCATGCATAATTCTATGGGCAGACTCATCCTAGTAATGGCAGCTCCTCTGCTAAAGTGGAGGAGCTTTGCCCCACTGCTCTCAGAGCAGTGGAAAAAGGAAAAATAAAATGATAATAACACAATGTTATTATTATTTTATTTTTAGTATGAGCTGTGGTACCAGGTTAGAGAAGGGCAGGGCTGAGTCACAGGGAGGGTGAGGGATTGTTCACTATAAGTGCGCATGACAGTTTGGCCGGCTGTCTTGGACTGCTCAAACAACCATGCGCACTTAGCATTTCTCCACCTGGCTGTGTTGCACAGCTTGGTGAATAACAGTGTCAAGGCTCCTGGGCACTGTCTGAGTGGCCAAACAGGCTGCTCAGATTACTCACAATGCTGCTGTCATGCTGGTGACAGCAGCATCGTGATTTCCTTAGGGGAGTCTGTGTGCTGCCGAGAACCAGGAAGATAAGAGAACAGAGGAGAACCTGCAGTCGAAATTTGGTCAGTGATTTCTTTTATTTCCACCACTCCCCCCCATTACCCACATTCTGTAGCAGCGGCCACTGCATCATAGACCTCCCAAAGCAGACTCACATCACCGAGCACCTCAAGAAGCTCCACTGGCTTCCCATTCTGAAGGGATGTCAGTTTAAGATTTTGACACACACCTTTAAAGTCCTAAATAACCAAGGACGAAATACCTAATTTCCCGCCTCAACTTCCACCTGCTCTCCAGACACCTGCGTTCTGAATCGCCCACCTGCCACCCCCACATCTACCGCAGCAACAGTGGAGGATGCTCCTTCTCCTACCTTGCCACAAAGTCCTGCCACTTCACCTCCAGACCTCATCTTTGCTGAAATTCAGGAAATGACTCAAGGACTGGCTGTTCAACTGCACTCTCCTACTCAGCAGTTTTCCCAGGACCTGGATACCCGCAGCAGTGATTAGCCGTGCTCTACAAATCCTGATTGATTGATTGGATCAATGTATTCAGCTTAAGCAAAAGATTTACCAAGGATCCAATAATTTTAGACAGTGCATTAAAGTGACACTTTAAGTCACACAGAGCTTACAGAATCACACTGCAGCATTGTTGTGTTGTTGTATTTATGCGCTACCTCTGTCTCGGTTGACACTTTTAACACTGGCAGGCTGGGTGAAATAATACCCGAAAAGTAGACTTCATATGTCAAACATTAAACTTTTGTGTGTCATTGCAGCTTCATGTGACCTTATATTCATACTTAAATTAAAGTATTTTAAAGATATAATAAAAGAAAGAAGTCAAACTTAACAGGGTTTGATTCTAGGAAGCAAGAGGTGGTATTGGCATTATAGGTAGATGTTATGTAAATTGAACTAAGCACAATATTTCACGTGGATATACTTGTTTTTTACTGGTATAACATCTCCGTACCTCAGTCAGAGCAATGCTCAAAATCAGTTTAAGTAAATGTGAACTGTTTTACCAATGAACATATAAACTACAAGTGAACCTGTAGTTTATATGTTTTTAATGAATGAATTACCATATAGGTTGGTAAGGTAAGCCTGTATTTTTGATCACTAACTCTGATATATTGTGAATTATCAAAATCTATTTCACCAAAGTGCTAAAACTATGTAAATAAGACAAAGATGTTTCATTCAAACTAACTAGTGAAGGTCTTTTTCTCAGGACCATGTAATCCGAGAGGAGGCGAGAAGTTTAACACCGAAGCAGTGTTCTATCATGGAGGTGATATTAGCTACGATTAAGGTAAGGCACTTGAGTCTAATTTTTCATACTGAGTTGCCAAGCTTGACGCAGTAACTAAAATTAGAGACTATTGTTTGTTGCTTTGTTTTTAATTGAAGTCATTTGAAAACTTTGACTAAATCAACAGGCACACTTTCATGATTTCACTATGAAGCACAGGGGTATGCCTGATATCGCAAGGCTGGAACACAGATACGAACAGAAAAACAAAAGGACACAACTTTTTGTTAGAGAAATTATTGTCCTTCACATGGGAAAAACATTAGGTTTTTCGTACAACCCTCACCCATCAGGTTTACCCCTCGGTGGCCTGCTTCATCCTAGGGTCCTTCTTGTTCTGCTACACTACAGGGCATGCTGCAATCAGAAGACCTAACGTATTAAATGTGATACCTAGTTCCACTCTTACAGTTGTTCTACTAATCACAACTTTCAAAGTGCATCATTCGCGTATGAACACACAGGTGCATAAATAGTTAATACCACCTGAACTTGTATTCTTAGAATATATATTAGATTTGTAGCAATCGCTTCACGGTTTCACCAGTGGGAAGTACGGACTGTAGTCAAACTCTCGTCAAGGCTGTACTTCTCCACTATACCTATTCTGTTGCTGCTCATGAACCACACCTGTGTGTTCACTTGCAAATGATGCACTTTTAAAGTTGTGATTAGTAGAACAACTATAGGAGTGGAACTAGTTATCAGACATTTAATACTCTAGGTACTGAAGAATGGCTGAGATGAGTAGGCTAGAAACAAGTCGACCATTAGGTATTCAGAACATTAATTCGAGGCAACCTAAACTTATCCCTTGTTTTTTAACCATACCGACTAGGGGTCAGAATAAAGTGGTATTACCCACCAACCAGGAATTTTTAAACTACACCTTCCTTTACTTCACTCCTCTCCTAGTAGTAATCAGACCCTCATAGTCAAATAAATTCTATGCTCCAGCGTAGTTCGTCTAGTGTCAGCATGCCCCGTTCCGTAGCGGAACGGGAAGGATCCTATGATGAAGCATGCCACCAAGGGGTAACCATGGTGGGTGAGGGTTTTATGAAAAACATTATGTCTTTCCCATGTGAGGGAACAATATTTTCTCTAAGAAAATGTTGGGTCGTTTTGTTTTTCTGTACAAAACTGGCCTTGGAGGGTGGTCCCAGCCTGGATCCTCTTTCTCCCCCTCTTTTTGTATACTTGAACACAGATACACAATAAATATTTCATTATTGAAATATGAAAATAAGACCCGTATTCTCTCCCAAATGTTTTTTTTGGAAGCTGTTTAATTTTGTGCAGCTTGGAGAGATTTGCGTATAGAAAGACATACCTGAGTGTAATTTTGTGTGTTTTGAATAATATTGTATATATATATATATATATATATATATGTGATGTAATATGATTGTCAATCACAAAAGGAGGGTCTTCGGAGATTTAAAGATCTGCACGGTTAAGCGTCCTAACCTATAAATCTACCAAAAACAAGAAACTCTTGGGTCTAGGAAGGGTGCACCTCCAATAGGGGGAATCTGGCTCATAAAAAGTGAGGGGGTCCTTTTTAAAAGGTCGAATTCCCTCACCCACTAGAGGTGGCATGCTTCATTATTGGGAATCTCCTCATACCGTGATACGTGCAACAAACCCCTAGCTGAGAGGCAGGAGCTCAGGGATGTTTTCATATTTAAGGGAAGATATACTAAATACCACAGTGATGAGATTAAGGTGGTTCTGGCAGCAGAGAAGCGAGAGTGATGATAAAAATGGCTACAGCATTAATCCTTATTGATGCATCTCTGGGCCACGATTGGAAACAGGGCACTAGCGGCGACTAAATATATACACAATTCGTGTCAATACGTGGTCAACATGTTTCAGCCTAATACGCTCATCCAGAGGTGTAGCGTTTTTCTTCAGGACCTACTTGTCAGTGCTGCTGCTCAATGTACTAAAAGTGAAAAAGGACAAGTGTGTAAGAAAAATATACTATCCAGTGATCCCATTGGGTCATGCGAGAGTTGTTGATTCATTGGTGGTACCTGAAAAGACAATGTGGACGTAAACGATAAACAAAGTCAGTAACTTGGAATGCTAGGTTAACCCCTAAACAGTTGCACATGCTACATGCAGCTGAGCAATCATTATCCTTCATCAGGTGGAAGGACCAAACCTTGTCATACCCATCCACTATGTACTCAATAACAATATTTATTTATATATGTGTGGTTAGAACAAAAGTTAAGGGCTGTGTTCTGGCACAGTGAAACTATGAGGGGCTTACACGCTGATATCAAGGAACATGCCTAGATCATGGTAGGGGAAGCATTGTAAGAGAAGAAGAAAAAAGAGCTCTAGGCAATCCGCACTCAAGGGGTCATTAGGATGATGGGACCGCCCACCATAAGGGAGGGGGTCCCGTGGGGGGAATTGGGATTCGCCCGCCACAGTGGAGGGCGCATCCTGTATTTTTAACATTGCGGCAGGCGGTACTGAATGCACCGCCCGCCGCAATGTCAAAAATACATGTTGTGCATTTCAAAGCACAACGTGACAGACACTGTGGGGTGCCTGCCACGTTGTCCTTTGAAATGCAGGGGGTAACATAGGTACCCCCCCCAATTACACCCCTCACACCCTGGAGCGGGCCCCCAAAGTAGACTCTGCATGCCAACACGGAAAGGCATTAGAAAATGCCCATGGTAATATGGCCGGCGGTGTCTGATAGACACCCCCACCATATAAACCCTTTTCCACCCCGGTCGCAAGGCGACCGGGTGAAAAAGCGGATGACGGTCTTTCCGTCCGCTGCGGACCCCCCAGCCTTACTAATATGGCGGGGGTCATTCTGGCAAGAATGGGGGGTGGATCGCCCCCGCCAGGCTGGCGGTGGCTACCGCCGGCCTGGCGGGGGAGATCCGCCCGACATCCGAATGGGCCCCTAAGTGTTCAAACTTTTGGAATGGCAACAAGTGAGCTGAAAGCTGCAGTGCATGTATCAGATTGGGCTAAGTGTACCGTTGGAAGTGGGATAAAAAGAGCGAAAAGAACAACGTTGGCTGACATTACAGACCAAGAGGCATGTGTGTACCTATTAAAATGAAGTGGGGGAGAATTACACAATGCTGGGTTTGAACAAAGTTAGTGCAAAAAGTCCTGAGATGTCGCTAGGGAAAACCAAAGACAAGGGCGATCTTTTTTCCCTGTTGGCACTGTTATGTCACATAGGAAAGCCAAAGAAAGTGAGGAATAGTAGAGTAAAACAAATGGAATATGCCCCTGGTTCAATGAGAAAAATAGAGCAACAGAGTGCTGACGAGAAACACACAGCAACAGAGGGCCATCTTACATTTAAAGGGATGGTGCCTCATCACATGCAAATCATAACTATTCCAGTAAGCATTGCAGTCTGGTAGTAGTGCCACTTGTAAGCAATCAAAAGGTCTCAGATGTAAGGCAAGTGTATGCTACTCAGCGATAGAGTAACAGAATAAAACGCCGAGAAAGTTTCAGCTGGCGCTGCTGAGAGGGGCCATGTGTGGCCATGATCCTTACTTACTAGTACGAGCCAGCCATCAAAGAAGCCACAGCTGAAGGACAGAACTCCCTGGTGTTACAGCTGCTTAAATTACCCCGTAAGTGTTTGTGAATGCATACTTGGTCACAACGAGACTGCGTCACAAGCACATAGTCATGAGACCAAATGCACATGGGACATGTAGTCCCAAAAACCTGCATGTCTATAAACGGGTGCACCCGGGGGAATGGAGCGTATGCTTGGCTGATATAGGTGCAGTTTATCATGGAGCAGACATAAGATAGTTGGTATGGTAAGGGCCAAATAAAAGATATGTTTCTGACCGTATGTGGATCCTTCCCACTATGTGATGGTGTATAGGTGGGAAAACCAGTTGGTCGCTGCATCTCTCTTTTTGTAAAGGGTCGGTGGTGTTTGTATGGCTTTTTCTGTTTGTCATGGGACAGTAAGAAGGTGGTACTGTCTCTCAGGGGGCCAAAGTAAGAGGTGGAGTCCTGGCCTGGCTATGAATGCCTGTAACTACCTTAAAGTTGTATAGGTAGAAAAACCAGTCATGTTGAAGGGTAAGGCGAAAAGTAAAAGGGTAACGGGGAGAGAGATAAGGCGGAGAGACGAAGGAAAGTCTGTCCAATGTCCGGCTGGATAGGTGATGACCGGGGGGAAGGCCACAGCCCATCTCCTCAATAGCTATCCCGTAGCTCCACCGGGCATCAGCCAAACAGCTAGGACTCCACTGGAGAACATTTAAGATCATAGTAAAACGAGATGAATGGAGCGTAGAGCGGTAGGGTGAAGGGGAAGGGGGGAAGACAACAGCGAGACAAAGAAAAATCTGCCCGAAGTCCGGCAGGGTAGGTGACGGCCAAGGGGGAAACTCATCTCCTCAATAGCTAGCAGGTAGCTCCACCGGGCATCGGCCAAAAAGCTAGGTCTCCCCTGTCCAAGGAAAGTTCCACAAGGTCTAAGTCCTAGCGTGACCTCTACCTTGATGTTGTGTAGGCTCGCAACTCATGGTTGTCCCATAGACGTCATCTCTGCTGTGTATACTCATCACTGCCTGCAGCTTACTCCTGGCGATTGATAGGGAGATTGAACTATTTCACTCTTGCTTGAGGGTCTCTCAATGCACATTGCTTACTTGGGTCCACACAGTGCTTCCCTGTAGCACCTCAGCAACCTCTTTAGCACTGCTTAAATCTCCAGTCCCCACTGAGTGTAGGGAGGTGTTCTTCACTTTTCCTGATTATCCCACTACATTCGAGGCTATGTGGGGACTGGCCGCCATGTTAGGGTCAGGTATAGAGGAAGTTAAATTCTGTTTAACGATGCTTGTTGGCACTTGTGCTGAATGGGGCTTAAGTCCTCCTTGTCGCTTCGCTTGCTTGTATTTCTCCTCAGACAACGGGGAACACTCACTGGCTGTTCACGCTCAGCCGTCCCTTCCTCGTCTTAATTGCTGGCAATTTTGGCGTCAGGCGTGGGTCTCTACAGGCTTTTTCCGGCGGGCCTTCCTCTCAATCTGGAAGTAGCGGCAGAAAATTCAGAGGTGCTGCAAGATGGTGATCAACTACTCACCATGCACTCCGCTGAGTAGTCTCTGCCAGTCTCAAAGAAGCTAAGCACTGTCCAGAATTTGGGGCCCCCAGGACCACCGTGCTGCGGGCACCATTTTGGGGTCAGGCGTCTGTCCCCTATGCTCATAAGAGTACTCTGCATAGAGTACAACTGAACAGCGACCAAGCTGGGATCGCCCCCTTATTCCCACGGAGTTCCTGCTCTCTACTGGGGATTGGCGAGCGAAGTGGCAGCTGGCTCCATCTCACCAGCATGGACAGAGCTCCCTCCCCTGCTCACCGTTAACTGCTCACCTTCTGAGCCCCATCCGTCTGGCTGCTGGACATCGCACTTCATGGCCCTCAGTTCCAGAAGTGGGCCAAGGACAAGGAATGCTGATTGCTTGGTGAAACGGAGCTTGACGGCCTCCAGGGTGCAGTTCCTTTGGTTCCGGGTAAGACCTCCCTGTTCACCAGGCGCCATCTTAGCGTATTCGTGTGCGGGGCATCACGGCTCGTATCATATCATATCGGAAGAGGGAGACAAAGATCTTCCTGTGATCTGCCTGCATTCTGACCGCAAAATAGTTGTTTTGGGTGTGGAAACTGTGCGTCGGGATGCTGTTCGCGAAGATGCAAAGGAGGTTCAACACGGAGCATCAGCTACGAGCGGCCATGATGGGCTGGCTCCTCCATACATTGTACCATATTTGCTCATTCTAAATGGCAGTAAATTGACCTGTTGATAAAAGCTGTTCAATGTCAAGGAATGGTGCTATTGTGTTCCATTATGTAAGTCTTTACCTTGAGTGCTGTCATTAAGACGTAGTGAAGGTTGCATGGGCAGAAGATCAGGTACATCAATTTGTTACTGCTGTAATTGGTATGTTGCCTAAGTTCCTATGGTTTGTCAGTGCCCAATAAAATATTGTTCTGAGTGTGCTTTGGGCACACACTCCACAGGACCCACACTTCACTGCTGGGAGCCTCCAGAATGTATCTTGTCTAGCAACTTCGAGTCTTCAGGGTCTAGTAGACACTAGCTTGTATCTGAGGTTGCTGCTTCTCTTGAAAGCAAACAGAGGACGTTCAATCGGTTTCCTTCTTTTATTGAGTATCAACCAATTCTTACAAATTGATTCTTTGCTCTGGTTGGAGAGAGTGTGGAAAGTATTAACACGGATCAATCTTGTTGTTGATTCCTTTGGTTGGTTAATGTCCAAGAGAGCATCCCAATTCCATGCCCTCCTGGCTTCTCTCCGCACAAGGGATGGCAGGTATTTTCTGTTATGTAGATGTCCTGACAGAGTAGTTGCATGTTCCCTATGTTTCTGGATGGTGGAGAAGTTTCCCAGAAGGCGCAAGGACAATTCATAATGAATTTTATCCCTCTGGGATTTAAGGTGGTAGCTCATACGGGGAATAGGGCATTGTGAGCCATAGGTTTTTTGTACAGTTTCATCTCCAAGCCTACTGCGGAAGGGAAGATTAGTAGATCTAGGAATTGAAGTTGCTCTTTGCTAAATTCATAGCTGAATTTCAGATAGGGGTCCAGAGCATTAAACCATTGATGAAAATTTGTAAGGGAAACTGCTTCACATCACCCAAATGTCGTCAATATTTTGCTTCAACAAAATAATATGGGAACGAAATGGGTTATCACGTACAAGCACCTGTTGAGTCTCAAATGAGAACATAAAGCGATTCGTTAGACAGGTGATGAAGGTACTACCAATGGAGTTACAGACAGTCCTCAAATCAAAATAAGTTTTCTTTCAATGCCAGGTTTGCGCTTTGCATGATGAAGGAAACAGAGGTGATGGTGTCCAGAACCTTCTGCAGAATTAAAGCCTCTACAGTGTCAAAGTGTGGTCCTGAGGGATGCATGTGTATAATGATGCAACTTTGAGAGAGACTAAAAAGTCAGTATTAACTGTGAAAGACACATCCATTAGAAGTCAAAGGTCATCCTTAGTGTCCTTAGGGTATGTAGGCATCTCGCGAAAGGAGTTCCTCAAAAGGAAGTTCACTAACTGGAAGAGGGCTCCAGAAGAGAACCAATGCCTAAGATAATCACTCTACCAGGGAGCGGTCTCTGTGTTTTGTGGATTTTGAACAGGAGATAGAAATAAGGGACAACAAGATCAGTAGAGGTTTGAAAATCAGCGTCTTTAGAAGTGACCCAGCCATTATCCTTTGCTCTTCCACCATGGTTTTCATGACAGTGGATAACCTCTTGGTCAGATTAAACTTGAGGGATAGGTGGGAGCCTCTGTTGTCTAGTTGTCTGAAGCATTCAGCTCTGTAAATGGTGGTGTCCATAATTACTGTGGCTCTGCCTTTATTTGCGGGTTTTATGAAGAATCATCAGTGCTTAGGTTATTCAAGGTCATGAGTTCCTCTTTCAACAGGTGGTTGAAGAGATTCTGATTTGTTCTGAAGCTTGATTCTGTTTATTTCAATTCCCCTATTTCAAAAGTCAACACGTTTGGAGGTATCATATGGGATGGAGGACTGAAGCTGGACTTCCTACTGACGTTAGTATTGGTAGGGGCAGTCTCAATGCCAGTGGTGATGTTCTCTGCAGGGAAAAACTGCAACCTCACTTTGCAAGATAATTGTGCTAGTTTTTGGTGTATTCGGAATTCATTCCCCTTAATCGTGGGACAAAGACCAGACCCCTGTTGAGTACTTGCTGTACTCTCTGAAACAGCACCTGACTGCTGATATTTATGACCAAGCTGTGTCGCTGCTTGCCCCTGGGTGAGGATTGGTCTTCATCATACTGTCAGTGTTGCATGGAGATGTAGAGGCAATCCAATGCACGTGTGTTTGTTGTTGTCTTCTTCTGCCCCTTGACCTGTCTCAGCCTTCTCCTAATAAAGCCTGGTCGTAAAAGGGTGGAGGAGTAGGTTGAAAATGTGCCATTGGCTGTTGGAAGTTAGGTATGTGGTATACCCATGGTGTCAGGGACCATCATTGTTGCTGAGGTGGTCTTGAGTATTGTCTGTGCCATCTACCCCTGCCTTTCCTTCGACTGCAGTGCTGTTGTGGGCCACTATGGCCACAGTCAGAGTCGCTCGACCATTCATTCATACCAGAGATGAGTAGTTGGAAACATATTTATGCCCCTTTTGCTGCCCTTACCACCTTAAGCTCAACACAGTGGTATTTAGTATACCCAGCTTTTCATGTGAAAACATGCCTGAGCTCTTCCCTCTCAGAAAGGGGGTGGTATCCCGTACCATGACTAGGCATCAATGTACTAGGAGATTTCCAATGATTACGCATGCCACCTCTGGTAGATGAAGTAATTCATCCTTTAAAAATGGACCTCCCTTTTTTGGGCTAGGTTTACCCTCTTGCAGTTGTTCCCTTCCAAGATCCCAGGGTTTATTTTTTATTATGATAGATGTAATAATATTGGGAAGATAATAAGTAATTGTTGAAAACGGAATAGTTCCATCTCCCCCTTGCTGCCCGATGAGCAGGTCTCCTGCTGCTGCCATTTGCGCCACCCATTCTTCTGCCTCTTTTACTTGCATTACTTAATTGTTTAGCGAGTCGCTAAATAGGATTAGTACATGGCCCTTTTGTATTTTACATGAGCAAACGGGTCGCAAACCCATTTGCGCATGCAAACATCTGACCCCTATATGATCCTCTTCCTCTTTCCCTGCCGCATAGAGAAGTACATTCTATAGAGTGTACTCTAGTAAAAGTGACACTTCTAGGAATGCTCGCCGCCCACTGAAAACTCTCCAGCTGTCGCTCTTTAAGGGCCATATGTATTAACACATTTCCCCATAGACACAGAATGGGCAAAACCCTTTGATACATCTGGCCCTAAGTGATGCTGAAGATAAGGGGACCACATTTCGATAAATTGGGCAATTCCAGAGGCAAGCCGATCCTCCGGGTGGTCTCCACAATAAAACATGTTTGGCACCACCAGTGAAAGTATGCACATTTCAGGACCCGTGGCAATTCTTTTTTTGTGTGTTGCGTGCCCATGAATATTTTCTTTTGATCTTCGGTTATCCAAGGCTCCCTCTACATTACTTATCTGAAGTTTATCATGTTGACAGCACACCACATCAAGCCTTCTAACATTCTCTCTATGGGGCAGCAGTGGATAAGAAGTTACAATGTGTAGACCACCCCAAAACGTTTCTTTGGAATAATGTTTTTATTAGAAGGCAAAATTCAAACTCCATAATCCTACCCGATGAGCCTCTTGGTTACAGAGTAGAAGCATCATAATTTGCATATTAAAAGCCGAAGCATCTGCTGTTCAGACACCAACTTACTCTCCTCTCTATGCAGTCAAGAGCTGAAATGAATCCACTTGATATGTAATAGAACGTAAAACAGAGGCCCTTCAAATGTAACTTGAACGTATGCTGTCACAACAAAGGCATTTAAACTGTCACTTGCTCCAATTAGAAAAGATGAAAAATAGCTTCAAATTATAATCTTGCAAAAGGTTGAGTTTTATGATGCCACGCCTCTTCTACCAGGCAAGCAGGCCTTCAACTGTGTATTTTATTCTGCTCTGCAGGTAAGCTGCTAGCAGACTATTTTTTTTTTACAAGAGATTGCATTCTGTAGAAATATTGGAGTACACAATACGAAACACCCAGGTACATATTTTGAGCTCAATATTAAGATATTTTCCAGCGCCGAGATATTTGTATAGTTCACCCAGTGTTGCAATATGGTATTAGGCAAAACATCTCTACATTTTGCAAAGAGTCTTTATAATTCAAATAAGTATATAAAAATGCAAATAGGAGCTTGAGGCTAAGTTATTCGACTTGCATTCACTGCTTGGTATCTCTGCTGTGTAGGCTCAACACACGTATTCTGTTTTGTACCTTAAATCCTCTATACAGGAAATATTAGAAAATGATCCATGTTTTTGCTTTTTAGTATAAGAACTTTGTCTTGAGTCAGAGCTCATTTGTTTCTCTCCTGAACAGAAGATTATCTGAATGCTATTGAGTTGTGTAATAACTATGTGTGCCTGGTTCTAACTGTTATATTTAAGCCACTTTGTTTTTCGTGTATATTTTTTCATTAGCTAGTTGTCGCATTATTTGGTGGCTGTCTCTACTTAATATTGAACGCTCATATAATTTGCTTTGCTGTGATTACTTTATTTTAGTATGATTGCATTTATTATTACTGTGGCATTTCTAATTTGTATGAATAACTCATCTTTAGTTATTAACGTCTTACATGTATTTAGGTATTTCTACTTATAGAATTAGTATGTCCTCCATATATTTCAAAAAGAAATTGAGTATTAATTAGAAAGTAGTGATATAACTTACATATTCTTTTCCTCTGTCTGAAAAAAGCCACTTTTAAGATAGTTTAAAACTATTTTGGGGGAGTGAAAGTGGTTTTGCCTCACTGACCCATAAGTGTCTCATTCATCCTTTGTATCCATTTAGCTTCATCCACCTGGTGCCACTCGGTGTCCATCTCTGTTAGAGGCAGGGACACCTGCAAAAGTCTGCTTTTCGTGGTGTATATGTTTGTCCCATACTCACATTGAATGTTTGGATTTTATTTAATTTTACCTTACGGCAAGGTTTGAAAGATAGTCCCCTCTCGTGTGACTCCTAAGAGCCACATATTGTAGCAAAGATAGGTTTTTGTAGGAGTAATTTAGCTTTAAAAATGCCTTCTGAAGTCAGTGATCCTGCAAGTATGGGATCAACCTCTAATATAAATCACCTGCTTTTTATAGATGCCACTTCTAGTCATCATAGATACATAGATCTCTTTGTCTGAGATTTAGTCCATAGTTAGGTATTCCTTATTCACATTAAGGCACTCTATGTGTGATCCTTACGTTCAGATGGTCATAGACCAGACCAAAACGCATTTTTCAAAGGTTGGCTTTTGTGAAATTATCTCTAAGCCAACGAATAAAATCCAAATTGATTTGTTTTATTGCGAAAATTTGATTTATTGTAATGGTGTCAAAGTGTTTTAAGCTAGTCTCAAAATGGGCTTGAACAGTGTTCTAGATGATCTAGGGCTAAACATCGTCAGTTTACCATGGATACATGAGGGCCAACTGATGCTGCCTAATGAAACATTGACATCACCAGACTGGGGTGCCAGCGGTGCATGGTGCAAGCAGAGTAATATAAACAGAACAAAATGCCAGTACTGCAGAAATAAATAAGTAAACTTTCAATGCCCAATGACGTTAAACAATTGTAGCATAACCACCATACACAGTGTGTTTGAATTAAATATTTTTATTTCTTTTTTGGAAGTTAGAAAAAATATTCACAAAATGTATTGAATTATTACTATTTTATATGTTAGGGAGGGGAGTGGTTTATTTTTTAAAAAATTCGAAGAAATGTGGACTGAAACGAACAAGTGGAAGGAAAGTGGGGTAACACTCATGCAATTCAGATTAACAATCCATCATTTTCACTGTGCAAAACTCTCGTACAGCAGTTCTCACTCACCGGGATGGGTAAACAAACACTAGGTCAGAAAAAGTGCGTGGTGAAAAAGAAAAGAAGTTCCTAAAAAAGAGGGGGAAGTGATTTTTAAACGATGCTAGACTATTTTTTGGGGAAATAAGAATCCTCACCAGAGTTCGTGTGAACAGATTATTCAAAATGGTGGGGTACTGATATTTTTTAACATAACTTTTGAACTTGTTATATAACAGGCCATCTAACCTATGTATAAATTGATTGATATACAATAACATTCATTGCAAAGATTGGCCATATAACAAAAGAAAGCAGGTCGACGCGTTTCGAAACTCCAATGTGGGGATTCCTCTCAGGACCTCAAGGGAATTAGTCGCGACGGCAGAATCGAAAAAGCCGAGCGAGAGAGAGGAGTCATTTTGCCCCGGTCAAGGGGGTCTACCAAACCATGAACAAGAAGGACTAAAAGAAATCATCATTGTGTGCAAGCCACCTACTCCATTACGAAGCTTTGACAGGTGTCCTGCTTCACATGAAAAACCAGATTTTCTAAATCCTTATGAGAAGACGAGTATTTCTAGAAGACAAGGACTAATTCCCTACAAACATTGCTGGCCTCATTGTACTACAAATGTATTAGGTAGAAGGGGTTGTAATTTGTATGCTGAATTTTACCGTATGCAACTGATCTATGTACTAATAGGTCAGTACACAAAACACAGAATCATAGTGGGTCACAAATTGACCTACCTCATGAATATTGAGGTAAGCCGCAAATTGTGACCAACTACCGCTGGCTACTATCACAGGTATGGTGGATCTCTGGGATCAGCAGACCAGTATGTTTGAGGTTGCTTTTAAATAAAACAAACTATTTTGTAATGTAGCCCATTTTCCTAAAAGAAAACAGGAATGCTTTTCAAGAAAGAAAAGGACAATTCTTCCAAACTTTTTTTTTAAGATGAGGCAGTGGTCCATGTTACCATACCCACCTATTAAAGATGTTTTTTCAACATTCACCAAGCAGAAGGCATTCCATTAAGGACCACTTCCTGTTTGCTAATGGCTTACAACCTCCTTTGCAATGGTGGCAAAATATTTGTTTTGCAAGCCGATTTCAGTCACAAAACATTAATACATCCCTGAGAGTCTCAAAATTACGAAGGGATGCCCTTAATTAACTTTTTTCCAAATACCGATTCTTTAATGTTTCCTAAACCCATATACTGATTTGAAAAATCTTTTTCCAATCGTTAAATGAGTTATTACATTTTGAAAAGGGTTTTAGATTTTACAATCCCCAGATTTACTGAAACACAGGGCTTTCAAACGCTAAAAGCCTCAGTAGATGAGGCGCTATGTCTGTTGTTTCAAGTGCTACTCCCTATTGGCCTCCTCTCTGTAACCCTGTGATACACAAGAGATGTTTGTCTTCCTTCGCTGGACCCAATTATGTTGCCTTTTAGTAATGTCCATTTTTTCTCTGCTAATCAATGTTAAGGTATTTGTGCTTTCCCTTATAAACATGGTAAACCTGGCCTACACCTGACTGCCACATTTAATTAATTAATTTACTTTATTTTATTCAGAAAGTTTTACCTAGCGCAAACACAACCCACGAGGGTATCAGAGCGCTTTACAATACACAGTTATTAAACATTAAATGATTGGGGTAATATACATACATTCGAAATTCGCCATTCAATACAAAAGCGTTAGTCAGCGGTATATGGATAGCAGAGGTGGCAAGTGGTCATTAACCCCTCCCATGCTGGTGACGAACCCCAGCTGTCACGCCCCACGGTGGGCGTGTGCTGATGACGGCTGGGGTTCATCACGGCCCCGCCCTGTTCTTTTGTTTACCGCACAACGGTAAAATCG
The DNA here is from genome assembly GCF_964263255.1 of Lissotriton vulgaris. Classification (NCBI taxonomy): domain Eukaryota; kingdom Metazoa; phylum Chordata; class Amphibia; order Caudata; family Salamandridae; genus Lissotriton; species Lissotriton vulgaris. Next base: position 2,089,527,576 of record NC_141687.1, read on the forward strand.
CGGCCGCAGCGAAAGGGTTAAAGAGGTTAAAGTTTTAGGGGGTCATTAGGATGACGTTCGGACTTTGTCCGCCCGCCATCCTGTGGGAATTTGGGACCGCCCGCCATAAGGCAGGGGGTCCCCGAGAGGGGTATTAGGATGTGCCCGCCACAGTGGTGGGCACATCCTGCATTTATAGCATTATGGCAGGCGGTGCTCTCTGCACGTAGGGGGCCCCCAGAGTGTAGACCGCATGCCTTTCCGTGGTGGCATCGCCGCCGCGGAAAGGCACCTAAATATAACCATCAGAATATGGCTGGCGGTGTGTGACAGACGCCACCACCATATTATTCCTTTTCCGCCCTGGCCGCAAGGCGCAAGACCCCCCTGCCATACTAATGTGGCGGGGGGGGAAACAAGTGTGGATGTTGGGCGTATTGGCCCCGCCAGGCTGGCGGTGGCTACCGCCAGCCTGGCAGGGGCAAGTCGCCCGACATCGTAATGGGCCCCTTAGAATGTGAATTTGTTCATTAGAATCAATTTTACTTCTTTTTGAGGAGAAGGAGGAGATTCTGCGCATATCTGGAGGTAGGTCGTTCCAAATCTTCGGTGCAATCCCTGAGAATGCTCTGCGGCTAGTTCTTTTTTTATGGAAGGATTGTGGTTTCAGTAGTAGTGAACTCACACTTCGTGATAGTCTGCATCCTCCCGACCGCTCAAGCTTTTGTGCTAAGCTATGCAGGGCTTTATTGGTTGTGCAGGCGATCTTAAGTTGTATTCTTGCCTCGTAGAGTAGCCAATTTTGAACTTTCAAGGTCGGAGAAATGTGGATTTTTTTTTTAGTTCCTGAGACCAGTCTGGCCGCCGAGTTTAGAGATGCCCTCAACGGGGCCAGCTTGTATTTGGGAAGAACGCATAAAGTGGTTCTTCCACAGTCCATTCTTGGTAACACTAAGGGTTATACCGCCACTGTTAGCTCGGTCTGTGGGAGGAATGGTTTAAGTTTCCTTAGGATGCTCATCTGATGATGATTAGCTCCCTTGGTTGCATTACTGACTTGCGCTTGCATATTCAAGTGTTTGCCTTATACCGCCCTCGTAAACGGTTCCACATGTCCTGTATATTAAAGGCTACCAGTGGGCTGCAGAACTCATTGTGCCACCCACTAAGATAGCATTGTAAACCATGTTTCAGGCCAGCCACTGCAGCTTGTAGTGGAGTTTAAACTGCAATTTGACCAGGCAAACAAAAACACATTTGCAGGCCTAAACATTACCATTCCTTTTTAATACTTATATGTCAACCTTAAGGCAAGCCTTAACCATTCATAGCATAGGACAGTGTACGTGGTATTAGAAAGCAGGACATGTGTAGTTAAGATTTAAATGTCCTCACAATGACAACAGTCCTAAAGTGGGTTTTTACAGCTCTAAGGTTTTCTCTCCCATAGAATGAAACTGGATTAACTCATTACACTTAATAAGTGATAACTTAAGTTTGGGACCAGATAGAGAAATGCTGTTTCCATTAAAATGAATTATAATTTAAAATTCTCTTTTTTGGCAAAGTCGGGTTTGAAGTTACTATTCTGAAAATGGCACTTTTAGAAAGTCTACATTTTTGTGTCTAAACCAATGTCAATGTCCAGAGTCACAGACGAAGGGCTCTCCTGTGGTGTTTTGTATATTGCTTCCATGCATTGGACAAAAGGGCCTTTGGTGGGAGCAGGGTACTCACATCCTGAGCAGGATGTTCTATGGGGTTGTGCTCATCCTTCCTGGGCTTCAAAGTCTAACCTCTGTGCTTATCCACCCCATTCCCTGCTTTTAAAGGGCTGCCCGCCCAGCGATTGACAAATGCAGCTCACATCCTGACTGCCTGTCTTACGTTACGCTTGACTGTTTGAAGCCAAACCCATCAAAAGAGGACAGTTAGACATAGGCGGCATGCCCTGCCCAGAGGGTCGCACTGGGGAATATGGGACACCTTCAGGATCTCTCATCAGAACACTCCTGGACCTTTGGAATATTCAGAAGGACCGCTCTGCTGTCTGTTGAAGATAGAGTGAACCTGCTGGACTTGAACCCAAGCTCCATACAAGTGACCCAAAGGGTTAGTTGGATGATCTCTGGTTTGTTACAAGGCCACACCAAACTTCTAGAGGCCTACCTGCAACTGGCCAGGCTAACCAGCACAACTGGGGCATACTTGAGCCCAGCTGCTGGCCTCTGCTCAGATGAATCGTGTTCCACAAAACGTGCCCCTCAGGACCTGGACCCTTGACTGGCATCAAAGTGTACTTCTCCTGACTCCCAATAAAGATACAGACATTTTGGGCTTTTTACACCAAGAAATTCCAGCCCCTAATGACTGCCAATGTGAATCTCCAGCATAATCATCACTTCGCACAGACAGTGACCCCTTGTCCACAGCCAACATAAATCGCCAGTAATTACCTGCTCTTCGGACTACAACAGTGAATATCATAATGCCCAACATACTCCTTGCTACAGTGATAACTTGCTCACGGCCCTCACTAATGTGAACGTGAGCTCTTTGCATGTATTTGAGTAGGTAACTCTTCAACAGGACGAGTCTCGTCCCTATATCCCAACCATGCTTCAATGTTGTCAGCCCGAACTTATGACTTTACCCCGGTCCAGTGCAACCAGATACACCAAGTGCTGATTTATGCTTTTTGGTGCTATTTGAACTATACACTTTGGTTCTACTGATTGGATTTTTGTTGTGTTGGTGTCACGTTATTTAATAACGTCTATTCCCCATTTATAAATAGGTTAGGGATATTTCTTATGTTGTGTTTTCACTATATTATTGTTTGAGTGCTGCATTATCTCTAAGTTAATCCTGACTGTTATTTCGCAAAGCTACCAGAGAGTTAACCACAATTTTATTTAGTGACATTTGTGAATCACCCTGACAAGGACTGTGTTAATCATTTGAGTGGAGCTTTCACCCCTCTGATCTAATAACCCAATTTCTAGTCCTGGTTAAAAATATATTTTGAATATTGCTATATTTGACTAGCTGATATATCAGTTTGGGTTCACTGATAGAATATCGATGTAACAAACATCGATGTTCTAAATATCGAAAAAAATTATCGACTGCAAAAATATCGACTCCAATACCTTAACAGGTAAGTACAAAACTATTGAGGTAAAAAATATAGATGTAAAAAATACTGATTTAAAAATATGCATAAAATAATATAATGTATAGTAAATATATTGAATATTAATATTATATTTACAAAATAAATTACATTTAATTTACATTTTAACTAAATATAACAAAGAAACTAAATTGAAAAATATAAACACACAATCATAAAAATGTATACATATGCATACATTTACTTTAAATATGTTATTGATTATTATCCTTAAGTTCAACCTTTTACAAAAATAATATATATATAAAATATCGATTCCAAAATATAGAAAGTTAAAATATAGTTAACTAAAATATCACATGTTTTAAATGTTTTTAAAATAATATTAAAGTAATTCAATAATAAACACAATTAAATAAAACATAGTAAATTAATGTAAAAAAGCCTAAAATGTAAACATAATAATTGTAATGTAAAATAACAAATTTTTAACATATATATTTACCTAATGATATTATAAATAAGTATTAATCTTAATTATGAAATATTTAGAACATTATTAAAAATATAGTTACATATATATATAAATAAACATATCTAAATATGAAAATGAATAATATATAATAATTTTTATTATAATTAATAATTTACACTACATTAAATATAACAAAATTAAAAACATTACATAGCTAATGGAATCAAATTAGTATTCACACTCGGACAAGTACAAAATTAGAGAATTTGTTGGATAGCGGGTGGGTAAATATTACTATTCCAACTTCAGTGAGTGCAACAGTATGAAAAGCGTTGGATAGCGGGAGGGTAAAAATTACTACTCCCACTCCAGAAAGGGCAACAGTAGGGAAAGCATTGGCTAGCATAGGGGTAAAAACTACTATTCCTACTTCAGTGATTGCAACAGTAGGGAAAGCATTCGATAGCGTAGGGGTAAAAATTACTATTCCCACTCCAGTGAGTGCGACAGTAGGGAAAACGTTGGATAGTGTAGGGGTAAAAATTACTATTCCCACTCCAGAGAGTGCAACAGTAGGTAAAGCGTTGGATAGTGGGAGGGTAAAAATTACTAATCCCACTCCAGAGTGTGCAACAGTAGGAAAAGCGTTGGATAGCGTAGGGGTAACATTTACTATTCCCACTCCAGAGAGTGCAACAGTATGGAAAGTAAAGATTTAATATTTAAAAAGGAACAAATTAATTTTCAATACCAATTTAAAAATAATTAAAATGAATTACCAATTACAAAATCTTTAATAATTAATTAATTATAAATACTAATAAATGTTATTTATTAAAAATTAATGACCTATTTATCATTAATTGCCAAAAATTTAATAAGTAATAAAAAAATTACCAATTAATAATTAATTAACAATACCTCATTTATCAATACACAAAAATAATTTAATTAACTTTACATTACTTCCCACCCTATTCCCCTATCACCCACAACCCACTCCAAATAATGAATTAAAATAATTAACGTAATTATCAATTAAACAATTAATTAAAATGAATTACCAATTAATTCAAATTAATTACCATTTCATAATTAATTAACAATTAATTAAATAATTATCAGTACATATAAATACAAATAGATTTTTGCGTAATTACAATAAAATTACTTCCTGCCCTATTCCCCTATAAACCCAGAACCCGCTACAGAACTAAAACGCAAAAATAAATAAAAAATAATTAATAATTCATAAAAACGAATATTTAATTTACCATAAATAAATTACTTCCCAACCCATTCCCCTTTAAACCCACAACCCGCTGCAGAATAAATTGCTCAAAAATTAAATAACATAACATTCATTACTTTAAAGAAATTAAATATACATTACAAAAATAATACATATTTTTAACAAATATACTAGCATACATAACTGTAAAAAAATCGATATTATGGAAAACGATATTTTAAATTTGATATTATGGAAATCGATATTTCTTACCTCAATTTCGATATTCTATCCAACTAAATTTTGGTAATTCGATATTCTGGGCTCTCTATATTTTTAATTCGATATTCTGGGCAGTCTATATTTTGGAATCGAAATTTAGGGTGTTCACCATTGAAAATGCTTCACAGATTATTTGGTTCACTTTTGTCTAGTGGGTTTTAAATAACTATATTCATTCCAGCAACTGAATTATTAAAACACAGTCAAATCATGGCTCCATAGCATTAGAATTGTGGTAATTTGTGGTAGAAAGGTCTACCATAGTTAGATAAGATACTGCTGTAAAAATGTGCCGGAGCAGGTGGATGAGGTTGAAATGTAGTCCAATCAATGCAGGCACATCACGACAGTCCTCCAATGGAAGTTAGTTTCCTTTCTTCTAATGCCCCTATTCAAAACAAAGAAGAGAGCAGACAATTTTAAACATATTTATTGTTTTAAATTCCTACCAATTCAAAATCCCATACACTATGCATGTTGGTCTCCCACAGGAGGTAATTATGGAAAAGCAGTTGACCAGTGGTATTAGTGTTAATATGCTTAGTGCTAGAGTCCAAGAATGACACAACGAGGTGCTGTGGGTTAGAAAGTTAGAACACAACAAAGTTGGTGGCAAGCACTTCACCATGAAATCTCTTCTGTAATATTTGAATTCCGAATTAGAAACCCTTTCTTTTCTATTGGTCATTGAGCTATATCATGGAAATCCCCTTCCTTTTATATTTGGCCCGTGGTCTGTGTTAACAAAATCCTTATTAGTTATGAGCACTGGAACTTTTTCCTGGTGGACTAAATCAACAATGTTTGCAATCCAATGCATGCTGAAAAAATGATCAAGAGTAGAGCCACATCCTCTTACAACTTGTTTTGTGGTGATCAGTCTTGGCAGTGAGCTCAACTGAACTGTCAAGCCAAGTTAACAAGCCATAGAAATTCCAGAAAACATTGTTTGTCAGAGAGGATAACAATATCCCTTTCCTACTGTGATAATTTGTGGGAATCTATGTTAAAAAATACTTGTCAACAGGCTTTACCACGTACAATAGCAATCTAACTATAAAGGCCTATTGGCCTTAATTTTATTTTTACAATACAAAAGATCAGACCTAATGTGTTTGTCATAATATTTCATAATAAGAAGTTCAGTCCTATGGTATCTTACATAATCTTTAACATTGTAACAGTCAAGGCAACAGCCTAGTTCATAGGTTTGTCACCATTGGCCACTCAGAAGTACTCTATTGGGTATCAGTTGTGAAATGCAAAACACTTTATCAGTGGAATAACACAACTTCTGACAAGTCAATTTCTATAGGGAGTAATATCAGCTTTTGGGCAGAGGCAATGCCTCACTTTTTGTAGTACTTTACAATCCCGTCAATACTGTGGCTCACCCATCAACCTCCCAACCCATCTCCCGGCTGTCAGGAATGAGCACTTGTCTTAAAAAAAAATTAGAGGTGCTTTGAGCTTAAACTATCCTAACTTTCATGGTAGAACCTATTGTGTTTTTTTTTCACCCCTCATGTTGGGGATGTTAAATGTACCCAGGGTTTGCGTGTTGTTACCCCTGGACACAGAAAATGATATCCATTTGGGTAAAAATAAATATTGTGCTGTGCAGGAAAGTGTGTATTATTTTCTTAAGAATTACATCATTGGAGTATTTGCTGTACTAATAATTATCATTGTCTCATCTTTAAGGATCACTTAGAATAGGAAAAAATCATTTTATCACAGATTTTACAATTGTGTAGTCAATATTTCCAATATTTTTGTGGTACCTACCTACTTATGGTTTGTGGAAGAAAAAGCTGTGAAACTTCATATGTGAACCTAGAAATCTGTATATTTCTGAAATGTGAGCAGAACTCCGTATGCTGCAAGGGATCACTAATTGGCTCTGTCTGCAGGGTCACCCCCAAACATTTTGCCTTCACCCCTCCAATTTTCGCTGAATTCATTTTTGTTAGCCTTAAGACTTTATGCACATTACTACTTCTAACCAGTGCTAAAGTGCTTGTGTTCACTTCCTAAAACATGAATAATTGTCTTACACATGATTGGTAATTTACTTTTAAGCCCTAGTAAAATGGTATACCATTTACCCAGGGCCTACTTATTAAATTCTACTAGTGGGCCTGTAGCACGTAGGGTGTCACCCACTTAAGTAGCCCCTTAAAACATGTCCTTGGAATACCATTGTAGCCTGAATGCAGTGTTAAACTACCAATATGGCTTAGCAAAATTATACCCTTCCCAGGCCTTAAAATCCCCTTTTATCACATATAGATTACCCTGAACACAGGTCCTAGGTAGCCCAGGGGGCAGGATGTATTGTAGGTAAAAGGTTAGATATGTACTTTTAAGTCTTATGCCCTGGTAGTGAAGAATTCCTAACTTTGTTTTTCACTCCTTTGCCTGCGGCCTGTTCCTCTTTCACATGACTGGGTTTAGTGGCAGTGGATTTTCTTTATTCCTCCCAGACAGAAACACAATACAGGGTTTGGGTATACCTGGAGGGACATTCCATGGCAGGATGGGGTGCGGAGCTGGACACAGCCTCACTTGCAAATCAATAGGCTGTGCTATACCTCCATATAAAGGACTTTTCACCCCTGCATTGTGCATGCAGCCCCTCCGGAACCAGGGCAGGGGAAGCAGCAAATATCAAGAACTCTAAAGGGCATTTGTCTAGAAACATCTACTTCAAAAAAGCAACAGGTATAAAAATAGGACCCTCAGACTGAATATCCAGTGCACTCTCCGGACCTGCGGAAGGACTCTCAGAGGACTTCTCTGTGTACTTCAGAGGACTGCTTTGCTGAACTTGGAATCGTTGCTCTACTGCCTGAAGCCTGCCTTGAACCCTCAGAGACCTGCCCTGCTGCTTGTGCCCTATTCCACTGCTTGAATCCTGGACTACTAGAGTGACTTTAAGGGTCAGATGGCTGGCCTCCTGATCAGAGCCTCAGGGACAGAAATGGTTAGAGTCCCAACCCTTTGGGTGGTCCCTCCCCAGTCTAGTGAGTGGTGCTAAAGGTGCCGAGATACCTCATATCCAAAATGTGGGACTTTTGGGCTCAAAACTGCTCTGAGTACTGACAGGATACCAGACCAGTATGATTGTCTATCTGCACAAGGTGCATCACTGTTTGGCCAGATTAATTTCCGCAGCAGCAGCAAATCCTGTACAGCAGTCCGTCCCAGAGGGGGTATATAGCCTTGTGGAACCTTTATCAGCTACAGCTTCCAGCCTCCTCCCCCTGGAGATTTTCGACCTCCAAAAAAGAGACTAAGGGGTCTATTAGGATGGCAGGCGGATCGCCACCTCCCGTCTGGCGGGGGCGATCTGCCCGCCATTTTCCATCACCCGCCTACTAATTCCCCCCACCAAATTACGATGGCGGGGGGACCCCGGCAGACGGAAAGACTGTCCGCTGGTTTTCCGCCGGTCAGACATGCGACCGGGCAGAAAAGGGCTTAAATATGGTGGCGGTGCATTCAAGACCCCGCCATCCATATTAGGATGGGCGACGGTGTAGGGCTTTCCATGGCGGAGACCCCGCCATGGAAAGCCAGGCAGAGTTCACTTTTGGGGGCCTGTTGCCAGCCCCCAGGGGTTGGGTGTTCATGGCACCCCCCTTATTTTACATGCACAATGTGGCAGACACAGCGCGGTGCCTGTCTTGTTGTGCATGCAAATGCACATCATGCATATATTGAATTGTGGTGGATGCTGCTTACTGCACTGTCCGCCACAATTTGCAATATATGCAGGATGCCACTGCAGCATCCTAATTTCCATGGCGGGACAGCCACACTGATGGCTGTCGGTCCCGTTTCCCGGTATGGTTTGTCCGCCCGCCATCGTAATAGGCCCCTAAGTCTGAACATGAAAATCTTCACCAAGACTTCATCTAGCGGCTCCCTGATGATGACCACTCATCCCTGGAAACCACCTGCAGCCTTGACCTGCTGAACGTCTACCATATCAGAGACTATTTGCTGGAACTTTTTTCAACTCCAAAAGAAAGCACTGACCAGGCCAAATTCACTCTTTGTATCTGACTTCCGCTCCATCGCATTCTGCCATACTTTTTGTACTTTTACCTGGTCTTGCCTGACTAGATGTCCTCGGTTGGTGTTTTCATCGATTAGGCATTCATTTTTACCTAAAACTTTAAAAATGTATAACTCCAGTTCTACTGATTTTATTTTTGTCAATTTGGTGTCAAGTAGTTAATTAAAATATATTCTATTGTTTTAAATCAGTGTGGGATTTTTCTTGTGCTATGTTTTAACTTTTTTACGGTTTGCGTGCTGCATAAATGCTTTACTCATTGCCTTTAAGTTAAGCCTGACTGCTTTTGTTACAAGCCATTAGAGGGGTAAGGACAGGTTAATTTACTGACTTTTGTAGTTCATCCTGACAGGGATTGTGGCTGTCGCTTGAGCAGGGTAAACACTCCATTTTACCAACAACCCAAGTTCCCACATTGGTGATCCGTGGTGGGATCCGGTATTTCTGTTTGTGCAGTGCCAATACCCTACCTTCCTCTTTTGAACTATGAAGATAGGAGCTGCTCAACATCAGCACGCACTAAGACTGAGCTGCAGGGGCTCTGCAAGGAAAAAAGGCTGAAGGCAAACATTAGGGCCACAAAGTTGGACCTCCAGATAGCTCTCAGAGCCTATGAGGAAGTACAGAGGTGACAGGCCACCATAGAGGAGGATGACCCTGAGGAGGAGGCAGCAAAGTTGGATGAGAAGGAGGATGGTCTAAACCTGAGTCCTGAACTGCAGGAGGAACACATCTCACCCATATACGAGGCCCATGAGGGGCAAGAAGGAGTGAGTCTGCACAGGGTTTGTCCGGAGAGGAACTGGAGTACAGAAAGGGTGGCTAGGGAGCTCAAACTGCAGCTGGCCAAAATGAAACTGGAAGCAGAGGAGAAGAAGGCTGAGCCTAAAAATGCATTGGCTGAGAAAAACCGCTACTGAAGCATATGTGTGCTTGAGCTGAAGGCCAAGCAACCTTGAGAACCCAGCAGCAATGAACGCATCAATACCCTAGTGTCCACTGGAGACAACAGAGTCCACATCCCAAAGAATTTAGTGCCTTACTTTGCTGTGGGAGATGTAATAGACAACCGGTGTGAGGACTATGAGGTTGCCCTAGAGATGTACAGGATCCCTGAGTAAGAGTGGGGAACCAGACTCTATAGGCACAATACCAATTAAGGGTGGGATGCCCTAATAGCCCTTGGAATAGGGGACGGTATGAAGTGTGCATTCATGAAGGAGGCCCTGACCAGGAAACATGGGCTCACTGTTAGAGAGATATAGGCAGAAGTTCAGGGACTGTCAGAATCTGCACTAGCAGACCTGGGTGGATTGTGTGGATCATTTTTGCAAGACACTGGATGGTTGGGTGAAGGACAGTGAAGTGAATGGTTACAAGGGGTCGTACAATCTGATAGCTAGATAGTTCATGTTCATTCTTTATTTTACAGACCTGCACCAACACCTAGTTGATAGTAATCTCTCTAACACCAGGGACCTTGCTAAAGAGGCAGACTGCTGGCTCAGCACCAGGATAAACAAGAATATATATGGGTGCAACCTCAAAACGGGTGGTTCAGGTTCCTTCCCAGAAAAGTGAGGAGGAGGTGAAAGAGACACAGGCAGGTCCCATGGTGAGGTGGGTGTAAAGGGTTACCATGCCCCTTCTGAAAAACTAGAGGGGATCTGGTGGTCAGTGGCCCTGGGTACTCCATTTCCAACCCCACTGTTTTCAGTTTTCCCAGTTAGGATCCAAGTAGGGGAGCTCTGTCTGTCCTAAGTAGCCACCCACTGGTGGGACCTCTACATGGGTGGCCAATGTGGCTTTAGGGGTAGGTAGTCCCCAGGGGCACAAGTTAGACCATTCCCTAATCTCCGTTAGTTGAGAGGTGTACTCGGAGGGCAGATTTTTGATACTGGAGGGTGCGAGTTGCCACAAGGTCAAGGCGAATGGGGTCCTGTCACTGCTGTGAGGGACACCGGGGACACTAGACCATTTCAGTGAAATGAGCAATAGACCAGCCATGTGTTTTGGGTTACTCAGGCCCAGGGGCAGGACTATTTCCACCCCATAGCATACATGGAATGGGTGGGCAGGTGATCAAGAGGATGGTCACAGTTAGTACCCAGATGCCCATTGACTACATTTTGGAGAATGAGTTGCTCCTGGAATTGGAATAACAGGGAGGTGTGGCTGCTCAGATTTCTTGGGGTAAATTTCTTGACCAGACCCAGTTCCCTCTCAGTCTCTGTATCCAACTTGAGTTCCATCGCAGTCGGCCATAATTCTTTACTTTGACCTGGTTGTGTGCGACCTTCTGACCACAGTTAGATATTTTTGCTTTTAGGCACAATACTTCATTAGAACTCTGAAATGGCATATCTCCAGTTCTACTGATTAGATTTTTGTTGTTTGGTGTCAAAATATTTATTACATTATGTTTCTAAATTTTTGGGGGATTTTTCTTGTGTTGTGTTTTTACTTCATTACTGTTTGTCAACGGCATAAATGCTTTACACATTGCCTCTAAGCAAAGCCTGACTGCTTTTGTACCAAGCTACCAGAGAGTTAACTGCAGGTTAATTTACCGATTTTTGTGGTACACCCTGACAACGACTGTGGATGTTGCTTGTGTAGGGTTGAGACCCCACTCAACCAACAACCTAATTTCCCGCAGTTGTTACTCTTAAATCTCTTGATTCATAGGCTGTTGTGCAAAATATGTTCTTTTGTGCTCACTGGTTTATATTTGGAAGCCAACAATGGAGAGCAATTCAATAGATATAGCACATGTTCTACTAGACTCTAGTGAAACACTTCTCTTGATAAAAAATGTTTTACCCACTTTCGTCAGTGGGCCCAATTACCCACAAATGGAAATGCCCCAAAATGCATCATTGATATAGCAAGATTTTTCCTTTGAATTGTAAATGTACAAAAATGTAAATTGATACTTGTAAAGCACACTACTCACCCGCAAGGGTCTCAAGGCGCTTGTACCAATACCGCTGTGGAACCCATCCTGGCTTTCCCTGTGAGGCGTCCACTCCTGGGCACCCCCAAGGTGGAGGCCAGGCATCCTTAGCATTGTGGGGGCCGTTGTGGAGATTAAGCAAGCTATTGCCCAGAGTTGCAGAGTAGGACTCCATGATTGGAATAGGCACGAGGCGAGAATTATCAAGTCCGTGGAAATTTGAGCCCAAGACCCGCGGAGGCGGGGAATTGAACCCTGGTCCAGGGCTAGACCTCTGCATAAGGGTCTGCCGCTCTAATCATTGAGCCACACTTCTCCTTGATTTCCATTCTTTCTGGAGATGTGGATATGTGCCGTATTTGGGAACAGGTTTGGCCTGCGCCAATGGAAATCTATACACCTGGGAGAGTTCAGAATGGTGTGGCTTACGTGGATCCGACCACTATTTGTTTGTGAGAATACATTGAAAAATCAATATCTTAGGTTTCTTCTGTGGAAAAACAACTCTGGAATCTTCAAGAATTTACATAAGGTCTGATGAGAGCTGCACTGTCAGTTCAGACTTAAAAGGGAACCTCACCAATGTCCTGCTATCATTTATTGTTGGTGTGTTTTGTAGGGCGATAAATTTCACTCTGTCGATAGAGTTGGCAGAGTTTTGGCCACTCCATGGTATGCATGTAACATGGTGTTCTGGACAAATTCCGCCAACCACCTTATGTTGAAGTTTTTTCTCATGTGCAGTTGCCAAAGGTAAGTTTTCCAAACATGGATGGTAGCGGTGAAAAAGCTGCTGCTTGAGTAAAAAGTCTACTGGAGCGGCATCAGAACCAACTTGAGAAGCAGTTCCATTTGGGGTGCTGCATGGTGCCTGCCATTCTTACTGATTTTACCACATCAGCAGAGTTACATGCTGATTTCCACCCATTTTCGGAACTCTGCAGCATCTTGCTGATTTTTCATATAACTCTACAAAATTCCATAGAGTCAAACTGCATGAGTTCCGTGCACCCCTACTGTTTTCCTGTAATTCCAACTTGCCATAGAGCTCTGTTTGTACACTAGTGTTGTCACTATTCCATTGTTTGAATTATTTCTAAATGTGTAAGATTAAATTCCGAGGGGCAGATTTACAAGCCCCTTGCGCCTCTTTTACGCCGCTGTTGCATCACTTTTGTGACGCATCGGTGGCACAAAAGATGTGCCATGGTGCGGGGTATTTACAACGTGACGCATCTGGGAGATGTGTTACGTTGTAAAGCCCTGCGCCATAAGGAGGCGTTCCGGCGCAGGGTGGGGGGGGGCGTTCCTGCGCAGGAACGCCTCCTAAAAGTGGCTGAGTGAAATCTACAAGATTTCACTCAGTCACTTTTAGGCCAATGCTGCGTCGAAACCCTGTGCCTGCTTGAAGCAGGCGTAAGGCTTGACGCAGCATTGGACAGATAGGGCCCACCAGAGCATTGCTGGAGCTGCATCACGCTTGCGACGCAACTCCAGCAATGCGCCGCCTTTACTGCACAGATGCGTCACGCATTTGTTCCGTTTTTGCCCCATGGTGCGCCGCATTGTAAATGCAGCGCACCATGGGCGGCGGAGCTGCAGCGCACAATAACTGGCGCATCCCTGGGGATGCGCCAGTTATTGTAAATCTGCCCCTTGTGTGTTGGATCAGGCACTCTCTGCAGCCTTATCCCCAAACCTTTTGCCTTCCACCTCCTATTTTTGCTAAATTATTTTTTGTTGGCCTTAGGACTCTTTGCACTTTACCACTGATAACCAGTAGAAAAGTGCTTGTGCTCTCTCCTTAAAACAAGGTAACAGACATTTAGTAATTTTATAAAGAGTTTGATAAGGCATCAGCATTAGGGCTGATGAATAATGCAACAACTAGTTCGAGAAATCACTAATAGTTGCAGTGAGAAATGTGGCCCTGAAATAGCTCCCAAAGTCCAGCTTGGTTTTAATTAGAATGTTCAATTATGCAATTATGAGGCTGAGTCTAGATACAATTTATGCCACTAGCGCCCACATCCCAAGTGAAGCCTGTTTCACTGTAAGAGCCATATCCTCTTCTGCCATCGCTAGGTGCCTAGCGAGACGTATAGAAACAAAAATGTATTTTTGTATTCCTATTTTAATACTGTAAATTCTGATGTGAATCCAACATACTAATATTACATTCATCTCTATTGCTTTCATTGAATAGAAACAGTATGCAACTTTGTTTTTAGGGCAAGTGGAATGATAAGTTAGCTGCACAGTCACCAGGGAAGGTGGGCTGTAAGGGGGTAAGAAAAATTTGCACCAGCAAATCAATACCGTTTTTTAAGGGTTGGCTGAGTTGGTAGGTGCCACTACACGGAATTCCCCAGAGCTGCCCAAAAACTGCACTCCACCCTAAGCGGAAATCTGCATGGGATGTAAGCGGGCACACTAACCTGGTCTGGCATCTTCACTCTACGCCATGCCTGGGGCTGCCCTCCTTCTTGCCGTAGTCTCCTCCTCGCCAGTCATAAACTCCTAAGTTATAAATCTTGGGAAGACTGCGCATGCGCATGTGCAGTCCTCCCAAGACAAACAACGTAGGTATTTGTGACCAGTGAGGACGGTGAGGAAGAGGTAGCCTGGGCACGGCAGAGAGCGGAGATGCCAGACCAGGTAAGTGCTGATTTGTAGTCCTGATGTGGGCATGGGTGGCAGGGGCAAACTCCGCTACGCCACAGAGTCGGAGTTTTTGCCCGAACTCCGCGTTCCCAGCGGAGCACCGAGTTGGCAAAACTCTGCAAACTCCACTGGCAGAGCGGAGTTCGCCACCCACCCCTACTTTTATCAACACAATTCTTAAAATTAACCCATCCCAATAAGACCTTCTAAGAAGCTGTCATGCGTTTTTACATATCTGTGGCCCTGCTGGATTCTGCAACTTTCTCAAGGCTCTGCCTACTAACATTTATTATTATAGGTTTGTAAAGCATGCAGCTACCAACAATGAGTTTGACTGTGAAAAGCTGTTACATGGTACGTTATCAGAGATTGATGGAATAATGTATTGGAACAGCCAGGTTTTCAATTGTTATTGAAATGTGGCAAGAGACTGACAGGATCTCAGTGACTGTGGCATTGTGTGCCATAGTTTGGGCACCAGGTAGAAGAATGCCCGTCCCTCCAAACTGAGAAATGGTTGGCATTGTTAGATCGAAGGGAGCAATGTTGAATGTAGGCAGACATCAGGTATTTGAGATATTTAAGGCGTTTGATTATTTTTTGCATGTAGCATAATGTTTTGAAATTAATCTTTTTTCCACCAGCATTTAGTGGAGCTCATGCACAAGCTTAACTGTGAAGATGCATTTTGGCTGATTTAGAAGCATCCTTCTGGTAGCATTTTGAACTAGCTGCAGTCTAAGAACACCCTTAGTAATACCCCAATACAAAATGTTGCCATAATCAATTGGGAAGAAATCAATGCTTGTATAATGCTTCTTGGAGCTGGAAATGGTAGGCAGACAAGAATATTTCTCAGCCATGTAAGTATTCCTAAGCAGGAAGTCACTACCTTGGTGATCCTGGTATTCATTGAGAGTTTGCAATCTAGCCAGAAGCCAAAGTTCTTAACTGTATGTATTGTGTGTGGGGCAAGGCCCAAGAGTCATGGGCCATAGGTGAGGTTCCCATAACTGGGATTGGTTGCCTACCACCACATTTTAGGTCATGTTAGGTGGATGATATCAAACAGTGTAAACCTACCTGAAAGGGAGTGGTGCTGTCAAAGACAGAGGCTTTGTCAACCTGTTTCTGGAGGGATAGCTGGTTTTGAAAGCAGACTCTTACTGCCTCATGATGTATTTGGAAACCATATACCACCTGTTTTACTTCTAAGCTCCTGTCTTTTTATATCTTACAGCAATACTTTCATGCAGGAGGAAATGGTCTGAAAAAGAATTTCTTGGAGAAAAGCCCAGATCTACAGTCTCTAAGATATGCTCTTAGTCTGTACACGCAGACAACTGATTCCTTGATTAAGAAATTCATTGTCACCCAAACATCACAAGGTAAGCATTGTCTCTCTAAAATTGGTCTGTAGTGTGTTTATCTACATTATGTGTTTTTCTGTAAAACTGTCCAAAGAAATTGAACATATGAAAATGTAACATAGTTGTAAATATGTAAAAATATAATTGTGTAATTCAAATGTGTAAATCTTCAGTTGATGTACACAGCATTGTATCACCACTAACCTCCTAATAGATCTACACAAAAATATTACTTAACTATCCAAATTAACATAAAATATTGATTCTATAATGTATATAGGCAGGAATGTCAAGCTTAGCTATATATGGTCTCTGGAATGCCCAGTAACCAATTGATCCACAGAAATCAGTGTTATGTTAATTATATGTGAAAGGATTCTAGTGTTACTCAATGCTTGTTGATCTAAGGAATTTGTTGTTTTCATGACGGCTGCCACTGATGAAATTGGACAACTATCATGGTCACCTCCTCATTGATGCTCTTCTGCAATGATACCACATATTTCATCACCTTCTCTTTCCATTGGTGATTCCTGCTCATTCCGTATTCATAAGGGCACAAATAGGATAAAAGTGATAACCCAGCTGGTCTGGGTGAAGGCCCGACAATGTCTAAGATAATCACTGGCTTAGTGAGAATATATTCCAAAACAATTTAAAAATGGATCAACCACTAATTGTGTATTGGTTACTCCAGTCTTCCTCCTTCATGCTCTCTGGATGTTATTTACAGGGACTGGGAATCCACAGGGTGTTTTAAAAGAACCCTCACTCACCTACCCAGTAGGTGACATGCTTCATCATTGGTTCCCACTCTGGTTGCCGGGTGCCCCCAGGGTGTGGTGCGATGCCAGAATTACTGCAGAGTTGGTTATTTTTTTGGGATTTTTGTGCATGTGACGTGGTGTTTTAAAATTGGCGCAGGAGTCCCTATGATCCAAAGTATCGAAATTGTATTTAAACGCTATGGGGTTCACGGTCAATGATAAAAACAAGTGGTGGATGTCTATGGAATGGTTAATTAGACCCATGTATCTTTCTTGCGGTCATCCTGGGTGTGGTCTACATGTTTCAGCCAGCTTAGGTAGCCCCTGAGGGTCAACGTGGCTTTCTTAAGGACCAGATTAGATTATGGATGCGTACTAAAGCATGCAAGGCGCTGGTGTATGTAGTAAGTACTTATAAAATATCCCTGCATTTGTTCGATCACAATACGACTTTGTATTGTATCCTGTGAAGATAAAAGAAAGATAAAAGAAAAAGAGAAGAATGGTACCAATATGTAGTCATGCTTGTCCAGGGCTACGTTGGTTAACACTCTAAACCCCTTTCAAACATCATTCATACTGAAGGCCAAACAACAGAGAAGCCTTTCTGTTGGGTTTTACTGTAGCTGGACGTACAATAAATCCCTTCTACATACCTTCCGTGTGGACCCTTCTTCTCTTCACTTTCATACAAGTTGTGCAAGACTTATTTGTTTCGAAAGGGTCGCTCATCTTTTGCCTTTAAAATGCCCATATTCAGGACTGACACACAAAATGTCAGGGAATCATCTATTGACGAACAGACTAAACATTTTGGACTAACAGACAAAAGATTTTAACCAGAGAAAAGGTAATTTAACTCACACACATATATGTTAGCATAGTAGCATTGGGGCCCTTATAAGAACAAATGTGCTGTGCCCAATCATGTGTGCCCATACTGGGTCACACCCCTCGTTTTTTCTGCTAAGAGAAAAATGTAGGTGTCATACATTGTTTGATCATGCATACCAGCATCACAATTCATAGTGTCTCATACAGTGCTCTCAATCTCAAACTGATATTTTTGGGTCATTGCCCTTCCTTTTCTGCAAAGAAAAAATAAGGGGGCATATTCTCAAGGATTCATATCCGAATTAACAGCACTTTATCGCAGTCAAGTGGCAATAAACACATCACCCTATTCACAAGCTGGTGCAAACAGCCCATATCACCAGTTAACCTGTGATAGCAGCCTCAAAAAACATCGCCACAGATGACCCCACCACTATCGCTAATGAGATGCAGAGTAGGCGTTCCTGTGCCACAACACCACTCTGCAACATTCTCAACGACCAGCCAGATCGGCGATAAGAATGCAAAACAGGTGATAAGCACGTTAGCAGCAGGAAACTAACACCTGCTCTGACCTGGTGTAAAGTCGGACGACATCCTGCACTAGAAAAGGGAGCCCAGCCCAGGGCCACACCTGAAGGACTACAGAGGACATGGAGCCAACGATCATGCGGCTGGGATCCCCAACAGGGCCACAACACCCACCGCCACCACCCCCAGGACCTCCCCTCCCCGGGCACACCACCCCTGGGCAAAGAAATGCCACATC
This sequence comes from Lissotriton vulgaris, assembly GCF_964263255.1. Classification (NCBI taxonomy): domain Eukaryota; kingdom Metazoa; phylum Chordata; class Amphibia; order Caudata; family Salamandridae; genus Lissotriton; species Lissotriton vulgaris. The sequence continues at coordinate 2,089,546,123 of NC_141687.1, forward strand.
AACTACACAAAACATGTACCAAATATTCCGCCTGATGTCGCACAATCACATTTGGTGACATGCATGCATTGTCACAAAAATGAGCATCACACATTCACCTTCGAATTAACAATCGAAAATGTATTCAAATAAACACAGAACAGAAATGAAGACACATGGCGGCTCTCCTCTGGCCAATATGTAGGTCACAGCTGCAAGTCAAAAATCCAGATGAGAAGGTGTGACTTGTGCTCATCAAAGGACAGAGAGAGAGCGAAGGAGAGAGAGAGATTCAGAGAGAGAAAAAGAGAGGGAGAGAGAGAAAGACAGACAGAGAGGGGGAGCTAGAGATAGATGGACAGAGAGGAGGAGAGAGAAAGACAGACAGAGAGGGAAGAGAGAAAGATGGACAGAGCGGGTGTGAGAGAGAAAGACGGACAGAGAGGGGAGCGAGAAAGACGGACAGAGAGGGGGAAAGTGAAAAAGCCTTACAGAGAGGGGGAGAGAGAAAGAAGGACAGAGAGGGAGAGAGAGAGAAAGACGGATAGAGAGGGAAAGAGAGAAAGAAGGACAGAGAGGGTGAGAGAGAGAAAGATGGACAGAGAGGGAGAGAGAGACACAGATAACAGAAGAGATGGACACGAAGAGAGACAGTGCCAACACTGCGCACCAAGGCCTCACTGCTCACCTGCTGACACCGGTGTGTCTCCAAACATGTGCCTGTATGTAGTGCAGTTCACCAGGTCCCACATCCAAAACAGATCCATCATCTGAAACAGAGTCCAGATACATGAATGGCAAAGTACATGCAATTGCACACGACATCATCGCCTGTGTGCCCCTGTGCACCCAGGCAGCTGCAACCCAGCCCAGCCCGCTGCCCAGCGGTGCATGCCCACCCCTGCGCACCCAGGCAGCTGCACCCCAGCCCCTCCCACTGCCCAGCAGTACATGCCTGACCCTGCACACCCAGGCAGCTGCACCCCAGCCCCACCTGCTGCCAAGCCGTGCATGCCCGCCCCTGTGCACCCTGGCCTCACTTCTCACATTCTGTCAACGGCGTGTCACAGTGAGGGCCGGTGCAGGCCCCAAGCCCGGGGCCCGCGAACATGGCATCCTCCACATCATGCAGCGCCGCTTCGCAGGCCGTCAGGTCTCACATTTGATTCTCAGTCTTGATGTCGCCATGGCAGAGGACATACCACTGCACCGGGAATCATCGCAGGCTGCAAACCCTCCCAACCCTTGAGGTGCCACTTACTCTGTAATCCTGGAGGTGATGCCATGTTGCTGTAGACCCGCACTGGCCGCTGACTCTGGCCTACACTGCGGTCTAGCAAGGCACACAAATCCTGAGCAGCCCGGAACGCCGGGACAGGGCATCTCTTAAGGTGCCCCTACCTCAGTGCACCGAAAGTCACCGTACCGCAGTGGTGTGCCTATGCCGGCTGTAGTGTATCCGGTGCTACCAAGTCTGTGCCTCACAAGACACGGACCCTGTATGATGGCTATCGTGGTGTGGATGCCATCATGTCAGCTCCAGGCCGGGGGAATGTGATGTGGCAGGGCCCTGGACCCCCATACCTTCATGAACACCACACAGAGAGAGAGAGAGGTTGTAAATGGTGTCCAACACATGTGCCAGGCCCTTTTTATTGTCAGGGTCACATGTCCTGTGACTCGGGAAGGGTGTGGTGTGGGTGTACACCAGCCATGAGGGAGTGGCTGTGGCATGCTGATAACTAGACCTGTGATCAGCAGATCACTACAGGGTAGACCTGGGACATGTAGCGTTGCCATCCCCCCCTGTGAGAATAAGCAGTGTGGGCTGGCCTGGTGAATGCTAATCTAGCATAAGGGTGTGAACAATTACCCCGGGGCTCTGGGAGTGGTTCCGTACAGGGCTGGACAAGGAAGTAACTAATGTGTGTGTCCCTGTTGTGTTTGCGCCACCCGGTCCGCATTTTGTAATGTGTCACCCTGTAATACAAGTTCTACGACATAAGCCACATGGACGTAATAGGAATTCACTGAACCTACATTCATCCATACTCCCACAATTGAAAGACGATAGACATGACACCTCTGTGTGTTAGGAATGTTTAATGCAAATTTAGTGGAGTGTTGCATCTGGAGCAGTACAGGGCCCTGCAAACCCCACATGACGATGTTGGCCCATGGAGGGCCAGCCAGTGTCCTTCAGAGAATGACAAGTCTAAAGGAAGAGGAAGAGTTTAACCCGCAGTCTGATTGCTGTGTCATTGGCGATCAAACAGAATATGCCCGTCCATGTTGAGGTCCAAGGTGAGTGTCGCAGAGTGCATCAGGGGACATTGGAAGGTGATGATGCAGAGGACAGAACCAAGCAGAAACCTACCATATGGCAGTGTAGAATGCTACTGCATCCTTTGTACCACGAAGGCAGGTTCATCCACATCTTCGTCCACTGCTGTTGCATGTGCCTCACGTGTGGCTGGTGGTGTTCTGTCTCCTCCACTGTGTGGAAGTGACACGTCAGTGCCTGGAGGTGGAATGTCTGACGCACTCTCTGGCACTGACACTTCAGGGGGTGGAGATGTGGATGTAGTGGTAGCAGCAGCATGCATTAACGCCAGGCCTTGTGGCAGCAATGCCATGAGGATGGTCTTGAGGTTATTGAGGAACTCAGCTACCACTCGCTGATGTGCAGCCGTGGCATCCGCTCGATCCCTATTCGCCCACTCCATGGTCTCCATTAACCTCTGCATGTTTCCCAACTCCCATGTGACATCGCTAGAGCCACTCTGACTGGACAGCTGTTCTATTCTTTGACCAGGGCTCCAGCAATGTCAGCCATGGTCCATTGGAGTGCATTGAGCAGACTGTGGGTGTCCGTTAGGGACTGTGAGTGGTCCCTGATGGTACTAGTGTGGCATCTAGTGTGTCTGCCATGCGGTCGCAGCCCACCCACACATGTTCAGCCAGATTTTCCTGGCACCCCAACATTGGAAGGCAATGTGTTGTTCGTGGGGGTCCTGGGAGGCAGCCGTGGTGGTGGGTGCTGCCTGCTGTGTGTTCTGTGCAGGGGGTGGGGTCCCATCGATCTAGCTGGGCTGCCCAACTCCTGAAAGTGGGCTGTGGAGGCTGTCCAAGAGCTGTTGGAGGGCGCCGAAGGTGTATTGGTCCTCTTTGTCATCAGAGAAGAGAGGTTTGGGCTGCTCTGCAGGAGGTGTTGATTCTCCTCTACAATTTGAAGGGGCGATGCAGTTTAACAATGTGTCCACATGCATATTCTCACATTGTACATGTTTTCATACAGACTGAATGACTGTGTACATTGTGGCTGTTTGGGAGGTGCTGCCTATTTGATGGGAGACAGTGGACATTTCGACAACATGATGTGTGTGTGTGTTTGTACTTGCACATTATCAACTCACATTTCCCTGCAATACCAAATGTGATTGGCCAGTGTGTACACCCTGTCCGCACCAGTTGTGTCCTGTGTTCTGATGTGGACGTGTTTGCGTTTTGCACCATATGTTTGTCAGTGTTGATGTGCTCTGCATGTTATGTCTGTGTGTTGCATTTCGGAGGAGTCACCCCTGCAACTTTGATTTTGCTGCCCCTTCCCTCTTTCATGTGATGTGCCTTTGACATCTGTGCTTATACAGTGCTGAGATGTTGCATACTTGTGTACATTGGTCTCTTGGTGGAAGTTGGGGGCTGGGCATGGTTTGGCCGCAGATGTGCTCAGCTCAATTGTGCATGTGTGCCATTGTGCCCATCTTCCCCCGTCCCCCCAGTCCCTTGTCGTTACTCACCCTGGTGCTGTTGTGTTCGGTCATGTTGAGCATTGTCCGGTCCCCCAACTCCTGCCACCGTCTCCCCACTGATTACTGTGGACACCATTTCCTCCCTATCTTCCAGCTCCTTCTGTGAAGCAGGACTCCCACCTCCAGTCTGCATTGCTGTCTTCCGATTGTTGGCGAGTTTCAGCTTGGTTTTGCGCTTGACATCATTCCAGCGCCTCTTAACCTCTTCCATTGTCCTCTTCAGCACTCCCACTGCATTCACCTTGTCCACGATGGACTGCCATAGTCCATTTTTGGTTGCAATGACACAGTAGAGGTGATGAACAGTTGTTGATGGTGTTCTACCACATCTGTTATCAGGATTCTGTTTTCCTTCGGACTGCACCGCTTCTTCCTACTCTTCTTCTCCTTTGCCTTCCCTGACCGCGAGGTCCCAGGCAGGTCCTCCAGGGGGGTTTGTGGGGTTCTGGTTCTCCTCCGTGCTTGCTCAGGCAACATTCATTGTGCTTCGCTGTTGTTTGGTATTTGTCTGGTTTTTTCTACATTCATTGTGATTTTTCCTGCCTGACACGTGTGAAGTGCAGGCCTGTTGCTGATTTTTGTATCGCGATTGGACTTATTGCAGCTTTTTATGCATTCCTGTATCACATTTTTATGGCATCACGTTGGTTTTAACGTGGTCATTTGACGCGTTATCCTGAGACTATTGCATGGTACCGCCGTGGTGTGAATACTTTCTAACACGACCTAATTTTCCTGTGATAGACTGTGATGTTGATAGTTGCGTTAAGCTAATTTTGCGATAGTTCTCACACATTCTCGAGAATATCCCTCAAAGTGTGACGTCTAATTTTGTTGTATGTGCAAAAATTGCAGAATCCTAGTTTATTTGGCATGCAGAACTACTCATACACCAACTCATTTAGTTCCAATGCATTCAAATGTATGCATCTCTGAAACCTGTGATGGGAATGTCTCTAAAATACAATGTGCTTGGGAGTAAAGTAATGTGTTGAGAGACAAAATACTGATGTTAAAGGTAAAGGTAGGATTCCTTATACGCTACTGCTCAGGCATGGGCTTTTTTGACAAGTATGTGTAAAGTATCCAGAATTGATCACTGTATTAAAAATGTTTACCTCTGTTTGCTCTGTCACTTACTTAGTCTGTGCTCCTCACCGTCCGTTACACATACTGGTGTCTTTGTTACCCAGTAATACTGAATCAGACTGCCAGGGGCCACAATTAAATACAGATTCCTTTTTTACAGCTTCCAAATCCGGACCCGTGACAGCGTCTGGCCTCGCCTATTCCATGGCCGGGCCGCGCTGTGCGTGTGGTCACTTCCTATGAGGGTGGGGGCATGATATCCAGTGTGGGTGTGGATCCGCTTTGAGTGAGGGTCCATTGTTAGTTGGTCAACGCTATGCCTGGAGGCGTGGTCTCACTGTCTGTTTATAGAATCTCAAATGGGGGATCATGGTAAACAAAATCCTAATCCTCATATCTGATTATGGTGTATAATCGGACTTGCCGTGTTGAGACTGAAAGTCATCATACATTAAAGGTGGCCAAGGCATAATTGTTATGGTATGATCATTTAGTGATATCCTTATAAGCTTGTTCCTTTAGTTGTGATGGGGCCATTCAGCAATACCATTATAAGTCTATTACATAGTGTTATAGGGTCGTGGCTGTCATGATTAGTTGTTATACATACATTTACCTGAATTAAGTTAAAAAAGTTGGTGGATTATGCTTAAATGCACATTCTTTTTCCTAAACTGGGTACACAAGATAGTAGAATTTACTAGAGTATTTTCATGGTATACTGTCATTTTCCTGTGATATTCACTATTTAACAAACCGTAGGTTTTTGTTTCTGGTTGTATAGAGTAACAACATTATGTTTCTTAACTTAGGTGCTGTGCCTCGGTTGATCTAGTGATGTATATACTTTTGGTACCATGCCTTGCCTTGTTACTCAACTTAGTTATATGCGATTCATGTGTAGGGATAATCTTCTTCTTTGTTCTGGGTAAGCAGTTCTTTAGGTTTTAATTACAATTGTCAATAGTCATAATATTCTTCCACTATTCTTTTTGTGGCATGCTCCGTTGGTTATTCTGCCCTGATAGCATTCTACTCAAAGCATCAGTCTGTTGTTAGTCTTCTGAGATTGTGTATCGTTGGTATGATGCAGACGTGAGGTTCTTGAAGGATAAAAAGGGGGTATCGGCTGGCTTTTTCTTGGCCTATTATGAATAAACTTAGCCCAGCTATGTTCTCCTGTAGTGTATTTCATTTCTGAATCACACAGTGCCAAGGGATGTTGTCATTCAGAAATGTCTTGTGCTTAGATAGTCGATAGACTCACATTGTTCTTTCTCAAAAAGGTGGCTCTCCAAGTTCTCCCCACAGTTCAGTTGTTCAAATATTACCCAGGTCATGTCATTACGAGTATATCCTTGGTTAATGAAGTGGTCCGTCAATTTTGTTGTACTGCTTTTGCATCTAATGTTGCTTCTGTGTTCATTAATGCAAATCTTACTTTTCCTAGTTGCCATCCCTACATAACGTAATCCACATGTACAGGTAATCAAATTGACTACTCCAGATGGGTTGCAGTTTGTATGCTTCTGTAGTGTCCATATCCTTCCTAGTACCAGTTTTAATGTTTAAGTACTCTTGGTTAGGTGACAGACACTGCAGTTTCCACAGTGGAGATGTCCTGTTACTTCCGGTAAGACCAATAGGCTTCTCACTGTACTTCTTTCATCATTTGATGATGAAGTCATTGGTCTGATTCTTGCTAATGCGTCTTTTACACTTCATGCTTTCTTGAAAGAGAATAAGGGTTTTTCCAGCTTAGAATAGCTGACTGGAAGACTTGACAATTCTTATTTATTATTTTCTTGACCTCATTTGAGATCGTATTGTAAGTGGTCACACAAGTTAGCGGGATTGTGTTCTCTGTTTTTGTGACTTGTTTCACAAGACCCTCTCTGTTTTGGTTCCTGGCTCTTTTATAGGTCTTGTTGATTATTCTCTCAGGGTTATCACGGTCCCTCAATCTTTCTTTCAGTTCTTTTTCCTGTTTAGGAAAATCTATTTTCTTAGTGCAGCTTTTCCTAAGATCTAAGAAGTGCCTATTTTGTAGATTTTCTCATAAGGCTCTCCAGTGTAAGCTGTCAAACTACAGGAGTGTGTTACTATTTGTAGGTTTTCTAAATGTTCTTGTACAAAGTGTTCCTTCTTCCACATAAATGGTAACATCCAGGAAAGTGATGGTATGCTTCTTGACTGTATGTGTACATTTTAAGTTGGGATCACATGTGTTGATCCAAGATAAAAATTCATTCAGGGACATATTGTCTCCTTTCCAAACTACAAGGATGTTGTCCATGTAGCGCTTTTACAACTGTATGTTGTTTGTATTTATGTTCTCCTGTAGGATGTATTTAGTCTCAAAAGCAAATGTGCTGCCCATCGAAGACCTGAATATTTGTACAGAGATTGTTTTTTTGAATTGAAAGTCATTTTCCTTAAGTGCCAAGCAGGCGCATTCCAGGATGAAGCACTTCAGTGTCATGAGGTACCAATTTTCTTGATCCAGCGTGTTCTTCAATACCTCTAGTGTGGGGTCCTGGGATTGGCTTGTGTATAGACTTTCCACATCTAGGGACAACAGGTTACTTGTAGTGTGGTCAAATTGCATGTTGTGTAGTGTGGAAAGTAGGTATTTGGTATCTTTCAGGTAGGTGCTTGTTTTCTGTACAATAGGTCTTAGAAAAAATATTTTTCAGGTAGGTGCTTGTTTTCTGTAAAAGAGGTCTTAGAAAAAAATCACAGAACCAGAATATTGGTTCTAAAAGGGAGCCAATTCCCGAGACGATTAGCATTCCTAGTGGGGATTCTTATTTTTATGGATCTTAAGAGTGTAAGAGTAGGCCATTTTTGTGTTATCATTGACAAGGAATTCTGCTTCTTTCTTGAAAATCCAACCTCTTACATTTGCCGTCTCCACTAAGTCCTTTATTTCTGCTTTGAGTCTCGTTGTACGATCATAATGTATGATTCTGTAGGTTTTTTTCGTCTGAAAGGCGGCATAGGAATTTTCATTTGTAGTCCTCAGTGTTTCGGAGAACTATACCATCCCCTTTATCTACAGGTTTTATAATAAAAATAGTCTGGGTTTGGGTCTTCAATTCCCTTAGCGCCATTGATTCCAGTTTTGTCATATTCCGTTACACTTTGTCTGGATTTTGGTGTCTGCTTTGATTTCTTTACACAGTGCTTGTTTAAAAGTGGCTATTTCTGTTGGTACTGCAGATGCATGGGCGCAGAAACTCGACTTCTTTATCAGGTCAGTATCTCTTGTTGGAGGATCTCTTCTGAAGGACTCTTTAACTCAAAGAAAGCTTTTCATTTCAATTCCCAGCTGATTTCCGATATTTCACAATGCAAATGGAATTTACCTAGGTTTGGAGTTCGTACGAACCCTAGACCTTTGTTTACTACATCTCTTTGTGATTTAGTTAGAGTCCAGGTTGACAGATCGGTTGCTATATCTGGTTTCTGCTTGTTCCCGTTTTGGTAACTCTTGACATGCTCCTGGTGTTCGTCCTCTGTTGGTCTTCTTCCCAGTGCACTTCATTCTCTCTTCTTCTTCTTCCTTGTCCTCTTCCTCCCCTCCATAAAAAAGGCGGGCTTTGCATTTGAGGGAAGCTCTGAGGTGGTATATTCTGTAATAGGACACCCCATCCGAAATATTGCAGTGGCGGGACTAGCGTAAAGAAGGGTTGTTGTGGTCCTCCCAACTGATTTTGATATTGATTTTGTCCTTGCATTGAAGGTTTCAACCTCCTCACTTTCTGTCTATATTTTATTTAATATCGATTGTTTTCCTCACTGGACCAGCTTCTTGTGTCTGATGAACTATCTTCAGAGGTGTAGTATCCAATGAGTAACCCTCTTTGGTTGTTGACGTAAAATCAGGTACGCTTGTTTCCTTTCCAATAAAAGAATTGGCTTGATAGTTTGGTCTGCCCTGTTCCCATGATGCACTGGGCCAGGGACAGACTAATTTGCATGTAGCCAGGTTCTGAGCTGGGATGGTGCAGTGAGCTAAAAAACGGTGATGGATCAAGCCCTGATCTTTTGACTGGGTACGAGTGTTCTGTTTAATTCAGATACTCTGTCCATCACCGCCCCCTTTTCTGAATCTTTTTGTCCACCACAAGCGTGGAAGGGTATGCTCAGACATGAGTCCCTTGCTCACTGCACCATCAGGATTCAAGCAAGCCGGGCCGAAGACGGCTGTAATGCCAGAAACCGGTCCCCGGAAGCTTGTTTCCTTTCCAGTAAAAGAATTGGCTTGGTAGTTTGGTCTGCCCTGTTCCCATGATGCACTGGGCCAGGGACAGACTTATTTGCATGTAGCCAGGTTCTGAGCTGGGATGGTGCAGTGAGCTAAAAAACGGTGATGGATCAAGCCCTGATCTTTTGACTGGGTACGAGTGTTCTGTTTAATTCAGATACTCTGTCCATCACCTCCCCCTTTTCTGAATCGTTTTGTCCGCCACAAGTGTGGAAGGGTATGCTCAGACATGAGTCCCTTGCTCACTGCACCATCAGGATTCAAGCAAGCCGGGCCGAAGACGGCTGCAATGCCAGAAACCGGTCCCCGGAAGCTTGTTTCCTTTCCAGTAAAAGAATTGGCTTGGTAGTTTGGTCTGCCCTGTTCCCATGATGCATTGGGCCAGGGACAGACTAATTTGCATGTAGCCAGGTTCTGAGCTGGGATGGTGCAGTGAGCTAAAAAACGGTGATGGATCAAGCCCTGATCTTTTGACTGGGTACGAGTGTTCTGTTTAATTCAGATACTCTGTCCATCACCACCCCCTTTTCTGAATCGTAAAATCAGGTACTGCATATGGGTACACTTACTCATAGGAACATTTCTTTGGATCCTTCTGAAGTTTCTGGATTTTGGATTGGGTTAGGTAGTCCTTGTATTCCGTCATTTCCTTATTTTTTTTCATTCAGTCTTTTTGTCTTTAGATGTGTTTCAGTTAACTGTTTTTTGCTTAGCATAGATTCCGAAAGTCGTTCAGCCATTTTAATGATCGGGATGAGCCACTCACAGATACAGTGCCACGCAATCTGTGCCCAGTCTTTTTTGAATAGCTGTCATCGAGAAAGTTTCTTGGGCCATTGGTTACTATTAATCCCCTTGGCACTGTACTCAAGCTCACATATTCTGTCATTATTACTCTGTGTAGTATTGTGCGGATCCTAATCCTTTTCTGTTCCATTGGAGTATCTCAGTCTTTTGACTGTGCTATTGTTTGGGCCATCTTCAGATCAGTTAACAATGGTGGCCCTGAAAGTATTTACTCCATATCATTGTCTGTAAATGTGAGTTATTGATTCTCGGCCATAATTCTCTTATCCAGCTTTCAAATTATATTCTGTGTTTTTAAATGTGAGTTGTCGCTTTTGTCCACAACAATGGATATCCTTTACCCAATTTTTATACTGCTCTCACAGCTGTGTGCTGCTCTATACAACATAAACTGAAAGAGAGGTAGAAGTCATGCATTTTCTGGTCTGTTCGTCAAAAAATATTAGTCTGTACGTCAATAGATGATTCCCTGAAATTTCTCAAGTCAGCCCAGAATATGGGTGCATTAAAGGATAAATATGAGCGAAACTTCTAAACAAATAAGTCTTGCACTACTCGTATGAAAGGCTTTTCAGTTGGTTGGATTTCAGTTTGAATGATGTTTAAAAGGGGTTTTGAGTGTTTACCAACATAGCCCTGGACAAGCATGACTACCTATCAGTACCACCTGTTCTCTCTGTCTTTTATCTATGTTTTATCTTCACAGGATACAATACAAAGTCATAATGTGATCGAACAAACGCAGGGATATTTTGTAAGTACTTACTACATACACCCTAGCCTTGCATGCTTTAGTATGCGTGCATAATATAACCTGGTCTTGAAGAAAGCCACGTTGACTCTCAGGTGCTTCCTAAGGTGGCTGAAACATTTAGACCACACCCATGACCGCAAGAAGGATACATGGGACCAATTAACTATACCATATGCATACACCACTTGCTTTTAAGCTTTGATTGGGAACCCCATAACATTGAAATAAAAATTGGATACTTTGGATCATAGGGACTCCCGAGCCAATTTTAAATCACCACGTCACATGCACAAAAAAACAACCAGCTCCGCAGTATTTCTGGCATCGCAGCACACCCTGGGAGCACTCAGCCACCAGGGTGGAAACCCAATGATGAAGTATGTCACCTACTAGGTAGGTTAGTCAGGGTTCTTTTAAAACACCTTGTGAGTTCCCAGTCCCTGTAAATAACATCCAAAGGGACAGGGGAAGGTTGTAGTAACAATTATACAAATAGGTGGTTGATCTGTTCTTACATTGTTTGGGATTATTTGAACTGGGAAGACGCACTGGATTCAAGCTAGCCTGGCTGATGAAGGGTGATGCCCTGAAACCGGTCTTAGGATGCTGGCTTCCGGTCCAGGGAGGACCTGGCTGGGCAGTTCGGGCTGGACTGTTCCCAGAAGGAACAGGGTCAAGACTGATTTGCATATGGCTGGGTCTAAACTGGGGTTGTGTGGTGAGCAAAAGAATGATTTTTAACAAAGGAGGGATGGAGAGGGAAAAGTGGATTCTGTCTCCCCTGGCAACTATCATAAACAAAAGGAATCCACTAGGTGGACGGCGGTTGTTACCACAATGGTGGGGAGCAACCAGTGTTGTTAAAATACCCCTCACACACCAACAGGCCCCTTGGTGTCATGCTTCATCATCGGGGTCTTCGCAAACCTCTACGGAATGCGGCGTGCTACGACTTCACGACTACGCAGGAGCACTTTATGAGTGAACTATGTGTTTGGTGTGTGAAGGTACCAATAATGTGAGTGGTGAGGTGAAAAGTGAGGAATTAAAAAATACCTGGCACGTGAGTGCTGAAAAAATTTTTATTTAGTCTCCGGCTGGTATTATTAAAAAAAGTGCTAGAGTGGTTGTGGTTTACTAATTAGGGTAACCCAACCAAATTAGTGCGTCGACATGTTTCGGAGTACTGGAACTCCTTCTTCAGGACGGGAATATGCACTACTTATCCCCACCTTACTCACATGTGTGTAGATATTAAAAATTGTGCTCTACAAAAATAGATATGGTGAATAATGTACCTATCTATGTTGGATGTACGGTCCGTTGCGCCCAGTTGGCGGTTCAGGATACCTGTAAACAGAAAGGTTATGTAAAACAAGATGGCACATATTGTTGTGTCCATACTGTGCTAAAAAACACAGAAGGGTCATAAGGAACAAAAGTGAAGGTCCAGGAACCCTAAAAAAAATTTTTACTACTAAGCAAGATAATACATATTTTTATGTTACTACTGTGTAAATACACAGAAGGGTAACAAGGAACAAAAGTGAAGGTCCAGGAACCCTAAAAAGAAAAAAACGAACTACATATAGATTGAGACACACACACACATTCAAAATATCAGATAGGTCTTAGAGGGTATGGTTTGTGACCCAAATGCGTAGCTTACTTATTAATAGAGGTCCAATGGCCTCATGAGCCACAGCGTGTTGGGGCGTGGTCCGTTCTACCCGATATGGCAACCTGTGAGGTATTTAAGGGAATGGATCAAAAGGTAGTAATACCTCGGTAAAAATAGATCACACACCTTCAGGTTTGTTCATACATCCATACACACTCACGGTTCTGCACAGGGCTGTCTGGCTTGTTCCCCCTCCACGCGGCTCCGACGAGTGAGGTGGTGAACTAGGGAGCGAGTTTAAATAGTCTCAAAAGACCTCAATTAGCCCCTAATGGAAAACGGAAAAAGCCCATACTTGGTCCGGTCCCCTGGTTTGCTATCCGCATTTGCGTGCACCGGGAAGGGTGTTCCCGTGTGAATGCGCATGTGCGGAGGAGCAGTGTTGCGCATGCGCCCATGCTCTTTCGGTTAGTGGCAGCACTGAGTCGCTTCGCGCATGCGCGAAATCTAGATCCAGTGTCTGCCACCGCGCGCATGCGCAGTGACGGTGTTGTGGCCTGTAATCGACTCGATTTTGCTGAGAAACCTCATGTATTACCAAGGGGCGAGTTGTGATCCCTATGGTGACAGCGAAAGGCGCCAAGTATAAGCCGCCTATACCCGGGGGTCCTGATAAAATTATGACCACATGCATTTGGGGTAAAACAGCAAATATTTAAGAAATATTAAGAAAAGCCTGCAAGCCATGAGGTAGGCAAGATTAATAGGCAAAAACCTGAACCCCTATCAGCCAAATAGGAACATCATGGTTTTACCTGGATGTCCTCCAGTGGAATGAATAAATGGTATGGGGAACTGATTGAAGGGCAAGATGGTTTACAGATCTAAGGGTGCTGGTTTTATTAAACGCAGTTTGCTTCATGCAATGGAGTTGATGGTTGAAAGGTCTCTGATTTTTTTGAGCAGAAAAAGGGGGTTATTATTTAGCGTAATTGGCTCCATGGAATGGAGTCATTCAACCCGGTCACATCTGAGCCCAGACGGAACACCCATCTTTGTTCCTTCTCAAACAAACCTCTTTCAGATTTTAATTGCTCAATAACAGTCCAATGTATGTCATTCACACAGTGCTGTGCCTCTAGGAAGTGAGATGCCATTTTCGTTGTCTGTTTTTTGCATCTCACATTGCTCTTGTGTTCATTAATTCTGGTTTTTACCGCACGTGTGGTCATTCCTACATACTCCTTACCGCAAGGGCATGTGATAAGATACACCACATTGCGGCTGTTGCAATTCGTGACAGCGCGTTGTTCCCATTTCTCGCCATTACTGAATTCAAGGGACAGGCTTTTCTTTGTCAGGTGGCAACTATTACAATTCCCACATGGGTGATGCCCATGCAGTCCTTTTAGCCTCGTCTGCTGTGTTACATTGGTTTGGGGTCTTGTATGGACCAGAATATCCTTCAAGTTTCTCCCTCTCCTATGTGCAAAGATTGGTTTTTCCAGATCTAGACTCACACTTGTAAGGATGCGCCAGTGTTTGTTTACCAGCTTGGTCACTTGGTTTGACACGGGGCTGAAGGTTGTGACACAGACTGGTCTGACAGATTCCTCTTTCCGTGGGTTGTCATCTAAAAGAGCTTCCCGGTTATTGTTCCGTGCTCTTTTCATTGCCTGGTTAATGATCTTGTCAGGGTATTTTCTCTGTTGTAATTTTTTGCTCAGATCCAGTGCTTGGATTTTGTACTTGCCCACATCGCTGCAGTTCCGACGTAGGCGGAGGAACTGTCCATATGGTAGGTTCTCCCTCAGGTGACGTGGATGGTTCGACAGTTTCCATCCACGTCACCTGAGGGAGAACCTACCATATGGACAGTTCCTCCGCCTACGTCGGAACTGCAGCGATGTGGGCAAGTACAAAATCCAAGCACTGGATCTGAGCAAAAAATTACAACAGAGAAAATACCCTGACAAGATCATTAACCAGGCAATGAAAAGAGCACGGAACAATAACCGGGAAGCTCTTTTAGATGACAACCCACGGAAAGAGGAATCTGTCAGACCAGTCTGTGTCACAACCTTCAGCCCCGTGTCAAACCAAGTGACCAAGCTGGTAAACAAACACTGGCGCATCCTTACAAGTGTGAGTCTAGATCTGGAAAAACCAATCTTTGCACATAGGAGAGGGAGAAACTTGAAGGATATTCTGGTCCATACAAGACCCCAAACCAATGTAACACAGCAGACGAGGCTAAAAGGACTGCATGGGCATCACCCATGTGGGAATTGTAATAGTTGCCACCTGACAAAGAAAAGCCTGTCCCTTGAATTCAGTAATGGCGAGAAATGGGAACAACGCGCTGTCACGAATTGCAACAGCCGCAATGTGGTGTATCTTATCACATGCCCTTGCGGTAAGGAGTATGTAGGAATGACCACACGTGCGGTAAAAACCAGAATTAATGAACACAAGAGCAATGTGAGATGCAAAAAACAGACAACGAAAATGGCATCTCACTTCCTAGAGGCACAGCACTGTGTGAATGACATACATTGGACTGTTATTGAGCAATTAAAATCTGAAAGAGGTTTGTTTGAGAAGGAACAAAGATGGGTGTTCCGTCTGGGCTCAGATGTGACCGGGTTGAATGACTCCATTCCATGGAGCCAATTACGCTAAATAATAACCCCCTTTTTCTGCTCAAAAAAATCAGAGACCTTTCAACCATCAACTCCATTGCATGAAGCAAACTGCGTTTAATAAAACCAGCACCCTTAGATCTGTAAACCATCTTGCCCTTCAATCAGTTCCCCATACCATTTATTCATTCCACTGGAGGACATCCAGGTAAAACCATGATGTTCCTATTTGGCTGATAGGGGTTCAGGTTTTTGCCTATTAATCTTGCCTACCTCATGGCTTGCAGGCTTTTCTTAATATTTCTTAAATATTTGCTGTTTTACCCCAAATGCATGTGGTCATAATTTTATCAGGACCCCCGGGTATAGGCGGCTTATACTTGGCGCCTTTCGCTGTCACCATAGGGATCACAACTCGCCCCTTGGTAATACATGAGGTTTCTCAGCAAAATCGAGTCGATTACAGGCCACAACACCGTCACTGCGCATGCGCGCGGTGGCAGACACTGGATCTAGATTTCGCGCATGCGCGAAGCGACTCAGTGCTGCCACTAACCGAAAGAGCATGGGCGCATGCGCAACACTGCTCCTCCGCACATGCGCATTCACACGGGAACACCCTTCCCGGTGCACGCAAATGCGGATAGCAAACCAGGGGACCGGACCAAGTATGGGCTTTTTCCGTTTTCCATTAGGGGCTAATTGAGGTCTTTTGAGACTATTTAAACTCGCTCCCTAGTTCACCACCTCACTCGTCGGAGCCGCGTGGAGGGGGAACAAGCCAGACAGCCCTGTGCAGAACCGTGAGTGTGTATGGATGTATGAACAAACCTGAAGGTGTGTGATCTATTTTTACCGAGGTATTACTACCTTTTGATCCATTCCCTTAAATACCTCACAGGTTGCCATATCGGGTAGAACGGACCACGCCCCAACACGCTGTGGCTCATGAGGCCATTGGACCTCTATTAATAAGTAAGCTACGCATTTGGGTCACAAACCATACCCTCTAAGACCTATCTGATATTTTGAATGTGTGTGTGTGTCTCAATCTATATGTAGTTCGTTTTTTTCTTTTTAGGGTTCCTGGACCTTCACTTTTGTTCCTTGTTACCCTTCTGTGTATTTACACAGTAGTAACATAAAAATATGTATTATCTTGCTTAGTAGTAAAAATTTTTTTTAGGGTTCCTGGACCTTCACTTTTGTTCCTTATGACCCTTCTGTGTTTTTTAGCACAGTATGGACACAACAATATGTGCCATCTTGTTTTACATAACCTTTCTGTTTACAGGTATCCTGAACCGCCAACTGGGCGCAACGGACCGTACATCCAACATAGATAGGTACATTATTCACCATATCTATTTTTGTAGAGCACAATTTTTAATATCTACACACATGTGAGTAAGGTGGGGATAAGTAGTGCATATTCCCGTCCTGAAGAAGGAGTTCCAGTACTCCGAAACATGTCGACGCACTAATTTGGTTGGGTTACCCTAATTAGTAAACCACAACCACTCTAGCACTTTTTTTAATAATACCAGCCGGAGACTAAATAAAAATTTTTTCAGCACTCACGTGCCAGGTATTTTTTAATTCCTCACTTTTCACCTCACCACTCACATTATTGGTACCTTCACACACCAAACACATAGTTCACTCATAAAGTGCTCCTGCGTAGTCGTGAAGTCGTAGCACGCCGCATTCCGTAGAGGTTTGCGAAGACCCCGATGATGAAGCATGACACCAAGGGGCCTGTTGGTGTGTGAGGGGTATTTTAACAACACTGGTTGCTCCCCACCATTGTGGTAACAACCGCCGTCCACCTAGTGGATTCCTTTTGTTTATGATAGAGCAAAAGAATGATGCATTTAACCCAGATCCTTGAGACTGTGGGTGAATGTTTGAAATGTCCAGCGTTCTATCCATCAATTGTTTCTTTTGCATATTGATTCTTGTGGCAGTGTGTTTGTTGAAGGGGTGATTTTTTTTAGGCAAAATCCAAGTGGTTTTGCCTGTGAAATATGCTGGGGTAAAATAATCCACATTAACTTCTGATAGTCCTACTTCACTTGTGCTTGTTTATTTCAGTTGGGGAATAGAGGGAATTTGTTCTTGGTCTGGGTGAGTTTTACATAGGTGTTAGACATATGGTTCTGCAGGAGTATGAGGCAGTTTTATAGTAGCTGTTTGTCACTGGTAGTGTAGATTTTCAGGTAGAGTTTTATATTTTTAGGGTATTGATGATTCTTTTTATGTAGGATCGCAAGGCACGCAGAGGTTGAAAATGATGGGGTAACATACTACTCTTAATGAATTGAAGATTATTAGCAGGGTAGAAAGAGAACCATTCAAGCGCCTTGTTCGAAAATGTCACTGCATGTATCTATTAAATGGATCAGTGCTTGGTGGCGAACTATGTCGAAGGCTGTGGTTGTCTACATGGTGCTGTTGATGTGGGTTCTGATCTGTGAGGTAATGATCATCATGTTTGCCATTTGCATAAATGTTCACAGTTTTGGTAAAAAAGCAATGTGAGGTTTTAATTTTCATCAATGATTTGGTGACCTTATCACAGCAGGATAACTCAATGCACCAGTACTTCCAGCAAAGCCTCAATGCAAAAATAGACAGGTAACGCCTGTGTTTCCGCAAGCTAGATCTATTTTTCTAGCTCACATATCTACACCAGGAGGAAATATTCAGAATGAATGTAATCCTATTACATGACATGTACTTCTTCTTTAAAACACCCTTTTAAATCAGATTGTAGATGTCTAGTCTTGGTTTGACGTGCAACAATGTGCTCAGTCATTGTAATGTCCAAGTTATGTTATGTTATGTTACAAGTTGGCTTTCTTATATTGAATATTTAGCTGACATAATTATTTCATGCTAAATTAGACACACTGCAGTAGGTCCAACATGTATGTTTTGCTTAAACCAGGAGCACAACAAAAACCAGAAGACGTAGTTGAAGAGCGAAGGATTTTAAAATATACTGACAGTGGCTGGGCTCGCCGAGAGATAGAGTGCGTGCTCTCTCTTTGAGCTTTCACACAGTCCTTTCTTCTGTGGCTACACGCACAGTGGGTGATGATGTTCTGAGGTTCGGAGGACTCTGCTGTGAGCTGAAGAGGAATGTGTCTGATAGAAATCTAGCGAAGGCTGCTAATTCACAGTAGTGCACTTCATCAGAGAAGAGTGCATAGAGAAGCCCCCCTGGGTCAGCTGCCAGAGCTGACCTGGATAAGCCCAGCAGCTCTGGCTGTGCACTGAAGACTGGGACGGAGTCCGTGTTAGTTGAAAGGTTGGGGCTTTAGAGTGTAACTGCTTTACTGAGTTCTACATGTCTGCCTTAATTTCCATTTATTAGGGGTGGCCGTAACACGAAAAGGTGTTCTTTACAGTATGGTGGATGCCTGCATATTCATGCACTGTATGAAAAATATATTTTGGAAATAAAAACATTTAAGGAAACAATAATCAAAAATAAGGTAGTGAAAGTGACGGAATCCAAAGAATTTTAACAAAAAACCCTCCTGCAAACAGACAATAGATATCCATCCTATATTTAAATACTCAAAGCAGAATACTCCCTTTTAGTCACACCTCACACAGAATTTGATCTCCCTTGTCTTAAAAAATACAAAATTATTGCCTCCGGAGTGATCACCTTATCAGGATAGCCAATAGACTGCTGCAAGTGACTTCAACCATCCAATGTAGTTCTCTGCATTTGTATAACATCTCAATAAATTGTAACTTGGCAAGCCAAATAGCAGGCGAAGGTGCTGAACTACAACCCTGTGCCATTCTTGGAGCTATTGACGCTCACCAGCAGGACAAGATATGGATCAAACTGCCCCCAACTTTTACTCATTTCAGAGAAAATGTTTTTTACTAAACTCTTATTCGCTGTAGGACCATCTTGTATGCAAACCAGTCACTTGTCTTGTTGCTAGAAAGTTTACTCAGGCAGTCTAGTATATCAGAGGGGTTGATGGACAGAATAATACTGAATTATTCTCAAATTAGATGTTATTGTGAATTTATGTAATGCGCTATTAATTTGCTACTAGACTGTATCTGAAAATCAAATATGATTATTGTCTACCCACTTAACTCTAAACTTTCATGGTCTATCGTTATCAATATATACATAGTTGTTCATGTACTGCAGCTATGTAATCCTTGCTTTGAGGCTGACAAAAGATAATCTTGCATAGCGGGAAAGGTTCCCATTATCCAAGTTTATTAGGAAACTGTGACACTGTAAATATCTTGAGCAAATCCCTCTACACCACAACCAATATTTACCTTTTTTTGCAAATTATTTATTATATCTTGACAATTCAATTGGCCTACCTCTCTCATTAAATTGGATTCCCATTTCAGAAAGTTTTGGGAAACTTATCAAGGACGTTTTAGATTTCTCCATAATGGGAGGCAACTGTAATCTGAGACACCGATCTTAATTTCAGAACATTGCTTGAAGTGAGGTAAATTTAATCGGATGGTGACCATTCAATTTTTGAAATGCGTTTAACAACCAAAATAGCCATATTCCACTGCATCTGTGACAACATCACATTTGCGAACTGAGCTTTGCAGCTAGTGATAACCAAACACTTCAGTGTTTGCAAGACCTAGGAGAAATAATGTACTTAAGGAGGAAGTGGGGAAGGCATGGCCAGCAGCATGGCTGACTAGCTGCATTTGCAGAGGCTCCGAACGCCTAACATAGATCCGGTCTTAAATCCTGTCTTCTAGCCACGAATGCCGAGCTAACCCCCAAGTCGAGTGTGTATTAAACCTCAGCCCTGCAGAGGAGGCCACATTCGTAGCTGCTGCGACGAAATTAGGGGCAGAAATGCGATTAATTTGAAGACGGGTCTCGGCCACTAAGATGGCCGATCTGACCCGATAACTGTGCAGCATTGACCTAGGGCTCCTCACGGCAACGACAGGAGGGCTGCCCATATGCCGTACAGAGACTGCTGCAGTGCATGCCCACCAGTGGAGTCCCAATTCTGGTGGCCAACGGAGAAGCAGGTAAGGTTGAGATAGAGTCCTGCTGACCTTGCGGCGCTGAAGCAGACGTTTCTCCCACTTGCGTAGATGTGGAGTACCGCTTGCTGCGAGGTGAGGGGGGCCCCCCTTCCCTTCCGCCTTGACGCGCTCCAGCATGAGGTGCCACACCATGATCCTGGTGAGGCGCGAGCCGAGGATGGTCCCATCTCAGCGCAGTGGCTCTACATGAACCCAAGCCCATGACCGGGCAATGGTGAGGGCTGGGAATGAGCTGCGGGCGTGCCAGGAGGTAGTGTGCGGTTACCCGTAGGAGAGGCAGGTGGTGGCACAATGTTGACGTGATGTGACTATTCTCCTATTTAGAGAAGATTTGGGGCTGCCTGTTTACTGCACAGCGAGTGTGGGGCTTCCCTTTTCTCCCCCCTCAGCCGGCTGTGAAGAGAGGTGCCCCGCGGAGATCCTGAGGAGCTGTGCGCAGTGGTTCGACCCGTTTGAGTACAGTGCTCCTCCCTGTGCTCAGCTGCACGGCCGGGCTGCTTTGGAGGATGGGCTGCAGATTTTCCTGGGGGAAGATTAAAGCCACTGACTAGACTGGAAAGAGAGGTTGTGAAGTGGTGGCGGGTGCCCGAAAGCCATGTGGTGAGTGGTGCCAGATGCGAGAGACAGCTTGTTAGCAACCCGCATCACTTGATCCTTCTAGTCTCTAGACACAGAGACAAGCCATGGGGCCGGCAGACTGAAGGGGCACTCCCAACAGCACATTAGGGACGTAGAAACCCCTGTGGCAGTGAATCAATGGAGAAGCTAGGTCTGCTGTGTCGTTGTTCCCAGACCGGCCGCCTATACACTCCCTAGGGTGAATGTGCCAGCCATTAGCACACATAACTGGTCTCTTACTCTTCAACTGGAGGACTATTCTGGCGCTCCACCACGCCAGACGACAACAAGTGCTGGAATATTGCTGGTACATGGACAAGACTGGGCTTCCAGTACTGGTTGGTCCTGCAAGGTCACACGGGTCAGAATATCTGAAGGGAAACATAGAAGGGGTTCAGTGGAAGGACCTCTGGGGATTGAGTAACCGGTGAGCACTAGAGATAGGTCCCTGCAGACGGAAGAGCAATACAAACTAGGAGTTGCCACTGTATGCTGCTCAGCTGCTAGAGAGAAGTTTATGCAACGTAGTAAAGGAAGCAGTCATATGCTAGCAGCCCTTCAATTAACACCATGCGCATGGAGGTGCGATGAGCCTATTTCTCATATACTACTTAACATAATAGCCTCCCCAAAATTAGCTTGTGATCCTCCCACTGGTACAATCGGCCTCTGGACGTGCAGATGATGACACTCAACTGCTACATCTGACAATGGATAAGAAACCCAAGACGAAAAAGCAGGGGAAAATGAACAAGTACACTAAGGTGCTTCCTGCACCCACAGAATCAGAGGGGGAGAATGCTAGTGCACCTGATAATGCAGCCACCCTTCAGGCAATCTATGCCCCAAGAGAGGCCATTGAAGGCAAAAGGGTGGCGATACGAACGGAGGTGTCTCTTCTTCGGCAAGACGTACGCAACATCGCGGACTGCGTCACACAAACAGAGGCTCGCATATCAGAGGTGGAGGACACAACACATGAATTCAAAGGAGACATCAAGGAGCTCCAAGTCAACATGGAAGAGGTGATGTGGAAGTTCGATGATGCGAGAACGGGGCTTGGCGAAATAATCTTCGTTTTATTGGGATATCCGAAGGAGTGGAGAACACTGATCCAACTGCCTTCCTGATGACATGGTTGTGAGACACCCTGCCAGGTGCTAAGTTCTCCACCTGTTTTCTCATTGAACGAGCACACAGGATGCTGGCTATGAGACCCCTGCCTTGGGCCCCTCCGCTCTCCCTGATTGCGCGATTCCTGAAGTATCAAAGTCGAGAAGTAATCCTAAAGAGAATCACGGAAAGTGGGAGAACTCAAATTGGCCAACACAAGAAGCGTGATCTTCCCCGATTGCTCTAGGGAGGTGCAGAAGATGCAGAGGTCCTTCGACTCCATAAAAGCTAAACTACGAGCCCTGCGTATCCAATATATGCTTCTCTTCCCGGCCAAGCTCAAGGTCATCTTCCAGGACTCTACCCAATTTTTTCAAGAACCTGAAGACGCCTGGCTGTAGATTGAGGAACACTGATAGCCTAGACCAGAGATAGGTAGAAACGCGATGCGTCCTGGGGACACACAATCACAATGGGAGCCTAGATCACAGAGAACAAGACTGTGGAAGCATCGTATTGTGAGAAATCTGAAGCACCCGGGGACCACGCAGCCTGGAACTCCATATTAGCTGAGAGGTGGGGCAACGGTGGAGGAGGCGGGGGCCCAGGCCACAAACAGAGACTTGACCCAAGAGGACAGTACTCATGCTACTCACTCAAATCAAGAATCCCTGGAGGAAACTGACGGTGACCATTCCCTGCTTAAGGCCATTCACAATGTAGAAGGATCTGGGGCAACAGCCCCGAAATGGTCCCCGAACATCAACTGCAATTAAACAAAAGTGGCAAAGAAATATGAACCAAGGGCATGAGGGAAGCACATGCCAGCAATACAGCGACTGCAAGGAGGCCCCCACCCTAGACTTGTTTGCACCAGGGAAAGAGTGTGTGAGCTACTCTCCTGGATTAGGATAATATCCTTTGTTGTTTTGGTTATTCTTTGGGGATAAGTGGGTGGGGAATGTAGGGTTCAACATACTCCTCAGTGAACACATACGCCTGTTGTCATGTTGACACTGACAGTTGAAGGGTTAAACATGGGGTGCGAGAGGATGTGGGTTAGAGGGTTAAGGGTAGGGAAGGGGTGGGAGTTCGGAGTTTTTCGACTTAAAGGGTTTTCGTTATTATTTTCAGCAGGATGTCTTAAATAACAGAGTTGGACGCAACAGGATAGTGGTTGGGCGGTTAGGGAACACTCCTTACACTAACTGCACGAACCACAAACATAATGCACAATACACTATATACCGTGTTGCCGTGGAATGTCAATGGATTGGGTAGTAAGATTAAGAGGGGCCTATTGAACAGATATATCAAATGACCAAGCCACATGGTCCTCCTACAAGAGACCCATCTCTGAGGTACCAGATGCGCATTTCTTGGGAGAGAGGCTTACGTTACACTGGCTCATGTTGGATTTTCCCCTGGAGCCGGTGGAGTGGCCATTCTAATTAAAAACAAAAAACTATTTCATGTAGTTAAGACCTGGGTTGGCCCTGGGGCACATAGGCAGCAGTCAGGGGTATGTGGAGCAACGCGACTGCAGCCCCAGACGTTACAGGCAGTGGCTAAGATATTGTCGGACTCAGACTCCTCAATCCACATAATAGGGGGCAGCTTCAATGATGTGATGAACTCACGGTTAGATAGATCTCATGCGGCATCAGGCCCTCAGGCGCCTACCTCACTGGTGTAATTTGTGAGATCTCTAGGAGAGACTGACCTTTGGCACCAACACCACCCACTTGACCGTAGCGACTCTTTTTTTCTCAGGGGCAAATAAGAGCTTTTCCCGCATTGACTACCTCTTTGCCCCAGCAGGGGAGATTCAAGTCATTGAGGATACAGAATATCTGTCCTGGGGTATCTCAAATCACTCACCATTGAAGTTAAAGGTAGGGGATAGGGAAGACAGGCCCAAGTCGGAATGGAGGCTGAATGCCTGGGAGTTATGTGACAAAATAGTAGCTGATACCGTCGCCATTGTGACCAAATTATTTGTTCAAGGTAACGAAGGCTCTACAACGTTGGCGGAACTTGGGAACATGATTGCCAAAAGGGATATTGCGCAGCTTTGGGGTTCCCAACGGTCTCACACCGTGTCAGTATGGAAGGAGAACATGGATTGGTGCATGTTTAGGGAGAAGACGGTATATTTGGCTAGGGGCAAGCCTAAGGCATGGAGTAAAATTTGGGGCCAGTGGAACGCATACCGAGGGAACATCTGTACGCCCCCCTTCGAAGACATCCCGGACATTTCCCTGTCCCCCTGACCTCTGAGGTTCCTTGACTACTGTATTCTTTTGCTGATTGTCCTGACTTCCCCACTGGTCATCTCTATTGTCCTCCTGATTCTCTATCCAGTATGGTAGGTCTCCCCCACCTGAGCTCGACATCTTCTACAATGTTTCTCGCCTTGAGTTTTGTTCTTTTGTTTTTCTCTCTGTTCCTTTCTAAAAATTTTAAAATATTTTGTATCCTGTATACCTCCTGAGTTGCCGAACATGTATCCTGTACTTCTGCTGGACCTCTAGGGATCAGTTGCTGCTTTTTGACGCTTCGTAATTGATCTGCATGCACTAGCGGCCGGCCCCTGTGGTTGTAGGCCCATATCTGTAATGACGTTGTTTTGCACAATAAAGTTTAAAAAAAAGATAACAAAGGCTCCGTACCCTCGGAGGCCACCCTCTGGGAGGCATAAAAGGCAGTACTCCGGGGAAGGCTGCAAGACATAATTGAGCGAAAGCATAGAGAGGAAACGGTGCAAATGCAAGACTTGGGAGGTAAATTGCTAGAATTAGAAAATAAATTGTCACTGGACAATGAGGTAGGGGTGCTTCGGCAATTAGAGGTCTCGCGGAGGGAACTCTGGGCTTTAGTAGAGGGAGAAGCCTGCACCCAAATTCAGACCACCCAACACAGACTATACGAGTTGGGGGATACAGAGGGGAAGTTACTAGCCTGGTTAAGCCGGAAAGAAAGAGAAGCAAATTGGGAAAATCAAATAGAAGAGGCGGGGACACCACATATAACGCCACCTGCAATTGCGACAGCGTTTACAAATTACTACACTAATTTATACGCTGACCTATTGACGACTGACGAGGATAGCATAGAGGATTATCTCTAGGCAATAGATATGCCGATCTTTCAAACTGAGGGCACGGTGGCCTTAGAAGCTGAGATCACTTTAAACAATGATTATATGGCCATTGCCAAACAGAAGTCGGAAAAAACGGACTGCCAGGGGAATTCTTTAAATAAAACAATAATATATTAGCTCCATGACTATTAATTATGTTTTTAGTGGCAAAGGATGAGGGAGCACTCCCTCCTGGCCTATTCCAGGCTACATTAGTGATCATACCGAACCCGGGCAAGCCCCAGAAAATTGTGGCTCCTATCGCCCAATTTTAATGCTTAATGTCAAAACCAAGATCTTGGCCTCCATACGCACCACACGATTATTGACAGTCATTACGTCCTTGGTGCACAAAGACCAGTTGGGCTTTATGCCCAATGGTGCCACAAGCCTCAACCTCCGCAGGCTGGCAAAATGGCTAGACACGGCCAAAGGGAGTGAGGTTCCCCATCTGCTTCTATCAGTCGACGTCAAAAAGGCATACAATACAGTACATTGGCCTTTTATGAGATGGGTCCTCGTAAAATTGGGCTTTGGGCACAACTTCTGGACGTGGGTCGATATTTTATACACAAATCCCAGGGCTAGAGTGTAGGAGTAAATGGCATTAAATCTGCTGAGATTCCCATCCAGCAGGGGACCAGACAGGGCTGTCTGCTGTTCTCCTTTCTCTTTACGCTTGTTCTGGAACCTCTATCATGCTAGAGTTGGAATTTACAAAGACTTAACAGGGTTCCAGGACTTCAAGGGACGGCAGTTGGATAAACAAATCTCGCTCTACGCAGATGAAATCCTATTGTACATAAATAATCCTGATACGACACTCCCGATCATATTTCATGTAGTTGAAGACTATGGTAAACAGGCAGGGTACAAGATTAACTTTGGGAAGTCAACCATATACCCAATAGGGGGCGCATTGACATGCGGTCCTACCGGTGTGTCTTCCCATCGCTGAAGAGGGATTGAAATATCTAGGACTCCTCATTTCGAGACGACGTGGCTAGATGACAGTGTTTCCCCCTGACATTACTGGGAAATGCTGCCAGGTTCAAAATGATCACAATATCCAAGCTATTATACATTTTCCAAAATACCTATTGTAGAGTACCGGAGGTAATCTTTAGGGCAATAAAAAAATGAATTTCAAACTTTACTATGGGATGGGGGCCACCCCTGGGATGCGTTGCAAACAATGCAACACAGCCAGTATAATGGGAGAATTGTGCTACCGAATGTCCGGGCATACAATAGAGTGGCACACCTCATAGTCATCAATGAATGCAGACAAACAAGACCCCCAGGATCACCCCACATATGCCCTGGAGAAACTCCAATTTCAAAAATGCTCTCACCTCCACTACATATACGGGGGCCGCGGGTGAGGGGAATTGAGGCATGGAGGGAAGCCGAACATGTGATGAAATGGGAAAAAATACTAACTAGGTCCATACCCCTGTGGGACGGTAAATGGCTGCCTGAACTGGCAAAATTACAGGGGTTTTAAGGATGGGACGCTATTGGGTTCATTACTCTGGGGGACAGAACATGACAGGGTGTTGTAGAGGATTCTAGGACTCTAGTAAATATTCCCGATTTCATTCCCTTATGTGGTTATATCAAATCATACCCTTATACAGGAATAAGAATCATACCCATATTAAGACATAGCCAATGCAGTCCAAATATGGCTAGGCTACTCCCATAGACTCCTAGAAAGCACAACGCGTTCTTAAACAAACCAAGCCTCCAGCAGCCCGGGAATTCCCCCTGCTACTGTATTGATTTGTCCTAGAACTCCTGGTGTCCTGAAAGAACTGCGAGTTCTTAGTGACGTCTTATGTCCAACCTTACGTCAAATTCGGCACCTTCCAGGTATAAATATACTAGCATCTGCCTTAAGCAACACACAGTGTTTTGGAGCAGATCGGCTATCTACTTGCCCGACGCCCTGCTGATGCGAGTGCCGAAGGAAGCCGTCCCTCCTTGCTGACGCACTGAGAGAGACGCTGTCTTTTCTCCTGCCGAGAAATCCAGCTCCAGTGTTTCCCTGTCACCCTTGCGGGTTGCTGGGAGATCGAGTCCTGAGAAAGAGATACAAGACCTCCTTTATTCTATACCCAAGGTGCGGAACTGATTAGACCCACAGAGAATTCTTGATTCAGATTCTTGGCAAAAACTGTAACTCCTTCCCTGTACTAGGCTTAGGTTAGGTACACTGGGGTAGGCGTATCTTAGAAACACCAGTTGAGTACGTCCATTTTAAGTATCTTATGGCTTAGAAACCTTATAAATGCTTTTACAGTATTATTTCATAATACTCATTTACTGTACGCACTTTACTTTATGACAAGTATTGCAATTGTGGCAATTCACTTCTCTTGGATGAGAAAGTAGACTGCTCAATAAATACCCTTTTATTGAAAACGCCTGTCTCTCTACTTCTCTGCACTCCTGGTGAAACTAAGCATGCACGATTGACTGAGTGAAATAGCTATCTATTGTTTCCGTGACTCTGGAGATATACTCTTCATTCTGGGGGAGCAAAGTTGTCATGTTTAGGCAGTTGTCAGAAACTAATCCCTTCCTGTCTATTCAGGAAAGTTAACACCTTCTTGTTTACTCAAGAAAGTTTCTAGTGACCTCTGAGCTAGCTG
This sequence comes from Lissotriton vulgaris, assembly GCF_964263255.1. Classification (NCBI taxonomy): domain Eukaryota; kingdom Metazoa; phylum Chordata; class Amphibia; order Caudata; family Salamandridae; genus Lissotriton; species Lissotriton vulgaris. The sequence goes on from NC_141687.1 coordinate 2,089,573,703, forward strand.
GCATTTCATAATTAAGTCTAACATATTCAATAGAGAACTAGTCGACCTCAGTCCTACGTCTACACTGTCATTTATGTTATTCCAATGTGCAGAGCCTATTGGGAATATAGGAACTATACTACAAGGGCGCCTTGTTAACATTTGCGGAGTTACAAATGGAAATTAGCTTGACGGATAAGCAGTATTATAAATATATTCAACTCCGACATGCTTGGAAGACGCAAAGACCTGACATTGTGGATCTCCCGGAATATACCCCATTAGGAGGCTGGTTACTACAGGAAGAGATACCGGAGAAAGCCGTCTTCTGGACATACATAACCCTAATAAACAATATGCCTGATAATTTATTAAAACTTCAAAGCAAGTGGGAGGAACTTGTAGGTACTTTGAAGGACATAGATTTGGAGAAAGCCCCAATGCACCCTAGGGAGGTGGCTATTAAGCTTAGGCTACGACTGGTTCAGTTTAAAATCTTACATAAGGTATAATATGACACGGCTAAACCACATACGATGGGAAGGGCGGAGACGCCAAAGTGTCTGCGTTGTAGAACAGAATGTGAATCCTTTGTCCACACTTTATGGGACTGCTAACAAATACTTAGGTACTGGACACTGATAGTGCAAGAACAAAATAACATACTGCATGCACAAATCCCGATGGACCCTAAGTATGTTCTGTTAGGCATCCACACAGACGTCGACATTCCTAGATACCTACTTCTGCTTAGTAACCTAGGCCTCCTAGCTGCAAAATGGGAAATACCAAATACTGGGGGAGGCCAGATCTTCCCCCACTGAAAGAGTGGTGGACTGGCATTGACATGTACATGAGTGCCAAAAAGATAGTCTATAAAACTAGGGGATGCCCGAGAAAGTTTAGGAAAGTCTGGCAGCCATGGCTGAGCTTCTACAATATAGAGATGGAAGAGGAGGAGATAAATGTACTGGAAGGCATGTAAAATGGTGCAAAGGGTTCATTACTTTAGGTCCACACCTAGCTGAGGGACTCGAGGGATATTTAACACAAGTGGTGGGAGGCACCATAGGGGTTATGAAGAAAATCTGTATTCTCACTAATTGTAAATCTTGTGATTTGTAATCAATGGACACTCATTGAGTGTACCTGCTGAGTTGTTTGATGTTCAGCCCCAAAATAAAATAATACTTATAAAAAAAAATGGAGGAAGTGTCAGGACTAAATGTTACACCATTTTGATTACGGATACGCAATGCACAGGGCTCCAAAAATGGCAAACCTGAAAATTATCCTTTAACCATCTCGCAATGAACGCCCCATCTTATAGGGTTACTGTCAATTATAAGAAAGGTAAAGGAAAGCAAAAGAAGGAGACAGTGACAAGACGGATTATAGCTCACCTTGATTAATCAACCAGACTGAAGGCAACATATCTGAAGAGGATAAAATCAGTCAATTAGGAGTCACTCGTTCTAGCGGCAATAAGAAAATGCTGAGCATGACATGAAACATAGAGAGAGAGGTGATTACAATAGATCCTACATTGACATCTGTAGAAAACATACTGCAATGATTAAGAGGAAATAAAATGTGACAGTGCAAGACACCCGAGTTGAGTCTTTCATCTAAGATTTGGAGTCAGTGAAAGAGAACCAGAGTGGCTTCACTGACCTGCTGGGGTGAAATTGGAATATCTATACAGGAATGTGAGTGCTGCAAATATCTGGTTGGGCTTTAATGACAATTATGATAAAAAGGGATAATAATGGATATTTGATCAGTATGTTCTTCAGAGAGATTCTACAGAGTGGATTAAATGATGGAAAAAATATATAGGCTTCCTATAGGGAGATCAAAGCCATCAGTGTCTAAAGGGACAGTGGTTATGAAGTAAAGCAGTGCTCGAAGTGAGTGAGGAGAAATACAGGACTGACATTTTGCCTGTGAGTATAGTCAGACCACACAATGCGAAGAGGGAGAGTTACGGTTGGTGAAGAAAGAACTGGACCAGCTGAATATGAAGGCAGACTTGAAGCAACCAGCAAAACTTAACGTCTGTTCAATTACTCGTGCCATGTCTTAACTCAGGGAGAATTATCTAAAGATATCTTTGAAACAAGATAGTAGGAACAAGCATGATCTGCTGAGACTTGAATTGGTCTCTCCTTGATACAGAAGATCAGGATTCTATTGCTTATTCCTTAAGACATGTCAGGCATGATGGAGTCCTTGCCTTCATTTAAGCCAAGGGAAGGCCGAGATATACTTGCTCCGATTCTTAATATGAGGTGAATTTTATAATTAGTATTTTTTTTTAGTATGGAACAATGTTGAGCACTTTTCCAGTTTTCCCCTCTTCTCACTATCGTCTTCTCTCCCCTACCCCCATATCCCACGAGAGGTTGGTTAATAAACAAGACACTATGGTGGGATCAGGAAACAGCAATTATCTTTGGGTTGAAATGTAGATTTTTCCAGCTGTCCAGTGGGTTGTTGTTTAAATAATATTTAATAAATGTAATAAAAATTATTTGACCCTAAAACGTAAAAGACATGCATGCATTATCAAGAAATATTGTTGCCTGGACCCTAGATACGTTTACCAGTACAGACCAGTGATCTTAATTTAAAGAATATCTGTTCCATTGAGGTAATAGCAATGCAACTAGGTACTGGTTTTGTCTCTAGTAATGGGGACACACATATTCAATTATCTGTGAATATTGTATCTCCATTTCACAGGAGCTGGAAATGTAGACGCAGAGCTGTCCTTTAGTGCATACTGTGCATCTCTGTTTCATGCTCTACTTTCAAGGGAGTTACTCGCAGGAGGCTCTGCATTCATGCGCGTTAACGCATTGCTGGCATCATGTAAAGAATGTTCTTTATTGACAACAGAATGTCACTTTGGTTCACGGGAGCCCAGAAGGAGCAGTATTCAAAACATCTGGCATTGGCATCTGTTTGTGTCTCTGTACAAAATGTTTTAATTAACCGAATTCTAAAACTCCAGTTTAATGGGCTTACATTCAGCGAATACATTTGGTAGCAGCGTTATCTTCTGCCACTTTAAATGAATGTTGACACTTGCACTATTTGTGCATAAGTGATTGATTAGCAATATGTATCTGCCCGTTTTCATAACGCTTTGCACATGCTACTACATGGATTTAATATTCTAGGTTAATTTCAAAAGCCTGTCCTGTCATCAAGAGATAATTTAATGCAGTGCTTACCGGTGAAAGGCACACATGTTAATTAAACTCATCCGAACTCCCCTGTTTCATAGCTCATCATCATGTAGTATGAAATGTTGTATTTTTCTGGTAACGTACCCAGGATGTGGAACGCACTCCCTATAGACCCCAGATCTAACCCCTCCTTCTCCTGCTTCAAAAGATCCAAAGAGCATACATCAAAAACTCTGCTCTGTGCCTATCATTAAGGGCAGTTTGGGTTTATTTAACTGGGTTTGTTAGGAATAAATTGTAGGATGCAACTATTAGGCAATATTCACTAAAGTTTTCCACTCATTAGTGCCACTCATATTTCACGTAAAATATCAGGAAACCTACTGATAGTCCACTAAACAAAGTTTAGAATTTGAAGTTGGGAAAATGGGTGCTTCCAGGGAAAGGAATGAGTGACCAAAAAAATGATGGCACACAGCCAAAATGCTGATCCTTTTCCAGCATTTTCAGATTTAACACTACTCCAAAATGCTGGGAGTAAACTGGTAGTGTAAACAGGAAAACAAAATACTTTTTTAGGGAGAAATTCCCTGACCCTTTGCATGGGTTATGCTAGTATGGCTTTGCATCACTCGTGGTGGTGAAATCTGAAATACTGTTATTTATGAATGTCAGGATTCCTTCTATGAATTCCTGACAGGCATCCATGGAGGCGTGAGTGCCATATGTAAATTCTCCGTAGTAAAACTCCAGGTATTATTTCAAGCACTTCTTGTCGCCATATTGAATTTCACTAATCGGCCACAGACCTCTATTTGACCATTCATTCATCAATTCTTAAATATCAGAACCATTAAAACTATGTAAACTGTATGTTTATTGGAGAAAACGTGTGGTTCTTAAACGGAATATAAAGGTACAGAATCCCATTGCCTGTCAGCTGTTGCTATAGAGATGAAAATGTTTAGTAATTGTACTACAGCAGCTAGAAAATAAGTTTTCAAATTAAGTAGTTCTAATATTTACTAAAGTACAACACTTTGCTAAAATGTTGTTTATTTGAAGAAAAAAAACATATTCTTCAGCATTTTCAGCTTGATCATATCTGATTTGAGTAGGTATTAAAATGGGGCAGCGAAGTGAGCTAAAGAACAATGATGGAATCAACCCAGATCTGTGACTGGGTTGAGTGTCTGAAAAGTTTTAATGCTCTGTTCATCATCTCCTTGTGTTTGCTTTGTTCACCCTAAGTTGGCAGGGTATGCCCAGATGTGGGTCCCTTTCTCACTTTGCCACTGGATTCAAGCTAGCCTGGCTGATGAGGGGTATTACCCCGAAACCGGTCCCAGGATGCTTGTTTCCAGTCCAGGGAAGACCTGCATTGGGAGTTCGGGCTGGACTGTTCCTGTGAGGAACAGGGTCAAGACTGATTTGCGTCTTGCTGGGTCTGAACTGGGGTGGCAAAGTGAGCTGAAGAACAATGATGGATTCAAATCAGGTCTGTAATTGGGCGTGAGTGTCTGAAAAGTTTCAGCGCACTGTCCATCATATCCTTGTGTTTCCTAGATATTAAAGTGTGACCTTGCATTGCCCAAAGAATGTGTTTTTATTTCTTTTCCTTAAGAGTGTGGAACAAAATGGTGGCCATGCTTCATTTCTGTTTGGTATCCTGCACATGTTAATGGAAAAGATGAAACAACTGTAGCTTATGCTCCACCATATACCTAGATCAATCAAGGCTCATTGTTTAGTCTCCTAGTGCTTGCAGTCGCTTTACCAATCTCTGCGCATATGCGCTATTGCTTATCAATAGTTCACTCATAAACACTGAACATTTTAACTACAATTGGTGTGGTATTGTAAGCTTTGCTTTGCTGGTAGCAGCTTTAACATTGTAAGAGCATCGTCACTGCTTTTTGTTGAATTAACGGTTTGTTTCTGTAAGTTGAAAATTCTAATTGTAACCTCACACATCGTTTGCTCTGTATTGATAGAAGTACTTTGATTTCTATTATCAGCGTGTTTTTCCTCTGAAATCCAATATACTTAACAACATGATGTAATGGATAGCCAAAATGTAACTGATTTGAATGTTTTCAGTAAAGATTTGTGTGTTTGAAACAGCATCATTTTCAGTCACTTACACTTAAACAAACATAAAATATAAAAATATGTAATGGGTAACTTGTGTCGCATATCGGTGTATAGTCATATTAAGGTTGTGGACATTACTACACGTGTCCTTCTCCCTCGTATCATTTTTCACTGAAAAGATTTTGCTTTGCTCATAACTTTGGTAATATTAGATGAATTTTCACAGCACTTTACAATCAATTAGCTTTGCTATGAAAGTTTCAACATGGCAAGTTTCATAATTATCTGCCCAGGGTGGGATTTGCTCTCTGCTACAGCCCAACCTGAGGTATGGATTCACAACAAACTTGGCTTGGGATTAGAAATTTGAAGAGAAATATACCTTTGTTTGGTTGGTGTAATAATAATAATAATAATAATAATAATAATAATAATAATAATAATAATAATAATAGGCAGGTTTATAAAGTGACTGGTTACGCTCAACGGCGTGTACCCGCGCTATGGTGGATGGTAGTAGCAGAACCCTCGCCACTTGACCACAGCCCCAGTCTACCGAACAAAGAGATGAGTTTTAAGTCTGCTCCTAAATCTAGACTCTGAAGGTTCTAGGCGCAGTTCCAGCGGGAGTTTATTCCAGCTTTTTGCAGCCAAGAACCTGAAGGACCTGCCCCCCATGCGAGCCTTTCTCACTCTAGGGATCTTCAGTAACCCAGAGCCAGTAGATCTCAATGCTCGGGGCGGCTCATAGCGGGTATAAAAGGTCCTGTAATGGCACCGGTGCCTTACCACTCATGATGCGGTGGCACGTACACAGAGCTTTGAACTCAATTCTACTCCTCACTGGCAGCCAATGAAGAGTTTGGAGCGCTGCCTTCGAGGACGATCTCCTAGGCAACCTCAAGACCAGGCGGGCCACGGCGTTCTGTTACACCTGAAGGCGGTCAAGGCTCCTTTCTGTGGCCCCCAGATAGAGGAGATTGCCATAGTCCAATCGTGCTGTTACCAGTGCATGCACCAGCGTCCTTCGGGCCTCCGTAGGTAGGAGCTCAAGAACCTTCCACAGGCCCTTCAGGACACCAAAGCACACCCCCACCACTCTGTTAATCTGAGGCCTGAATGTCAGGTCAGTATCAAGCCAGATACCAAGATTTTTAGCTTCCTGACAAGGTATCGGTGCCGACCCCAGACAGGGTGGCCACCATGCTGAATTCCACACAGACTGCCCCCCCACCACGAGCACCTCTGTCTTGCTGCCGTTCAGTCTCAGGCAGTTGGAGGACATCCAGGCTGCAAGCTCCTGCATGCAAGCTCTGAAACTGTCCGCAGCAAGACCCGGCGCGCGCGATATGGAGATGACCATCTGCGTGTCATCAGCATAGGACACTATGCGCAGCCCATGGCTCTCCACAATGGTAGCCACTGGGGAAACATACAGGTTGAATAGTGTTGGGCTCAATTTGCTCGTGAGTTTTTGAGATATTTTCTGAGGATAAAGAATATGACCAATAAGCCCCCTGGAGGAGTTTGAGTTATTACCTTTGTCCAATGTAGGAAATGTGGATCCTCAGAGGATTCGATGATCAAGTGGTTAGCAATGAGCATTGTTGCTATAGTGGAATTTTCAAGATGCCTGAAACCTAAGTATGTGTTTTTGAAAAAACGGATAGAAAGGGTGAGTTATAGCAGATTGCATACACCATAATTCAGCCCCTACCATGAAAACTAACTTTTTTGGTGTTTCTCTTATGTTTTATTAACTGCGGCTCAATATTTTGAACGTTCATTTTTCTTCAATATTGGTTTATTTTCCTACAGGCAAGACACTGAGCCTGTCAGCATTGAATACCTTGTTAAAATAACTGGTGATTGCCTACTGCTGTTTTAATAACCCTGCATAAAAATGAAAATGCAAACATATTCCGTAAACACCAGGGGTCGAAAGACATATGGAAAAGGAAACTGATTAAACAGATGGTAATAAGAAAAATAACAAAGGATGCCAAAAAATGCTAAATCTCGGGGCATTAATTGTTAATTACAGAGAGAAGACAATGAAAGTAGTTTTGAATTCCAAATTAAGCTTTACCAGGTAGAAAAACTATGAAAAGATCAGTACAGTGTACACATGTACCACATATATGTGCAATGCCAATAGTTTGTTGTGTTGGTTTAGTGACAAAAATAACAAGGTGTTGTAAGGAGTATATCATGTGTTAACAAAACCATTAGTATAGATAGGGACACACGTTAATAATAACTGTGAAACAGGGCAATGCTGTATTCTAAAATAAGACTTACATGCGGCATATGTTGGTCACATATGGCATTTTTATGTGCGCTTTGGTACACTGGATGCTGAACAATTGCATTAAAATCATTTTTGTTTTGTACAGCATTAAAACGCACGCCAAACAGGCGTGTTTGTTTGTCATGGAATTCATAAAATGTGTTTGAACCGACTAAACACATTCACAAAATGTTCAGAAAAGTCAGAACTGTGTTGTCCTACCATGGCTCCTAAATAAGACACATTTCATGATAAATCATAATTCGAATGCACTTATTAAAAACAACATCTCTAGCACACTTCCCTAGGTATTCAGAGCATTGTAATAAAACACCTTAACAGTTAACAGTCACTTTGTAAATCTTTGAAGCTTGGCAGGCAAACATACAGTTGTAGCCTGTTCTGAAGTGCATTAAATATTAGGAAGTGCAAAAAGAACAATTGATGGACAGAATGCAGAACAATGTCATACATTCACTCCAGTACAGAGATTTGGGCCTAAATCCATTGCTTCTTTGCTCACCATGCCATTCCAGTTTGGACCCAGCCATATGCAAATCAGTCTTGACCCTGCGCCCAATGGGAACAGTCCAGCCCGAACTGCCAGGCCAGGTCCTCCCTGGACTGAAACAAGCCTCCTAAGACCAGTTTGCATTCTGTCCATCAATTGTACGTTTTACATTTGTCACCCCAAGTGGGATGGGTATGCCCAGACGTGGGTCCTCTGCTCTCCATGCCACTGGAGTCTAGCTATCCTGGCTGATGTGGGCTGAAAGCCCGAAACCGGTCCTAGGATGCTTGTTTCTAGTCCAAGGAAGACGCGGCATGGCAGTTTGGGCTGGACTGTTCCCGTTGGGCGCAGGTCAATACTGATTTGCGTATGGCTGGGTCCAAACTGGAATGGCATGGTGAGCAAAAAAACGATGGATTTAGGCCCAGATCTCTGCACTGGGTTGAATGTATGACATTGTTCTGCATTCTTTCCATCAATTATTCTTTTTGCATTAAGTATTAAGAAGGTCACGTGATTCAATATCAAGAATTGAGGGAAGTAGTAGTTGTTCTTAGTTGGCCTGATGTGCCAAAGGATCCCTATGTAAGTTATTTGTGAGAGTCAGAAGTCCTGCTGTATAAGTTAGGTCAGGGCGAAATGTAAATCACATCCCGTAATACAGGACATTTTAGGAATTTCACATTGTGATTGTTTTGCGAAATTACACCATGTAATTATGTGCCATTCATGGTAAAATATTTACCACGGACATACAGAAACAAAAGAATGCGAATGGATCTTGTTCCAAGTGCACTTGTTAAAATGCATCCTTGTGGAAAAAATTGATGCAAGGATGCATTTACTGCTAAAATATAGCACAAAATTACTGTTTTGCACTTAATGTATTACACTCAATTTCACAGAATATTGCTATCATTTTGTGTAACTGGCTAAAAAGCAAATTTTACACACCTCTGATAACAGTGTATGAAGCAGATTATTTTTAATTTGACAGCTGGCCATGGTTGGTGGTTGAGAGGCATTTGAGCCCTTCTCGAGCAATAGCCGCTATCCCTGTCATGGTGAACCACAAAAGTCACTAAATCAACGTGTGCTGAACACACTTTTAGAATGACACAAATGCAGGCAGGCTTAACCTAGAGGCAATGTGTAAAGTATATGCAGCACAGAAACAGTAATACAATTAAAAGCAACACAAGAAAACCCCTACACCAGTTTAGTAAAATGTAGTAAATAATTTACAGCAGAACAACAAAAATCCGGTCAGCAGAACAGGAATGATTTTTTTTAAGTTTAAAGTGTAAAATAGCACCTAAAAGGTCAAAGCGCCAATTGCAGACATCTGGTCATGTGGGCCCAGGGCAAAGTTGAAAGTTATGGCCGACCACAATGGAGCACGGGCTGGACTAAAAAGTGGATTGCACTTGGTCTCCACTTACCTTCGGACTTTGAAGAAATTTTGGAGACAAAAGTGTCTGATGGTAAAGTTCTGCGGGCTAAGGCAGCTGGAGGAAAGTGAAGTGAAGATTTTTACATTTGGACTTAGGATCTTTTTTTGGGAGTAGAAAATCTCCATTGGGACAAAGCTGCTGGATGTACCGACGAGGGCTCCATAAGATCGGATACCCCTTTTGTGAGGTGCCACTGAACAATATTAGCTGCTGCAGATAAGAACGTAGCAGGAGATGCCATGAAGTCAGGCGGATCAGTGAGCAAGTAGCTTCCAGTCTTCCTCTTAGTCTCAGAGCACTTTTTAACAGGAAGTGATCTACGACCCAAGTTTGGATTTGGGCTGTATGGGCACATTTAATACCTCTTTTCTAGGGTCCAAGACCAGAGGGGTTCCCCTTGGAGGCTCAGGGCTCACTCAGGCTAGGTTCAGGTGCAGGTTTAATTTGGTTGGTGGCTTTTCTGACCCTGAGGCTCTGATCTGGTGACCAGCTAATTTGCCCTTCAAGGCACTTTGAACATTAGAGTCTAAATGAAAGAGCAGGTCTCAACCAGCAGAGCAGATTTCCTAGGGCACAGGGCAGGTTTCAGGCAGCAAAGCTGTCCTCCTTGGGGCAGAAAGGCAGTCTTATGAAGGACACAGCTGACCACAGCAGAAAGCAATCCTCTTGGAAATATTCTGCAGTTCGAGGAGTGAACTGAAGAGTGATCTGTGGGGCACATTTTTAATACTTGGGGCCCACTTTGAAGTGGGAGAAACTTCCAGAGACTTCTCCCTACAAGAAGTGTCTTGAATTTCCTGCTTTCCTACTCTAGTTGCGGGTACTCTTCGGACACAATAGGCTAGTGTAAACTACTTTGCGTGTGTGTGTGAGGCAGAGTTTTTGAAGTGCAGGTGGGATTGCTTGCAACTCTTCTGCCCCATCCTGAAGATGGCCCATTCAGGCACAGCTTGTCCCTCTATTTCAGGGCTACCTGGGAGAAATATTCAAGGGCCAGCTACCATTCACACTTAGGCATGTGACATAGGAATAGGCTGAAAGTACCAAATGGTTAGGGCAGCAATATGCCAACTCTCTAAAAGGGGCATTTTCAGATTTCTGACTTAAAATATGACTTTACCATTAAAGAGAATTTTATATTAGAAGTTGTCGGACTGCAAACATGACTTTTGTACCTGTTACCAATCACAAGTGATAACTTAATAAATATAATAAGGTAAACCAATGTTATCCTATAAGAGAGGTTGTCCTCACAGTAGAGAAAAGCGAATTTGTGAATCTTTACTACCAGGACAAGTGTATGTCCAACTTATCAAATACACTGCACCCTGTCCTATGGGCAGTTTTGTGTCTACCTTGGGTGACTTATGTCTATTAAAAAAGGGAGTTTTAGGCTTAGGAAAAAGGTTATTTTGCCAAGTCAACTTGGAAGTTTAAAACTGTTGGCACGCTTCATTGGTAAGCCTGAGACATGCTTTAGAGGGTTACGTAAGTAGATGACACAAACATGCTGCAGGTCCACTACCAACATTTAATTTACAGGATCTGGGTATATAGTATATCACTTTAGTAGTGAGTTATAAGTAAATTAAATATGCCAGTCAGTTGTAAGCCAATTTGACCATGTTTTGGGATTGAGCACAATCATGGGTGAACAGTAGTAAAGTGCATAGCCCTATGACTAACAAAGAAAAATGAGGTGTGAAGGCAAAATGTTTGTGGGGGAGACTCTACAATTGTACGGAGCCTGAGGAGGAAACCGGACGATCCGGTGCCTGACTTCCGCTGCTGGGAGCTGCGGATGGCCACGCTGCTGCGGCCGCGAGGAGTGCGGCAGGGAATGCGATCAGGGTGTTCCCGAGCGGGGAGAGCCGGCCAAAGGACCAAGCACTGAAGAGAGCCAGCCCTCCTCTCCGACTGAACGAGAGCAAGATAGTGAATGGAGAGCGGAGCAAGCGTGGGAGTGTGGCCATGGGCACGGCACCTAGACTTCAATTGCCCCCACAGCTCCTGCGGCCGAAACCCTGTTTGCCCGACTGCTACAGCTGGAGAGAAGGCTCCTGAAGGTAAGTGTGGCCGCCCCTTGGCAGGCGGTCGAAGTAAGGCCTTTGTGGGGGCCACTGCTGCAGGTACTGCTCCAAACCTCCCTGTCTTGCATGTAAAGAAAGTGGGAGCCTGATTGAGAGGGGCATAGTGTCCCTCTGTGGAGTGTTGCCTAGGCCCCCTGCAGAGACCCCCTAGCTAGGTCTGGGTATGGTCTGCGGGTTGACCTGGTGCGCTCCGCTCAGGCCTCCACCCTGCCTTGGTCAGTGTACTTGCATACCCGACTAGCTCCCAGAAGGTAAAGAGGAGGAGAAGGCATGCCTTGAAAAGGAAACCTGTATGTGTGAAACTTGTATATGCAGCAGTCAAAGACGGCGCACAATTCCTTGGACCAATAAACATCCAGGACCTGGAAGATAGCATCATGACGAGGGATGCGATTGCCAAGAAGGTGTGTCACGTTGAAAGCTGCAAAGCTCCGAGGGTACAAGGGAAATGCCACCAAAAGGGAAATTATGGGGGGCTAAAAAGGGACCAAAAGTTATTGGACTAAGAAAGTGTAAAAAGGACCAACTCCAACACCAAAAGTCATTAGAGGAAATTATTATTGATCCCCTAGAAGAAGCATCTAAAGCTAGTAGACAAGATACAATGTTACACCCCGCAGAAGAAGTGAGTGAGGCTTCCCTGAGTCAATCTATAAAATAATTTGTGGGAAATTACTTTTTTAAATTGGATGCTTGTGATTATTCGTCTGTGTTGGGGGGAACCCAAGAAAAAGACCTTAAAGCGTGCCTAAGGAACGCAACAAGTGTAACAACTGACTCTCTACTACCAGGATTGGACTTGAGAGAACAGGGGGGGGAATGAAGGGGGACTGTTTTTATTGAAACCTCGGCTATTGTCATCACCCCGTCTTTTCTGTAGTGGATTTGATATCCCGACTGTTAGTCCTACGTTAGACAAAGACAAGTCGCAACAAGCAGCTAGTAGGCAGGGACAGAAGGGAACCGATACTTTCAAGCAAGGCCCTATCCCCCCCCCTCACTCTGATACTACACAGTTGTCCTTGGCACTCAATATGACAGCTACCCTGGCCTCTTCATTACGGGAGTTGATGTTTTTAATGCAAAAGTCCCTGCAGGCAATACTAGAAGCTCTGGTTGAGAATACCGGACAAGAGAAAACCCATAAAGCCCAATTACAGCAGATCACAGAAGAGTTCAAACAAATTTACATCTGTATGCCTAATATTGTACGAACAGTAATAGAAAAGAGAGCTCAAGAGATATATGTGGCATCATGTACTGAGGAGGGTAAACCTACACAGATCGAAAAGCTGCCGACTGTATATGTCTCAAAGTGCCCAATGCTGGTAATAAAGATGAGGGGCTACGGGAGATTTACAAGATATATACCCAAGCATAGGATCAGAAAGAACCCGCAAACAAGGTTAAAAAAGAAAATATGGGGTTTACAATCAAGTCAGAGCAAAGGGCAGGGAGTGGTGATACCAGATCAAGAGAGGCGACTGATAGATGGAGCCAGATGTGAAGAAAGATCAAGGGGGAAGTCAAATAGAAAATACATAAGATCCATGAAGAGGAGGAAATCCTTGTGTGGCAGTATAAAATACCAAGGTACTGTAGCACAGAGGAAAAAGGAAAGAAGGGAGAGCAGGGCAGGGGGTGAGCCGTCCGGCATAAGAATAAGGGCCGAGCACTCTTCAGATCAACCTGGGATAAGAGCCTGCCCAAAGCTGGAGACTGTAACTATAGTTAGTAGGAGTAATTGGGAGTATAATAACAGAGATGGCCTATGGGTGTTTATGGAACCATGGGGGCAAAGGTTTGGGGGAAAGTGGTAAAGGAAAATAAAACCCCTAAATAGTTCAAACCTCCTACAAATACTGGTTAAATGTCCCACATTGGGTGAAGTCACATCTGATGATTTAAGGTAAATAGGCTTTGTAACCAATTTGGAAATGAGGTAACAAAGGTCCTATTTTCTTTGGAATTTGTAAAGCAGATGGTAATAAGAGAAGAGCGAGATCTGGAAAAGGAGGGGATAAGACTCGTGAATGATAGCGAATTAGAAGATATAGAAGAGAATAACCCTGGGAGTTCTGGGACCCTAACCTTGCACGCAGGACTTTGCCCGGATCAAGTACAGTATGATATTTTAGGTGCCCAGCATAGAAGAATTTGTACTGATAAAATTCAGGGAGGGCTAACGGTAACAATAGCAAATTCTGTAAAGGGGTCGGTGTTGAGTAATCGTTTTGAACCTCTATTTGAATCCTCAAGAAGTTGGGATGACAATATGATTGAAGGGTTGAGTGAGTTGGATTAGGAATCGGGGCCCTCACACAGCTTACAGATACTGTTGTTGAACATTGAGGATATAAGAGACAGTTATCCCAAGACCCCTTTTGAGAAATGTTGAGCAGTTATGAAATATTGTGTTTTCAGGAGTCCTGACTGTGCGAGCTACCCGAACCAATAGATTGTTTTTTTATGCTTACCAAAGAGGCAGTACGAATGAATTTAGGGCGCCCCTCGCAGGGGGAGGGGGGTTGATTATGTTAGTATCATCAAAAATTGCCAATAGAGCAACTAAGTTAAAAGTGGCTATTAGCTAGTCAGATAGAGCTCTATAGTGGTACATGGGCAAGAAGACAAATAATAATTAATATTTATATCCAGCCAGGAGCTATACTAGAGTTTGAGGAGCAATTAGGATTGCTAGAGGAAGATTTGGAGCTTATTTGTACAACAAAAGCCTCGTATCCAATAATGATTCTAGGAGACTTTAATCACAAACTGGACCCCTCTACTAGCGAAAATTGTTTAAAGACTGTTAACCACGGCACAGGTACCCCCAGCAACTTTTGCTGGTGCAGATGGCTCTGCACGCGATAAATACCTAGCAACGTTTTTGGGATCCATAGGGCTATTTTGTGCGACGGGTGAATACTGACTGCCCTGAAAGAAAGACCTTTCACGTAGGGAATCAAAATTGCCCAATTAATTACGCTTTTATAAATGCTTGGTATTTTAGGACGTTGAATGATTTGAGGTATTGCGGAGCGAAGGCAGCAACCACTGGCCTCTACAATTACTACTGGAGATAAAACAAGAAGCAGAAAGAGAAAGAGTGATCCCCTTACAGATAGAACACCCTAGACGCATAACCACCCGTATAATAGAGGACAGCCTGAAGTTGGTTCATAACTTGATGATAGATTATTCGTCTGTTATTAATTTGGGACAAAGAGATGAAGCTCAAAAAGGTATGATCAGGCGATTGAGCATGTGGGAAATTGTTTAAGAATACATATAAAATCTGGATCCATATACAAGAACAAAGAGAACACAAATGGTTGGTTTAATAATGAGTGTAGGAATTTAAAGTTGAGAGTACGAAAATGGGAAAGACAAGTAAGAAAAAGACAAGAAAAGGAAACAATACAGTCTTCGTGTTGCTAAACTTGTGTATAAAAATAAGCTGAGAGAAAGAAAATCAGAATATATGTCCAAAAATTGGCAAACAATTTTAGAAGTGATAATCACAAATAACATAAGGTTATTTTGGCAATTGGTAAAGAAGGGAAGTGTACAAGGGGAAATGCGGTGTTTAGTGGGAGAAGATGATTGGGTTCACCATCTGAGTAACTTGTATTTTGGAAAGGGGATGAAGAAAACCTCGTAAATAAAGTTTAAGGATGTAGAACATGTAATGCCATATTTCTCTTTTCAAATTATAAAAGAAACCATCCGATCCCTAAAACTAACGAAAGCCGCAGGGCCAGATAACCTGACAGATGGGTAAGCTTTCTAAATGTAACCTTCCAAAATATTTTAACTTCAGGAATTTTTCCAGATAGCTAGAAGGGGCCTATTGTCAGACCAATTTTTAAAAAGCAAGATGCCACACTGCCTCAGAATTCTCGCCTTATAAGCCTGTTGGATGTGGGGGAGAAAGTATTCTCTAAGATATTGCTTGGCCGTGTTGAAGTCCTAGGCAGAGCAGTACAATCTGATACCAATAGAGCAAGGTGGGTTCAAGGGCGGCCACTCAACCATAGACCATTGCCTTAGTTTATGGGCAATTTTAAAAAAGGCAACGGAAGTGCGACACAATCTGTTCCTCTGTTTTGGGGATTTCCGAGCTGCCTTCGACTCAGTAGATTGTAATCTGCTGTGGACTATGCTAGCAATGCTCTGAGTCAACAAAACAATACTATCACTAATTCAGGAAATGCACTCACTGAACTGGGCGAGGGTAATTTTGGATACCATGGGAAACTTATCTAAGAAAGATTACTGCAGGGCTGTGTGTCGGCCCCACTGTTATTCTCCTTGTTCCTCTCTGATTTACAAAATATATTGAATAAAGCTCGTGGATTAAGACCAAAGATGAGGGAACCCGTATATCATGCCTACTTTATGCAGACAATTTAGTGATAACAGACATGACAGAATTGGGCCCGCAGAAAAAACTGGACACTTTTTACAATTATTGTTCAAAAGAACGCCTCATAGTTAAACCGTTTGCCGCGGCCGCGATTTTGCTGCAGTGCGGCACTTCCGCAAAATGGGCAGGGCCGCGTCGGCTGTGGTCGTGCGCGGCACTACGAAGGTAGTGCTAGCGACGTCCAACGGTCGACGGCAGCACTTAAGGGGTTAATTTAGAAAATCCTAAAATAAGGGTGGTGGGTAAAAGGAAGAGCTCTTTTTATTGGGAAACTGGGAAACGTCAGAGTCAAAGAAGTGGACAAATATAAATACTTGGGTATTGTAGGGATCACTTACAGTCACTAAAAGCAACGGCTCTCTCTTCAGTGTGGGGCCTCAAAGAATTGAAGCAGGAGTATGAAGGCCCCTCCCTGCGACCAATTTTACCAGGTTTTAATGCAATGGTCTGGCCACAATTCCAATATGGTGCAGAGGTTTTATTCTTAGGTGGAAAAGAGAATTGGAATTTAGAAGAGGGTAAATGCGTGAAACAGCTTCTTGGTCTCCCTCTGTCAACTATGATACCGGCTGTGAGAGTAGAATGTCAATTTACAGCAGGGAGTTTTCGCGGATTGCAAGCTTCACTGAACTTGTGGCAGAGAATGAATAGAGAAGGACCACCCAAAATATTAAACCTTTGTAAGAGAGAACTAGAGGAAAGTGAATTGAATTTGGAGACCGAAGCTAGACATAAGTTCGATAAATTATGTGCTAAACTCTCTGTGGAACCAGATCAATGGAAATCAAGGCTGGAGATTCCCAAGCAGGTGCTACGGGCTATTATCAATACCAAGGCCCGAGAACAAGACCTATGTTATTTGGGGGGCAAACCATCCACCCAGCTCTTGGTAAACGGATGAACTAATGATTATATGTTCCCCTATATCGAGGCTATGCCTAACCCGAAGCTTAGAAATTCACTATTGAAATTTAGAGTTGGCCTGAACCCATGTAACGTTGATCGGAAAATAAAATCTGTAATGAAGACTGAACAGGGTCTGTGCACATTTGGATTACAAGTAAAATGTAGTGGCCCACATATTTGGATGGATTGTCTGTGGTTCCTAGAAGGACAGAAAGTATTTTTAAAACCCCTTTTTATTGTCTTTAAAATTGAAAGTAGGGAACAAGCACTTAGCTTATTGATAAATATGAGTTTTTTTAATGTGTTACGTACAATAAGAAGATTTTTTATTGCAATACAGAAGCCCATGAATGAACTGGCAATACAATTTGAAATAGGTATGGGATAGGAAAATGATTTTAATGTATGACTTGTGAATATTCTTGCACTCTGGAAGATCGTATGTACAGAGGGAGAAATGTATATATGCATATGTGACTCTTTTTCTACTTGGTGATGAATGGAGAACTCTTTTATAGAGCGGAATTATTCCACAGTACTTTTGACCAAGATTTTATTGAATTTTATACAGTTTTATGGTTGTGCTGTTTGTATAACTGGTCTTTTAATTGTATGTTGTATTGTGGCACTTTTATGGCAAAATGTGTCAAATAAAATATATTAAACAACAACAACCCTAAGGCTGTAGGCATTCCCAGCGTACCACACTTTACTCCTTGTTCTTTAAGTGGGTAATTGCAATTACATTAACCACATGGCTGCTGGGCGTTTCCCCCCCCCCCTGTGCTGGAAAATGCCATTTTAGTGGCACTATGACGAGCTCAGCTCGTCATCAGTACACGACACCCGTGGGTGATGACGAGCTGAGCTCGTCATCAGCATCGAAAGGGTTAAGACGTTTTTGTCTCATGCCTTTCCTGATCTCACCTCAACTTTTCTTCCCCAAATCTTTCTCTATAACTTTTTTCTCTTCCTATCTATACATCTCCATTTACCTGTCATCTGTCAACTCTCTTTACCTCATCTCTCTCCCTAAACTACTCTGCCTCTCTTGTACAACCTCTCCTCTCTTCCAGTCTGTGTGCCTATCTGTACATCTCTACCCCTCACTACTTCAAACTACTCTCTACCTCATTTTCCTTGAACCTCACTGCTCTTTTTCCAACTCACCTGACTGCATCTCTCCTCCATCAATTTCATCTCTTAATCTAATCTCTCTCTTTACCTCACCTCTTTAACTCTTTGCATCTTCATCTCACTGTATCTCGCCTTTTGTGCCCCTCTCACAGCCTTTTCAATTTCACTTCCTCGCCTCTTGCTCTACAATATTCCTCTCTACCTCACATCTCACACTACCTCAGTTCTCTCATCTCAACCTCTCTCCCATTACCAAACTTCTTAATTCACCTCACCTTTTGTTCATTACCTCATTTCTCTCCATCTACTAGCACTTTCTTCCTCTATTCAGTCTACTCTGACTCTCTCGCTACCTAATTTTTTTTGCTCCTCTTTCACTTCCTCTACCTCTTTTTATAGTACTAATTCCGTCAACCTTTTCTACCATTTGTCATTACGCCTCCTACTTTATCTTAATTCACCAGCTCTCTTTTCTTTTATTTCCACCGGACCTCTTTTTCCCTACATCACCCACTCACTACTTCACCTCTTTTCTCTCTTCATCTCATCTGTCTTTCTATTTTTCACTCCTCTATCTACACTTCTTTCTGGCTCAGTACTCTTTACCTGGCCATTCTTTATATACCTCTTCTCACTTTGTTGCTCTCTTTGCTTTCCTGTTCCCCACACCTCACATCTCTCTATATATCTAGCTACCTCCATCTCGAATTATCTACCTCTACCTGTCTGTGACCACCACCCTGTTAATCTTAGCACACTCTACCTAACCCCACAGTGGACTCCATCCCTCCCCTCTCTCTACATTTCCTTCCCTCCTCTCCAGCTCTCTCGCTACCACTTTACCTCATACTGATGTATATCGCTCTCTTTTTCTGCCTATCTCTTCCTTTTTCTACATCTTTGACTATTTATTTTCAACTGCCTCCACTTTCACTCTACTTTTTTCTCTCTCTCCAATTCACCTATCCGACCTTCTTCTTTTTTCGGCCCCAGAGACAAAGTACAAAGTAGATTTAAGAGAGTCCACCTGATGAAATAGTGCAAATCAATTGAGCACTGCTTTGATTGTCATTTCTACAGCAAGAATGCCAACTGTGAATGGGTACTTTTGTGAATAAAAATAATATAAGCTGCAAAATCAAGTACTCTAAGTGCATTTATTTTATTTTCATAACATGTCCTCTATCCACCAAATCATTTACCATGTCTTTTGTGGGAGGAATGTGTTGGGAAGGCACTGAATTCCATATCCATTTTGTTGAATTTATAAAGGGTATACTCAAGTACAGAGGGAAACTGCTCAATTTATTTGTGTTCAAGTTTTTTTTTGGGGCACTATTTGGTTAGTAGGCGGTGAGCAGCTTGAAATGTGGTTGTTCTGTGGCCCCATCTCAGATAGTTGTTATTCAGTTCTTTAATAATGTAATGCATGTCGTGAATTAAGTTAATGTAATTGCGTGTGCATGCACACACTACCCATTTGCCTGCCTTACCACTCTCCGTAGTTGGCAACCGCCACTGTCTGCACCTTCACTATCCTGGCGGTCCCGCTTCAATCAAACGTCACTTGGGATTGACGTGAGTTAAGAAAGTCAGTACCTGGCAGTCTACTGGAGAAACTCAAAAGGGAAGCGATGACACACTTTGACAAGGAGGGAAGCTCCATGATGAATGCCAAGTATATCACTGTGGTACCTTGTCGGAAAACCAAACGGGCATACTGCTGATTTCGAGCATTTCCTTGTCTCTTGCATTGCATGGGAACTGTACTTGAAACAAACAAACCTTATGTAAGAAAACTTTGATAGAAACTCGGATGTTTTATTTCTCTTTTTCGGGCGCTTGCGCAGCCCTGGCTACCGTGAAGCACCGAAACCAACGCTGTTGTTTCCACGAATCCACTGGAAGGAACTTCACCCACTGCAGCAATAGTTAACAATGATAGATCTCAGCCAAAATCTGTCTAGAAGTGCATCTATGTTTTATAAATCTTCCACAACAGTGCACATAAAACCTCATCAAGAAGGCGACTGCAAAAAAAAGCCTTTTTAAATGCGACGCGTTGTGTGAGAGTGACGCATCTGTCATATTTCATCTAAATGCAGGAGATGAGACCGTGGCTAAGACTAGCAATTCTCAATATGCCTTCACAATTGCTGAAGCACAATAGCGTTTTTTTCTAAGTCTTACAAATGAAATTGTTTGTGGGAAACATCTGAAGACAATATCAGAAGTGACAGGCAGATGCGTCTGTGCGTAATCGAATACAGATGCCACGGCCATGGCGTCTTCCAATTCCCACACGATAAAGCAGACACGACACAGCCTGGGGACCCGACTGAAGGCCTTTCATATGGCGGCTTCTCAAGTGATTTTCGGGCATGCCTTGCACAGCGCGGCTAATTGACAGAGCAGAACACTCCTTTGTGTTGGATACAATATACAAGCGTTTTCTCTGGGTTTCTCGTCTCATTGTGTTGGCATAACCTTGCACCTGTGACTCTGCTTCTGTTGGTTTGGAGCACCCTTCTCTCGAAACGTGTGGGAATGATCTAATTTACATGCCTTTAGATCGAATTTCTTGAAATTGTTTCGTATAATATCTTTTGATCAGCTACATGTGCCTATTTCTTTCAGTGGACGACTCGTTATCACGGTGTTCCCCTGCTACTTGATGGGCCTCGTCTGCAATCGATTGCAATTTTAATTAGTTACGCAAACGCTCAAGAAGGTTACAGTGATGTCACTTTTGCCTTTTAACGGTTCTTTTTCTTTCCAGTTCATGTTTTTTTAAATTGGAGCATGATTAATTTGCCTATCCCATTATAAAATCGTTAGAAAGTGATAAACCTCTCCAGTTGGGCAGCTGATTGTAAGTCAGTCTGAGAGACACTGGGGGAAAGCTCTGCTTGCCTTGGAAGTGAGCCATAAATAGTAAATCCTTGCAGATATTTAAATGAAAATATACTGTGTGTGTTGGGAAATAATTGCTGCATCTTGACGCTGATCCGAAAATCTGCTGTGCAAATGTGTATCAACTTTAAGCACTTTGCTTTAGCTCTTGAGAGAGAGTTGCAGTTTACTAGCATGATGTTTTCGAGGATATGGTACAGTGAGCCTATACTTGCAAAGAATAAATGATCATTATAGACTTTTCAACCACTCCTGTATTACAACAAGGGGATATTCTACTTGCAAAAAGAGGAACAACAAAGCTGTAGATATAACTGGAATCCCAGGCAAACTCATTACTAGGTCTCTTTTCACCATCCCAGTGCTTCTAACATGTGATGTGAGCCACCTGGATGGATGCATTCATTGTCTCCAAACTTCCCCACCACATGTGGGCACAAAAAAAGGCAATTTTTCTTTTTTTTTTAGAGAAACTGTATTTTCTAGTTGTTCTACTCAACAAACCAATATTTGCCCCCAACACTTTTTTTCTGAATCATGAACATATACTTCTGTGATGAAGGCTCTACTTGGCTTGAACGTCTGATGCTTATTGGTCATATGCTCTATCTCTCTAGGCTGAGGGGTTGTTGGGTATTGGAACTTGCTCTCCTTTTTTCCTATGGTGTAGGAACCCCTGGGCAAGTCCTTCTTCTTGGTTAATGCAGACCAAGTACAACATTGATTATCACTTTGCTGGTGTAACAGAGTTGGTTTTCATGGTTTGTTTTGTTGTCTCTGGCATAGTACATATAGATCCTCAGGCACAGTAAGGCTGACAGCCTACCATGTCAGGGGAAGGCTTTGTCTCCATTCGACCATGCATGATCACCTATCATATTTTGAGATGCCTGCCTGTCTCCTGTGCATCCACTGATGAGGTGGTTCCACAGAAATCAAATAAATATGTTGTGTGGACACCAAGATGTTTTCCCCCATTCGAAATCTGTGTTTGTTTTTTAAACTCAAATCCGCCTTTGGTGTCGGGAGCGCGACCATGACCCAAAGTTGGATACCGGCTGAAGGCCATGAATCTGAAGTCTTTGCGGGAGTGGTCCTGAAAGTTCTTGAAGGCCTGGCAGCTCTGCATTGCTCCCAGTCTGGCTTTAGAGAAGGTCTAGGAACTACAGAGCAAGCGCTCAACCTGACATTAATCTTGGGGAATTACGTCCATGCAAAGGGCGGAAACCTATACATGGCGTATGTCGATTTAACGGCAGCCTTTGACTGCGTGACTCACTCCAAACTGTGGGCTATCCTATTAGGAATGGGAGCTGATAGCATTCTGGTCAGTTTTTTTATGGGAGATATACTCCAATGCAACAGCCAGAGTGAGATACGGGATATCTGGTGAGCTAACGGCGTCGTTCGGGGTGGAGAGAGGGGTAAGGCAGGGCTGTGTCCTGGCCCCCTTCCTATTCACACTCTATACAAATGACCTGGAGCGTGTGATGTTGGAGGGGTGCCAGGACCTACCCTTTATAGGGAATCGTCCAATACCGGTCCTACTCTATGCAGACGAAGCGGTGATGCTCGCCCGAACACCCCTTGGATTACAGCGTGCCCTCAAGAGTTACCACAGTTTTATGGGGAATTTAGATCTTAGGATCAACATCAAAAAAAGCCTTTGTGATGTCTAGCGGTCCAAGATATAGGAAAAAATTGACATATTTATTGAAATCACGAGGCTTGAGAACACTAGAACTTACCCCTATTTAGGTATTTTAATTGATGACGAACCCAAGTGGAAGCAAGCTATAGAGGCGAGGAAATAGCTTTTTATGAGGGTAACAACTGCCTTAGTGAACTTTGCCCAAAGGCTAGGGAAAAGACCACCGATCGAACTGATCAAAATCTACCAGACCAAATGTATAAGCGTCTCAATTTATCGTGCTGGAGTGTGGGGGTATGGTAAGGTCGATATACTCCAAAAAGTAGGAAACAGCTTTTTAAGATTTCTCTTAGCTGTCCCACAAAGTACTTCTACTTATAGTTCCAATTTGGAACTGAGTTTGCCGTATCTTGTTGATATAGTCAAATTGCAACCAATCTTCCTATGGCAAGACCTAATTCAGGATTGCCTTTCCTTAGAGTATAAGCATGAGATTGGATGGCTTAACTATATTAACAACTTTCTGACTGATATGGGATACGCAAGATATTTTTATTCGCCCCCAACAATCTCGGAGTTACCTAGAAAGGCCTTAAAAAAACTTTGTCTAAGCCATCTAGATCAACTGCGGTTGTCTATTGAGGCCCCCAAATCTTCAGTCCAACATATGTTAACCATCCAAGTTACAATGACTATTCAGCCTTATCTTACTTTTAACCTTAGTACCTATGAAAGGTTTCTTTTAACGCGTTTTAGGCTGGACATATTTCATCGCCTATTGACGTTCCCAAAAGTGAATGATTGGTCTCGACAATTAACATCATGTCCGTGCGATGAAGTTTCTATGCGAACAGCAATTCATCTGGTCCTATTTTGTAAATATTACAAAGAGTTTAGAAAGTGCTGGCTGACTCCGATTTTAAAAATTATGGGCCTCCGTAGATGTCGACCGGCTTATCTTGCCCTGCAGTTCCTTGATGAACCATGTGCTGCAAAAAATATTGCAAAATTCTTAAAATTTAAGACATACGCCGAATCTAGAACAGAAGAATTTATAGTTAATCCTTGATCATATTCCTTATATTAGATCATGTACTCAAGCACCCTGATTATCAGAATATTTTTTAATTACTTTAAATTTGTAATCAAAGTTTTTTACTTGTTAAACTTTTAGACAATTTATTTGAATCTGGTTTTTTCCACTTGATGAGAACCAAATAAGGACTTTTGATTTGATTTGATTTGACTAACCCACTTTCTTGTCATCGACTACTGGTGCGTGAAAGATGTCCCATCGTCGGCCCAGCTTCAAGCCCTTCGAGGTCTGTCACAAAATGACGTCTGTAACGGACACGCACCTCATGTGCTTTTTGTGTCGGGAGCGCGACCATGACCCAAAGTTGTACACTGGCTGAAGGCCATGAATCTGAAGTCCTTGCGGGAGCGGTCCCGAAAGTTCTTGAAGGCCTGGCAGTCAGCTCTGCATCGCTCCCAGTCTCACTGGAGGGGAAGGGTTGGTCCTGTAGCCTCAGGTGGCCCTGTAGCCAACTCAACCAGAACATTATAGTTAGGTGAAAATGTCAGTTAAAACATCCACTGAAATTCACCAGTTATAGTTTTCCAAGTAACTATAACTCATGATCAAAAGTAACTATAGCTTGCACCTTCGCCACACACTGCTTATTACCCCTCATATATCCTCCTCATCACAGTGCTTACAAAGTGTGGCAATCCTGCCTCATGACAGGCTAGGTCAAAACTCCCACTGTCTTGCCTGTTTTACTTCCTGCTGACACTGCAGTCGAAAAGTTGGTGTTTTCTTTTCTGTGTCTGTTCCTGTTGCTGCCGTATTCATGCAGAGGGACTACAGTGCGATCAGTTTTAGTCTTTTCTGAAAAACTTTTTTTTGTGTGTCTTTGACGTGGACATTACTGGTGTTCTGGTCGGTCGCTTTCCTGCTCTGTTTACTGAACATGCTCCCCATGCCTGTGCTTGGCTGGGGCGGGCAGCTTTCCAGTGTGTTTGGTTAAAGGGTCGTGCCGGTGCTGAGGGTTTCCAGAAGCATCCTGCTCCAGCTGCCATGTCCTGTGTATATGTGGCTGTGGGGAAGGCTGCAGGGCTGTCCTTTTGGCGAATCAAGTCTTGTGGGTGTTAAGACTTGATTGCTGGGATGCAGTATTTATGGGGAGTTGCTGGGCACTTCCTTTTTTTCTCTGTGGGTTGCATCTACTGTGCCTGCCAAATCTCTTTCTACGAGGAATAATGTACAGGACCTGCAAGAGGATAAACTGTTGCCAATTTCCAGGTCTGTTTGCAGGAGTTAATTAATTCTGCTGTTCAGCCTGCACTGCCTGAGCCTTCTGACAAAAAATCTAAGGTAGAAGAGGATGAGGACATGGACAATACCCCTAAGGGGAAGTTTATCCAGGGGAAAGGTTTTCAAACATGTTGACCCATATTCGTGAGGTCCTGGGGTTTGATCCTAAATCCTTGGTGGATAATGGCTTTCACTCTCAGTAAAGTGCCCGGTGGTGGATGGCCTGCTCTTTCATGATGTCATTAAGGATATTCTGGCTAAAGAATGGCTTGAGGTTGACAAGCAGGGGAGTGCTAACTTTTTGGGAAAGAGGTCTGGCTTGGCAGAGTTTGACATCCAGTTTCCTCAAGTTACTAAAATAAATTCTATTTTGTCCTCAATGGCTTCTTTATCTTCTTTGTCTTCAGGGGAGGCTTCCTTTGCTTATCCAGTTGAGCAGAACATGGAATCAGCATTGAAACGTTCTTATGCTGCTTCTCATTTTTGGATTCGGGTTAGCACTTACTCTACCTATGCCTCACAGGTCCTTATCACGGATTTTTAGAAGTTGCTTCACTGTCTTCAGGATCAGGGGATCCCACTCCTATCTTGGCGCAGATGGAGGTCTTGGTGCAGTTCTGTCCAATGTGAATTTCTTGGCGCAGTTCTGTCCAATGTGAATTTTGATATGATGTCGGGCTTCTCCTTGGCTGCTGGGGCAGCGGTGGCTGGTCGGAGGTCTCTTTGTACAAAGCCTTGGCATCTTGATGCTGTGCAGGAGGCCTTGATTCATTAACTGCCTTTTGACGGTCCCCAGCTTTTAGGGGACAATTTGAACACAATGGCGCAATGGTATGTGGAGGAGAAGAAGTTGTTGAAGCATTTTCAGAGTGTGCAGAAGAAGAAGTACTTTTTCTGTAAGCAAGGCTTTCAGAGTGCTCTATCTTCTTCTCAGCCCTTTTGTAGACAGGCCCATTGTCGGGGGGGGGGGTGAAGGGCTGCATTCCATTATAAATCCCAGCCTCAGCAGCAGCAGCCTCAGGGTACTGGGCAAAAGTGATTATGCCAAGGTGGGAGCTCAGCTCCGTTTGTTCCTGGATCAATTGTCAAATCAGATTTCTGACCAGTGGGTCCTGTCGGTCAGCGATCAGGGATACCAGATTCTGTTCCCGGGCCCTCCCCCTCTGGACTGTTTTTAGGTTACCGCGTTGTCAAGAGACCTCTAGAAGAAGTCTGCTATGTTGTCAGGTGTGGACATTTTGCTGGCAAATAGCGCTATTCACATGGTTCCAGAGGCAGAACAGGGCCTAGGATTCTAGTCCATGCTTTTCTTGGTCCCAAAACAGGATGGTTTGTACTGCCCGATTCTGAATCCCAAGGCTCTGAACAAATTGGTACAGCTGGATCATTTTTGGATGAGCACCTTGCAGTCCATCATTTCCCTCATCCAAAAGGGTGATTTTTTGGCTTCCCTGGACTTAGAATATGCCTATTTTCATGTTCATGTCCATCCGGGAAGCCAGTGTTTGCTGAGGTTTGCAGTGAACAGCCTCCATTTCCAGTTTTGGGTGTTGCCTGTCCACCTCTCTACTGATGCCCAGACTTTTACCAAGGATATGTGTCCTGCTCCTGGAGTTTTGCAGCTTCAGGGTTTCTCTGTGTATCCCCTTATTGATGATTGTTTGATCTCTGCTTCTTCCTTTCCTAAGGCTTTTCTGGCAGTGGAGGCAACAATTACCATGTTCCAGGGCCTGGGGTTCAAGCTGAATCTCGCAAAATCTCATCTGATCCCTGTTAGTTTATCAGAGGAATTTTCGATACCTTGTTGGGTGCGATGTTTATCCCTCCTGCTCGAATCTCTACCCTACAGTTTCTTCTGCAGGACCTGCTTAGTTGCCCATCTGCCCCGGCTCAGTTTTGGTTGAAGGTCTTGGGGTTGATGGCTACAAGCACAGCTTTGGTTCCCTGGGCTCGCCTGCACCTCAAGGTGCAGGTTACGACTCTCTGGTTCCTCTCTCCCCTGTTCTGGTTTAGGACTTGAGCTGATGGCTTTGCAGTCCCAATCCAGAGGAGTGGGGAGGTGCATTTTCAGCTTCCTCCTACCCTCTCATTGACAGTCTTTGGGTATGGGGGGCCACGTTGGGGTTCTTGGAGGACAAGGGATGGTGGTCTCGGGAAGACAGAGATCGTTCCTCGAATTGGCGGGAGTTGGTGGCTGTTTGGCAGGCGATGCTGTTCTTTAAGGTTTCCCTCCAGGAGGTGAATCTATTGGTGTATACCGACAATCAGGTGGCTCGCTGTTACTTGTACGGCAGGGGGGACCCAGTGCGCATCTCTAAATCTGCTGGCTTATATGCTTTGTGCATGGGTGGAGTTTCACCTGTTGCTATTAAGGGCTGTTTACATTCAGGGTCACCTGAACTTTCATGCGGAGAGCTTGAGCCTCAACCATGACCCTGTCACTAGGTAGGTCGCCCCCTCAGCAACCACACGGTCCTCCTGTGTGACCCTACCCCTGCTGCTGCCACTCGCTGTGCCCCGGTTCGCACTGGGTGTCCCCAGCGTTATGTTCACCTCTGTTCATTTAGTTTGAATTTCTGTTTGACTGTGTGCCCATTGTTATTGCCTGTCTGTGTGCCTGCCCAGCAGTATTTTGTGCCCCCCTCGCTCTCTCCCGCTGCTGCATCCCATGCGTCCCCGCCCCCTGGTTCCCCATTCGCCTCCCGCCTCCCAGCTGCTCCTCCCTCCCTCTACCCCTCATATGGAGGCCGCCCTGTCTGCGCCCGTCCGTGCCTGGACCGTGCCCAGCGCCAGGACCCCTGGCCGCCGCCGAAGCCAGGAAACCCAACTGAGATACGACACCGCTGTCCTCCACGCACTCAACACCGGCCGACCATCCGCTTGCTACCAAGCCACGCGGAAGCACACACACAGACCCTTCACTTGCCAAGCCAGCAAATTCACCTGCCTCCAAACATGCACCCCACCCTCCGGACCAAGCAACAACAACAACCACCTCAAATGCATCCTACTCAACACCCGCTCCATCCACAAAAACGCGGTCAAACTCTGGCACCTCCTCGACACAACAATGCCGGACATCGCCCTCCTCATGGAAACCTGGATGAACACCACCTCAGCCCCCGACATCGCCATAGCCATCACAGACGGCTACAAGATCACCAATAAGGACCGTGTCAACCAAACCGGAGGAGGAATTGCCATCATTTACAGGAACACCATCAGCGTCACGACCAACACCGGAGATACCCTCACCGCCTCCGAACACCTACTCTTCCAGATCCACACCGACCCCAAGACACCCCCAGAGGAACCCTCATCTACAGACCCCCGGGCCCATGCACACAATTCAGTGAAACCATCTCCGACTTCATCAACCCGCATGCCCTCGCCTCATCAGACGACATCCTCCTAGGGGACCTGAACTTCCACCTGGAGAACAATACCGACAACAACACCACCAACCTGCTCGACAACCTCGCCAACTTCGGACTCAAGCAACTGGTGAATACTCCGGCCACACGCTCAACCCCATCTTCTCCGCCAGCAACCACGTCTCCTTCAGCCACTCCACCAGACTACACTGGACCAACCACAGCTGCATCCATTTCACCTTCAAGAAGACCACATGCCACGACTGCTCGCAACAGATCCCCTGCAGAGGCTGGAGTAAAGTCACTACAGACCAGCTAACCACGTCACTGAGCCAGAACCCACCAACCGACACCACTGACACCAATGAAGCAGCCCGCAACCTCACACAGTGGATCACCAACTGCGCCGACGCTCTTGCCGAGCTGAAGAACCCCCCAGGCAAGACCAACAACAGGAAAGCCACATGGTTCACCAACGCCCCCAAAGAATAGAAGAAATCCTGCCGAACTCTCGAGAAAACCTGGCGCCACGAACAGACGACATAAAACCTGACAACTCTCAAGGACTCCACTCGCAAACACCAGCAGCTGATCCGCACCACCAAAAGGACATCGTTCAAAGAGCGACTGGAGAACAACACACACAACAGCAAGGAACTCTTCAGCATCGTAAAAGAGCTCTCCAACCCCAGCGCCAGCAGCAATGGCATCACACCATCGCAAGACCTCTGTGACTCCCTCCCAACGTTCTTTCACCGCAAGATTTCCGACATACACTACAGCTTCTGTGCCCAGACTCTGCCTCCAATCACCAAAACAACACCCCCTACCACCACCCTCAGCGCCTGGACTCCCATCAGCACTGACGACACCACCCACGTCATGAACACCATCCACTCCGGCTCTCCCTCCGACCCATGCCCTCACCACATCTTCAACAAAGCCAACACCATCATCGCACCCCACCTCTGGAACGTCATAAACAACTCCTTCACGTCCGCCACCTTCCCAGAGAACTGGAAGCACGCAGAGATCAACGCTCTTCTGAAGAAACCCACAGTGGACCCTAAAGACCTCAAGAACTTCCGCCCCATATCTCTTCTTCCCTTCCCTGCAAACGTCATAGAGAAAACTGTCAATAAACAGCTGACCGCTTTCCTCGAGGCAAACGACTCCCTCGACCCCTCCCAGTCCGGATTTCGAGCCAACCACAGCACCAAGACCGCCCTCATCGCAGCCCCGATGACATCAGGACCAAATGGGATACGTTCGCCCTCATCCTTCTAGACTTCTCAGCCGCCTTTGATACCGTCTGCCATCGAACCCTGATAACCCACCTCCACAACACTGGGATCCAAGGAAAAGCCCTGGACTGTATCACTTCATTCCTCTCGACAGAACCCAGGGAGTCCGCCTCCCTTCCTTCCGCTCCGAGGCCACCGAAGTCATCTGCGGCGTACCCCAAGGCTCTTCGCTCAGCCCAACCCTCTTCAATATCTACATGAGCCCCCTCACCGCCATCGCACGCAAACACAATCTCAACATCATCTCCTACGCCAACAACATCCAGCTGACACTCTCCCTCAATCTCCCTGACCCAGCCACCGCCAAAACCAACCTCCAGGAAGGAATGAAAGCGGTGGCGGAATGGATGAAGCTCAGCCGTTTGAAACTGAACTCAGACAAGACGGAGGTCCTCATCCTTGGACCATCCCCATCCGCCTGGGACGACTCCTGGTGGCCCACAGCGCTGGGCACTGCACCGACACCCATGGACCATGCACGCAACCTAGGATTCATCCTGGACTCCTCTCTCACGATGACCAAGCAAGTCAACACCATCTCATCCTCATGCTTCAACACCCTGCGCATGCTCCAGAAGATCTTCCGGTGGATCCCTACCGGAACCAGAAAGATGGTCACCCAGGCCCTCGTCACAGCCGATTGGACTACGGGAACGCCCTGTATGCAGGAACCACAGCCAAACTTCAGAAAATACTCCAGCGCATACAGAACGCTTCTCATCCTCAACATCCCTAGCCACAGCCACATATCCGCCCACCTGAGAGACCTGCACCGGCTCCCCGTCAGCAAAAAGGATCACGTTCAGGCTCCTCACCCATGCACACAAAGCTCTCCACAACATGGGCCCCGATCACCTCTACAATCGCCTCACGTTTTACAGTCCGACCCGCCAGCTCCGCCCCACCAGCCTCGCCCTCGGATTTCCAGAACCACCACCGGAGGAAGATAGTTCTCCTACCTGGCCGCCAAGACATGGAACTCCCTCCCGGCTCACCTACGACTGACCCAGGACCATCTCACCTTCAGGAAACACCTTAAGACCTGGCTATTCGAGCAGTAGCAGCACCCCCGCCTCCCTTCAGCATCTTGAGACCCTCACGGGTGAGTAGCATGCTCTATAAATGCATTGATTGATTGATTGATTGATCCTCATTTAAGTTTCATCTGTCAGTTCCTCTATTCTGGGACCTTTGTCTTCAGATCGGGACACCCTGGATCAACCTTTTTGTTTCCCCTCACAACTCCCTTCTCCATCGATTCTGTTCTGAGATGGTTTGTCCTCAGGCATGGGTATTGGATGCCCTCCTGATTCATTGGCCTCTGGGCCTTCTGTATGCTGTCCCTCCAATTCTCCTCCCCCCAAGTGTGCTGCAGAAGATTCGGGAGGAAAAGGTGTCTGTGCTCTTGATTGCTCCTTTTTGGCCTCGCCTCCTTTGGTTTACGGTGTTAATGCAGCTGGTCGGGGCAGGTTTTCCGGCTTTCTGTGATCCCGTCTCCACTTCAGTTTTCTCTTCTGTCTTTGATTCGTGTTCGTTGGTTAAATCTGACAGCCTGGCTCTTGAACTTTTGAACGTTGGAGGCTTTTGGTTGTTCTTCTTTGGTGACCTGGTGTCCTGCATTATTCTTCATTTTTTTCTTCTTGTGAGGTCCTCACTTTGTAAGGCATGGGATGAGGCATACATATGAGGGGGCAATGCTTTGTTCCTTATCGGTTATCTTGATTCCCCTGATTAAGGTCCTCCTCATATTAGTCCTGTTCCCTCCATCTCGCTGTGTTTGAGTCTGGACTTGTTGACAACAGGCATGGCGGTGCGTGGGAGGGGCATATATAAAAAATAAAAGAAATACTAGTGTTTTGAACCAGCTTGTCGAGAAGCAGGATTGCCTCACTTTAAAAGGACCGACATGAGAAGGACCTTAATTGGGCTAATGAAGATTACCACTAGGTAATGAAACATGACCTCACATGTTACATTACTGGTCAGTACCACAACGCTGGATTGAATTTAAGGTTTATTCCACGTGGAGAAGAGTAATTCCTCAGAAAAAACACAAAAGTCCCATTTCAGATTGTGACTTAGAAACCTTTTTAAATTTCCCTACTTCTAGGACCTTGTAGTGCCAATCTGCTTGAAATAGCTGATGCGTGCATCATTGCTGTCTGCCTCAAATTGCATTGAGGTCGTGGTCTGTAGTGACCATTGACTACTATTGGCACTTTGCTCTCCCTGGTGCCTATTTCTTGGCACAAGCAGCAGTTAATTATCCAGGGAAACACATGTAAAGTTCAAGTATTAACAAAGTTAGAAACATTGTTTTCAAGCTCATTTGGAAGCTGTGGGTTTTAGTGCCGAAATCCCAGAGCTGTCTAAACTCCTTAGCTGCCGAAGTCGCTTTGCCACTGGAATAGTATCCACTGACTTGCCCCAGTAAAAACATTTGCCTTTGGAGGTAGTCTCTCACTTTTCCAGTTTTCAAAATCCACCAGCTGGGCATGGCTTAAAGCTGTAGCCAGGTTCCAGAAGGCTGAACACGTTTACTGGGAGGTCTTACTGAATAAGATTTCCGCATGACACTGCTGCAGCACTCAAAATCTCATACATAGCAGGGTTCTAGGCACTATGTTTTCTTCAACCCGGGCTCCCAGTAATTATGGGCATCCAAGGCTATATTCTCTAAGCTTTCCACCTCCCTTTGCAGGACTTGGTAGACTTCAAACTGTCTTTGGTACCCCAAAGAAAGAGGCCTCTTGCCAGCCTCCACAGTCACTCTGGTCTTCCCTTAGCCACTCCCCTACTCCCTCTTCTACTCCCACTCCCACTCTCCTTATAGCTTCAACCCTGACACCTACAAGGGTCAGGATTGGAGCTTGAAATTCTAGAATATGCCCTCGGAATGAAGGGTAGAGAATTCTGTAAGCCCTGCATGGTATCTGCAAGTCAAAGGAAGAGTTGTCCTTTGTTCTACTAACTGTTCCTGACCCCTTTACAGTTGGTTTATCCCTGCTAACTGACCACTTTTTCTCAAATCTTCATTTAGCCTTTTTCATCTCATATATATAAAGATATTTATTATCAAAATAGACAGTTTATTGTGACCTATCAGTACTCAAATAGTTAATCAATCAATCAATCATGTATATAGTGCATCACTATCACCCTAGGGGTATATGGGTGCTGAGGTTACTGCGTCAGTGTTGAAAAGCCAGGTCTTGAGTTGCTTTCTAAAGTCTGTCAGGGAGGGTGCCGTTCGGACGTAGAGGGAAAGGTCATTACAGGCTTTGGTGGCGATGTAGGAGAATGCACGATCCCCACTTCAGATGTGCTGGTTTCTGGGGACGTTTGCAAGGGCGAGTGAAATGGAGTGCATGTCTCGAGGGTAGATGGAAATTCAGCCATTGGTTGATGTAGGATGGTCCTTGTTTGTGGAGAACTTTGTAGGCATATGTGAACATCTTGAGCTGGCTTCTTTTCTAGACAGGGAACAACTATTCAGGCCTTTAACCTATGTTAATTGCTTGCAACAGTAACCAACTCATGACTCCTGATTTTTACACAATCTTTCACACAATTCCTCCTTTGTCATACCGTCATCAAATTTCAAATGCATACAAAATTATTGTTCGCAAAAGAATTTACACCTCAACTTGAGTCGGCCTAACACCAAAATCCTTGCATACTATGATAATCCAAAAAATTCCATGTGACAAAATACCCATCTACAGGTTTTACCAGTGTCATAAAACTCAGCCCTTACAGGTCTATCAAATTAACATAAGATTTGCACAAAAACAAAGTCAGGCCCTACTGCCTTTATTGTACGTTTTCAAATTGAGAAAGGACGTTTAAGAAAAGGTACCATTGGCTTCACACCATAATCATTCCAGGTCTACTGTATTAAACACAAAAAATAAAGTATAATGCAAACGCAAATTTTCAGAGGAAAGACTGTAGTTAATAGAATCAACATTTAGGAGGAGCCAAAGCCCCTCTTCAGTAGTGATGCTTTAAGGTCCTCCTCTGCTGACCACATGAGGCCTGATGATGGCTGGACTGTCATGACCTGCAACTGAATTACCACCTAAGACATAGTCCTAAAAAATCTGAAAAATAGAATATACCAGGACTGGGTGGTTACATCTTGCTTATTGATTTAATAAATGCAGAAATAACAATTGATGGACAGAATACAGATCAATGTCATATATTCACTCCAGTACAGAGATCTGGGCCTAAAGCCATCGTTTTTTTTGCTCCCCATGCCATTCCAGTTTAAACCCAGTCATATGCAAATCAGTCTTGACGCTGTTTGCTAAGGGAACACTGCAGCCCGAATTGCAAGGCGAGGTCCTCCCTGGACTGGAAGCAAGCATCCTAGGACCGGTTTCGAGGTTTCACCCCTCATCAGTAAGGCTAGCTTGACTCCAGTGGCATGGAGAGCACTGAACCAATATCCTGGCATACCCGTCACACTCAGGATGACAAATGCAAAAAGAACAATTGATGGACAGAATTCAGAACAATGTTATACATTCACCCCAGTATAGAGATCTGGGCCTAAATCTATTGTTTGTTTGCTTCCCATGCCACACCAGTTTGAACCCAGCCATATGCAAATTAATCTTGACTCTGCTCCCGATGGGAAAAGTCCAACCCGAACTGCCAGCCATATCCAAATCAGTCTTGACTCTGCTCCCTATGGGAACAGTCCAGCCCAAACTGTCAGGCCAGCTGATGAGGGTTGTTACCACAAAACCGGTCCTAGGATGCTTGTTTCCGGTCCAGAGAAGACCTGGCTTGGCAGTTCGGGCTGGACTGTTTCAATGAGGCACAGGGTCAACACTGATTCGCATATAGCTGGCCTGAATTGGGGTGGCGAAGTGAGCTAAAGAACGATGATGGTTTCAACCCAGATCTGTGAATGAGGGTGAGTGTCCGAAAAGTTCCAGCGCTCCGTCCATCATCTCCTTGTGTTTGCTTTGTTCGCCCTAAGTTGGCAGGGTATGCCCAGACGTGGGTCCCTTGCTCACTCTGCCACTGGATTCAAGCTAGCCTGGCTGATGAGGGGTGTTACCCCAAAACCAGTCCCAGGATGCTTGTTTCTGGTACAGGGAAGACCTGGCTTGGCAGTTCCGGCTGAGCTGTTCCCATGATGCACAGGATCAAGAATGATTTGCATATAGCTGGGACTGAACTGGGGTGGCAAAGTGAGCTAAAAAAAACAATGATGGATTCAACTCAAATATGTAACTGGGAGTGAGTGTCTGAATATTTTCAGCGCTCAATCCATCATATCCTTGTGTTTGCTATTGATTTAATAAGGCACTAAAAGTCAGCCTGGCTCTTAACATAAAATAGGAGGCCCTGTGAGTGAAAACGTTAATACATAAAATGAAAACATTAAAGTTTTCGCCTTGCCACCATTTGTAAAAATTCGTAGTAAAACACCGACACTGGAAGTAGGGGTGCTGGGGTTTTCAGCACCCCCAAAATATTCATGGTCATGCTCAAAAGGTGAATGAGCAATAATGATATGTTTAAATCCTACTCAGTAAATCTGCATTCAGAGATCAAGGTCATATGTAGTCTGTCAATTCGCTGCTTATTCTTTCACCAAGCGGACTGGTGTTTACTTTTCTTTTTCTCTGAAAATTGAGAGGCTATTATACAATGAATTAAGTGGTAATAGTGCTGGGGTACAGGCATTGTAAATGGTTAGAATGTATGATGTTGATTTTTGAATGCACAACGACATTTAAATATCCATGAATAAACTGCACACAAATATCAAAGTATATCAGCAATTAGCTAAGGACAAATGAAGTGCGATGGAAAAAGAGATTATAATAAGATCAAGATAAATCAAGACACTTTACTTGATGTTGTGCAAATTATAAATGTTTGCAGAAACCCAAATCCCACATATTAAGTTTTGTATGCACAAAGTTTTATCAGTACAACCGCCGGCCTCTGTATCTTCAGTGGCCATTTCAATGGAAAATGTGCTGCCTGTAAATGGCAGTGCCACAGTCACATCCCACTTCAGTAATAGATTTGCAAACATTCTCACAAATGCCTTACTGTCTCCGTACTACACTATTACCAGACTCTTGGTGAATGGGCGTGGCTCATTTGCCACACTTATTCTTTGTGTGACAAAATAGATTTTCACAATCTCTATGACCTTATTAATGTAACATTGAAGTCAGCACCCCCACTCTGAGAATCGTTCCAGCACCACTGTAGTAAGAAAACTGCAGCCCAAATATTTGCTGTCGAAGTAACTAACACGTTTCAGCTGGAATGAGCTACCTTGGTTATGTACCAATGTGCAAGAGAAAGGTAAAGATAATCCCATCTAATACCATTATGTAGCCTTGTAGAAAGTGTTTTAAAAAAAATAGCATAATAGCAGGTGTAGAACAAAACCTGGCTGATGCACTGGGGTTCATATCACAAGTCAGGCAGGAATTGCAATTCCACTCAGAAGTTAATACAATTTCCCCCAGTATTTATTCCCCCATAAAAAAACTGCACTCTGGATGAGGGTGTAAGAAGAGGCAATGCAGTCAGAATCCTCCATCTGCGAGAAATGTGTAATAAAAGTACCTCAGTTCAGGGATGATGGACCAATAATTCCAAGATGAATAATTTTGATTGGGTATCTCATTATAATAATAATAATAATATTAATAATACTGGAGCTTATAAAGCGCGGCAGCTAGCCCAAACAGGGGTGTCTCTGTGCTTAGGCAGCAGGTAATTGCGTCCAGAGAGGGTAACGGTATTAACAACCTATATTAATCTGTCCTAAAGAGCCACGTCTTCAAGGCCTTTCTAAAACAGGTTTCTGAATTAGCCTGCCGCAGGGGGCCTGGTAGGGCATTCCACAGCGAAGCCGTTCTGACCATGAATACTCTGCCGCCCAGATGTGTTTTCGCAAAGGATGGGGTGCGCAGTAAATTATGAGCATTAGATCGCAGTGCATGATTTTGCTTGTAGAGACACAATCTTCCCTTCAGATAACCAGGGCATTTTCCCTTTAAGGGCCTGGTTGGCCAACGTCATGGCCTTAAATGTAATTCTGTTCTCCACTGGAAGCCAGTGGAGCTTCTGTAGATGCGGAGAGAAATGGTGTCGAAATGGTATACGATGAACTAGTCTAGCAGCCGCATTCTGTATCATCTGAAGGTGGCAAATGGTGTATTTGGGAAGGCCAAAATATAGGCCATTAGGGTAGTCTAGCCTATATGTAACTGTAGCATGTACTACTGATTTGCGGCAGTCTTCCGGTAAAAAGTGTAGAACTTTCTGGAGATTTTTTAATTTACTAAAACAGATTGCAGAGACCTGCTGTATTTGGCCTGAAAAAGAGAGGTCAGACTCCCATCTCACCCCTAAATTTCAGATACATGTGGCAGGGGAAGGTGGTGGACCCATTTCTGACGGCCTTCATAAATCTGATCTGGCCATGGGCCCTTACCAAAGAACAAAACTTCTGTCTTCCCAGCGTTGAGCTCTAATTTGAGTTCATCCATAGTGCTATGTTGCGTAATCAGCCCTTGAAGTTCTTAAAAGCATCTACCGTCTGCTCCTTAAACGAAAAAACCAACTGGGTGTCGTCAGCGTAGGAAATCGCTTTCACTGCCGTGTTAGCAATCAAAGAGAACAGTGGAGGTAGGTAAAGGTTAAAGAGTAAAGGGCTCAAAGCTGAGCCCTGGGGGACACAGCACCAGAGCTGTTTTGGTTTAGATTCAAATGGTTTAAGGGCAGCTCTTGAAGTACACCCACTCAGATAGGATGTCAGTAGTTTCCCAACACAGACCACACCTTGTAGTCTCTGGATCAGTATGGTGTGGTCGACGTTGTCAGATACCGCGGACAGATCCAGGAGCACCAACAATGCTGATGCTCCTGAATCGAGCGACCACCTTACCGACTCTGCTACCTCAAGGAGAGTGGTCTCCGTACTGAATCCTGCCGGAAACCAGATTATTTGTCATGCAAAGCACCATTCTGCTCAATAAAATTGGTCAGTTGGCGCTGGACTAACTTCTCCAGCATTTTTCTTGGGGCGGGGAGCCGATAGATAAGTTTGAGGTTGCTAAGGTCTCCTGGACCACCATTTGGTTTCTTTCTCAAAGGGAAAAGTGTTGCATGTTTCCATTTATCAGGAAAGAGGCCTGTTTCCAGAGAGGAGTTCCATATGTGAAGTAGCCCGCCTATCAGGGAAAGGGATAACATTTTCCACAGTTTGGGAGTGCATGGATCATCTGGGGCGCCT
The DNA here is from genome assembly GCF_964263255.1 of Lissotriton vulgaris. Lineage (NCBI taxonomy): Eukaryota > Metazoa > Chordata > Amphibia > Caudata > Salamandridae > Lissotriton > Lissotriton vulgaris. Next base: position 2,089,611,630 of record NC_141687.1, read on the forward strand.
GAGTGGCATTTCTGGATTTCAGCTAGAGCAACCCGAGGCGATATCAGTGTGAAGTTGGTAAGCGAAAGTGCCTCCACCGCAACCGGGGATATATCCTCTTTCTCAGTTGCCTCAGAGGTCAAAATAGAGTCGTAGACCTTTAAAATTTTATTATCAAACTGACTAGCAATTTTTTCGCACAAGGCTAGGGATGGAGTCACTTCAGTCTCTATCCGCCTTGGGTTTAAAAACTACTACTTTAAAAACCTCTCTACTGGAATGGTCTGCGTTATGGATGCGTGAAACAATATAGTCCCGCCTGGCTGCTTTTATAGCCTTATGAAAATCTTTTAATTCTTTTTTGTAAGTTACCTTATCTATATCACAGTAGCACAGCCTCCACTGGCATTCCAGTTTTTTACACCTGCTTTTTGTTTCCTTAAGGGCGTTAGAAAACCAGGGAGCAGAGTGGGACAGTCTAGTAGATTTCACTACTCTGACCGGCGCAAATGACTACACAGCAGTGGTGATCCATTGCCTGCACTGAATACGTGAATACTAAATGAGAGCTCATTTAGCCACACTTCGCTAACATACTATGGCACAAAACAAGTTTATAATTAGAATGGGGGTTTTCAAACCTAACAGACCCACCTTTTAGCAGGGGAGGCTAAATGCTTTATTGGCGCTATCCAGTGGGGTCTTTACAATCCAAGTAGGGAAGAGAATAAGGCACTTGTATATCAGAAATTTTCAATATTCAAAAATACCCTCATCGATCAACATCATATCCTGTACATCTTGCATCATGATAGCGGAGGCTTTATTATCTTGTTCTGGTTATTTAGGGGTAGGGGTGAGCTTGCTCACACAATAGGTACAGTATGCTGACAGGCAGTCGACACAGAGGCAGCACGTAAGGATGACACCTGCTATAGCTACGAGAAAAAGAAGTATCTGTAAACCCAAGGATGATATCAGATCCACCCTGTCCAGGACCATGAACCATTATCTTGAGAAATGTCAGATGCAAGACAACGTAGCTTCTGGATAGCAGAATATACATTAGGGGCATGGTCAGGGATGTAAACACAGCAACTGCTACCGATGGTGTGACAAGCTCCACCCCTATCTGCAAGGATGACATCTAAAACCATCCTATTTTGAAGAGCAACGAGTATGGTAGCCTCGATCTCAGCTGTATGATTAGTGAGTATACCTGCTGTAGTGTTGATAAGCTCTTCTACAACCCTGGTGAGGCAACTAATACTAAGACTGTTGTGCATGTTCCTGAGAGAGGCAAAATACCATTCATGGCATTGGTGAATTGCTGTAAAGTAGTATCAGTCTGATTAATGTCTGCTGTATTAATAATTCTCCTTACTCGGGTCAAGTGGGCACTTCTTTGCTGTAGTCTATGGTCTCTGTGATAGTTAGATGGTGCAATGTACACGGGAGGCAAAAGAAAAGAGAGATAACGCAAGCCAGACCATCCTCTAGGGAGCCAGGTATACGCAAGTGCTCCACAAACAAAGTATACATTAGGGGGTGTGAGCAAAGGTGGGCTACTAGTGGTGTTCAATTTATGTGTAATTTAACCCCTTGCATGCTGTTGACGAACCCCAGCCGTCATGCTCCGTGGTGCTCGTGTGCTGATGACGGCTGGGGTTCGTCACGGCCCCGCCCTGTTCATTTGTTTACCGCACAGCGGCGGAAACGGGCCAGCAGCGAAGGGGTTAAGCTGCTTGATCCCACTGAAATTTTCCCAAAACATTCAACACAGAAACTAGCTGCGGTATGGATGACAGGTACAGGCACTATTTCATTTTCGGTGATATTTTGTGCATGAAAACATTTAAAATATTCAGTAATATTGAGTCCCTGGAAGTTCAGGATTTCATCTTGCAATCATGTGACGTGTCTGTTATTCTCGAAGACGTTCATGCAAGCATCTGAATGTAAAGAACTCTCCTTTCCTCCTGTGCTGGGAGTAAAACCCTGGTGTACCTCTACATACTCTAATGCTGCTTGATAATCTGACTCCGTCATATCCATAGCGTCAGCATGATAATGAATATACACCATAGAAAGCAACTGGAACCATGCCTCACAGCTACCTAAGTACGAAAAAGGTAAAGACACCAGTCAATCATTCTTGTATACAACAGAGGAAAGTAACCCACACACCCAGCAATTTGTGGCATTTTTTTGTGTTGTGTACCTGATGAAGCATTTGCACAAACACATTCTCAATGTATGCCTGCCTATGTCTCTCCTTGTGCGGACTCAATGTACTAAACAGATGCTCAGGTGGAACCGGGGTAGTCCCTATCAGAGTGTGTGCTGGATGTTGTTCTATTAAGTACTATACGACCCCAAACATTGTGATCAAGAGTGTGAGAAAGAAAGTCACTACTACTATCTCAGTCCTAGTGGACCAGCTAGACCAACCAGGACTACTCTGCTCTAGTGGTGGGGCTGCTAGGGGCTGTTCTTCCTCTATAACAGCACGACCAAGTGGGTACATTTATAACATCTAAGGAATAACTTATATTTATCAGAGGAAAAAATCACGAACTGGAGCCACTAATACTACAACAGAACCAGAGGGTAACAAGTTACCCAGTGTCCTTCAGAGCCTCACTGGTAGACTCCTATTGTTCGTCAACGATGGTGCTATGAAGCACTCCTTTGGAGGAGCTGCGAGATCGCAGACTTGCTGAAAAACAAATCTTTTTCTTTCAGGATAGGGCACCCACCCTCCTGGAAAGACACATTCTACTAATCCTGTCCAGTGCACCAATCTCTTTTTTATTTTCTTATCACTGGTACCTTCGGCAGGGTACCTACAACCTGGTCTCAAGTCCTTCCCTAACTCCTAGACTTTCCCTCTGATGCACTGACCTGCCGCCGGGGGCGTAGATTGTACCCGATGACTCCAGGCACTATCTCATCCACAAAAAGGGGGTGAAACTCAGGGTCAGGTGGGCATCGGGGCTCAAGTTTTTGTGAATCAGAAGCTGCAGTATCCGGGGTGGCCCTCATCTCTAGGGAGACTGCCTCAAGCAAAGCTGCATCACTCACTTTGTCTGTCTGTGCCCACCTCAATCGGGCATCAGAAAAGGGACTGAAACGGGGAACCCGCTCCTCCTCCTGGTCAGCTATGTCGTTGATGACCCACTGGTCATAGGGAAGTGGGAGAGCGACCTTCTTGACATGCGTTCCATGCATCTAATGCTTCCGGCCGTTGAGCTTTACTGCAGTGCGGGTAGCAAGGAGGACCAGCAAGTGGCACTTTCAACGAGGCTCCAGGCAGCTATCCCTCTGGAAGTTTTTTACAAGCACAAAGTCACCGGGCTGTAGCTGAGGCCCAGGCCCCTCTGGTACTGGCTGCAGCGTGTCTTGGATCTGTGGATGGATAGACGAAGATCTTTAGTTAACTCATACAGATAATCCATAAGCAGGGGGTACTCTATTTCGGAGAAGCGCTTGGGTCTCGGAATGCCCCAGACATCGGCGGGACATCCAAAGATCACTTTGTACGGGTACAACCCTGTTCTAGAATGCGCTGTCGCTCTAGTAGATAACAAAGTCAAAGGTAGAGCATTGGGCTATCGCAAACCTGTACTTTCTTGTATCTTTGCTAACTTCAGTTTGAGGGTCCGTTGTATTTCTCCACGAGACCCACTGACTGGGGGTGGTTAGCTGCATGAAACCTCTGTTTAATGTGCAGACCCTCACACACTAATTTGATGACCTTTGAGTAGGAGTGACTACCGTTGTTACTTCAAATCAAATGTGGCAATCCGAAGCACAGGAAGAACTATTTTAGGAGTGCCTTTGCTGTCGCCACAGCCGTGTTCTCTTTAGTTGGTTAAGCTTCAATCCATTTACTGAATGCACAAATCCTGACCAGCACATACTTCAAATTATTTACTCGTTCCATTTTGATTAAATCCATTGGAGGACCTTGAAATGGAGAAAGGCAGCGCAAAGTTACCTGTGGGTGTAGGAGTGCTTTTCCCAGGATTATGTCTCGTACAAATAATTAGGGTTAGGCGGAATTTGCGTAACCGCGTTATGCAAATCTCCGCAAAACTGTAAAAAATTTCCGAGAACACGCAGAAATTCCATGAAACACGCAGAATTGCTTGTTCGCGATGCATTTTTACTGTTCGCAATCGCTGTTTGCGTGCTCGGGGAGAAATATCTTGCGAAAACGCATTTGAGAACGCGAACAAGCAAAACATTTCACGAAGTCGCGGAACGCAGAATTTTGCCCGATTTTGCGTTCTCCATGGAACGCAAAATTACCCAGATTCCGCAAATTCCGTGAACGGAACAGAGTTTACCACCCAGGCCTACAAATAATGCAGTGTTTCACTAGATGCGTGGCTACCTTAGAGATTAATCGTTCTGCCATACTGGGTCCAGTAGCTTACATATTCCTTTGGTACTAATGTGTGCTGGCCCGTGGGACATGGTAACAACAGGGAGTATGTAGGTGTTAGTCAGCAACCATCTCTGTTTTCCGGGCAGGTCACTCCAGCACCCATCCTCATCCAAACGTTCTGTGCTCTCCTCCCATATTGCCAGTTCGTCTAGAGTTGCCTCACCCTGTATTTCCTTGGCATTTTCTAATGTGTCCTCAAACATTCCATTGTCTGGGACTCACCTTTTGGGGCCAGCCATGAACATCCTTTTCATCTGCGATCTAGCTGTCTCCTCAGCTGTCTGATCTGCAAACACATTTCCTCCTCCAACATCATTTGTGATGGCTTTGTTGGCACTACAATTTATTATCGCCAACCTATCATGAAGTGTCAATGCTGACAACAGTCTATGTATCAATGGACCATTCTGTATTCGCAATCCATGCAAGGTCAAGAACCCTTTCTCTGCCCAGAGGCGCCCAAAATAATGGGCCACCCCAAAGGCATACTGGCTGTAGGTATAGACATTGACAGTCAGTCCATCACTCAAAACACAAGCCCAAAGTAGGGCAACCAACTCTGCAGCTTGGCCCGATTGGTATGGGATACGGGATGTCTCAACTACAGTGTGTAACGTGGTGATTGCATATGCTGCAGTCGTAGTGCCATCTGGTAGTTTGAAACAGGAGCTATTGCCGTATAGTTCCCTTTGGGGGTCAAGTAAGGGAACATCAGTCAGGTCTCCCCATCCCTTTGTTTCTTCTTCAGTCTGAAATAAACCATCATGGACATCATTGTCCTTTTCTTCCAAAGGGAGGGGTAGTAACATGGCTGAGTTCAGAGTAGCACACTGTTTGATGGTAATGTGCGGAGCAAACAAGGTTAATTCACATCCAGTCAGACGTGCACTGGTAAGTTGCTGTGTCTTTGTCTTATTCAAAGTGTATCCACAGCCTGTGGTACCATTACTGATAGATAATTACTTTTATTTGATTTAGTTTAAATCATAAAAGGGTGGCACATCCACCATTATACACGATGTACAAGGATGATTATAGCAATGCATTAATTAACATGACTCTCATAAAATGTACTAAAATGATTATATCAATGTATTTATTAACATGAGTCTCATTAAGATTTACAATAAAACAAGTTAACAGGATAGATGTAAGTTGGTGATCTAAAAGAAGACTAGTACGGTAGTACTGTAAGATCGGTATCAAGGACGAGCCCTACCAATTTTCTGATATAAACTACCACCACCGCAGCAGCTGCAGCTTTTAGGCAGCTCTGGAGGGCTCTGGGAATGTTATCAAGAATAGCAGAGAAATACGCGCAGGGTCTCTGCCAAAACCCTGTGGTAGAACAGAAAGTGCACAAACATCTGCCTCATGTACATAGAGCACAAAAGCCTTCTGGTAATCAGGAGCACCAAGCACAGGAGCAGAGCAAGGCACAACCTTTAATTGCTAAAAAGATTACTGGCATGCAGATGTCCAAGGCAAAGGTTCATGTACTTCTTTGGTGGTCAGGTAAAGGAGGGGGTTTGTTAGTAGGGAATAATTGGGTATCCATTGGCAACGATACGAGGTAATGCCGATATACATGCGTAATTCATGTTGGGTCTTAGGAGCAGGCATATTAGTGATAGCAGCTATGTGTTCAGGTGTTAGTCTGCAACCCTCCTTCGGCTGTAGGAGACTTAAATAGGTGACCTCTTGTCAACAATATTGACATTTTGAAAGAGACACCTTGTGTCCATGAGTGCTGAATGCAACATCAATTTAACTGCAGCATCTTTACAACCATCCTCAGTATCAGAAGCCACAAAGAGGCCATCAACGTACTGCAGCAACACATTACCAGGGGGAAGTTCCACAGAGTCCAATTGAGTTTTCAAAGCTTGACTATAGACACTAGGGCTTTCTGTATAGCCTTGTGGAAGCTCCTGTCAGGTCCCAGATTCTTCGCAGAGGCAGAACTGATGCTTGCTCCCAATGCCCTATCCCCAGTGACGCCGCTTCTTGAGCAACGGCACCAGAGACAGGGAAAGGGGAAGTGGACAGAAAAGAGAGACACTCCAATGACAACTGGCGCCCACTAGTCCTTCTATGTTCTACTGGTGGTCAGGACTACTCTTGGGTTCCTAATGCACAGAGGAAAGAGAGAAAGACAATGCAGAAACTCCAACTACTCTTCCAGGGCATATAATACACAAATCCAGTTTATCCTACCAGTTGTCTTTAGAGCCTTGCCCCTCTCTGTATGTGGTTGCGAGTGGTTACCATGAAGTAGTGGATGATACTGAAAGAGGGAGAACACCCCGTTAGTAACGGAACTAGAGGAAAGGTTCCCTGACACCACCCCCGTACTCTCTCGCCTACCTTCTTCAATGATAACGTTGCTGCAAATGGGAGTCTGTTCACAAGGGTGCTGTATTGGTCATACAGTTCATGGAAACAGTCTTGAGCTTGTGGTGGAAGCGCGCAAAAAGGAACCAGGAAGGAAAGAGAGGGAGGAAAGAGATAGGGTAGCGCAATGGGGGAGCTCTGAGGAAAACTAAATTATCTTCCAGGCAATTGGAAAAGTCTTACTTGGTCCTCCGGTGGATGCCGGTTTACTATCCTTCGCTGCTTGCAGCCTTGTCCACACTGAAGAGATGGAACTGCGAGTTGAGGATAATTCTCCTCAGGAAAAGTCCAGAAAGTCTTTCTCACAAACTCCTTAGACTCTTGCTAAAACAGCTGTCAAGCGCAACCTGCTCTCGACGGACTTCTTAGACGTCGAATAAACGAGAACCGCTCACAGACTTGGTTCTCACCGCTTACAACCAGCTTCGACTCTGGACGAAGATATTCAGGGACGAAACTATGAATTGTCTCTCAGGAAACACTAAAACTCGAAATTCCTGTGAGCGCCTTGAATTACGGCCACTCACGGTAAAGTCTATTTTGAAGTGCGCAGTTCTCAGCGCGCGCGCTCTTCAAGATAGCGAGAGACTAGAACGTCGCCGGTTTGTCACCACGGCAATGGCGGCGACCATCTTGAATTCCCCAGCTAATTCACATTTACCCAGAAGTTCACCATCCTAGGTTTCACCACAACCCTGGATGTCTTCTTGGAGCGGAAATGTCCTGTGTTGTATAGAGAACTGACTGAATGATTCCTGACAGTACCCCCTCTCAAAGACCGAGACAGCGGTCCTGGCTTGGATGGAAACTGAGAGTGAAAGCGTTTGACTAACTGAGAAGCATGAACATCTTCAGCTTTTGCCCAGGAGCGATCCTCCGGACCATACCCTTTCCAATCAATGAGATAAAACAACTGATTGGAACGGATCTTGGAGTCCAGAATACCCTTGACCTCATATTCAGAATGTCCCTGTACAAGAAGTGGAGGAGGAGGCTTCTCTATCCTAACCAGAGGGGAAGTCTTTTTCAACAAGGACACATGGAAGACGGGGTGGATCTTCATGGTAGGAGGAAGTTTTAATTTCACAGTGACCGGACCTAGGACCTCTTCAACTAAGTATGGACCCACAAAGCGAGGCTGAAACTTCCTATTCCCCTTAAGATGCAAATGTTTAGTGGATAACCACACCCTGTCACCTGCCTGATACTCTGGAGCGGGTTTACGGTGTCTATCTGCATATTGCTTGTACTTTTCTTTAGCCTGAATTAAGTTCTCTTCTGCAGATTTGTGAAGGGAAGACATGTCCTTCAACAACTCTTCTACTGCTGGCACCCCCAATTCCTCCTGAACACAAAAAGGGTTAGGATGCCTACCGTAATTGACATAGAAAGGAGAATAGCCTGTAGATGCACTTTTCGCGTTAATACATGCAAACTCAGCCATCCATAAATGATCAGCCCACTCTCCTCCCTGATCCATAAGAAACAGTCTTAAATATTGTTCAAGTTCCTGATTTTGACGTTCAGTTTGACCGTCAGTCTCGGGGTGATAACTTGTAGAATATCTCGGTTCCACCCCTAAACCGTGATGAAAAGCCTTCCAGAAGTGGGAAACAAATTGAGCCCCCCGATCAGAAACCACTATCTTGGGAACTCCATGTAACCTCACTACATATTCCCCTAATAATCTCGCCAACTCTTTTGCAGAAGGGAGTCCAGACAGGGGGACAAAATGACACATCTTGGAAAAGGTATCCACAAAGACCAAAATGGTGTTAAACCCTTTGCTAAGGGGCAGATCTACAATAAGATCCATGGATACAGTATGCCACGGACAGGTAGGAGTTGGTAAGGGTTGCAACATGCCCTGTGGAACTTGTCGGGTGGCTTTACTTCGGGCACATAGAGCACAAGACAACACATACTGCTTGACAGAGGCAGACAGCTCAGGCCACCAAAAATAACGCTGAACCAGATCTAGAGTTTTCATAATGCCCTTATGTCCAGCTAATGGTTGATCATGGCACATCCTCAAGGCCTTTTCTTGCAATGACAGGGTTGGAAGATACAATGCTTCTCTATGATATGGCAATTGTTGATGACACTTGCGTTCTGGGTCTTGAGCTACCCAAGCCTTGATTTCTTCTGCAGACAAACTTTTCTTGACTGCTTCTTGAAATCCATCCAAAGTGACTGTGCAGATAACTTGAGTCTCCGGAATAATTGGTTGAACCTCCACCAAATGCTGCGTTTCCACAGTATCAATTCGCGACAATGCATCTGCCTTCCCATTCTTGCTGCCTGGCTGATAAGTAATAACAAAATCAAAGTCAGAAAAATAGAGAGACCAGCGTAGCTGCCGGGGAGTTAGAGTCTTTGTCGTTTTCAAGAATTGCAGGTTCTTGTGATCCGTGAACACAGTTACTTTATGTCGAGCTCCCAAAAGATAATGCCTCCAGTCTTCGAAGGCATCCTTCACGGCCAAAAGCTCTTTTTCAGCAATCGTGTAATTAATTTCCGCTGCATTCAGTTTTCATGATCTAAAAGCGACAGGATGCCGTTGTCCGGTATCTGGATGTCTCTGCGATAGGACCCCTCCAATCGCCTGATCTGAAGCGTCTGCTTCCACAAAGAAAGGTTCAGCTGGATCAGCGTGACGTAAGAGTGGAGCGGACGTGAAACTCTTCTTCAGGGTAACGAAGGCGTTCTCGGCCTCACTGGACCACTGGAATTTCACCCCTTTCTTAAGAAGTCGAGTAATTGGAACAATCAATTGTGAAAAACCGGAGATGAATCGACGGTAAAAATTAGCAAAGCCCAGAAACCTCTGAATCTCCTTCACATCCTTGGGCGACGGCCAATCCTCTACAGCTCGCACTTTTCCCGGATCCATCATCACTCCCTGTGGAGATAGCACAAATCCTAGAAACTCCACACGATTGGAACTGAATGTGCATTTTTCCAATTTTACAAAGAGATGATGAGTTTGTAAACGATGCAGCACCGTCCTCACATGTTCTGGATGTTCTTGAGGATCTTTAGAAAAAATTAAGATGTCATCTAGGTAAATTACAGCAATCTTGTCAATCAGATCTCCCATGACATCATTAATAAAATGCTGGAACACAGCAGGGGCATTGCAAAGGCCGAAGGGCATCACGCAATATTCGAACAAACCGAACTTCGTTCGGAATGCTGTCTTCCATTCGTGTCCCTCCTTCATCCGCACCAAATGGTAGGCCCCGCGCAGGTCCAATTTAGTAAAGATCTGAGCATCTTTGATCTGATCCAACAAGACCGAAATTAGAGGCAAAGGATATCGATTCTTGATGGTGGCTCGGTTTAATGCTCGATAGTCAATACAGATCCTTAACGTTCCCTCTTCCTTCTTAGGAATATAAAACAACGGCGAGGACACCGGGGATTGGGAGGGTCTAATGAAACCATTTGCCAAATAACGATCCAAATATTCTTTCAAATATTGGTTCTCTTTTTCCGTAAGAGCGTAGATTCTGCTACAAGGAAGCTCTGCTCCAGGTTCCAAATCGATAGTACAATCATAAGAGCGATGTGGAGGTAATACTTCTGCTTCCCTCTCGTTAAAAACTTCCTTGAATTCTTGGTATTCCGCTGGAATCTCCACAGACGTGATTACACTGACCGACTGCCCCCCATGCGAAAGTAATTGTGATGGAGTCGGACTGAGCTTCGGTGGGTCCTGACTATAACAATGTTCTAGACAAAAATCTGATTGCATCTTCACTGTTCGATTCTCCCAATCAATTGTTGGATTGTGCAAGGTCAACCATGGTAAGCCTAAAATCAGCTGGAACTGCGGCGCGTCAATCAGATTGAATTGCACCTGCTCATGATGTCCATCCGCTTGATAAAGCTCCACAGGTTCGGTGTGACTAGTGATTGGGCCTGAAGACAGGTTGGTTCCATCCACCGCTCTCACTGGTTCGCTCTTAATCTTTCTGATGGACTGGATGCCCTTTCGCTCTGCATACTTGATGTTGCAAAAATTGCCCGTAGCTCCTGAGTCTAACATCACCGCCACTCCTGGAATTTCTTGACCTCGAAACTTCAAGGTCAACTGCAAGATAAGATGAGGCATCTGAGTCTGCAACGTGTTCGAAAGTGAATGACCTTCTGGGATCGTCTTCTCAATTTCCGCCATCAGAGCGACCCCTTCTACTGATGGTTCATGGCGTTTCCCTTCATCGGAATCTTAGGTCGCTTTGTGCATTCTTTAACAAAATGCCCCGGCAATCCACAATGCAAACACAATCTCTTCAATCTTCTCTGTTCTTTCTCTTCCTTACTCAGGGGTCCACGCACTGCTCCAATCTGCATTGGTTCGGCGTCCGACTGAGCACTGAGATTCTTAGACCCTTCTGTCTTCATTCTATCAAATCGTGGAACACTTACTCGAAAATCCCTTTTCTTTTCACCTTTCCTTTCCACACTGCGAAAGTCTAGCTCCAGCACTAAATCAACCAAAGCCGAAAGCTCAGTTGGCCGGTTAGGTATCTGAGCTAGGGAATCCTTCAGTTCATCCCGAAGTCCTCGGTAAAATAAAGCTGCTCTCTTCTCCTCAGGCCATTGAGTTTCGACAATTAGTTTGTTAAACTGTGCCAGATATGTAATCAGATCTCCTGACCCCTGTCTGAGCTCAAGCAATTCATTATCAGAAGCCTGAGATATCCTCCTTCTATCAAATATGCGGAGAAACTCCGTTTTAAATCGATCAAAATCATGCAGGAAGGGATCATCTCGTGTTACCAGAGGCATTGCCCAATTTGCTGCGTCCCCCCCCCCAGATATGACAAGACAAACGCCACTCTAGATTGGGCATCAGAAAAAAGGGTAGGACGACACATAAAATGTAACGAACATTGGGTCAGAAACAACTGGGCCTTTTGAGGGTCCCCATGAAATCGCTCCGGAGCTGCTAAAGGAATTAAGGGAGAAACAGAATGGATAACTTGCGCTACCGTTCTGGTATCAGACTCTGTGGTACTCTTACTAGAACTTGGGGAGGGCCCTGCGGGATTACTCATCGCCAACCCATCGACCTTCCGGGACAACAGCAAGGTTTCCTGACGGGAAACTACTAATTCTTGTTTCAAATTTTTATTTTCCTCCCTTACAGCTCCGATCTCTCTCTGAATCCCTGCTAACATTTCCCCAAGGGACTTTAAACTAAACTCTTCAACCATTCTGCCCGGGCGAGTGAACCACTTGGGCACTTCAAACTGTCAGGTCCCAGATTCTTCGCAGAGGCAGAACTGATGCTTGCTCCCAATGCCCTATCCCCAGTGACGCCGCTTCATGAGCAACGGCACCAGAGACAGGGAAAGGGGAAGTGGACAGAAAAGAGAGACACTCCAACGACAACTGGCGCCCACTAGTCCTTCTATGTTCTACTGGTGGTCAGGACTACTCTTGGGTTCCTAATGCACAGAGGAAAGAGAGAAAGACAATGCAGAAACTCCAACTACTCTTCCAGGGCATATAATACACAAATCCAGTTTATCCTACCAGTTGTCTTTAGAGCCTTGCCCCTCTCTGTATGTGGTTGCGAGTGGTTACCATGAAGTAGTGGATGATACTGAAAGAGGGAGAACACCCCGTTAGTAACGGAAGTAGAGGAAAGGTTCCCTGACACCACCCCCGTACTCTCTCGCCTACCTTCTTCAATGATAACGTTGCTGCAAATGGGAGTCTGTTCACAAGGGTGCTGAATTGGTCATACAGTTCATGGAAACAGTCTTGAGCATGTGGTGGAAGCGCGCAAAAAGGAACCAGGAAGGAAAGAGAGGGAGGAAAGAGATAGGGCAGCGCAATGGGGGAGCTCTGGGGAAAACTAAATTATCTTCCAGGCAATTGGAAAAGTCTTACTTGGTCCTCCGGTGGATGCCGGCTTACTATCCTTCGCTGTTTGCAGCCTTGTCCACACTGAAGAGATGGAACTGCGAGTTGAGGATAATTCTCCTCAGGAAAAGTCCAGAAAGTCTTTCTCACAAACTCCTTAGACTCTTGCTAAAACAGCTGTCAATCGCAACCTGCTCTCGACGGACTTCTTAGACGTCGAATAAACGAGAACTGCTCACAGACTTGGTTCTCACCGCTTACAACCAGCTTCGACTCTGGACGAAGATATTCAGGGACGAAACTATGAATTGTTCTCTCAGGAAACACTAAAACTCGAAATTCCTGTGAGCGCCTTGAATTACGGCCACTCACGGTAAAGTCTATTTTGAAGTGCGCAGTTCTCAGCGCGCTCGCTCTTCAAGATAGCGAGAGACTAGAACGTCGCTGGTTTGTCACCATGGCAATGGCGGCGACCATCTTGAATTCCCCAGCTAATTCACATTTACCCAGAAGTTCACCATCCTAGGTTTCACCACAACCCTGGATGTCTTCTTGGAGCGGAAATGTCCTGTGTTGTATAGAGAACTGACTGAATGATTCCTGACAGCTCCTGCCGGCAATTGCAAATCCAAACAGATATCTGCTATCTGCATGGATCAGAATGCTGACGAAAGCATTCTTCAAATAAATAATAGAAAATAACTTTGCTGATGGGGGAACCATTGTCAAGATCATGGTAATGTCTGGAACTACAGGGTATTGGGAAAATACTATTTTGTTAACCTCTATAAGGTCAATTACAAAGCAGTAAACATCAGGATGAGCATCAGAAGAATCCAAGGGTGACTTTTTAAGTATAGGAAGAATAGGGTTATTACTCATAATTCACCACTGTCTTAATCAGATCCTGTATTATTTGCAATAAGGCCTTTTCTCCTGCCTGTGATATCTTGTATTGGTAAATACGCGGCAAAACAGCATTGTCTTTGATCTGGATAGAGACTGGTGGAATCTGGAGTAACCCCCCATCCATGTCTCCTGTAGCCCACAATGTGTGTGGTACATCTTTAAATTCACCGGGGAGGGTGGCATTGCCTTTTGCCCAATAGTCACGTAAACACCGACTGGAGAACACAAATTTGTTGAATGTAATCTTTTTAACCAATCCAATCCCATCAAATTCTCCCCACAATTTGACATTAACAAAAATGGTAACTCAACCGTAAAGGGGTCATTATCAAAACATGAGGTTTGGAAATAGGGCTAATAACTGGCATGCCTGAAAAACCTACCGAAACATTATTTTGGCCAGACAGAACTGCCCCCTGGACCAGTGAACGAGAAACAGAGCTATTCATAGCACCCGTGGCAATCAAAAATATCTTATCCGTGCCTTGCAGATCCGCAGTGACATAGGGTCCACGTTGATCTATAGGTACTGAAACTGGTCCCTCGTCCTGTCCCTGGCTATCCTAGCTGTGGGACATCCCGTCACGTTGTCCATGTCATAGTCATCATGATAGATGGATCTAGTCCGTTCTCTTCCGCTCTGGCTCCAGACTATCAATAGGGGGTAATCAGACCTTTGTATGGGAAACAGGTCACTGCTTAATCAGGTGTAAGTGTCAGCTCCTCCTCCATTCCTGCTCAGGAAGAGCTATCAGAATGCAGATGAGTATGCAGCCACACCTAACCTTCCTGTGTTTGTTGCTGTCTAAAGCGAATGCAAGTATAGCTGTTACCCACCCCAAACATGTATTGGAGACAGCCTGCAGATACAAGGAGCACTATGAGCTGAGAAATGTCCCCTGTCAAAAAGTGGCCTTTCTAAAATAGTAATGTTAAATCCAACTTCACCAGCAATTTATCATTACCATTCCAAAGATATATATCATGGTGCAGCTCCTTCTTTCTAATCAGGAATTACAGCTTAACAGTTTATTAAGGGGTTCTAAACGTTAACCTATAAGATGAGTAGGGTCACAGGAGTGAAAAATGTATTTGGGTCTTTGTCACTACCAGAACATGCAAAATGTAGAACTACATGTTCTACCTTTTACTTACACAGCTCCCTGTCCTATGGGCTACTTAGGCCCCACCGTAGAGTTGATGTATGTGTAATTAATAGAGGGTTTAATGCTTGGAAAATAGTTTTGAGTGCCAAGTCGGAGTGCCAGTAAACTGCACACCCAAGCCCTGCAATGGCAGGACTTAGACAGTTTTAAAAGGGCACTTGTGTGGGTGGCACAATCAGTGTTTTACAGCCCTACTTTTAGCATTTAGGTTACCGGCCCTGGGTATTTGGTCTTATAAGTAAACTAAAATTATGTATACAACAATGTTACCATGTTTACGGGAGAAGCACATGAACTTTAGCACTGGTCAAGGCCAAGATAACAAATCTGCAAAAAGTTTGAGGGAAGACAACCCTAAAGAAGATGAGTCTAACACATTCTCCTCACACCCAGGTTTTGCATTGGGTTAAGGTGACTATTTGTAAAAAAATAAGAGTCCAACCAATCACAGGGTGTCCCTTGCTGAGAAATTTAGAAATATTCAGTCAGCACTTGTCCTACTCCAGGCATAAACCGCAGACACCCTTTGCTCCATGATGCAAGGGTGCCTGCATTGGCGCTAGGCAGCCAACTGTGTGCAAGTGCAGGGGAAAAGGACAGGAATGCACTGTATTCTATAAACATGGTGCATTCCTGCCCTTTCACATTGGTGTAGGGCAGCACAGCAAGAAGACTTCGAGCACTGTGCTACGGCAATTCCTTATAAATAAGACCCACAGTATTTTGGCTGATTGGGTACTACCCACCATTGTCCTACTCCAGGCCTGGTATAAAACAACAGCCGGAAGGTGTAAACACATCTGCTGAGCTCTGACAGCATCGAAATTATAACTGATCCACAACTACTCCTATTAAACAGCTTAAAACAGACTTTGCAACTCTTCTCAATGAGAAGCTGGCTTCCAAATCAAATCAACTCTCAACCCACTACACATGTCCAGAGTAAACAAATATCTTACCGCTATGAACACACATTCTCATATTCAGGGAGTTTGTTTATGAGAGGCTTGCACCGCCAGAGCATCACTTTTTCTGATGCTCTGGTGGTGCAAACCTCTCGAGCATTTCTATGAGGCCACTTTACATGGCTTTGAAGGACCTCATTGATATGGAGTAAGACAAAGTAGTTCAAGTTACTTTGTTGCCTTACCCTGCACCAGAGAGGCCTTCCATGCTCATTGCTGTGGGTTTTCCCATTAATTTTGATGCTGCCCAAGATTTACTTAATCACGTAAACCTAGGGAAGCGCCAACCTCCCCAGGAAAGATGTAATGAAGAGAAATATTGGTATTTCTCTTTCCATGCATACTGCATTGTTCAGCACACATGGATAGCGGAAAACTCCTTGGGATTGTTTTTGAGCAAGAAAGTGCCACTTCCTGCACACAAACAATCTTGCATAAACCGCAGACATCCTTTGCTCCATGGTGTAAGGGTGCCTGCATTGGCACTAGGCAGCCGACTGTGTGCCAGTGCAGGGGGAAAGGTCAGGAATGCACTGTATTCTATAAATACGGTGCATTCATGCCCTTTCACATTGGTGTAGGGCAGCGCAGCAAGAAGACTTCTGGCACTGTGCTATGACTGTAAAGTATTCGATAGGCGAGGTATTTTCCCATTAAGAAGGTTTTGGTTTCCTTCTTAAAGTGTGCCAAGGACGGAAGTCTTCTAATGGCTGGTGGGAGAGAGTTCCAAATTCTTGGCGTAGCCCCAGAAAAGGCCCGATTGTAGGTGTTGTTCTTCCGGAAGCGTGCAGGTTGCAGCAGCAGGTGTTTGGTAGATCGAGAGTTTCTGGATCCTCTGGTTACCACGAGTTTTTGTGCAAGAAATTAAGGGAAATTGGAGAAAAGGGCTGTGTGAATAATGCAGGTCAGTTTAAATTGGATTCTGGCCTCTAGGGGAAGCCAGGGCAGAGTTTTGAGTTGGGGGTGATGTGGTTGAATTTCCTTGAGCCAGTTAGGAGTCTGGCGGCAGTGTTGAGGTAGGCTTTCAAAGGGGTCAGAGAGTTCTTGGGTAGCCCTGCGAGAGTAGAGCATCCATATTCAAGTCTGGAAATGACTAATGCCTGGGGTACCGTTTAAAGGTCAGCCACACTGAGGAAGGGTTTCAAGTTTCTTAGGTAACTCAGGTGGAATTTGGCCATTTAGGCCAACGAGTTTATATGGCTGCGCATGTTCCGGCTGCTGTCAAGGGTTATTCCAAGAGATTTTGCAGGGTCAACAATGGTAGGAGGGCAGTTTAGTGCTGTGATGGTCTTGATCCATTCCTGAATGTCTGGATTGGGTTTGGGTTGGGAGATCAGGTGAAATTCGGTTTTATTTGCGTTGAGTTTTACCTGGTTGGCGGTGAGCCAGTGGATTGGCAGCTTCGAGGCCTTGTGCAGGGAGAGAATGTCCTCAGAGGAAGAGATTTATATGTAGCTCAGAGTATTGTTCGCATACATAAGCGGCATGTAGCAACTTGGCGAGAGGTTCAAGGTAAAGGTTGAAGAGGGTAGGGGAGAGGGTTGATCATTTGGGGACTCCAACCGTAACCGGGGAGGGGGCGGATAGATTACCGTTGATGAGGACTCTCTGTGAGCGGTTCTGAAGGAAGGATCTAAACCATTCAAGGACCGTGCCATCCAGCCCCATCCTAAGTTTGAGACGTTCTAGGAGAATTTCGTGGTTAACCGTATCAAAGGCAGCGGACAGGTCTAGGAGGATTAGGAGACAGGATTTGTCTTGGTCGAAGGCTTGGAGGGCATCATCTACTATGTGGAGGAGGGTGGTTTCCGTGCTGTGACCAGGTCTGAACCCTGATTGGAAGTCATCTAGCAGGTGAAAGTTGTCTATGTGTAGGTTTTGCTGCTGTTTCACACATTTTTCCAGAACTTTTGGAAGGAGAGGGATGTTGGGTATGGGTCTTTAGTTCTCGGAGGAGGCAAGGTCCAGCATTGTTTTTTTTAGGATGGGGATAACTTGGCCAGCCTTGAGCGAGTCAGGAATTGAGCCCTATAAGAGAGAGGCGTTGATTATTGAGGTCCAGGAAGGAATGATAGCCTGAGAGGAGGCAGCTAGGCAGTTAGAGGGGAGAGGACCATTAAAGTGTTTGTTCAGTTTTAAGGAGGCAATAATTATCGAGACAGAATGCTCATCATACGTTTTAAACTTGGTCCAGTGCGCTAGGTTTTTGGGTGAGGTTTGGGAGGAGATTGCGGAGAGAGAAAGTGGAGCAGGCAGATTTTGATTTTGGTTGTCAGTAACGGATTTGAGTTCATTTCCAAGAGCAGAGATTTTGTCGCAGAAGAAGGAAGAGAATTCCTCGCTTGAGATTAGGGGTTTAGGAGTTTCTTTGGTGGTATTCGCAAGTTTATTGGATTGGTGTTTGACCAAGTTGAACAGCTTGCAAGGTCAATTTTTGGTATTCCCAAGTTCAGATCTGAAGAATTCTTTTTAGTGTTGAGGGTTTTCTTATTGTAGGCGTTTCTAGCCTGGCGGAGAAGTTTGAGATGTGCTGCTGACGGGTGTTGTTTCCAGTTTCCTTCAGTCTGTCTAAGGGATTTCTTCTCCTCGTTAAGGGATCCGCTGAACCAGGGATTTCGAAAAGGGGGTGGTGATGAACAGAGTGTCTGAATTAAGCAGACCACTCTTACCCAGTCCAAAGATAAGGGCTTGATCCATCACTGTTTTTTAGCTCACTGCACCATCCCAGCTCAGAACCTGGCTACATGCAAATTAGTCTGTTCCTGTCCCAGTGCATGATGGGAACAGGGCAAACCAAACTACCAAGCCAATTCTTATACTGGGAAGGAAACAAGCTTCCGGGGACCGGTTTCTGGCATTTCAGCCGTCGTCGGCCCGGTTTGCTTGAATCCTGATGGTGCAATGAGCAAGGGACTCACATCTGAGTATACCCTTCCACGCTTATCTTAATCGTTTTTGGCCACTATAGGTGTGGCAGGGTATACTCAGACATGAGTCCCTTTCTCACTGCACCATCAGGATTCAAGCAAGCCGGGCCGAAGACGGCTGAAATGCCAGAAACCGGTCCCCGGTAGCTTGTCTCCTTTCTGGTGAAGAATTGGCTTGGTAGTTTAGTCTGCCCTGTTCCCATGATGCACTGGGCCAGGGACAGACTGATTTGCATATAGCCAGGTTCTGAGCTGGGATGGTGCAGTGAGATAAATAACGGTGATGGATCAAGCCCTGATCTTTGGACTAGGTAAGAGTGGTCTGCTTAATTCAGACACTCTGTTCATCACCACCCCCTTTTCTTAATCGTTTTTGGCCACTATAGGTGTGGCAGGGTATACTCAGACATGAGTCCCTTTGTCACTGCACCATCAGGATTCAAGCAAGCCGGGCCGAAGACGGCTGAAATGCCAGAAACCGGTCCCCGGTAGCTTGTCTCCTTTCTGGTGAAGAATTGGCTTGGTAGTTTAGTCTGCCCTGTTCCCATGATGCACTGGGCCAGGGACAGACTGATTTGCATATAGCCAGGTTCTGAGCTGGGATGGTGCAGTGAGATAAATAACGGTGATGGATCAAGCCCTGATCTTTGGACTGGGTAAGAGTGGTCTGCTTAATTCAGACACTCTGTTCATCACCACCCCCTTTTCTTAATCGTTTTTGGCCACTATAAGTGTGGCAGGGTATACTCAGACATGAGTCCCTTTCTCACTGCACCATCAGGATTCAAGCAAGCTGGGCCGAAGACGGCTGAAATGCCAGAAACCGGTCCCCGGTAGCTTGTCTCCTTTCTGGTGAAGAATTGGCTTGGTAGTTTAGTCTGCCCTGTTCCCATGATGCACTGAGCCAGGGACAGACTGATTTGCATATAACCAGGTTCTGAGCTGGGATGGTGCAGTGAGATAAATAACAGTGATGGATCAAGCCCTGATCTTTGGACTGGGTAAGAGTGGTCTGCTTAATTCAGACACTCTGTTCATCACCACTCCCCTTTTCTTAATCGTTTTTGGTCACTATAGGTGTGGCAGGGTATACTCAGACATGAGTCCCTTTCTCACTGCACCATCAGGATTCAAGCAAGCCGGGCCGAAGACGGCTGAAATGCCAGAAACCGGTCCCCGGTAGCTTGTCTCCTTTCTGCTGAAGAATTGGCTTGGTAGTTTAGTCTGCCCTGTTCCCATGATGCACTGGGCCAGGGACAGACTGATTTGCATATAGCCAGGTTCTGAGCTGGGATGGTGCAGTGAGATAAATAACGGTGATGGATCAAGCCCTGATCTTTGGAATGGGTAAGAGTGGTCTGCTTAATTCAGACACTCTGTTCATCACCACCCCCTTTTCTTAATCGTTTTTGGCCACTATAGGTGTGGCAGGGTATACTCAGACATGAGTCCCTTTCTCACTGCACCATCAGGATTCAAGCAAGCCGGGCCGAAGACGGCGGAAATGCCAGAAACCGGTCCCCGGTAGCTTGTCTCCTTTCTGGTGAAGAATTGGCTTGGTAGTTTAGTCTGCCCTGTTCCCATGATGCACTGGGCCAGGGACAGACTGATTTGCATATAGCCAGGTTCTGAGCTGGGATGGTGCAGTGAGATAAATAACGGTGATGGATCAAGCCCTGATCTTTGGACTGGGTAAGAGTGGTCTGCTTAATTCAGACACTCTGTTCATCACCACCCCCTTTTCTTAATCGTTTTTGGCCACTATAGGTGTGGCAGGGTATACTCAGACATGAGTCCCTTTCTCACTGCACCATCAGGATTCAAGCAAGCCGGGCAGAAGACGGCTGAAATGCCAGAAACCGGTCCCCGGTAGCTTGTCTCCTTTCTGGTGAAGAATTGGCTTGGTAGTTTAGTCTGCCCTGTTCCCATGATGCACTGGGCCAGGGACAGACTGATTTGCATATAGCCAGGTTCTGAGCTGGGATGGTGCAGTGAGATAAATAACGGTGATGGATCAAGCCCTGATCTTTGGACTGGGTAAGAGTGGTCTGCTTAATTCAGACACTCTATTCATCACCACCCCCTTTTCTTAATCGAACCAGGGATTTCGGTCTTTGACCTGTTTTTTTTTTAGTTTTAGTAGTGCCAGGTCATCCAGGATGTCGGATATGGTTGAGGAGTAATGAGTCGCTAGGTTGTCAACCGAAGTGCACTGAGAGGGCGGGGGGAGGTCGGCCACACGACACGCTGCCAGTCTCTCGTGATCAAGGTTCTTAGTGTCTCTAACCCATCGTTTGGAAATCACAGGTTGAGTTGTCCATATTTTGTGGGTGCTGGGCAGGAGGAAGGTGATGGTGTGGTGGTCAGACCAATCGCAGGTGTCAATTGAGAGAAGCTTGACCGCTGATTCCTTAGCAATGATCCAGTCTAGAGTGGTGCCTTTCGAATGAGTAGGGAGGGAGTAGGCTTGGATAAGGGCTTGATCAGTCAAGAGGTCTCTGATGGCATTGACCTGAGGGTCCCTAGCATTGTTCCAATGCAGTGTAAAGTCACCAAGGAATATGTCATTAGAGTTTGGAGAAACCTTGGCTGTGATTATTTCCATGAGGAGCTCCGTAAAGGAGTCGATTTTGCCTCGGGGTCATAGAAGATGTGAAGTTTGCACAGCTGAGAGGTGTTGCTGGAGATGGAGAGCACGAGGTATTCGCAGGAGTCTGTAGGGTCCACTGGCAGTTCCGTAACAAGGAGGTTGGAGCGGTGGATACAGGCAATCCCACCCCCTTTTTTCTTCGGGTGCCTATCCATCCTTACAATGTTCTAGTTGGGCGGGACTAAGAGGTCTAGGAAGGGCGATGAGGATGCCTTGAGCCATTGGATGCATGCTTTACAGCTGACCGGCAGTTTATTAGGAGGCCGGCAAGGGAGGGGTAGGAGTGATTGTCAAGGGTAGCAGCGGCGATGGGAACTTTAGCTAGGTTGCTGTTGACCACCTCTCTGATGCGGATGGTAGCAGATCTGTTAGGGTTGGTTGCAACCATGTAGATAGGGAGTTCTTCTCTCAGGTGTAGGGGGCATGGGTTATCAAGGCAGAGTCGTAACTATTGAAGAAGTCAATCACTTCTTCCTCCGTGAGTTAAGAGGAATTGCTCGTGCCAGGGGTGGGTTTGTAGGAGTGAAGGAGAACAAGGATTTCCTTCTCAGAGAGGTGGCAAGGTTGTTTACGTTGGCGCAAGTGTCTCAGGGATAGGGGCAGAAGGTGAAGGAAGGGCTTCATGAAAGGAATGAGGGTTGCATTCTGTGAGAGCCTGAGATTCGAAAAAGGAAAGTTCTGTGAGGTGAAGGAGGTGCTTTAGGTCCAGAATACATTTGTGGATGCTCCAAGTTAATTTAGAGGATCTGCAGTGTAGATTATCAATTAGGCCTGGGCGTCAAATTCCGTTCCGCTCGTGGAATTTGCGAAATTTATGTAATTTTGCGTTACGCGGAGAACGTGAAATTGCCCAAAATTCTGCGTTCTGCGACTTCTTGAACTTTTTTGCTTGTTCGCGTTTCAAAATGCGTGTTCGCAAGAGTTTTACCCCCGAGCACGCAAACAGCAATCGCGAACAGTAAAAAAGCATCCCGAACAAGCAATTCCACGTGTTCGCAGAATTTCTGAGTGTTAGCGGACATATTTTATCGTAACGCGACTACGCAAATTCCGCCTACTCCTATTATCAATATCTCTTAGAGAGGTATGTTCTAGCAGGCAGGGGAACAATTGCAAGGGGGCGGTTCTGATAGTAGGTTCTGGTAGCCTAGGGTTGCGTTTAGTCGGATGGTCAGCGTCCCTATGAGAGAGATGATTATGGAGACAGGGGGCCGAAGAGGTGGGAGCAATTTCATATGTCTGATTTTGCAGCCTGGTGTTGGGGCTAAGTCGAACAGTGTTCTAGATCCTGTTAGGCTTTTACATACTAGTGTTGTAGGCCCTAGTAGGAGTGTCAGTAGCCTGGCCTGCAGAGCGATTACGTGGACAGGAGGTTAAGGGTTTAGGGACGCTTCTGGTGGTATGTGCTGGATGTGTGATATAGGGGTTGTGCTGACCTATGAGGTGTGCCCTAGAGAGGGTTTCGGAGGGCAAAGGAGCAAGGATCGCTAGGAGGTCTAGGTTCGGTGATATGGGCGCGCAGTTATTGGCTTGTGTAAGTGACAGGGTGATGGGGCCGGGTAGTCAACTGACGTAGTCAATGGCAAAATTGGTTGGTGAGAGGCAGGATACACTTGGCGGGGTGGGCAAGAGCTGGACCGGCAGGAACGAGGGCTGAGACGGGTTGTGAATGTGAACATGATTTTTAAGGCGGAAGAAGAGGTCTGCAAATTTGTGAGGTTTTTAGGGGGCCCTTGAATCAGAATAATGCAGCTGTTGTATAAGGTGATGGTAAGGTCAGCACGTAGGTTTGCCAATGGATAGATTATGAGCTTTTTTCCGTGGAGGATGTTCCTTGTTTCTTGTACATTGAGGAGGCTCAAGAAGGCATTGCGCCAGAGAGACGTTTTCCTGGAATGGAATATAAGGTAGTTGATAACAGTGCCCTGGTTTACGCAGAGACGATGGTCAGATATCAGGGTCTCAGGATGACTTTTCAGGATTGAGTGTTTAAGGGCTTTGGAGGCGGATTTGGAGAGATTAGGAGGATAGATAACGGTATAGTAATTGTCTCCCCTGGGGGTCAATCGGGGCTCAGCCATGCTGGGGGGGGTAGTGATGAGGCTATTGCCCCAGCGGTTTGTTTGCGTTGTGAGATGTACTAGGTCTTTTCCATGCAGTAAGTTGAGAGGGCAGTGGTGAAAAGGCCCATAACAAGATTGCCACTGTAGAGGTCCTCTTTCTGCTATTGTAGGGAACTACAAGCTCAAGTCCTCTCTCTATTGTTGTGGAAGCATTGATCAGTCTGCTTTCGCTTGCTGAGAACAGGGCAAGTGAGTTTTTAGTGCAGTAAGTTGAAATGGCTGTTGGACAAAAGCCCATTCCAAGATGGCCACCGTGGAAGTCCTCTTTCTATTTCTGTAGGTAGCTCTGGCTCAGTCCATTTTCTATTGTGGAATCACGGACCAGTCCTCTGTTACTTGCTATGAAGGGGCAGGTGAGGAACAGTCCACTTTCACTTGCTATGACTAGAGCAAGTGAGGACCGCTTCTGTTGTGCACCCAGGCAACCTCAAAATGGCTGCACCAATACAAAAAAGTCAAGGAGGTTATCACAAACGGCCGCAAATCAAGTATGGATATACAGCACCAGTCCCACAAGTGTCCAACTCAGCATATGCAACCACTGCCCCTATAGGAGTATAGTCACACTACAACGTTTCACTGGGTGACAGAATTCAAATGACAATGAATTGAAAATGCCCTGCAGGGCGCTCTCTGTTCCAACCAGGGAAGCAAAAACTCACCAGACTAGCTCGTTGGCACCCCCAGGAGATCAGCGGCCAATTCGCACACCAACCGGTTCTTCACCGAGGCGCCGTGAAGAGAAAAAAGAGGCATCTAAAGTGGGCGGAGGCGGGTTCAACCCGGTATGCAACACCGGTGCCGTAGGCAGGCGCCAACATCTGCAAACAGCACCGGACTCTGCTCGGTATCATAGGCGAGCGGTATGAGGGCCCCAGAGGCGGGCGGAAGGCAGAAACATGGGCACCGTACCGGCCTCACTCCGGTCACCACTGCGGTCATAGGAAAGGCGGCAAGTGGGCTCAATGCTGGCTTCAGAGGCGGGCGGAAGGCGCGCTCAGCACTGTCAAGATCAGAATGTGGTTAAGACGGGCACAGCACTTGCAGCCGTACCGGTCTCATTCCGGCACCACTATGGTCATGGGGCTGACGCAGCATCGGCATCCACTCCGGCTGGGGGTGTCACAACGCCCACCAGGGCATCAAGAACCCAATTTAGGCATCAATGGATGATCAAATTGAGGACCCGCTACACCCCAGGGCGCAGCGACGTCTCCTCGAGGGGTGGTCAAGATGGTCGGTGTCGGAGGGAGTGCAGTGACCTTCCCCTGCAAAATCTCCAGCGCAAGTAAACCAATCCACGAAATTTGCTGTTCGGTGATCTCAGCTGCTGTTTACTGAAGAGCAGTAAAGAAAACGACCCTAAGGGAGAGACTGAATATAGATTCTACACAAATACATGGGTAGAGCTAAAAAAAAAAATAATAATAATTTGTACATCACTGCTTTGGTGTTGCTGTCCGCAAGACGAGGGCGACTTACCTGTTTAAACCTTGGAATTCCCCCCACTTTTGCAAGTCTGCACATTTCAAAAGAAATTGGACAAAGAGACAAGCATGGGTGTCTTTTTTTTGTAACAATTTTAGACGTTTTATAACTGAAATTCTTCCGGGAAGAGAAGGGGAAGTAAATGTACTAATTAAATGCAAGATGCATCAAATAAAAGGGATGCGTTTGCTTTCAATCACCTCTCTAAAGGAAAAGAGGGTTTCATTTGATGGTAAATGTTCAAGCAGGAAGAGAAAGTCATGGAAGATTTCACATAAAAACAGTTAAAGCCATTTGTAATTAGAGCGGCTTCCGTGCATATTAATGAAATATTTGCCTTTAGGTTTGCTAATCATTCTATAGAACATAATTAAAACAACATTAATGTACACGAGTGTAGACCTTTACCTGGGGCTCTTCGGAGGCATAATAGGAAAAAAAAATTAACTGGCTTTAAAATTCACATGACCAATCGTACATTGAAAGGCTTGTAAACCCCATTACCGCTCGAGGTACAGGCAAGAGACTGGTAGGTACAGTCACAATGTTATTCTATGTAAGAGTCACTCACACACTTCTTTTCTGTGAAGCGTTTTTGTGGGCAGGGCTAGACTGGGAACCCAATGTAGCCCGGGCGAGGGGGTTAGGGAGGGCTGTATGAGAAGCACTTTTGATACTGGGGACCAATATCGCAGCACTGCTGTAAAACCGGCCCCCAGTAACAAAGCCGGTCCCCACCACAGCAAAACCAGTCCCCTTCCTTCCATCCTATCGGGTAAACACCTGATGCCCTGTACGGGCAGTCCAGCCCTGTCTGTGGCCCTGATTACGATTTTGTCGGGCAGTGCTACTCTATCACAAGCCTGACGGATATTCTGTCTGACTATGGAACTGGTAATACGGTGGATGGGATATTATTCACTTTTGTGACAGAGCATCCCATCCACCAAGGTCGTAATCAGACCCTCAGTCTTAACTGATTATTCAGACTTAATATCAATTTGGGAAATATTAATTACTTTACACGTTTTTGTGCTTCATTTTACGGTTTCACTAATTTAATTTTTATTAAAGCCTCAGGTTCTGTGTTAAAAATGAAAATAGTCGCTATAGTAGTATTGCAGTCAGTAATTGTTTGCCTTGTTTCAGTGCTTAATTTGAGCTGGTGGTTGCCAGTAGGTGCCACCAGTACTAATTTTAGAGATTTACGGAGAGCAAGAGAGAGAAAACACCCAAGGGGATGGAAGGAGGAAGAGAAAGACAGGAACAACTTATGCAAATTGAGAAAGCAGGAACCTGCAAGAGTGAGTTAAAGTGGAAGGGAGTGTCTGTAGTGGGTAGAAAAGGCGAGAAGTGTTTTCAAGACTACCAGCCTTTGTTTTGAGCTCACCGGCATTTAATTACATTAGAAGGAAACAAGGAGGTTCAATTGGTTAGTGCATGGCTTGTAATTCACCAGTTTCTAGAAATATTTACACATGGGAATACAGTTGAAAGCAGCACTGTACAAGAAAATGGTGACAACCTAAAGGCACTTGGTGACAAGGTGATATATACAAGTGAAAGGTGGCGATGCAAGTGAGGTGAACAGCGTGAACGGCGCAAGTTGACAAAGTTATGTACAATGGTGGCTCAATGGTTAATAAATTATAGTCCTCTGTAACACATTAGATCATCGTTATGAGCCCAATGTAATATTGCGCCAAACAATTGCGCTGTAGTGTCGACGGCGTTTCGATTCACAATGGTTTGGGATCTTCTTCAGGACAGGGTTGACGAGTTGGTATAGTAAATTAAATTTGTAAACAGCATGGATCTCCAGAAATAGCAGTTCATTCCGCCGCAGGTCGGAACTTCATCGTGTGATTCAGGTCCCCACAGCAGCTAAGATTCATTCAGACGTTGCTCCTCGTCCATTCCGGCATGGACGCCATTACAACCCCGATACGCCGGTTCTCTGGCGATCTCGAATTCCTGGAGATCCATGCTGTTTACAAATGTAATTCACTATACCAACTCGTCAACCGTAATGTTTAGCGCGTGTAGGGTAGGAGGGTAACATTTGACTAAGGAATTTAGAAATGACTACTTAACCTATTTTTTTTCTGTTTAGGACAATCTACCAATAACTCGGTTGGAGAAATGTCAGTTCAAGTGGACCTTTTCACGCATCCTGGAACTGGGGAGCATAAAATCACAGTCAAAAGTAAGAGTCTTATATACTTACAAAAATTAAACCAATTTAAAGTTTTGTTTTAGGCATAACCCCGGATCAAAAAAGCGATATTTTAATGTGCTTCGGGGCATATTATTAAGAACGGCGTTAAACTTATCGCCGCTTTAGCGGCAGGAAACTGGTTCTGGTGTGAGCCTGGGCTTCTATGGGAATTCACAAGGGCTTATTATCAAGCCCATTATCGCCACTTTAGCGGCAGTTTCCTGCTGCTAAAGTGGCGATAATTTTAATGCCGTTCTTGATAATATGCCCCTTCGTGTCTCGGTGACAAATTGAAATGCAGCGTTTGCCTGTGCTCTGTAGCATTCATGGATAAAGCAAAACGGCAGGGCGACTTGTATTATGAATTTCTCCTACATTTCCGACAAAAAAGGGGAACTGCTAAAAATATTTATGCCTCCTTAGCACGCTAGTTCCAAGTTTTGCACTTGGGTTTATCACTTGTATCAGCGTGTAAGTGGTAGCAAAATCTAGACCTGGATTAACTAATGGGTATGCCCTGGCGCCCTTTCAACACAAGCATAGTCAAGCGCTGCCAAGCACTACAAATAGTAACGATAAATCAACTTTGATGTGTAAAACCTGACCCTCTTCCCTTGTTTTTTTTTTTTGTTTTTTTAAATATCAACAGGTTGGTTTCATTTTTATTTTCAAATAACTAAGTCACCATTTGAAGCATTTGTGTACGTCATATATTTTTTTTAAACAGTTTTTATTATTTTCGTTCATAAGATTGGCAATAAAATCACAGGGCACACATTCATATACTATGGACCTCATTATGGGCACTGAGAGAACTGTGTACGTAAATCGGAAATGCCTAAGAAATGGAACAAAATATGGACAGCGTGGAATAAATATAGGGGAGAAATTTGCGAGCCACTACCAGATACTGATGGGGATAGTTCAGATGATGACTTTAGTGACGGGTAGGGGAATGGGGTTAGAAAGGACACTTATGTTTCAAAGTGAGATCAACTGGGAGAAGGCGGTAATTGATGAAAACTTATGTTACGAGCTCTGTAAGCATTTTTGAAGATTTACTGGCACAATTTTTGTCCTGACCCTCTTCCCTTGTTGATTCATGGTAGAGGAATGACTAGAGTGAGCCGGAACAAAGGCTTGAGTTTTGCCTCAAACCCTGATTCTACTAAATTACTTTTTTCTACTACATTCTTCTAAATTAGCACTTACTCACTCTGACCCAAATGCCAACGCCAAGTAAAAGCAGGTGCAAGCAAGGAGTTGAGTGGGATATCACCTGATATAACCTCATGCACAGTATGATTTTGCCTAAAGTACACATTTAACATGTCAGACTCCCATGCTTTTGTCCTAGGAATGTTTACTGTGGGGGTTGCCTGTACAGGAGGGTCTCCCTTCAGTGCAAGTTCTAGAGTAGACTTTGTGGCCTTTTTTACAAGGGGATGTTGCCACCTTTTAGTGTTGTTCTTGTGGTGTTATCCCCTTCCCCCTTTCATGCTTCACTTAGCATGAAAGGTGCATGCAGTGGGTGCTGCAGTGGATGTTCTGCGAGCAACACCCATTGCTTTTTGACCCGACCCCATATGGCCGGGATGCCTATCACCCCCTCCCAACACAATCCCCAAGGATGGGAAGACGGACGCAGTTCTGAACTTTTGGAAGGCGGAAGGGAGTTACCCTCCCGGCCGTATTTATTAAAATATGAAACAAAATTAAAACATTAAAATAACAGTTTCATATCATGTACAATTTTTCATTTATACATTTCGCTGCAGTCACGTTTATTGGCTAACCTTAACAAATCTCTAATACAAAGGTTCTCCTAGCCGAGTCTAAACATCCTGCAAATGCATACATTCTAAATAAAAATTGTACATCCTAACATTACGGGCCAATGGCAAGGTCGTAACCGGTGTCAGATCCCTACTACCAGAACTCCCCCCTCACGGTGTGAGGGGCGGGCGCACAGAGGACTGTACCTCTGTGCCAACTTCCAATTTCCCTTGTCTTAGCGGGGGCCCCTTATTTAACTTGACGCCATCTTAATGGTCGTCCGAGGACTCGTGTGAGGTGTCTAGAAGGTAGCGTAGACCCCCCTCCCACCCCACACTGTTCACCATATCCGCCGTCGCGGATATCCTGGCCCCGGGAAATTCCTAGGAGGGGCATCGAGCCGCCTCCTCCCCTGGGAGGGGCCTATGACCGCCTTCCCTTCGGCGACCCCATACTTAGTGGGTGCCGCCTCCCCGTGTGAGGGGCCAATGGCCGCCTCCCCCCGGGCGCTCCCATCCATAATGGGTGGCGCCCCTCCTCTAGGGATCTTGAAATTACTGCTCACCGATCATGACCTTACCGCCCGACCAAAATAAATACGACGTTTTTTGAACCTAATGAAGAGAGCGATAAAGCGGTTAAACTGAACATTGTACTATTCCTCCACTTATCTACACATGCCACACATTTAATTAGACTGTGATACTCCGCTCAACTGGATGAGAAAAAATGTTATGAAGCAAATCATTTTATTGCAGTTCAAACATTGACATCTTTATTACACACCAAAACCCTGGAAAAAAGATACTATCAAAGCAAATCAACTTCATTGCACTACTAACGTTGCCATAAGGGGCTGGTGGGTGGGTCAAAATTGCTCCTTGTTCCGTCGAGGGCTCACGTGCAACGAGAGGGTGCAGCTTCCAAGCACAGGAACAAGAGGATGCTTCTTTGGATTGTTGCTCCTTTTATTCCCCTTCGGGAGGGCGTGTCCCCTCCTCTGGTACGCCTACGGGGCGTGGCCAACGGTGTAGGTGTCTAGGACAACCCCTCTTGGGCGGGAAAAGGCGCGCCCCGGCTACGCCGCTTCGGGCATACCAGCCGAGACACGCCCCCCGCCCAAAATGGTTTCCCGGGGGGATCCGGGCACCCCACCATACGTTCGGGGGGACCGAGTGGTCGCCCCTTTCCATATGGCCGGGATGCCTATCACCCCCTCCCAACACAATCCCCTAGGATGGGAAGACGGACGCAGTTCTGAACTTTTGGAAGGCGGGAGGGAGTTACCCTCCCGGCCGTATTTATTAAAATATGAAACAAAATTAAAACATTAAAATAACAGTTTCATATCATGTACAATTTTTCATTTATACATTTCGCTGCAGTCACGTTTATTGGCTAACCTTAACAAATCTCTAATACAAAGGTTCTCTTAGCCGAGTCTAAACATCCTGCAAATGCATACTTTCTAAATAAAAATTGTACATCCTAACATTACGGGCCAACGGCAAGGTCGTAACCGGTGTCAGATCCCTACTACCAGAACTCCCCCCTCACGGTGTGAGGGGCGGGCGCACAGAGGACTGTACCTCTGTGCCAACTTCCAATTTCCCTTGTCTTAGCGGGGGCCCCTTATTTAACTCGACGCCATCTTAATGGTCGTCCGAGGACTCGTGTGAGGTGTCTAGAAGGTAGCGTAGACCCCCCTCCCACCCCACACTGTTCACCATATCCGCCGTCGCGGATATCCTGGCCCCGGGAAATTCCTAGGAGGGGCATCGAGCCGCCTCCTCCCCTGGGAGGCGCCTATGACCGCCTTCCCTTCGGCGACCCCATACTTAGTGGGTGCCGCCTCCCCGTGTGAGGGGCCAATGGCCGCCTCCCCCCGGGCGCTCCCATCCATAATGGGTGGCGCCCCTCCTCTAGGGATCTTGAAATTACTGCTCACCGATCATGACCTTACCGCCACAGGCCGGATAGTTGACCGGCTATCCGGACCCCCCACACTCCTACTAAAGGTCATGACTATACAAACCCCTTAACCATGCTATGAAGTCTCCTATGAGTAAGACATTCCCCTCCCGGGACAAATGAACCCCATCTTCGAGATACATGTTATCCCCCCGGATACATCCATGCGGAATACAGTGCAACTGTCCTGAACAAAACAATCTACCCAGCTTGTTATTGACTTTCTTTACTGAATGATTCAAAGCTGACACAGAGAGGGCCCCCCGCCACACCTTCCTTGGAATCATGTGTGACCATGCTATCGTGCACCCCGGAATCCTCTTTGCCAACCAGCTAACAGTGGATAGAACCCGCTCGAGGAGTACTCGCCGACCGAGCGCCACCAAATCATTGCCTCCCAGATGCACTATGATTATAGACGGCGGTGACCTTGTCCGCCCTAACAGTTCCTCGACAAAACCCTGAAACCGGTCAATACAGAGCCCGCCCCTTCCATGGAAGGTCACCCTGTACCCGTATTCCCCAGCTGCGTGAATCATGTCACCTGCTTTGAATAGGTCCGCGGCACGCCTCACGTATGAGTGGCACACGACCCACACCACTCTTTCCTCAGCCGGTGATATTTGACCGCTGGTCCCCAGGTGTCGGGTCGACTGCACAGTCCGCCCCGCCTCGCAGGCTCGCGAAACTGTAAACCAAACAAAAGTCAAAAAGCGTGAGTGCATGACATTAGCTTCACAACATGTGCAACCGCACATACCTTTTATAACAGTTCGAGGACCATCGTCCCAATTGTTTCACCATTTCCACACTCTGACCCCTGGCTGTAGCTTCTGTAGCAGCCCCTATCCTGAAGGAATGGGTCCCAAAATCGCTCGGGTCCAAGCCCGCTGCCGCGATTGCCAAAGTTAACACCCGCTGAAACTGAAACCTTGTCAGTGGGGTGGCGTCGGTGTGTCTCAGCAAGCTTCCCCCCCATGCTACCGCCCTTTGCGCCAGGTATTCCTCAACGCACTGCACCGGGCACATGGGGGACCCTCGCATGCGCTGAACAACAATACTGTCCCCCATCGCACCCTGGTCGGTTTTAGACCTGGCTATTGTGATTACCATTGAATCACCCTTGATCTGAATGTGTTCCCGACACAGTCCTCCCCCCACATCCTTCTTATTTCTTGCCACCAGCTCGCTCACCCGCATAGCCCCATGGAATGCTAATGCGAAAGCGGCCCGGAACAGCACTGCATCAGACTGGGGGGAACATGTTGCGGGGAGCACTGACATCAACAGGGACAATCTTTCTAACCCAATCGGGCGCCTCTCGTCTACTCTATGACCCTCGAGGCGTTGCCACCCTCGTAGTGCCTTCCTTACCAAAAAGGACGATGTAGGGTCCTTGATGCCATAAGCCTGCGCCATGAATGCAATGGCGGCCCGGTGCCTATTGGCCGTCGCTGCTGATCGGCCTGCCTTGTGGAGTGCTACTAAAAACTTCAGTACATACTCCTCCTGTCCCCACTTATCCCCTCCTGCTGGACCCAAAAATGCACAATAGGAACAAAACGCTCCTTCGTACGCCTTCCATGTCCTGGGGGCTAAGCTGGCTCCCACGAGGTCCTGTAATCCGGGGCACCGAGTAACCAGAGAGCTTCGGGAAATGGTGCCGCCACTAGATCCGCAGAAGGTAGATAACCCCTGAAGGCCTGCATGTGGGAACGAGAGAGTGCATCAGCCGCCTGGTTCAGTACACCCGGCACATGCCTTGCCCTAAACTGAACGTTCAGTCTCATGCACAGTAGTACAATTTCCTTTAATAATCTCAAAATCAACTTGCAGCGTGCTGCCTGGTTATTTATGCATTCAACCACGGTCATGTTATCGGACCAAAATACCACTGAGCGATCACGGAAATTGTCCGGCCATGCCTTCAGGGCCACCAAAATGGAGAACAACTCAAGAAACCCAATGTTACCTGTTAGCCCACTGGTGTGCCACCACGTCGGCCATGTTTGCGTGGACCATCGATTACCAAAGATGGCGCCAAATCCCACGCTCCCTGCCGAGTCGGTCCACAAACCCAGCTCGTCCGAGGATGCTGGTGGTTTGCTCCTTACCACTCGACCGTTGAAATCCGCCAGAAATGCCAACCATATGCGCATATCCTGGCGAACCTCTGCAGACAGTCTCGTGCGGTGGTGTCCTTCTTTGAGACCGACCATGGCTTGTGCAATAGAGCGGGAAAAGGGGCGGGCCATTGGTATCACTCTGAGGGCAAAGTTAAGCTGGCCCACCGCTTGCTGCAACTGATGGAGAGTTACCTTCTCTTTGCTAATGCACAATTCTAGCGAGGCCCTAAATTTCATTACTTTGTTCCTGGGCAAACGGAAGCATCCCTCCACTGAATCGAGCTCAATTCCAAGAAACTCGAGTGAAGTAGATGGCCCCACCGTTTTCCCCGGTGCCAATGGCACGCCGAACCGTTTCATGAGATTGCGAAATTCCAGTAAAGCCTGTGCACATTCCGTGTCACCGGCTGGCCCCAAGAACAAAAAATCATCTAGGTAGTGCATAACCTGTGTATAGCCCGTAGCTCTGGTGAACGCCCATTGCAGAAAACAGCTGAATTTCTCAAAATAAGCACAAGAGATGGAGCAACCCATTGGCATACATCTATCCCTGTAATAGCGTCCTTGAAAAACAAAACCTAACTGACGCTGATCCTGAGGATGTACCGGGAGCAACCGGAATGCTGACTCAATATCTGATTTAGCCATCAGCGCTCCGGGCCCCAGGCGATTCAACATGGCGACGGCCTCATCAAAGGATGCGTACCGCACCGAACAGACTCCTGGATCAATCGCATCGTTTACCGAAAGACCCCTAGGAGCCGACAAGTTATGAATTAACCTAAACTCACCTGGGTCCTTCTTGGGGACTACACCCAACGGTGAACAAATGAAATTAGGAACTGGCGGGTGCCTATATGGGCCGGCGACCCGGCCCCGTGCAACTTCCTTCGCAATCTTGCTTTCTACCACCATCGGGCGCTGCTGAACGGACAGTTGATTTCTGCACAGTGAGTCCCCCCGAAAATCCCCCGCCGGGATGTGGAAACCATACGAGAAGCCGTCCAGTAACACCCCAGCGGAGACATGATCAGGGTATTCGTTTAGCCAGGGGATCCTTGCCATGATATCTACGGCGGTAGGTAGTGGTACCTCTTGGCCGATATTAGACCTGTTTGGTACCTCCTCTACCCCCGGTATCCTCATTCTTGACTCTGCACGAACTCTCCGGGTGTGAAGAATGTCCGCAACCTGCACACTCATGCCTGAACTTACATGTCCCATGTGGCCTCGTGCACTTGCCTCTGTTAAAATTCCAGCAAACCCCTTTTCTACCCCCATTCCCATCACTCCTGGGTTGGTGATCACCTGCGGGGTTTGTTCGAAAGGGCGCCGCCGATTGATGGCGGGAAGGCGCCAACCCATACTCGCCAAGCGAAGACGACTTCGTCGTGCCCGGCAGGAGCTGCTTCTGCCAAGAGACGGAGTCGAGACAGTCCCACGTCAGAGACGAATCGTGCTCCTTGGCCTTACGAAACTTACTATCATAACCCCTCCATTGATCGCCCTCAAATGTTTCATAGAAATCCATTATGCGTGTCTGATAACAGGCTAATTCAGTCATAATCTCTGGCTTACGTTCACCCATAATAGCAGTAAACATCCCAAAGGCCTTGGCCCAATTAGAGATCGTCTCATCCACCCTGAAGCCCGCCATTTTTGCGCGCCACACACTTGGATGCAACAACTCCTTCTGAGCCTTGACATACTCAATCTCGTGGTGGTCAGTCAGGAGCGAAAACATATTTACATATTTATCAGCCCAAATCATCTCTTTCGTGGCCAGAGGAATATGCTGAACTACTTTCTCCCTTCTTGAGGGCAAAGACCCCCCATTTGCCATTGGCAATGGCTGCTTACCAGACTCCATAGCTGGTCCCGCTGATTTTCCACCGCCAGCCGCTGGTTCTTCCGAGGGAATCTGTGAGGGGACAAGAGGGAGATTCGCCTTCGCAGCATCTCGCGATTGCCGCAACTGCTTCATTAGCAACCTAGCCTCTTTGGCCGTGTCTCCGGGTGCCGCTGCACCCTCGGTATTCTTTCCAAGCCATGCGGCCAACTGGGCGGCCAACTCCGGAGGCATTTCCTCCTCGCTAGTGGGCGTAACTACAACCGGAATCGGTTGGCCTGCATCCGGGGTCGGTACCGGGGCCTCGACTGGACTAACTGGGCTTACCGGGGGTGACTCGGGAACTGGGGACTCCCCCCTGCCGCCCTATTCCTGGCCCTTTTACCTCTCCCTGCGGGGACTACTCCCGGCAATGCTGGTCCGATGACCTTCTTCGGTCTGCCCGTATTATTCATTGCCGCCATCTGCTTTTTCATGCTCGCCATGTCTTTCATCAGCATGCGGAGCATCTGCTCCGTCCCTGCCTTCTTCCCGGCCTTCTTGCCAGGCATCGTTGTCAGATACTCGACCCTTGCTGTTTAGCTGCTCAACGAGGTCCTGGATCCGGAGGTTCGAAGTCGCTGGGAGAGAAGGCTCCTGGAACAAAATTACAAGTTCTCAAAATTGCTCCTTGTTCCGTCGAGGGCTCACATGCAACGAGAGGGTGGAGCTTCCAAGCACAGGAACAAGAGGATGCTTCTTTGGACTGTTGCTCCTTTTATTCCTCTTCGGGAGGGCGTGTACCCTCCTCTGGTACGCCTACGGGGCGTGGCCAACGGTGTAGGTGTCTAGGAGAACCCCTCTTGGGCGGGAAAAGGCCCGCCCCGGCTACGCCGCTTCGGGCATACCAGCCGAGACACGCCCCCCGCCCAAATGGTTTCCCGGGGGGATCCGGGCACCCCACCATACGTTCGGGGGGACCGAGTGGTCGCCCCTTTCCATATTTACAATGCTAGGGCAGCGCTAAAAACTAAGACCAGGAAATACCTGGTCTTAGATTGGCGATACAAGGAGAAACTAATAATTTCTCCTCATTTTATTGCTTTTGCCATGTGTCCTGCATTATTGCAGCAAACTTAGAAAGAGCAAATCGCCTTTGAAGATTATTTCTGTGCAGTACCTTACTGCACATAAACAATCGCCTTTGCAGTGCAAGTTCCCTTGCAGTGTGGCACAAGGGTGTCTGCGCTGGAACTAGACAGCTGTATTAGCACTAGGGGAAATACAGGCGCATCCTCGTTTTAAAACTGTCGGAGCACACATTTACCAATTTTGGGGTAACACAGCCCTCTGACATTGTATTTGTTGTTTGCTCACCTTTTCTCAACAGCACAAGGTTTAACATCACGGAGCTCAGCAACGTTAAGGGTGAATGGCACCCGTGATGTGGTTTGTAGAAAACATACTAAATCTGGGCTTCTCTATTTTTTGCCTTCAATGCAATTCAGCAATGCTCTTTTTCAGGCCCTAGTGGAAAAATCAGTTGAGTAAAACAAAAACAAAAAAAACAAGCACCGGCAAAGCCATTAGATCCGCTCTGTGGGACATATTGGCTTTGTTGATGCCTTTTGGTGGTGCTCTCCAGCTTCGAGCTTTTTCCTGAGGCTGTGCAGAATCATCGAACAATGTGTAAATAAAAAGTGGATTAATTACACGAATGCTGCTTGCGACTGCATCATTCCACAAGTGCGCACATTGGTGATGTCAAAACGCATTTGGGCCAGTGTAATAACAAGGTTGCCATTTGTTTCAAATTGTTATTTGCCAATCAGAGACGTTGGAAGCTACTTTGATTGGTAACAATAAAATAACCATATTTTGACACGAAAGAGTGCATTTTACAAAAGAGGACTGCAGGTTTCTGGGGGTAATGGAAGCAGAAAATGGAGGAAGTAGGTGGGAGTGAGACACGGAAAAGCTTCACGAGGGAGAGAGCAACATGGGCTGGAGGAGAAACACACATGGAGAGAGGAACACAGAAAGGAGGGGAAAGAAGAACACTGAGTGTGGAGGTGTAGAGAGAGACACTCGATGTTGAGAAACACACACAGTGACAGCAACAACCTGGGCAATTAGAGGGTGGGGGTTAAATAAATAAGAGAGATACACAGATTATGGGGTGATGGGCAGTTGGGGGAAGCACACAGGAGAGGGAGACAGCTGAAAAACACATTCTCCCTCAATGGGTACTTAACCAAAGAGTGAGTAGTGGTAGGGGAAGACGCCAGCAAATCAGAAAGATTATAAAGAGGCTGTGCTCCAGGAGTGGGACACACACAAAATGGGCAAACAGAGACGAGATAAGCCAATGAATAAGCAAGTAAATGAGAGTGACGATAAAACCAATACTTACCAGTAGGAAGAAATGAGCGGACTGTATGTTTTGGTAAGCCCAAAATAGGTATTTTGTAATCAGACAGCTTCTTCTATCTGGTAGGCTCCACCTTATTATTGCAAAAGCAATATTGATTAGGCAAGGAAGAGAATACATTCTGCGTTTCAGTAAACACGCTCAACTCCTTACCTAATTAGAATACATTTTTAGGTATGTAATCGATTCAATGGAATCAATATTTGGTAAAGCCAATAGGTCTTGCATTGGTTGGCAGATGTTTAGCTTTATCAATGCTTGTTTTTGCTTTGTCCTGGATTTGGCTGAAGGGCATTGTTTGAGCGCTATGGGGACACTCATCAATCTAAATTTAAAAGATGCCTAAAAGCAAAAATATTTTCGGCATAAAAACTCGCACATTGATGTAGTATTCTTTGGCACTGAAGGGAAGTACCTATGTATGGATACATTTCTTGTGAAAAGGAAGAATGCTGTCACTCACAGTGAAGTTAGTCAGTAGCTGTAGTGAGAGGAAAACATGTGAGTGACCAAATAAAATGGCAATGGGTGAAGAGGGCTTGGAGGAAGCCCCCTATGTAAGTATATTTGATATATAATTTTAGTAAAGTCAAAAGGTCTTGACTAAAACAAGATTTAAAAACAACAGGTACACCAGCATGGATTCTGTCTGTGGTTTTGCAGAGTTAAAGCTGAGCCTGTAGACATACTGTCAAACCTTAGATATTCGCTTTTGTACGACTTCATTTTCTTCCTATAAATCACACAAAGCACTTGCTGGCTCTTGTATGGCGTTTCCATGGCAACCACAAGTTGACTTGAATAATTGAAGAGGTATATATAATATTTCATAATCCTGCACGGGACAATTCATTTACATTTTAATGGGAAATCTAATCATTTTTATTCTGTTTATAACAGTTGTTGCAATTAATGACTTGAGCTGGCAAACCACTGCTATGTTCCGGCCGTTTGTGGAGGTGAATGTGCTGGGCCCAAACCTGAGCGACAAGAAAAGGAAATTTGGCACGAAAACCAAGAGCAACACCTGGTCACCAAAATACAATGAAACATTCCACTTGTGAGTATGGCAGATCATTATGTTAGTTCAGTAGACAAAATAAATCTAGTGTAGACTGTCAGTGATGGTTACTGTAGAACTTCTCAAGTTAAGAATTGCTCACAAACCATAGGAAAATGTAATCTTGTGTCTTCAAACTTAATCAGATATCATAAAATTAGGATATTACACCTGTACACATAAGTAAAGAAAGATGGACAGTAGCTAATAAGCACAGTATTTAGTCTCACTTTGACTAGGTTTTCGAGATGGCTCAGCAACATAGCTGTTTGTCGGTTTCTTTTTAATTTTTGTGGTTAGTGGGCAACGCTCGTTCTTGCAATACAAATACAATATATGCAAAATGGAACACATGAAAAAGATCACAGACAGCATGCTATAAAACAACTGAAAATGATGTATGGAAGGGAGCAGTTATCAGTTAAGTAAAGCATGTAGATGAAATGTTTCGTAACAGGATGCGCGCAGCAGAAGTCACATCTGTAAGCACACCTGAACCTACATTTTAAAATCTTGTTAATTTGTATTTCTTGCCGCTTTTTAAAACACTTTGCTAGCCATTTACCTGCTTTCACTGGTAGTGCTCCTGCACTTCCACAGCACCCTGGTCCACCGCAGGTTTTACCTGATTGTCGTGGAGGGTGTTAGCGCTCTCCTTACTTCCAGTTGGGGGCAGTAAGGAGATCAGCGTGATAGGCGGGCAGTACTTAGGCAGCATGCCAGTCCCGATGCGCAGCGGACGCGCGCAGCGGGCGCACCGAAAGCGCGCCAAAGGCAAGCACGTCTGCGCCCGTCCGTGCCCGACCGGGACCAGGGGCCACAAACCCTGGCGGTTTGTCGAATGGTATTCTTACTTACAGTGCCCAGACATTGCGCGGCATGATAGGAGTTACCGGCATCAATTGCCGACACTCACTAGATCTGGCCAATAGCCCCTCTGGATGCGCCCATTGTAGCTTCAAGTTTCATCAAGACGGCAGCCATCCCTTAAAATTTTACTTACTGAACTGTCGCTCTCTCCCTAAACACTCAGTTGAACTTGCTCTCTTAATAGAAGACCTTAAACCTGATGTTTTATTTCTCATTGAGACATGGCTTCAGGATGAAGCAGACCCAGCTGTCATTCAAATTATGCCACCTAGTTACCTGATACAAAGAACCGATCACAAAAATGGCAGAGGGGGAGGGCTAGCAATGATTTTCAGAGATCATTTCTACTGCCGGACTTCTATCGAA
Organism: Lissotriton vulgaris; assembly: GCF_964263255.1. Classification (NCBI taxonomy): domain Eukaryota; kingdom Metazoa; phylum Chordata; class Amphibia; order Caudata; family Salamandridae; genus Lissotriton; species Lissotriton vulgaris. The sequence continues at coordinate 2,089,651,207 of NC_141687.1, forward strand.
GGATTGCCAGACTGTGAAAATATGAACTTTTCTTTAGAATTTTTGCCTACTCGCACCTTCTCTGGCTTACTGCTTTATCGGTCCCCAGGACCCATAGGACAATTTCTCAGTGCACTCCCGAGTCTTGTCACTAACCTAGCTCTTTCCCCATCCTATTACACAATTCTGGGGATCTTAATATCCATCTGGATGACCCCTTGGACAACATGCCTAAAGAACTTCAATCCAGCTCTTCAAATTACTCAGAAAGTCTTCACACCCACACATATAAAAGGTCATCTTCTGGATCCTGTGCTTAGCAACGCTCCGAATCTTCTGGTTGATTCTCCTATTCCCCTCCCCTGGACCAACCATTCATTGATTCCTTTAACCTGGGAAACCCCTGTTCCCATCCCTTCTGAGTCGCCACTAGGATACAAGAAAGGAAATGGTCAAACCTTTCTGCTAGTCAATGGTCCAATCTCCTGGAGAATACCACACCGCCCACTAGCCCCAACCCAGAGAGGGCAAATAACAACTTTAACCTCTGGGTTCAAAGCTCTCTGGACACGTTAGCCCCCAAAAGATTTCTAAATAAAAAATCCATGCCAAAAACAGCACCCTGGTTCTCCGCTAAACTAAGGGAGTTCAAACACTCTTGTTGGAAATTGGAAAGGAGCTGGAGAGCGAACCCAAAAGAAGAGAGAAAAATAGCCTATAGAAAAGCAATTAGGAACTACAAGTCAGAAATTAAAATGGCCCAGTCCTCCTTCTACGAGGAGAAGATCGGTGCAGCCGCAGACTCTCCAAAAGAGATTTTCCGTATCGCCAAATCCCTGGTCACCATACCTCAAAAAATCCCCAACCCAGAGGATGCTCTCGCTCGATGCAACAACCTAGCAGAATATTGCCACCAAAAAATCCACCTGATTGGACAGTCCTTTTCTCCCTCTGAGACTGATGCTATCAAATTCAACACCACAAGCTCTTTTCCTTCCCCTCTATGCTCTCAAGTAGAGGTCCCTTTGCTAGATGAGGTTTCCCTATGAACACTGTTAGAACCGGCTGTCTCTAGTTGGCAGAGGTATGCACTTCTGACAAATAGGGACACACCTTTTCTAGTCAGGGCAAGGGGATCACATCTTTGATAACCCCTGCTCACCCCCTTGGTAGCTTGGCAGAGCAGACAGGCTTATCTCAGAGGCTGTGTGTTAAGCATTTATGACCACATACAGTACAAATGGACACGACACAGTAGTACTATAAAAATAAGGATTTTTATATAAGGCTTAGCACAAGACCAAATAACGACAGAAATATACCACAATCTTAATAAATACTCTTGGAAGGAAAAATAATAGTTCAAGTGTAGTTTCTTCTTAGCACAAAGTCTTTATTTATTTATTTTTTTTAAATTATATTTTTATTGCAGAGTTATAAACCACAGGATACAATTAGTCAACCAGTTCACTCGTGACATCCCCCCATTCAATAAGAAATCCAAATTGTACACAGCCATTCAGCCCGCATCCCGGAGGCCGGGCGGCATATTGTTTCATTCCATAGGAAAACATCCCGGTGTATGTCCCATAGGGACCATGGTTGAAAAGTCGTTTTACGTATCTGCTTTTACCCCCCCACCCACAACAACACTTCCGTCCGCCATCCCAGTAATAATCAGTGGTACCGCCCATGTCGGGGCCTGCCCTAGGCGCTATGGATCTGTCTCGCCTGGCCGCTCCCCCCAGCCATTCCACACTCCACACAGTACCCACCATCCTAATAGAGTCAAGGTACCCAGATGGGCTACCATCTAATGGCTTCCGACCCACCCCAAACTCCCATGAACCAGTCCCCCCAAGCCCCCCCCCCTGGCAACTGCTAGGTGTACGCCTCGTCCTGTCGAGTTGGATGGATCCACTACAGTGCGGAATATAGTACTTCTGTGTTCGCCCCGCGGTGTCCACCGGCTTAGTTCTCACCATCCTCGTCCTCTACCAAAGAGTCACGCAAGGCTTGCACCACTAGCTCCCATGCACGCGCCGCATCCAATACCTTCTCATTCCCCATCTTGACAGCCTGCTTCATCCGGAGCACACTCTCGCAGTCAGACCACCGCAGCAATTCATTCTTCCATCTACGCAGTGAGGGTCCCCCCCTGGACTTCCAGTGCCACGTTATTTCCCTCTGCGCCAATATCAGACCCAGATCAATGAATTTGCTCGTCACCTTGGTGTGTTTGGTGTGCGGGAACCAGAGCAGCAGGCACGCCGCCATATCGAATTCCACCTCCCTGTCAGTCACTTCGTTCAGGAGTTCCCCTACCTCCGCCCAATAGGTCCCCAAGTGCGAGCACCCCCAAAACAAATGATCCATGTCCGCTCCCAGAGACGAACACCGTGGGCATCGGGCATCCGGCACCTGGAAGTACCGCTGTAATTTCTCAGGAGTTAAATAAGCTCTATGAAGCACATAGAAATGTACTTGCTGAAAGCGCGCATTTCTTGTGCCCTTCCACGTGCGCCGCAGGATGTGTCCCCATGCCGTATCCGGTATGGGCCGGCCCACGCTCTCCTCCCATTTAGCCTTGAGCTCTTGGAGCGGTTCCAGTCCCTCATTCAGCATCCTATTATGGAGGCACGTCACAGCTTTGAACGTGCCTGCCGCCATCACCACATATTGGCACGCCATGGTCGTTGTTGGTTCCATGAGCCCCCCTTTCCAGTGCTTCTGTATGGCAGCCACCACTGCCGCGTGTAGGAGGAACCCCCCATCGGGCAGCCCGAACTGGTCCCGGAGCGCTTCAAACGGTGCCAAAGCCCCGTCTATGTATAAGTCGCCCACTACCTGCAGTCCCGCTTCCTCCCAATCCAGCAACGGGGACCAATCTCCCCCGTGCGGCAGGGCCGTCAGCATGCCGATCGGGATCTCCGGCGCATAAGGCCGCGACGCCTTCGCTCTCCGAAGGCTCCTCTGCCAGCACAGCCGGAGCGTCCTCTCCTCCATGGTGAGGGCCCGCAACTCAAGCCTCTGTTGCATGACAATATAGGACAGCACGTGGCGTTGTATCCCCCGATCCCGGTCCTCCTCTGGACCCCGAAACACCCTAGCTACGTTCTGTGTAAGGACCTGCAACTGCGCCGCTAGATAATACAGCTCGAAGTCGGGCACAGCCATGCCCCCTTCTATCTTGGGGCGAAGGAGCGTGCTCAGGGCCACTCTACGGCGGCCATGCCCCCATAGAAAGCCAATAATCATTGATCTCAGGTCTCTAAAGGCCCCCTGGGGAATCCAGACGGGCAGCGTTCGGAAATAATAGAGGAAGCGGGGAGCGCCACCATTTTCAAAAGTGCAATCCTACCCAGAACCGTCAGCGGGAGGGTCGACCAGAAAGACAAGCTGCCCCTCAGTGCCCGGACGCAGCAACCAATGTTGCCCTCCAATAGGTCCGCAGTTGCGTGGTAGATGCGAACTCCCAGATAGGTGAAACAAGATGGCTCCCACACCACGCCCAAGTCGCCACCAGGGTCGGGCGATCCCGCTCGCAGCGGGAACACACAAGTCTTCGCCCAATTGACCTTAAGGCCCGACAGCCGGCCGAACTCCGACAACAGATCCATCGCTCCGGCCAATGCCCGCGTGGTGTCAGCTAGGTACAGGAGCAAGTCATCCGCATATAGCGATATATAATGCCACTGCCCGCCGCTGGCTATCCCCGCGTACCTGTCACCCGACCTCGCATGGACTGCCAAAGGTTCCATCGCCAGAGCAAACAATAGGGGGGACAGAGAACATCCCTGTCGTGTGCCCCTGCCCACCGGGTACGCCGCAGACACCAGGCCGCCCAAACGCACTCTCGCCGTCGCCGAAGCATATAAGACTCTTGTCCACCTGCGGAACCCCTCGCCCATTCCAAACCTCTCTAAGACTCCATCCAGGAACGGCCATTCCAAGCTATCAAAGGCCTTCTCGATGTCCACGGACAGGACCGCCAGGGCTCCCTCCCCGTCCAAGATGGCGTCCATTATCCCCACCAGGCGGCGAATGTTCAGCGCCGTGCTGCTCGTGGGTATGAACCCGGCCTGGTCCCTGTGTACCAGGCCCGTCATATATGGGGCCAGCCTGGTGGCTAGGATTCGGCTCAGAATCTTATAATCCACCGTCAGCATGGATAGCGGGCGGTAAGACCTCACATCCGCGGCATCCCGGCCAGGCTTTAGGAGCGGCACAATCAAGGCCTCCCGCATGGACCCAGGCAATGCCCCAGCCTCGAAAGCTTCTGTATACACCACCAGCAGCCTGGGAGCCAAGCTGTCCACATACTGCTGATAAAATTCAATCGGCAGTCCGTCCACCCCGGGCGTTTTGTTGCGGGCCATATGTTTTATTGCCACCCGTATTTCCGTGAGCGTGATCGGGCTACCCAGCTCCTTTGCGTCCTCCTCATCCAGGATCGGAAGCTGCCTCTCCCCCAGGTAGTCCGCAATGTCCTGAACCCCCACACCCAGCTGGCTCTGGTACAATTCCTCATAACACCCCCTAAAACGTTCCAATACCGCTGCCTGGGTGAACACCATCTCTCCCTGCGCATTGCTAATGCTGAGGATCGGGCAGCCCCTAAGTTCCGGGTTAGCTAGTCTGGCCAAGAGGGTACCCACCTTGTCCCTTTCCGCATGCGCCCTGATGATATACTGCCTGTAGTCATAGCACCTTAAACGTTCCGTCTCGGTGGCGACCACTTCCTTCGCTTCCAATAGCTGGGTCTGTAAATCTGGCCTAGCCGGCCTGCGGCGCTCCAAGCCCCTCAACTTTTCTTCCGCTTTCATGAGGTCATTCAACACAGTCGTGCGAGCATTCGAAAACCTACCCAAACACACCCCTCTCACCACCACTTTCATTGCATCCCATTCAGTGGACCTACTCGTGGCCGTGCCCTCATTCACTCCGAAATAGCTATCAATGCCTTGCCGAACCGCGTCGCTGAACACAGAATCCTCAAGCGTCTCCGGCCGAAGCCGCCATGTTGGTATTACTGAGCGCTCTCTCTGCCACTGAATGTGTACCAATAGGGGGTTATGATCTGAGATAGTCCTAGCCAAGTACTCTGCATGGGAAATCAATGGGGCTAGGGATCCACCGCAGAGCACCGAATCAATCCTGACATGCAGATCATGAAGAGCAGAGTAAAAGGAATAATCCCTGGCTTCCCTGTGCCGCTCCCTCCAGACATCCAGCAACCCCCATCTATCCTGCCAGTCCTTCCTGTGAGCGGCCAACCTGCGCACCGGGGAGTCCACCAGGGGGGGATGGGACCTATCCAGAGCCACATCCGTGATCGAATTAAAGTCCCCCCCTAGCACTATCGGGCCCGCCAGGAAAGAGGCCAAAGACCCCGAGAGGCTATCAAAGTATCGAGCTTGATCAGTGTTCGGCGCATACACACAGCAGAAAACCACATCCCGTCCATACAAACTCCCCTCCACCGCCACAAACCGGCCATCCGGATCCACGACTTGATTCAGCACTTGAAAGGGTATCCCCGCCCTCACCCAGATCAACACCCCCCTGGCATACGCTGAGTAAGTGGTGCCAAACACCTGGCCCCGCCATCTTTTCTGCAAGGCAGCACACTCTTTTTTGGTGAGATGAGTCTCCTGGAGCATAGCAATCTGAACCCCCCTGCGTACTAGATATGCATGGACCTTATGACGTTTCACCATAGTTCGCAGCCCCCGGACATTCCACGTCAGGCATTTCAAATTAGGTAATGTCCCCATTCCAGCTTCGTACAGTCCGAATCAAATAACGAAGGTTCATAGCCCCCCCAATGCAGTTGCCCCCCCCGAACATCCCCAAAACAGAAAAACTTCCCAAACCCCACTCCCCAGGACAGAGCACACGAACCCAATGTCCGCCCCCATCCAAACCTTGAACCAACTTCTCGCACTCTTACCCTGTGGTCTCCACCACAGTCGGCCTTAAGGGCCCAAGGGGGGTGAATCACCGCCGACCCCAGCAAGCGGAGCCCGCGCCCCGCGCCTTCATCCCCTCCGGAACACACAGCCCCCCCTTTCGGCATCCCGCCCCCCATCAGCAGGATACCACCCTACCATGAAGTCTCGATCTAGTCCCAATCCAATCTCAGCCGCAAAAGATACCATCCGATGTCTGTGGGGTCACTATCGGCCCCTTCGAGCTTTCCGCTTCTGAGAGTTCCTCTCCCGTCCTGCTGCCTTCCCCTCCCGAGTCCGTTTCTGCCCGTTCACTGTTCTGTTGCGACCCTGTAATGGCCGCCGTCGCTGCGAGTGCATCCCTCTTCTCCGCCGCCATTTGAGCCTCCCGTTTCTCCCGCTGGCGCCTGTTGCGGGATCTGATGCGTTGCGATTGCCTCACCCGGGGCTGCTTGGGTTCGTCTCGTCTACTTTTATGCGATCTGTCCGTCCCCGCTCTATACAACTCGAGCCATTGCCAAACTTCATCCGGAGTCTGGAAAAAGTACGTAGACCCATCCATTATGATCCGCAGCTTAGCCGGGTAGAGCAAGGAGTACTGGATGCCTTCCTCCCTGAGCTCCTTCTTCACTGCTAGGAACGATGCCCTGTTCTTCTGGACCGCTTGGGTGTAGTCCGGGAAGATCGTAACCCTACTGTTCTCCACCTCATAAGGGCCCGACATCCTGGCCCGCTGGATGAGGAGATCCCGGTCTTTGTAGTGGAGGAGCCGCACCACCATCGGTCGGGGGGGGGCAGCCAAGCCCCGGCGGGCGAGCAGGTACCCGGTGGGATCGCTCCAGAGTGAAAAAAGGAGTGAGCCCCTCCGGCGCCACCACAGTGCGGAACCAGTTCTCCATATAGGCCACCGCATCCTCCCCCTCAATCCGTTCCGGCAGGCCTATGACCCGCACGTTGTTCCGTCTATTGCGGCCTTCGGCATCCTCCGCCCTCCGCTCCAGCGAGTCCAGCCGGGCCAATATGTCCGTGATCCTGTGCTCCGCGGTCACCACCGATGGCTTCAGGTCCAGCAACAGTTGGTCATGGTCCTTAACCCAGTCCGCCAGCTTCGCATGATCCGCGCGTAGCAGCCCCAGGCCCGTGGCCACTTGGGCGATGTCTTGGTGCAATGCGTCCTTAGTCGAGGTGATCGCATCAAGTATGGCATCTAAACGCCGGTTCAGCCTCTGTTCTTGGTCAAGCTCCGGGGAAGGATTCTCGCCCAGCCGAGTTGATGTCGCCGAGTCCCCCTCAGCGCGTCTCTCGGCCATCGGCCCTCCGATCGCCGCCATTCCAGGGTGCTGCGTCACAGGTCCAGGAGCCCGTTTTTCGTCGGCGCCCGTAGGTCAGTGCCAGTCGCCGGGCACCGGACAGAGCAATGTCCCCACCGACTCTCTCAGGAGCAAGGACCAGCGAGGCGAACTCCGTTCTGCCGCCCCCCTCGGAAGCCTGAGGGGGAAAGGATGAGTCTTAGGGCGGTGGCCAACGAGGGTCCCCAAGCTCCGGGCGAATCAAGGCAGCGTCCCCTGGTCTCAGGACACAGCACCGCCGACCCTAGTGCCTCGATCAGCTGATTGCAGGATCTCTTGCCAGTCGGCGACAACTTGGCTCAGGGCTGAAGTTCGGGGCCGTCCGACCTCCTCGCCGCCATTTTCTTCGCACCCTCGGTAACACCTCGGCCGCTTCTTCGACTCGGTCTCCTCGGGGCCAGCAGTCCCCCAGCGACTCTCCGATCGTGCCCAGCTGTCCCCTCACACTTCAGAGGGCAGGAGCGTCGTCTCCGGGTCGCCTAGGGTCCCGAAAACAGGAGAATTAGCGGGATTCCGCGCGGAGCTGCGAGCTCACGCCGCCATCCCGATCGGCGTCCAAGCCACGCCCCAGCACAAAGTCTTTAGTAACAAAAGCAACTCTTCTTCTTGGAAACACAGTTCTTAGCAACAATGTAACCCACACGGGAGTCACATGACGTCGAGGCAAAGTTAATCCAAACGTTCGGCGTCGACCGCGAGGAGCGCTACGTCGAGCCCGGAGTCACACGGACCCCCCAACAACACAGTACCTTAGGAAAATGAAGCACACGATGATCAGCGGCGTTGAGCAATCCGGCGTCGCGTCGTCGGTGTCGATCAGGCCTCAGTAGTCGTCGATGTCGATGATGCTGTTGCAAGAGTGAGCAGCGCTCACGGCGTCGAGAGGGCACAAAGTCGATGCGATCAGCAGCGGGGCAGACACAAGGTCCCTTGGAGCTGGAGCCGAACTTACTACTCACTGGCGTTGCTGCTGGCGTCGAGGAAGCGGGACACTGGAGCCATTACTCACGATGTCGAGCTGGATTCGGCGACGTCCGTCGGCGTCGAGATTGCTGGTTTCTTTCAGAGGCGCTGGATTCTCAAGTTTCAGCAATAAGCACTTTTAGCAGATGAAGTCCTTTAGCCCTGTGACTTCAACAGGAGGCTGGCACTCTTCCAGCCCTTGGAGATTTTCTTAGCAAAGTCTGAGAGTACACACACAGTTCCTATCTCCTGGTTCCTTGGAAAAAATAAAGAAGCAATGCAGGATTCCCCCCAGCAAACAGCACACTGGCAGAAGGGGTAGGCAAGTCCTTGGATCAGCAGGCTTCTTGTCCTTGGTTTCTGGGTTCCTTGTCAGAAGTGATCTAAATTCTTGGTTCAGGGGTCCTTCTCTTATACCCCTTTTTGGCTTTGATCCCTTTGTCCATGTAGGGGAATTTCCCAACATCCTGGGTCTGTTGTGGGTGGAGCCAGGCAGAGGCACCTGGCCTATTCACTGAGCAGGGCTGGGTCCTCAGACGCCCAGCAGGAGGTGGAGCCAGCATTGTCACTGGCAGGAGCAGAGCTATCGGCCTCCTGGTAGGAGGTGGGGCTAGGATCGTCCATGGCAGGCACAGAGCCATCAGTCGCCTGGCAGGAGGTGGAGCCAGCACTGTATCAGGCAGGGCAGGCTATCAGCAACTACTCTCCCCCTACTCTCAACGCCAAAGTCCCACTCATCCCACACTGACTCATTCAGACCTCTGGAGCCACCCAGCTCCTGTTACACACACACCAAACCAGCAGAGACCTGAAATAGTTAGACAAGAAAATAGCCACTTTCTAAAAGTGCTATTTTCAAACCCAGAGTCCAAAAACCATCCACACAAACGGATGCGTTAATAAACCCCGAGTTCAGGGATACCAAACTCGACATTGCACCATGCTCCCCGAGCCAGCTTGGATCATAGCATTAATAATCCTGGCGGCCCATTCTAACAAATGGAGAGCAGGGTACCTCGCAATAGTGAAAACGAATATGGCTGTAATTCACTATTAGGACATGCCAACTTGGTCAGGCTTGTCCTACCTTATACTTACAAAGCACCCTGCCCGTGGGCCTACCATAGGGGTGACTAACATGAAGTTAAGGGAAGGTTTAGGGACTGGCAAGTAGGTGTACTTGCGCAGTCAGCGTGACAGTACCAGCCTGCACGTAGGTCTAGCAATGGCAGACCTTCAGACATACTTTTACTAGGCCGCTCTTGTGGGTGGCACAACATGTGCTGCAAGCCCACGAGCAGCATTTGTATTTACAAGCCCTGGCACTCCTGGTGCACTAGACTAGGGACTGACAGTAAACCAAATAAGCCAAACATGGAATTCAATCGATACAGCAATTTTACATAGGGAGCACTTGCACTGTGGCACTGATCAGCAGTGGCACAGTGCCCAAAGCATTATCCAACAAAAACATCGTAAAACAGTGGAGGCAAACAGAAAAAAATGGAGGAGAGACTCAAGCCAATGATGCCCGGTCTAACAAACACTTATTCCAAAAGTGATCTCGGGCTCTCCTTAAGACCCAGCCCCCCTCCGCGACACCTCTCCTTAGTTGCTGATGCTATATGCCCATTTATCTTGGATATTTTAAATGCCTCCATCACCTCGAGCATAGTTCCCCTTGCCTGGAAATGTGCACCCTCCTGAAAAAACCTAGTCTGGACCCTTCTAACCTGGCCAATTATCGTCCCATCTCTCTCCTCCCCTGGTTAAGCAAGCTGATCGAGAGACACATAAATTCCATACTAGGACAATATCTGGAATCTAACAACCTGCTACATGTCTCACAAACAGGCTTTCGCCCTCGATTAAGGACAGAGACAGCCCTACTGGCAGTAACCGAATAGGCGTGGAGGCTTTTAGATCAGGGCGGTTCGGTGGCTATTATTCTTTTGGATCTCAGTGCCGCTTTTGACACTTTTGATCATAACATCCTACTGAAGCGACTAAAAAATCTGGGAGTGACCCATTCAGCACTCTCCTGGCTACAGTCCTTCCTCAAAGACCGGTTTTTCCAGGTCTTCGAGGGCACCGCCTCGTCCAACTGTTGGCGGCTCAGCTGTGGGGTTCCTCAGGGCTCTTCCCTGAGCCCCACACTTTTTAACACCTATATGGCGCCTTTAGCAGAGGTGGTTCTTCCATTCGGTATACAGATTATAACCTATGCAGATGACACCCAACTGGTGGTGTCTCTGAACCATCCAGAGGGTTCATCCAGCTCTCTAGGCAGTTGTCTGGAAGCAGTAGTCGAGTGGATGAATCTATCTCATCTTAAATTAAACAGCGACAAGACTGAGCTGATGTTTCTGGGAAAACCGCCATCTCCCCTACCGGCTCATGTATGGCCAACCTGCCTCAGCCCTATGCCTGCTCCAAAGCAGCAGATTAAGAGCTTCGGCATGTGGCTCGACAGCTCTCTCTGTTTTAGCTTTCAAACCATCAAGCTTGCCGCCGCCTGCTTTGGTTTGCTGAGAATGTTAAGAAAGGTTCTTCCCCTGCTTCCCTTCAAGGTGAGAAGAATTATGGTGCAAGCTCTCATACTCTCCCGCCTTGATTATGGGAATGCGCTGTACCTGGGTGCCCCGCAGGCAACCATGTAAAAACTTCAAGTAATCCAGAACTGCGCAGCCCGTCTACTGCTCCAAATACCCCAGAGACAATCTGCAAAATCCGCTCTGAGAACTCTGCACTGGCTCCCTATCCAGGCCAAGATTCAGTTCAAGGCCATGTGCCTGGCTCATAGAGCCATGTGGAAATCGGATCCGGCCATCCTACATTCCCTGGTTACCCCTTACTATCCCTCCAGAAAGCTTCGTTCCAGCTCAGCCTTCCTCGTCACGTCCAGGAAAGTCTGTCGCTCCAAGTGAGGTGGACGCTCTTTCTCCCTGAATGCCTCAAACCTCTGGAACTCTCTCCCCTCCACTCTGCGCGGCGAACCTAACATACTGGCCTTTCGCAAGCTTCTGAAAACTCACCTGTTCAGCAATGTGCCCTAAACTGATGTGCTTTCTCTGTGCGGTACATAAGCGCTACGAGGCCTCAGGGTAGCTACGCGCTATATAAATGTAATTTCAATCATATATTCATTAATTCATTCATTTTAACAGGGATATACTGGTGTTAGAATGAACAATTGCGACTGGTATCACCCTCTAAATTCCGAGCACAATAAGTTGTTGGGTGTGAATAAGGAATTAAATGCAAACTTGGTATTATCAGGGCAATATGCACCTGCGGGTCATTATTACAGGCACAGTAAATTGCCTTTTCTGCTCCCATTTGCCACTAGGTCTGAGCAGCTGGCAAATGGAAGCAGTGAGAGCAATTCAGCTCACAGGGATTCTCCTCTAATGCTTGTGACAGTGTTGTATTATTCTCAAAGTGATGGGGGGGGGGTTAGGAGCATAGTTGTGTCAGTCCTTGTAGAATTTCACCCAGGCCACCAGCAGTTTAAAGGGTTTGAGGCTAGCCTGCACATGCCCAGAAAGCAGCAGTGGCTCCTCCTTTATGGCGGGGAGCATCGCAAGCCCCCTCTCCAGCAGATGTAAAACTTAAGAATAAAATGATAATACAACAGGTTTATTATCATTTTAATTTTCTTCCCAGGGCAAAGTCTTGAGGGTGGGCTATCGCAGTGACAGGCATGGAGGAGGAGTGGTGGGCACTGCTGCAAGTGCGCATGTGGGTTTGGCTGGCCATCTTAGGTCAGCCAAATCGACATGCAAATTGAGATGCTCCAACTTGAGCTACGTTGCTGGGTTGGAGACAGCAGGCATAGGCTCCCAGTTTTTCTGGGAGTGCAAATCCAGCCCACTCAGGCCAATCCCGGCGCTTCTCTCATGCTATCAGCAGCATGAGCATAGCATCTGGATCGGCCAAGAGGCAGTCTGGAAGGCTATGCTGCAGTGGAGCCAGAGGAGCAGAAGAACAGCGATGCAGCGGGTGACAGGTAAGTTCTTTTTTTGTGTTGTTATTGTTGTCCACACCCCACCACTTTTCCTTGACACCAGCCGCTACTGCTAGAAAGGCCTGGTAGAAGTAACATCAGGAACATTGTATTACAGTGGTGCAGTTTTCCCCTTCTCTGGTGATACTAGGCTGGAGATGCATAGTTGCGGCCTCCGACAACTATAAAGAATGGAAGTTAAGTTAACTACTATTTGGACTGGCTGTTCAAAGATTTCTTTTGTGGACAGGGCAGTGACGAGGCTTAGGGTATTTGGCACCAGGCACTGTGCTTTTCAGGGTACCATTCTCCTGCACCAGAATGTATTTATTGATTTTTACTTTAGAGTAAGCGTCCAGTCAAGAATATTTTTGAGTCACTTGCCATGGCTATACTACTGTATGGCTCGATGTGCCATCAATAAGGTGTTTTCTCTTTTTCTGAAATACTTATTTTAATATTGACTGTTTGGTGGGAATTTACCCTCCCTGGTGTGCAGTCATGTGCCCATGTCCAGCTGCTCTAGCTAGTATCCTAGCATTTAATTTTCTCCTGTCAGCACACTCATTTATTGTATGCCAGGAGGCCTAGGCCTGTCCCTTAACATGAACCTGGGCCTGTCCTGTGCCTTTATTGAGGGATAGTGGACTAATGTACTTGTCATTGGTATACCACATAGAACAGTGGTGGCAGCACACCTTGTTTTGGGAATCTGTTTTGTCTTTAGAATGGAGCCCTACTGGTCCACTCATGAAAAGTTTTGATTTTATGCATTTCCAAGAATACTAAGCCCCAATGTGGGGCAACAAGTCGTTAAAGACCAGGACCTAGGTGTGACTCCAGGTCGACTGCAATGGAGAGTGGCCCAGATACACCAACCAGGTTTGACACAGTCAGATGTTGTATCTTAGGACTTAGTCCTTTATATGTAAGACAAAATCATTCAGCTGTATCTGAGGTGGGCTCCATGACATCTGGTAGGCATTGGTTGAAGTCCCGGTAAAGCTGTTGATTTTGGTGGCAATAGTTTTGATCAGAAGAATGTTAAATTTCATGCCATGGGGAAGGTCCTTTCATTGGCTGAATTCTTTTGGTGCCTTCAGCTTGTCAAGATATTTACTGTCAGACTTAGTCTCTTTGTGGAGCTCAAAATCCTCCAGCAGGGCAAGGATGCAGGTGTGTCGGTGGAAGGATCCAAAAGGCAAGATTCTTTCTCAATGAGGTCTTGCTACATTGGATTTGCTGCTGCAGAGAAGATTCAAGCAAGTAAAACATGTGTCCTTAGCACAGCAGCAACAGGTGGATCAGCTTGGCAGGTTTATCCCAGTTCTCTCCTAGTATTAAAGTCCAAAAAGTGTCAGATTTTCAAAGTTGGAAGAGAAGACCAATTATACACAGGAAAGGTTCTCAGAACTTAAGGAAACACACTTTGGGGATCAAGACTCACTTCAGCAGGGCCACAAGGAGGGTCCACGTCAGGTACAGTTGGTGTTGGTCATTTGGACTGTTCTTAAAAAGGCCTTTTACTTCTTGTTGTGGCTGTGTACATTACACAGGTCAGCTCATTGACTCTTGGAGTCCTCTTCTTTGTCCTACATGCAAGTGGGAACAGGTCCAGGCTTTCAGTTCACCTCACAAATTTCAACCATCGGATACAGTCCCCTTCTGTTCTTCTACAGTCCAGTACTGTTCTGAGGAAAGTGACAGTGGATGTGTCATTTATGCTTGGCACTAGCTTGTAAGTGGGGGTGACTCCTGGCCCCACCCTAACCAACCGGTTAAAAGTTCCCAAGAGCAACTCTACCCACTTCTGCAGAAGTTCCCATGCGCCCTACAGCAAAGTATCTCTCAAGGGCCCCCCATTCCATAAATTGAAGCTGGAAAAAACCATCTTCCCTGGTGCAGAGCCTTTGTGTCCAACTAGAGGTGTGACCAGGGAAATAGGCAATCCCTTCCTCTTTTGTCACTTCAAATCGGTTCTGGGGCCACCAGATTTTCCAAAACTGGGGTTGGTGCGTGCCTGACTGGTAGGACAAAAGAATGATCCTGTGCAGATGTCATTTGACATCTGCTTATGACAGGAGTGGCCCCCTTGAAGTCAATTAAGTTCCTGGCCACTGCCCAACCGATTGTACTGCCTGAAGAACAGACATTTTACAACAACTATATCATTGTCTCTGCTCTGAGCAGTATATCAATTGATGTGTAATGAACATTTTACAAGCTATCCATTGGCATTTTATTAACTGATGCAATGCCAATCAGTATGCCATGATATACAAATCCCTAAGTGTACTATACTATCCATTCACATATTTTTGATTTCTTTATTATAAATTCAAAATGAATATAATAATGTATTTAGATAAGTGTTACCAGGGATCATTAAAATGAATGAGTTTTCTGAGGTAGAATCAAGATTCATATCTCACTGATATTTACTTATTCAATACAGAGTTGAACACCTCAAATTTTTCTAATAACACACTAAATTAATTTTGTTGCTTTCTACCTACTTGGATTGTGATCAAACCATTAAACAGCTTATGATGATTCCATTATTGTAACATCTAGCGATCTATAAATTAACAATCATAGGAGCTTGTTTTATGTTTAAAGATAAAGTTATAAAGTCTGATAACAGCCAGTATTACTTTCATATTAACGGTTGATACTTCTTTCATTGCTGGTATTGTTCATGACCCTTAAATGTTTTTTGGAATTATCATAGCATGTTGAAGGCAAGCACAGATTGAATTTTTTATCATGTGTGCTGCACGTCAAAAGCACAAATAAGAAATCACTGAAGAGTCGAGAAGGATGTATGTCAGTACAACGCAATCTTTTAGATCGCGGTACTTTACAACGCAGTTATTACAATGCAAGTTGTTACAACGACTTGCGTTGGAGGGCGCGGATTGAGGAATATTATAATTTTATATTCCAACACCAGTCCACGTAACAGTAGGGAAGGTGTTGGAATATAAAATTACAATATTCCTTAACCAACAGCGCCATCCAAGATTGTAGTTACGACTTGCGTTGTAATGGTAGCATGGTAAAGGTCGTGCGGTGTAAACACTGCATTGTAAACGACGTTTACCGTCGAGAATGAATAGCTGCTTGTACATATAAAAAAATATTTAGAGTTTAAGGGCAGTATTGCGAGTTTGGTGGTCCTCCTGTTGGCCTGCCAGTGCAGAACCAACAGGAGGACGGCCAAGGCTCTAGTGTCCCTGCCAGCCAGATTACAAGTGTAATCCATGCTAGGCAGGCGGGCAGTGCCTCGGCGGTCTTGCGGCGGTTAGGCTAATAGGAGTGCCTAACATGGAGCCCACTGCTGTGATGCGCCTGCAGCACATTCCTGCACAATGTGGCATGCATGTCACACAATGCAGGAATGGGGGTGCAAGTACAGGAGGGCACAACATATGCCCCTCCTGCATGCACCTACAGGCCCTGATACAGCAGGGAACCCTGTTAGGGCTCCCTAAGTTGCTTCTCTGCCACCCTTTTAAAGTCGGGATCACTGCAAAGAAAAGGGCAGTTTAAGGGAAACTCGTAATATGGTCAGCGATGCTGGCAGTGGCACTGCCAGTATATTCAGGCCAGTTTCTGAAAGCTGGCGGTCTTGTGGAGTTCTGGCCACCACACTCAGAATACTGCGGGCAGGCCTGCAGTGTGCCAGTGGTCGAACTGCAGCCACAGATGCAATGGTCCTGAGGGCCGTAGTTCGCAGAATAAGACCCAACAGCAAGGCACAAGCTCTGTGCTGACCGTAGCAGCAGACTTAACCAATCAGCTACCTTTTTTATCACTTAAATATAATACCTCACCTGGGGCCCGATATAGGTAATTCCTATTTACCTACTCTTAAATACCGAATCATACCGATTCGGTATTTAAGAGTAGGTTAATAGGAATGGGGCAGATGTAGGTAATTCTTATTTTAGAATTACCGAATCTGTAAGATTCGGTATTTACCAATTCGGTAAATACCGAATCGGTATTTCCTATTGATTCCTATGGGCCTTGAAGCCCATAGGAATCAATGGGAAATACTGATTCGGTATTTACAGTATCGGTAAATACCGAATCCTGCAAGGGTGAACAGGGTGTCACTTTGACACCCTGTAGCACCCCAATTCCAGGCTTGTGTGCCATGTGGCACACAGACATGCCCTAAGGGCATGTCTGTGTGTCACATGGCACAGGTGTACATGCACAGATGTGCATGTACACCTGAATTTGGTATTTTACCACCCAATTATATTGGGTGATAAAATACCGAATTCTGAAGGCCTGTAGCACTGTAAACAGTGCTACCTACATCTGGGATTTACCGAATCGGTAAAATTACCGATTCGGTATTTTACAGAATCTGTAAAATAATGGCCCCTACATCTCAATCACCAAATTCCGGTCGGTAACGGCCGAATTCGGCCGTTACCGACCGGTATTTGGTGACCTACATCGGGCCCCAAATAAGCAAATCAGTACATGTGATTTAATTTCAAGATACATTGTTAAAACCTAGAAAGAACAATGCATCCTCACAATTTATGCAGGCTTCATAATTGCACTGCATATGAAACCGTGAATGTAAATGGAAATAACGATTACCCCAGAAGAGAATGCTTGAGAAATTTGCCTGTAGGTCAATGTTGCAGAGCCCAGTCCACATAGACAGTCAGGTTTAATTTCAAGTGTCTCTTTGTACAGCTTTGATTTCTTGAAAAGACAAACCTCAGAGAAAGAGTTGGGTGTAGTGTTCAACAACTTAGCAACACAGGATTAGAGATAAAATAAATGCAGTGATCACAACCATTAATAAAATAAAATAAAATAAATATGGATTGTAGCAAAAAAGGTTAAGGATTTTAAAAATTAAGTTAGACAACACTAATCAGCAGTCGATGTTGCAAAGATGTCATATTAAAATTAAATAAATAAACAAGCATACTGAAAAACATCATCAGGAAAGGCGATGGTTTAAAAAGGGCTGAATTAAATCATTTGGGGAAATCTAAAATAAATGAGCATGCTATCAATGAAGAAAGTACTTGAGGTGGGGGATGAGGGTAGACACTGCAGTGCTGCCCTGGTTGACTGGTGTGGAGTGCTGAGAGTTCTGCGCCCATGCAATTTACTACCATAATTCCTCTGGCTCAGCGACATAGACATTACCACGTTGCCTGTAGTAGTGAGCCCTCCAATGCAGGAACACCGCAGCAGATTCCTGCCACAGACACGCCAATGTCACTTATCAGCAGACTGTCACAAGAAGGGAACTGAGCGTGGAAGAAGACACCATTGGTGAAGCTCAGTACGCGGGTTGTGTATGCCACTTTGCCGAGCCAGGCACGGGACCCAGGGGCAACGTGCAGCATTCCTGAGCTATGAGAAAAACAGACACTAAACAACAAAAATTGGTCTTTGGGCAGCGAAAGGCACCCTGGTGACCCCCTGCCTCGGAGGACACTCAAACAGACACACAGTCTATCGGTGTAACCCCTCCTGAACCGGATATACAGTCTTTCACCACCATCAACAGTAAAATCGACTCCCTGTCTGATTGATTTGACTGCCTAAAGGAGAAGGTGACGAAGGTGACGAACGAGAGTGAACTCCCAGAACAGGTGGAACAGCGTACCTCCGCGATGGAAGATTAAGGTGTGGCCTCTCGTGAAAAGCTCCTTACCATGGAGAAGGTACTTGAGGTTATTAGAAACAAAAACAAAGACTTGGAATCAAGATTGCCCCGAAATAACCTGCGCATAGTGGGGGTGCCTGAGTTCACTGCAATGGCTCGAAAAGAGGATTACACCGAGGAAATGCTGCTGGCCATTTTTGGAGAGTTGCTCCCGCCTGTCTACATTGTGGAGCAGCCCATCACTCTCTTGGCTCCAGCCCCCCACCGCCACACCAGAAAGGCTCATATTCGCACAACTCTTGAACTATCATGATAGAGACACTACTCTGCTTTGTCAGAGACATGCAAAATGTTGTGTAACAAGGAAACTCAGTCTCCTTCTATCCCGACTTCACCCTGGCAGTACAAGCAGCCAGAAGAGATTTTTTGTCAATTAAATGCACCCTGCAACAACTTGAAGTCACCTACTCATAATTATACCCAGCAAAACCTTGAGTATTCCACACTGGAAGGACTACCTACTTCAGGATTTACTTCTTGCTAAGAGGGCCGACCGGCCCAGGAAAGACACAGAAGAAGAAAATCACACCAGTGACAATGATTAGACATCAGTTGCTGTGATGAACCTACAAGAGACTACGAGTAATGACCCAGTGGTCGGGGCACTCTGGTCACAGGAGATAGTGTCTCTCCTCATGTGTATCCTTTACCTTAACTTAATCCCTCTATAGCTGATACTCTTGTCTATTTGACAATCACTTAGTCTGGTTCGCTCCTTTGTGAGTGTGTCCCATCGCCCAGCCCCTGCGGGCGGACATGTTGGGTTCTTTTCCCTTCCCCCGGGGGATGTTTCCTATACACTGCACAATGCCACACTCTAGTTGGGGAGGTGGCTTGTTTGGGTTTCTTATTCAGCCCGATTGGGGGGCTTGTGTGGGTTGGGTCTTCTGGGGGTGTTTTCAGATTGTAATTGTTGAAGTGCCATCGCTCCCTTTTTGACCTTCTCTTTCCCTTTCCCGACTCCACTGACGTGTTTCCATCACCATGTGCACACAGGCGTATTGTCTGGCAGGGCATAATGACTAGAATTAAATGTGTCACAAGGAATGTGCGTAGTTTAAATGATGCACGTAAGAAAAGGATGGTAGATGCATATCTTGACCATCATAAAATAGATGTTTGCTTCCTGTAGGATTTTCCCTTACTGAGTACACGCATGGGCGTTTACGGGCGGGATGGGTAGAAGAAAAACACATTGCATGCTATTCAAATTATGCTTGCGGCGTTGCTATCTTTATCAGGAAAAGGCCGTCCTGGTGCACGCACACTAAAGTTTGCGATAAGATGGGCAGGTACGTTTTGCTAGCTGGTACTCTGGGTGGACGCCCAATCCGACTCATATCAATATATGGCCCCAACATTGATGACCCTGGACACTGCTTTGCTATGTGATTGCTCCACTGTGTGTTATTGGATAAAATGATGTACTGGATTTCTCATCAGGATGTACTTCATGGGGTTGTTACAGATGTGATACCAAAGGGGATGATGGACGGAGCGTTGGAACAAATCAAACACTCATCTCCAGTCAACTGATCTGGGTTTAATCCATCATCATTCTTTAGCTCACTCCACAACCCCAGTTCAGACATGGCCATATGCAGATCAGTCTGACCCTGTGGCTCATGGGAACAGTCCAGCCCGAACTGCCAAGCCATCTCTTCCCTGGACCGGAAACAAGCATCCTGGTACCGGTTTCTGGCTAATCAGCCATCATCAGCCAATATATCTTGAATCCAGTGGCAATTGTGTGGACAGTAATTTATTCACAGTGTGTCTCCTTCCTCTATTTCTCCTGCTTCTACGCCTGAACCAGTATGGTTTTGTCCCTGGTAGAGCCACGTCTCACAACCTCCCCACGCTGTTTGCCACAATGCAAGAGGTGGACACAGAGCTTCAGGCAGCCGCAGAATTCCTCACTGCCACTAAGGCATTTTATTTACTGGACTGGTCATACTTATTTGCATTACTCCTACACATTGGTCTTAGTCCTAAGTTCATTAGGCTAATCACGCTCCTTTACTCCCTCCCCATGGTGCGAATAAGGGTCAATGGCATGATAACGGCCCTGTTCCCGGTCTCTTAGGGCACCCGTCAGGGATGCCCCCTGTCACCTTTGCTTTTTGCCATACCAATGGAGCCTCTGGCGGCCCGGCGGCAGATGCGGCAGCACCATGCCCACAGAAGCCTGGCACTCACTCTACGGGTAGTATTGGTCTCCCTATATGCGGATGACTTCATGCTTTATGTCAGACACCCAGTTACAAATTTGGACCCTCTGATCAGAGAGTTTTTCCGGTTCGGCGAACTTACAGGTATACTAATTACCTGGGCAAAATCAACAATTTTTTGACTGACAGGGGTCACCACACAGGTTCACTCAGATTTGCCTTTGCAGTGGTCATATGGCTCTGTGAAGTACCT
Organism: Lissotriton vulgaris; assembly: GCF_964263255.1. Lineage (NCBI taxonomy): Eukaryota > Metazoa > Chordata > Amphibia > Caudata > Salamandridae > Lissotriton > Lissotriton vulgaris. Next base: position 2,089,671,592 of record NC_141687.1, read on the forward strand.
TGGCATTTCGATCTGCTGTGATTTGTAGGAACTTTGGTGTTTCAACTATCACAGGCTAATGTAGTGGTTGGAGCAACGTGGTTACACTGCCTTTGTCCCTAACTTGGCGATTGGCCATAACCAACATTGTGGTTCTACCCAAGCTCCTATACCTCTTCACAAATCTTCCACTCCTCTCACTCACAGGTTCAGGAAGCGGCAGCGCTCCAGCACAATTACTCTTGTGTGGGCGGGCAAACAGCTCAGAATACCTTGGGAGGTCCTCACCCTCCCATTTGAGCAGGGTGGACTGGGGCGCTGGACTTCAATCTGTACTATTGGTGAGCTCAGGCAGAATTCGCACACTATTGGATCTACCCACACAATTCATGGTGCACACTGCTGCTGAACACAATCTTTTGTCCCCGCTTCCTCTCTCAGTAGCCCTATCTCAGACACAACTCCACCACTGTGGGATGCACGGTGAGTGCCTGGCATGCTATGCGCAAGAGGGCACGACAAGAAGTACTGTATTCTCCCCTGGTCCCCATACCCAGGCAACTACCGATGCAGCTCCTATCTAAGGCTGGCCCTTGTGCCCGGCTGAGATCCACAAAGCTAAATACAATGGGAGATGTGTTTCCAGAGGGCTCCTTTATTGCACCGTATCATATTAGGATGGGGGAGGGCTAATGATGTTAGAACAGATGGCATACTACCAGCTGCGCGCTGCAGTGCATGCCTGCTTCCCCTACTTCCCAGCTGCACCCCTACATTCTTAACTTTGGAGAGTTTTTTAAAAAAATCCTTCCTTACGGTAGCTGATCACATGCCTATACACAGATCTGCCGCGCACAGCACCAGTGCGTACTCCGTTGGCTCACCTTGAGTTGGAGGCCGCACTTGGCATCTCAATCACACAGGAACACTAAACATTCTGCTGTACGCAGGCTCATGCTCTCTCCCTGAACTCATACACTTTAAATTCCTTCATAGCTTCTACAGAATGCCAGTCTGGCTCCAAAACGTAGGCCTGGTCGTGGAAACGGGGTGCCAGCGATGCTGCTCACCTAATGCAACCTTTCTCCATCTTGCATGGGACTTCCCCAAGGTTTACCAATACTAGGCAGATATTTTTGATGCCATGGAGGAGATGGCGGGTGCCCCTCTTGCAAGATCCCCACTGACAGCATTACTCAGCTATGTTAAAGACCTCCCAACAGATGTCAGAAAGCTTGCGGTGATGCTTCTTTTACTTGCCAAGCGACATATTGCAATGACATGGGGTAGGATGCCGACCCCACAAATCGAGGCTTGAGTTGGGGACACAGCATTATGTCAGGAACTGCTGTCTGCATACTGGGATTCTAATTCCCACACAATAATGAACTAAAGATATATGGGGCCCGCTGCAACTTTCCTTGAGATCGCGCAACAGATGAGGAGGCCCGCTCCCCCAGACCCCGAGCGCCAGAGAGTGACACTGCACACACCAACTGCGAGAGACAATTGCGATTCTCCTATTAACATGACCTGAGAATCTGGATTTCATTAAAGACACGGAGGCTAGCATTATGCTTATATCTTTTAATGCAGACCCAAGCAGCCGCATATGTCACAAAGTAAAAAGTTCCATACTAGAACATTACAGACCAAACAATATTAGAAAGCACTAGGCAATCAGCCTCTTTTAAATGCGGCTCCAAGCCGATAAGTTGGAGGTCGGGGGCGCAAAAGCGAGGGTGGGGTAATGGCGGTTAGCCGAAGAGAAGGGGAAGGGGCACGAGTGTGCTGTAGGGAAAAATAAATAGTTAGATTAGGTCTAGGTAATGACAACAATGTATATAGTAAGTCTAAGTAAGCACAACAATGTAAATATAGCCACAATAATGGAAATAAGAGAAAATAAGCAAAGAGAACAAAAGCTTTCAAGAGGAAAGGAGAAGTTGACTTATCTGCTTGGAGCCGCATTTAAAAGAGGATGATTGCCTAGTGCTTTCTACTATTGTTTGGTCTGTAATGTTCTAGTATGGAACTTTTTACTTTGTGACATATGCGGCTGCTTGGGTCTGCATTAAAAGATATAAGCATAATGATAGCCTCCGGTCTTGTAATGAAATCCCCTAACCTGACAAACATGAACGGCTTCCTCCCTTGATTTCCCCCTTGGACTTCCCTCCCCCTCCTGGTTAAATAAAATGGCACATACCCTTTATCTATTTTCTTCTATACTACGAGAACATCATTGCTCAATACTAGATATAACCACTATTTATAGAAGACTCATTGCAAGTTTGATTTAGATGTGAATGTACAATGGCACATATGTACTGAATGAACAATTGATTATACGCAGGAACAATGTATTGACCATCTCACATTTACTGTATAAAATGTACTTTGTAGTATGTTATACATATGCATATCTTGAATGAAGAGAATAACACAAAAACATGAAGAAAGTACTCTATTACTAAACAGCGGAAGACATACTAGTTAAACAATCCAACTTGAATACAATGAGAAAAATGGCATCATGGTAATTAGAATGACATTAATTAGAAGAATCTGAAATATAAAACAATGGTTATCAAAATACATTAACAATCCAGTGGAAATAAACATGTGTAATCCAGAACGAAGGAAGCTGATTTGAGGGTACCTAAAGCTGAATTAAGACTATTTAATGTCAGTGTTGCATAAACTGTTTGCAATTACACTAGAGTCTCATTATGAGCTATCTTGCAAGCAAGGCCCTGAAATGACTGTGTAATTCATGGCTTTTGGCCTGTGATAGCAAGAGCGGGCTCTGGGTCCTTAAAATGTATCTCTCGTAGTTTCTCAAAAAGTAAGCTTATAGTTGAGTATTTTTGCTTCTCCAGTGTCCACATTTTAAAATCAGGTCTTCTTCTATTTACCAAAAGTCAGAGGCTCGAATGGCAATGCTATAAAGTGCCAGCAAACTTGTATACATGTGCAGGCTGAATGAAGAACAATCTTGCTGATTCAATCTGGTATTTTACATAATAGCAATATTGCAAATGAGACTCAGAATACATTGAATATGGCCTGCTAAGGCCTTGAAATTCAGTTGAGAATTCAAAAGTAAATGTTGCCTTCCTTTTTCTTGAAGTGTAAATCTGCAGCTTGTTTACTGTATTTGCACTTTGGGTAAAGCATGCTCAAAATTTAATCTCGGAATGGCACAACATAGAAAAGCCATTTATGTGTTTTTTCCCATTTATTTCTTGGTTTCAAAGACAAGCAGCAATATTTTCATTAATGTGGCTATTGTGGCCTGGGTTATTCTAATTTAAGTAAGCCTGTTCAATTACTGTGGAGGGTCTGGGGGTAACGCCATGTTAAATGTGATCCCAGATTGGATAATCACTTCCTCCCTTGGGACTTCAAACCATGGGCTGTGGGTCCTCCTGAGGGACATCTGGCGCTGGAGCAAGTATAGAGGGCAGGTGGAGGAGCTAGCATGACAGCAGGGGCTTTGGGGTGCCCTTGCGGTCCGCAAAGAGTTGTGTGTGGTAGACCCACAAAGGGGCAAGGACACCCTTTTGATGATAAAACAAATGCTGATGGTCCACCCTGAAAAAAAGGAAAATTATACCGGCGTACTGGGGTTGCAACAAAGGACCAAGCACTTGTGACCAAGTCACCCCATAAGCCCTTAAGGACCTTGTTAGATTTGTATATTTGTCTGCGGTGTCCCACTAGGGACAGGATGCTGTTGATGTTTGGTGTTGTGTGGTAGTGGCAGTGAGCTACTAATAAGCACCCAGTACTTGTTTTGTCACCCCAAGTTTCCCAGGGCCCAGAAAACATGATCCTGGAAAATGTTTCCTTTAGTACCAAGCATTCTCAGACCCTGGTCATATCTTCAGAGGATCTGCAGTGCAGTATATGAACCTGTGTTTCTAGGAGTATTATGCATCCTGATTAATGGTAGGAAGAATACTCTAAATTAATCCACATTAACTTCAGATTTTTCTTTATTATAGCCATCCTATACAAAATTTAGTATCCAAGGAACCTGCTTTGGATTCATGTACTTGAAGTAGATGATAAAAAAAGTTCCCTAATCTAATTAAATGTATTACCTATAGCCCACAGATGGTCCACAAACTTGTTTTTATGGACCATCTGTAGACTAATATTCTAGATAGCTGTAATTTTTTTTACCACTTTCAAGCCCATCCTGAAACACTTTTTAAATGCTACGTTTTTCAAAAACTGCTGAATGGATTTGGACCAAACCATGCAAAGACACTTCATTAGTGTATTTCTAATTCTGTGCCAAGTATAGTGTAATTTAATTTAGCCATTCTTTCAGGAGAGGAGAGCAAGTAATGTCACAGGAGTTAAAATAGGAAATCTCTATTTTCCTCTCCCTTGATCGATCTGAACAAAACTTGCCATACCCAACTTAAATTGGATATTGGATAAACGTATTTTACTGGAGAATGTGGTGCCAAAGCTATTAATAAAAAAAATGCCTTTCCAATAGATATTCTGCCTTCACTATAACTACAGAGGTTTAATAATGGTAAATTCCACATCATTTTATGATATTTATGATATTTGGTGAAGCATTAACAGGAAACCAGTTTCAATGGTTGATGGCTGAATCGAAAACTACAGGTGTTGACAAAATGTACCCAAGTATGCTTTGCATGGAGCATGTGGTTGGTTTAGAAGTTTTTAATAATATGTTTATATAAATTAGATATTCATATGAAATGTATTATAATAAAAACACATTGATGTTTGCAATGTTTGATAATTAATAAATGTATATTTATTAATATTTTTGAATTCGTTGTCGAAATTGATCATTTATGATATATTGTGAATCTCATCTTACCTAAAAATTACCGAAATGTGGTGTCAACTAAAAAGTTTATAAATGTAACTTGCTTCAAAGATCCATGATGCATTTATTCCTTTGATACTCTATTCTCAGGATTCCAAAGAGTATCCTTGTGACCAATAAAAAGTTCTAAAAGTATGGAAATATGTTTATCAAATTTGGTCGTATAAACAGTTTACCCATCCAGTAAGACAAACTTTTTTAAACGGTCCACATAAGGTCAATTTATAGTATTCATTTTATATTATATGTGGTTTTTATTCTAATACTGCTGACATAAACCTAAAACAGCCTTAAAATAATGCATTATTAGCAAACATAAATAGAATTTCAATGTTTGGAATGTTTGGAATGTCTGGCTGCATTACTAATTTAGATGATGCCATTTTAATGTCATGCTGTGAATATTAAACATTTTAAGGATAACAATAATGCTGTTGAACTTATTGTATACTTTTTTATTCCAAACAGTGTTTTGAGTAATGAAGATGGCCCAGGAGCTTACGAACTCCATCTTTCAGTGAAAGATTATTGCTTCGCTAGAGAAGATCGCATTATTGGAATGACAGTCATCCAACTGCAGAGCATGGCTGAAAAAGGTAGCTGTGCTTCCTGGTACCCTCTGATGAAAAATATCTTTATGGATGAGACAGGCTTGACAATTCTGAGAATTCTTTCTCAAAGGACAAATGATGAAGTTGCTAAAGAATTTGTAAAACTCAAATCAGACGTTCGTTCTCTAGAAGAAATCTAAAATATGAAAGCAATGAAAGTTGTCACATCCAAGAACATAGATACATCGATGCAGTGTTGGTGTTTGAATAGTGCATGCATGTGCAAATCAGTGGGAATGTTTATTAACATATATTTCAGTGTTTGCCAGTACCTAAGGATTATATTTGCAAGGTATGTTGAGGAGATGTATACATATTTTGGTCTTTGGACAAAATTTGTTCACACAAAGTGCCAAAAATATGATATCAATAATATCATTTTATTGTAGATTTTGCAAGCTTGAGTTAAGTTCTCTGCTTAACATCTGCACATATTTAATTCAATAATCATTTGATTAACCTTTAAGTTGGTTTGTTTACTGTTTTTGCTATTGTTATTTGTATTGCTTATTCTTCATGTTTATCATCCAATCTGCCACCATTAGGTTATACCCCATTTTTATTTAAGTTCAATTTTTATTGATAAAAATACAAAAACAATTTTTTAATCAATGTCATAACTGCGGTTATGTCACATTAGCATTTGTAGTTTTGTAATTCCCAATATGATCTCGAACATTATTTTTTTGCATACAAACTAAAAAAGGTGGTACACTATTATGTTGATCTTTTTCAATTTTTCTGATACATCACTGTGAAGACATCCAGTTAAAGCAATCCTAAACTTAGCATTGCTAAACAGAGTTTATTATAGCTGTTTGATATACTGAAAGAACACTGATCTTCAGAAACTGCCAAAGTGACAATACATTTGTATAGAACTAAGTCAATATCTGTAGAAATAAAGCTGTCATACAGTTCAGCCCATATTCTTTACATGATGTCATTTTTTTAAATGATATGGAAATGACTGATTTGGGAGATGGAAGGCTGGTGTATGGATCGTTTCTAGAAGTAATTATGCAGTTAGCATTTTAGCTATTGACAACTATAATTGTTGATTTACATACTTAGCTGTAAGACCAGTTAAGTGTTTCTTTTCATTTTTTCAGAAAAGTCCAACAGTTTGTATTTATGCAACATTACTATGTATTGCACTGAGGCGAAGTCATGTCTTGTAAATATATTTAGTGAGACATTGTAAAATAAAGTATGAAGAAACTGTGTGTGTGCAATCTATTTTTTGTAAAACTATTGAACAATAGGTCTTGTCAGTATTGTTTTATTTAGATGTCACTGCTTGGGCAACTTTTTTTTGCAGAGACCAGCATTTCAGTAGCATTATACATTTAATTCAAGGTTTGCATTGCCCTGTGTCAAAATGAAAGGGCAGGAATGTGCTGCATCTACGAGATAAACGGCTGCACCAGCTCAAAAACAGCAGCTGTGCACCAATGCAGACAGCCTTGGAAGGGACAACTTTCTGCACAAAAACAATCATTAATGGTGTTTTGCTCCTTTTATGTGTGCTGCATTCTGCAGCGCACATGGAAAGAGGAGAGTATATCTCCTTGTTGCACCTCTCCTATTCTTTCCCTGGGGAGGTGTAGGATTCTGACGCATTCCCAGGTTTTGGACACTTTGCAGATTTGGGAATGAGCAGGTTCAATAGATGTTGCATGGGAACACCCACAGCAAAATCCATGGAATTTCCCTTTCATTCAGAGTAATGTAAGAAAGGGCACCATATTTACAAGGCCATGAAAAGTCACACAGGGTGGCTTTACATGGCCTTGTAAGATTGTGAATTTATACTGAACCGCTGGTAGGTGAGTCTAAAAAAGTGAAGCAGCGGAGGTGCAATGGGATTATTTAATGAGGCCCTGACATCCAACAATGAGATCTACGATATATAAAATGCATCAATCAATACAGTTGTAAAAAGGAGTGAACATGTTTGAAAATACTGCAGCACAATAAATTATTCACATAACAATTTATCATCTCATAGCAGCTTTTGCAGTTGTAATTCCATATTTTATAGAAAGGGGTCTTAAAAATCTCTGTCGGTAGACCCTTAAAATGGTACAGAAAAATATAACATGTTTGATAGTCTGAGCACCATTAAAAAAGAAAGCGCAAGTTCTTTCCACACAAAATACATTCTGACATGCATCCATCACAGTTTTTCAAGGTAAGCATTTCAACCTACAAAGCATTACACACCTTAGTACCGTGTTTTCCAGGTTCCATATTAAATACACTTGAGGAACTGCTACCTGACTTGATTGAGTGACACACTGGAAGCGAGGTTTCGCATCGCATATAACAATATCATTCTTCTGTGATGGGTTTGCCATGGCAAGCTTTAAAAATAATTTGAAGTGGACAGAGCTCATATTCTGAATGTCTGGTCTTGTCAGGGGAAAGTGCTGAAGTGCAGATAAAATATTAGTTAAAAAGGGAGTACCTTTATAGTAGAAAAGAAACATTCCACAGCCATAAGACTTGATAAGGTCTTTTCATTTTCATTCAGAATACAGTGTTATCATTATAGAATGGCAGCTAGTACTCTTCTGTAAGTGATCACCAATCCTAATTCTAGCCTAAGCGCTTCTATCGAGACCATGGAACTCCAAGTACAAAGAATTTTCCCCTCCACCTTATGCATAAAGTGCTATTGCTTAATATTTATTGTCCCTACAGCATATCAAAGGTTTGACAAAATCTTCCTGTTGTATACTTTTAGGAGATCATTAAAGTGCTAATGGTCTGTTGCTTATAAGCTGGCTGAAGTGCATTTCTATGATCATGTGCCTTATTTGATTTGTATGCTATATAATCAGTATCAGCCAAATTTGAGTACAGCGGGGCATATTACCAAGAATAAGCGATAATTTTAGCGGCTATAATTTTAGCGCCGTGCCTCGCCTATTTTTATCGCTTAGAAGCCTTGCTATGATCAAGGTTTATCTCCTAAGCGATAAAAATCGGCCGAAATGCATGAATATCGCTGAAAAGTCAGCGATATTCATGCATTACCGAGCTAATGCTCTTAGCCATATTATCCACCTACCATTGAATAACATGGCTAAGGCGTTAGCTTTTGGAGATATTCGCACTTACTAGGTAATAGGAGATAGCGATATTAGCGACCGTTTCCAGACGCTAACATCTTGGCACGCCCACTTTGCATTTCATTAGTGATAATTATCGCTGACATACAAAGTGGGCCCCAAGATGATCGCTATCTCCTACTAGCTGTCGCTAACTGGTGTTAGCGACAGCTAGGTAATAGGGCGATAAAATTATTGCCGCTTTAGCGGGAAAAATTCCTGCGAAAGCGGCGATAATGCACTTGGTAATATGCCCCATAATTCTTCCAAGATAAGGATAAGACTTCACTACTTTTGCGGTAGAATTGCTATTAAGCCTCTTATACTTTTGAGTAAAACCTCATTATCTTGGTTTTGTCCTATACTTTTGGGGCTTCACCAGCAGCCTTGCTCAGCACATCAAGCATGTCTGCATATAAAGAGAAAAAGGCAGGCGTGACAACGGCCATCCATGTTTCAGACCATTACTGGTTGTGAGTTTCAGAGTCATAACCCGCCTCCCTCCTAACATAACATGATACCAGGTAGGTGTGTGGTGAGCAATTTTGAGTTTTAGGAGACCCCCTGATATTCCCAAGGCACTCAACTTTTCCAAAGCGTCGGCCTGTCCGCCCGGTAAAAGCAGTTGAAAAATCTATGAAGACTACATAGACAGGTCTCCCTCTTTGTTTCGTGTATTTTTCCAGTACGAGATGGATGTTATGTTATCCACTGTTAATTGACCAGATCTAAACCCTGCCTGCTCAAAAGGGATATTTTTGTCCTCACCCATTCTAATAAATTAAATAAAAGACATATGGAAAAAATCTTTCCCGTGGCGTCCAAAAGGGTGATAAGCCTATAATTGCAAGGTAAGTTAGAAGGGCCTTTTATGTAACAGCAAGATAATACTGCCCCTCCATGACGTAGGGACCACCCCAGTGAAGTAACAATAATACAAAGCTCCACTAAATAAGTGGCCCATAAGTTCAGATCTAATTTAATGATAGAAATAGGTAGTTGGTCTGGACTTCTCACCCTTGTATTCCTAGTAACTTCCTCTATAGTGAGCATGGGGGGTGCAACTACCAGCGGATCCCTCATTTAGGGACTCTATGACACAGTTACTAGGTGTCTGTGTGTTCAAAGCATATAGAGAAATGATATACTATTGCCATTCCCTGCCAGTGATGTTATGTATCTTAGATTTGGAAACACACTATTTTCACCTATAATTTTCCCAAAGATTTTTAGATTTTTACATTTTACTGGTTCTGGTATTTTTACCCAGATGTCAGCAGCACTAGATCTCTTTTGGATTCTTACCCACCTAGTTCTTCTTATTTGTAAACGAGAATTCCACGTATTTCATTTTTTTCGAATAAAAGGTGAATTGCCTTCTTTGCAGATAATTAATGAGCTTGTTAAAAGAAAACTATTTATTAAAATTAGTAGATTGCCTTATGGGTCTTTTTACCAGGACTACATACCAGATTCGTAGAACCTCACTAATGATTCAATATCTTCTTTAAATACATCTACAGGTAGCCAACCTTCTGGGGGAAGATTTTCAGTAATTTTCCTTAATTCTACTGATAGATGCTGTTTATCTTTCTTGTATCAGAAAACCTTCCCATTCGCTACGGTAAATAACACTTTATCACACTGAGGAATCTTTCATGAACCCACATCATCATGTTTCCCATTAATGGTAAGAAGAAGAATGCTGTGGTCACTCAAATATTCTTTATCACCTTTAAATTAGATAGATGCAGGAAAAACATATATCAGCTAATACATACTTTATTATCGTAGCTCATCTTGCGGTAATATGGGTGAAATGAGCTTGGATATCACCATGAAGTCTCCCATTGGGGTTAATAAAGTTGTGTTCCCCACATGCCCCTGCAGTACACATCTTATTTTATTTGTTCTGGAGGAGGTAGGGAACATGATAGCTGCGATATACAGCCTCTTCCCATTCTTTGTCCTCAAAATGAGCAAGTGAATGACTAGAAACTGTTGCATTTATATCACCCATTATTAGGACCTTGGACATACCCACTTTACTAATCATCATGTTGCTAAAACAAAAGAACTCACTTACTAAAAGAGTATTTTCTTGGCCTCTTTTTTTAACCAAAATTAAGGGAGAAACAGAATGGTGCCTGAATTCTGCTGTGGGAACACAATACAGTGTAATAGTATCGATTTGTGCCAAACACTTAATAGGTGCAAGTATAAATAGTAAACAATAGTGTGCATGTACTGCACCTAGCATAGTCTCTCTTTGACTTATTGGCAGGACTACTAATTACATAGACATTTTTAACCTCAAAAGCAGCAGGAGTTCAGTTTTCTTGCATGCAAAAAACAGTAGGACTTAAAACATCCACATTCTGAATTTTTCCCAAATTATTCCAGCAGCCTGCTGTCTTCCAAGATACCATTTTAACAGAGTCAGGAATGCTATTAAACACCCTACTCTAGCACCTTTGGGGTGGACATTTTTTCAGTCTTTAACCAACAGGCTACCCAAGCCTAGAACCAGCTTTACAAGAGATTACTGTTAACTTTGTGTTGGTAGCACCTCTTCCTAGAAAAATTGAACATTCTTCAGTAGGACATGACAAAGGCAGATACTTTCCCCTCCCAATGGCAAAATCTTGTTATTAAGAGGGGAGGGAATGATGTTGATTCCTTGAGACATACAAAACTCATAGTTGTTCTAGATACAATTTACTATAATTGGTAACTTAAATGTAACCCTTGTTTTCTTCTCCAATCGAGTGTCTAAATAATTCCACCAGTTCCAAATGACTGCTCCTTACTAACTTAAGTTGGTCTACCCGGGCTAAGGGATTCAACACAAGCCATTGGCTAAAAAAGGAAAAATCATTCTCAGGTTTGACAATACAGTCCAAAATTGTAATTTCCTCCGTTCTCTTGTGCATTTCAGACTCATAAATGTAAAGGTCTTAAGGGCCATTATCCACTTTTTCATATGATGTATGAGGCTCAAATGACATTAAACTTGGGTTCAAAGCCATTGATGAGGCTATAATTTCCTTTTTGAGCCTTTTGAGTCCCAATAAATAGATGGTGCAAAGACTTTGGTATCAAAGTTCATCTTAATAATTTTGCTCTAATGATTTATGTGAGGCGATACAGAGGAAATATAGGGGTGTGTAAAGGAGGGAGATAAAGGAACTAAATAATAAAAATCTTCTTCAGGAGGTAGAAAGCAGCATAAGATTTGTGGCTAATACAAAACTTGCTCTCCGCTCCTAATCCTTTCCACTAATAACTAACCACAGGAGACCGATGACTAATCTGCCACTACGCCACTGCAAATCTTGACAAGAGGGTTGCCTGGAATCCAACTCACTGCTTTAAAGTGCCTGCAAACAAGTACTTTAGATGGAAAGGGCAGCCACACCAGCTTCAAGGCTGACCGCTTCAGCAGGAACCCCCCCCATCCTGTACTAATGCAGTGCTGTAAAGCACTATAAAGTTCTCACAAGCCAATCAGGCAGTGACAATGGCGGTGGTATTGATGGAGCTGGGATTCGCGTGCAAGCGCCCTGCTCTCATACAAAACCCTTGCATAAATCGTATAATCATATTAACACCATTGTTCGTCGTTCATAAAGTGTTTTTCCCAACACGCGGGTGTCCCCAGGATGCTTGCTTGTTTGTCTTTTCTCGTACTAACGAAGCTTGCACTAAAACCGGCTGCTTCGCCGAAATTCAGTCTGCGCATGCGTCGGTCATACCCATGTGATGTGACGCACTCGCATTCTGGAGGGATTCTGTGCACATGCGCACTGTTGCAAACATGGCCGCTTGTCTCTCACCACGCTCTCCGCTTGCTACTGCTGCTTCAGCCTATCTGTCTTTTCGCACTAAACAATAATGCTATAGTCATTATAAAATAAGGGTTGGTTAGAATTTTATCATGGTATACAGTGTGATCATTTTGTATATGATTTTAATTTGTTCTCGCTTACTTTTCATGTACCGCGTCTCTGGGGTTGGGAAATCGGGAGCGGAGCCATACTTGAAGCTCTGCTGGGCACCGTCACATGACCGGAGAGAAAACTCCATTGCGCAGAAGCTGAAACAAGCCAGCTGGCTCCTGAAGCACAATGCGCCTGAGAACTTCTCTGGGAAAGCAAATTCTTACCTTGGACGATGCAACTCTGTTGCTACCTATTGTGAACTTTATTATGCTGTTGTATTCTATGCATGGGAACGTGAACCCAAGGGGCGGGTAGGAAAATTTTAATATTTGGGATGAGAAAGTTGAATTCTAGGAGGTGGTAATGACCGCACCACCTCTCCTGACCAATCATAATGTGGGAAACTGTCACTTGCAACATTAGTGGGTGGTCTGAGGGACCCCAAAACAGTATAATTGCCCTAGTTTAGCTTAGGAAAATTGTCCGACTTGTCCGAGTAGCAGACCTGTCACTGACCCTACGAACTCTGTCCATACTTTCCACAAACTCCTAAGGGTTGGAAATAATCCTAAGTGCTAGCGAAGCACTTTGCTGGGAAATTCGAAAACCCAATCGGGGTTACTGGCGGATTACTTGCAGAGAGGGGTAACGCTGGCGTTGCTTCTAAAGCTGTGGGAGTTGGTCGTACCTTGGTGAGCCCAGTCCTGATCCCAAAGCCTGAGGGGTATCCTGTCCTTACTGTCCGTGAGCTGTACCTGCTCGCATTCTGGTATTCCTTCCTGAGGGTCCTTGTCCCCGTCCTTCCAACTGACCCGTGGCCAGGGTTAGTCTTCATTCTGAACTAGGTAAATATTAAACCGTGGGTTTGCGTCCTTGTCTCTCATTTTTTCCTCTCTCTCTCTCTCTCTCTCTCTCTCTCTCTCTCTCCGATTTCTTAATAAAGCACTCTTGCCTGTGATATTGCCCTATCACCGTGAAAAGGAACGTATGTGCTATTATTTGTTAGAATTGTTCCACTTCTCTCCCTTCCTTTAGAGAATTGTCAAACTGTTATATTTTATTAGTATGTTCCAATTTTTCCCTTTCCTTTAGCTGGTTGCAGTGATTTTAGTAAGAATAGTTTAGTGCAATTAGGTTAAGTACATGTTCTAGGTCCCATCCTCGTCCTATGTCTCTAGTATAAAAGTTGCAGTGACTAGTTCTGTTCTAATAATTCCCACCTTAGTCATCCCATATACTCAAATGGTTTTAGCATTTATCTATAGTTACGTTATTGTTATGATTTTATTAGTTGACGCATTACTCTGCCTATCACTCATTGCCTTGTCATTACCTTTTTGAACTTTATATAAAGTTTTGAACTACCCTCAGGTGTCTGTGTTCATTTTACAGAAATTGTGGATAAGTATTGTACTGATTATAAAGAGTATTTTGATCTAGGCCTGTCTGCTATTTTCCCTACTAGCTCCAGATCTGTCGCAGGAATTGTGCCTGTGGTAAGTCAGGTACATGGTAAGCAGAGGTGAAACCAAACCTTAATTACTCATAGCAGCGTGCAGGAGGAGAAACAAAGTAATCATCACCCGGTTCACCCGAATTATTAGTGGGGTATTGAAAAATTTGCACGCCAGGGCCCAGTGCGTGTAGAGAAATTGGTAACCTTGGTGACCCGGGTGGACTGCGCGCTCTATCAGTAATTTTCTGGCAGCCAGAGGATGGTTTGGACTAGTTAGATTAGGTAGACAGGATAAATCATAAACAAACCGTAAAAATAAATTGTGCTGCTGATTTTTTATTGTATTGAGTCAAATATTTTGAAATGTTTTAAGGGGTCTATGTAAATGTATATGACTTTTTCATTGCTGCTATAAATGTTATATTAACCCAAAAATTGTTTGTGAATGTTCAGTGTAGTCCGAATCCCCGGGGAAGTATTTAGCTAACGGTGAGCAGAATCCGGTTAGCTGTTGAAGTCACTAGGTTTGAGGCATTAGTGCAGGGTTGAGGATAACTGGAAGCACTAATTAGGACCTTTTGTTTTCTAGAGTGAATGTTAGCTACGAGTCCTTTATAAAACTTTCATTGCGATATCACCTAGTAAGGGTCGCATACGGGAGGAGTAGTAGGGTCTCCGAGGCTTGTCTGGTAAGTAAAATAGTTCGCTGGTGAAATCCTGGCTCAGTACATATCCCCGACTAAGGTGGATGAGTCAGAAGAATAACGGGTTCTATGTTACTAGTGTGAAGGGACAGGCAAAGAAGTCTATCCAGAGTGAATGAAAAGTAGACAGAAGTGGTTTACTTGTAGCGAGAGAAAGTTTTTCTATCTTTTTAGAACACTCAGACATAGTGGCAAACGTTGCGTGTTGTTAAATAAACTCTGTATTCGCACTTTAGGGAGAGTAAAAAGTTTCCGTTACCTTGTGAAGGAGGGAGTCAGTCGGAGAGCTGCTCTGACGTCACTCCGTGCCGCGCTGGTATTGGTCAAGACAGCGGGTGTGTAGCGGAGCTGAATTTGTAAAGGAGGGGTGAGTGCCGAAGCGTGAGACTCTGTCTTGCGAAAAAGGCCGCGCACCCATTGGACGAGGATATTTGTAAACTCTGACCTGATTGGGTAGTGTGAAAAATAAGTCGCGCTAGCATTGGAAGCACAAAGGTAAACAAAATTAATCAAGCCGAGTTAGAAGCAAGTCTGGAGAGGTGCATGTGGTATCCAGATTTCATACCAAATCCAAAGTACCTAGGATTTTATAAAGATCAGCTTATACGAGGTAGACCACACATGATGTATGGAGTAAAGAGGAAAATGTCTCTTTCCGATAAAATTAAGAATTTTTTCAAGTCCGACAAGCCCATTAGAACGAGGGAAGGCGTGCTCATTCCCCCGCCGAATACCCCTGCTTCTTTCATGTTGTTTGATAAAGGGTATCACACTTGTGTCTGGTTAGAAAATTGGGCAAAATATACTGGCGAGGACGGAGTCCTAGCATTTCCTGTTGAAGGTACATTTAATGGTCGGATCCTGTTTAACCTAAGGACCCGCATGAATGAATTGCACCCTAGACCTAGGCTGACCCAGTACGAAGCTCTGGAGGAATGGGAAATTGAGGCTGCAGAGCGAGATAAACCCCGGATGGATAAGGGAGTAAGTAAATGGTATCCGAGGGTTCAAGCGCAGACCAAAGAGCAGAAAATGAAACAGTGGAGGCAATCTATGTTGACTGAAGGATTATTTCCCATGATGGGGGTATTAGAAGAAAAGGGAGGTAAATGTAA
Source organism: Lissotriton vulgaris (assembly GCF_964263255.1). Taxonomy (NCBI): domain Eukaryota; kingdom Metazoa; phylum Chordata; class Amphibia; order Caudata; family Salamandridae; genus Lissotriton; species Lissotriton vulgaris. The sequence continues at coordinate 2,089,687,396 of NC_141687.1, forward strand.
AGAAAAGACCCATCACCTAATGCCCGTAGGGGACTCAGAAGATGAGCACCTGGAAGATTTGTTAATGAAAAATCCACCTCCCTATGTTGCAGAGTCAGAGCCTGTACATTCCCCAAATCCCTTTTCAAAGTATCCCAGATGTAGGAGGGATAGTGATACAGATGGAACGGGTACAGACAGTAAAACCAGTGACGGGGATGGGTTTTGCAGACCTAAATCCACGGTCCCAAACTATCAGCCGTTCGGAGAAGGTCCACCTCGATTGGTCACTCCGACTGCCCCGAGTATTTATCCGTCCTTAGTGCCAGAGGTATTGCATGACAATTCTGCCGAAAAGGCATTGCGGGAAAAAGAGAAAGAAGCCCTGGCTAGACAGCGGGAAGATTTAGTTCGAACCATTGCCCAGATACATCCCCATCCTGATTCTCTGACTATTCCAGTAACTATTGGCCCAGCTATTCCACTGTATAGAAACGACTTGACTAGCCCCCATCCTCCTGTTATCCCCCCCGTGTTGCCCACTCCTAGCGTCCCTTCCCCGAGGAAAGAAGTATTCATAGATGAGGATCAGGAAAGTGAATGTGAGTCTGTGGTGCTGATGGATTTGCCCATTAGAGAGCCTAGGACTAGCACAGCAGGGGCAAGAAGTCAGCCTAGAATAAAAGAGGTGTCGATTGAAGGTGCAACTGGGATTAGGAGTGCCACTGTAGTAACCCCAGAAGAATTAGACAGATGGTCAAAGGAGCTGGAGAAGGAGACTACTCCCCAACCCAAAGCATTAGAGATATATAAATTGAGAATAGAAATAGAAGAAATGATGGCTGGAAATGTAGGAGTTGAACGCCTAAGCTCATACAATGAAGAAGAATTACTGTTTATCAGCAAAAATCTTACCCGGAGTGCTAGGTTGCTCCATGAAAGGATAACGGATACAGCCACAGAAATGGGAATTGATGTCAGTCGCTCCAAAATTCTTCAGAAACCCTACAGAGTAGATTTTTCAGACAAGGATTTAGAAAGCCTGAATGTGATGGGGAAACAGATCCAAGTAAAGGAGTTGTTGAAGCTCCTGCAAAAGTGGGGAGAGGTGGGAAAATGGAGAACCCGGTGGGCAAAGAAAAAGGAAGACAGCAGGGTGAAGTCTCAGGCTTCAGAATTCGTGTTAAAGGAAGTAACACCAGCAGAAAAATTGTGTCCCATGAGAGAGGTCCCGGGAGGGAAATATGTCCATGTCCCTTGGTCCCGACAGGATATTGTGTCATTTACAAATGACTTCCCGAAATTGCGGGAAAAGCCTGTCGATTGGTACAGGCAGGTAGAACGCTTCATAAAGGTTCAGAAGTGTCTGCTGAAAGACCTGGATGGGTTTTTCGACATTGTGGTCCCTGTAGATTTGTGGACCGACTGTAAAATCGAAATTGATTGGCCCAGTGAAGAATTCCCTAGAGATGAGAAAACAGGGGCTCCTGCACCTGAAGTAATGAGGAAGTATGAACAAGTCATACAGTACCTTAAGAAAAAGGTGCCCGCAAAGGAGACAGATTGGACCCGAATAGATAGAACCGCCCAGGAACGTGATGAAACGGTGCATTCATTTTATGAAAGGTTACTGCAGGTATTTAAAACTTACAGTGGTATTGATAACGTAGACATGAAAGACATGACCCACTTCAGCTACAGATTCGTGCTAGGATTAAGGCCTGAAATATCACAATGGATTCGAGATAATAAAATCAGTTGGCAGGGAAAGCCCATAGATGATGTCCTGAAATATGCAAAATACTGCGAAGATGAAATCGAAAATAAAAAGAAAGCCCTCAAGGAAAAGGTAATGTGGGCACAGGTAAAATTAGCTGAACAACAAGAAAAACAGTTAAGCCAATTGACCTCTGGTAATAATGCTCAGAATGCCACTGCTGGGGGAGGAGGGAAGCCCCGCACTAAAATGAGTAGGGAAGAGGCCATGAAGAAATTTCCGTGCCATGGGTGCGGCCAGATGGGGCATTGGCGAGACGAGTGTCCACACCTGCAGGCCGGTAATGCCCCTGTAAATGGTTTAAATCCACAGGTGCCGAAAGAGGGGACGAGAAAGAACCAGCAACAGGTAAAATTACCTCCAGTACCTCGCGCTCCAAGACAGAATTTTAAGAATCAGGGTCATCAGAATGAGAGGGCGGAAGTATGGGAAGTCGAGAGTGAAAGAAACGCAGTCATTCCACAGTATTTGTTAAATGATACCTTCCTCTGTGAAGATCAAGATTGACGGGGCCTGAGAGGGGAGGATGAGGAGTGCGTGCTTGGCGCCTCCTTACCGGTAGACCAGACTGGACCATACATTGAAGGAAAGGTTGAAGGAAAAGATGTCACCTTTCTGTTGGACACTGGTGCTACCAGATCTACTGTAAGAACGGTGGATGTTCCTAACCTACCCCTCTCGGGAGAAGCGATCCAAGTAGTGGGCGTCTCAAATCAAATAATAAGTACTCCAGTAACAGAACCAATGGAAATTTCTATAGGAAATTTCAAAGAAATGCACAGATTTGTGGTCTGTGATTCCAGTCCTGTGAACCTGTTAGGACGTGATTTGTTGTGCAAGATGAATTGTACCATCTATTGCACCCCAAAGGGTGTCGAAATTCAGACCCCTGATGAAGATGGTTTATACAAGCTGATGTTAGTCAGACAAGATTCTGATATTAAGCCTTTGACAATTGAGGATTTACCTGAAGAGCTCCAAGTAAGAGTAGTTCCAGAAGTATGGGATTTCACAGGAAAAGATGTAGGCTTAATGGCAAATGTGGACCCAGTTAAAATAGCAATAAAAACAAATGCTATATACCCGAAAACCAGACAGTACAAAATGAGTGCAGAAGTAAAAGCTGGAGTAGCGACTGAAATTACCAGGCTGCTCGAAGCAGAAATAATAGAGGAAGTGATGAGCAGTCCCTGTAATTCGCCAATCATTGGGATCAAAAAGCCTAGTGGAAAGTACCGGGTGGTGCAAGATTTGCGCAAGGTAAACCAAATTGTTGTGCCTTGCTGTCCTGTTGTGCCCAACCCTGCAGTGATTCTATATCAGATTCCCTGGAATGCAGAATGGTTCACTGTCATCGACCTGTGCCATGCATTCTTTTCCATCCCATTGCACCCAGAAAGCAAGTTCCTTTTCAGTTTTGAATTTGACAGCCATATCTATGTCTGGAATCGTGTCCCCCAGGGGTACACCGAAAGTCCATCGATTTTCAATCAGATACTAAAAAAGTGCCTTGAATCCCTAGTGCTGCCAAGAGAGTCTGTTTTAGTGCAGTACATAGATGACCTGTTGGTGGCGTCTAAAACCCAGACTGACTGTGTCACTGACACAATTGCCTTGCTGAATCACTTAGGAAAGGGAGGACATAAAGTGTCGCCTGACAAGTTACAATTTTGTAAAAACTCAGTAAAATATCTGGGGCACCAGATAGAAAAAGGAATCCGGAAAGTTACTACCGAAAGAATTAAAATAATTAAAGCAATGGAACTGCCCAGAACTCAGAAAGAGGTGAGAATGTTCTTGGGAGTCGTGGGTTACTGCAGACAATGGATTGTAGGATTTGCGGCTCTAGCAAGACCCCTGATAAAAATGACAAAGAAAGGAGTAGAAGACCCCGTCAGTTGGGACAGCGAAAGTCTGAACGCTCGGGTAACTTTGAGAAACTGTCTATGTACTGCTCCTGCATTAGGTATGCCTGATTACACCAAGCCTTTTGAGCTATTCTGTGACACAAGAGAGAATTGTGCACTTTCAGTCCTGACCCAGGAGCACGGACTGGTTAGAAGGCCAGTGGCCTATTTTTCAGCCACTCTAGATCCGGTGGCAGCTGGATTACCTGGATGCTTGAAGGCAGTTGCTGCTACTTGCGTCAGCCTGGAACAGAGTGAGAACATTGTCATGGGACATCACGTCACTGTATATGTTCCTCATTCTGTTGTAATCCTACTGACCAGAACCAAGACCCAGTACCTCACACCTAGTCGGCTGACTAAGTATGAGAGGATTTTAATTGGCGCCGAAAATATAACTATTTCTCGGTGCAACGTCCTAAACCCTGCAACCCTGTTACCGGTCCCTCTGGATGTAGAAATCGAAGAGGGAGGGGAGCATAATTGCATCGATTTAACTGAGTACAGTACAAAGCCCCGTCCGGATATCCGTGAAATAGCATTACTTGATGGGGATAAGACAATGTTCGTGGATGGCTCGTGTTTAAGACATGAGAGTGGGAGTCTGAGTGCTGCCTATGCTGTGGTTACATTGACAGAAACAATAGAAGCATCCTACCTAAGCGAGGTGAAATCTGCACAAGTGGCGGAGCTCATCGCGTTAACTAGAGCATGTAAGAGGGGTAAGAACAAAAGAATTACTATTTACACAGACAGCCAGTACTGTTTCGGGGTTGTTCATGACTTCGGCCAATTGTGGCTGCAAAGAGAATTCATGACTTCCTCAGGCACTCCTATCAGAAACGGAAAGGTGGTGCATAACTTACTGGAAGCTATTCAATTGCCCAAAGAATTGGCTGTGGTTAAGTGTGCGGCTCACAAATCTGGAAATGATGATGTGACTGCCGGTAATCGGTACGCTGACCAAATTGCACAGTTTTGTGCCCGACACCATATGTCCCTCCAAATTGCGTTGTGGGGTGGAACCAGCTGCCAACTTATGTTGTTTGAGAATGTGTCAACGTGGGAAGAATTGAAAGAGTTGCAACAGGCTACAGACAGGCAAGAAAAAAGGAAAATGGGCAGCATAAGGATGCAAATTGAGAGATGATGGTGTGGTGGTGAACTCGACTGGCGTGCCTGTACTGCCTGATAGCTTGATTGACCCCATGATCAGAATGATACATGAGCCAACACATATGGGAAGAGACGCAATGTGTCGGGTGTTTGACCAGGTGTTCTGTAACTCAAAGTTCAGGAACCAGGCAGAAAGGCTTTGCCAGAGGTGCCTAGTGTGTCAGCAATTCAATGCAGGAAAGAAGACTGTAGTAGAGCAGAGTACTATTGGAAAGGCAGTAGGTCCCTTTGTTAGAATGCAGGCAGACTTTGTAACCATGCCCAAATGCAAGGGATATAGATATATCCTAGTCATAGTTTGTCTGTTCTCCAGGTGGGTGGAGGCTTACCCAGCAAAGAAAAATGATGCCCTAACTACAGCCAAGCTATTGCTCAGGGAGTTGATACCTAGGTACGGAATCCCAGAGACTATCGAAACGGACCAAGGTGGGCATTTTGCCAACGATGTCCTAGAAGAACTCTGTAAAGCATTCAAAATGAAGCAAAGACTGCATTGTGCCTACCGTCCAGAGGCTTCTGGGGTAGTGGAACAAATAAATGGCACCCTGAAATCCAGATTGGCAAAAATGTGTGATTCCACAAAGATGAACTGGATAGAGGCTTTACCCCTTGTGCTGATGAGTCTGAGAAGTATCCCGAACAGAAAAACTGGCCTAAGTCCCCATGAAGTGTTGATGGGAAGAGTGATGCGACAGGCGTGGGTACCCGGACACAAACTGCTAAGCATTTCTGATGATATGGTATTAGAATACTGCAAGCAGCTGGGTGACCAAGTGCGTTCTCTCTCTCAGCAGATTGGAGAGACAGAAGACGAGTGGCCAAAGACTCCAGCACATAAACTGCAACCAGGAGATTGGGTGGCGTTAAAGAAACACACCCGGAGCAGTTGCCTGAAGCCAAGGTGGGGAAAGCCACGACAAGTGATCCTCGTCACTACAACTGCTGTAAAGTGTGCTGGTGTACCGAAGTGGATCCACGCCAGCCACACGAAGCGGGTATCTGGAGAAAACGCGACTGGAGCTGAAGGCAGCGCAGCTGAAGAAGCTTCTGAGGAAGAGAGTCCGGAGCTAGCTGACATCGAACTGCCGAGCACAAGTCAAGACGTTGAATGGTATCCCGCCGACGACCAGGTTCATGATCCAATACGAACCAGGAAATATTCCTACTTAGACAGTGAGTGGGATAGTCCAGGTGAGCTAGAAATAGAGGAAGAAGGTCAGGTCGACGAACATCATAATACACCTGATCAGGAAGTAGGCCAAGTAGGGTCAGATCAAGACCTCGAAAATACTCCTGAGACTCCAGAAAGTGGAGAGGGACAGTTAGAAATTAGAGCTGACGTTCATGCAGAAGAAAGCGAAGAGATCGAAGAGCATGAACAGGAACAGATAGAACTAGATCAAAGTGCTCAGACAACGGAAACAACAGTAACCAAAAATAAAAAGAAAGTGCGATTTGAATCTGAGCAGGGTCAGAATAGGGACCAGGCAGAAGAAATAGATGAAAGACCTGGAACTAGTCAGACAGGCAGGAAAACAGAGGTGCCACAACAAAAAGTGAAGAGAGTGCACGAAGAAGGCCAAGTCTCCTCAACCACTGGGAGGCACGGAGGAAGAAGTGCACCCCGATACGTAAAGAGACTAAGGCTCAGACTAAAGACAGTCGAAGAAAACCAAAAAGACCGAAAAAGGGCTGAAAGTGAAAGAAAGGCAGCCCAAGGCAAATCGCTAAGAAAGAGCGACAGGCTAAAGAAGCAGAACCGACTGTATCGGAGCCCTGAGTGGACTTACTTTGTGTTGGAAGAAATAGATGAACCACACCACAGTGGCAACAGTGACGAAGAGTCCATTGCTGATCGGAGCTCTGACGAAGACCCTCCTTGAGAAAGCCCAGAAGTGAGCCTTTGGTGCGAAGAAACGAAGAGGGGTAGCGAAAGCCACCTGTAAGCTAAAAATGTCTGATCCGAGTGTCTCTGGGAGATCCCGGTGTGGGTGTCTCAAAACCTGTTGTAAGATATGCTTGTGTAGTATAGCCATGCTAATAGTAATGTGGATAGGACTAACAGTTTTTCTACCTTTTATGATAAGTAAAAATCCTAACTTGTCCCCCACTGAACCCAAAGCAGTAGACGTAGGAGATGTACAGACTGCAGAAACACCACGAAGCTTAGAAAGACGCGACAACCAAATCAGACTGACACACACACGACCTAATTTAGAAGCATCAGATGAGGATGGACTACATTTTCACAAAATGAAAAACAGGACGCATTTAAATGTTTTTGCTAACTTGTTAGTGCATTACGTAGAAGCTATGGAAATAGAGGACTGTTATGTCTGCATGAAGCTGCCAACTTCAGTGGCTGAAGGCGTGACATACCACCATCTACCTTTAACCTATGGAATCTCCTGTAGTATATTAGCTAGCCTGTTCTATAGAAGCACCTTGCAGTATTACTATTCAAATGATGACGTAGTATTTTCTGAACTTCCTATTAGAGGACACTTGAACCGTGTACATACTACAAGTGACGTGACCCGTTATATGGGAGAATATTTTCTGACTATAGGTAACATAGATTTAGATGAAGCAAGACAATCTAATCTGACCTGTTCTCTGCAAGAGCAGGAAAAGATGTTTATAAAGATGGCAGACAGAAGGAGAGAAAAGTTTCAGAAGAAAGCAAATGACGAAAAAGGATAGAGTCCCTAGGTGGGCTGAGCACATGGATAACAACTCGCAAAGCGAAGCTAGTCCTGCCTTGTTGCTGGATTTTGAACGAAAGGGGAAACTTTGTATACATAGGGAAAAGACAGAGTACTATAACAATGTATTCATCGGTTCCAGCGAGTGTGAACATAATTACAAGGTAATTGGAGGTTGGGGTTTCAAAAATGGGTCAGAACCTGTGTTTCCCGGAATATATTATATATGTGGGAACAAGGCTTATTTCAAATTGCCGGATCACTGGTATGGAAGCTGCTACTTTGGCATTGTTTTCCCGAAAATATACCATGTGAATAATGCAGCTGGAAGCGATGAAGATACTAATGGCTTAGTGCGTAGTAGACGTGAAAGTGTAGGTGAAATTATAGGTGATATTTTTAGTGCACTGATACCTGGAATGGGGGTAGTTCTGAACACCCATAGAATCTGCAAATTGTCTACAGTAGTGGACCGGTTATCAACGGACACTGCTGCCGGATTCCTGATGGTCAATACTGAAATGGTTGCGATCAGATCAATGGTTTTACAAAACCATCTTGCCCTTGACACCCTATTAGCAAAAGAGGGCGGAGTCTGTAGAATGCTGAAAGCGCAACATTGTTGCACTTACATTCCTGATAAAAGTATCGAATTAAAACAATATGTGAGGAACATAACTAATTTGGAAAAAGAACTCAAACCATTGGAGGTTGACAGTGCCTGGACGAGACTGACTGGAGGTCTCTCCTCTATAGGTAGTTGGTTTACTAACCTAGGTAGAAGTCTTTTGTGGAAAATACTGATGCCAATAGTTGTAATAGGTCTAGTTGTATTAATCATTTTTATCTGCTGCAAATGCCAGAAGTGTAAAAGGAAATATACTGTAAATAAGAGGGGGGTAAAAAGAAATATTGATGATTTAGAATTGGAGGAATTAAAGAGTGAAATTTACAAGAAGGTGAAAAATCACCACTCTCATAGAGAAGCTGCCAGGAAACTCAACGATAAATTTGTTGAGATCCAGATGAGTGATATGGATGAATGAGAAAAGTTGGCATCTGTTTCCTTCTGTGTGGTGATGATAATAAATATCATCAAAGAGGGGATTGATGGAGCTGGGATTCGCGTGCAAGCGCCCTGCTCTCATACAAAACCCTTGCATAAATCGTATAATCATATTAACACCATTGTTCGTCGTTCATAAAGTGTTTTTCCCAACACGCGGGTGTCCCCAGGATGCTTGCTTGTTTGTCTTTTCTCGTACTAACGAAGCTTGCACTAAAACCGGCTGCTTCGCCGAAATTCAGTCTGCGCATGCGTCGGTCATACCCATGTGATGTGACGCACTCGCATTCTGGAGGGATTCTGTGCACATGCGCACTGTTGCAAACATGGCCGCTTGTCTCTCACCACGCTCTCCGCTTGCTACTGCTGCTTCAGCCTATCTGTCTTTTCGCACTAAACAATAATGCTATAGTCATTATAAAATAAGGGTTGGTTAGAATTTTATCATGGTATACAGTGTGATCATTTTGTATATGATTTTAATTTGTTCTCGCTTACTTTTCATGTACCGCGTCTCTGGGGTTGGGAAATCGGGAGCGGAGCCATACTTGAAGCTCTGCTGGGCACCGTCACATGACCGGAGAGAAAACTCCATTGCGCAGAAGCTGAAACAAGCCAGCTGGCTCCTGAAGCACAATGCGCCTGAGAACTTCTCTGGGAAAGCAAATTCTTACCTTGGACGATGCAACTCTGTTGCTACCTATTGTGAACTTTATTATGCCGTTGTATTCTATGCATGGGAACGTGAACCCAAGGGGCGGGTAGGAAAATTTTAATATTTGGGATGAGAAAGTTGAATTCTAGGAGGTGGTAATGACCGCACCACCTCTCCTGACCAATCATAATGTGGGAAACTGTCACTTGCAACATTAGTGGGTGGTCTGAGGGACCCCAAAACAGTATAATTGCCCTAGTTTAGCTTAGGAAAATTGTCCGACTTGTCCGAGTAGCAGACCTGTCACTGACCCTACGAACTCTATAGGTGCTCAATCTGAAGTGCTGCGGAGCACTCTGTCCATACTTTCCACAAACTCCTAAGGGGTGGAAATAATCCTAAGTGCTAGCGAAGCACTTTGCTGGGAAATTCGAAAACCCAATCGGGGTTACTGGCGGATTACTTGCAGAGAGGGGTAACGCTGGCGTTGCTTCTAAAGCTGTGGGAGTTGGTCGTACCTTGGTGAGCCCAGTCCTGATCCCAAAGCCTGAGGGGTATCCTGTCCTTACTGTCCGTGAGCTGTACCTGCTCGCATTCTGGTATTCCTTCCTGAGGGTCCTTGTCCCCGTCCTTCCAACTGACCCGTGGCCAGGGTTAGTCTTCATTCTGAACTAGGTAAATATTAAACCGTGGGTTTGCGTCCTTGTCTCTCATTTTTTCCTCTCTCTCTCTCTCTCTCTCTCTCTCTCTCCGATTTCTTAATAAAGCACTCTTGCCTGTGATATTGCCCTATCACCGTGAAAGTAACGTATGTGCTATTATTTGTTAGAATTGTTCCACTTCTCTCCCTTCCTTTAGAGAATTGTCAAACTGTTATATTTTATTAGTATGTTCCAATTTTTCCCTTTCCTTTAGCTGGTTGCAGTGATTTTAGTAAGAATAGTTTAGTGCAATTAGGTTAAGTACATGTTCTAGGTCCCATCCTCGTCCTATGTCTCTAGTATAAAAGTTGCAGTGACTAGTTCTGTTCTAATAATTCCCACCTTACTCATCCCATATACTCAAATGGTTTTAGCATTTATCTATAGTTACGTTATTGTTATGATTTTATTAGTTGACGCATTACTCTGCCTATCACTCATTGCCTTGTCATTACCTTTTTGAACTTTATATAAAGTTTTGAACTACCCTCAGGTGTCTGTGGTCATTTTACAGAAATTGTGGATAAGTATTGTACTGATTATAAAGAGTATTTTGATCTAGGCCTGTCTGCTATTTTCCCTACTAGCTCCAGATCTGTCGTAGGAATTGTGCCTGTGGTAAGTCAGGTACATGGTAAGCAGAGGTGAAACCAAACCTTAATTACTCATAGCAGCGTGCAGGAGGAGAAACAAAGTAATCATCACCCGGTTCACCCGAATTATTAGTGGGGTATTGAAAAATTTGCACGCCAGGGCCCAGTGGGTGTAGAGAAATTGGTAACCTTGGTGACCCGGGTGGACTGCGCGCTCTATCAGTATAACTATGACTTCCCTAGCCGTTGAATGACTGGCCAAGCATCCAACTAGATAAATGGAATGACATGCTGTATTTGGTGATGTCACTGACACAGGGCCCCTGTCCCACAGTGCGTGCAATCTGCACCTGAACCTAGCTGGGCAGCTTCTGCTGCCTCAGGGGGTTTAGCCAGTGTGTGAAAATAAACGTTTACATGAAACTACACAAAACAGCTGAAGTTAAAACACAGGGCTGAGGGCAGAGAACTGAGCTGTAGCTGTTGCTGGGGCTGAGGCTTGGGGCTATGGCTGTAACACAACAATTTATAACACTGGCTCCCACTGCATTTGCCTGGTGGTAAACGCTATTGGTGCTTACTTGCTGCCAACTTTGCTTACTTGCTGCCCCAATCCACATCTGAAAACCAGATGCTACTCGGTAGGCTGACAGAGAAGGAGGGTGGATCCGTGAGGAGCATGGACACCAAACCCTAAATGCAGGACCCTCTGTAGGCACCAATACCACCAGTGCAGTGTTCTTCTCCTCGTCCTCCTCATCAGTAAGATGGAGTGAGATTACTGTACCGAGGTTGCCACTTCTGCCGATTCTTCAACCGTGAGTCACAGACTCAAGCGATTCATGCCATTCAAGCTCCCCTGCTTAGTGCCTTGTCCTCATTCTCACCTAGACCTCGCTTTGCTTTGCTTCCTTCCTCATCCTCTGTGGCAGCGGATGCCGATGTACAGCGTGTAGGGTCAAAGTCAGAGTGCAGTACGTGTCAACTAGCCCTCAGAGATTAGAGTCAGGCATAAATATATCAATAATTGAGTGTGAAGTACAAGCCCACTGACCAGAGGGTGGAATTTATTTCCAACAGTGACATCAAATTCCATGTCATAGAAGTAATTAAAACACCCACAATTATTTGATTAATGTGCAGTTTAAAAACATCAAAAGGACTACCAAACCTCTGAATATAGATAGCCTCCCCCATTGGAATGTGGTACATTTCCTCTTTGCATAGATGAATATCTCTAGCATAGCTTATTAACATAGAAAAAAACCTTTTTATTCTGCAATATTTTTTTGTGTCAAAATAACGTTATTATACCAGAGTAATCTGTGAATGGTTTCCCCTCGTGTTCCCTCATTAGCCACTGTAAAAAAAAAACATGGATCTGTCTGAAATGAAATTTTGCATACATTTTGTATACTGAATACATACTTTTTTAGTAGATCACTAAAAATAAAAGCACATTTTACTTTACTTTTGCTGCACAAAACAAGCATCCAATCCAGAGAAAAAAATAACTAAACAATAACTGAATGACAAGACTGCTAAAAAACTGTTGGTAGTATAACATACATTTTCTAAGACATAACAGGAGCCTTGCCATCTAGCATCAAGCTATTTGGATGGGAAAATTCATTTAATACCAATCAGGGAAAATGTATGCCCAACAAAGAGAATTAGGCAAAATGATTGTTCTTGCCTCTTTGCAACAAAATGTTTGCACATCTCTGGTTACACTCTGTATAAAATTCACAGACATACAGCTATAATAAACTTAAGCTTTTCATTGCGTTAAAATGTTCATTGGTTAAGGGAGCGTGCACTGGCAGCAAACAAGATGGGCGCCTGCTAGTTTTCCTCTACAGGAGCCAAGGAATTATTCTTTACAGTCGGGCGGTTCAGGCTAGCTGTAGTGGCATGGTAAGCTTTTAAAACTTCAATTGTTTTTTTTTTCATGAGCTGTGCCTGCCTCTCCTGTCCTGTCAGGGAATACAGCTGCCATTTTGAGTGGTCCATAGTCTGCCTCCATAAATATAAAGGCATTAATTTTTTGCCTTTCAAATTCTTTTTTTTTTTCTTTTACTAAATGGCATACAAGGCTACTATTCTTCTCATCTCATCTTCCTTCCTGAAGTTTTGATTGCCTCATCTTCATTTATGGAAAATTCCTTTGCTGTTCTCACCTTGTTATCTGACTTATTAATCCTCTCTGTACAAAACGACACCAAAGAATGGATAATGTGCACTCCTCTAAGTCACTGGCTTCTTCTGTTTCAAATGCTATGGCCAGTAAGGAGTCTGCATGTGGCACAAATATAAGAGTGAAGAAATATACTTCTTCACCTACGAACTCTCCATTACCCTTGACTCTGGAAGATATCATGGAGGAGTTAAAAAATATGAAACCTTTCATGGTGGAGACAAGTCCAACCTTATAGCGGATTGAGGATAAGTGGTCCGTTCTGGATTCAAAATTTACTGAGGTAGATCAAGGGGTTGGCGATGCTCAAGATGTCGCTGCCAAAGTGTCTAAATTAACTAAGCAGGTACCACAGCTCAAAAGACTGGCTTAAAATTTGGAGAAACATAACCATCGCAGCAACGTATGCATTTACAGTATCCCGGAAGGATCATAATGTCAGGATATGATTACATTTCTTAAGATGCACAATTGCTTGAACAAATCAAAACATTGGGAGCATGATTACTTTTTCTCTAAAAAAACGAATACACTGCCTAAATCAATTCAAGTTAGATTACAATTCAACAATCTTGCATTGACGCAAGCGATACTCTACTTAAAGTTAATGCAAACATGTTTGGTGGCCATAATAAAGCTGGAAAATGTTGGCCAATTATTTGGAAATTAAAAAACAGAAATCTAAAATACAAGTCATCACAGATAAAGATGAATTTAATCTCACTATTGACACAAACATTTTAGAATGTTTTACACAATACTACACTAACCTATATTTAGTAAAGTTTTCTCCTGCTGCGGACCAATCAGATACTTTTTTTCAGTCTGTCCCTAAGTCGACGGGTCATATGTTAGACCTCTCTAAATCTGATGCCTATATTACAGAGACAGAGCTCAAAAATGCTGTTCTTCTACTTCCCAGAGATAACGCTCTTGGCCCTGATGATTTATCTGTTAAATTTTACTCTCATTTTGCACAACGCCTACTTCCAAAACTGTTTCTTTGAATTTCCCACTTTGTTACTCAAGATTACACACAAGGAACTTTTTCACAGGCAATGCTTTGTCTGCTTCCCAAGAAAGGTAAGGATTTATCTGAGTGTGGCAATTACAGGCCCATTTCTCTTATAACATGGACTCCAAGATATTTGCAAAGGTCCTTGCAAAATGCATTAAGCAGGCTATTCCAGATTTAATAGACATCCATCAATCAGGATTTGTGAAAGGATGTTTTATTTCAGATAACTCACATACCTTCCCCAAAATAATCCATATAGCCTCTAAATCAGACATACTTTATGCAGCCATTACTTTAGACATTGAAAAAGCTTTTGATCGTGTTAAATGAGATTTTTTATTTGATGCTTTGAAATGGCATGGTTTCAGTCCTCACATACTTAGATATATTCATCTCTTATACTCTCAGCCTTTCATTTCAATTTACTATATTGGTAAAACATCTTCATATTTCCCTCCTTTCTGAGGCACCTGACAGGGCTGCCCTTTATTCCCTCTTCTTCCTATTCTATCTTTGGAACCCTTTCTAGAGAAAATGCAAAGATCGCTAGCTTTTTCTGGATTCAAATATAAGCAGTTGGAGGTTCAGTGCACTGCGTATGCGGATGATGGGTTACGATATGTGTCCAACCCACTAAATAAGCTTCCTGCCTTTTTCTGATTATTGAACAAATATTTCTTGGTATCTGGATATAAGCTCAATATAGGGAAATAAAAGGTACTGCATTTAAGTAAATATTGTCTCCCTGATATTTTTAAGGACACCAGTTGTACCTGGTCTTCTAAACCTATCAAATGTTTTGGCATTCCTTAACCTAACACCATTAAAGAAACTTTTCAAATTAATATAGAGCAGGTTAAGTTAAACATTTCCAGTATATAGCTTGCTTGTTGACCTCTGCTTTTGTTTGGCTGGAGAGATTAGCTACAATACAAATTATAATGTTACCAATAATTAATTTCTATTTCTCCATTATTCCAGTCAAACTCCTTCTTCAATTCTTTAAGTCTGTTAATCGTCTACTTCTATCTTTTTTATGGAACAAACTCAAATCAAGAACATCTTTTTTAAGACTTCAACAGGCTAGGAGTAATGGAGGGGTTAACTTTCCCAATCTCAAAAGTTACCACTCCGCTTTTTCTCACAAACAAATTTGGATCTTTTTTTCAGCTCCTTTTTTGAATGAATGTACAATCTGGAGCCAACTGGAACAGGCTCCTATTGCCCCTTTCCACTTATGGAGACATCCCACATCTCTAAAGCTCCTAGGACTCTCTTTTCAATCCTACTTCTACACTTTCTCTCCATTGTCACACCTTTACTCCTTAAGTTTAATTATCTACTAGAGAGTTTTTTACAAACCGCAATATGGTACACAAAGCACATTAAATTAAATAATCAGGTCCTTTGTTGGAAGGAATGGATTGATAAAGGAACAATAGTATTTGGCCATATATTTTGAAGCAATTTCAAAACAGGTTAGACAGAGCCCATGCTACTACATTACTCTTAATGATTAAAAAAGATCTGCTCTGGCTTCCTCTCACATCATACCTATCCAGAGTTGTTGCCATTTCTAGACCTGGGTGCACCACTTCAGATCCCCCATGAGGTAGCCACTATTTTGTTTGGTGATTGGGTATCAATGAGACGATGGCTAACTATGTTATTTTAACCGTGTACTTAATTTTCTTCTTTTTCTCCTTCTCCTTTTCTTATTTTCTTCATTACTCTCTTTTCTTTTTTCTTCCCTCATCTCCACTCAATTGACTGTGAGCATTATGTTTCCTATGGCAGTTTATACTAAATTGCCAATCCTTTTTAGGAATAATGTTTCACTGTCTTATATATTTTGTTTTAGATGATGCTTGAGCAGATGTGTATCATTTTACTCTATATTGTTTCACAAATCTCTTTAATAAAGCAACATTAAATTAAAAACAAATATGCATTGGTTAGTTAAAATACCAAAACATACAATTATTTATATATACACTGGTAAAAGAATGAGCAAAAAGATTGATGGGTATTTTACATCGCCATTTTCCTGAAGCCTAATCTATGGTAAGGAAGTGGATATCATTCTTAGCCATAAAATACACAAAGTTAATTAACTACATTTTTTGAAGGAGAAACATACGAGAGTACTGCAAAACGTAGCTTTACAACTTGTACTGCATTGCTTT
This sequence comes from Lissotriton vulgaris, assembly GCF_964263255.1. Lineage (NCBI taxonomy): Eukaryota > Metazoa > Chordata > Amphibia > Caudata > Salamandridae > Lissotriton > Lissotriton vulgaris. The sequence continues at coordinate 2,089,703,356 of NC_141687.1, forward strand.
TTGTGGCTAGATGCTATAATCAGCTAATTATTTTCCAGCAAGTAACAGCAACATTGCAGCCTAAGGCCAGGAATGAAAATATAGTTATTATTTGTTATTTTCCTTAATTTGAATTATGTTTTGCAAATGTGGTGCAGCTGACCCCAATGCGCAGTCTTATATAGAATAGTACATTATCAAGAAGGTAATAAAAAAAGCAAAATATTATTATGTAATCAAAACAAAATGCTATTGTGCCATTTAACTGACACTTAACTATGGAACACAGTTTTTACCTAACTAAAAGAAAAATATAGCATTTAGTATCATTCATTCACAACATGCCTCTATTTTGATCTTATCTTGTACACTTTTCTTCATAAAGTGTAAAATTGCTATATGTCATGCAGAAATGAGTTTAGGCACTAATGATTTACAGCGGCTGCTCCACTTAGTGACTTATATGATAATATTCTATTGTGCTCAAACATTTTACACACTTACGACCCTTTAATTTTGCGCCTCGTAATTTGGGACTCATTGAGAGTCGCAAATTGCTAGGCGCTAAATTAAATATACAACCGTGTCATTACACTGTTTTGCGATTCCCAATGGGGTCGCAAATTGCGAGGCTCATTAATGTTAATAAGCCTCTTGCAAATTACGAGCCCATTGGGAATGCCAGCCCTCCCAGGGATCGTGGCCTGCTGGGCTCAGCAGACCGCCATGTCTGGGACTGCTTTTTAAAAAAACTGCTTTTTTATTTTACACACAGCCCGTTCTCCTTATAGGAAAACAGGATGCATTAAAAAAAAAAATGAAATGTTTTTTAAGGGAAGGCAGTGGTCCCTGGAACCACTGCCTGCCCTTAAAAAATATTTTTAGAGACAGTCACAAAGTGCAAGGGGTCACCTGGGGCCCCCTTCGAAATTGCGACTGCATTACCACCCTCTTAAAGAGGCTGGTAATTTGCGAGTGTTTTGCAACCGCAATTGCGGTCACAAAACATTCACACATAGCATTATTAGGAAGGGAAAGTCCCTTCCTAGTTGCAACTCGCAATTCCTAAAGAGCGAGTGGCAAATAAATTGCGACTCGCTATTTAGGAATTGTAAAGGGCCAACAGTGATTTTGCATGCGCAAAGGGGTTCGCAAACCTGTTTGTGCATGCAAGAATGGTCGCACATCTGGTCATAAGAGTATTTCAAAACTATGTATGTGCATGACTTTGTGAAATATTTGAAAAACGGTAGAACTACAATTGAGCATGTTTGTCCATTAATCAAGCTAATTCCGTTTATTTTTTTTATCTAATCATGTGTTCATCCATAATAGCAACCTACTGGCATATAAACATAATAAAATGGTGCTTAAAAATTAAAAAATTCCACGAGATAGAGGAATGATAGAAAACATATGTATTATATTTTGATAGTTATATATAATTTATTACTTTAAATATAACAACTATCTACACATCTATTACAATATTGTTCCTCTTTTTCAACCAAACGCTACAAAAGATGTTACCATCTTTTGGACCAAAAAGAGACACAAAACCAAATAAAAATAAAAAAATTGTAGCACCATGTAATAGCATTTCTTGTTACTGAAAAAATGTCAAGTGATTGACAATCCTAACAGTTAATTTATCATTTTCAAAGGTGCCATTAGAACACCAATCACTGAGCTACTTTACTATAAATGATTTGACTAGGAAAGCATCTAACCTAAACTTTATGTGCAAAGTATGCTATTCAGAGGGATTAGCTATTTAAGAATAATATTCCAGTCTAAGTACATTATTGTAGAAAAGATAGTATTTTCATATGAATGCTCTATGATAAACGGAGACATTTTTTAACTTAATCAGTTTGGTATTTTTTGTTATATCATGAAGACTTGCATTTTCATATTCTGGCAGTAGCAAGCACCCGGCGTTTCCCCGGTGGGCTGGGGGCCGTTTTTGTACTTGTGGGAGCCAGTTTTGTCCGGTGGCAGGTTATACAGCTGTGCTGCAATATCGGCACCCGGTGACAAAAGCGGAGCGGTGCACCTTACTAGCAGCACCTTTTCCAGGGCCGGTCGAGCAGCAATCTGCCAGGGCTGGTTGTTCTTCCCATTCTGGCCCTGTTCATATATGCCACACGCATTGCACAGACACAGCTGGACATTCAGTAGTTTCTAGATAGGATTATTGCCTCCTTGCAGAAGTTTACAACTAAATGTTCTATATACAACGTGGTTAATGGTGGCATAGCTCTTAATGTAAAATATTGAAGACAAAATAAATTTATAGTTAAACCCTGGGTTGATGAATTAGTGTAACTTGGCCTAGGATAAGCAGCTTCCAAAACACATTAATCTCAATAACTGTAAGGGACTGAGTAAGGTATAGTCATACATTTCTGATGCACATTGTGATTTAGCTGGCAGCTTTTGCCAGGTAAACCAGAACTATAAAATCGAGGAATGGGCAGTACAATATGGTTAGGCTGTGGGGTTTTAGGTTTAAACCTATAATAACTGATAAAACCCCACTGAAAGAAAAATAGCCCTCTCAGGTGAAACCATATAAACACTGAAAAAACACCTGGACAACCACAAACTAAATGCTATTCAAAGAAAGGAAAAAGAGAGTGAAAGAGTTATTTTTTTCTTCCTGAAGGGGTCAATACAATGTAATTTTGTTATATAAGCTAGCAGAAAGAAAGACTGGCTAACATTATTCTGCTTGAGTTTTGTTCTTTAGGGATGCCACTAAAATATTGTTTCTTCTTCCTTTTACTTTTTCAGTTTTGTGGCCTTTGGTCTAAAGATGCAGGGGTTAGTTTCATGTTTTAGGTCTAGTTTAATTATTTTATAAACTATAGAGAATCAGGAAATATCAAACTCATATTTGATATTTTGGCTGCATTTGATTCTTTGACTGATAGGTAAAATGGCTGGTTTCATAAACATCTTTCCGAATATGTGTCATCACATTTACCCACAGAGAATGGGTAAAAACCCTTAATACATCCAACCATAGTTTCTAGTGGGTCAGTATTGATAGTTGGTGAATTGCTAACACCTCGTGCTTTAAACATTCAATGCAAGGTATAGTGACAAGTATATATATCACCAAGTATCAGGGCTAGTGGTGAAAACATGACACCAGACTTTTGAAAAACATGGAATGCAGTGTCACTTGCAATGCTCTTCAATAAAGGTTCTTTCCAAGTTTAACGTAGATTGGAGTGATATTGTTTGTATTTGCAGGGATTCAGCTACGTATATAAAAAAGTTGTGTGATGACCTGTCAAAATTGATACCCGAGCTGAAGTGATTCCCTGTAGTGGATCCTTGCCACTTGTTAATTGGTATGCTGAAAGCATCTTAACAATCTTAAGAGTTAATGAGGGATGCTATTGACTTTTTAGTCCATTCTGGTGCACTGTTTTCTTATGCACAGGAACTAAAACGCAAATATTTATCATTTTGTGCTTTATGTGGCATCAAAAAAAGAGTCATCTCAACTGTGTCCCTTAGCTGATGGTTCTCAGCCGAATGGGCTATGAATGCTGAGAGGGCCTTTTCATAGAGGTTCACATGGGAAGGAAAGAGCGAGGACACATGACCCAAAGATTCACAGAAGAAGCATGGTATGGTGTACTACAATAAAAAACTTTTTGCAAAAACCTATTTGGACCTCATATACACTTTAAGTACACTGTCTATATACCATGTTCTTTCAGTGCAGAAAGCAATCAATAATGAAAGTAAAACGTTCGATAAACACCGGAAAAACTCTTTTTCTGTTTTTTTTAGTGGCGCGAAAATGTGCAACCACTGATAACAACTGTTTTTTAAGATATTGAAAACACTGAAAAAACCCCACCAGAATTTACCAAAAATAGAAACTGAAAACAGGAAAGCCTAAATATGGTCTTTAATTAGCAGAAAAAGTTAATGAAAATGTGTTTATTGAGATATGTTCATGGCAGTTTAAAAAGATATTTCATCATCATCATCGATAACTTTATTTCGACCACTGTGGGTTATAAAAGTACATATCATAATAAAAGTGAACAATAAAATAGTTTTAGTACATAAATTAAGAACATAATTCATACATATACACAATATTTACGATAAAAATGTAGTCATGAATAAAAAATAAGAATTAAATCAGCAAGTAGTTATCAAATGATTCAACAATACTATTAAAAGAGTACAAGGATCTAGAATTAAGTCATTATGAGAGTTCGACGCTTGATCCACATACTGTTTAAAAAGCGGGACACAGCAAAAACAATCGGTGGGTGGATATCATATTTAAGGATTCTAAGGGCATGTTCACATACACGAAAGCTCAGATTTCTACAAATGGGTTTAATCCACCTCACTCGGGGCAACACATACGCTGGGCAAAGGAATAATACATGAGTTTCATTTTCTATAGAATCTTCACAGGCCGGGCACTGTGGACATTTGTTCTCATCCCAATTACAAGTCAGTGACCTTAGTGGCAAAGTACCCATTCTTAATTGTACATACAACTTCCTGGCTTGGACAGGACGGATCTTGTCAAGGAATTCCCCCTTCTTATATTCTGTTTTTACATTGAGGAATTCAACTGTCAGTCTCCCTGCTGCCATGTTTGCGTGCAATGCCAGCAAGTTATTAGACCTAAACCTTCTTACCAGGTCAAGTCTAGCTATGGTAGGAGAGACTACCTCAGGGGATTCCCATAGACCAGGAAGACCGAGTTGTTCACAAAGGTCCTTTATATGTGATAACCAGGACACTTTATTTGACCTCAGGGTCACCCAAACCTCCTTAAACACAGCATGGTACGGGGCTAGTTCTTGGACAGACCAGAGTCTTCTCCAGTATGTCAAAGTTCTCATGGCGGCCTCCTCTTCCACTGGTAACAAACCTAGGTCAAATCTGAGTGGGACTAATGGGGTACTAACAGGTAGGGCAAACAGCTCTCTCATGAATGTATTTTCAGCCTTTACCAAACTTTTCGGTCGACAATGACCCCAAACTCTAGCTTGGACTGTATATATCTCAGTAATAGGGGCAGCCGGCTTTTATATAGAAGTTCTAAACCTTTTTGTTAACCCACCAACCGTCTGTGTTAAATTCAAGGTGGCTTTAGTTAGTTGTGCATCCCAGCCCAGGTATTCCTTGAGAGTGATACCTAGGTAGACAAACGTTTCAACTCTCTCCAGGGGTATACCATTCAGAGTAGGATTAGGTCGCGTTTGCCTTGGTGGGTTGAAAATCATGTATTTTTTTTTTTGCCAAATTGATCTCCAGTCCATTCAAGGCACAGAAATCAGCTAATCCATCAAGAACACGCTGGACGCCAGCAGCTGTTCGTGACAATAGTAGAGTGTCGTCCGCAAACATTAATGCGGGCACTCTTCCAGTAAATAACTTTGGGGCATCCATGTCCTTTATGGCTAAAAGATGTTTTACCAGCCCATTTATATACAGGCAAAACAGAGTAGGAGCCAGCACACACCCCTGGCGTACCCCCCTTTGCACCGGGAACCTTGCTGACAATTCTCCCATTTTCCACATCTGACCTGAGCAAAGTTAAGTGAATGTAGCCTGATCAATGCATCCAATAAATAGTTGGGCATGCCAAGATCCTGCAGGACTTTCCAGAGCTTGTCCCTGGGGACCAGATCGAACGTGGCCCGCAAGTCCACAAAAATAAGGTAAAGACTCCCACCCTCCACACTCACTTTTTTACCAGAACAGCACTTGCAGCCGGAAGATCGGATCAATGGTGGAAATCCCAGATCTAAAGCCGGCTTTGTAGATTGCTTAGGATGTGGTTTTCCTCTTCCCATAACTGGATCCTGTCTAGTAAGATCCTCCCAAAAACTTTCTATGGAATGTCTATTAAGCTGATAGGCCTATATTTTGAGGGTTGCAGGGGGCAGCCTTTTTTAAAAATGGGCACTATCTCAGCCCCCCTCCAAGTCTCTGGGGGACTTGTACCCATTAGTATTGTGTTGAATAATACGCAGAGATAAGGGGCCCAGATTTTAGGATCAGACCGGAACAAGTCACCAGGAATTTTATCGAGACCTGGGGCTTTATTAGGTAGTAACCTAGAGATGGCAGACTCAACCTCCCGGATCGATATCTCCTGGTCCCCCTCCAGTCGATACTCATGGAGGAGGCTCAGGGATTCCAACCCGCATTCGCCGGTGCCCAGTTGACATAGAGGCCACTAAAATTTTCTTCCCATAGTGATGGGGCTATGTTAGGACATACGCCGGGTCGCACAACCCTTTCTTCCGAGCTAACAATTGCCCAGAACGATTTAAGACCTCTGCGTTGCAGTGCCTCCCTTCCCATTGGGCCTCCTCCCACGTCTTTCTTTCCCTCTCTAGGACATGTTTATACAGCACCCTTAACAGCTTAATTTTAGGTCTATCTTTTGCTTTGACCGCTTTAAACAGCTCTTCTTTAATTTTGCGGCATTCAGCAGTGTACCAGGAATTGGCAATATTGAACTTAACTGTTGGTGGATTTCAATTGGCCTACTGTCCCTTCCAACTACAGCCCCCACAAGTCCCATTTCAGCCATCTTGCTGAGGTAGGGCAAGATTTGGCAATATATTTCAGACTGCCTTGTTGGGGAACCTACAATATGCGGCCATTTAACTCTCCTCCTATTGTTATCAGGAGTAGAGGATACGGGGGTGGATTGGTCTCAGGTACATAATTTCTCATACCCCAACTCCCAGGCTTCAGAGACATGACCAGTGCGTTATGGTCGCTGTCAGTCCGATAGTAAATCTTGAAGTCCTGGACTTTGTCCCGTCACCTGCATTCGATCATAATATAGTCAATGATCGATGATTGGCCCACTCTATTAAAGGTCACGTTTCCGGGCCTGTCCAATTTTAGTCTGCCATTACAAGGCCTTACTGATAGGGACAATGAAATGGAGAAAATTTGCAGTACCAGTGGTGTCCATGCTTTTACAGTTGTGATAGCGGTTTCCGGAATATTCCAGTGTAAATTTTCCTCGTCTGGATCCTTAATACTTAAATTATTGAGGGGTTCAAATTGGCAATTGAAGTCTCCCCCAATAATAATACCAGCCTCGGGATCTAGGGACTTAATAAATCCCCTTAGCTGTTCAATGACCAGGGACTCCTGGCCACCCTGCGTTGGCCTGGAGTAGATGTTGATTATGGCCAAGTAGTTATTCCCCCGTAGTGTTAGTGGGACACACAGGATGTCCGGTGAGTTAGTTGTTACTTGCTTGGCCCTAGCTTCAAGGTGAGTCACTACCCATGTACTGAGCCCTCCGAGGGTCTCCCTCTACCCCCTTTTGATGCAGGCACATTGAATGTGGCAAACCCACTTCGCTGGTAGTCGTCCATGGCCCAAGTCTCCTGCATAAGGCAGATGTCGTGTGTATCCATGAACAGACCCCAGTCATCTGAACTTAATTTACTTTTCAAGCCAGCCACATTCCAAGAAATTATATTGACATTCCCCATATCCTCTCTTTGGACTAGATTTTTACTTACACCACAGTCCGGAGATCTGTGGACCCGACACTCAGGGTTTGACAGTCCCCTCTTGTCGCCCTCTTCACTGTCTCCTTTAGTCTCTATGGCTATAGCCTTGATACCGCTGTTTCCCCTTGTCCTATTCAATGGGTAGCCATTGGTTATACACTTTCTATCCTCAGGAGGACAATGTTCTACCAGGGTTCCATACACATCAAAAAGAAGTTTCATATTCAAAAAATTAGCCTTCACATCTGTCATATTATTACACTCTACTTTTTGGGAGTGAGACTTGCATGGGCTGAGTAGTCAGTTGACAGAATCCAGATCATTAAATCTGTTGTGAAGATGAAACATGTCAAGAGACATAGGGCTATGTATTGGCCTGTCCCAGTTTAGGTCACCTAGTATGGGATTGGAACACAGGGCGTTTCTTACTATATGTACCTGGGTAAAAGTAAGTCAATGGCAGGGTTTTAATGCATGTATCTGGGCTGCTTGGATTCTGCTGGGAAATATGCCTGACTGTCCAACTGTCCCTAAAGTTAATCACGACGCAATTCCCATCTATATTCTTTTCCCTAGCCCCAACCCAGTCGGTTTTTCTAGCGAATAGAATTTCACTAGCACCCCCTCCGGAAGAGGTCTGTGGCGATTCAACCAATAGATTCACTTATTTTTTGGGTCCCTATAATCCCCTACCTTACCAGCACTCAGGGAAGGGACCACAGCAAGAACCACCACATATGGCACTGACTCTGGGGGCAAACCTAGGCGGGGCAGCTGGTGATTACTGCAATCCTGTACTCCTCCTCCAAGGCAGGGATTTGTTGACAGCTTAGGTACTTGCGCTTGACTGCTTCCAACAGTCATGCGCCCCCCCATGCTTCCTATATTATTTGGGGATAATCTCTGCATTGTCGATAGCTGTGGAGTTGGGTGTGTAACCGCTATATCAGCCTGAGCAGCTGGTACTCTCTCCCCCAAAATGTCACCTGTAGTTAAATCCTGGGACCCCTTTTGGCTTGGCAAAGATGTGCTTGGGCCAGCCGAAAGAGGTAGCCGAGTGGATGACGACGAGCCGCCTGAAACTGAACTCAGACAAGATGGAGGTCCTCATCCTGGGCTCCTCGCCCTCCGCCTGGGACGACTCCTGGTGGCCCCCCGTCCTGGGCACCGCACCCAAACCGACGAACCACGCACGCAACCTGGGCTTCATCCTGGACTCCTCCCTCTCCATGACCAGGCAAGTCAACGCCGTCTCCTCGTCGTGCTTCAACATCCTGTGCATGCTTCGGAAGATCTTCTGGTGGATCCCCACGGAGACCAGGAAGACCGTCACCCAGGCCCTCGTCACCAGCCGACTGGACTACGGCAACGCCCTCTACGCCGGAACCACTGCCAAGCTCCAGAAGAGACTCCAGCGGATCCAGAACGCCTCAGCCAGACTCATCCTCGACATCCCACGGAACAGCCACATCTCCGGACACCTGAGAGACCTGCACTGGCTCCCCGTCAACAAAATAATCACCTTCCGGCTCCTCACCCACGCACACAAAGCCCTTCACGATCAAGGCCCGAGCTACCTCAACAACCGAATCAACTTCTACGCTCCCAAACGCCACCTCCGATCGGCCAGCCAAGCCCTCGCCGCCGTCCCACGCATCTGTAGAGCCACAACAGGAGGAAGGTCCTTCTCCTACCTGGCCGCCAAGACCTGGAACTCCCTACCGGCCGACCTGTGCCTGACCCAAGACCACCTCTCCTTCAGGAAGAAGCTCAAGACCTGGCTGTTCGAGCAGTAACGGCACCCCCCCACCCCCCTAAGCGCCTTGAGACCCTACGGGTAGGTAGTGCGCTCTACAAATGTCTTTGATTGATTGATTGATTGACTGGACAATTCCAAGTTCCTCCTCCATGTTCCCCCTTCTTTTGGGATACATATTGATTCAAGAGAAGAAAGTCTTTGTTCAATAGAGTCAAGTCTCTTGTGAATTGGAAGGCATGACTGTATAAATATCTGCCCCATTTTTTGCCAGAAATCCCCACCTTTCTCTATAAGTACCGAAGCTTCTTCAACTAATGACAGTGACTTGTCTATTTCCGGATGTTTTGCGGCTAAGTCAACCGCAGGCAGTTCAACATCCTTTCTAGAGCATTTTTGTCTTTTAGTGTTCTTGTTGGTTAGAGCAATTCCCCCGCGTTTCCTTTTAACTGCTTGTTCCGGGACTTTACTTATTGCACCAGAGTTCATGTCCCCCACAGGCCTCGCGGACTGACCCGATCTAGTGCATCGGGAGATTTGGGGAGTTGTTCCTGATATGGACTCCAGAGGGGGCATATTAGCTGGTGGTCTATGCAACATAACTACTATCTGCTCCGGGGGATTTATACCATTTGTACCATTCTCTAATGTGCCCAGGGCAATTCTGGACCCAGGGTCGACTGCCAGCAGTGGCTGTGTTAGTGATGCATCTAAAACTGGCAGGGGGGATAAGGCTGTAGCAATCGTTCCCAGGGAGGATTTTTTGTTGAATATTTGATCCATGGATAAGCGTTTCTCAGTGAATTCAATTTCCCTTTGTATGACTGATGATGCCCTGATTAAAAATTGGTCTATCGTCCCGACAATGCCTCCGGAGGTGGCTGTCCGGCCCTTCCCGACTCCATTTGTTGCCATTCCACCTGTAACGACAGAACTTAGCAGTGACAGCAAGAGTGACCTTTGTTTAAATATCTGGATCAAATCCCAGGGTCACAACGAAAAGAGATGGGCTCCGTCCCGTCCTCTATCGTCCTTGGACGGCCACAGACGCCCCGCCCTTTGCCCGGGCTTCACCCGGCGCCGCCCGCACGCGTCCCGCGATGCAGGAGGCGTTCTGGTCTTTTGCAAGTGCCTCCGGGCGCTTGCGGGTGCGCCCTGCCTCCCGGGGAACCTGGTAATGGTAGTCCTTCTCGGCCTCAAAACGCTGTTGCCCTCACGGCTGGAGTTGTGCGCGAATGCGCTAGTGCGGTGAGTGCAATGTTTACAGCAGAATGTCCCCATTTAATCACAATGGCTTCCCTAGCGCTAGGAAACTTGAGGGCTCTGCTCACAAACACCTCTTCCCCTTGCAATAAGAGAAGGCCCGATGACTATGAGAGACTGTAATATAGCACTGGATCCTATCACAGATAGAAACAGCCTCATAGAAAGATGAAATGGGACGGATAGAGCAACCCTCCATTACATCAAGATAGATCATGGACTCAGCCATGGTACCTCACACATCCCACAGACAGGGATTTCACTGTCTTTTCTTGTTTACATGACACATATTTCCTTGTATGCTGCACAGTACTGCAAGATTAATTAGAGAGTATCATTCTTGAAGGCTGGATTATTGACCACTCACCAAAGCTCATTGAAATAGATATGCAGCATGCATCCCCTACATCAGAGAGATGGTGCTGTACCTGAAATGGCAACTGTACAAACGGGACAGCAGCTCATGTCCAGAAGGCAGAATCAAAATCAGCTATAAATGCAATGTGGAATGAAACACATCTACTGCTGACACACCTGGTGGACACTACAACCACCTGTGTGAATTACTGCAAAGGTTGCAAATTGAGGAGGAATTCCATGACAGAATATACCTCCCTATCCTTTCAGCAAACAACAGAGCATGGTTTGATGATGTGCTCATGATAGAAGAGGTTGAGAAAGTGCTTTGAGAGCTCCCTTATAGTGAAGCACATGGGTATGATGGCGTGGTGGATGGATTTTGTAAGAACATTGATCTGTCCCATAAAAATCTGGTGTGCAAAGGGGATGCAAAGGTGGTCTGAGTTCATCTGGCCCACCATTAATCTCCTTCCAAAACCAGGTTGAGACCTAGAAAACTATCTCACTGATCAATTCAGACATCAGAATCTTAGACACGATATTAACAAACCATCTAAGGAAAGTCATTCTTAGCGTAGTCCAAGTCTTTCAGGTAGGAATTGTACAAGGTAATTGTCCAGAAACCATGTATGACTATTGCACATAATATGGAAAGTGAGGGATGGCCTGGAGAGTCCCATAGTTGCTTCATTGGATTCTAAAAAGATCCTTGACCATCATCCTTTTTAGGTCGAGCCCTGAGCTGCAAGTGCTCCTCTGGGGTTAAGCTATAGAATTAGAGTGTGGGGGAGAGCCATGCCCACTCCCCCACCCACTTTTTCATTGGCTTGTGTATTTTTCCTTTCTAAATGCTGCCTTCCAATTGGTTTATAGGCTGTTAGTCCCTCCTTATGACGGCCATGTTTTCATTTGTATCCTTCCATGACTACTGGCGCCTTTACTTTGAGTGTTGCAATGGCATTATTTTCTTCGCGTGACCCCCCTCCTGCTCACCGTGCCTTCTCTCCCCCACTTCCTTTGTTCATGATTTCTCCCCCTACCGCCGCCCGCACTCTGCCGCCCGCACTCTCGGTTGCAATGCAATAGGTCTCGCATAATGTGAGTCCTATTGCATTGCAAATGCTTGTTACTTTTACACTTGTAATGCTAATGGCATTCGTTTATCAAAAAAGATAATCACAGGATTGCCAAGGCCGGATATATATATATCGGCTTTAGCAATGCTTGTTTTATAAGCAGGTAAATAATTGATTTTGCAGTAGAACTTGTCAAAAAGATTCCATCGTTTTTTCAGTCTGTTCTGAATATTCTAGTTCTTTGGGGTCTTGCACACTTTCAGTAGCATTATTTATCTGCAGTGGCAAATCGTTGGTGTGCTTGTTAAAAACTGTTTACTCTTCCCTCCGGGGTACTTGAAGGGCTGAGGTCTCCTGACTTTTAGCTGGCCCTCATGTTTCGTCAACGGTAGTAAACATGCCAGTATTTGTAGTTCTATATTCCTCATCACATACATGAGACTACAGTATCCAGCATGCTTTGCAGTTGTGGATAATAGTCATGACACATGAAAACTGGCTCCTGGGTGCAGGGCCGGTCCTAGAACTTCTGGGGCCCCGGGCAAAAGGGAAGATGTGAGGCCCCTCTAATTCTCATGTAAAATCCAGTCGCAGCCAGCATGACTCGCGGGTGGGAGGTCTTGCAGGGGTTCGCACGGAGGGTAATTTAAAAATAAAATTAACTTACCTTCCCAGGTCTCGCGTCATCTCTGCTCCTGACCTGCTCCCTTTCTTTCCTGCCTCTAACAGCAACAGGAAGCAGGCAGCCTCCTTCTCCTAAGACAATGACAACGCTGCAATGGCAGCATTGTGATTGGTTGGACCGCCGACCAGCCAGGCGCCTATGGGGAGGACATTTTCTCCATGTAGGGTGCATTGGTGCCTACATGGAGAAAGGCCAGAGTGTGCAGGACTGTTTGGTCGGTCCCGGAGGGCCGACCAACAGTCAGGGCCTTTTTCAGGGGGCAAGGCAATCCTCCCCTGCCCTAAAGGAGACCTGCCCGCCCCCAACCAAACCCTTCTGATTTCTCGCAGTGCGAGTAGCAGAAACATAAAATGGTAGTTTTAGCATTTTGTGTTTCAGCTTCTCGCACCGCGAGAAAGCAGTGGGACAACGCACCTCCGCCCTAGTGGAGGAACCGCCCTTGGTAACATCAGAAGAAGTGACATTACAGAAAGTGACATCGAAGGACTATTGATCTTATTTGGCAACCCTGAAGAGACCTAACATCGATATCAGTAACATGGACAAAAAGATAAATATACAAATGAAATAAGTCCATATATTTTAAAACTGTGTTAAATGGATTACATTTGTCATATTGGATGGGAAAGCTAGGTGCAGGTCACACAAAGATGTATATTATTTACTCCTCTTTAACTGATTGTTTCCAGATGAGTGCATGACACAATTTCCAGTTCTGCCTCATAAAGGGGGGAGATCCTGTGAGGTAATGATAGCGCTGGGATGCCTGAGGGTAGCCATGCGCTTAACAAGAAATAATTATTAATAATAATAATATTAATAATGAGGGGCGGGATCTTTCAAAATATAAAATGACACAAGAGAAATCCTCTCACACCATGGATATAATTTCAAATTTCCAAAGGCTCCCTTATCTTTCTGTGCCATTATTGTGCTACCTTAGGATGACATTAATACTTCATAATTTGTTTTAACATAAATCTTCTCTTTCACCAGTATCTCACACACACATGCTAAGAGACGTAGGACAATCTTTTTTGTGTGTAGGCTCTTTACTCGCCAGAATTATGTTAAGTGTTAAACACAACACATATAATAAAAAACATAAGGCCCAAGGGAGAGAATGAAATTTGGACATCACAGAACAGGATCATGGCTGCATGGTGTAGGAGAGCAGGCCTGCCGTCGCGCAAGCAAGGCAAATTGTGACTCCACACTACCCTCTGGTCACTGACTGAGCAGTAAAATACATCCATAATTCGGGTGCATTGGACAGATAACCCCAAAAGACTATGGTCCCATTGCACTTTCTACGCTATTGATAGCTATGCCCTTTAGATGTCGCCTCTTGCCGTAAGCATGGAATTCATGAATTTGTGCTGCCTCTCAGCATTGGCCGATGACAGTGAGGCCTAGGGGAGGGTGGGCCTTCCGTGAGCTGCACAGCAGTACTGGATCATTGCTCTGCCGTGCAAGGGAGTAGGAAACAGTGACCTAGTAATGTTGCCATGGACCGTGATGCAAGAAAGAGCCCGGGTGCCACTGCACCTGCTGCACTATTGTTAACTACACCCCCTGAGAGAGGACCTATGGGCCTCGTAGCCATGTCCCAGTGCTGCTTATCTCATAGGAGAGTGCCTCCTCTTGTGAGTGTCCAACCATGGCTGTGATGCCCATGGGAGGGAGGGCCTCTCGCAGGCCTCACAGGTCTGTAAAACGGCTGGGAGGCCCATGATAGAGAGGGCTGTAGCACACCAGTGGTGCCATGGTGAAAAGTGAAAGCATCTCTCACCATCGGCCACTGGCTGCACAGTACAATAAAGCCATAATATTGAAAGATTGAGGGGCATATTATCAAGGGGGTTTATCTCCGCTTTTTTGGCTTTAAAAGCCAAGAAAGCGGAGATAAAATTATCTCCCTATTACCAAGCTGTCGCTAACACCAGTTAGAGACAGCTAGTAGGAGATAGCGACCATCTTGGGCCCCACTTTGCATGTCAGTGATATTTATCACTAATGAGATGCAAAGTGGGCGTGCCAAGATGTTAGAGACTGAAAACAGTCGCTAACATCGCTATCTCCTATTACCAACTTTTGGAGATATTCGCGCTAAGCGGGAATATATCCAAAAGCTAACACCTGCCCTGAGCAGTTCTTAGCCATGTTATCCAATAGGAGGTGGATAACATGGCTAAGAGCATTTGCTCGATAATGCATGAATATCGCTGACTTTTCAGCGATATTCATGCATTTCGGCCGTTTTTTATCGCATTTGCGATAAACCTTGTTAATAGCAAGGTTTATCTGCGATAAAAATCGCCGATGTGCGGCGATAATTTCTGTCTCTAAACAAGTTAGAGACAAAAATTATCGCTAGTTGTTGGTAATATGCCCCTGAGCTCTTAATATGCGTGAGCTGGTGCCACGCCACCTGCTGCACTACCGATTGCTATTCCTCTGTTGGAGACACATGCACAGGGCCAGGGTCCAGCACTGTGAGTTAAATTTTAATGGACCCAGGGGTGGGGGCCCACACAAGGAGTGCCCCTCTCGTGTGCCTCTCATACACGGTGTAGCATTGAAAGGATTAGGATAGACCCATAGGCCTATCAACACTGAAGTATGGCTATGAGGCCCAGGGGAGAGGGGCCCTCTGCAAGGCCTTTCAGTGCTACACCATGGCTTCAAGATGTGGACCCCCACCATGAGCCTGAGATGTAAGGCCCAGGGGAGGGTGGTTCCATCCCCTTGCATGCACAAAGTTACAGGCCTAAACGCAAACTACAACAAATGGCCAAAAAAAGGCTTAGCCCGGGGAAAGGCCTAGCAGCAAAGGGAGTTAAGGACCTTGTACCCCCAACAAATCACATTAGCCAGTGCTTGAACATGGGTGATGGAGTCCAAGCTCTAGCCTAAGACTTTGTACTGGGATAGCAGAGCTTAGGCTACAAACTTTTTGTAAAATCTTCCCTTTGTATACATTTCAAATAGGCCAATTAAAAATGGGCATATACTCAAGGGCATACCTTGGGGTAGGCAACATTTTTATTTTATATATTTGCATTCGATGTTTAAAGTGTTTTTCTCTCCATAGATTTGTTTTAAAAAAAAGTTGTAAAACGTAGCCTATGGCTTAAACTACTAGACACGGTACTGCCCAAATAGACATCATTTTTCACAATCAAGTTTTTCATAACTACTAATTAAAAGGAAACACTTTTTCCCCTCAAAGTTTTGGGGACGCGTAACATTCATGCACGACTGAAATGAGGGGTAGAACACTATGAACTCTACACCAGTGGAGCCTGCAAAACACTTAACATTTTTAACTGACCTGACTCACAGCCCCTGGACTGAGAGAGCTCTTTGGAACGCAGAGATTGAAAGCTATTTACATCTAAATTACGGAAGGTGCTCCTGGCCCTGCATGGTGCGTGCCCCCCTCGTGTGCTACAACACCTTCCATTCAGCCACTGACCAGCATCTCTTTCGCAGCTCATCAGCATCTGTGAGAGTTGCTTGTCTTCATAAATTGTTTTACCGCTGTCAGGCCCCAAAATGCGTGCTAATTGGCACTGGAGTGGGAAGTGGACAGCATCCCCAATTACAAATGCAGACGGGCCTCGCGCTAATATGTGCGCTGCACAGCCCAGGGGAAAAGGGCCTGGGGGTTAACAGAGCCATTACCCAGTGCTACGAGGCACAGGGGAGGGGGGCCTCTTCCCCATTTCCTACATATGCCTGCGAAGCCCAAGGGAGAGGCAGCCCTTCCCTGGGCCTCGCGGCGGCCGGTGGGGAAACACTTTTGCGAGGCCCCCTCCCCTGTTGATGGGCTGAGCTCGTGGCCCTGGGCAGCCGCCCATGCCATAGCGCCGGCCCTGCCTGGGTGTATTTGGGGTGTGTGCTGACGTTACAGGGACGTTAAGCGTGTATCGGGGGATTAGAGACGTTGTGCTTCTGTTGTTTGTGATGCTATGCTCTGGTGCAGCACGGGGGTTGGCACACCTTCCGGACGGCACCCCACTTTTCACTTGTTGCTGGGCGACAACCAAGTTGTGTTGGAGCTGTGTACTCTGTACGTAAATACCTTTGTTAGACTGAGAACTCATCGGGTGACGAACCACGTGACCTTGCCCGAGAGATGCTGTGTTGAGGGACAGCCATGCGCATCTCAGGTGCAACATTTTGGCGCTGCGGTGATGAAGTAACATAGCTGGCAAGTCTCTAAGAGCCGTGCCTCACTAACTGCTCCAGTCCAAGATTTTCTTTGCATCTTGTTACTTGTAGTCCAGGTTTTATACTGGGCTGAATAAGACTACAAGTCCCAGAATGCGAAGTTAAAAAAACTAGATTGGATCAGCTGGTCATGCATAGAAGTGGAAAACTTGACGAGTGTGTTACTAATTGTATACGTTTTTATCTTCGTTCTCTTTCGGAGGCGGAGAGGATGGTACAGATCCTAAGAAAACGTTAGTGGGGCGAGGGGGATTAATAATAATTAGCACAGGATGTGAGATCAAGGCCCATCATACCGGTGACCTTGAGATAAATGTCCACATTTTCCTTCTATTGGCGTTTAATAATGCGTAACGCTAGAGACATGCTTTGTACACATATAGATGTGACGTTAGCAGCGGACTCCATGTCAGAAAGAGGCAGCGCTCCACTCTTGGAATTTAATTTCACCATTTACTGTATTCTGGGAGTTTTACCCTTGGTTTCACGTCAGTAGTCCAATTGAATTAATACACATAATTAAAACAGTGATTTGTAAAAGAAAACTCTGTCTTTTACCTTAATAATGAGATAATCAGGGGCGTGGCCAGCAACATGACCGAGTGAGTTGTGCTTTCGCTGAGCTCCGGATAAAAGCAAAATCCGTCACATATTCCGGCGACCTGCAGACCCGGAGACAAACCAAACCTGCACAACCTTGAACCGGTTCACCTCTGAGTCCCCACGAGCAGGACGGGCTGCGGTGGAGATCTGCAGCTCGCCGCCGTGACCGCGAGCAAGCCGAGTGACTGGGCCTGCCTGCCCCGGTGCCCTGTATGTTGTCAGCAGACCCGTGCCAAAGGAGAAGGCCACCGAGAGGCGGGGACGCCCGGAGTGTCGGCCGAGGCGGTCTCTGGGGCTGAAGGCAGGAGTAGGCGGGCGTTGAGGGGGTGAGCTCCCTTCTTGGCCCCTGCTTCAGACAGGGCAAGCAGAGTGAGGAACGCAGAATTTCAGGAGGCAGCGAATGGCCTCGGACAAACGAGGCTCTCCCCTCGGAGATAATCCTGACTGGGACAGGGGCCCAGGCCAAGTGGAGGTTGCAGCGGTGCCAGGCAGGTGACTGGACCTGCTGAAGCATATCGGCCAGTCATCTGAGGGGGGACACCGCAAACCAAGAGAAGGCTGCCTGGAGGTAGGAGAGTGTGGAGCATCTGACAGGAGTGACCGCTCCCGAGTGGGAGAGGTGTGGTGGTGGAGGTCTGCGAGGGAAAGGCTGTACGGGGTAGCACCCTGCGAGTGTACCCCGCAGGGTGCTACCCCGTACAGTTGCCCCCAACTGCCGTTGGGGGCAACTAAGGTGCCTGTGATTGCTACAGAACGGCGAGACAGGGTAGGATTTGTGGAGGTGGGGGGATTTTGACCCCCCCTTGTGTTCCATCAGCCCCCCTATGCACCATGCTTACATGAACACGCAAGAAAGGGGATGGATCTAAGGCATATGGGCTGACTAGTGAGGTCGCTGGGCCGGTACCGACGCCGCTGAGGACGTCAGGGCCTGGTGGTACCCAAGACCCACACGAGGCTAGGGGCAGGAAGAGGACCCCCTGGTGAGGGCCAGACTTTGGGACGCCCTTAGTACTGTGGAAACCGTTGTTGGACAGATACTGTTTGTTGGGGCAGTGGCTAAGGGCCCGCACGCCCCAGTGGATGTGCTACTAGGGCAACAACAAGAGCACCATTAACCCTGCCAGGAGAGACAGTGCGGTACAGCTGCGCACTGGCTTGGACCAGCACCGCCCGGACCAGACCCTCCTTCCCTACTTAGACTTAGCATCATCCACCATTGGCAAAGACAGGGAACCAAGGCCGCCACGACAGGGCAAGATGGATCAATTTGTGAAAGTAATTGCTCCACCTCCTGAGGACTGCCTGACCCCCTGCTCAGATACGGACACCCTCCTACAGGCGATTATCATGTCTAGGGAGGTATTGCGGGGAGAGATAGGTGCGGTGGGCACGGATATGTCGCTACTGCGACCGGATCTGAGAAACTTGGCAGATAGAGTCATGGAGAAGGAGACCTGGCTGGGTGAAGCAGAGAACTCCCTGCAAGATCTGCGCAAAGGAATGACGGACCTGCAAACTTCTCACAAAGATCTTTTACGGCGGGTGGACGATGACGAAAATCGAGCACGCCGCAATAACCTGCATTTTGTGGCTTCAGAGAAGGAATTGAAGTAGTGAATATGCCAGAGTTCCTTCATACATGGCTTCTACGCACCTTCCCGAAAGAGACATTTTCAACGTGCTTTGTCATAGAGAGGGCACATAGGGCGCTGATGGCCCGGCCTCCTGCTGGGGCACAACCACGACCGGTGATAGCGCGTTTTTTGAACTTTGTAGATAGAGATATGATTCTCACGGAAGCCAGAAAGATCTGGGAGATCCAACACGAGAACACATGCATAATGATCTTCCCAGATTACAGTAGAGAGGTGCAGAAGCAGTGTTGCATATTCGATTCAGTCAAAGCCAATCTGCGGGAGCATAAGATTCAATACATGTTACTTTTTCTGGCGAAGCCGAAAGTCCTGTTCTTGGGCAAATCCCACTTCTTTATCCCACTCTGCATTGGCTGGAGGAACGCCCTACGCTGGGGCGCATGGAATCGCAGAGGCAGGACAAAGGGCCGTCGAGAGGGGGAGACAGAGGATCCACGGGCCCACGGCGATCACTCCGCCCTCGACAGTCTCGCAGGGGGAGACTCTTGGAGGTGACTCCGTACATGCCCAAAGAAACAGGTAGAATCAGACTACGAAGTGGACGTTCCTTGGACTCGCGGCTCTCAGCAGGCATACACACAACCCACCCTCCTGACCACCTCCAACCAGACACCGAGAACAAAACTAGAGACTCTTCCTCCCGAGAGGAGGAGGCTGCAGATCCCTCCTTTGGCAGGTAAGATCTTTGCGATGGAACCGGACGCGGCGGAGGAGACGGCAGTGTCACAGGGAGAACCGCCGGACTCTTACTCATGAAGAGGGGTCTGCAGAGTTGGCCGTGGTCTAGATTGACATGCTGGAGTGACAGGCTGGGTTTTCAACCCCCACCCTCTTTCTTTCTTCCTTTTCCTTTTCCCCTATTTCTATCTTTGTAATTTCTGTTGGCGCCTACGGAGACATATAGGACTCCCACAGAGCGGTAGGAGACAGACCAGGAGTGCCTGTGGACTTAGACTCATAATGGCTTGCCTGTTCTGGTGGAAGTGTTCTTCCTGGGTCCTATCTCTGTCCCTGTTTCCTCTTCATTCATCTGTTAATTTGGCAGGATTTTGGGTTTGTTGAGGTACTCAGAACTGGTGGCATGAGTGGGGACTGGGAGGGTGACAGACCTCCACCAACCTAGTGTTCACTCCCCAGCGACTGGTAGGGGATGCGGCCTTGGGAGGGGGGATGTGGAGTGGGGGTGGGGGGTGCTTGGGGCATCAGAGTTCTACAGTTGGGGGTTGTTCTATGTTTGCTGTTCACAGACAGTCACATGGTCACTCAGAGGCACTTGATTACCTGCTCTTCCCACCCGGGATATATGTTGACCACCCACTACTTGGTGTCTACATACATAAAACAGGCCCACCCGGATGTGGTTTTACTACAGGAGACCCACCTTACGGGCACAAAATGTGGGTTCCTGGCTAGGGGAGCTTACACCTGCAGGTTTCAGTATGGGTTCCAGGAGGGTGGCAATCATACTCAGTAAATCTCCCCCTTTCAAGGTCATTCAAACATGGGTAGACCTCCAGGGTACATATGTGGGAGTGACAGGGTTGCTGGGTAGACAAAAGTTACCATAGTCTCGGTTTATGCCCCTCTGAAGTTACAGGCCAGGACCCTGCGGGGCTGACTGACATTCTGCTGGATAACCCAGACACACTCCATATAGTAGGGGGTGACTTTAACAACGTCATGCCCCTCCCTATGGACCGTTCAGGGAACCGTACTGACCACCCCCGACAACGTACTTGGCGGAGGTAATGGACACGCTGGGATTGACAGACGTATGGCGGTACCTGCACCCAGACACTGGAAGCTACTCATACTTCTCAGGCGCACACAAAACCCATTCCCGGCTAGACTTTGTCTTTCTCCCACGGCTGGCTACAGCTCAGGAAGATAGTGCACCGCTCTAAAATATAGAGGAGATGAGACCTGTAAAGTCACGAAACCACTGCGAGAGCCAGACAAGCCGGCACCACATTGAGTCTGCTGTAGATGTCCGTGACTTTACAGGTCTCATCTCCTCTATATTTTAGAGCGGTGCACTATCTTCCTGAGCTGTAACCAGGCGAGGAGTGGCACGTTCCTCTAACCCTAAAGGTGAGCGAGAGGAATATATATGATTGGTACCTAGCCTAACAGGAATGCCATATCATGAGTTTGGCAACTAGTTTTACAGTTATGCCATATCACAAAAATGTATAATGTAAAATGACTTACACTAACCATGTAATTGTCGTTTTTACCTTTGTATGTGTCTTTTTATTTGTGTTGTCTGTGTCTTGATGACGTCTTTCCTGGACTTCCCCCCACACATTTAGGAGGATCACCAGGTTTGATCAGGTGATATCTGTATCAAATTCCTTTTAACGCACTTTGAGCAGTAGCATATACTTTAGGTCGTGATGAAGCGGATGATACTTATTGATCTATAGACCGCAGAAACATGTCGACCACAATGATATGAATCAGTGATTATTAGGGTTACTCACTGATTGTTTTGCACTGAATTTTTTAACCTTGGAAGTGAACGGCACCAGAATAAAGTTCCCTAGCGTTCATTCTCCAATTTTAAACATAGAGCGCCGTTTTTTCCTTCCCTTTTGATTTTCACAAACTCTTTTCTTGCACTGCTCCTCAGTTTATCTAACAATATCCCAGTTACCGCACACTACCTTTTCCTTGTTGAAGTGGCAACAACTTTCCTTCCACATTTTGGGAAAGGTTTCAAATGATGATAGGGCGGCAAAGGACGATAAACTGATGGATATCTTCCCATCTAGTGCGATACATTGTTGTGTGCTGTTCAAGCGATTTGTTCAACACACATTCATTCACCCAGACACACCTCATAAAAGACACATCCTCTCCCCATTTTGACCCACAGTTATTTTTGTAGTTTAGTTGTACTTCGCTCTGGGGGCTATAACTGTGTGGTCACTAAAGATTCCCTGGGACCCTCCACCCATCTCTTTGTTATTTCTTGGCCTGTGAGATACGACAAACAGAAGACATACAGGGGTTCCGAATTGCGCCGGCCGACTTGGAGGAAGAAAAGATCTCACTATACCGGACGATATACTTTTGTATGTCACTCAACCGGAAAGCACAATCCCCATGCTGTTCTGTCTCCTGGACAGATATGGCACCTTCTCGGGGTACACGATTAATTGGCACAAGTCAATTCTGTATATACCACAACCTGAGGTAATATGGCCCCCTTTACCAGGGGCTCTCCTGACTACACAGATGTGGTTCACGTACCTGGGGATCTATATAACTATATAGAAGTCTCTCATACCAGAAAAATATCCAGCGCATCACAACAAATTTTACACAGGACGCTCTACGTTGGAAAACGCTCCCCCTTACGATACTTGGCCGAGCCGCCATGTTTAATATGATAATGCTACCTCGCTTCCTGTATGCTCTCCAAAATGAATATTTCATTCTCTCCCTTGACAGACGTTCCAGACAATAGCAGCGGAACTGCGTTCACTATTATGTCTAGGGAAACAACCGAGGATTGCGTTGACTACATTGCAACGTAACCAGTACATTGGGGGGATATCTCTACCGGACGTAGAGGCCTACTATTGAGCAGAACATTTAGAGCTGGTTAATGACTGGCTCCATGCCCCGGCGGATCATCACACCTACAGATTAGAACAGGACACCATGGCGCATCGTTCCTGTCTGTTTTATTTATACGGGAGAACGGGTAGGAGATCCCTGCTGCCGGCCACGCAAATAACCATTGAGATGTGGGATAGGGCAACTAAGGCCATAGGTTGGGCGCATAAGCCGACAAAACAAACACCACCGTGGAGCTGCACCTGGCTGCGGGAAGTGCATAAAGTTAAGGGCTTTAGGGGATGGGATGACATTGGGATCTCCACCCTTTGTGGTGACTAAGGGGGAACTTAAAACCTTCGGGCATTGGCACGGGAGTTTGGGCTGCACCCCACCCAAATTTTCAAGTATGCCCAATTACGTCTCCCATGGTGGACGGAGGCTGCACTGTCTGGCCCCCTGCCAGAATATGCCCCGCTGGAGGGTCGCTTATTACAAGAACAGATTTCCAACAAGACGATATGTCTGAAATACAAAACACTGAACTATAATATGTCTGACAAGCTGGGAAAATTAAGAGAAACGTGGGAGCTCAACGTGGGCGAGATGGACCCAGAGGACTGGGAGGATGCCCTGATGCATCATAGGGAGGTCACCATCAAGTCACGCCTTTGTCTTATCCAATACAAAATATTACACAGGGTATACTTTGACAGGGCTCGACTCCACCGAATAGAGTAGGCAAGTGATCCCAATTGTCTGCGATGTGGCCTTTCGCCGGGGTACTTCTACCATACTATTTGGGACTGCGCCGTCATCCACACATACTGGTCACACATATTGGGAGAGTTGACTAAAGTGCTTGAGACTACACTTCCCTAAAACCTAAATTCGTACTGCTGGGAATAACCCATGACGTTGACGTCGCCCACAGCTCATCTTTGCATTATTGGCATTAGTGGTGGCGAAAAGGGACATGGCTCGCACATGGGGGTCAGCGCTTCCCCTACAGTTAGATGAATGGCGACAGGGACTGGACCTTTATATGGCGGCAGAAAGGGTCAGGTATACCGCAAGAGGGTGCCCCCGGAAGTTCCGTAGGTTATGGGGGAAGCGGAGGAAATATCATGGTCTGGATGGGGGGTTGAACCTTGAATAGTGAGACGTGAGCCTCTTCCACCCTTACTATGTGCAGGGAGCTAGACTGTCCTCCCCCAGGGGCATTATTAGATCCTGGGGGAGGACAGGTAGGGAGGGGATGGGATATCCAAATGAATTACCAGTTGTAGAGCTAATTCTTCAGTGGGTAATATGTCATAGAAGTTATGCTATGGGAGGCGTGTGGGGGAGGGAGGGTCTTTGGGTGTAAGAGTGACTATCTGTACTATGTGGGTTGTTTTGGTTGAAAAGCAAATAAAAATATGTATAAAAAAAAAATGAGATAGTCAGTTATTAAACTTATTGCAACAACACATCATCAGTAGGGTAAATTTAACCTGTCTCATGACCGTCTAAACCCAGCTCATTTTCCCTATCAGTTAATAAACCTCATTTAAGTCACTGCTGACTTCTATGTGCGACCTACAGATACCAGGAGGGCCCACTCAGCCTTTAATCTTTCACTTAGTGAAGTTCAATATCCACAAAATGATTATCCAGTTAGATTAGGTGTTTATAAACTCGAACTAAATGTATTCAGAATGCTTTCGGTAAAAGAGCAAAGGAACAGATGCAAGATTAACTGATGGCAGAGAATTATGGTGTGCACTGCTGACCTGATGGTCTACTCAGCTTATATACCACTGTATTATATCCGAAGGAACTGAAATCATTCTGGCTGAAATTTGAGCAAGGATGAATGGGAGAGTAAAATAACCCTGTGACTGTGAGATGTTTTGGAATAGCTAGTGACGTTATAATGTGTGCCAGGGGGCTGCTCTGTTGTACTGTGTACTTTTGTTACTTTTGGGCAAAAACATTAAACAATAAAAACGTTTAAATGAATTTATAAAACACTTTACTCATGTACCGCAGAAAGTGCTTCTAGCCCTGAGAACACAGCTTAACTCCAGTGGTGCTAAGTGTGACGCTGAGGCTAAGGTGACCCCACTTTGTAGCAGGCCACGACTAATTTTTACGAATTATGATTGTGCAGCGCCTAATACACTGGGGACTCTAGGTTCTACCTCAGTAGCACTGTTTATCACGGCACTTCCATCATGCTGGATTGGTGATGTTACATTGTTGACTTTGTGTGTGTGCCCTTGATTGTCTGTGTATCTGAACGCCGGAATACAACACGTCATTTCCTGTAGCCCTGGTTTGGAACCACGAACTTGACCACAGAGAGAGGAGTCACCGGAAGCAGAAGAGGAGAGTTTTTAGTTGTTCCCTGAATCGAATGAGTCTTTGACGTTAAATATGTGAAAGGTTAGTACCTTCCAGTGGCAGGGATCAGGGGTGGTGTAGACTGCTCCCCCCCTTCTTGTGAGGTTTACTTGAAAATATTCCCGTTTTTAGGTCTGTGTGTTCTGTGGGCCCAGCTCCTGTTGCAGGGTGACCTTTGCATCAGTGACAAGCTGACCTGTTCAGAGGGCACGGAGAGGCCGGTTGGTGGCTTTTGGACCTTTCCTGAAGGAGGGTGCGGATACTTTGAGGTGTGTGCTGGCGAGGCAGAGTACTTTGAAGTTACTCTTGCGGGTGGTGTTAAGCTTGAACTACTGACGTGAGATTATATTGGCTGCCGTTTGCGTAGACCTAAGGTAAGTTGTCTGGCATGATTCTGGACATCTGGGTGCTCTCTGAGTTGGTAAACTGCCAGGCAAGCTGAGAAAACTTTTGTGTGGTCAAGAGGTGAGGTCACTGGGGCTGCGACAAAGAAGACTGACCTTCATTTAGGAATAACTTCCCTACCCTGGGTTCCATGCTGAGGAGAGCATCCCACAAGACTCCCAAGTTCTTTGATTTCCATGGGTAGTCTAGTCAAAGGCCATGGAGGGAGGAACTAGATTGAATGTCCCAAAAAAGGGCTAGGATTAGTGTCTGCATGTTGAACTCTTATAGTTGACACTGTTGCTCCCTCCCAGACTGGATTGCCTTTAAGTCCTTGGATAGAGGTGACCGTCTTGTAGACCTCTGACAAGTAGGTACTTTGACAATTGTCATGTGTGCAGAGAGTTGAAGAGCAGAGGATGAAAGTGGCGGTGGTTTATTGCTATTCAGGTCAAGATGCTAAAAGAAGACTTCGAGGGTTGAGAGCCAAGTGTGAAAATCCATGTGACCGACTTCCACCATGGGGTGGCACACATCCACATCTTACACTCTGTGTGCACTTGGACAGGGCCTACTGGAACCAGTGAAGTTGAAACAATTTGGAAACCATGTGAGGACTACTCACAGTCCATAGACACATAGATGTAGTCTTTCACTCACAACTTCCAGCGGGCTCATAGGCACTCACTTGTATTCAACTCACACTTGAGGTGAAGGGACGACAGACCAGACCCCATGGGGTCCTGCTCCAACCTGATGGAGCCCTGCTACACTAAGAGGACCTCTCCACCAAGGAGACCAATATGATTCGCTGATTTGTAAATTTACTACTGGTGTCACAGAGGACAATGGCAGAGACTGGAGTGAGTGGGTTCTTCTTCCTGGTTTTTAAAAGATAAGAGAAGGGTTGGAAGACAAATGGATGTGTTTATCAATTCGGTATTGTTTTGTTTGAAATATTAATAAAAATTCATTAAAAAGAAGAAGCCATTTAAGTGAGTGGTCTCAGACTTCACCTACAGGCTGCAGGCCGGTGGACGGTGTTGTTGTCCAGTGTGCGGAAGGCAGCGGAGATATCTTGTAGCTTGATCGTGCTCTGGGAGCTGTGGTCTCCTACCTATAGCAGGTCACCTGCACTGTTTGTTTTATTGTGGTTCTGTGTCCTCTGCATAAGCTTTACTGGCTTATATCTACTATGTCCTGGGCTCACTTTGGGTCAGGAAACACAGACTGTCACTTTATTTGTAAAGATCTTTGGAGCTTATATAAATTGTGAAATGGGGTGAGAGTAGTTGGTTTCTACTGAACCAAGTGAATATTTTTGGAGGAAGGGATAACCAGTGAGTGTCTCAAGGAGTTGGGGACTTCTCACGATCATAGAGAGACATTGTTCATGAACATTGTGACACTACCAGGAAGGATACCTGCAAGGGTGAGCGCTGGAGACCAGCACCCCACTAAGCTGGAGGATGCCTACGATGGTCAGCCCTGGGGAACAGTGCCCCACTTCAAGGAAAGATACCTGCAAGGGTCAGTACTGGAGCAATATGCTCCACTGCTCGAAAGAATGCCTGCAAGGGTCGTCACTGGAGCACGGTGCCCCACTGTTTGGAAGGATGCCTGTAAGGGTTGGCATAGGCTAACTCTGCCCCACTGCTCTGAAGCATGCCTGCAAGGGTTGGCATAGGCTAACTCTGCCGCACTGCTCTGAAGGATGCCTGTAGGGTTGGCTTCTGAGAACTTTGCCCCACTGCTCGGAAGGATACCTGAAGGGTTGGCGCAGTAGAACAGCACCCAACAACTGAGAAGGATTCCTGCTAGGGTCTGTGCTGGAGAACAGCGCCCCACTACTCTGTAGGATGCCTGCAAGGATCGGCACCGGAGAACAGTACCCCCCCCCTACTACGGAGGATGTTTGCAAGGGTCAGAGCTGGAGAAGAGGGTGCCTGTGGTCCTTGCAGAAGCTGAACCTTTTAAACATTTCATTTATAGCCAAGCTCCTGTGGTTGGTCGGAAGGAGCAGGTTTCCTTTACTGTAGAATAGTCTGTGATGTTTCTTTTGGGGGACTTTTCTGTTAAGTTAATGGCTAGGGTTACAGGTGTGTCAGTATGATTTTGTTTTTATATTTTACAGGTGTCTGTTTAGGCTGCTCTGCATTAATCGTTATACTTTCACTGTTAGGCAGACAGCTGGGTGTTTTTTAGGTTGCGCATTCGAGACCTCTTGTGTATACTCTAGTTTATACTTATGTGTGTATGTACTTTGTGGACTCTGGAGATCAGCCCTAGGACTTGTCTGCTTCTGCTAAGGGACTTTTTTTCTGTTCAACTGCCTTTATTTAACTGGCTTGATAGAAAACGACCAGTAGAGGTCAGTAAAATACCAGAATTGCTTTCTGCTTGTTCAACTGCCTCTATTTAACTTTCTTGATACAAAACGACCAGCAGAGGTCAGGAAAATACCAGAATCACTTTAGTATTCTCTAGATTGCACTCCATAGAAATTGTCTTCCACAAGCTCCCGTAGGCACTAATATCTTTTATAAATCTTGCATTTTCAGTGATATGACCACCGAAGGCCCTGATGTTATATTAAAAACAGAGCTTTGGACTATACCATTTCCAGCTGAAAGGCAATAGTTCTCTTCATTTGTTTCTCATACCTGGCGTGTCACGCAGTTTGGTGCCTACTTTCCCTCCATGTTAAAGAACAGTAGATGTTTCAGCACCCAGGCGAATGTTCTGCAAAGCCAAATACATATATGGTCCCAAAGGTGAGACCGATTGCATTGCAAATGCTTGTTCTTCCTTTGGAATGAACAACAACAGGCCAAAAAATTATTGCCAAAGTGAAATGCCTCTTCAAATACCTAAGGTAATATCAGACACTTTCCATTTACGAAGGGGAATAATGCAAGGCTGATCACATTAACTCTTTTGTTTTATTACCTTTTCCAATCAGAGGGGCTAAAAGTAGGGGTGGGCGGCCAGCTACGCTCCGTGCACGGAGTGTGCGTAGTGCCGCCCACTCCGCATTTTGCGGAGCTGGCGGAGCCAGGCGGCACTACGCACGCTCCGCAGACGGAGCGTAGCTGGCCGCCACCCGCCTCCCTCCCGCCCTCCCTAAATACTTTAAAATAAAGGAATGCTATAATTTAAAAAGCACTTACCTTGCCGCCGCTGGCCGCCGCGTTCCCCGGGGCTCGTATCTTCCGTCTTCCGTCTTTATCAGTAATGCGCATGCGCGGGCGGCCGCGCATGCGCATTTTCACGAGAAAATGCGCATGCGCGGCCGCCCGCGCATGCGCATTACTGATAAAGACGGAAGACGGAAGATAACGAGCCCCGGGGAACGCGGCGGCCAGCGGCGGCAAGGTAAGTGCTTTTTAAATTATAGCATTCCTTTATTTTAAAGTATTTAGGGAGGGCGGGAGGGAGGCGGGTGGCGGGGCTGGCGGCCAGTGGTTTTGCGGAGTGGGGCTACGCGGAGTGCGGAGGTGGGCGTAGTTTCTCGCCCACTTCGCGTAGCTCCGCGAAGCCCCACTCCGCGAACTCCGCCCAGGGTTAGCTAAAAGGTTTTACAAGCAACTACAGGACAATATAAAATATAGCAATGTACAGATGACACTGTGCTAACCCGCAAAGGCCCAAGTATTTCACTTCCCAATGCATTATAAACTCCTTCTCCAGTTACTGAGTTACATGAAAAAAAAGCAAAGTACTGCCACTCACTAAAACCTATGACAGAGGAGTGGTGAAAGTCCAGAAATTCAAATGGCAACAATGATTTATGAAATCTATTAAAATACTTATCAATAGGGGGTAGAAAAAGGGATTACTGGCAGCATTTTACGCCTGATCGAGAAGACGAATAATGTCTTTTCTCAGTGGTCATTTCTACAGCTATCCCTACGGAGAAGGGTTTAGGGGATGAAGATGATAGTAGTAGTACCAAACAAATTTATTAGGCAAGGTATGGCAACCAATCCCTTTTAAAATAGTTAGTGCAATGGCCAGATGTATTAGGAATGTTGTATGGTCAAAAATATAGCAGCTGGAAATATGGATGCCGAGGTGATGCGGCACCCACATAATAATTATTTTGGAGCTGCGAAGGTGAATGAGCAATAGAGATACCTTTGAATTTTGTTCTTATTAAATTTGTCTCAGAGGTCACATGCCAGGTTTTGTATTGTGACAAATTCTTCTGTATTCTGTAAACATGAAGGTTGGTGTTTTCAAATATGCCAAGGGAGAGGTTTTTTGTAATCAGAACTATTTGACAATCTGGCTAAGTGTGAAAGGAAAGGGTGTAAGATGTAAATTGTTTTCTAACACACAACACAACTATCAGAAGTTAGGAAAACACAAATGTAGGACTTTGTTTTTCTACTCTGATGTGTGATGGAAACAAATATTTCAATACGATCAAAACAAATCAGGACACGTTACTTGGTGATGAGCAAATGATAATATTCACTGAAACCCAGTTTCCACACATTATCCTTTACATGCTGCATAGATTTATCAGTAAAACTACATGTATGTGCAAATTTAGTGGCCATTTCAATGGAATAGCATTGCCTGTAAATGACAGTGCGCTGATGTACCATGCTTTAGTTATATATGTGCAACAATAAGCTCCAAAATGTACCATCAACTAAATACCAAAGACTTCAAACTCTCCTGTTGAATACCCGTGGCTCACTTTGTTCTTTGTGTGATATTTGGATATTTCACAATCCCTATAACTTCCATGACATAACATTTATGGCACCATCCCACTCAGAACATTTTTCAGAACCTCTGATCAAGCAGGAAACCAAGACTGTGTCCCTCCAAATTCCATGTCATCTTATCACCTGGCTCATCAAAAGCAAAAAACTAATAATTCAATATCTCAAAAACACATCTGGTTGTCAGGTCTCCATTGTGCATAGCAATATATGGGGACGGACATGGGTAACCTTCCTATCTATATCTGCATTTAAACTAATAGAGAAAGAGAAAGGTAATCGATCACCCCAAGCTGACATCCAAGAACATCGTACACAAAAGTTGCAAAGTCCTCTCGGGCTCCATATAGAATAATGTCACACTAGTGATCAGTGGCTTCACAATCAAGTGACAGACATGGGAATCACTGCACATGCAATTCATAGTGACCTATTACAGGGATAGCTCGCCATGAAGATAGTTATGAGGGATTGACCCGGGACAACTACTCCGCTGTCATAAAATCAGTGTTTATTATATTCTGCTTTCAAGACCTATGGTCTGTACTATAAGAGAATTGTTTTCTGATTTTTCAGAATAATCCCTAAGCCTTGAGAAAGCCATGGTCTCATTGACCACTTAGGGCGAAATAAATGTTGGCTGTTGCACCTCCACAGCCCAAACATAAAAATCTCTTTTGGAATAATAAGGATATAACTAATAAAGAATTCTTTAACGACAAACCATAGCATTGGCTTCTCTAAAAAAACCATCATATTTAAAAAAAGAAAACCTTCTAAATGTTTGAAATTACCTTTATTATTTAAAGAGGGGCATAAGCTCAAACCCTCACTGCAAAGTCTCGGATATTAGCCTAAAAAGGCCCAGTGCCTCAAGCGAAGCTCCCCTAAAAATCATTAACTGATGAAGGCGATCTCATCCAGTCCCAGGATCCCTGGACCTTCTTCACACCTCTAAATATAAATAACCTTCCTAGCTATATCTGCATTTAATCTAATAGAGAAAATGAAAGACCTATTTCAACCACTAACAGATCACCCTGACATCCGAGAGCATCATACATAAAAGACACACATAGTCCACTTGGGGCTCCATATAGAATAATGTCACCCTAGTGATCAGTGGGACCACATTTAAGTGACAGACATGGGACTCACTGCACATGCAAGTCATAGTGATCTATTACAGGGATATTCACTCAGATCATATTAAGAACTTGGTCAGGAATTCCACTATAGATAGAAATACCAACAGCTTCTTCACTGCTTGTGAGGTAGACATGAGATGGTTAGATCACTCACCAAGAATCACCAATCATCTCTTCTGTTACAAAGTGAAGAAGTGTGGCTCACTGGTTAGAGCAGGCAGACCCTGAAGCAGAGGTCAGACCCGGGACCAGGGTTCAATCCACGACGCGGCAGGGTCTTGAGCTCAAATGTCCACGGTCTCAATAATTCTCGCTTCGGTGCCTGACCTAATCATGGGTTCACACTTTGCAACTCTGGACATTAAGCTTGTTTAATCTCCACAATGACCCCCTGCGGCGGGATGCCTGGCTTTCACCTTGGGGATGCCCTGTAGGGGCTATCTCACAGGGAAAAGCCAGGACGGGTTCCCAAGGCAAGCGCTTAGAGGCCCCTGGGTGATAAGCTCTATATAAATCCAACATACAATACAATACAATACAAAGTGAGGCTTGTCAAAAAGTTTAATTTCTGGACTCTGCAATGTTCTAGTTTCTAATCTCCACTATGCGTTGGTAGAATACAAGACTAGAATCAGATGACAGATCATAACGCACATGAATTTCACCCCTGAATGCTCATCCACACTAATTGAGGTACACTGTAGGACCAATGCACTTGTAAAATATACATACTTCAAGTTACGCGACTGGTACTGGTCAACCAGACATGCTCTATAGAATTGAATTGTCCTCGAATTACTTCTGCTGGAGGTGTGGTTGACAACAATGTGATATTTTACTGTCAGGAAGTTCTCCAATTTCTAAAGCATGCTAGTGTTTTGGGTTTCAAAAGGTACTCATGCACAAAAGCTTCTATTTTGTACGTTCACGTTTAAACTTTACATCTTTTTAGATAGTAATTTTTAACATACTTTGCACATACATGATAACATACTCAAAAAGTGTATTGCTTGCAACACACATTTCTACATAAGCATTTTATCGTAACACTGTATGTTATGTTTAAGAATAAAGTACACCCAGGATGCTGCCCTTGTATGTTGTTGTCTGTTTGGAGAGAGCCCTGAATCAGAAATAACAAATGATGACTTAGCACAGACCCTCAGACACAGTGTGAACTGAGCCAGTTATATTATATAAACTGCTTCTGAAACATAGCTGGTCAGCAGAGCGCTTCCATTGATTATTCTGGACATTCACCTGTGACTGATTGCCAGCCGTGCTAACTTTCATCCCTATCCTGAAAAGGATGGAGGACTACTCTATAGAAAACTGGCTTTCGGATACATCACGCATGCAGATAAATGTAGAGTTAAGCTGCTTCAAGAGATCTGGCAGAATGCACGTCCTATTACGCTCTTTAGAGTAGAGTCAGTGTTAGGTAGGGCTATCATTATGATACAAATGTATATATTTATATAATCACTGCAGTGTTATAATGGTTTAATTATTAATTTTCTTCACCATTCTTGTAAGGTCTTCTTAGTAGTTCTTACATGTGCCCAAAGCCCCTAGTCACCTTATATGGGCATGTCTGTGGTGTTAGGGAATAATCTTTCCTAGCTAAATAGAGAACCACAATGTTTTATTTGTAGGTTGTTCAAGCTTGACTTTTTGTTGAAATTCAGCCGATTATAGTTTTTTCCTTCTCTGAATTCCATTTATTAAAATGGTGAATGCAGCACCAGTGGTTATCCCACTAAATTGCAGACATGCAGTAATACAGATGTTACAACAACAAGGGCTTCCTCTTACTGATGGAGATGTTACCTTCGTGGTAGAGGCCCATTAAGTGTATACAACAGAGGAACTCTATTCATGGGCCACTTTTTCCTGCAGCAGATGAAAACAGTACAGTATACAAACCTAGATTCAACACATGCCAAGAGAATAAAGATGGCTGAGAGGGAGATGCTCTCCTAAGAAGCTCTGTGGAGAACCGCAGCCTTAAAGCACGGTGGCGCAGGGTACGCCTAAATACCTGGGATTCACCTGCCTTGTCAAAACAGAGACACGGACTCTTCGTCTGGCGTAGAAGATGGTATTTATTAGCTGCAGCTCGTACAGTGGTCTTAGAAGTCGTCAATACTACGAGGTTCAAAAGAGACTGCCACTTAACTCCCTGGCGCACAGGTTTATATATCATACAGCACAATGCAAAAATGCAATCACACACGAGCATGAGCTATAGGCAAACGTTATAGACAATACTTTAAGTCCAAAACAACTCAAGTTCCCGAGTATGTTTGTCACTCGACCCTTTAAGCAAATCACAAGTAAATCCACACAATTCAGTTTACTAGCAGAGAAAACACAGCTGTGTGTCGTAGAAGGACAGTCGAGAAACAGAAGAATGCATGAGACGTGTAGCGAAGGACAGCAGATAAGATAACTTAAAGGAAACAATGGTGTGAAATAGCATGAATACGTTCTGGGGTCAATCGCCTTCCCTCCTTCAACAAGAGATGACCTAAATAGGTCACTTCTTGTCGGACATTCTGTACCTTGGAGGGCGATACTTTATGATTCAAAACAGCAAAATGATGCTACAACGCCACAGTCACACTCCTACACACATCTTCCGTATCAGCAGCCACCAGCAAATCATCCACATACTGAACAAGCGTAGCACCTGGAGGCATAGTAAAAGTATCAAGTTGACATTTAAGAGCTTTACTGTAAATAGAGGGACTTTCACAATAACCTTGAGGAGCTCTCTTGAAGCGAAAACTTCGGCCACCTAAAGAGAAACCAAAAATATCCCTACTCTCCTCCGCAATGGGAATGCTAAAGAAAGCATTCTTAAGGTCAATCACTGAAAACCAAGCTGCCAAAGCAGGAATCATTGTCAATAAGGCTGTGATGTCCGGAACAACGGGAAACTGTGGTACCACTATTTTGTTGACTCCCCTTAAATCAATAACAAATCTATAGACAGGAGGCTGTGAAGGATCCGTCCTTTTAAGGATCGGGAGAACAGGGCTATTACAGACATTGCCTCTAATCTCTTCAACCACACCTTTCTGAATGAAGTCATCAACAATGGCCAATAATCTCTCTCTCCATCACTAGAGATACGAAATTGAGGAATGCGTGGCATTCAAACATTATCCTTCAC
The DNA here is from genome assembly GCF_964263255.1 of Lissotriton vulgaris. Taxonomy (NCBI): domain Eukaryota; kingdom Metazoa; phylum Chordata; class Amphibia; order Caudata; family Salamandridae; genus Lissotriton; species Lissotriton vulgaris. The sequence continues at coordinate 2,089,737,911 of NC_141687.1, forward strand.
TGTGACGACATACGGTGGTATCGCCAGACGGCCCACGTCATCCGGACCCGTGGCCCAAAGACTTTCTGGGAGAGAACATAACTCAGGTGGAAACTTGTCCCGAGACAAATACATAGGGGACATTAATCTTTTTCCCAACGTGAGATGCACACCAGAAGGGGAACAAAATAATGTTGCATGCAACCTTTTTAGCAAATCTAAACCCAATAAGTTCTCGTTACAACCAGTTGTCAGTGGAGCTTCCAAATCATAAGGACCAATCGATACAGGCATGGGGCAAGAAACCGGATTACAAACTGGAGCACCTGAAACTCCCACAGAAGTATTTATTAAGCCAGACAAAGGGGCCCCAGGGAGTTTAGAATGAATAATCGAACTTCTCATCGTACCAGTATCTAAAAGAAATGGTTCAGAGACACCCTTTGTATTAACAGTGACATATGGCCCATCTTGATCTACTGGAATCAACACAACTCCCTAACTTTGTCCTTGGCTGTCCTACTCCTACTCCTACTCCTATTCAGTGTGAAAATTGTCAGCCCTTTCTTCAACGTAATAATCATCATTGTAATACTGCGTAGACGGAACTGACTGCTGGTCAAAGTAATTCGATGTAGATGGGACACGAGAACGCTGCTTCTAAGAGGACGTACCTCTTCCTATTCCCCTAGATCCGGTCTGAAAATTACCACGACCTCGAGAAGCAGACATCCCATTATTTCGCTGTAATAAGACTGGACAATTACTTTAAAAATGTCCTTCCTCCCTACAATATGCACATTGATTAGGACCTAATGGAGGTCTCGGCGTAAAATACTCAGGTTTTTGCAACAGTCTCTGAAACTGTGGAGGCTGCTGAAACTGAGTGTTTGGCTGATGCTGATTCGAATGAGGCGGATACGCCTGCTGTTAAAGAACTTTAGTTTTCAAATCCTTATTTTTCTTCTCTTGCTTCTCCTTCTCCTTCTCCTCCTTATCCCTATTCTCATAACACTGTGCAGTAGCCAATATCTTGGCAGGAGAAGAGACAGCCCATGCACTTTCAGAACTCTTCAGTTTATTCGATAATTCAGGAAGTAAATTATATACGAACTTGTCCACAAATAGTCGCTGGCCACCCTCTACACTCAAATCCTGACCGCTATGGTCTATAAACGTTTCTTCGAAACGAGTGAAAAAATCCGAAACACTTTCATCTTTCTTTTGCTTACACGCGGCCAACTTATCCCTATTCACTCGTACCGCCGGCATCATTGTCTTCATTAACTCAATTATTCTACCTGGAAGAGCCGTAATCAAATCCTCAGGCTTTGCACCACCCACCTGATTCGCATCCGCAGCTCTAATAGCAGCCCAATCACCACCTAATTAGGCCAAATGAGCTTCCCTACGAATCCTTGCCCATATACCTTGCGGAACAACATTCCCAAATAACATATCAATATCGGCCAAATTCATGATACAAGCATCAACTGTTTGGGACAATTCTTTGTAATATCCAGCAGGGTTCTTACGGGGGTCGGGAAGAGGTTGCTTAAGCACCAATACTTCAGACCTCTTCCAGGGTTTGTGAACCCATATACGCTGGAAATGAGCAGGGACAGCAGGTGGACCAACCACCAGTCTCTCCATACGGGAGGGACTTCACGCATCGGATAATTCTTACTACCCTTTTTATTAATGGAATCAACCTCGGAAAAGGACAGTGATAGAAACATTGTTCGAAACGCAATGAGTCTAGTTACCACCTCCTCAACTCGGTGTCCTACAATAAAACCTTTATCAAAATCATCCTGTAATTTCAGGAGGTCCGAAGGGACTGTATCTAACTCCAAATCCTCCCAACCTTTGATAAGAGTTTGACACATGATGTTGAAAACATATCTCTGCATGCGCTCCCCCCATTGATGAAAACAACTCATAATATCATCTATACTATATTCTGGCCCATGCTCAATCCATTTGCGAACGAGAGAACCCAGAGCTATTTTCTCGTCCGCAAAAGGAAGCTGACAACGAGATTGTTGTCTAGAAAAAGCTGGAGACATTTTCAGGGACCTAACAAAAGGAGAAAAGACATTTGTAACAGCGTCTGCTATCCTCCTCTGTGAAACAGGGGAATCCCTCGAAAGAATAGGGGGTATTACAGATGTAGAAGGCAATGGAGACTGAGACGTAGCATGTCGAAGAATAGGAGCGGCAGAAGGCGGGGGTTGATGTACAAGCTGTGAAGGCAAAGCAGAAGTAAACAAGGAAGCATCAAGGGGCTGGGCTGGTTGCTGGACAATGGGTAACTGAGCAACCACTTGTTGAGGAACAGTAGGGGGTAACGGAGGTGCAGTCGCATTCTGAACATAGGGCGGAGGTGAACTCAATAAGCAAGTCATTAGGGGATCTTCTTCTATATCCTTACTTTTATCTGAACAGGAAGTAGGCAACATCGGATAGCATCTATCTATTGCCATACGATGTTGTCTCTCTGATATCTCCTTTGCATCATCTAATTCGTTATCTTTAAACTGCTGGGCAGCCTGAAGGACTGACATGTCTTGTGCTTTCTTATCCTTTTTCGCTTGTTTAATTTCTTTCTGTCTGGCTTCTTTACGCCAGAGGCGGAAGAAGTCAAACATAGCCGGCCGGGCTTTTCTCCTGAACAGAATTGTTTCCAAATTATCCAATATAGCAGGATCGAATCTGCCATTCTGTGGCCAACTCAAAACTCCACTATTTTTCGTATATCGGACCCATGTCTTGTTAAAGGTAATGGGACCAATACCATGTTTCGAAAAGAGCTCATAAGTCGGAGTTCCAACCGGAGGAATCGGACATGACTCCTCCAACTGGGAATCCCTTGTACAACTCAAACAACAAAATCTTTTGAACTTGCTCAGCCCAGGCATCATAACTTCTCTAGACTGATCACAAACAACAAAGGGTATAGATCAATGAAACAGTACAATCGTACTTACCCCTTGGCTTCAGTTATTCAAATGACTGAACAGAGACTAAGAACAAAAACAAAACAAAGGTCTGTGGGAGCGACCCACCAAATACTTAACTAAAAATTGTTCTGCGCCAGCGAAGGTCCGTCTATCGTCTCGCTCTACCAAAACTTCAGAAGGGTCCAAGGCAGGGCGACAGTCAGGGTAGCAGTCGTCAGCAGCTGTCGGAGTGGAGTAGCCGCTCTGTCAAAGACCTTCGGTCCACTTCCGACATGCAGGGGTCGATCACGTGGTCCGCTTCCTCAGGAATTTTCCTGCGGGGCTCCTCACGACCCTCGGGCTCAACCGCTACCGCTGAAGTCGCCCCACGTTGGGCGCCAGTTGGAGAACCGCAGCCTTAAAGCCCGGTGGCGCAGGGTATGCCTAAATCCCCGGGATTCACCTGCCTTGTCAAAACAGAAACACGGACTCTTCGTCTGGCGTAGAAGATGTTTTTTATTAGCTGCAGCTAGTACAGTGGTCTTAGAAGTCGTCAAAGAGGTTCAAAAGAGACTGCCACCTAACTCCGTGGTGCACAGGTTTATATATCATACAGCACAATGCAAAAATGCAATCACACACGAGCATGAGCTATAGGCAAACGTTATAGACAATACTTTAAGTCCAAAACAACTCAAGTTCCCGAGTATGTTTGTCACTCGACCCTTTAAGCAAATCACAAGTAAATCCACACAATTCAGTTTACTAGCAGAGAAAACACAGCTGTGTGTCGTAGAAGGACAGTCGAGAAACAGGAGAATGCATGAGATGTGTAGCGAAGGACAGCAGATAAGATAACTTAAAGGAAACAATGGTGTGAAATGACATGTAGTCCGGACGGGGATTAATCAGCTCAGACAGGAATTAGTGTACTCGGCCAGACCCTGACACTCGTTAGTAAACATAGGCGAGGAAGCCACCTGACACGTGAAGCAGAAGCGAAAAAAACAATGCGTTCGCCGAGCTGCCTGAGTGAGGGCAACACAAAATGGCGGCGATCTCAAAATGAAGGCTGAGCACGAACGAATTCGTAATTTACAAAACCTCATCTGGGCCTGGATCAACATTGAGGGCAAATCAGTAGTTTGGCCCAACCATCCACCTCTCTGCCATCAATGTTTGAAACAAATATACTAAAATAATAAGGTCTGTCGCAACACCGAAGCACCAACGAGAATTTTTGAACATTTAGCTAAAACGTACCCAAGATTAATGGACATTTCCACCGATGTCGCCTCTCAGATAAACCAGCTTATGATACAGCCAGCTAAGGATATGGCTCAGACTGAACAACTCATTTGTTACTCTTACTTTTGTCACTCTAAGTGTGGAGTGTATGCACAGACGTGGGCCTCATACTCACTTCGCAATTGGATTCAAACAAGCCTGGCTGATGAGGGGTGATGCCAAGAAAACTATACCATGATGCTTGTTTCTGGTCCAGGGAGTTCCTGACTAGGCAATCCGGGCCAGACTGTTCACATGAGGAGGAGGGTCATGACTGATTTGCACATGGCTGGATCCAAACTGGGGTGACCTGGTGAGAAAAAGAACAATGGATTACACACATTGTACAGCATTCCGTCCATCATTGGTTCCTTTTGCTCCCATGAGCACTGAGCCACCCGGGCCACCCGAGGAACCCAATGCTGCAAAGTTATTTCGGAATCTACACACGCCGGGCAATGCCGGTGTTGTGTAATAGCTAGTATCCCTTCGGGATCGTGTATCCCCTTCGCTTCAGCAGATTACGCACGTCCTGCCTATTGGAGAGCGTGGACGAGCCCCCAGCATCCCCGCCCACCCCAGGAGAGAAGTACCTCGGCTCCAGCAGACAGAACGAGCAGCGCGCCGAGCAGAGCTGCTAATAGAAATGCACGCATTGCAGACGGGTGATTCTTATACAGCCATTGAATCCCTTACGTCTTGGAGACAGAAGAGGAAATAATTCAAGGTGCTGAAATTCGCTCATATTACAATTATTTTCTGGGTCAACTCCAACTGTAGCTAAGCCTATTACGGTCCCGGATGCAGAGTTCTTTTAGGAAGCACGATTAGAAAGTGATTCACAGTAAAATCTTTATTGAAATGTTTTTCAAGTTTATGTGCCCTAATATGTCTCTGGTATGTGAGCATATATTTGTGTGTCTGAGAAAAACCATGTAAGCCTTTGTGCCACTTTCATCGTGAGCTGTGGAGGGCACACATGTTTGTATATCTACTTACTTTAGTTCAAGCACATAGGTGGCAAGGTTTCAGATTGCTATGTGTGACATTTTCATAATTTTAGTTTAATTAATGAGCAACACTTCAATGACAATGAGGGACACATTCTCGCGTGCAAAGTTAAGCAATGAAGACATGGAAAACAGGTAAATATCAGAAATTACTCCCATTTGAGCAGCGAGAACCTCTACGGGCCCCTGAAAGACATTAAACTATGAGGCCTAGTGACAATACCCGACTACAGCCACGGCTGGTGGGGGAGAAAGGCGGGCGGGGGAGGGGCAGGGTGCGGGTGCTAAAAACCGGTATAAGGATAATTGGAGGTAAGTAAACAATTTAAGAAATAAAACGAATTTCGTAGCACGCAGTGCATCACATTTTGCTATGTAAGTCACGCTACGAAATTCGTTTTCTTTTTTACATTGTTTACTTACCTCCAATTATCCATATGCTGGTTTTTAGCACCCCCCACCCATATCCCTCCCCCGCCCCGCCTCTTTGCCCCACCGCAACTCCCTCCACAGGCCGTGGCTGCCCGACTATCACAATTTGAGTGATAGTAGCATAGTGATGCAAGCAAAAATGCACAGGTCAAGGAACAGTCAAAAGAAGAACTTACATACAAAAGGGAATTATAAACTTGTAAAGTGTGCGAAACAGTACCAGAGTAATAAGCACAGTCGTGCACATTTATAAAAGGTCAATTTGTATGCCAGCTTTTGTTTGAAATGTTGAGTGGAAGCTAATATGCAAAGGATCTAAGGCCTGTCACCCTAAATGCATTATTATTAAACACTTCTACTCATTCACTGTGCCTGTGTTCACTTATGTTCTTACTCAAAGATTTTGTGCCCTTTAATAATTTTTACCTAATTCGTGAACATTTTTATTCCAAAGCTAGTTCAAGAAGTCAACTTTTTGCTTAGATTCAGTTTCAATCGCTTTGTAAGCTATCAAAAATATTGCACTATAGTAGTGTCAACTCAATTATTACATTCAGCCCACTTAACAAAAGTAACATTTTGCACAACACAAGTGATACATGCGAAATACACAAGAACAAACACACAGCTCATACAGCTCAGCAGCTCGTGGGAGGCTTCTCTATTACAGAGAAGAGGTGATTGGATGAGGAAATGCTGCCTGCACGTCCAAAGCTGGAAGAAGTGACTCTGATTTACATGCACTCAAACGAAGCAGACATTTTTTGCTGAAACAGGCAGGCGAGATATGCAAACGGAACTTGTAACATATTAAAGATTGTGGTCGCCATCAAATAATACTTTGCTTTTCTCTGGGTTGCCGGGGTCGGACGGACTTAAAGGGCAGTACGGCATCTCCAGAAGCGCATTGGTGGACATGCTTTTTGCCAGTGGTGGAAATGGATATGCCGTGTGTGGGAAGTTGGCCTGGCATATGCTGTCCACTATTCTAGGGGGCACCTTGCACCAGTCCAAATGACCCTTGATGATGGTAGGTTTAAAGACAACCTATATAGAAAGCTGTCCTAATGGTAGGTGTGGAGAGCAGCCTTCTGGCTAAGTCTTGAAGGAATGTAAAGCAGCTTGTTTTACCAGTCTATTATCTCATGAATGACAAAATGAAAGGACGACCACACCAGGTATATATATATATATATATATATATATTACCTACTGGCGGTCGCCAGTAGGTAGTTATAGTTAGGATTTTTTTCAATGTTAAATCTCAAAATTCTATTTGGAGTAACTTTGGCACCGGTTGACGAATCTGCCTGAAAATTTCCTGAAAATGGCCTCGTCGAACTCGGGTCCTTCCTTGAAAGTTTGGGGGGGATACGTCAAGCGGGGGCCGAGATAAAAGGGGGGTCCCAAAACGCGTTTTCCCCATGTAAATTTCCATAGGGCGGTCGATTTCACTTTTAGCCCGAACGGCTGAATGGATTTCCAGCAAACTTGGCAAAATTGAAGGGACTGGTAGCTCGATGTGCCTTTGCTATGTCTCAAGATATGTGCTGCAGTGGATTTTGAGTAATTTAGGTTCAAAAAAATATATATATCTATATGCGCTCTCCGGTGCGCGCACCGGAGTGCGCTCCAGGCGCGACACGCGACTTGCGCGCAGAAAGCTGATTGGCTCTTGGGTGTCTGTAAACATTCTAAACAGTCTGGAGCGGCCGCCATCTTGTGTCTCGGTAAAATCGAGACACAAGGGGTTTGAAAAAAAAAGGGGCAAATGACCATAAGGGGGAAGAGTAGACCCCCTCTGACCCCCTAGGTTTGATGTAGGGGCTAAAATAGGGTCCTGCAGGGCATTAATTATTTTTTTTTTTTTTTCGTTTTGCACGGGGGAAGCGCATGGTACGCGCACCGGCGAAGCACAGGGAAAATCCAGGACCATATTTATGAAGGCCTTGCGCTGCTAGTTTTGCGCCTCCTGTGCGTCAATTTTTGTGACGCACAAGCGGTGTAAAAAAATGCGCATTGTTATGCAATATTTAAAAAGTGACGCATCTATCTAGATGCGTCACTTTTTAAATATAGTGCAATGAGGCACATTTTTTTACACTGCTGTTGTGATGCATCACTTTTCTGTGCGCACTCCTTATGACATTCCAGATGTGTCATATTTAATGTATGACGAATCATGTTGCAAGGAGTTACAGATACATCAGTATTTCTGACATATCTGTAAACATAAAAGTGATGCGAGGCAGGTGCAAGATTTTGACGCAACAGCATCCTAAAAGTGACGCAGAGAAATCTTATAGATTTCAGTACGTCGTTATTACCAAGCTTTTTGCGGGGGAATGCCCCCTTTGCATACATTATACCTGACGCAGATATAATGTGGTGCAGAGTTTTAAAAAGTGACCCATGTACCTAGATGCGTCACTTTTTAAAAATAGCGTCAGGTATAATGCATGCAGAGGGGGTGTTCTCCCGCAAAAAGCTTTGTAATAGCGACGCAGTGAAATCTTTGAGATTTCACTGCGTCACTTTTAGGATGCTGTTGCGTCAAAATCTTGTGCCTGCTTTACAGCAGGTGTTAGACTGACGCAAGCCCTTTCACATGGTGCTTTTTCCATGTGAAAGGACACATTACTGGAGTCTCGTCACTTTTGTGACGCACTCCAGCAATGCGTTACTTGGAATGTCATAAGGAGTGCGCACAGAAAAGTGACGCATCACACCAGTGGTGTAAAAAAATGGGCCTCGTTGCGTTATATTTAAAAAGTGACGTATCTAGGTAGATGGGTCACTTTTTAAAATCAAGCGCCACATTATATCTGCGTGAGGTATAATGCATGCAGAGGGGGTGTTCCCCCGCAAAAAGCTTTGTAATAGCGACGCAGTGAAATGTTTGAGATTTCACTGCGTCACTTTTAGGATGCTGTTGCATCCTTTAAATATAGATCAACGAGGCACATTTTATTATACTGCTGGTGTGATGCGTCACTTTTCTGTGCGCACTCCTTATGACATTCCAGATGTGTCATATTTAATGTATGACGAATCATGTTGCAAGGAGTTACAGATACGTCAGTATTTCTCACATATCTGTAAACATGAAAGTGACGCGAGGCAGGCGCAAGATTTTGACGCAACAGCATCCTAAAAGTGACGCAGAGAAATCTCATAGATTTCAGTACGTCGTTATTACCAAGCTTTTTGCGAGGGATTGCCCCCTCTGCATACATTATACCTGATGCAGATATAATGTGGCGCAGAGTTTTAAAAAGTGACCCATGTACCTAGATGCGTCACTTTTTAAAAATAGTGTCAGGTATAATGCATGCAGAGGGGGTGTTCCCCTGCAAAAAGCTTGGTAATAATGACGCAGTGCGTCACTTTTAGGATGCTGTTGCGCCAAAATCTTGCGCCTGCTTCACAGCAAACCTTTCACATGGTGCTTTTTCCATGTGAAAGGACACATTACTGGAGTTGCGTCACTTTTGTGACGCACTCCAGCAATGCGTTACTTTTGTGTTTACAGATACGTCAGAAATACTGACATATCTGTAACTCCTTGCGAATTGATTAGTCATATATTAAATATGACATATCTGGAATGTCATAAGGAGTGCGTCCAGAAAAGTGACGCATCGCTGTTTTCACGTAGCGATGCGTCACTTTTCAGAAATGAGGCCTCCAGTTTATTCACTGTGTCATAACTTTCGTTTCTAACACTCACCTTCTTTCATTCCTCCTACTTCACTTCCTTTCACCTCTCATACCTTTCTGTTCTTTCTTACTCATTCTCCTTTCAATTATCAATGCACTATATTTCACTTACTCTTCATTTTTTTAAGAATATAGCTCTTTGATGAGAATTGGAGGTAGTTCTGAAAAGAACTTTTGGTTTTCTTCTTTTAACTGAACAGGAACAAAAACAGGGAATGGAAACTGCTCAACAGGAGCAAAAAGAAAAAAATTAGGGGTGGGAAGGGCAGCGATGGTTCTCCAATGCTCGAACCATGAGCAGGACACTTTGCTCCCCATAGGTGAGGAGTTGATTGCAGTATCTGCATTTGACGACCCCATGGTTAAATGCAGGTTGTATGTTTGACACCTGCTCCTGCGATTGCTCTCTCCCAGAAGAAGTTGCTCCTCCTGTTGATGTAGAGGCCCCATCTCTGGGAACCTCTTGTGCCAGAGCCCTGACACTTTCCCGGGCAAAGTTCTGGGGGTGCCTCCTCTCCACATGGCGAATCATGGTGAAGTTGCCAAAAGAATACTTTTTTGGGGGTTACCCTGTGACAGGACCTGTTTGCAGATCCTGCACTCTACTTTTGGTGCATTCACCTTTTTCTGGTCTGCTGGAAACTTAAAAAATTTCCAGATGAAATGTTCTTTGACCTTCGGCTGAGGAGGCTCTTCATCAATGAAATCATTGGAGTCATCTTCACTGCTGGATGGTCTGGCAGCCATGATTAATCAAGAAATATGCTACAGCAAAAAAGGCAGGTCTTTCAGTCACAAAAGTGAAAGAAGAAGTGAAGGAAATGGGTGGGGATTTCATTCATTGTAAAAAAAAACTGTTAGCAACCAATGAAAAGTGTTATTTTAGGGTCACATGACCCGACGCGTTTACGCTGCGCGCTCCGGAGCACTTCCGGTGCGTTTACGCAGCGCGATCGTAGGCGCTTCCGGGGCGCAAACGTGGCGCGATTGTAGGCGCTTTTGCGTGCGTTTACGCGCCGCGAACGTAGGCGCTTCCGAGGGCACTAACGTTGCGCGCCGAAGTGACGTCATCAAACTTTTACAGAAATGCATAATCATTTTCCTTATTAAAAAAAACGGTCGCCAGTAGGTATATATAGTTAGGATTTTTTCCCTAAGGGATTTCTGAAAATTCTATGTCTAATAACTTTGGCGTTTGTGGACGGAATCGGCTGAAATTTTCAGGAAAATGGCACATTTTGTTTCTGAGCAGCTCCTGGAAATTTGGGGGGGGTTCGTCAAGGGGGGGCCGAGAAAAAAGGGGGGTCCCAAAACGCGTTTTTCCCATGTTAATTTCCATAGGGCGGTTGGACTCACTTTTAGCCCGAACGGCTGAATGGATTTCCACGAAACTTGGCAAAATTGTAGGGACTGTTAGCCCGATGTGCCTTTGCTAGGTCTCAATATATGTGCTTCAGTGGATTTTGAGAAATTAACGTTTAAATCAAGATCCGGTTAGCGAACTTTTCGCGTATCGGAACTTTGCGATGCGAAGCTGATTGGCCCTCCGGTGTCTGTCAACATTCTAAACAGTCCGGAGCGGCCGCCATCTTGTCTCTCGGTAGGATCAAGAGACAAGAGGAGACCAAAACAAAGGGGGAAATGAAGGAAAGAGGGCAAGGTAGACCCCTTCTGACCCCATAGGATTGATGAGGGGGATATTATAAAACCACGCGGGGCCAAACAAAAAAAAAAAAAAAAAAATCCTGAGGAGTAGCTGATTGGCTGTCATTTGAGATGTCATCAGTGATGTCATCAGTGATGTCACTGACCATGTCATGAATGATGTAATATGTGACATCATTAGCAGTGGATTGCGGGTCCGCGATATATAGTTAGTGCAACTAACTATATATGGAATTTCAATGGTTTTGTGCAAATAAAATAAGGTTTTTTAAACTATATATGGTCTATAACCTATGGTTTTTTCAGTGAATTTTCAAGGTTTTGTAAATGCAAATTCCTAACTATATATGGTCTATAACCTATGGTTTTTTCTGTGAATATATATATATATATATATATATATATATATATATATATATATATATATATATATATATATATATATATATAATATGTATTTAATCTAAGCACATCCCCCTAGTCTCCTTATGAGGCTAGAGGCAAAAGTAAATTCAGTAAACTTATTTAGCACACAGTAAATTAGCACAATATATGTGAAGCCCTAGGGGCGTATCAAACTATATACTAAGAAAGTGGTATAAGAAGCACGACTGACATAGATACAAGGCCTAGAGCCTTTAGAACCGCTGGGGCCACCAGGAACCACCCAAGGTAGTGACACAGGGAACCCATGGGGGACGCCTGGAGTGTCTAAACACAGCCGCGAATCACCATTAACTTCCAGGGGGAAAGTTGTGGTTGGAAAATTACAGATTAAGGACACTTATAAGAGGACTTGGAGCAAACCCCACTAGAAGGTTCTAGAGTCAACACCCACGGGAGCACCGGAGTACTCAAGTTACCTCACCCAGGGAAGCCGGGTGAATAGGTGTCTTTTCGTGTCTGGTTTCGTCGTCAATTTCAATGGCGAGGTGCTAAAGAATGCTGCAGGCGTTCAAGTGGAAAGTGTCCGGGTGGATCAAAGGGTGGATCAGAGATCTGAGGAACCTGAAAGCAGATGGGACAGAGTCTGGGTCACTAGCTGGTGACCAGGAAGGCGATGAAAAGATGCCCACCGATGTCGAGTGATTTCAGGTGAATAAGGTGAAGCTTGGTTCTTCAGCCACGAGGACCAGTAGGTGTTGAGGATGACCAGGTGTTGGATTCTAGCTGTCTCACAAAGGATGTCAAGTGCTGCGGTGTCAGTTTCCAGATCAGACCCAACAAGCATTGGCAACAGCAACCCACGCAAAAAGCAAAGATTGGCTTCGGTGGAGACCAGTAAGGTCTGAGGGACTCACCCTTTGGAGGGGAGTCAGGGCACGTCTGGCGCAACCAGGGAAGCCCAAGAATCAGAAGATTTACCTTTGTGGTGACCCATCAGTCGACGGACCAGGGATCACGTAGGGGGCCTCGAGCAGAAATGCTAGAAGCGGGCTTGCGGAACACTCGTTGCAGATGGGGCTCGGGGCTTGGACTACAAGTAGGCCAATGCACAACTTCGGAAAGTTGATGCACTTGCAAATGTGCACGGTGTCCAGGAGTGTTGGTCCCACGTTACTCGTGAGCGCAGCTGGTCTCAGCTTTGCTGGGATCTCGGGTCGGCCTCTAAGAAGAGTGGAAGTCCATGTCCTGAGTCACAAATCAGTTGGGTTCAGGGAGGAGCCTTGGAAATGCAGACCTGCAAGATGCTTCTTTGGTGGCTGTTTGAACAGGGGAGTTACTCCTTGACTCTAAGGGAGATTCTTCTGTCTTCTAGTCGATGAAGAATGTTGAAGTTCCAAGATATATGTTGCAGAGTTTCGACCAGGTGTAATCTGAAGTCCTAAAGACTGGGATCCCATACTTATACTATGTTAGGGGGTTGGACATACCTATGCGAGGTTCCAGGGAGGGGATGGTTACACCCCTTTCCCTTTGTCCAGTTCTTTCCAGAGCAGGGGCTGAGAGTCCCTGCACCCAGTTTGAACTGGGGTATGCACAGGGATACCAAGTGTGCCCCCAGCACTGTCTGAAAAGCATTCTACGAATGCACCCACTCAGCCCAAATACACAATAGCCTGTCTGGGAGGTGGTTACACCTATCTGTGACAGGAAACCTATTGTCCAGGCCTCCCCTGCTGGAGTTTCATGCAGCAGCTGGAGGTCAGACTCGTGTCTGTGGATGCAGCATCCATTTTGTGTTGCTGGGGCTCTTTTAAACTATTACCGGTTAGGTAAGTGTGTCCATGTCTTCTCCCTCTAGAAGGGTGGAATTCTACCCCCACCGCCAGAATTGTCGGGGTGGGGTAGGATTCCAATGTGCTTGACACCAAACACGACATGTTTCCATGCAGCCATTCCAAAGTTAGCATTTACCGTTAGGTTATAATGCACTTAAGAGTATATGGTCTGGCTGCATCACAGAACAGCCTCAGAGAATAGATTCCGAAAGCTGCAGATGGGTCCTGCTCATGCATGAGCACCCTCTCACACAAAACTAAGCACTCTGCCTTCAGGATTGATAAGGCCTGCCATAGGAGTGACTTATAGGTTTATATGTGTCAGTGATTAAAGGTAGATATAGGTAACCTATATCTTAGTAAGCGGTGCATGTACCACCTTACCCAGGCTGCAGTAGCAAACCTGTCGTGCCATTTTAGAAGGCTTCCCAGTGGTGGCATAATACATGCACTTGGTACCTAAGGTACTATATACTAGGGACTCACAAGGGTAACCCAGTAGCCAATCTGGAGTGTACCTAATGTGCATGCAATCAAGACAAGTCAAGGAAGGCTTTATTTGGCTGCTGTATAAAACAGTCATAAAAGCACATAACTTAAAAACACGACATATTATTTACAAGTAAAAAAACACAGTGCAATCACTTTGTACAGTACTATTCCATTAAATCAATACTTTTCCTAATATAAAATGCAGCTTTTAAGAACTGGGATACCCTCCATGCTATGTGCTCGTTCACTAGGAGTTGAAGCTGAAACATTGCTTCACTGCACCGCTTAAGCCACAGTTTTCTTATAAAGGGTATGATCCAAGCTTTCCTATGCTCATGGTAAAATTGACAAAATAGGACTAAGTGCATATTAGATTGGGTGGAGGTGTTATCACAGGGGCACAGTGGAAGGTTGCAAGACCAGTCGTTCATTTTTGGAAATGTCATCAGCCTGTAAATAATACCCAGTTACTTGTAAGAAAAAATCCATCAAAAGTTCCGGGTACAAAAGATAAGTAGGGCTCCATTCCTAGTGTGGTACATAACAACTGATGATTTCTCACGGCTATTTTAATTGCAGATTCTCTGTGTAGTCTTTTGGCTTCTAAAAACTGCATGCCCTTGTTCTTTAGTGTCTTTCTTGTAAAATTCATCATTGAAGATGGAGTGGTAAAATATTCGAGGTGGCCCAGTTTGTTCATAAAGTCGTATACGAATTTGATCCAGGGGATTCTATAGGCCCCATCCAGCTTTAGGATATCTTTTAAAATCTCTCTGTTCAACTCCGTCTGATCCTTACGCCAGACTCTATGCCACAAGAGGATTGGCTCTAATTTTACCAGATCTGCTATATGATGGAGAGACAGCTCCTCGTGGCAGTTAAAGGTAGAGGTACTGGAAGGGTCAGAGAGGATGTACCTTATGAAGGCATTTTTAATCTGTTGCAGAGAATTCATATCAACAAACCCCCACATCCCAGCTCCATAAATAGCCATGGAGATACATTTGGCTTTAAATATGTGTAACAGCTCTAAAGGCGGTTTCCTACCTAACTTCTTAGCAAAGTTTGATAATGCTGCAGTTGATCTAGCAAAGGCTGTTTTTTTTTTTCGGATATGGCAGGGCCCAGGAATATAGATCGTTAAAAAATACACCTAGGTATGAATTTTTTTTGTAGATTCTAACTTTTTTCCCATCAATTAACATTTCGCGAGTCTTCTGCGTCCCTTGCTTACACCTCATTACATACGTCTTGGTTATATTGGTTTGAAGACCAAGATCACCCATATATGTGCTAAAATGTCCAGGGCTCTCTGGAGGCTATTTTCAGTATGAGCCATCAATACGGCATTGTCTGCATAGAGAAGTGCGGGAACCGATCGGCCACTCACTTGAGGAAAACTTTGCCCTGGGACAACAGTGCATCTACGATCCCGTTTATGTAAAGATTAAAAAGGAAGGGGGCCAGCCTCTCCTGATTGGGAAGGCTTCAGTGCATTCTCCCTTCTGGCCAAAACGGATGCTTGCTGATGCATCAGTATACAATTGGCGTAGAAGCGTGATAATTTGTAAGTCAACTCCCACCCCTTCAAGGACCTCCCACAGCCTATTATGCTTTACTGAATCAAAGGCAGCGGTGAGGTCGACGAAGGCCAGATAGAGGCTGCCCATTTTTGCTCTTGTGTATTTGCCTATCAATAAGGAGAGGTTTAAGGACTGCTCAATTGTACCCAGGCCATCGCGGAACCCATATTGCAGGTCTGATAGAATCTTCTTTTCCTAAGCCCAAACTGCTGATCGCTCCATAAGTACCTTAACCATGGAGTCTAGGAGGGAGATAGGTTGGTAACAACCTGGATCTTCATGATTACCCTTTTTAAAAATTGGTATGATTATAGATTTTGCCCAGGTAGAGGGAAGAGTGGACCTTATGCTGGAGTTAAAGACCTCAGTTAGTATGGGCTCCCACAGGGTGACGTGATGTTTGTACAGGTCAACTGGTGCCGCGCCGGCCCTGGTGATTTTCCACCTTCGCTTTGTGTCAAAGCCCTGGTGACCTGGTCCAAGGTGATTTCTAGGTCAATATTTTCCCAGTTATTTGCGGTCCGGACTTCTGGGTAGCTACCGACATTCCCCTGATTAATGTATAATTTTGAAAAATGGGTAATGCATACTTTTTCCGTGATGCCTATCTCCACAGAGGTCTTGTGCTAGGGGCTAAGAAAGGGGTTCTCAGCACCTTCCAAAAGGTGGTACTGTCTTTCATCTCTGCCGCATTATGTAGAGAGTCCCATGCCTCATTACGGCGGGACTGTTTCCTTTCTTTTATAGTCCTCCCGTATTCTAGTCTAGCTTGTGTGATGTTGGGCAGCGATCTAGGCTTAATGTGTAGTACCTTTTTTAGGTTAGAGTATGCCCTAGTACACCTTGCATTAAACCATCCATAGTGTTTTGGCCTATTTTTGAACTGTACTGTCGTAAAGTCTCTAACTACCCAGGTAATTTCTACAGAACAGTTCACCATTGTTGTTTCCTGGGCGTCATCAATTAAGTAAGTTTTTATCTCTGCCCTACACGTCTCTAAAACATTTTTAGTTAGCAAGTCTGGATAAACCTGGGACCACTTTAGTGAGAGTCCATTTACTGAATTCACTTCTACCATTCCCTGCATGCGGGTATTTAAATCATGCTTATTCTGGATATACATGCGTGTGTTACATTTTAATATAAGGGGAAATGATAACTTAGGGCGACATCACCAACCGTACTGGATAGTATCACGTGGGCACAGGTAGCTGAAATCAATGTAAAATTAATTGTGGTGGTGAAGCCTCTCCCATTAAATGTGGGCAAAAAACCCACTGGGGGGTTTAAGATCTCATTAACCACATGACTGCTGGCCATTTTCCCCCCCTGTGCTGGATTTTGCACTTTTGCTGCCACCATGACGAGCTCAGCTCGTCATCAGCACACGACACCCGTGGGTGATGACGAGCTGAGCTCGTCATCAGCATCGAAAGGGTTAACAAATACCAGATCTAATTCACCCCCCCGCCCCCATCTTGGAGTGGGTAAAATGTGTGCAGCTATGCTCATTATTATAAGTGCCCCAAAATCTATTATCTGCATTATTGCATAATCCACAATTAAAATCACCCATCAACAGTCATTATGTCTCTGCTTTTCCCATCCGAGACTTTGGTTACTGTGGCCATGATTTCTTTTACTACTGTTTCCAGGTCATTTTGCATGATATTATTATACAAGTTAATCAAAAGAATACAGTGGGTTGCAGTAGGGACTAATTCAACCACATGAAATTGATTTTCCCCCCCGGGTGAAGGGTGATCTTAGTTATGGGCAGCTTATTTGAGTTGTATGTCAAGATCCCTCCTTTGGGCTTCCCTCCCTGGCCTTTCACTGCCGGGTGTGAAATGTCTTGTAGCCATTTAAGTGTATTGGTTCGGTTGTCCAGGCCTCCTGCAAACACAGGATATCTATGTTCTCCACGAAGGCCTCCCAAACTGGGTTATGCATCTTTGAGTGTAGCCCTGCGATGTTCCAAGTCGCCACCGTGCAAGTTGTAGGATCTGGAGTTGCCACGGGAGTATAACTTGGCGGTCTTACTACAATAAGGGGGTCCAGGGTGGACAATATAGGTATCCCTGATATATATGGCTCCTGCTCTAACAGATATATCGTACCTCCAACACCTCTCACCCCATTTGTACATCCCTGAGCCTGTCTGGGGCTTACAGCGCTTATTAATTTCTCTATCCACGAGGTGCCCAGATCATAATTAGTCTCCTGGGTAGTATTATTTTGTGTCTCCCTCACACCTACAGTGTTGCCTGCGGCGGAGGCCAGTCAATCTACTCCATCCAGACTATAAAAGGGGTCAAAGAAATTAAAAGTTGGGATACCATATCTACAGTGTAGACTGTTTCTGCTATTATCAGATAGGGGGGCCTGCTCAGGCCTTTTGGGCGGTTGGTAAAAGTAACCTAAGGGGGCTACCCCATCCCCCCTTTTCTCACCATGTAGCACCTGGTCTGGTAAAGGATATTTCTAACGATTCCGGTTATTTAAAGGTGATCACTACACAGTCCCCTGATAATATTTTAGGTGCAGAGCCTACCCAGGGGATTTGATGGGCCATCTTAAATCCTGAGAATAGGGCGTAGATAGGCCCGTCTTAGTTGAAAGTGTTTGAAGAGCCTTATTTTTCAGGGAGGACCTGTGCTCAAACACTCCCTGTTGTAAAGTTGGTACATTAGATAAAACAACGATATAAGGTGTGGTCTCAGGTGGAAGATGTAAGGAGGTCGGCTCTGATAAATAATTGGCTTCTTGTTTTCTATTAAACCCCCCGATTTCCTCTCTGGGCTCTGGCCTGATTGAATTTGCCTGGTTTACCTGTGTAGTAGGGCATGCAAGGGTCGTTTAGTCATGTGCATGCTAGGGCCCAATGAAACTAGTTTGCATTCTTAGTTAACTATTGGTCTTGCTGCTTGTGGGGCAGTATTAATTGGGAGAATAATATGCTGAGTGCTCTGGCCGGGTGGACACGGAGTATTATTAGTGGTAAACTCTGTCTCACGCTGTATCTGCAGGACTGGTTGTGGGTGCTCCAATGAGCGTTTGATAGCCCCCTCCATGCTCTGTAGCCTTTTTTCTGAAGCTGATAACTTAGTTATCACTGGTCTAATTAGGTTTGAAAGAATACCCTCAAATTTATCCCAGAAGAATGGCTGAGTCGTATCCTCTTTTTCCCCGCTAGAAGAGTGCTCCCATTACTTGGCTCAGCTTGCATTTTCTTGCTCTGTCCCCGTATTATTTTTCCTATGGTGTGAGTTTTTATGTGTGTTTGGGCCTTCTCCACGTCTTTTTTTTGATGGAGGTACTGGGTCCTTACCCTGGCTATTCTTCATTTTTTGGCCTCACGTTTGAACTTTGGGTTTATTTATTGAGACCTGGGCAGGTACTTCTCGTACAGACGCAGGCTGGGCTGTTGGCATTGGCGTTGGTGACCTAGCCTCTTCCTGGGTTGATATCGGCAGGGGTACCTCCTTATCTAGGGCAGGTTTTAGCATTTCACTCGAGGTATGGACTAACACTTCTGAATTTACAGTCAGTGGAGGCATGAGTTCTACTTGAGGTTCAAGTGATAACATACGCTCAGTTAAAATGATTTTGTGCCTTAGGACCGACTCTGCCCTTTATAGAAAGGCATCGAGGGTCCCAGCTACCCCTTGGCCTGTGAGAGATTTTCGCTTATTCATTCTCTGCTTCTTACTATATTTAAGACCCAAGTAGCTATTGATGTGTTCTCAATTATTTACAGGATCCTGCGAGATGACCACTTAGTAGGTCATCAGTATACGGTCTAACACAGTCAGATGAGTACAGAGGGATATAAAAACACAATATATACTGAAATATACCAGAGAGGCCTCTACAAAATACGATAAAAGAAATGCCAATACCATGGCCCAGCCCATTCTCCTCCTGTCTCGGATGGGCTCGGACAGGCCCGCCCTTGGTCCAGGCTTCGTCCAGACTTTGCCCGCGCGCGTCCTGGGCAGCGGGGTGAGAGACAGCGCTATAAGCGCGATGATACCGCCTCCCCCTCGCTTTCGGCACTCACAGCAGCTGGTGGAAAATTGAAGCACTCTGGGGGTAGTAGTCCTCCCAGAGTGTGGCCAGTAACTTTTGACTCTGTGGCGCACCCTCAGGGCCTTCAGCCCTCCAGGAGGTCCTTTGTCGATGGCAGCAGTGTCCCGCTATAAGGATAGGCAGACTGGCAGCAAGAATGTAGGCAGTAAAGATTCCCGTACTGTGGAGGGAGAGGGAGCGTTATAAGCACGATGACCCCGCCTCCCCCTCGCTCATGGCACTCACAGCAGCTGGCGAAAAAGTGAAGCACTCTGGGGGTAGTAGTCCTCCCCAGAGTGTGGCCGGTAACCTTTGACTCTGTGGCGCGCCCTCAGGGCCTTCAGCCCTCCAGGAGGTCATTTGTCAATGGCAGCAGAGTCCCTGTATAAGGATAGGCAGACTGGCAGCAAGAATGTAGGCAGTAAGGAAGCAGCTAGGCTGCGGTCCTGGTTAGCAGGGCCCCAGCCAGACTAAAGTCGAAGAACAGTGAAACACCAGCAAAAATTGCGGGTAACCATAGTAAGCATATCCTAGGCTCCTACACAACCCCCCTGAATGCAGGGACATTAATCTAATCTTGACCAGTTGAATCTTCATGTTATAAGTGGAAATACCTGGAGAATCCATCTGCATTGGCATGGTCACTCCCAGGCCTGTGTTCCACTGCATAGTCCATCCCCTGTAGGGAAATGAACCACCTCAAAAGTTTGAGGTTTTCACCCTTCATCTGTTTTAGCCATTAGATGGGCTTAGGGTCAGTCTGAACAGTGAAGTGAGTGCCAAACAAGTATGGTCTCAGCTTCTTCTGAGCCCAAACCACAGCAAAGACCTCCCTCTCAATAGCTGACCAATATATCTCTCTAGGGGTAAGCCTTCTGCTAATAAAAGGTACTGGCTGGTCGTGACTCTCATTATGCAATTGTGATAGCAAAACCCCTACCTCCAACTCAGATGCATCTGTTTGGACAATGAATTCTCTGGAGTAGTTAGGACTTTACAGAATGGGTGCAGTGCACACGGCCAGCTTCAGGTCATCAAATGCCTTTTGACAGCTAACTGTCCACTGAACTTTCTTTGGCATTCTTTTAGAAGTTAAGTCATTCAGGGGTGTCACAATGGAACCACACCCCTTGACAAATCTCCTGTAGTACCCAGTCAGGCCCAAGAACGGTCTGACCTGAGTCTGGGTAGTTGGAGCAACCCAGTCCATGATGGTCTGGATTTTGCTCTGCAATGGTTGCACCTGGCCTCTACCTACAAGGTGGACCAAGTGCACAACCTGACTCTAAGCTATCTGGCACTTAGTAGCCTTGATAGTTAGACCTGCCTTCTGCAGGGCCTCTAAAACATTTCTCGGGTGGACCAGGTGATCCTCCCAGGTGGAGCTAAAGACATCAATATCATCTAGATATGCTGCACAGTAGTCTTCCAGGTCTGTTAGGACTTTGTTCACCAACATCTGAAAAGTGTCAGGTGCATTCTTTAGACCAAATGGCATTACCACAAATTGATAGTGCCTACTAGGGGTTGGAAATGCTGTCTTTGGCTTTACATCATCAGCTAATCTGATCTGCCAGTAGCCAGCTGTAAGATCAAATGTGCCCCGAAACTTGGCTCAGGCCAAAGTATCTATAAGCTCATCTGCTCTTGGGATTTCATGGGCATCAGTCCTAGTGACTGCATTGAAACCTCTGTAGTCAACACAAAACCTCATCTCTTTCTTACCACCCTGGGTGTGAGGCTTTGGTACCAAACCCACAGGACTAGCCCAAGGGCTATCAGAGGGTTCAATAACTCCCAAATCCAATATTTTCTGGACTTCTGTCCTGATACAGTCCCTTATATGATAAGGTTGCCTGTAAATCTGATTTTTAACATGCAGACTGTTCCCAGTGTCCACTTCATGAGTGCACCAGGTGGTCTTGTTGAGATATAAAATTATATCAAAGCTCAAAACCATTTCCATCAAGAAATGTTAAACGCACTCCAGGGGTAAAGCGGCAAGATTTATTTCAGCCCACAAACAACTCGTGTAACAGACGCGTTTCGGACGCAAAGTCCTTTGTCAATGTTTACATTCTCAACCGTCTGGCAGAGCCATATATGCATTGATTTACCAACAACTGAAAATGGACAATAATTTCAGCGCATGAAGAACATAGCGGCCATTTTAAAATGGGTTAAATAACACATATGGCATTGATAAAATATCATTCAAATGTCATGAAAGCCGCTATGGCCGGTAAATTATGTGTATATTGCCGTGGTCTTGTTGAGATATAAAATTATATATGCACACATGATTGGCCCACGATGTACCTTATAACCGCATATACGTATGAATAACCGCATAGTATTAAATGTATATGTTAGCTCAATGATAGATTTATGTAGGCCCGTTTAGACCTATTGATATAGTCAGGGCCACTTTTTTTCGTTTCCCTTCGTTCATGTACTGCTTCCCAGAAGTCACATGGTTTAGCTCATGGTACGAAACCATGCTAAACTACTCAGTCTGCTTCTCTGATCTTTTGTGTATAGCTCAGGGAAACCCAAGGTCACACCTGCCCTTCTTGTAGGACGCGTACATTCTTGCAGAGCCCGTTCCTGTACTCCCCGGGTTTCAGATAGACGAGAGGGCGCCTCACTGACCTGCCCCCGGAATAGCTTCAGCTTAGCTACCAACAATTAGTGGTGCCTTCTATGGGTTTTCCTGCTGGCTTACCGACAACTTGTGTTCTTCCTTCTAGGGTGTTAACATGAATGTGTGAAAACGTATATATGCCTTGTATCATTTGTATGTCGTCAGTCTCCTCTGCGCACCTCCTTGGGTCGTGTAGACCGAGGCTCCCCTGTCAGGGCTTGTATTTGATTGAATAAACGATTCGACCTTCTCCATTGCCGACTGCCTTATTATTCCTTTATGATATGTATTTATATATGGACTACTGGTAAGAATAGTCCGGATTTGTAAAATGTGTTTCCTTCAGTTGGCGACTCCGCCGGGACTCAGCGATAGGGTCGTCCCCTCCTTTAAGCAGGAGCAGAAGGGACAGGGAGGAGTTCTGGCCGAGTGGGTGGACAAGAAGTATTTTGATCCGGAACACCCGCTAGTGGTTAGACAGTTGGAGATTCCGCCCTCGAGCCCAGTATCCCTCCCATCTGTTGAAGACCCTACGCCGGAGTCCTACGGGCTTAACCCGAGAGAAGAACAGACTGTGTCGGTCTGTCTAGAAATCGGCAGTGGAGAAGTCAGGATCGGCCTGAGTGCACCAGGTGAGTGAGCCTTTTGATTAGATTTGGAAACGGACACTGGGAGGAGTGTCCACTTGGAAATAGCAGTCTGCTTTTTGTTGGTGGTCGGGGAAGCCAGTCCACAAGGGAATCTGAAGGGTCTGACGTTGCGGTGCAGGGGCTGCACAGGCAGACACCTCTTGGATTTGTTTGGTATTGAAAATAATACTCAGTGCCTTGCGGAGACGGAGTGCTCGCTCGGTCAGATTCACTCCAGGGAAGCCCTGGGAGCAGCTGGGTAAGCTAGGGTTCTGTAGCTTCGTGCCCCGAAACACCGGCCCACCCAGAATGCGACCAATGGAAACCCAGGGAGTGGGTTTGTGGTTTTCCTGACCGAGTGATTTATCTGTGGTTGAATTTCGGATTGGTCTGGAATTCTTTTTGAATTGATTCCCGAACGAGAGTCGACGGGCTCTGTTCGTATCTGAAGACATGTCATTTGCATTTGAATTTGCATTGAGCTCATTTGAAACCCTGACGCACTTTGCAGCACTTTATATGGTTAAAGAATAGGAAGAGTCTGAGAGAGTGAATAGTGAAGAGGGCGCGCCCCCATGAAAGACATGATTGAAGACTTCTAAATGAGAGTTGTGATATTATTGTTATCATGCCTTGTTTCAGCAAAATATGTTTTGGGTGCTGCTGTCGGAGAGGTGCTCAGCTGGAAGAAAGACAGCCTGCCCCTCCCGAGGGAAGCCCCAGTTTTGATATGTATGTTAAACATGGTCTTACACCAATTTTGTTTAATACTTTATGGAACAAATATACGAGCGATAATACTGACTTGCAATGGCCTCTAACAGGGTCGTTTGATGAGAAAAAGATTCATTATTTACAAAATAAAATGTTTATGAAGAAAAGTCGCCAATCGATGTTTGACTCCCTGAACCTATGGTTGAAGGAGGCTAAACAACGGCGAATAAGGGAAGAGAAACTGGGGAAGATTAAATCTGGGCAAACTGTAACCCAAAAAGCCATAGCTTACGATAAAGGAAAGGTGGAGGAAAATATAGCCCAAATGGACAGATAGTTCAGTTTGGAGACAGACAAGAGTTATGTGGCCCGACCCAACACTGGAGATGAGATGGAGGATTTATTAGAAACTCGTTCGCCTCCTCCTTATACTCCACAGGGTTTGTATCCAGCGGTGTCCTTGGCCTGAATAGATCGCCCCGCGGCTGCGTTGGTCATTAAGGACCCTATGGGAGCAGCGGCTACAGCCCCGCCAGACGGGTCGGTACGGATTGCACTACTTCCTCCTCCCTCACTCCAACCAACTACCTCACCCTTGATTTCGTTACAGCCTGACTCAGTCGTCCCTTCTATTTTACACCCAGTATTTCTCTCCCCTCCTGCTTGAAGCGCTATCGATCCGCGAGTTTTGGCGACCTTAGATACTACGCCTAAGCGTCTTGGGTCCGATTCGAGCGACCAACAGATTTTTACTAGATCCTCGTTAGGTATGGAAGAAAGGAGGACTATAGTAAATCAGGCATCCCAATGGATGCGGAATGCCATTTATACAATGTAGGATATTTGGAGCACTATGAGAGATTTTGAACCCGTTGCCCAGCAACTAGCTCTAGAAAATATGGCGATCCGTTTGATTTCGTTCTGGGAACAGTGTTTTGAGGAAGGGTTCGCTCCTCAAATCTTGAGAGATATAAGAGATCGAGCCCATAAATTTCAACTGCAGTCTGATGAAGTATATCAGAATGTAGCAATTCTTTTGCAGTATCGAGAACGAATGCATCGGAAATGTGCTGATTGGGGAAAACCAAATCCTATGAGAGAGGTACATCCTCTTTTCTTTCCAGAATTACCAGAAATTAAGGACAACGGGGGCAATGTAACTAGAGCAAGGGTAGACGCAAGACTTCAGGAACAATGGGTTTATACTTCTTGGAAACGAAGCGAGGTCCTTACATTAAAAGCCTGACCCTCCCTGACCCTCGTAAGAATCGCACGGCTTATTATAAGGAATTGCCCGAGGCTGCCAATTTCGCTATTATGACTATACCAGACATTGAGGTATTTTTTGGCCTTTTGATACTGGTTGATATTTGGAGACAGATACATGATACGGATCACGCTCCCGAGCTAGGGGGGACGTGGGATCAACTGAAGACTTGGGAGAAGGAACGAAAACCTGGAGAAAAAACGCGAGATGAAATTTTAGCAGTACCAGATAAAAATATTGCATACATGCAGACCCTCCTGCCTCCTAAGAAAATAGATTGGGATAAGTTAGCAGCATGTAAACTGAAGAAGGATTAGAGTGTGTCGGATTTCTTCACCAAGTTTGAGAAAACATTCATAGATTTTATTGGGCAGGATTTATCCACAGATGGGGGAATTTGACTGTTTGTAAATAGATTTGTGACGAACTTGTTACCAGAGATTATATCTCGCCTCCAGGCAGCTGAGAGTACGTGGACTACGGCCACCCCGTCCGTGATCCTCAGTATGGCTCAGTATTATGAGCATTGAGAGAATGAAAAGAGCACTGAAAAGAAAACTAAAGATTTAAAAACTAGAGTCTTGTTGCAGCAAGTTAGTAGAGG
This sequence comes from Lissotriton vulgaris, assembly GCF_964263255.1. Taxonomy (NCBI): domain Eukaryota; kingdom Metazoa; phylum Chordata; class Amphibia; order Caudata; family Salamandridae; genus Lissotriton; species Lissotriton vulgaris. Next base: position 2,089,763,172 of record NC_141687.1, read on the forward strand.
ACAGAATGCGGGACGGGGTGGACGCGGTTCCTTTCAAATGGAAATAACAGGCAGAGGAAGAGGAGGTCCCCCGAACATTGGCCTGAATCAATGCTCGTACTGTAAGCAGGAGGGGCATTGGAGGGCGGACTGTCCTTTGTTGATGGAAAGGAACGGCCCCAGTAGGGGACGAGGATGGGACCGGGGAAATATTGATCAAAATAGCATGCGAAGGGAAGACGAGGTTTCCCGAAAGAACTATTTTGATAACCCACAGAATAGGCAGTACTATAATGAAAATTATAGGGACGACGGGTATGATGGACAAGATTATGCACGAGACAGCCAAGGACAGAGAGGGGGCCACATTACAGTACCAGTTGACCAAGAGGGACCGTATGTACAAGGGGAACTGTTGGGTGCATCAGGAAAATTCCTATTGGATACTGGAGCAATGAATAGTTCAGTTGCTCATACAATGGTCCCAGGGGCTGCTCTGTCTGGCCAAAATAATGTATCAGTAGGATTCTCTGGAATACCTGTGGTAAGCCCCGTTTCTAAGCCTTTGCCTTTCATTGTAGGTCCTATTTCTATACAGTCACCCATTCTGCTGACATCCAATTGTGATGAGAACCTTTTGGGTTTGGATATTTTAAAGAAATTACATGCTCGGATTTATTGTTCACCGGACGGTGTATATTTGACAATGCAGAAACCTTCTTTGACGGACGCTCAATATTTTGCGAAAAATTAGCGTTTTCCCACTGAATTCTCTACAATTTCTCAGACTTTGTGGGCAACAGGAGACACTGATGTTGGTCTGTTAAAGATAGCCCCTGTATCCATTACCCTGAAACCTAATGCGCAGCTACCTCGCATTCCACAGTATAAAATTTCACCTGAAGGTGAGCGGGCCATGTTAAATATTATTCGTGACCTTATTCAAAAGGGGGTAGTAGAAGAAACAGCAGCGAATACTTGTAATAGCCCGATTTTACCGATCTTGAAGAAAGCCCCAGTTGATGGTGCTCCAGATTATAAGAACACATATCATTTTGTGATTGACCTTCGAGAGGTCAATAAAATAGTGGTTCCACAGTATCCAGTGGTACCCGATATCACTCCCATTTTGACTATGATTCCTTCCACAGCCCAGTATTTTTCTGTAATAGATCTGAAGAATGCCTTCTTTAGCATCCCGATTCATCCAGATAGCAGGCATATCTTTGGATTCTCATTGGCTGGCCAAAGTTTCAGATTTACACGCGCTCCCCAAGGCTATACTGAAATTCCCAGTATTTATAGCCAAGCTTTAAAAGCAGTTCTTGACGAATTAGTTCTGCCAGCCGGAAATACTATTATTCAGTATGTAGATGATATACTAGTGGCCTCTGATACTAAAGAGGGATGAAAAGAGGCTACGGTGCAATTGTTACACCATTTGGCTAAGAAAGGAAATGAAGTGTCCCTTTCTAAATTTCAATATTGTCGACACGAAGTGACCTACTTTTCTGTCGAAAGCGGGGAGGCGATTAACTCCTGAACGAATATCTGTTATAATTAACATGTCTGTACCTCGTACTCAACGTGATGTTCTTGCTTTTCTTGGAATAACCTCTTATTGTCGTCAATGGATTCCTAACTATTCACTTCTCTCTAAACCCTTGTTGCATTTGACAACCAAAGATGTGCATGAACCCCTGCCCTGGACGGCTGAATGTCAAGAAGCCTTTGAATCTTTAAAGTCTGCTCTTTGTTCTGCTCCTGTGTTGGGAACTCCAGATTACTGAAAGCCTTTTTCACTTTATGTGCATGACGGTTGTTCATTATAAGTGTTTACACAGACTTTTGGTGGGAAACAGAGACCCTGTGCATTTTTCTCTTCAGTTTTGGATATTGTTGCACGTGCCCTCCCAAGCTGTCTGAGGGCCACTGCTGCAGTAGCACTGGCCATCCGACAGGCAGAAGGAATAGTCCTTAACACTGATCACACAGTCATGGTACTGCATGCTGTGGATATCCTTTTAAATAGAACCAAGACCCAGCACCTCACGAGTGACAGATTGACAGGATATGAATTGATATTGTTTGCCCCTCACATTACTATTAAAAGATGTACCACTTTGAATCCTGCCACGTTATTGCCTCTCCTTGAGACAGATGAAAGAGTTGATGTCCATGATTGTGTGGGGGCATGTAGATTTAACCGACACCCCTTTACTTGAACCAGACGAGGAATTGTATGTGGATGGCTCTTGTTTTAAGTTACCAGATGGCACTACAACAGCTGAATATGCCATTACCACTTTGAAGACGGTAGTGGAAACGGCAAGGATTTCACACCACTCATCCCAAGCAGCTGAACTAATAGCTTTGTTAAGAGCCTGCGAAATGAGTGAAGGTTTGAGGGTGAATATTTTCACAAACAGCCAGTATGCCTTTGGCGTTGCCCATAGTTTTGGGAGGCTGTGGAGGGAGCAGGGTTTCTTTACTAGGCATGGCCAGAAAATTCAACATGGTCCCTTGATTGATCGATTGTTATTTGCCTTAACCTTACCAAAGAAGTTAGCCATTATTAAATGCAGTGCACACAAAAAGGTTGTAGATTTTGCTGGAAAGGGGAACGCTTTTGCCGATTCAGTAGCAAAAGAAACGGTTCAGGCTAAAGGAAGTCCCATGTTTCTTAGTACATCTGCCCGATAGCCCACCAAAACATCCCTTTTTGATAATAACATTGAAAGTGTGAAAGAATTACAGAAGGAAGCGACTGTCGAAGAGATGGAGAGGTGGAAACAGGAAATTGGTAAATTAGATGAAAATGGATGTTGGATAGATCAATCTGAGAGGCAACGATGGTGGCTCCCCAATGCATTGGTATATGCAGTAGTCACCATGGCGCATGGCCCGACCCATATCAGCATTAAAGGAATTAGCGCAGTATTAGACCCAGTATGGAATAACCCCAATATTTCCAAAATAGCAGCCCACATTGTTAAATATTGCCCGGTGTGTTTACGACATAACCCTGGAGGTAGAGAATCTGTTTTGAGTGGCAATTTTGCCCCGCCTTCCTTGCCTTTTGAAGTCCTACAGATAGATTATATACAAATGGAACGTATAAATAATTTGAAGTATGTATTGGTGGTGGTATGTGCTTTCAGTAAATGGGTCGAGGCTTACCCCACCAAAGATGCCACTGCAATTACCACTGCCAAGGTCCTAATCAAGGAATTTTTCCCTAGATTTTGTTTACCCCGAATTATCTGGTCGGACAACGGGCCCCATTTTAATGCCTTACTTGTACAAAGTGTTTGTGATGGATTAAAAGTAAGGCAAAAGTTCCATGCTGCTAGACATCCACAATCAGCAGTCCTGGTCGAAAAATATAATGGCATTCTGAAGCTCAAGTTGGCCAAAATCTGTGCAGACACTAGATTGAAGTGGCCCGATGCCCTCCCATTAGCTTTGCTATCCCTTAGGACGACTTCTCATTTTAGGACTGGCCTGTCCCCGTACGAAGTGATATTTGGCCGTCCCGCAAATGTGTGGGGAGTCCCTAGGCCCAGATCTTTTAGGGATATTGATTATCCTTTGGTGACAGATTACCTTTATGCTTTGACTAAAGAGCTGCGTTCTATTCATCAACAGGTATCGGACACATTGCAGCCACTACCGGAGGGTCCTGGACATCGATTGGAGCCTGGCCAGTGGATACTGGTGAAGAATTATCAACGGACATCGAGCTTGGAGCCCAGATGGTCTGAACCCTATCAAATTATCCTGGTGGCGAGGACGGCGGTGAAGGTGCATGGCCGCAAACACTGGATACATGCGAGCCACGTCAAGCGCCTCCCGCTGCCCCTGCCCTCTGACCGGCAGAACAAAGACGGAGTGCCGAGTCAGGAAGGGGAATTGATTCGAAGCTTTGTGCCCTTTTCGGATGCTCAGGAAAAAGGGCAATCAAGTAAAGTGTTGCCTGAAAGGGAAGGTGAGACAGCTCAATCAGAAGCAACTGCCAGTTCCGAGGCATCACATGAGGTGACCGAGTCTGTTACTCTGTAACAAAAAATTCTCCAAAAAGCACCCTACTGAAGAAGGATTTAAAGTATCACCCCGACTCCTATAGGTCATTTGCAAAGCAGCCACAACCTGGCGAGCGGGACCGACCACATTTTGGTAGGGTACATCCTCTAAAACAAGAGAGTATGCCCTAAAGCCCCGCCCACTGAGGTGCCTGCGCCCAACATAATTTGGATGGAGCCTGGCAATTCTTAATAACTTACCACATGAACACGAGGAGAAGCTACTCTTCCCTCGCCATACCAATAGAGTAGGGAATTCCCTTCTTTAGCATCCCCACACATAAGGGGGTCTCTGAATCTTGCCCTGAAGAAAGTCCGGGACCTTTATGGCCTCATAAGTACTGAAACATGTTGGCACGTCACTAGGGTCATAGGACCATAAAAATCCTAAAACAACCCTACTTTTATTCTATTTTTAATAACCCAACCAGACCCATGAATAAAGGGATACCGGGGGTCTGATTGAGATATTTTATTTATACCCCCCTTTTTTTCCTTCATTATCTTATGAGCTTCCCAACACTGTGGTTGAGCCCACCCTGACCTATAGGAGTCGGGGTGACCCGATGATGAATCATGACACCACTAGGGTGTGTGAGGGTAACTAAAAACAACTAGTGTTGCCCCCCGTCCATACACACAGATATGGTTAGCATATCAAACACATTCCTAGCGGTATAGTGTTTAATACCTTCTCACACATAGGCCGTTCTTTTCCTATGAGCGCAACCTACTTTGAATCCTTCTTCAGTAGGGTGCTTTTTGGAGTATTTTTTGTTACAGAGTATTCACTGGGAGGACGTACTCCATATACCCTCTCAAATCCCTCCGGGGCCTCTCAAATAAATTATAGGGGTCCTTTATCTTGCAATTGACCGAGTCTGTTACCCATGCCACTGAATTGTTTTCTGACCAGGAACAACCTGGCCATTGTCGATACGATCTGCGGCCCCGAAAACAGCGCGGTACCCCACTCTCTAATGGAAGAAATTAGACCAAGACTTTGTGATAAAAAACATAGAGTAGAGTGATTGGGGTGCTGAGCGAGACACTGGACTGAACTCGCAGAGAGATTGGAACATTGTGTAATAGGCTCTGTTCAGAAAGAAAGACTGAGTTAAGGGCCGCGATCGTGCTTTTGGAATCTGAAAGTTTGCTTTTTCTTGGATGAGAGATAAGGGTCTGCCTGTGAGGCTCTAAAAAATCGGACACAGGGAGAAGATCCCTTAGTGGGAAGAAGAAACCCTCTGGTGGTGTGCGTACTTTGTGGATACAAAGATTAGTTGTGGACTTTTAGCAAGAGACCGAGATAGATTTGGACTTTTAGAGAGTATGTTTCCCTTTGATCGATTTATGATGGAAGATGAATGACCACTCGCCCCTCGGCGCCTTGTTCATAATATGCAATTGTTTTCCGGATGGCCCACCAGAGTGAAGGTGGCATTCGTTGCTTTTATTGTCGTAATCACTGTAATAATGTTGTGTGTGTTTGTATACGTGGAATTTCAGCATCCAGTGCAGAAATAGTTGAATTTTACTCCTGCTCCAGAGGAACACCTCTTTTATTCTTTGCCTCCGCATAAGGCTAGGCATAGGGAAACCTATTTGAAGAATGTTTTTATTGAAATGTTGCACCAGACCAACAGTACCACAAACAAAACGAACTGCTGGGTTTGTGGCTTGTTACCGTCAGTTATGCATCAACATGAGTTATTTATCTCTCTCCCTTTATCGTACTTACCTAGTTGTGAAGCAGGGTGGCAACTGTTATCGTTGATGTATGCCCACCATGTTGCAAATCCCAAAATATATTCTGAAAGGGATTATGAAGCCATTTTATAATATATAGGGAGACATCAAGAATTTGATGCTGAAGGGGATGAAGGTCAGGGTTTCTTAGATCCAAACGCCTGTATGAATGTCTATACTGATTCCAAAAATGATACCTGGTTGAAAGAAGAAATGCAGGATTTTAAACTTTTTAATTCCACTTTGTCTTATCAGCATTTTAAGGAGCGCAATGTTACGAATGATAGAGCCCTGCCAAGCCCCATTATAAATTCCACCTCTTTGTTTTGTATTAGGGGGTGAGGTCACATTAACCACATCAGTGCTAAGGGAATTCCCCTCCTGTGCTGAAGAATCAGATTTACCATTGTTCATGACAAGGTCAGCTCATCATAAGCACACGGCCAGTGTACTGCATGATGAGCTGACCTAGTCATGAGCATGGAATGGGTTAAGGTAGGAAGTAGTACCTGTAATTACACTTATACATTACAGACAGATAGTACTCCCTCGATGATCACTCCCCCTAATGTATATTTTGTGTGCGTGGAAAATGCTTATACTTGGCTTCTACGAGGATGGGCAGGACGGTGTTATCTGTCTTTTCTTTATCCTCCTGTGTATATTGCCCCTTCTGATTACCATAGAACTCATCAGCTAATGAAGAGAGAGATAGAATCTAATCGGGATTATCAGGAGTTACGATACTGATAGTACTGATCAGACAGATACCTCGTTGCAACAGTTTGAAGACATTGCAAAGGGCCTAGTCCCATTCTGGGATCCGATTTTTAATAGTCGGAATATAAGGCGCTTGTCTAGAATTGTGGAAAATGTGGTTCAAACCACGACTGAAATTTTGACGAACCTCACTGTAGAGCTTCAGGCTACGAGGCTTGTTTCTCTTCAAAATCGGATGGTGTTAGACGTCATCCTAGGGGTGGAGCTTGCCGCGTGATCGGCAGCTCTTGTTACGTTTTCATTCCTGATTCGGCCCCTACCATACATCTTGCCATTAAAAAATTACATTGGCTAGCTAGCGAGCATCATGAAGAGAACGGTACTTGGTCCCTCAGTGGGTGGTTCTGGGGCCTCCTAGCTACTTGGGGTTGGAAGATTTTCATGATCCTGGCAGGAGCATTTGGAATCAGTTTCACATGCTGCATATGCCTACAATGTGGCCCAGCATGTTGTACCTTTTGTGCCACTAAGATAACGTCTGCTCTGACCCTTTCTCGACAAGAAAAGGTAAAGAAAGAAATGATTCAGAAGGAGGTAACAGACCTCATGCAGATCGATGAAGGGGTATTTGTAGAGTAAAGTAGTTATATTGGCCATAGTAGGCCAAAAGGGCCGTCTGTTGAGATATAAAATTATATATGCACACATGATTGGCCCACTATGTACCATATAACCGCATATACGTATGAATAACCGCATAATATTAAATGTATATGTTAGCTCAATGATAGATTTATGTTGGCCCATTTAGACCTATTGATATAGTAAGGGCCACTTTGTTTAGTTTCCCTTCGTTCATGTACTGTTTCCCAGAAGTCACATGGTTTAGCTCATGGTGCGAAACCATGCTAAACTACTCAGTCTGCTTCTCTGATCTTTTGTGTATAGCTCAGGGAAACCCAAGGTCACACCTGCCCTTCTTGTGGGACGTGTACATTCTAGCAGAGCCCGTTCCTGTACTCCCCGGGTTTCAGATAGACGAGAGGGTCACTCTCTTCCTCCTGCCCCTCATCAGTAGCCATGAGCAAGCCCATGTCTGCCCTGTAAACATATTGTTTCAGTCTGTTGACATGAAGCACCCTATGGGGGCTCTTGGGAGTTCGAAGATCTACCAAATACCTTCTGTTCAACAATAGTGTGGGGTCTACTCCAATCATCTTCGAGAGCTGTTGGGGCCACAGGCTCCAAGACCCACATTTTCTATCCTGGCTGGTAAACAGTCAGTAGAGCCTTTTGATCATGCCAGGCTTTCTGTAATTTCTGGCTAGCTTCAAGGTTTTTAGTTGCCTTTTTCATATACTCAGCCATCCTGGAGCGGAGACCAAGTACATAGTCCACTATGTCCTGTTTAGGGGGTTTTAGAGGTAACTCCCATCCCTCCTTCATCAGACACAATGGGCCTCTTACAGGATGCACAAACAGAAGTTCAAAAGGGTTGTAGCCAACCCCTTTCTGAGGAACCTCCCTGTATGCAAATAAAAGGCAGGGTAGTAGGATGTCCCAACTCCGCCTTAGCATTTATGGGAGACCCTTGATCATAACCTTTAAGTTTTTATGGAATCTTTCAATGAAATCATTGCATTGTGGTTGATAGAGTGTGGTGAATTTGTAGTTCACTCCACACTCCTTCCACATTGCAGTCAAGTAGCTAGACATACAGTTTGCATCTCTATCTGATACTACCTCCTTAGGGAAACCCACTCTTGAGAACGCACCCAAGAGAGCTCTTGCCACAACAGGTGCGTTAGTTGTCGTAAGGGGTATTGCCCCTGGATACCTAGTGGCATGATCCACCACCACTAGGATAAACCTGTGCCTAGATGTTGTCTGAGGATCCATTGGTCCAACAATGTCAATCCCCACTCTCTCAAAGGGACCCCCACCACAGGTAGTAGTATCAGGGGCCTTTATAGTTCCACCTGCGTTACCACTGGCTTGACAGATGACACAGAGCAACACAACTTATTTGTGTATTCAGACATGTGGGGCCAGTGAAAGTGAGGGAAAATTCTGTCCCATGTCTTGTTCTGGCCCAGGTGTCCTGCTAAAGGAATATCATGGGCTAGTCTCAGTAGGAAACACCTGAACTTCAAAGGTGTAACCAACCTCCTGGTTGCACCAGGCTTGGGTGTCTACTCTCTGAATACAGAAGTCCATCATCCCAATATATATTATGGGTGCCACTAGCATTCCAGCAGCCTCAGCAGCAGCTTGCTGTCTGAGGGGTTCGAGAGAAGGGCAGCTCAGCTTCTCCTGACTCAGATCTGCCCTGGAAGGGCCCCTTGTCCCTCAACCTGATCAGGCTCAAGCTCCTCTGGGACAGTTCCTCCTTCAGGAGCCCAATCATCTCCCTCAGGAGACTGATCATCACTCTGAGTCAGGGGGAAGGCACAGCCTTAACCCTACTGCTCCTTTTTCTGGAAGGCTCCTGGTCCATTATTCCAGAATCCAGGGCCTGTTCAGTGTTAGACTTTTTGACCTGTGACCTAGTGACAGCAAACACATTTGTGGAGATTCCTAACATTCCTGCATGGGTCCTCAACTCCACTTCAGACCGGGCTGAAGTCTCAAAATCATTTCCAAGCAAGCATTCTACAGGCAGTTTTGCACTTACAACAACTTTCTTAAGGCCATTAACCCCTTGTATGCTGATGACGAACCCCAGCCGTCATGCACTACGGTGCTTGTGTGCTGATGACGGCTGGGGTTCGTCATGGCCCGCCCCTGTTCTTTTGTTTACCGCACAGCGGCGGAAACGGGCCAGCAGCGAAGGGGTTAACCCCTCCCCAGGAGAAATTAACAATTGCCAGGGCATAATCGGACCTGACATTGCTAGCATTGGTCACTTGGTAAAGTTCACCAAGTATGATTTGTCCAGGGTCCACAAAGTATTGTGTCACCATTGTGACACTTGCCTCTGTGTCCCTGTAGGCCAAAGCCTCTTTTCCATTTAACAAAGGATGTTGTCTATACTTGCCCAGGTTACTGGGACTTTCAGAGCAGGACATATCCATGCCTCCATCACAGATCAGAACTGCCTGAGTTGGCACTAGGCCCTCTCAGTACCCAGGGTTAACCCTACTACACCCTTCTTCTGAGTACCACCAGTTGAAGCTGAACTAGGGGGTACAGTTGCCTTAGGGACAATGGTGGCTGGAGTTGCATCTTTCTTAGTACAATCACTAGTCCAATGGCTATTATGTTTACAGAATTTACACCATGGTTTCTTTTGGCCTTTCTTCTTGGAAGATTGGGAATCCCCACCATTAGATGTTTTTGGGGGGCCTTCTGAAGACTTCTGATCTTTACCCCTCTCCCCACCCTTATTAGGATCTTGCTTCTTTTGGTCACCACCTTGGTTCTGTACCTTCTGCTTCACCCTGGTTCTGCCTTCTTTCCCAATTCTTGCGGAGAGGTCAGATCAGAGTCTACCAGGTGCTGATGCAACAGCTGATTCTGACAGTTATTAAGGATTTGCTCCCTCATGATCAAATTATACAATCCTGTATAATCACACACTTTACTGCCCATTAACCAGCCCTCCAGAGCCTTAGTAGCACAACCTACAGAGTCCACCCAGTCCTGAGACTGTGTCTTTTGGGTATCTCTGAACTGTGTTCTATACTGCTCAGTGGTTAGGCCAAACCCATCATCTATGAGAGCACTCTTCAGGACTTTGTAATCATCAGCATCCTCTTCTCTGACAGTGAGGTGCTTGTCTCTACCTTTGTCTGCAAAGGAGAGCCACAAGATTGTTGCCCACTGCTCCAGGGGGACCTTCGTACTTTACAGGGCTTTTCCAGTGCAGTTATCCATGTGTGGATGTCATCCCCATTCTGATAGGGAGGGACAATCTTGTTTAAGCTTCTATGGTCATACAACCCTTCCCTACCATTAGGGAAGTTGCTGCCACCATGGGGCTCCATCCCCATCTCTTTTCTTGCTCTTTCAAGCTCTAGGGACTCCCTTTCCAAGGCTACTTTCTGTCTCCTTATTCTCAGTTGAGCTTCTTCAAGTCTCATCTGATGCTCTCTTTTCTCTTGGGAGGTGTCCCTCCTATGAGAAGAGACAGAGGTCCCCACAGATGTTTCAGAATGGCTAGATTCCACTAAAGGTGATCTTGGCCTTCTAGGCACACCCCAACTCTTCCTGAGAGACAAAGAAGGGACCCACTGGGCCCTCATCTCCATCTCCAGTAGGAGCTGGATTGTCCAGGTCTAGGTCATGGTCACCTGCCTGGTCAGCATCAGAGTCTGATTCCTGTGGAATTGGACCACTGGGATCTTCCTCAACTGCTGCTTCCACCCAACTGCCTAGCCTCTCAGGATCTGTAGCCTTACTAAGGTCGTCTAACAGTAATACCTCTCTGAGGCGTTGGGTGGTGGCACCTTTGCCAGTCTTCAGTTTTCTCATAGTACACAGAGCCCTTAGCTCAGAGAAGGGGAATGTGTCATACTTAGATGTCTGTAATTTACTGACATCCGGCAAGGACAGGCTAGGTCCTGGCACTGAAGATATAACTAGTGAAGTGTGGTGTATTCATGACCTACTCTAGTTGTTTACCGTCTAAACTCTCTTGAGTTGTAAAAAGAGTGTGCTTAAGCCCTTGACACACAACTCTAAGTTCAGTAGAACTTATTGTATTTAAGCGTGTATTATATGTACCTCTGGTATCTTTAGTGGTTTTCAAATGATCAAACACTTGAGATTATCTGGTAAAACAATGGCAAACTGGAATCTCACACGCTGCACACCAATTTGAGAAGTTGGCCTACCATAAGCTGTCCACTATTCTAGTGGGCACTTTGCACCAGTCCAAACGACCCTTATTGGTGGTAGGTTTAAAGACAACCTATATAGAAAGCTATCCTTGTGGTAGCTGTGGAAAGCAGCCTTCAGGCTAAGTCTTGAAGGAATATAAAGCAGCTTGTTTTACCAGTCTATAATCTCATGAATGACCAAATGAAAGGAGGACCACACCAGGTATATATATAAAATATATGTATTTTTTCTAAAGATATCCCCCTAGTCTCTTTATGAGGCTAGAGGCAAAAGTGCATTAAGTAAACATATTTAGCACACAGTAAATTAGCACAATATATGTGGAGCCCTAGGGGCGTACCAAACTGTGTACAAAGAAAGTGGTATAAGAACCACGACTGACATAGATACAAGGCCTAGAGCCTTTAGAACCGCTGGGGCCACCAGGAACCAGCCAAGGTAGTGACACAGGGGACCACGGGGGATGCGTTTAGTGTCTAAACACAGCCACAAATCACCATTAACTTCTATAGGGAAAGTCGCAGTTGGATAACTACAGATTAAGGACACTTAGAAGAGGACTTGGAGCAAACCCCTTTAGAACTAGGACGTTCTAGAGTCAACAACCACGAGAGTACCGGAGTACTCGAGTTACCTCGCTCAGGGAAGCTGGGTGCACAGGTGTCTTTTCGTGTCGGGTTTCGTCGACGATTTCAATTGCGAGCTGCTGAAGAATGCTGCAGGCGACCAAGTGGAAAGTGTCCTGGTGGGTCCAATGGTGGGTCGGAGATCTGAAGTACCTGAAAGCAGAGGGGACAGAGTCTGGGTCACTAGCCAGTGACCTGGAAGGCGATGAACAGATGCCTACCAATGTCGGGTGATGTCAGGTGAAGAAGGTGAAGCTTGACTCTTCATCCACGAGGACCAGGAGGCATCAAGGACAACCAGGAGCTGGATTCGAGCTGTACCACAAAGGATGTCGAGGGCTGCGGTGTCGGTTTACGGATGGGACCCAACAAGCCTAGGCAACATCAACCCATGCATAAAGCAAAGATTGGCTTTGGTGCAGACTAGCAAGATCTGAGGCACTCATCAATTGGAGGGGAGTCATGGTACATCTGAAGCAACCAGGGAAGCCCAAGAAACAGAAGAGTTACCTTCGTGGAAACCTACCAGTCGACAGACCAGGGATCGCAAAGGGGCCACAAGCAGAAATGCTAGAAGCGGGCTTGCGGACCACTCGTGGAGTGTACGCCTACAATCATCGGTGCAAATTGTACCCGGGGCTTGGACTAGAAGTAGTCCAATACACAGCTTCTGGAAGGCTCAGGAAGTTGATGCACTTGTAAATATGTACCATGTTTAGGAGTTCCGGTCCCACGTCACTTGTGAGGGTAGGAGGTCTCAGCTTTGCTGGGATCTCGTATCGGCCTCTGAGAAGTATGGAAGTCCATATCCTGAGTCACAAATCCATCGGGTTCCGGCAGGAGCCTTGGAAATGAAGACCAGCAAGATGCTTCTTTGGTGCCTGTTTGAACAGGGGAGTCACTTCTTGACCCCAAGGAAGATTCTTCCGTCTTTTAGTCGATGTAGAATGCCGAAGTTCCAGGATATATGTTGTAGAGTTTCATCCAGGTGTAATCTGAAGTCCTAAGGACGGGGATCCCATACTTTTACTAAGTTAGGAGGTTGGACATACTCTAAGGACCCACCTATGGTAGGTTCTAGGGAGGGGATGGTTACACCCCTTTCCCTTTGTCCAGTTTCATGCCAGAGCAGGGGCTGAGTGCCCCTGCAACTGGTTTGAACTGGGGTATGCACAGGGACACCAAGTGTGCCCCCAGCACTGTCTGAAAAGCATTCTATGACGGCACACACCCAGCCTCAATACACTAAAGCCTGTCTGGGAGGTGGTTACACCTCCCTGTGACAGGAAACTTATTGTCCAGGCCTCCCCTGCCGGAGTTTCATCCAGCAGCAGGAGGTCAGACTCATGTCTGTGGCTGCAGCATCCATTTTGTGATGCTGGGGCTCTTTTAAACTATTACCGGCTAGGTAAGTGTGTCCCTCTAGATGGTTGAAATTCTACCCCCAGCAGTGCTCCTGCTTGACACAGAGGAAGCGCTATAATGCGTGATGATTATTTTTAATGCAGTGATTCGAGAACTTGCCTTCAAATGCATTAGGATCACGTGTGATGCGTGGCACTTGGCAGGGCTGCAAATACCTGCCTTTGCTTGTTTCTGTAAGCTTCGGTGCGTGTGCCTTTGTCTTTCATGGCACGTTTCTGTGTGTGTGCATGTGTGCGTGTTTGTGGGTGCATTTGTGAGGGAATGCATTATGTGGATGTGCATGTGTTTGGGCACCTGTATGCTTTTGTTTTATTTGTGTGAGTGTATGTGCCCTTATCTTCCACGGCAGTTCTCTGTGCTCATGTTTTCATTTGTGTGGGTATGCAATGTGAGTGCGTATGTGGTTGCATGTATGACTCATGTACAGACTTGATTGCTGCAATGTATCTTTCAAAGTTAAGATACTAAATTGCATCCTGAACTGCCAAGTTCTGGTAAATAAGAGCAAATAAAAGAGTCTAAATAGTATGAGTCCTATTTAAAGTTTTGAAAATGGATGGAGACATGCAGGTTCCTGCTCTCCTGAAAATGAGCTGTTCCGCACAAAACCAAATGAGATGCATAATAAATGTATCATATGGAAATGATTTAGATGATTAGTATGAAAAGAGTTGAAAAAGATAGCTTCCTGTTTTTATCAAGTATGTTAGTGGCTCTAGAGTTGGTGGCTCACAGAGTTTCTTGTGAAGTAATTGGGATTTATAAATCGCTATGGGGTAACCCAGTATCCCTCAGAACCTGGGCAAAATAGTTTAGTATATACAATGGTTCTGTCAGGTATATAAACCGATTGCTTCAAAATGCATATTCATCTTTCCAAGATTATTTCTTAATCGATCATAAATTACTTTGTACAATCATCAAATGAAAGCATGGTCAAAAAGCAAAGCCAGTACCAAGGAGAACAGGCTAACAATATATTTTTAATCAATGAATTAGTTTCATTCATGAGTACCTTGTTTATGATACATGTAAATTAATCAGAAAATCCAAAATTACTTAGTAACACACGGCGCATATAAATAAAGTGCGTGCATTGTGACACATAGTGAACCTGTGAAAAAGTGAATTATATACAAGTGAGTGAAGGAAAAGGGGGGGCGGGGTTGTTGGTGTTTTACGTGAACACTTTACAGGCCAGTTTTCATATTTAATTGTAATTCATTCAGTACGCCACTTCATTTGGCCTCAGTAACTAAATATTCTCTACTGGTCCGATGGTTATGATATCGTCGAAGTTTCAACCCTTGGACGCCTTGATTGTGGGTCTGGGGCGGGTCTTCTTCAGGACTTAGGAGGGTGGGCTAGTGAGTTGGCGCCTGTTGGTCAAGAAGGAATAGGCCATCAGGATGGGATTTGCATGGAATTGAAATGAGTTAAAATGAGTTAAAAAAAACAGTGAGCACCTAGTTAATACTGCACTCACCTAGGGGCCCTTCTTGGATAGGAACCCGGTGGGCGTTCGGAATAATCACCCTTCAAAATGAGCCATCCGGCTTCTAGGAAGTTTGTTTCTGTTAAATTAAGTTAAGGAAGCATGAGTTTCAACTCAAGTAATTCATTAAGTTAATTGCTGTTTTGATTACGAAATGATCCGATTGAGTAGCACTTGGTCAAGACTCACCCTGATGCTTGAGAGTAGCGGGTCCCTGTATAAACTTCACCGCTGATCGTATATTTAAAAACCATACAGCCCGATGATATTTGAGGCGCTTCTTTTCTATAATACCAGCCGCAATGATTTGGGCAATCTAGAAGAAAGGGGGTGAAGGGAGCTGTCAGCGCGACATCCAAACTGGACCTAAATATCCCACATTCGCAAATGCATCCACAAAGTAGTCAGAGTACTGACTCGATGCTTGAAAGGCGGCGGGGAATCTCACCTGGTTTCTGACTAATCGGAGTGGAAGGAGATAGTATGGTGGACTAACTGGAGGCATGGTTGAAGATGGAAGTTGCGTCAGAGGGTTTGTCCTCTTTCTTCACCCTGGAGGGGGCGTATAGGGTGCTGGCGCGTCAATTGAATCCTGGGAGGCTGCCCAGACCTGTAGTAGCAGGCCTATTACACTACAGAGACAGGTACCTGCTTCTGAAAAGAGCGTGCACCGTGGGCCCCTTCGGGATTGAAAATGGCAATGTGATGTTGTTTCCTGACTATACTTTTGAGGTGCAGTGACAGGGGGCCTCCTTTTGGAAGTAAAGAAGGTACTCCCCACAGAAGGGTTACAATATTCCCTGATGTTTCCAGTGCGATTGAGGGTGGCCACGGATAACAAGACCTTTTTCTTTAGCAGGCGGAGGCGGCGTGGGACTGGCTGGAATCCTATAGGGCAAGACAGGGAGAGGCTGGCTGTGGCTCGGAGGCAGATGTGGGGCCCCGTGCCCTCCCCGACCAATGCACACTGGAAGGCGGAGGCTCAGATCCTAGAAGCCGACAGTCTCTCAGACTGAGACAGAATGCTTAGCAGCGCTGAAGGCAGTGACAGAGATATCTCACAAACAGGAGCTAGAACGGAGAGGAGCGACTGACTCCGAGAAGGGATTGTCAGGTACGGCGTCTGAAGAATCAGACTCGGGGAGTGTTACTATGCCTCATGTCACTCCAGGGACTGCTGATGAGATTGCTGATGCATAGTACAGGAAGACTTTATCCAGGACTGGAGGGTGCTGTTGGGTACGAACATTCTTGCTCTTTCCTATTTGTGGGTATATTATAAGATGTGATGGGTTGGGGGTGTGGGGGTGGATAGGGTGGACTTGGGGAGGAGTTCCCTTAATTAGGGGGGCTACAGTGGTCCTGTAGCATTAGCGGGGATGGGGGTAAGGCGTGTGATGGTTCATTGAGTTGGAATCGGGCCACCTGGCACTTGGCCACCTCCCCTCTATTGTGAGTAGAGATCCCTGGTAGCTACCAAGGAAACTGTTTAGTTTAGAGTTTGGATGGGTGCTGCTTTGTTGGGACCTGTTCTGGGGTGGGGCTGTTGGGGATTGTTAAATCATTTGTTTGGAGTTCTGAGGGCTGCCGGTGTGTCCGTGGGGAAAGTGCAGTGCTGCAGAGGGATAACAGATCAACAGGGGGACGATACTTGATGTTAAATGCCTGACGTGGAGGGGGATGCATACGATGAGAAAGTGCCACAGGGTTCACGCTTATTTGAAATAGAGGGGGGTGCAGGTGGCCTTTCTACTGGAAAACCACATTATTAAAACAGAGGGTAGCGCTTTGCAACGTAGATTCTGGGGGCAAGTTTGTTGTACAACATGTTCTGCGTTTGCAAGGGGTTGCTCATATGGGTTAGGGCGGGAGTCCCCTTCAAGTTGACCTGCCAATTTATTGACCCGTAAGGGAGGTTTGTGGTGGTGAGGGGGGCGGCTGAACGGCCTGGATGTAACATTGTGTAGCATATACACCCCTAATGTTGAGCAGGAGGAATTTTTTGAACTGTTGTTGGGAAAACTGGCGCCTTACCTGACCGGATCGGTGATACTGGGTAGGGACTTTAATTCAATAGCTGATGTTGTTATGGATTGTAAACTATAAGAGGTCGAATGTGCACTGCCGTGATAGATCAAAGTTTAAGGCTGTGAGTTGTGCTCCAGGATTATTCCCCGCTCTGGAATATGTATAACGTAACGTCACGAACCCAAAGAGGACCCATTGAAAGGTTTAACTACCACAAGTTCATATATGGCTCCTTGTAGTCATAAAACTCTTGACCTATATGAACAACTAGTAAAACAGGATTTATCCAAAATCAACTATCGGAGACAATTCAAATCTAAAAATCTCACACAGAAGGAATTAGCTACTCGTAAAGCTATAGCCAACAACGAAAACATTATCTGCCAACGGGCGGACAAAGGTGGAGCCCTGGTGGTTCTAAACGTTGACTACTACAATGCACAAGTTCAAATACACCTACAGGATGATAAAACCTACATGAAACTGGACTTCAACCCAACCAGAGAGATACAAATAGTGTTACAAAAAAAAATTATCCAGAATGCCATGGAGAAAGGAATAGTGACTGAAAAAATGAAGAAATACCTTTCTACAGATCACCCTAAAGCTCCCAAATTTTATGTAACACCAAAAATCCACAAGGATCCTATCAGACCCCATGTAGACCCATAGTATCTACCTGTGGAAGCATAAACGAACCAGTGGGAAAGCTGATTGACAAATATTTACAACCGTTTGTTGTTACAATGAGTTCTTTTCTAAAAGACACTACCGATTTTTTTAAACAAATTGGAAGCTATCCATCTGGAACCTGAAGAACAAGTTCTAAAGTGCACCATAGACGTTCAAGCGTTGTATACTTCAATACCTCACCAGCTTGGAATAGAGGCAGTAGAGGCAGCTTTGATGCAAATAGAATATGAGGAACCTATGAAAATATTTCTGCTAGAATTACTTAACTTCACATTACTGCACAGCTACTTCAAATATCAAGATCAATGGTACCTCCAAAAATCGGGAACTTCCATGGGGAATTCGGCAGCGTCGTCCTATGCTAATATCTTTATGCACTACTATGAAAACACCCACATACTACAGAAACAAACATGGAGGGAAGGATTACGTCTATATCTAAGATATATAGACAATATATTTATCTTGTGGAAAGGAACCAAGGAATCACTAACCGAAAACATCAAAATTCTCAATGATGTAGATGAACGCATACAGTTTACCTTTGAACTTGATACTAACTTTATCAACTACTTGGACGTCACCATCACCAATAAAGGTTACAAACTGGAAACCACGCTATTCACCCAAAAAACTGATCGAAATAATTTGTTAGCGTATCGGAGCGTCCACCCGACTCCCCTTAAACATCATCTGCCATACTCGCAACTCTTACGAGTTAAGAAAATAGTCTCAGACCCAGAGGAATACACGAAGCAATTGCAAAAAATGATACAGTGATTCAGAGAAAGAGGATACCCAGAACCAGTCTTAACAGGAGCCATGGAAAGAGTGGAAATGAAAGAAAGAAAAACATTGCTAACAGACAAAAAAATAATAAAAGAACCTAAAATTACTTGCGTTAGCAAATTCTCGACAGTCAGCCATCAATTCAAGACTATCATCAAAAAACATTGGCCCCTACTACAGACAGAACCGGATTTTAATCAAATATTCATAGACTTACCAATTTTCGCATTCAACAGAGGTAAAAACTTAGGAGAAATCATTAAGCAAAAATCCCACAAAGACATCACTAAGAAATACAAGGGCACCATTCCCTGCAGAAATTGCAATAACTGTAATAACATTATGGAAGGCAAAAGTATAACGCATTCAATGAAAGGGTATAAAATCAATCTACATGTTAATGCAACCTGTGACACTACAAATGTCATATACATGATTAAATGCCCATGCGGGAAAGCCTAAATTGGACAGACTGAACGCAAATTGAACGTTAGGCTAAACGAACATAAAAGCAACATAAGAACAAAAGCTGTGAAATCTGTGGTAGCAAGCCATTTCATTGAAGCCAACCACCAAATCAACCGAATAAAAAAATGTGTTTTAGAAGTGGTTGAAAAATCTGAGGACAGAGACAATAAGAAAGCCCTCTTAAGACTTGAAAACCATTGGATATACTTTTTGCTGGCTCTAAAACCTCAAGGATGAACGAACGTATAGAATTTGGCTGCTATTTATGATATGTGACTGTTTACTTGTCACGATTTGGTATGGCTGGAGAATTGGGACTACTATTCCCAGAATGCCTGGTGCTAGGTGTGTCCCTTTTCTGTTTTCTTCTTTTTGCTTTTAGCCCTTCCTTTTCCTGTGTTCAGGTGCTTGTCACCTGTTTTCGAAGTGAGAGTCCTGGTCCGGAGGAAGAACATTCGTATTTGTGAAGCTGAGAGAACAGAAACGCGGTTTCTCTCTTTGGAGTGGCAGCGCATGACGCGCTGGATCTTTGCCACGAAGAATCCGCTGTTTCCCTTGCTAGAGCGGCAGCGCTAGATGCGTTGGAACTGAAGACGCCAAGATTGACTTCGCGTGTTCGAGCGCGGTCGGGTAAAGGCATTGCGCTTTTCATAAAGCGTGAAAGGAACGCTTGAACTTGTGGAAATACTTTCGCGTGGACTTGTATAAGTCGTGCAGAAATTCCCAAGACTTTGTAGTTAGTTATAGCGCATGCCGCGCTGGATTAGTTAGGTTCATCTCGTGAGGATAACGAGTGTGTGGCGGTTACATTGGAGACTGCATCAGCGGACCTAACAATACTAGAGACTCTCACTGGTTAAGATAAGTAGAGTGCACTGAATGTGCTTAGAGTATACGCTCTCTGTTTCAAAGAGAGTGGTATACGCTGTCATGATTGCTTTTTCTTTTCTTTACTTTATTTTTCTATTTTTGTGCCGTTTCGAGTACAGCCATTTGCAGCAGTGATTATTGTAAGTGTAGGTCTCTTTCATACACTGCATTACAGTGACTTGTTACCTGTTGGGTGGTGTGTGGTGACGTGTGCTTTGTTTTAATGCAGGGTCTTTGATCAGGAAGAGAAAACGCGACCATCTGGGTCTATCAAGACTTGCTGATTTGCACTGCTGCATCGTTATATTTTATTTATCCACTTTTCCCCTTCCCCTTGTGTGATGCCCGTGGTGGAGTTGTGATACATCACTCCTGCGGTGTATTGCACATAGGGGTGGTCGGAATTAAGCATCACCATCGCTCCCGCTGTATCCTGCTATGAAAGGTTAGTTCACTCGTGTTTCAATTCATGACAGAGTGACAAGCCCACGAATTGAATGCAGCCTGAGCGATGGATTCTAACGCTATAGCGACTTCAGTGTTGGAAACTTTGTCTGCCTTACGAATGGAAGTAGAAGCATTGAGAGGAGAGAATGCTGCTGTGCGTTCTGAGATGGTTACAGTACGTAGAGAAATGGCAGGTTTTTCAAAGGGTGGTGCACAGGGAGGACATTACATTAGGGGAAGTATGTTGCCTCCTCCGGTTGCTAGGGAAGCATCGCAAGGGCAGGGTGGCGGTGCTAGTTCCTCCACTATCCAGGTTATACAGCCCCTTCAACTTCCTCTTTCACCTCCGGAAAGGTTTTTTGGGGATCCAAAAAGGTTCAATGTCTTTCTGGGGCAGTGTCGTTTGCACTTTATGTGTAAACCGGCAGTTTTTCCTGATGATAAGTCCAAGATAGCGTTTGTAATGTCGTATTTGGGTGGCAATGCGGCTACATGGTCTTTTCCGTTGGTTGAGAGGAACGACCCTATTCTTGTTGACTTTACAAAATTTTGTGATGAAATGAAGAAGTTATTTGATAGGAAGGCTTATTCTCTGTCTCTGGATAGGGAATTAATTACATTGAAACAGGGCACACGAGATTTACTGCCTTATATAACCGACTTCAATAGACTAGTAGTGGAAACAGAGTGGCCACAAGAAAAACGCATCTCCTTATTCTATCAAGGGCTGCGTAGTGATCTAAAGGATGTCCTTGCATCAGTAGTTCCTTTACCTGTCACTTGTGAGGGGCTTATTGATTTAACAGTGCAGTTAGACCATCGGTTGCAGGAGAGAAAGGAAGATAAGCAACGTGGTGAATTTAAAATCCCCTACATCAGGCCCAGAGTGTTGGCAGAAGGCAATTCATCTAATATGACTGGAAATGACTCAAGACAAGCAGGGGGCCTTAGAGGGCCTATCAGTGCAGAAGAGCGACAAAGGCGAAGACAACAGAAGTTGTGTATGTATTGTGGGAAGGCTGGCCATTTCATACAGAACTGTTCCATGAGAAACCAGACCCCCTATAAGGAAAGGCCAGTTGCGAAAAAAGTGCCTGTGGTGGAGTGGGCTGAAGAGCCGACGGAAAACTGAATACCTCAAGCATGAAGGAGACGCCTTGTTTGAGGTCAGAGAAAAATGATGTCTCTTCCTTTCTAATCAATACGATCCAAAATACTGTAGCCCATATTAATGTATGTGTTACGCTGGAGGTGGCTGATGGAAAATATGAACTGGTACACGCCTTGCTTGATTGTGGAGCCACAGGGAATTTCATAGATCAAACATATGCTCATGAGTTGGGTATACTTTGTATTCGAAAATTAAAACCGGAACCTGTTAAGGCAGTTGATGGAACGGCACTGACATCTGGACCCGTGTGCTATCATACGTACCCTCTCATGATGAAAATGGGAACAACGCATATTGAAAAGATTCAATTCGATCTTATTGATGCGCCAAATTTTAGGTTGATATTGGGAATGCCCTGGCTTACCACGCATGATCCTCATGTCCAGTGGGCCGCTAGAACGATCAATATGAACTCAGTATTCTGTGCTGAGCACTGTACAAGAGCACATTACGCATCAGACATCTTTAAGGAGGATAACCCGGCTGTGTTATTGGCTTCTGGGTGTAGTGTCCAGTCCGTATGTCTTGTATCTACTTTACCTGAAGAATACGTGGACTACCAGGATGTGTTCTGCGAGAAGGAAGCAAGTAGACTACCTCCCCATAGGGAGTATGATTGTGTAATTGAGTTGGAACCCGGCGCAAGTATACCGTGCAGTAGGATATATGCACTCACGGAGCCCGAAAATATTTATTTGCAATCTTATCTAAAGAAAATGTTGGCTGCTGGTTTTATTCGTCCATCTACCTCACCTGCCTCTTCGCCGCTTTTTTTTTATTTCGAAAAAGGAAGGCGGTTTGCGGGCATGTATTGATTATAGGGCAATTAACAGGATCACAAAAAAGAATAGGTATCCCTTGCCTTTGATACCGGTGCTTATGGACCAGCTGAAGGGAGCCACGGTGTTCACTAAATTGGATCTTCGGGGTGCATACCACTTGGTGAGAGTGAAGCGGGGCGACGAGTGGAAGACTGCATTCCGAACAAAATACGGCCTATATGAATATTGTGTGATGCCCTTCGGCCTCTGCAATGCCCCTGCCGCCTTCCAGTTTTTTATGGATGAGGTTTTAAGAGGTTTGTTGGACGTATCATGTATGGTCTATATCGATGATATTTTAATATATTCCAAGACGATTGACCAACATGTTCAGCATGTGGAGGCAGTGTTGCAAAGATTGCAATCAAATACATTATTCGTGAAATTGGAGAAATGTTTGTTCCATGCGACAGAGGTGGAGTTTCTGGGTTATGTGATCGGCCCAGGGGGGATATTCATGGACAAAAAGAAGACTGATGCAATTATTCATTGGGAGTCTCCTACCAGTGTGAAGAGTTTGCAGAGCTTTCTGGGCTTCTCTAATTTTTACAGAAGATTTATACAGGGTTTTTCTTCCATCATTCAACGAATGACATTGTTGTTGAGAAAAGGAGTCACTTTCTGCTGGACGGAGGCCGCGGAAGTCGCCTTTCAGACATTGAAGAGGTGCTTTACGAGTGCTCCTGTTTTACGACATCCAGACCCTGATCTACCATTCATTTTGGAAACGGACGCATCCTACTATGCGTTAGGGGGCGTTCTGTCTCAGAGACATCCTGAATCCGGGCAGATCCATCCTGTTGCTTTCTTTTCCAAAAAGCTGACTCCGTCTGAAATAAATTACAGCATCATGGATAAAGAGCTGCTGGCCATCAAAAGAGCCTGTGAAGAGTGGAGACATCACTTAATGGGGGCCAGGCATACGGTGGAAATATTTACGGATCATCGCAATCTTCTCTTTCTAAAAAGTGCCAAGGCGTTGACACCTCGCCAACTCAGATGGTCTTTATTTTTTGCGGATTTTGATTTTATTATTAAGTATCGTCCAGGTCCTCAGAATGGTAAGGCTGATGCTTTGTCAAGACCAGCAAATCCTGCAGTTGGTTGTTGTCCGGAAGAAAAGGTGGAACCGCCACCCATTCTTCGCAATGCCCTGTATCAGGAGGGGTTGACAGCGGTTATTACATCTGTGAGTTTTCTGGATGACGTGAGGAGCCAATGTGATATACCAGATACACAGGCTTGGGTGGATGTAGATCCGGTGCATCGAGGTATGAAGGATGGACTGCTGCTGCAAGATAATAAGTTGTATGTTCCTGAGGGACCTTTGCGGTTACAAGCTTTGCAATGGATTCATGATTCTTCCTTAGGGGGACATTTAGGACAACAGAAAACTTTATTGAACATGTCTCGCTCTTTTTGGTGGAACTCGATCAGAAAAGACACTTTGGAGTATGTTTCTAAATGCGCTATCTGTGCCCAAGCTAAGTCAAGTCATCAGTCTCCAAGTGGTCTGTTGCGTCCGATACCAGTACCTCCTTCTCCGTGGCATACGGTTTCTATGGATTTTATTGTTGAAATGCCCTCTTCCCATGGAAACACTGCTATTTTGGTCATTGTCGATCACTTGTCCAAAATGGGACATTTTGTTGCCTTGCCTTCATTGCCTACATCCGGGGAATTGGCCATGTCATTTCTGCAACATGTCGTGAGACTACACGGTCTTCCATCTGTTTTGATAACTGATCGGGGAACGCAATTTACATCACGTTTTTGGAAGGAGTTGTGTACCAATATGAACATTGATGCCCGTCTGTCTTCGAGTTACCATCCTCAGACAGATGGTAAGACGGAGAGGTTAAATCAAACCCTTGAACAATATCTTAGGTGTTTCTCTCTCCAACATTGTTCTGAATGGAGTACCCTTCTATGGACTGCCGAATTCGCCTATAATAATGCCACACACTCTTCATTGGGGTGCTCACCTTTCTTTTGTTTGTTGGGGGTTCATCCCAATATGTTGCCTTTTGCCCATCCTGTCACTTCCTCACATCCTTCTATCCAGAGTCATCATGCCAATTTAAGAACAGTGTTGAAGGAGGCTAAGACACATTTGGGGGAAGCAAGGGAGAGGGACAAGCGTTATGCTGACGCAAAGAGACGAGAGGAGCCTTCCTATCAAAATGGGGATATGGTGTGGTTGAGCACGAGGCATTTGAAGTTTAAGGGGAATACCCGATTGCAGCCGAAGTTTGTGGGTCCGTATGTTGTTCATAGTGTGATCAATCCTGTGGCTGTTAGGCTTGTCCTTCCTCCCAAGTGGCACATACATCCGGTATTCCATGTTTCCCTATTGAAGCCATGTGCTCCTGGTGTTCGCCTGCCCGTGAAACCTTGTCCTTTGGATGTGGAGGGTGATTTGGAGTATGAAGTGAGGGCGATTCTTGATTCAAAGAGAGTTCGGGGCCGAGTGATGTATTTGATTGATTGGAAGGGGTATGGGCCTGAAGATCGCTCTTGGGTACCCCGGTCTAACTTGCATTGTCCTGCCCTTTTGCGGCGTTTCCATGTTCGCTTTCCTGGAAAGCCTGGTGGACCGCCGGGACGTCGGTCATTGTGAGGGGGTTCTGTCACGATTTGGTATGGCTGGAGAATTGGGACTACTATTCCCAGAATGCCTGGTGCTAGGTGTGTCCCTTTTCTGTTTTCTTCTTTTTGCTTTTAGCCCTTCCTTTTCCTGTGTTCAGGTGCTTGTCACCTGTTTTCGAAGTGAGAGTCCTGGTCCGGAGGAAGAACATTCGTATTTGTGAAGCTGAGAGAACAGAAACGCGGTTTCTCTCTTTGGAGTGGCAGCGCATGACGCGCTGGATCTTTGCCACGAAGAATCCGCTGTTTCCCTTGCTAGAGCGGCAGCGCTAGATGCGTTGGAACTGAAGACGCCAAGATTGACTTCGCGTGTTCGAGCGCGGTCGGGTAAAGGCATTGCGCTTTTCATAAAGCGTGAAAGGAACGCTTGAACTTGTGGAAATACTTTCGCGTGGACTTGTATAAGTCGTGCAGAAATTCCCAAGACTTTGTAGTTAGTTATAGCGCATGCCGCGCTGGATTAGTTAGGTTCATCTCGTGAGGATAACGAGTGTGTGGCGGTTACATTGGAGACTGCATCAGCGGACCTAACAATACTAGAGACTCTCACTGGTTAAGATAAGTAGAGTGCACTGAATGTGCTTAGAGTATACGCTCTCTGTTTCAAAGAGAGTGGTATACGCTGTCATGATTGCTTTTTCTTTTCTTTACTTTATTTTTCTATTTTTGTGCCGTTTCGAGTACAGCCATTTGCAGCAGTGATTATTGTAAGTGTAGGTCTCTTTCATACACTGCATTACAGTGACTTGTTACCTGTTGGGTGGTGTGTGGTGACGTGTGCTTTGTTTTAATGCAGGGTCTGTGATCAGGAAGAGAAAACGCGACCATCTGGGTCTATCAAGACTTGCTGATTTGCACTGCTGCATCGTTATATTTTATTTATCCACTTTTCCCCTTCCCCTTGTGTGATGCCCGTGGTGGAGTTGTGATACATCACTCCTGCGGTGTATTGCACATAGGGGTGGTCGGAATTAAGCATCACCATCGCTCCCGCTGTATCCTGCTATGAAAGGTTAGTTCACTCGTGTTTCAATTCATGACAACTTGCCCATGATTACACCATTGTAGTGCTGGATAACCGCTGACAGACTATGCAGTTTATATTAGTTTTGTTTGATTATGCAATGTGGAAAATTATGTATTTATTTTATTTTAGCTGTTATACTCCTACTGATGTTTATAGTGCTGAGGATTGACACTGTTACACTCCTGCCGATCTGTTTCACATAAAACACATAGCTTAACCACAATGCACTACATCGCGGTATTAAGATTTTTGACACGGTTCCCTTATTTTAGTGAGGTTCCTTTAAATCTGTTCCGCTTACACGGAACCCCCTATATACACGTCACACGCTACCTAAAAGTGCAGGGCCAGAAATGGCGACAGCTTCCAACAGAAGGGAGTACCTAAAAGACGAACCACAGTAAGAACGGAAGGCGTAACCCGGCAGCTACGCATTTGTGAGCCGTAATATCGGCATATATAATCCTTTACATATCAGCGCGTAAACCCAGTTTATTATTTACTCTCAGTGAATAACATCCAACGATAATGCGAATATGAGTATTAACCCATAGTGACTAATATTCAATTCACTCAGTATACTATACCATGTCTTAGCAAAATGTTGTAATCACCATTCATTCGACCTATTATATAACAGCAGAAACTCACGCTTTTAGAAATTTCCCGTAAAGTGATCAAAACGTATACCTTTGTTTTAGAATAATTAAGTTATTATCATTTATTCTGCATACTTGTCAGTAAGAATGTTATAAGAATGAATAGAGGAGGATTGCATAGTTATTTTGTTGTCATTTATTATAGACTTCCCCGATGAAGGCTTAATGCCGAAATGCATTGGAAGGACTAATGTGGAAGGATTCAATGTGAGAAATGATGACTTACTTGAAGAAGTGAGAACATATGGAAATTCTATGAAAACCTATGAAAGTTGAACATGAGTATGAATAAAATACTTTGGAAATGAAAATTGCAAAGAAATAGTTTTTCGAATAAATACGCAGCTGTATCTACAGCGTCACACGCCTGTGCCTAGGAGACACCCTCCCAATAGTGGCTGTGCAACTGACGTTGTTATGGATTGGTCACACCCACCATTGCCGGAGGCTCTGATACACAGGATTGCTAGGGCCAGAAGGGATTGGCAGGAGAAGTGGGGGCTTGTAGACACATGGCGAATGCAACACCTGAACGAATGTGGCTATTCTTTTTCTCAGCCTTGCATGAATTGCAAGTGCACCTGGATGCAATATTGTGCACTCCCGATGTACATGCAAAAGTTCTTAATAGTGAGTATTTGGCGAGAACGCTCTTGGATCACAATCCACTATTGCTAACGATTAGCTGGGTTCTGGAGAGACCTGCGATACCACTGTGGCGACTACGCCCAGTGATGTTGGAGGACGTGGCCTTCAATAAGGATATAGTAGAGGGCATTGAACAGTATTTTAAAAAAAATGGGGGATGGCATTTAATATAGCTATGGAGTGGGACACCTTGAAGGTGGTGATGAGAGGATTGTACATTGCTAAATCGGCGGGAGTCCGAAGGACGCTGCTAAATGAGGTGGAGGCAGCAGAGAACAGGTTGCACAGAGTTGAGAGGGAGAGGCCTGAGCATCCCGAGCAGCAGGAAGAAATGGTGGGGGCCAGGGAGGAGGTGGCGACTCAGCTAGAGAGACTACGATGTTATGATCACCGGGACTATCTGGCACGGGCGCATGCAGAAAGGGACAAGGCGAGCACGCTGCTGGCCCGATTGGCTAATCCGGTGCCTCGGGGCATGCCTATCTTGGCATTGAATCAATTGTTGGGAACACCTGTCAATACCCAGAGAGGGATTAATGATTTGTTCTTAGAGTATTATGAGGGCTTATATAGGAGTCGGTTGGAGGGCACTGACAAGATCCTGGAAGACTTCATAGCTGATATAACCTTGCCCCAGCTGGAAGAGGAATAAGCAAAATTGTTGGGGTAAGACATTACTCTGGGGGAAATATGGAGTGCCATTAAACACATGGCACGTAATAAAACACCGGGTACTGACGGTCTGCTCATTGAGTTTTATCCATTTATTTATCCATTTATATAGATTTTAGGGGCAGATTTATGTTGGTAATGCGCCACGTTTGTGTCATGCAACTGCGGCGTAAACGTGGCGCATCCCTACGACCAATTTACAACATGACACATCTAGGCAGATGCATCACGTTGTAAAGCCCTGCGCCACATGTGGGCGTTCCGGCGCAGGGTGGGCGTTCCGGGGCAGGTGCGTAAAAGTGGCTGAGTGAAATCTGTAAGATTTCACTCAGTCACTTACAGGCCAATGCTGCATCAAAGCCCTGCGCCTGCTTGAAGCAGGCATAAGGCTTGAGGCAGCATTGGACAGATAGGGCACCCCGAGCCTTGCTGGAGCTGCGTCGCGCTTGCGACGCAACTCCAGCAATGCGCCACCTTTACGGCACAGATGCGTCACGCATCTGTGCCGTTTTTGCACCATGGGTGGCGGAGCTGCGGCGCAAAATAACTGGCGCATCCCTGGGGATGCGGCAGTAATCATAAATCTGCCCCTTAGTTGCTCCGCAATTGGTGGCGGCTTATAAAGAGGCTCGGGCAGAGGGGTGGCTCCCAGCTTCCATGAAAGATGCCATTGTTGTCCCACTTCCAAAACCAGGAAGGGACCCATTATACAGATCGTTTTATCTCCCGTTATCTATGCAGATATCTGACTACAAGATATTAAGCAGAATTCTGGCGACTCCGCTTTTACCCTACATGGTCCAACTGGTCCACTGTGACCAGGCGGGCTTTATCCCAACCCGGAACACGGCTGTTAATGTGCGATGCTTACTTCGTATACTGGACACAGATCATAGGGATGCTTCCAATGCTGCAGTATTGTCGGTGGACATAGAGAAGGCATTTGATAGCCTGGAGTGGCCTTATTTGTACTGAGTAATGGGTGCATTCGGCCTGGGGGAGGCGTTTGTGGGATCAACGGGATTATTTTATAGGACCGCTACCGCTAGGGTGCGGACGGGGATGGTGTATATCCTCCCCCTGCTCAGTAGAACGAGGAACGCGACAGGGATGTCCGTTGTCGCCACTGCTGTTTGCATGGTCCATAGAACCATTGGCTGAGCATGCTAGGAGGTGGCGGTACTATTGAGGCTTGTCCTTGCAGAGCGAAGAACAGTATATATCTCTGTATGCTGATGATTTAATTGTCTCTTTGGTTGACACTGGAGAGGCACTAGAGGGGGTGACAAGCCTGTTGATATTCAGGGGATTTCGGGGCTGAGAGTCAACTGGAGGAAGACTTGTCTTTTTCCGGTGCTCCCTTCAACAGTAGGTTCCTTACGTTCTAAGACTGCAAACAAATATCCCCACTCTACCAAATCAAATGCCATTTTGGCATCCAGGGAAAGGATTACCGCCGCCTCTGATAAGGAGGGGGCCCACGCCATTATCCTGTGCACCCGTCTGAGGTTAAGGGCCGTGCTTCTGTGGGGCATGAAGCCCGATTGATGCGGGGGGGATCAGCAATTGAAGGTGATTCATCAGTCGAGTAGCCAGTAGTTTTGCTAGAATTTTTGCTTCCGCGTTGACAAGGGATATGGGGCGATATGAGGAGCATTCTTCCAGTGGCTTGTCGGGCTTCGGTATAGCCACGATCGTTGCGGTGCGCTGGTCTAGTGGGAGTTCAGCTGCTGACAGGTGCTCTACGTACATCGCCAACAGGGGCTTACCAAGTGTATCGGACATGAGATTATACCATTCTATTGGAATTCCGTTAGGGCCCAGTGCCTTTCCGGACTGGATCATGTGGATCGCTCACTGTATCTCGTCCACTGTCAGATCTGCCTCAAGTTCCTGGAAGGCCTCCGGTGGAAGCGTTGGGACTTCTATATGGTGTAGGGAAGCCATTGCTGCTCGTGCAGTGACCTCTCGTTCTGGAGTATATACTGCCTGAAAGTGGTCCGCTAGGGTGAGTACGACGTCTTCAGGTTGCGATTGTAGCTGTCTCTCACGGGTATAGAGGCTCTCTTGCACCCCTCTCGTTTGTCTAGCCACGCCAGCATTTTCCCTGCCTTGTCCCCAAAGTCGTAGATTCTATGAACTGTGCTCGAGATACTGTCTATGACTTGTGACTTGAGGTGGTCCTGATACTGCTGCTGGGGCAGTTTCAACGTGTGTGCAGTGTCTACAGTGGAGTCAGACATGTGCGCCGTGTTTGCTGCCTGAAGCGCCAGTTCCACCTCTGAGAGCTCCTGCCGGTAAGCTTTTTTGTGTCCTGAGAAGGATGCGATCGCTCGTTCCCGTAGGAACGCCTTGTAGGCCTCCCACAGGATCGAGGGAGAGGATACTGACGTCGCGTTTTTGGCAAAATAATACTTGGTTGCCGTCTTTTTTTATTCCGGGGACCGTCAGATAATTGGGGTATATGGGGTATATCCTTGCGCGTGTCTTTTCCCAATTGGAGAGGGTCAGGACCATTGGAGAGTGGTCCGAGATTCCCCTGGGTAGCATTTCTATGGAACCGATGTCGATCATTCCGCTACCCAGTAGCAGGAAGTAGTCTATGCACGAAAGACTGTTGTGTACTGGCGAGTGATAGGTGTATTGTGATGCTGTAGGGTGCTTGTGGCGCCAGACATCCGCCAGTCCCATTGCCTCCAAGAAGCTTGGAAAAGTAGAGGGGCCCGGTGTGCGTGCCCTAACAGGAAATGTGTCTAGCTCCAGGTCTACAATAGCATTGAAGTCCCCCCTATGATTGTGTCCCCCGTCGGGAGATTCAGTAGAAACTCCCCCAGTGCTGGCAACGCTATGGAATGGAGTGCTGGAGGGATATAGACAGAGACTACATTCAGGAGCCTACCCTCCCATTGCCCATGGACTGCCGCAAAACGGCCTTGGTCGTCTACTTTATGTTGTAAAATGATGAAGGGGGAGTTTTTTTTTACTTAGATACCCGTCCCCCTTGACCCCGAGGTGAACTCTGAGTGCTCCGCCATCTTGTAGCCCCGCCTATCTAGCGCCCTACACGCTGTCCCGGTGAGGTGTATCTCTTGTAGTAACACCAGTCCAGCTCTCTGGCGTTTGATTGCCTGAAGGACCAACCCCCTCTTTATTTTGTCTTTCAGCCCTCTTACATTCCAGGAAAATAGGCGAAGGGGGGGACCGCCATGCGGGGAGCCGTGTCCTCAGAGGATACAATGTGGGATTGTTGAGACATCATGAGGCAATAGGGATGATGTTCGTCGTCTCTCAGATAGTGGCGCAACGCCCTCACCGCCACCATTGTACCTGTGTATGTAGTTCGTGACATAGCATGACATAGCGTGTGAATCTTGAACCAAAATCAAAACTAGCAAACTCCCCCCACCCCATCCCTGCCTCCCTGCTCCACGGACATAACACCGCCCGCTCCCCCAACTTCGCAGAGTGCTTAACCCCATCCCAAACCATCTTACTGCTCCTGGGGGTAAAGAGTCTCGGAACAGCATCAGCTCTGCTAACCTTATTCGGTTTCACCCAGTCTTAAGTCCACGGGCATTCCGCCCGCAATCGGTGATGTTCATTGTTGACGATGCAGGGTAATAGATCGTCATGAGTCTGGTGAATGCACACTGTTTTCCGACCCCGCCTAGGATGTCCTGTCTTGAAATGCCGGATCTTCCGCATGAGCGTCCGTGCGTGTCCCAGTATGTTGGCCCCGATGTCCTCTGCCGGATCGGCGAGGCGCCTCCACCTGTCTCCATCTGTCGAGCCAGTCCTGCGCGATCTCCGGCGTGTCAAAGAACCATGTTTTCCCGTCGGCGACAACTCGCAATTTCGCTGGGTACAACATTGAATAGGGCAACTCCTTCGCCCTCAGAGCCTTTTTGACCTCGAAAAAGGTTTTACGACGTCTCGCCACCTCCGCTGTGTAGTCCGGGAAGAAGGCTAGCGTTGAGATTTGGAGTTTGATGGGCGGCAAAACCCTTGCTGCTTGTAGTATTACATCTCTGTCTCTAAAGTTAAAGAGCCAAGCCAGAACCGGCCAAGCTGCAGCACCTGGCTTTGGCGCCCCGCCGGGCACTCTGTGCTCTCTTTCTATCGAGAAAAATTGGGATAAGCCTTTGGGCTGCAGTTGAGTCTTTAGGAGGTCTTCGATGTAGAGGTCCATCGCCCTTTTACCTTCCATTTCCGGAATACCCAGGATACGCATGTTGTTCCAGTGTGAGGGTCCCTCCTGATCATCCAGCTTCGCTTGCAGTTGTTTGGTCACAGCCTCCATGCGTTCCATTGCTATCTGCAGTTCTGAGGTGTCCTCCACTAGTGATTTCGTGACCACTTCCACCTGGCCTACTCGGTCCGACATTTTGTGGAAATCCGCACGTGGTAAATTGACATCAGTGGAGATGGATCCCACCGTCGTCTGTACATTGGATAGAGTCCTCATGATGTCTTCCAGCGTCACCTTTTTGTTCCCTTCTACCCCCTGACCCTTGCCCGTTGACGTTTGCCCCTCCGAGTGCTGCGGGTTATGCTTTTCATAGGCGTATTTGTCCAGTTTGGCTCGTGTGGACAAGTTTTTGGGTGCTCTGCCCGTCATGATGATCGATGATCTGCGGTCGCGGCGAGGAAAGGTTGCCACAGCAGTTATTGTGCCAGCGTCCTTGTTGCGAATGCCAAGTCGTGGCGATGAGCACTGTTCGGGGTAGGATATCGCGTGAGGATGTCACTCCTGCGTACGTCTGCTGTGTGTAGAACACGGTGCCCCCAGGGTGCGTCTGGGCATTCGCTGGCAAGAGCTACATTCAGTCCGAGCACACAGGGAAGGGCCCTCTTTACTGCTAAGGTTGTCTTGTGACTCTGCAATCCCCACGTATCAGCTCACCAGCTTCCTGGTGTCTCTGGCTGTATACCGCGGTGCAGCGCCTCACTCCTCCAACCGAGGCCTCAGGGTCTCCTAGTGACAGCGTATGGTGATGGTCCTGCACTGCACTGTGATGCCGCAATATGACTGACAGCCCGATTAGTATGGGCGGGGGCCCTCAATTGTGTCTCACTTGTGCCTATGCAGTTTTTGTGCAGCCATTATGGCTCCCGGTAATGGCCAGGTATATATCGCTCACCTCACTGCCAGCCAAGCAGGGGGGGGGGAGGAAATCCAGTTTGAAACGGGCCGTCGCTATTTGCCCCCAATCAGCGGCTGCGGCTCTCTTTTTTATCGCCCAGTTACTCCCGCATGCCACTCACGTATAGAGGATGGACCTGGGCGGTATCGA
This sequence comes from Lissotriton vulgaris, assembly GCF_964263255.1. Lineage (NCBI taxonomy): Eukaryota > Metazoa > Chordata > Amphibia > Caudata > Salamandridae > Lissotriton > Lissotriton vulgaris. Next base: position 2,089,796,323 of record NC_141687.1, read on the forward strand.
GCAGTGCCCCGGTGTTATCACAATGGGCAGGCTGTGTCTGCCGTCCCATGTGCAGCCACTGTAGCGCCAATGTCCCCTTGAGCATAAGCGCGTTAATATGTGCCTCCTGTTACTCATGTTGCAGGTGCGCGTGGGCCACTTTGCTTCTTGTGCCTCTCCACCACTTCCCGGCCCTCCGAATACACAAAGCCTTCAGTGCGATAACAGCCGCCGGCCGTGTCGCAATGCGGCATGTTTACTGTAGCTTTACACGTGGAGGCTTTAGCAGTCCGCGGCAGCCACCCCACCCGCAGGAGCGTGCCTCTGTGTCTTCCTGTTCCTCCGGGTCCCGTTAATCGCATCTCGACGCGGGGAGGTCCCCCGACCCCCTGCAGTCCGTTCCACCGGCTCTCCCGCGGGGCGGTCTGTGCGTTGGCAACGACCTTCTGAATGCAGGCTAGATGACCGCGGGATCCCCCGCGGGTCGCTGCGTGTGTGGCGCCTCAACGCTGGTTTCGCTTGCGTGGTGTTTTGACAACGGCAGAGCCCCTTCGCTTTCATGGGTGACCGGTCCAGTGCGTCCGCCTGCAGCCGCCCACACCTCACTTCCGGCGGGGGCCGCGATCACTCCAGGCCGGTGTTGTTTTCAAGCTCTTAGGCCCCACTTCAGCTGCATGCCGTCGGCCCGGTTCTGGACGCCGGATTTTCACCGGAGTCGGTTCAGAAGATGCCGGCAGTTCCCAGACTTCGGGATCCGCCTCTTCCGGTGGATTTTAAATCGGATAGTAGGATCGGATTAGTGAAAGGAGCTGTGATGCTCTGAGAGTTCTTCTGCTACGCAGCCGCCATATTGGCTGCGAGCCACGCCCCCCTTGTAAGCGTTCCTTGATGCCGACATTGATGGACATAACTCATCCCTCCAGGGGGCAAGTTGGAGGATGAGGCAGGCTGTGCTTCCCAGTAACACCAGGACTGTTGCTACCAATGGAACTATGACGATGCCCCCTAGGCGGAAACCACAAATGTTGTACTGACCTCGGGGCCCGAGCTAGAATGGCTGATGCCCGGTGAAGCTGTTCAGGCAACTATAGAGGAGATTGGTTCTGGTTTTACCCCCTCAGCCGTGACCTACCCAGCCGGACATTGGACATAGTTTTTCCTTGCCTCTAAGCTGTATTTCCTTCCCTCCCCCGCCTTCTTTCCCATTACCTGTCTGCCTGACTTGATATGCATTCCCTACCCCTTTTTGCCATTCCCCCTCTCCCTTTCATGCTCCATTGTATGTGTGTCTTGACTATGCTAGGCGCTAACTCAGGTTATTGTTTAATCACTGTTTTTTCTCTTATCTTATACTCGGCTCATGTAACTGATGTAATTCTTTGTAACTTGTAATTCACTGATCCTCATGTAAAGCGCTCTTATACCTCCGGGTCTAGCCAGTGCTATATAAAAGTCTGCAAGCAAGTACTGGCATGTTTTACATGTCCTGATAGTGAAATACTGCCAATTTCGTTTTTCACTTTTAAAAGGCTATCTGTCACATAGCCTAAAATGGGAGTTGCTTTATACCATTTTAGAAGCATAACTTTCCAGTGGGACAAAATATACAAGTGGAGTTCTCTGAACTTAGAATTTAATAACACATCTTTTAGTTAAGATGGTTTTTAAATTATGTGTTTGAAAATGTCATTTTTAGAAAGTAGCGAAAACATAAAAAGATGATGGAGGAAGCGCTGAATCCTTTCAGGCACTCACCGTAGTCACAGATCTGAGTTGAATCCATCATCTTTCTTTAGCTCACTTCGCCATTCCAGTTTTTGAACTTTTAGAAAGTAGACATTTACTTGTTTAACCATTCTGTATACCTCTACTGATTTGTGCATTGACTGTCTGTTTGTGGAGTGACAGGGGCTAGAGATGTGCATTCACTGTAGACAGCCACCGGGGGGTGGTATTGATGTGTGTCCTGCCGTTCCTGGGAGATGCATTGCTGGGTTGAATATACCTTGGCTGGCTTTAGAGTGGTGGGAAGGGTTTCCCTTGCACCTGAATAGGCTGTGTCTTCTTTACACAATGCGGTCTCCATCTCCTGTGGCCCTGCCGCGCCAGAAAAGACTGAACTGATTAGACTGGGCTCAGAGACCCTTGTCACTAAGACAAAATAGAGTATAAGTATTAAGTAGAGAACCTTAAACCCCAGAGAATTAGATCACTTCTGGATTCAGGAGGAACCTTTGCCTAGAAGAAGAGCTGGAGCGCTGTGAGGAGGCGTACTGCCCCTTTGCTGTTTGCTTTGCTGGGTTGACCTGCAGTTGTTGCTTCTGCCAAGTAAAGGACACAAACTGGGCTTGTGTGTTCTAGCGTCCTGTTCTGAAGTTTCAGGAACACCAAGACTTCACCTGCAACCGACTGACCAGCACCTCGACTACTGTGTGGACTCCTGCATTCAAAATAGCACACATTCCAGTTCCTGGGCCCTGAGAATTGTGTGGTTGGTCCTGCAACACAAAGAAGACCAACTCCGATGCTGTCTTCACCACCACGCCGAGCAGCGAGGTCCGGAGCAACATACATGAACTGCACAATGCACCGCCCTGTCTACAATGCAGTGCCCTTCAACGCCTGCAGTTATCGGTCTTTCCGGTGCTCACACCGCCATCGTCACCATCAGCGCCTGAGTCTTATTATCTCTAAGCCAGTAACCGACAAGGGTGAGTTCACGAGTCTTCGACTTTGCATTGCTTCACTAGAAATGAACCCTCACCACCTACTGAACTGACTTCCCCTGTCCTGGGCTTGACGCATTGCCTCCTTGTGGACATAATGCCTTGCCTCAGCCATGGCAACCAGGAAACGGACCTCAACCTCCGCACCGATACCTCACCTCCATGACACTGTGCATCATCCAAAGACTTCGTTCTAAGGTACTACTGCTTGGGGGGGGGGGTCATGTGACTCAATGCCCCATGCTGCGCATCTCGCATTTTGCCCCATTCTTTGAATTATTGCCTGTCACAATGTCATAATAGATCCAGGTGGAGCTATTTGTTTTCTGCAAGTTCTATTTTTGAGATCATTGTTTTAAAGTTGTATTTTAATACATATAGGTTGGATTTTTGTTGTTTTGGTCTTGTTTGGTTTAGATAAAGTTACTTTACTAACAGGTGTGGTGTCCGTTTCTGGTGTTTTCCCTGTGTTACTGTGAGTTTGGGTACAAATACTTTAACCATTGCCTTTGGGTTAAGCCAGTCTGCTCATGCCAAGCTACCAAGGAGGTGAGCAGGCTCTATCTAAAGTGTGTATCCCCCTTACCCTGACTAGAAGCGAGGGTGCCTAGTTGGACAAAGGCGTATTCCTCTGCCAACTATAGACCCCCAGTTCTAACAGTGCTCTTATGTTTAGACCTAAGAGACTGGTCACCGGAAGCACAAAAGATGAATAGAAATGTTTCTGAAGAGATTTAGACAGAGGGAGCTCTGTGTCTCGCTTGCTTGTGAGTATAGACTGCTTCTGGAGAACTGATACTATACGTCATTTCAGAGCTTGAACTATTAACGCACATGATTCCTTGTTTCTCCAAGATATAGTGTGGAGTTGTTGAAAAATGTGTGTTCCGTTAAGAAATCACACCCCACCATGTAGATGCATTGTGTAGTTCACCCTATAGGGCTTTGTAGTCATCTCTTCTCTACAAAAATTCACCAAGGCAAACAGTGAGTACCACAGAAAGTTACTTTTTGCGCCTCTTCATCTCCTATACTCTTTGCTAATTTTAAGATAATGCAGATGCCTTCAGTTCCTCTAGACTTAAGTCAGCGACCTGCCCTTGCCTTATTCTTGAAAATGAATCTGGAAAACAAGACCTTTTTCACATTGAATTCCCACTCCATAGCATGCCCTCCACTGTGGCTAGAATCTGTCCACAGTAGTGATGATGTGGCTCTTGGCTCAGTTTATTGTCAGGCAGGCTTCCGTCTCCTTCCAACTCTTCCAAAATGCGCTTTCTGTTACCCTTATTCTGATTCACCATCTATTTTCTGTACTACTGATGGATAGCCTTGTAAGCACATTAAATCCACACATTTCTTCTCTGTTTGATTTTGCAAATAGAAGAGCAGTGGTGATATCTGAAGCAGATTGCCTGCTAGGTGCACTTGTTGGTCCTCCTATCAAATAAGAAACTGGGTATTTTTACAGTGCACATGTTTATGGTTTATAGCGCTGTGAATAACAAGGGGTCATCATTACCCATCTCACTTATCTGATTTTAGAACTATGAAACCATCAGTCGGCCATGCTACTATCAAACCTGTGACTAGGAGGTTTATAATAATGATGATGATAAATAGTGGTATGTAGTGTGTAGCATATTGCCAGGGGTTTGCAGCTGTAGGCGCTGTTATATCAAGTGTTACACAATTTAATGCTACTCATTTTAACCATGCTGGATGGATGCACGGCTGAGCTGGTCATGCTTGATTTCAACCTGGCAGGTCACACAGTAATATCAACACCGAACACATAACCTACTGAGCAGACACACTAACTAGGGCAGAAAGACTAGAAATCCACTTGAATATGACAATTTCTCCGAAAGTACAGTAATAATACAATCACAAGTCTTCCAAGCCCTCTGGTGGAAATTGTAATTTATTGTTTTTGGTAATTGATGTAAGTCACTAGTGGCGAATGACCATCCCAAACACACCAGCCCTAAATACACGAGTTGATCACATTGCTGTTAAGACAGGTCAGCATCTTTATAAAAGAAACATGACTGCCCTCAGCGACATACAACCCCCATCTCATGTCTCAAAAGGTACACAATGCAAATTCAGATTGAGAATGCAGCGAGGAAAAAGTCAGGAATATAACAGTAACCCTACTCTGCGTGGCCAGAAGCAATGACGCAGGTGTCTTTACTCTTTAATGTGATATAATTGTTCATGCTTTTTTTTCTAACCTCACTCATTAGCAATCTAATGCTGAGGCATTTAATATGTTTACAATTTCACAAGCAACCCACTTGCTGCCTGCTGATCAGTGAATTAATCCAAAATCCCATGGATCACATACACATTTATGGGTGCTTTGTTTGTATCCCTGGAATCAGAATTCCTGTATCAAATGTGCCAGGATGAGTTAAGATGAACAGTCCCTCCGCCACAGATGTGCAGAGCCCTAGCACCATTAGCAACCCAAACAACACCCCACATTTTTCAAGCCCTCCATAAAATTCACCATCACAACTGTCACTGAGTATTCAATATGCATGTTTAATTTGAGATAGTTGGACACATCTTTGCATATTAAAACATTTTGTAAATTTGTGCACAACAAAAGGGCGCCTTTTATTCTAATTGTTTCATCATTTTAAAACTTGGTAACACAATCTACACAAATACACTCCATGCCATGCAAAATAGTTCCATTCAGCATATTTCCACTCAACATCACACGCTTCCACCCAAGCAATTTAACTCTACACTTTTTCATTCAACCCCACATAATTCGACAACAAACCACATATTTCAACTCAACAACACAATTACACAACACACCACATACAAAAAATTTAACAGAACACCACATAATTAAAATCCACAGCATTCAACTCCACAACACAAAATGCCATTCCACATTACTGCACTCAATGAAACACAATTGTAATTGTATCAATTTAGCGCTTACTACCCCTGATGAGGAGTCAAAGCACTTTTTAGCGAATAGCACGCTACTCCGGAACCCAAAAGGATTAGTGGTGGATTAGTAAAGGGAAATATGAGCATAGTAGTAGTATTAGCATTAGTATTTTTTCTCGACGGTATAAGCTAATTTGATCGAAGGACATGTGAGTTGGTTAGTTGGATTGAATAGTGTAATGGAGGGATAGAGAAGGGAAGAAATTCATGAGTGTTAATTGGGCGATCATAGTAGTAAGTTGAGGTCTGAAATGAGTAAAGGAGAGAGGGAGTGAGGAAAATTAAATTTTGGTCATGATGTGTTCCCTAGCGCGTACCCCACCGACTCCATGTACCAGCTTAAAGTGCATGTAACTTCCCTCCTGTGTCAGCTATGAAGACGCAAATACATTTGCGTCCACCGTCAACTTGTCCTCTTTCAGAAGCACCATGAATGGATTATATAGTCCGTTCCTAAGTATGCTATGCCACCGTCTTTTTGTAGTACACTTTTCACTTTTTCCTGCTCTAGCCAGAGTAGGCCCTGAATTCCTGCCATCTGAACCTCTTTTGTGGCTCCTGACTCTGCCCAGGCTACCTCTGTACTCGTGAACTCTGTCCTACTTTCAGCGCGGCCCCTCGCGCCCAGCTCAAGCCTGCTTTCTGCCAAGACTGACTATAACCTTCGAGTTATCTGTTCCGCTCCCCGAGAATACATTCCTGCCTACTAGATCCTGTAAACATCCTCTCCAGCTGCAGAGTCAAAAGGCCGACCTGCCTTAATGCAAGTAATTCATAGCCTTCGTTGCCATGCTTCCATGGAAGGCCCCGTGCCCCACGCTTCACATGTAGACACTTAGGCGCTCATACACGCATCTACAGTTAGCATAGAGTAGCTTCTACCCTAGAGACCTTTCCGCCCAGATAGTATAGTTCCTAAACATCAGATATCAGATATGATAGAAGTACAAGTTGATCTGACATGCCAGACTTCTGTCTCTCTCCGTCAGTGTAAATGTCAAGACCCCTGCACCCCGTCAATCACACGTCATGCAGCTGCGCGCGCATCCAAGCTTCCGATTTCTGCTGACATTGCAACATTCTGTTAGCACCACCCCTTGGTGCCACCCACTTACGTCACCTATCAGTGACGTTTCTAGCACACACCTCTAGTTCACGCCTAGTTTACGCCTCTCGATGATGTATTGGTACCACGTGTATACTGTTATCTTGTCTTCTCTCAGCTGTTACGCCTCTTACATTGAACCTTATGATGTAAATCAAGTATATAAGCTATGTATTGTCAATAAACGAGAGCGCGCTCATCTATCCCTTCTGACACCCCTGTGGTGGTCAGAACATGATATCCTGATTCCTTTATGAGGAATAAAACCCTTAGAAACTCTAACACCACGGACTCTGTTTTCTTTCCTTCTGATTGAGTTATCATTGATTAAGTACTTACCTGCATAGAAATTAAGAGAGTAAATTAATTATTTATGTCATTTTGGCGCCCGAATAGGGACCCCTCCCCCACCTCACGCGCCGGAAGGTGCGTTGCAATCCGTGTCCCCTGCCATCAGTTAGACGGACCACACGTGTACTGGCAGGATTTCCTGCATCCCCCTCTGACCCACGGAGGTGACGAAGACTGCGATCAGTGCCCAGACGAGGCGGTGAGGAGTGCGGAGGATCCCGACCAGAGCCCAGCCGAAAGAAGCAAGGTCCGAGGTGTGAAGAGGCCCACCAGTTTTCCGAAGTTTTCCGAGGTTTTCCGAAGTTTTCCGAAGTTTTCCGAAGTTCCGAGTCGAGTCCAGTCGAGTTTTCCGAGGCCTTCTGTTTCCGTGCTTCCCGGTGAGTACCATTGCTGGGTCGTATCTAGACGGGTTTGGGTACGCAAGTCCGGTCTGCACTGTTTCTAGGCAGTGTATCTGTACTGTTGAGCAGTATATCAAGTAGTCCGAATTTCTGCACTGTTACAGCAGTGTATCCGTACTGTTGAGCAGTACATCTAGTATAGGGGGATAGTCATCTATGTCTACAATGTGTTATGTGATTAATGTTGTGGTATGAATGTGACTGTTCAAACGTGTATTATTGTGTTTCTCGTATAATCTAGTTGTCAAGAGTATTAAGGAATAAAGATCTAACGTTCAGTAATAAGTAAGCAAGATGCCGTTCTTCAACAAGTTAAAACAGATAGGAACTAGGAAAGGGTTACTGGAGGAAGAAATTCCTATCCCCCCTAGAGACACTCCAGGCAATTTTATGTATCAAAAACACGGCATAGATGCCATATTATATCTAGATTTATGGGCCGATTATACCAAACACCTAGACGAAAGACACAGATGGCCTGTTACCGGAACGTGGGATGCCGAGTGCATCATGAGGGTAGAAGAAGCATTATGGAAAAAGAAAGCTAGACAATCTCAGAAGGACGCCATAGAGTTTTGGCGTAAGGAATCACGTAAGCGTGCTGACAAAGCACTCCGTAGAGAAGACAGACTTAAAGAATCAGATAAAGAACAAGAAAACGAATTAGTTACCGAAGGGATCCGAGTAAAAACAGAACAAATAGACCGTGCCCGAAATAATCTTGTAAACGGTATGTATCTTGCAGCAGATGGCCCATCCGAAACTGAATCAGAGATACCGAAAAACTTACCGACACCATTAGTTCCAACTAAAGTAATGCATAAAACTACTAAAGACATATTCCTGAATTCGTATCTAGAGGATGTAGCACCAGCTTACACCAATCTGCCTGTTCGTGCCCTGCCTACTGACAGGGATGGGGGTGGCACTGCACCCCCAGATAATGTTCCGACGGTACCGCGACAGACCTCCCCTGTTCCGCCACCTCCGCCACTTCCTCCACTCAAGATGAATCTACCGAAACCAGTACTACCTGATCTTACTAAAAGGCAGATTCAAGTCCAGATACAGACTCCGCGGAGAGATAATGCCCAAGCATCCGCCTCAGGAGGTGCGACAGCGGGTCTACAGACCCCGCCACCGACACACAGATTGCATTTAAAGGACAAACAGAATCCTTTCCAGTCTCCCTACTCACCCCGGCTTGAGGCATTCAAAGATAGGATGTCATTTTGCAGATATGATCCAGTACCCGGAAAAGACGATTTAATGGTATTAGCATCACTGCGCTTAAGATCTGCCACCGATAACTTGCTATGCTGTGTAGGAATGCAGGAAGCTCTCGACAGACTATACAAATTCATACAGACAGGGAAAGACCCCGACAGTGTCAAAGCTGCCATGTATAAACAGAAAGTTGACATTCAAAAACAGATATTACGATTCTTCATTAATTGTGTGATAAGAGAACGAGACAGGCCCGGGACAGATCAAAGCGAGTTAGACGCATTGAACAAGTGGGGTCAAAGTATAGCAGACGCAAAACATGACAAGGGGACTTGCATAGCCACTATGTCCCAGAAAATTAGAAAAGCAGTATTAACTGCACATCAGGAAGAAAATGATAAAACTTCCTCCGAGGAGGAAGATGAAGATGAAACATCAGGAAAGTCTACAGACATTATAGCATATGTAGGTAGGGGAAACTACCTTAGGAAAGGTGTCCGTCCGGAGAGCAAGAGAGTCCTTTTCTCTGCTTTAACAAATCCGAATTCTTCCGAACATCAGTTCCAGGAAACTGATAAAAGGCTTCGAGATCGAGTAGGGTACCATGTACTCAATACTATGGATGAACAGGAACTAGCCCGGTCAGCCGTGTTGTGGGCCGAAAACCCAGACATATATAATGATGACACGTTAGTACAGACATTCTTGAACCTTTCCCCGGAAGAGCAGAAAATAGCAGGTGTATACATGATTCAGCACCTCCTCATCAAGTTCAGAAACCATCATTCTGATCCAGGTCCCTTACACGAAACATTGGAAGCACTACTCATGGATAGATGGAGAGGTTTTAGTACCAAATTAATACAAATAATTCTAGAACAACGACGTAAGTATAACACCTTCCTGAGCTCTGAATATATTCCCGCCCCGCCTCCAGAAAGAAAAATGTACCACATGCAATACGGTGGTGGCATTGAAAGTCAGAATCCCTTACGAGAAGTACATCCAGTTATGGGTGAGGATCATACCCTGAAACGTGTGTATGTTCACACACCACTGACTAAGTTAGAACTATTAGAAATGAAGAAATTAGTTCCGTGCCATGATAAAGACCCTGCGGGTTTTCACAGAGAGCTTAAAGACATGTTACTGATGGGAGATTACACGTATGATGATATTATGAAAATGTTAAAAGTACTGTTGCCCACGGGCATTTACGAGAAATTAAAGGAGAAGGATTGGGAAGTGGGAGAGTCAAAGATAGCATGGGCAGAAATAGAAGACGAAGAAAAGAAACGAGTCCCAGGGTTAGGCCTTGGGGATCTGACTAAAGCATTACCAGGTTTAATAGTACAGGTTCTGCCAAGATTATTGACAACTCGAAAGGAAGATTGGGACGCAATCTCGTCCTGTAAACAGAAACAAGATGAAGATACTAGTGACTTTTATTCAAGATTCGAGAAATGTTTCATTATCAATAGTGGTCTAAAAACTAGTAGCGAGTCATATCCACACCTTTTTGTAACAAAATTAGTAGAGAACGCCCTACCACTAGTTAAAAATAGAGTATACAAGGTTGAAAGTACTTGGCAGGCAAATACACCATCACAGATGTTGCAAATGTTACAATATCACCAGAATAGAATTAGGGAAGAACAAGATCAGGAACAGAAACGTATGAAAGACACGAAAATGAAAATGTTAGTAGCTCAGACAATTCCAGCCGAGGGTCATAGAAAAGGTGGGGCCCAGACCAATCATTCAGCCGCTCCCGTTAAAGGGACATGTAATTATTGCAAGCAGCCAGGTCACTACGTACATGAATGTCCAGTCCTGAAACATAACATCGAGACAGGTAAAACTAAAGAAAGACCGCGTCCGCCTAGACATGAACAGGGTCATCAACAGACCTCACAGAACGAACAGCCAATGCAGAATACACAGCCTATGCATGATCAGTCCCATACAGTACAGACAGTAGCAGTACCGCAGCCACAGCATGCTCAGACACAGCCCGCTGCCGCAACTAGACAAGTATCACAACAGATGTACCAGTATGCCCAGTCGGCATACCCAGATTATCAGCGTTATACATGAAACAGCCTAGGGAGGGAAAGTGATTTGCCTCTTATTGAAATTCCTGTAGATCAAGAAGGTCCTTATGTACATAGTCACGTATTAGGAAAAGACAGAAAGTTTTTAATTGACACAGGGGCAAGTCGCACTACTATAAGTCATAATGAAGTCCCAGGGGCACCCCTCTCAGGCTCACAGAATGTTTCCCTTGGTTTTTCAGGACAACCTATTGTAAATGAAGTATCAGAACCAGTACCACTAGCTGTGGGTCCATTATCTCGAGTTACAGATTTGTTACTTACGAAATCATGTCCCGAAAATCTGTTAGGAATTAAAACACTGAAGGCTCTAGGAGCTATAATTTGCTGTTCCCCGGAGGGAGTCAGACTCTTTCTACGGGATTTCAAGGGTCATTATGTTCTACGTGACTTTGATGTCAGATTGAAAAATGTACCAGATCACTTATGGGCAAAAGGCCCAGCAGATGTAGGTTGTATGCATATCACACCATACCGTGTCACACTCAAGACAGGAGTTGTTTTACCCAGAATCAGACAATACAAGTTACCACCCGATGCTGTAGTGGCTTTACTGAAAATTATTGAAGAGCTTATTGCCCAAGGAGTGGTCGTAGAGACCGACTCCAATATCTGTAATTCGCCTATCATTCCAATTCTTAAACGTACAGACCGCAATGCACCGCCAGTATATCGGCTGGTGATTGATCTTCGAGAACTGAACAAATGCATTGTACCACAGTATCCTGTGGTCCCCGATATCTCCTCCCTGTTAACTGCCATTGATTCAGAAGCAACGTTCTTTACTGTAATCGATCTCAAGAACGCCTTCTTCAGTGTACCCATTGACCCGGAGAGCCAATATCTCTTCGGATTCAGTTTAAATGGACGAAGTTTCAAATTTTCCCGCGCACCTCAAGGATTTACAGAAAGCCCCAGCATCTATAGTCAAGCACTGAAAAGACAACTAGATTGTATCCAAATGCCAGTTAATACCGCTTTACTACAGTACGTCGATGATCTACTGATCACCGCACGAAGTGAGCCTGAATGTGAACAAGCATCTCTGATAGTTTTGCATTTTCTGGCCGACAAGGGACACAAGGTGTCTCCTTCGAAGCTACAATTCTGTGTTCAGCAAGTTGTGTACTTGGGTCACTTGCTGTCCAAAGTGGGGAGACAGCTCACTCCCGATCGCATTCAATTAATTGTAAACATGCCCCGACCCCAGTCACAAAAAGAAGTGCGGGCCTTCATAGGCCTCACCTCGTACTGCAGACAATGGATTCCTCAATATGCATTTCTAGCTAAACCACTCATCCAGTTAACGACACAGGAGGCAGCAACTTCGACTGTCCTCCCTTGGACTCAGGAACACACACAAGCCTTTGAGGAATTAAAGAAAGCTTTATGCCAAGCACCAGTTTTAGCGACACCATGTTACAGCAAACCGTTTACACTTTTTGTTACAGAACGTGACGGTACAGCATTGTCTGTCCTCACTCAAGATCAAGCAGGTTCACATAAGCCTTGCGCTTATTTTTCAAGCACATTGGATTCAGTAGCACAGGCACTCCCTGCATGCTTAAAGTCAGTAGCAGCAACAGCGTTAGCAATCAGACAAAGCGACTCAATTGTTTTAGGTCATCAGTTAACAGTACAAGTTCCACATTCTGTAGAGGTTCTGTTAAACAGAACCCAGACTCAACACTTGACTATAGCACGACTGACAGGTTACGAATTGACATTATTCCAGCCACACATAGAAATCAGACGCTGCAGTATCTTGAATCCAGCAACATTGTTACCTACAGTTATGACAGATCCAGCTCCACATGATTGTATAGAGATTATTAATGCAGTAACAAAGCCCAGACGAGATTTAACAGATGTTCCATTGACAAATCCAGACCTGACACTTTATGTGGATGGTTCATGCATGAGAACAAGTACAGGAGAGTTAGTGGCCGCGTATGCCGTGACCACTGAAACTGAAGTTAAAGAAACACATCGTATTGATACATTGTCTGCCCAAGCAGCAAAGCTCATCGCTCTGACCCAAGCCTGTATTCTAGCGAAGAACAGAAATGTTAACATATACACAGATTCCCGTTATGCGTTCGGAGTCGTACACGACTTCGGCATGCTCTGGCAAGAACGAGGTTTTCTGACCTCTCATGGTACAAAGATACAGCATGGTCCTCTCATTCAAGCACTGCTAGAAGCAATACATCTGCCTTCAGCCATATCAGTCATGAAGTGTAAAGCACATACTAAAGCCACAGATTCTGTTTCCCAGGGTAATGACCTGGCAGATCAGACAGCAAAACATACAGCACTGACTCACACTCAGGCAACTGACACGACAAAGATAACAGATCCGACAAACTGCATGACAGTCAGGGATCCCACACTAGATGTTATTGACATTCAGACACATGCTACTGCAGACGAAATAAAGAAATGGACCGAACTAGGAGGGATCCAGACAGATCAAGGTTGGATGACGAAGGGAAAATCTACATGGTTTCTCCCTGACTCTATGGTTCAAGTCATGATAAATACAGCACATAGTCCTGCCCACCTAGGAGAGAAAGCAATGCTAGACAGTTTGCAAAATCTCTGGAACAATAAACACTTACGAGCAGCCGCAAAACAGAAAGTGCGTACTTGCATGATCTGTTGTCAGTTCAATCCAGGTAAAAGCGTCCCTGTAGAGCAAGGTGGATTTCATCCTCCCGATCACCCTTTTGAAGTCCTCCAGATGGATTATATCCAGATGGACCGTTGTCGAGGATTTAAATATGTTCTCGTAGTTGTCTGTGCTCTGTCCCGCTGGACCGAAGCATACCCAGTCCCAGATTACACTGCTCCGACCACTGCCAAACAGTTGGTTCGTGAATTTTTCCCACGGTACGGCTTGCCCCGTGTCGTGTACTCAGATAACGGTCAGCCATTCTCGTCTGCCCTAATGAAAGAAGTTTCCTTGTTATTGGGATACCAGTGGAAGTTCCATTGTGTCCGACATCCAGAAGCCGCAGGCCTTGTTGAGAGGCATAATCAGACATTAAAGATTCGCCTTGCCAAAATATGTCAGGACAAAGGGGTCGACTGGATAGTCGCCCTGCCGGTGGCACTATTCTATATGAGAATGGTCGCCCATTCGAGATCAGGGCTATCTCCGTACGAAGTGGTCTTTGGCAGACCACCGAATATGTGGGGGACGCCCATTCCTAAAAAGATAACCGATGTTGATTCTAATATGTTGACAGATTACCTTGCCTCCTTGATGTCTGCACTCCAATCATGTCGTTCACAGGTTGCCGCAGCCTTCCCTGACAACACCGATGTGAAGCCGCATGACGTCCGCCCCGGGGACGTTGTCCTCGTCCGTAATTTTGACAGGAAAAGTCCGTTGGAGCCCCGCTGGAAGTCTCCGAAGACCGTTCTTCTGACTACAAAGACCGCAGTCAAGTTGGAAGGCAGAAAGGGGTGGGTCCACCTAAGCCATATCAAAACATTCCCAGGACTGAAACCGGAACAAGACACACCCACCCCCACCAGAGACTGTGATCCCAAAGACTTTACCGAAGTCAAAAGAGAAAAGACTCCTCAAGAACAATACCGTATGAAATTACGATCTAGCAAGTCAGACAGTTTAATTGTTTAAGTCCTCCCCTAGGTGAATCGGTTAAATAGTTTCTGACATGTATCCCCTAGATCGAGTTAGAGAGAGAGAAGAAAAGAAAAGAACATACTGCAAATCACTTCGTAGTCACTGCATAGTGACACTAATAATTATGTTTATTCTCAGTATATTAATTATTATTGCTAGCATCTTGTTACCTATATACTATCCTATCTTCAAGCGTGAACAATCTGCTTACAATGTCTCTGCTGAACACACTTTTAGTGAGTTACCTCCTCATGAGCTTTCCTACAGACTCGCGCTGCGCAACAATACATTCATTAGTATGTTACATCACTCTCATCAAACTAACAATGCTACAAATTGCTGGATATGTGGCCGACTCCCTCCCTACCAGAATTACAAGGGAGCACTGCCTCTCTTTCCGTATCCGTTCTCTCACAATGGCTCCTGTGGAGCATGGTTTAAGATAATTAATTCTTTAGATCCCGACATTGCTGTTTTCGATGGGGGTTGGGTTTGGGGAAACCTGAACTTGGTCCTACTAGACGTCTGTTACCCGGATAAGGAGGGACTCCCCATTAGAATAGGAACTGATCTAGAAAATGAAGTATATGGATTAGGTAATTATACAATTAGCCTTATGATTCTTACTGTCGAATCCGAAGCCACACCAGTTCTACCTATTATGTCAGTACTGCCAGTCACTGGTGAATTATGTATCAAGAAGAAAGGTTCAGTACACTTAGGTCATAGTAAATGCACTACTGTGGTCGAATTCAGTGATGATGGAAAATCATCTTTCAAAGCTATCAGTCATTCTTACTTTGTTTGTGGTCATACCGCATACATTCGCCTACCTCCAGATTGGGATGGTACCTGTTACATTGCATTCCTTCTGCCACCTGTTTTTCTAGCGCCTTCTGATTACCATAGAAATAGCAATCTAGTAAAGAATAGACCCAGAAGAGATGCCCCCCTTGTCGACTACACAGAAACGGCATGGGAACAGTACACTGATTTTAATAAAGGATTCTTTTTCTTCTTAGGCCCTGTCCAGAATAGTAAATTAATACGCAGATTAACTAGAACACTTGAAGCCGTAGTAAATGAAACTACCTCCGCCTTAGGTAACTTAACAGAAGAGCAGTCCGCTATGCGGGTTGTTGTCCTTCAGAATCGTCTTGTAATTGACGTCATCTTGGCAGATAGAGGTGGAGCCTGTAAGGTCATCGGGTCAAGCTGCTGTGTTTTCATTCCACAGAATGCACCATCTGTATATCAAGCTATCACCCGTCTTCATAAAATTGCAAATCAGATACATCAGAATCCAGGCACCTGGACTTGGTCCGGTTGGTTCTGGACAACGTTAACAGCTTGGGGATGGAAGATCCTATCCTTCCTAGGCATTGGCCTAGTCCTAGTATTCAGTTGCTGCCTGTGCCTGCAGTGTGGGCCAGCGATCTGTGGACTGTGTGCCACTTCTTGCATTGAACATTCTAGTTTCCACTCAAAACGTAACCGAAAGAAAGAAGAACAAATGATGTTACAAGAACAGACTGATCGATTCATGAGGATCGATATTTCATGAAGGGTCCGTAGGGAACAAGGAGGGAATGAGGAAAATTAAATTTTGGTCATGATGTGTTCCCTAGCGCGTACCCCACCGACTCCATGTACCAGCTTAAAGTGCATGTAACTTCCCTCCTGTGTCAGCTATGAAGACGCAAATACATTTGCGTCCACCGTCAACTTGTCCTCTTTCAGAAGCACCATGAATGGATTATATAGTCCGTTCCTAAGTATGCTATGCCACCGTCTTTTTGTAGTACACTTTTCACTTTTTCCTGCTCTAGCCAGAGTAGGCCCTGAATTCCTGCCATCTGAACCTCTTTTGTGGCTCCTGACTCTGCCCAGGCTACCTCTGTACTCGTGAACTCTGTCCTACTTTCAGCGCGGCCCCTCGCGCCCAGCTCAAGCCTGCTTTCTGCCAAGACTGACTATAACCTTCGAGTTATCTGTTCCGCTCCCCGAGAATACATTCCTGCCTACTAGATCCTGTAAACATCCTCTCCAGCTGCAGAGTCAAAAGGCCGACCTGCCTTAATGCAAGTAATTCATAGCCTTCGTTGCCATGCTTCCATGGAAGGCCCCGTGCCCCACGCTTCACATGTAGACACTTAGGCGCTCATACACGCATCTACAGTTAGCATAGAGTAGCTTCTACCCTAGAGACCTTTCCGCCCAGATAGTATAGTTCCTAAACATCAGATATCAGATATGATAGAAGTACAAGTTGATCTGACATGCCAGACTTCTGTCTCTCTCCGTCAGTGTAAATGTCAAGACCCCTGCACCCCGTCAATCACACGTCATGCAGCTGCGCGCGCATCCAAGCTTCCGATTTCTGCTGACATTGCAACATTCTGTTAGCACCACCCCTTGGTGCCACCCACTTACGTCACCTATCAGTGACGTTTCTAGCACACACCTCTAGTTCACGCCTAGTTTACGCCTCTTGATGATGTATTGGTACCACGTGTATACTGTTATCTTGTCTTCTCTCAGCTGTTACGCCTCTTACATTGAACCTTATGATGTAAATCAAGTATATAAGCTATGTATTGTCAATAAACGAGAGCGCGCTCATCTATCCCTTCTGACACCCCTGTGGTGGTCAGAACATGATATCCTGATTCCTTTATGAGGAATAAAACCCTTAGAAACTCTAACACCACGGACTCTGTTTTCTTTCCTTCTGATTGAGTTATCATTGATTAAGTACTTACCTGCATAGAAATTAAGAGAGTAAATTAATTATTTACGTCAGGAGGAGGGAAGAGCCTGTAGTAAGGGATTAAGGAAAAAAATCAGGAGTAAAAAAAATAGGTATTGAATGAGACAAAGGAGAGATCACATCATTGAGAATTTTGTAGGGGTCTATGGGAGACCCTAGTAGTAACTGATGTTTGGGGTGAGCCAGGAGGTTTAGAGTAGGGAGGAGTTGCAGGTCCTCCTGGCTGCCCGCAGTCCAGCATAATGTCATCAGGACAGGAATATTGTGCACCAGGAGATGAATGAGACTTGTAGGGCTATGTAGCAGCATATTTTTCCTTGCACTCAATACATGTGTATCCAAAACAACCAACCATGTGTGGCTTAAGAGAAAACTTTTTGCTGTGCATTGGACTCATTCCACACACTTACTACTTGTTTACAATACTACCAATATCCTACTCCTTGGATGAAAGGTGGACTAGCAAGAAAGGACTGCTTAATAACACACAAAGTACTTAATAAGTCCAGGAGGCAACTTCTGAATATAAATTAATGAACTTTAATCGTGTTACTTGATTTTTCAGCACAGGGTGGGAGTTTGCTACAGACTATCATCCTACAACATGTTTTAATAATGTATGTCTATGTACTTTGTTAACATCACCATCAAAACAACCATTATATACAGCTTAACTTCAATGCAGAGATGTGATTTTTCATCTATGACATTTTCACTTTATTTCATGGGTTATGGGGACAAAAAGGACACCCTCACCGATACAAAAGAACGAACAGCATGGGCATTTTCCAGGAAGGCCACAATAGAACTGACTCATAATTGGGGAAGTGAAGAGAAGAGTTATCATAACGGAATCTCTGACCCTCGAGGATTTGGGCACATTGGGATTGCAGTTCCAGATGTCTACACAGCTTGTAAAAGATTTGAAGATCTAGGAGTAACATCTGTGAAGCAACCAGATGATGGTAAAATGGAAGGACTTGCTTTTATAGGATCCTGAGGGTTACTGGATTAAAATCCTTTGTCCCAACAACATGTTAAATATAATATAAAGATCTTAGCTTTTGGGTCCGTGCCATCAAATGTTTGAAGAGTTCGCTCCAGTAGGCTGAAAATGAGCATGTACGATAAAAAGACTACCTGTTAGCAATATTGGAATTCTATATCTTTGTTGTACTTGACATAACACATTTTTAAAAGACTAAGGGCCAGATGTAGGTAAGTAACATTTACCGAATCTTAATTACCGAAAATTACCGAATTTTACCGATTCGGTAATTAAGATTCGGTAAATGTGAGGGGTTGGTATGTAGGGAATCCAGATGTTCCCTTTTACCGAATCGGTAAAATTCGGTATTTACCGATTCGGTAAATACCGAATCGGTAAAGCCTATTGATTCCTATGGGCTTCAAAGCCCATAGGAATCAATAGGCTTTACCGATTCGGTATTTACCGAATCGGTAAATACCGAATTTCACAAGGGTGCAGGGGGTGTCACTTTGACACCCCCTGGCACCCCCTAAACAGGCGTGGGTGCCATGTGGCAGGCATACCTGCCCTAAGGGCAGGTCTGCCTGTCACATGGCATAGGTGTGCATGCACACATGTGCATGCACACCGGAATCGGTATTTTACCATGGATTTGTTTTCCATGGTAAAATACCGATCCTGTAAGCCATGTGCAGGAGGTACATTGCCTACCTACATTGCATTTTCGGTAATTTTACCGAATCGGTAAATATTACCGAATCGGTAATTATTTTACCGATTCGGTACATATTACCGAATCGGTAAATTTACCGATTCGGTAATGATACCGATTCGGTAAAATTACCGAAAATGTGCCCCTACATCTCAATAGCCCTTTACCGATCGGAAACGGCCGAAAATCGGTATTTTCGGCCGATTCCGATCGGTAAAGGGCTACCTACATCTGGCCCTAAGACCGCATTTCTCCCTTTTGTTTCTTTTGTGATTTTGTCATCTTTCTTGAGTGCTGTGAACATCTTGTGTAGGCCAGCCTTCTGCTGAAAAAGGTAACCTAGTGTCTGTATATTGTACAGCCTCAGGAACATGGAGTTACTATATTTTTGTAATGTTTTGTAGAAAAGTAACAGATATATAAAAATGCAAACATGTTTCCAAGTGGTGGTTGAGTGCGCATGTGTCATTACAGAATGCAGTTCGCCAGAGCACATCAGTCATCAATATGTTTCAGAATGTCGTCTGACATTTAGGAACAAATATTCTTAATTCGGGATTGAGCATTGTTTTCTCTCGTCTTTTGGCCTCTTTTAAATCCAAACTCGACTGGTGGAAATTGTTCACTTGAATTTTTGATGCTGAAATATGTTGAATCTGAGTTCAGCCACACAGCACAGTACACAGAGATGGGCAGATGTGTTATCAAAAAAGTGAGTTTTAAAAGCTGAGTCGCACTAATTCTACTAATGACAGAACGCTCAGAGAGAAGAGCCACAGTGTGAGCAAATTAAAAAGATTCTCAATAAATAACCATTATAATTTTAAAAAAGACCGTAAAAACATGAAATAAGAGTTTATTTCTGCAATTTAGCCATTAACTGGGCTTCCATACAGTGTTGCATCTCTTTGTTTTCTCCTTAAAAATGTACTTCTTTCACTCCTTGCATGCCTCAAAAACTTACTCCATTATTTCACTCCATGCATGCCTCGAAAATATATTTAATTCTTTCACTCCATGCATGCGTATAATTTTTTATTTATTTCACGTTTCTTTCTTTGTTCTACTCGAGATTTGCGTCCTGTCTCTTCCTGTGCAGCATTGACTCCTACATTAAAGAAACGTTAGTAATTAATAGCCTTAGCTCTCTTTCGTATCCAGTGAAATTGTGTATCCCCGCACTCAGCCCGAGCAGAGATCGACTGCTTCTGTCTGATCCTGCCCGGGCTGAGTTTATTCTCCGAAGAAAGCCGAAGTGCAGGGGATACACGACTCCAGGGGGATACCACATATTACACAACACTGGCTCTGGTGCTGAACAAGCTGTGAACAGATCAACATCACCTGATGTCGCCCTGTGTATCGCGGCATACGATTGCCTCCTGGTAATTGCGCATCCTGCTGAAAGATAAGGAGTAGCAGTCCTTTAAATGGGCCAGTACTCACAGGTACTGAGTACCGGCACTTCTTGTTTTTACTAAGCAGAGTACTGGCACTTTTCCAGTGTTAAGGAGAGTACCGGTACTCTGACCAGATACTGGGCAGGTGCCTGAGGGTCACCTGTGGCCCGTTTATTTGGCATCATGTTTGCCGTTTTCAGTTTGGCGCCTGCTGGAGGCCTGCCGCAGGGGTAAGAGGGGCACTGCTACTGAAGCTCTCATTGTCCTCAACTTCCCCCCTGCCGGGCCTCCATGCTGAGTCGAATTGTTGTTTGTGTATTAAACATCAGCTGCCAGGGGCACATGTGCAGCCTGAATGGGTGGGAGGGAAGAGAGCCTCCATAGGTGACCCTGTCATTAAACGCTTGGCCTCCCACTGGGGCCTGACGCACTTGCTCCTGCAATTCCACCCCCACCCCTGTCCCCCTGACTGGAGGGTATTTACTGAGGAGGTGACTGTGCTGCACCGGATAAGACTATGGCCCCAACTGCATAAGTTAAACCCTTTTTGAACCTAAAATGGAAGAATACACACGTCTAGAAATTTCAAAATGGCATGAATTTTTATTTGCGCTTTTTTTTTTTACAAGTAAATAGCCATGATTAGCTTGATATCATCACTGCACTTACTTAAATCTTCAACCATGTGCTTGGTTTGCTCAACTGACATCAAAAGCAAGGCCACTAGGTCAGTTTTATCGAATTGTGGAGCACATATTTTTCGCCTGTGTACGTTTGTAAATTTATCATTTAAAACATGCCGGAGTGATAGACAGCATGAGAAACAGAGTGTGTCTGATAAACTGAGGGAGAGAAATAGGAGATGCGAAAAATAAGTAGAGCTGCATGAAAGAGAGTAGGTAGAGTTTGAGGGAGGTTATGGCCTCAGAGAGTCAGGAGGAAGAGGTGTCTGATAAGGATTAATGAGGTAAAGTTGGATTTAAGAGAGGGTGTCTGTAGGCAAAGTTTTGTGAGGTGCTGATGTGAGAAAGTCAGTGTAGAGTGTGTGTGAGACAGACATCAAGTTTATAAGAGAAGATGTGGTAACATGAGAACGTTAGAAGGGGGTAAAAAGCAGTAAAAAAAAGATGTGTACATTTCATTTTAAGAAACTTTTGAGAAAAGTCTGAAGGTGACGATAGTGAGGAAGGGAGTCAGTCATGCGTATGCTGTGAAGTGGAGGAAGGAAGATAGAGGGTGTAAAAAAATGGAGTAAGATGGGATGTGTGAGAAAAAAATAGATGTAAAGGTAAACGGAGAATATGCGAGACAGAGAAAGGGATGAGGAGGGTGAGAAAGGTGAGGATGTGACAGCCTTTTTAGGGAGTGTGGTGAATCAATGCTGTTGGAGAGGAGATGTGGGAAAAGAGAGGATGTTGTGTGATAAAGAGAAGAGTGAGGGGAAATTTTTTGGGCCAATGGGCAATTCCACCCCACCCCTGCCCACCTGCTGGGACATTGACAGGGATGAGGCGATGGAGATGGCCTACACAGCCTGCCTGGAGCCGAGGTGAGGTGGGAGGAGGTCTACTAACCTGCCCATCAGAGGCCAGTATTGTTCGTCCGCTGACCTCTGCCCTACTGGACTCTGCACACGCTCAGGACCCTGCAGTGTTCACAGTCTGCCACTGCAAGTTCTCTGGCCGTGAGGCCTTCTGCCGAGGGAAGAGGAAGGAGAATGGGGTGAAAGAAGGTAAAGAGTGAGGGATCAGAGACAGAAGGAGCAGAGGAGTGTTTAAAGGGGGAAAAAAAGAGACTGAAGGGGTAAGTGCAGAGAGAGATGGGGAAGAGATCGAGACGGCTATGGAAAGAGTAACAGGGGAACAGAGATGACTGATTAGAAATAGAAAGATTGATAGTAGAGAATTATAGGATACCTTAGGGGTAAAGAGAACATGGCAGCAAGAGAAATTAATACAAATGGGAGAGTAGTGAGTGGGGGAGGGATCGCAAGATTAGAGATGTGAAGATTGATGGAGAGTATTTGTCTGCTTGTTTGTGTGCGTTTGCCTGGTTGTGTATATGTGTGTGAGAGAGAAAATAAATCGGATAGGGAGGGAATCAGGACACCCAGGAGGTATTTGAAAATAAAATGCATCTAATACTTGTTATTAATTATTCTATGCCAGTCTCTCTTGTCCTGTGCACACTGATTCTTAGCCTGGAAGGGCTAAAAGTACTGTTGATGGCTTGGCTGCATTCAGGGTTTAGAAGCTCCTTGCATTGCTCCCAGAAGTACTTCACACCACCCTTTATTAGCATATGTACCTGTTAATCTGCACATATGGAAAGTTTGAGACAACTGTCAAGGACAATGCAAGGGGAAAATGAATACTCAATAGAAGTGTTTCTATCATCATGTCCAGTGCTTTAAATGGGCCGGTACTCACCGGTTTTGAGTACCAGCACTTCTCAGTTTAATCCCCTGAGCACCGGAACTTATTTTTCAGGAAAGGAGAGTACCGGTACGCCCTGAAGTACGGGTACATGCAACAGATCGTGCTTGTTGAGGTGCCGCTCTGGCTGGCAGCAGCCTGTGTATTTCTGTGCTGGGGGGCTCCTGCAGTGTTAGGTTCCCATCACGCGCGCAAGCCCATTGGGATCAAAGGGCTTCAGACACCCCCTCCCCTGTCGAGTGGCAGCCCGGCTGAGACAGCTTCCAGGGAGCAATTACAGCCGCACCGAGCACTTCACAGGTCTTTAAAAGACAAATTGCTTTTTAACGAGGCTTTGTTATTTCTCACCCCTTCTTAGATCCCCTGCAGCTCCACTCTGCATACTGCTAGAAGAATCAGCCCAGTACACAATTGCATTCTAGACAGAAGGCCTCGTCGATACACTTAGGCGGGCCACATGTTGGGATATTTAGGTACCGCCTGAGGGGCTGCTCTTTGTGCTTTTTTCTGGTTTAAAGAGCAATGACGACTTCTGATGTGGTATGTGGGATGCTGGAGTGGGTGGGTGGGGGGAGAGGTGATGGAATGGGCAGGGCCCACACCTGCTGGACACTTCACATTGGCCATGTCCATGACTATGGTTAATGTGCTAACATCCCGGAATGTATGTGGTCTCAAAGGATACCTAAAAAGATAGAGTGTTATCCTATCTCAAACGGTATCAGACCTGCATAGTTATGTTGCTGGAAACACACCTTTTGTAGAACGAGGTAGAAAAGCTATGTTATTTGTACGGTGCTACATACTCTAACCATAGGAGAGGGGTAGGGACGTGGTTGGCGCCGTGTATATTCCTTGATAGGTGAACGGTACATGCAGACCCCATATGGCAGCAACAATTAGATGTTTGGAGACAGGAGACATCATCACCAGAGAGACAAAGTGTTCTCATAATTTCCGCTTGTACACAGGGGATATAATCGTATAGATTATGTGTTGGGGAAGACAAAAGATTTGAACTGGTATGCTTCCTCAGCAAACCTAAATAGATATTTGTCAGACCACTCACCTCTAATCCCGACTCTCTACGCTGGGTGGATTAGACTGAAAATCCTGTTGTGGAAATTGTGAATGACGGGTGGTGGCCTGACGGGTGGTGCTTTTCGCACATACATTAAGGGGTATGTGCATTTTTTCTGTGCAAACGGGTATACCACAGTGACTAGAGCAGTGGAATATGAGGCTTATTAGGTTGCGCTGCAAAGAGAGTGCATGGCCTGAGTGGCTGGAGTACAAAGACAACTAGAACGAGAATTAACAGACCTAGAGAAGGAACAAGTGAGTCTGGGGAATCGCCCTATGGCGAGCCCGATGGGCCTAGGCAATTATTGAACACCGCCAGACGGGTGGTGGACGTAAAGGCAAGGCTGGACAAATACGGGAACACACACAGTACTGACAGAGGGTGACAAATCCGGATAATTGTTGGCATGGTTGGTGAACAGGGAGAAGCCCCATATGTGTAAACTATCCCTACAGGCATGGCTTTAAGTCTGAGCACTGGCAGTATTTAGGAATGGAAAGTTTTAGACCACTATCCAGGACAATGCAAGGACAACAGGAATACTCAATAGAAGTGTTTTTACATCATCATGTCTCGCCACGCCCCTAGCTCAATTTGATGAGTACGTGCACTTATTTTTCCCCATTTAAAGCACTGATCATGTCTCACTCTGCCTCTAACCCCACCCACTAGGCCCACTAGCCACACCGCTAACTCAATTTATTGAGTGCCTGCACTTATTTTTTCCATTTAAAGCACTGGGGAGTAGGAAAAAAGACTCGTATGAGGAGATGCTCTTGTAGCTTGTAGAGTTGGCGCTCTAGCTGGCGTGAGCAGCGTGATGACGCGGCACGCCAGCGGCCATGCTGGGATGCACGCGCATCCCACAGAAAGAGCGAGAGTGTCGAAGTCGGCAATACACAGCGGCTCGGCACTCTCCGATACCTGTTAACTACAATAAATAACGTGAATGAGAACAGCGGCTCTTGTCTCCTTTGTAAGGTGCACACGAACATTACAATGGCGACGAGTGCGGGACTTACAAGGTGATAATACAAATATAGAAAAACGAACCAGAAACGAAATCGACCACCAGCCTTGGGCAGGAGCACAGAGTGAGCAGGACTACGAGCTCATCAGCCATAAACACCAGTTACCACAGGACAAGGACATCGGAGAGCGTGGCAGAGCCCACACACACATAAGGGAGCTTCACAGCCACGAAGGAGGTGAGAGGGCACGGAAGGAGGGGACAAGACAATAAAGAACCCCCCCAACCTCAAACCCCAAGGGCTGGAGAGCTGGCGACCCCGGGGAAAAGCATAGGGGAAGACAATAAAAGCCCCCAGAGACAGCCAAAGAAACAGGAGGAGGACGACTCGCCAGGCAGCCCCAAGAGCCATAGTGGGACTGACCCCCAGAAAAGCGCGAAAAGATGTGTGCCCAATCATCTTCAGCTATGGCACCGGTTCCATTCCTACCCAAACCAGGGGAACCCCTTATGCGGTGGGAAGACTAGAGAGAATACATAGACAACTTTATAGAAGTGTTAGAGGATGAAAACGAGGAGAAATTTACAAGCCAGATTAAGAAACGAATACTACTACTCAACCTAGGCCCGGAGGGGCTCAGGGTTTTCAAGAACCTGGTACCGAAGCAACGGGCAAGTACTGATGATGATGTCTACGCCACGCCATCGAGGAATTGAATGAACACTTTCGCCCGGCAGTCTGCGTCTCTATCGACAGATATAATTTCCAGCAAAGGAAACAAGAGATAGGAGAATCAGTCGAGGAATACGTAACAGCATTGAGGAAATTGGCTTCCACGTGCAAGTACGAAGCAGTCCAGAATGAGTTTATCAAAGATCAGATTGTGATGCACACCACGAGCAAAGCGGTGCAGGAGAAGTCATGGGCGAGCGGTGACACCACGCTGAAGGAAGTCAAGGTGACGGTCAAGAAAGAGGAACTTGCAAAACGCTGTGCCGAGGTGGGGAAAAAAGAGCCGGTGGCCAGACCAATGGTGAACAGGATAGAGGACGAAGGGCCCCAGAGAGACGGCAAGTACAAAGGTATGGCGCAGAAGAATCCGAATAGATGGCGGTAATCCGGGACCCCCAGGAAAACAGGCGGGGAATAAAAGGAGCTGTTACAGATGCAGAAGCATGGCGCATGAGTCTCACAACAGGAAGTGCCGGCGTCTCTCGCCAAATGTCTGTTTTGCAGGATCGTAGGACACTACGAGAAGGTGTGCCGCAGGAAATCAGCCAGGACCATGGTGTAGTTCGTGGACCAAGGGTAAGAGGACCAAGAGGAAGACAACGATGAAGAAGATGACACCGTACTATGCATCTACGACCAGATACTCTGTGTCGACACCAAGAGGTCAACCAAACCAGTGTTGGATATGAAGATAGGAGGAGTGCCAATAAGCATAGTAGCAGACACAGGCTCACCCTATACAATAGTCCAAAGGGCGGGATGGAACAAGACATTTCTGCTGTCACTGGGCCCAGAACTGGAGCGGCTGGACATTCGACCGGTCACGTACAACGGCGACTCCATACCCATGGCAGGGTTCAGACCATTGAAGTTCGAGTTCAGGGGGCGCACCGCCACCTGCAAACTGTACGTCTCGGAGAAGGGACCCTCAGTCTTGGGTTGGTTGGACCAAGGGGACCTGGGCATCAAACTAGACCCGGGAGGACAGGTCCAGATACTACTCACCGAACAAGACAATTGGCCGGACTTAGACCAGTGGAAGAAGGAATACCCCTGAGTGTTTGGAGGCAAAGTGGGAAGAATAGAGAAGTTTACGCACAAGATCATACTCAAGGAAGGAGCGGTACTGGTATCGCACAAGGTGAGGAACGTACCCGTGGCTGTAAGAGACGAATTGCAGGAAGAGCTACAAGAACTAGAGAACAAGGGCATAATTGAACCCATCACGTGTGCAGAGTGGTTGGCGCCACTGGTGGTGGTAATGAAACCCAGCAGTAAGGCCCGGCTGTGTGTTGACCTCCGTGAGCTCAACAAGAGCATCATAGTGGAAAAGTTCCCCTTACCCCGCATCGAAGAGATGCTAGCAAAAACCAGGGGAATAAAGTGGTATTCCACGATAGACTTAACTTCTGCATACCACCAGATCGCACTACAGCCTGAGAGCAAGAGATTGACGTCCTTCATCACTCCCTTCGGGTGCTATCAGTTCTGTCGCATGCCGTTTGGACTGGCATCGGCTGCAGCGGTGTTCCAAAAATTGATGCACCAACTGTTTAGGAACAGGAACGGCATCCAGCACTTTCAGGATGACAGGCTAACCAAGGTTCTGAGAGTACTGGAGGAAAATGGCCTGACGGCGGAGTGAAAAAAATACCGCCTGGGCATGGAATCAGTAACCTATTTGCAGGGAATCAAACCAAAAACGGAAAATGTAAGAGCGATTTGCGACGTACCGCCCCCCGCCAACAGAGAAGACGTCAGATCCTTCTTAGGGATGGCGGAATACTATAGTAAATTCGTCCAGCATTTTGCAACAAAGACCCACCACATGCGACAACTGACAAGGGGGACGACAACAATCAGATAAATGGAAGAAACACAGCAGGAGTTTGAGAGTGTAAAGCGAGATGTGGTGAATGCTGTACCCTTGCAAGGGTACGATCCCCAGGGACTAACGGTGCTCACGACAGACGCCAGTGACAAGGGGCTTGGCGCAGTGTTAATGCACGACAGAGGCCAAGGAGTGGTGGAAACGTTGAGTTTTGCATCACGCACACTGAGCGATACCGAGAAAAAATTCAGCGTCATAGAAAAGGAGATGTTAGCCGTCATGTGGGCAATGGCAAGATTTTGACAGTATCTATGGGGCACACGGTTCAAGTTGAAAACGGATCACAAACCATTAGTAAAAGTACTAACTTCAAGCGGACATGCCAGCGCCACGCCCAGGATAGCTAAGATGATGTTGAAGCTGTTGGAATACAGATACGACGTGGAGTATTTCCCCGGCAGCCGGAATAAAGTAGCCGACTATTTGAGCAGAGCAGCAGCAATGGAAACGGAAGCAGAGGACGGAGAAATCGGAGGAGAAATGGTGGCATTGACGGAAGACCAAGAAAGAGTCATCAGTAACCAAGAGTGGCAAGAAGCCTATAAAGAGGATGGAGGCCTACAGGAGGTGAAGGAGTGCATAGTAAAGGGGTGACCGGAGAAAAGACATATGGACGAAAATCTAAGGAAGTATTACGAGATCAGGGAAGAATAGTCTGTTGGCGACAAGGGAGTGTTCGTATACAGAGGGGATAAAGTCATCCCCCAGCAGGAATTGTCCCGAGGTTACTAGCGATACTCCACGAAGGACATCTGAGGATCGTAAAGATGAAATTACGGACTAAGCAAGGGTACTGGTGGCCGGGCCTGGACGCACAAGCTGAGCGGTACGTCAGAGAATGTGCTCAGTGCCAAGAAGCGGACAAAACACTCAAGCCCTTGAGGCCAGCTCTGGGGAAGTTCGAGTCCCCAAGGAACTCGTGGGAGGAACTGTCCATGGACATCCTAGGCCCGATATTGGATGGACAGGGTACCCAAAAGTACGTTTGTGTCCTCATAGACAGGTACTCTAAGTGGCCAGAAATGAAGGTGGCAGAAGTGATGGACACGGAGACAGTGGTACAGTTCCTGAAGGACACATTTGTAAGAGAAGGTATTCCCAAATCAATACTAAGCGACAATGGGCCTCAGTTCACCTCGGAGAAGTGGACTAAATTCATGACGAGAAACGGAATACTGTCCAAACATACGTCTATTTACCACCCGGCTGGGAATGGTCTAGTAGAACGTTTCAATAGAGTGGTGATGTGTTCGGTACAGGCGGCCATAACGAGTGAGAAAGATTGGAAGATGGAAATATGGAAAATGATATGGGCCTACCGAATAACACCCACGGGGACAGGATATAGCCCGGTCCAGATATAAGGGCCGAGAACCTTTCATGAGGGACAACAGAGTGTGGAAAGAAAAAACAGTGACCAGCCAATGGTCTCCTGCAGTAGTTCATGCCAACCTGGTGAAAGCACAAGCCGTGTATGCAAAACATTACAACTCACGCAGGAATGTGAGAGACACCGGACTGGAGAAAGGTGAATGGGTGAGAGTCAAGCTGGCGACATTATAAGGGAAAGGGGACAGCAAGTACAGTAATCCACTCCAAGTCAAGGAGGTGTATGACAGAGCGGCTTTATTGAGCGACGGAAATGTATGATCCCAAGATAGAATGGCAAGATGCAATAGAATAATAAGATGGGGTGCTGACGAACAGGAACAGGGAAGAACAGCTGAGTTCGAACAGGAAATGGAACTCTCCAGCTTGGAAATGGGCACAGGTGCAGAAGGCTTGGGTGTGGAGCAAGGCAGCAATGTTGGTCACGAGATGGAAGCGGAGAAGAGCATAAGGAGATCAATGAGGAGCCCCGCTGGACCACACCCAGGAGAAGATAGTGGAGCGACTCAGGAGAGAGAGGACACAGCACCCCCGGTAAGACGCACCCGACGGGGAAGAACAGTGGTGAGACCAGCCAGATTTCAGGACTATGACATGGGTGATGGACAATAGTTCTTAGTTTTGTCATATGGGTAAAAAGGGGAGATATGTAGAGTTGGCGCTCTAGCTGGCATGAGCAGCGTGATGACGCGGCACGCCCGCGGCCATGCTGGGATGCGTGTGCATCCCACAGAAAGAGCGCGAGTGTCGGAGCCGGCAATACACAGCGGCTCTGCGCTCTCCGATACCTGTTAACTACAATAAATAATGTGAATGAGAACAGCGGCTCTTGTCTCCTTTGTAAGGCTCACATGAACATTACATAGCTCAATAGCTAAGGAGAGCTGACTCCCTCTGCGCCGGATTTCATATTCTGAAAATGGGAGCGTAAGGGCGGCAAGACATTTGATCAACCCATGCACCAACACAGCACAACCAATGCACTGCTCGTTATCCTGAGGATGTGAGAGTTTGAGCGTCTGTTATTGACCAACTGAGAATGAATGCCCTATTAGCTGCACAGGAGCACATTTTATTTTCAGAGCTACACATACTTGACCCCTAATTCCCCCTCCCCGAAGATGCTTTCTCACCCAATTAGATCGAGGCAGTGGGACGTGCCCAGGCAGCCTGTCTATACTTCACTCGTACACAATGATATATTGCACCCCTTTCGATGGCAGATTTTTATTATACATTTTCATTAGCAAAGGCTTAGCCGGGAGGAGACACAAAAATGAACGTTACCTATTTTTGCATTATTTACTCTCCGTTCAATGTTACTCGCAACTATTATTGCTGGTACAATTTTGCATGCAGACTATACTAGCCCGACTTTGTATAAGAATTATAAAATACTCAGTGCAGATTTGTGGTGAGTGCTTAGTTTGAGTAAATATTAATGGGAAGACACAAAAAACCAGTCTATCTGGCAAGCACTCTTTGTTCCTAATGTGGAACTGCCAGGTAAGTTCGAGAGCGATTCATAGAGCACCAACTCTACATCTTCCATGTTTTAGATTGCAGGTTGGTGTGATTATTCTCCCTGAGAGCTAAGAGAAATCTGCAGATGTGGCCAAGTCTCTGCTGGCTTGCCATCTGGTGGATTTTGAGGTTCAGTAGAGCCATGGTTGCAGGTCCTGAAGTGTGAACATTTATTGTTATGGCTCCCTCACTCGAAAAAGTAGGCATCATGATTCCGTTGACGTCAGCCCCTCACAGGGATGTTTTCTGTTAGTCCCATTACGAAGGTGCAAGCAGTGGTGTTAAATGTTATGGGAGAAGCTGCGTCAGCTAAAAGAGAAAATTATTTCTGTAAACGCACTCAGCAATTTTCTCCGCATGTAATGCCCAATGTAACATACCTATACTTACACCTTCTTTTACTTGAGCACCACCCCTTTTTCCTTTCCTTTCTCTTTTTGTTGAAATTTTATGAAATTGTTAATAAACTGTAGTAGAACTTGTTGTGATATTGTTGTGTTGGGTTTTTTGCATTTTTTGCATTTACTGCATTTTTGTTGCATTTTTAGCTGAATTAAGCTAATACATCTCCATGTGTTTGTAGGTTGAGATTAAGTCTGACTTTTTGTTGATTGTGAAGAAGTAATACTCACATCACTAGCCGTGTTTATAAATTGTGTCTAGGACCACATTTTTTATATACACAATGTAACATACGGCCACTGATTGCCATGTTTTGGCTCAAACACTCAACATCTGTATTGGTTCTGGCTTTAGTGACATAGTGATAATTTGACAATTGACAATGCAATTTTCACCATTATTTCTAAAAAATGCCACCATATTGTTTCCCTTAGTAGCTTATACTTTGCCACCAACTCTCAATAATAGCGAGTCAGGACCACACTTTGCTTCTTCGGCTACTTCTATCACAATTCTTTTCCTGATAATGAAGGTTAAGCTCTTTTGGGTCACGTGATGTTTCCTTTATAATTTGATCTGCCGATAAGGCCATTGCTGAGCTGTGTTTTATAATGAAATATATGTAATCTTCGGGCATGGATTAAGACTTTGACGGGCCAGTATTTTCATCTGTGTGTATGATCTAGTAATCGCATCCCATGGTGTTGGCATTGTGGCTGAGTGAGATACCTCTTGTGCTGACATCTTCTGTGACTTGCATAGTACAAGTTTTACCTTGAAAATGCCAACTCAGTCTTCCGTTCAAAGGCTGTAAATTCAATACTATTAAATTGGTGTTGGAAATGAGATGTCTGGTTGGCTAGGGCATGCGCCTAAGCCAGGTCGAAACCACCACTTTAGTCAGGGCAAGGGAGCTACACGCTGAAGATAACCCCTGCTCAACCCCTTGGTAGTTTGGCAATAGCAGTCAGGCTTATCCCAGAGGCAATATGTGAAGTGTATGTGCAACTCACACACAACAACAGCAACACACTAGGCACAGTACAAAAGAAACTCCACACAAGGTTATATCAAAGATAACCTTTGTATTATCGAAAACACATTATATCCAAGACAGGGCCAATTGGGCTACTGTCAGAACCATCAGAATGCAGGGGACTAAACTTGCTATCTGACTCAGATCTAGTGGCCCTCCTACGTTCACACGATCAGCCCCACACCCAGCTGAGCACGGGACTTCTGGTTAGTACAGTTAGCCCCCTTACAGACTCTCGAGTACAATCCATCCCGATCAACACTCATGGAGCCACCAGATTAAATTCCAGATGTATTGTTGAAAATAACCTCACCAGAATCCCCATCACAGCCGAACCCACCTCAATATTCTCCCCACGGCTAAGCTGTATCCTCCTAAACTGCAGGTCCATCTCTAGACATGCAGCAGATATAGCTAACCTAAGTATCACAAACAAACCTGACATTATGATCCTAACAGAAACCTGGCTAAATGAAACCTCTACTCCCATCACGGACATTCTGCTACCCCCTAACTATGAAATCACCAGACTAGACAGAACAGACAGGCCAGGCGGTGGAATAGCATGCATACACCAGATCTGCTTAACAGTGACCAACTCCAATGCCCCTGCTTTATCATCGTGTGAATACCTATGCTTAAACTTTGCCAACAACAACAAACAAATATGCTCTATACACGCCTTCTACCATTCTCCAGGAGATAACCTCACTTTCATAAAACACTTCATGGACATTCTAGCATCAAATGGCAACCAACACATGAAGCAAATTTTCTTAGGGGACTTCAACCTTCACTGGAACGACCACAACGACCCGGGGGTAAACAGCCTCAAAGCCTTTCTCACAGACCTCAATCTCAAACAAATATGCAACAGCCCGACACACGACAAAGGTGCAACTCTCAACCTAAAAATCTCCAAAATGGACTCCACTCAGCTTGACTCGATACTCCCTTGCGACTGGTCTGACCATCATGTAATTTCATTCCAAGTCTTGGAAACCATTAAACGACTCCCTACTCAACCCCTGAGAACTAAGATCTGGAAGAAAAACCTGAAAAACGTCGGGTCTGATCTTGAAGCCTCAGCTAACTCAAACCCTCTTATTCCTCCGAAAGACCTAACTGATGTTCAGGGGCTGACAAATCACTACTTTCACTCCATAAACTACCCCCTAGACAAAATTGCCCTATTGCAACTGAAAAGAACCTCCTCAAAACACTCTAAACCATGGTACGATGGGAGGCTAAATGATGACAGACGCTCCAGAGTAATTGAACGTCGCTGGAGAGCTACACCCTCTACTGACCTCCTCAAACTTCTAAGAAAATCTAGAAATGCTTACTTTAGAAAAATCTGAAAATCCAAAACAGATTTCTTCAGGTCTCAATAGACCTAGCCAAGAACCGCCCCAAAAAACTATTCGATTTGATCAAAGCCCAAACCAAAAGCCAACCTAATGTCCACATTGACAACCCTCTTTCTATTCCCAACTGTGATTAATTTGCCTCCTACTTTGCCTCTAAGACAGAATCCATTAAATCAGATTTACTCATGGACCTAATATCCATCTCAGACTTAAAAGACAGCTCATCATTGCCCCTAGCTGCCTCCCCAGCTAATTACCTTCCGTTATTTAAACTAAAAACAATGCATCTTGGTCCCACTTTAACATTTACAGTGAAGATACAATACTAAAGACAATAAATGCACATTAAATCCTCCAATCACTTCTCAGACCGGCTCTCCGTGAACTACATAAAAGACTTCATTCCTCTCTTACTACCCCTCTGGACCAATATCATTAACACAACCCTTCTTCAAGGATCCATTCCAGACATCCTGAAAATGGGACAGGTCTCGCCTATCCTAAAGAAAACCCCAGCGGACCCCACGGACCCTAATAACTATCACCCGATCTCTAACCAAACTCCTGGAAAAATGTGTTAACACACAACTGAACAGTCACATTGATCCATACAACCGGCTGAACCAATTTCAATCCGGCTTCAGAGCAGATCATAGCATAGAATCAGCCATGACACATGTATCAGACGACGCTCTAAAAATCCTAGACCAAAATGAAGCCTGTCTTCTAATCCTACTCGACCTGTCACCTGCTTTTGACACCGTCAAACACGAAAACTTGCTGGCTCTCCTGAAACACAGAATGGGTTTGTCTGGAAATGTTTTCAACTGATTCACCTATTTCCTCCAAAATAGATCCCAAAGATTCAAGGTCAACCAATCCCTGTCCCTCCCCTCACCTGTCACACTGGGAGTTCCACAAGGCTCTACCCTCTCTCCAACTCTGTTGAACTTTTTATGGAACCTCTTACTGATCTTCTCAGCCTCTCCAAGATACACTTCCACATGTATGCGGACGACACCCAAATATATATCAAGAGCCACTCCCTGGAGGTCATCAAATAACTCAACACCACACTTCAAAAAACCCAAACTTGGCTGGCCGAAAAGCATTTGAAACTTAAACCCCTCAAAACAGAATTCCTTTTAATCACCCCTCCTAACAAAACTCACTCCATCCTGGACTGGATGAAGCACCTAACAGCTCACAATAGTCAACCATTCATAGTCGACTCAGCAAAATCTCTTGGGGTAACAATGGACAATCAACTCAAGATGCAGAAACACCTCAGCGCCTCTACAAAAGAAGTCAATTTCCACCTTAACACCCTGCAAAAACTGAAAACCTATCTTCCCGCCCACGATTTCAAGCAAGCTTTAGTTATCCCCCGCGTGGAATATGGAGCAGTAACCTTATGCGGCCTCCCAAGATCTTCGACAGCCCCGCTAAGAGCCACGATCGACTCAGCGGCGAGACTCATCACTGGCTCTAAGAGAAACACCCATATATCGCCAGACTTGAGAGTCCTCGTCTGGCTTCCATTTGAAGCCAGAAATCATTTAAAAATCGCATGTATGACGCACAAGGCCCTCCACCACAAATCCCCATAATACCTAGCTCAGAAACTGGTGCTCTCAGCGGGCAGAAGATCTTCCAGGAGTGCCAAGACTCTTCTTCTACAACCTCCACGATTTGCCAAGAACAAAAACATATAACCGGTCCTTTTCTGGTATGACTCCTAGGATATGGAATGCCTTGCCAGTGAAACACGAATGAAAGCTTCCTCTGCCTCCTTCAAAAGAGAAGTGAAAGCTATCCTCATGGCTACATTCACGTGAACTATATGTCTATTCAATGTATTGTATTACTTGCTGTTTCTTGTGCTCATGTTCGTCCTGCTGTTTATTTTGTTTGCGCTAGCTTAGCACTGTATTCTCTAGATTTAGTACTATTAAAACCTACTCACATTGTTCATGGTAGACTATATCCCACCTTCTACTTTGACTTGTAAAGCACTCTGATACTCGCAAGAGTCTTGTTCGCGCTATATAAAACCTTCAAAATAAATAAATAAATAACACAACCAGTAACTACTGGTAAAAAACTGACCTCTGCATTATCACATTAGGCATAGACACAGTATGTACGATCACCTTAGCCATAAATACATTATGCATTACAAACATATCATGCCCCTTAGGGATAAAACTGTACCCTAGGCAATTGCTCAATATGGTATGGCCTAGACACTAATAGTAGTGAACATAGCAATCTCCTTAGTGTGCACACATTGTCGTCATCCCCAAGTCAGGAAACTATCCAGCGAGGGCCCAGTCCTGGGCACACTCCGTAATGCCCCCTTTGAGCAAACTGGCCCTCATGAGGCCTTTACACTGGCTACCAATGTAGCCTTCACAACATACGCAAAGTAGAAGGGTTGGGGTGCAACACACCCTGAGCTCCTTAAAGAGAAGAATGCCTTCACATTGCAGCTGCCCCTGCAGCTGTGAAATAAGCAGTAGATAAACCGTGCCTTGGGAGTCCTTTCTTCCTGGCGCTCCTTTTTCAGGCACACACAGTGCCCTGCACTGGCCCCAATCACCAGGGCTCCTTTTCCTGGGTGCACATTGCGCAAACGTTGGCACCAACAGTAGCATATGAGCCCCCACTCATGGGGAATCTTCTTGACTCCTCCGGTCTCCTTGAGGCACCAGCACCGGGGCTGTCTCCTCTCCATTGCTTTTCGTGGCTGTACCCACGTTGCACAGCGTCCTCAAGGGAACCAGAAGGGGCAGGGCATGGAGCAAAGTCTCAGGCGGCTCCCTTCGAGGAAGGCGGCCCACCCTTAGTCAGGCTCGACCTTCGCCTGACTTCTGGGTTGTCTCTCCCGAACCGCTCCTATTAGTTTCCAACAAATTAGCCGCGCTGACAACAAGGCAGTGGGTGACTGGCTTCCGGGTCACTCTCCTCTCCTCATGCTTTTCGTGGCTGCACTCACGCAGCACAGCGTCCTCAAGGGAACCAGAAGGGGCAGGGCACGGAGCAAAGTCTCCGGCGCCTCCATTCGAGGTAGGCAGCCCGCCCTTAGTCAGGCTCAACCTTCGCCTGACCTCCGGGCTGTCTCTTCCAGACCGCTCCTATTGGTTTGCAACAAATTAGTCCAGCCGACAACAAGGCAAAGGGTGCCTGGCTTCCCGGTCGCTTGTGGCGGCAGCTCTCAGCACGAAAAAAAATGCGGGGTAGGCTCCTGCTTTACCATGAATAAATGTGGGTGGCTTACACCCAAAGTGGCGTTGAAATGCGTAGTAGGCTCCCGCTTGAACTTCCAGCAGCACGGGGGAGTACCCACACCGGGATTCGCCCTAAAGACTTCGCAGCCCAGCGCTGCAGCGCTCAAACACCCCTCTCATCCTGTCAAAGCTGGAGTCTCTCCCTCTGGGGCTCCAGCAATAACGATGTAGCGCTCACAAGGCACTAGGACCAGAACCCAAAAAGGCAAACCTGGGTCCAGGCTGGCCAGCTCGCAGGGTCCCCAGCAGAGGAGCAGTCTCTTGTGGCTGTTTCTCCTGGGGCCCAGCAGGTACAGCAGCACTCAGTAACAGCACACCTTACCTAGGGTCACAGCCAAAATATTTATAAAGTGTTTTCTCTTTGCTCTGCCCTGGCACAGAGCTTGGGGAATGAGTCTCAACTGGTTCTGGGGGGTACGGAGCTAGACATGCAATACACACAAGGCAGGCAAAGACGCATAGCACACAGAAATGCAAACTTCTAAAAGTGGCATTTCTAAAATAGTGATAATAGATCTGGGCACACTATTATGCAGCATTTATTATCGTTATTCCAAACGTGACCACGCGTCTCCTCTCATATCACGAATTACCACTGAAACTTTCAATACATTTCTATGCGAGGGCACCCTAACAGCAGTGAGAAACCACAGTTGCTGCTTGTCACTACCAGGGCATGTCACACACTTAAGGTACCTGTCCTGTCCTACCTTCTACCTATAATGCACCCTGCCCACAGGGCTAACTAGGGCCTACCTAAGGAGTGACCAATATGCAGTTAAAGAGGGGTCACATACGTGGCACCCATTTCACAGCGGCAGTAACACGGCACGCACAGCCCCTGCAATGGCAGAGGCCTGTGACAGGTTTGAAAGGCTAATCTGGGATGCCACTTTACAAGGGACTGACAGGTAAACTAAATACACCAATCAGATGTAGACCAATCTTACCATTTTGACAACAGAGAGCACACACCCTTTACACTGAACAGTCAATCAATCAATCAATCATTCATATCATCTTTAAAGCGCACGACTCACCCGTGAGTGTCTCAAGGCGCTGGGGTGGGTAATGCTGCTACTGCTCGAAAAGCCAGGTCTTGAAAAGTTCAGCAGGTCTTGGGTCTGCCGTAGGTGGATGGGAAGGGTGTTCCAGGTCTTGGCGGCGAGGTGGGAGAATGATCTGCCGCCGGAGGTCGCTCTTCGGATTGGGGGACTGTGGCGAGGGCGAGGGCGAGGTCAGCAAAGCGGAGCTGGCGGGTGGGGGTGTAGAGCTAAAGTGCCCAAAGTCCTAAAACTACCAACAACAGGTCAGAAAAAAGACTAGGAGGAAGGCAAAAAGTTCAGGGATGACTCTGCAAAAAAGGTAAAATTCCAACAATTGGGTAACAACACCTGCAATGTAGAGCACTTAGAAACATCTGAATACTGTATGAGAGCTATGCAAGCAATAATAGTATATCCCACATGACTGCGGTATACAATTAATCTAGCATGGATATTCCTGAAAAAGTTTGATTCTCTGCCTAGTCACCAGCACACTTTATTCTCTCGAAGGCTGCTTGACATTCTTCAGGTTATTTGAATTGTCTTAAATGACGATTGATTATCACAGTGTGGTGCTGATTGTTGCAAAAATCTTTCATCTATTCGTAATAGTAATTTGCCATCATTTTAATCCACTCGATGTCTCCTACATTTACAACGGTTAAGGCATCAGTGATAGTACCACTTTGTTAGTGTCAGGGTTTAGCCTGCATATTATGCCACGATATTGTCTCAGCTAGGTCGAAGGGGCAGAATGATCTTAAGGTCCCTTACTGCTACCTAATCATGAGTTATCATATTCCACAGAATGACTGAACGAGAAACCCTCCCCGGGGAAAGTATACTATCATCAAAAAGTAAACTAAAATAATAATTGAAAAATTCAAAGGGCACACTTCGCACAGTTACCCAAAAATATACTAAGGGGGATATGTATATTGGGATTGTTCCACTGGAATGTCGTTCCAACTGTGCAATGCCCTGCACCATATTTACAAAGCAGCGTTATGCCACTTTGCATGGCTTAACGCCGCTTGTAAATGTGGTACCCTTTTGCGCAGGTATCTGCGTGAAAGAGGCATGCAATGGGTGTTAGAACAACAATGCCCTTGCACTATACAAATTTAGAACATTTTAGTAATGATATTGTTGAAAGAGATGATCAGTTAGTATACATCCACACTTTCGGAGTGACTTTAAGAGAATCAATTATCCAAGTTCAGGTACAAGAGTTCAAAAAAGAAATGTTCTGTTCCTGGTGTTAAGTAAATGTTTATTGTTCCTTTGGTAATGCCAACACGTGTTTCATCGCAGGGAACACACTGCGAATCTTCGGAGTTGGAAAACGGCACCGGGAACCTCAAGAGGGAGTTCAGCGCGAACAGGGTGTACCCGCCTTTAAGGAAATAGAATGTCATAATTCACACTCCTCTAAACACTCGACGACTCCTCCCGGTAACGACATACACCACTATTGATCAAGATCCTTTAACCACGCAGGCAGCGTGTCACAGATTTCGAACCACCCGGAATACTTAACCAAAGCAGTGTCCGGAAACTGACATTTCCAATACTATTGTCATACTTTCTTCATGAGGCCCTGAAGATTCGCAGTGTGTTCCCTGCGATGAAACACGTGTTGGCATTACCAAAGGAACAATAAACATTTACTTAACACCAGGAACAGAACATTTCTTTTTTGAACTCTTGTACCTGAACTTGGATAATTGATTCCCTTAAAGTCACTCCGAAAGTGTGGATGTATACTAACTGATCATCTCTTTCAACAATATCATTACTAAAATGTTCTAAATTTGTATAGTGCAAGGGCATTGTTGTTCTATTGTTAATTGTGTGGATCTTCTTGGTCCAACCTTGAGCGGTTGTGTGAGATTACGGCTCGCCCTTTTGCCTGTACCAACCACTTCACCGTGCTCTCTACTTTGCGGATATACAGGTGTGCGCCCAACCTCCCTGGTAAATGTAAAAATCTCCTTGCTGTATAACTCATGCAATGGGTGTTGCTGTGGGTGTTCCACGCAACACCCATTGCTTTTTGATGCTGCCCCAGATTTACAAGGATGTGTAAATCTGATGAAGTGCCAAAAACTGACACCATGCAAGAGCAGGCATTAGAATGTCACACAAGGAAAAATGCTTTTAGAGCAAAACACCATTAATGATTGTTTTTGTGCAGGAAGGTGCCCCTACATGCACAATGACAATCATTAAATAATGGTGATTTGCTTCTCCGATGTGGGCTGCATAATGCAACACACATGGAAGTAGATATTCATCATGATTAATTGGTTATGTGCAGAGAAGGACACCTTCCTGTACATAAACAACCAACCCTGCAATGCAAGCACCCTTGCACTATAGTTCAAGGATATCTTTGTTGGCTCTAGGCAACTATTTTTAGTGCCAGCGCTAGGGAAATCACCAGGGTCCATTGTATTCTTGTAAATACAGCTCATCCCTGCGTTTTCGGAAAATGGCGTGGCGCTGCAAAGTTTGCTGCAGCACTTCGCCATTTCTTTGTACATATGTCCCTTAATGGCATAAACATGTGATACCATTGAAATACTACTAAGATGTTTAGATTGTAACCCCTCCCACACTTACTTTTCTACCCATTCGTCTGGAGCTCAGTACACTAGGCAATTTGCTTTCTTCCTTTGCCATGAAATTCTATTTGTATCTTCTTCCGGATATCTGACCTCTAAGCATGTTCTCAGCTCTCGTGTGGAATAACTAATGGTTCCAGAAGGGTCCCTTTGTCTAAGATCTAGATAGACTCATGCACAACCACAAAATTAAAATGACCCTAATAATTGGAATGTCTTTATACTAAGAGTTTTTAGACAGTTCTAAAACACCAATAATGTTACGTCACATGCGAACCTACTGACTAGTTAGTCTTGTGCAGGGAGTTGTCAACGCTGGTCAGTTATAATATAATTCTCCACAAAACGTTTTTAACAGTAATGTGGAGCTCATTTGGTTTTTTCTCTTTCATTCCTACTGACCTCAAGGCTTTCTGAGTTCTCCTTCAAATAATTAGATTCCAGTAGTGTCTAGTGTGCTCAAAGGTCAGATAGGCAAGGACAATGTCATCTGACTACTTCTCTGTCTACAGTTACTGCTGCGCAGGGTGTGCTGTACTGCTAATGGCAGTTCGCCACTAGTTGAGTCTCAGGTGGGGAGAGGCTGACTTTGCAGTTGCACGACGCACTCGCAGACCCACGGCCCATGAGTGGTGACAGGAGCTCCAGAGTGTACTTCCCTGGTCACCCCGTCCGCACCAACTGTACTTCTGCTGCGGATAACTCAGACGTCGTTCGGCTTCGTTTGGGCCCCAACCTCCCTTAGCCTGTGAATTTTAGAAGGGATGGCCTCTTGGCCTCAACAACACTGTGCCGGCCAGCCAAGACGGTTTCATCCTCCCCTGGCTTCATTGCCCCCCCCCGGCCCTCCCTAGGGAGCTACCGGGTTCCTGGGCGAACTTGAGGAGACTACTGCCTCCAGCACCGATGCCCCGCCGCCTTGCTGAGGACTGGTCAGAGTGCCTGTAATGGCCCATTAGCGGGGGGAGGCTGGAGAAGCGGAAGCTGGTTAAGCCTGTTCAACCTGTCCAGACAACTGGACCACAAGGTAACAGGGGTTCAGGGGCTACAAAGACTGCAGACCATAAGGACTGCAGACACCTGGGTGGGTGTTTGGTCCAGCTGTGAGACCCTGGGACCCTGTCTGCACCAACCTATTCAATACCTTGCCTGGAAACTGTTTTGCTCAAATTTGTGGCCTGCCGTCAGTACTTCATAGTAATCATCTGCCCTACCTGCCCCGAGCAAACCCTCGATATTAAAGGAGTAGTGCTTCCACCTCCACCACACCACTGTCAAGAGCCAGGAGTGACCGTGACTTGGTACAGTTGGTACAATACTATATAGCACAAATCCCCACAAGAAGGGCATCTGCTGTACACTAAACCTGTGTACTGGGCATTTACTTGACAGGGTTTCACAGCGGCAGTAACACTGCACGCACAGCCCCTGCAATAGCTGAGGCCTGTGACAGGTTTGAAAGGCTACTCTGAGATACCACTTTACAAGGGACTGACAGGTAAACTAAATACGCCAATCAAATGGAGACCAATCTTACCATGTTTACCACAGAGACCACACGCACTTTACACTGAACAGTGAATCAATCAATCAATCAATCATATCATTTGTAAAGCGCACTTCTCACTCGTGAGGGTCTCAAGGCGCTGGGGCGGAGAATGCTGCTACTGCTCTAAAAGCCAGGTCATGAGGAGTTTTCTGAAGGTCAGCAGGTCTTGGGTCTGCCGTAAGAGAGGAGGATCTTAGAGTCTCCCATAATTTTCATATAAGGAGAGGAGTACGCCAAGGATGTATTCTGGCACCCTTTTTATTTAGCCTATATATCAATGATTTGCAAAGGGCACTATTGATGACAGGGGTTGATTATCCGCAGGCAGGACGGCGTGGTCTGCCAGTTCTACTATATGCGGATGATGCAGTCCTCATATACAGGACCGCGAGGGGGCTACAAACGCTGCTTGACTCTTTTTCCACCTTTATGGTGGACCAGGATCACTCGATTAATGATTCCAAATCTTATTTTATGCAGGTGGGCCCCCGTACAAAAAAGTCCTTTGAATTCAGGGTAGGATCCGTCAAGGTTCCCCGCACTGACGCCTTCTTGTATCTGGGGATTGTATTGGATGAGCAGATGAAATGGAGGCCCCTCAAACAAAGAAAGAGGGGAGACTAGGTGCGGGTGAATGCTGCCATCATTAACTTTGCTGCCAAACTGGGTAGGAGACCAATTGTGGCCCTTTTAAAAATATACCAGGCTAAGTGTGTTGCGATGGTCTCCAATGCCAGTGAAATATGGGGGCATGTTACTACAGACATCCTAAAAGTGACTGAGAATGCATTCCTGAAGCGCTTGTTGGGTGTGCAGTGTGGTACATCTAACATGGTGTCACATGAGGAACTGGAGGTGCCCTACTGAGTGATATGTTAGCCCTCCATACTTTAAGATGTTGGTTGAAAATCTGGCTTAGTGAAGGATTATCATTGAGTTAACTATTACTGAAAGAGTTTATGACTTTGGACCTTGCTCTCTGCATACCTTGGCTCAGATACGTTAAGAAGAGTTTTGAACATCTAGGAAGAGGGGAATTGTACACCAATCCTGAGTCAATAACTAAAAAGGATTTGAAGTGGATAACAGTGTCCTTTATCACCCTACAGAAACTAGTGAGGGAAGAATTGAAACTGAGGAAGCCTAATGTGCGGAAATTTATAAGGCTGAAAACAACATAATTGAGCGAGCAATGTAAATTAGTTTTTTTTAGTACATACAAGCGTTTTTTTTAACTTGGTTTCAACTGTTTTTTATTCTTCTTTTGTTGGCTGTGCAACACAGGAGCCGTAGAGGACAGTTGTTAGCACCCTGGGGCTGCGACCATGAGTCTCCACAGGATTTGCTACATTTTTTGACATTCTATAAATTTTATGAGATCCCTGGAAAACTTTTATTATCCCTATTTTAAAGAGGTCGAATTTTAAGCAGGTTTGCCCAGCACTTATTTATTTTCAAATGTTGCATGAAGAATGTTTTTTTTTTGTCCTCAGTTCCCTGAAATCTGCTGTAAAGGCTAGATCTTGTTTCGATTAAAGAGCTGAATGAATTAAGAATTTAACTCTGTATTTTATAGATTTTCACTTGTATTAGGATTATTATGTGATGAATTGTGTACATATTAATGGATTTCTATGTATTGGTAACTTTTATGGTTTGAAAATGCTAAAACCGAATAAAGTTGTTTAAAATTGAAAATGAGTTGGAGAACAAAACCATTGAAACAGCTCCCGCTGACGATCAGGTGGATTGCAGCCGGCGAGTGATACAGGCAAAAGTACATGCTTCTGACTATCCACATTCCACACTGAAACCAGCATTAAGGGGCCGATTATGTTCGCGGACAGACTTGCGTCCGTCCGCGATCACTGAGGAGGAGGGGACGTCCGCATGGGCTGCGGAGTCCCCTCCTGTGCAATTAGGATGTGACCGCCACCCTGGCGGTCACATCCTCTATTTTTAACATTGCGGCGGGTGCAGCTTCCAGCTACACCTGCGGCAATGTTAAAAATGCAGTCATTGCATTTGCATGCAGAAAGAGGCAGGCACCGCGCGTGCCTGCCGCTTTCTGCATACAAATGCAGGGGGGTACCATAGGTACCCCCCATGTGCACCCCCCACTCCCCCTTCACCTAGGGGGCCCGCAACGGGCCCCCCGCAGTGAAGATCTGTATGCTTTTCCACGGCGGAAAACCCGCCGCCGAAAAGCATATTTGACAGCCCATCCTAATATGGCTGACGGTGTCTGAGAGACACCGTCACCATATTAGAGCTTTTCCGCCGCGGTAGTAAGCCAACTGCGGCGGAAAAGCTGCGGACGGAAACCAGGACCCACCAGCCATCCTAATGTGGCGGTGGGTCTTTGGTCAGTCCGCTGCGGTTTTTCCGCATCCTCTGGGCCGGCGGTGGCTTCCGCCGGCCCTGAGGATGCGGAAAAACCGCAATCCTAATCTGCCCCATAATGTGGATTCATCTAAACAAATGCCAGAAG
Organism: Lissotriton vulgaris; assembly: GCF_964263255.1. NCBI lineage: Eukaryota > Metazoa > Chordata > Amphibia > Caudata > Salamandridae > Lissotriton > Lissotriton vulgaris. Next base: position 2,089,840,567 of record NC_141687.1, read on the forward strand.
TTGAAGGTATACATTTGGACACCTCGGACAACCTTAAGTCTCCAAACATGCAGCAAAGCAGCTCATGGTTGCACTCAGTATCACTATCAGGTAACACAGCCCTGCTTTAGGCGTTAGAAGCCAAAACTCTCAATCAATACAATAAAAGGATGCTCGCAGTCAATAATCGAGATATCAAGTACATTGGAACAGTCCACCAAAATACAGAACCAGATGAGCCAGATAATACCAAGAAGAGAAACCCCACACTGCAGTTGCATACTAGCTCTATTGAAATAAGATTATCACAAAACAATTCCAGAACAGCAGATAAAGCAAAGGAACAAGATAGAAGCACAAAAGAATACACAGAGGAGGGGCCCATACTAGAAACAAAAGTGGAGATCAATCAGACAGCATATAAATCGCTGTATAAACTGTTAGAAACCACTGTAACAGTACTCAATATGCAATCAGATAAGTTAGTCACACAGATTGATCTGATGAACATAATAGCCTCATATATTGTAGGAATAAAAACAAAACTGGAAACATTGACGGACTTAATAATTAAGGAGCGCGAAATAAATACAATAACAGTCAATGAGTGTGCATGTGGTCCAATAAGTGATAAATTGAGTACTGTGCCAGCAATTCTAAAAAGCATTTTAAATGAAAGACAAATTACTGGGGTAGGCCAGACAAAAATATGAATCATCCCAGCAAGACACCAAGGTCAAATCAACAAACTTCGACTGCTGGTCAATCAAAAACACTGGTCACATTAGATCCACTTATGATCTGGAAAGGAGGGTCAAGGCACAAACACAACATCGGTGAGCACGAGAAAGACTCCCAAAGGTATTGCTGACACACGAAGCCCTCGAGATCATTAATGAAGGTTTCAGGGTTTGAAGATAATGACATAGGCCAAGTAAATCAACCTATTGCCTCATTAGATGGCCAAGTTAACACAGAATTATGCTTGCAAAGCAAAAGAAAGAGGAAACAAGCAAGGAAATCTAGAAAGAACAACCAGTGTACAAAATAAGACATGAACACCAGTCAGAGATGGTTTCATATTTTTGAAGCAAAAAAAACGCAAACAGGTTCAGAATCTCAGAGTACTCATACAGAACAGGTGATGGCATGTGAGGATGAGTAAATGCAAGGTTGTCTTACCTTGTGGTCTTCATAAAACCACAGTCTACAAACAGGTAAATCAACGGACACAACACAAACTAATCAAGAAATATTGAAAACACAAACAGCAATAATTAATAATTAGCTATCAGAATCAAAAATAGGAAAGGTTCCGCTGCAATGCAAACATGAATCGGGAACAATACAGAAAGCTCGAAGCACAATTCAAGGAGAATCCAATGACAGAGCAGTGGTAAATCAAGTAACGCGGGAAGTTGTCAGCACAACCATAGAAGATATCCATACAGAAAACAAGCAAAGACAGAAACAAAAAAAATGCATAACTGACTTGACAGTTGCGAAACGATCAATCGATTCAAAGAACAATCCAGACCTGACCCAAGGCTGCATTGAGAAGAAGGAGAAAAGCCCATAAAGAGAAGATGCACAGAATGAAAACAATATAATAAAAATAATTATGCAGAAAGATGGTGGAGCTGGGACATACCACAGAGATGTCACTCCCCACACCAACAACATCGGATACAAATCAAGAAGGCAGTACAAATGAGCAGATCATATTTCAAATTAGCATTAATTGGGGCAGCCACGTGCCGCATACATACCCTTCTCTTGTGTGGCTCACCAGTCCACCCCATCTCGCCAACGCCTCACCATTGGGGGTTCTGGGCATTTCCAGGAGGCTGCAATGTCTCTCTTGGCCACCACCACCGCTTTAGTGAAGAACAACATTTCGTTGCATGACCCGTCTAACCCATCAGTGATGCCCAGGATTGTGTGCTTAGGGTGGTGTGGGACTCCCCACCCAAGAACCGCAGAGAGTTCCTCTTTGATGCCTTTCCATAATCTAGTTAGGAGGGGACAGGCCCAGACCATGTGGAAGAAGTCAGCGGGTTCATGGCCACATCTGGTACAGGCTGAAGACGGGCTAAGCCCCGCGGGATGAAGGCGCACAGAGGTAAGGTATGCGGCATGTAGATAGTAGAGCTGCGCCAATCGCAGCCAAGTGGAAGCGGTGACTGTTCTGAGGGCCATAAGAGCATCTCGCCAGTCTTCCTCTTCCAAGGGGCCCACCCAGTCCTCCTATTGTGTACGCAGTCAGTCCAAATAAGTCGGGGTGTTATTTATCAGTGTGCAGTAAATGCGGGAAATGCCCCCCTTCCCTAGGTCCCCGAACATAATCTGGGCTTCGGGCGAGCTGTGGTCTGGCAGCCGCGTACCCATCATAATATGTAGGTGTAGGGCGTGTCACAGCTGAAGATAGCGAAAGAATTGCGAGTGGTGGAGTGAGTATCTGGTTCGGAGATCTTTGAAAGAGCGCATCTGGTCCCCCACTCAAACGTCTCTCAGTTGCGTGATGTCTATGAAGTCCCAAGCCGCAAAGCCCCGAAGCACGGTCACCTTCTTGAGCCAGGTCCCGTGCCAAAGGGGTGTGCACTGAGTCAGTGGGTGTGTCCAGTTGGTGTGCTGCAGTGCCGCCCGCCAAGCCAGTAACACAGAACGCGTCACCTCCGAAGGCGTGAAGGAATCGGAGCCCCATACAGGAAGGATTGGATTTTGGCAAGGCCCAGCTCCCCAAGCTCTAGCCTATGGGCCGGATTGGGTCACCCCCGTTGAACCAGTCATCCAGTCATGAATGGATATAAGTCACATGGCTAGATAATATAGATAAAGATGCGTCATCCCCAAATCTCCGTCAAACTAGGGGATCCTGCAGGTGTTGAGCGCTAGCCAGGACCTACCCTTCCCCCATAAGAACTTGCGAGTTAGGCCATCGAGTCCACGGAACCAGGCCCTGGGGAAGCACATGGGGGTGTTCTGAAGCATATAGAGAAAGCGGGGGAGCACCATCATCTGAAAGAGGGCCACCCTCCCCATGTGGTTGAGGGGGAATTACTGCCACCTCTGGAGGTCCGCCCTGGCTTGCTTCACCGGTGGGGTGTCATTGAGGGCCCAGCTAAGCTACGATGGCAGGTTCACCCAGATGCCCAGATATTTGAATGACTGACAACGTAGGGGTATTGTGGACTGCCAGTCAAAGCATTCGTGGGAAAGGTGGAGGGGAACCAGGACTGATTTGTCAAGATTTCAACAAGGCCAGTGGCCTGCTCGAAGGACCGCATGATGCGAAAGCAATGGGGGCCCGACCGGGCAGGATCTGCCAGGTGAATGAGGACGTCGTCCGCGTAGAGGGCGATTTGATCTGAAACAGCGACGGGCCACTCCCATCCCCGCATCTGATTGCAAGACCTCTTCAAGGACGCTAGGGGCTCCATCACTAAGGTGAAAAGCAGGGGGAAAGGGAACAACCCTGCCTCATCCCTTGCAGACCGAGAAGGGCTCCGACAGGACCCCAGTGACTAGAACAAGAGCCCTGGGGAGGGCATATAGAACCTTGTCTATGGCCCGGAAGCGGGGACCAAGTCCCATCATGTCGAGAACATCGTGAAGGAAGCCCCAGTCCACCGAATCGAAGGTCTTCTCAAAGTCTACTAATAGAAGCGCCAGGTATGGGGTGAGGAGTTTTTTGACAAAAAACAACCTAGGCAACTAATGTTTTAGGACATACAACAATATGGAAGGACAATTGGCTACAGCTTACTACAAAAATACGTATTTTATTATTGGTTTTAAAAAGATTAGGGAAATCAATGACACAATGCAATTAAAAACGACAAAATGACAAAATTAGAATCATACATAATACAATGTCAATAAAAATTATACATTCAAAGCACTCTATATGAACACAGGTTAAAAAGATTGACAAATAAGTGGCACAATGAGTCTCTACGCGCGTTTCGGGGACCAGCGCCGTCTTCTGGAGCAGCCACGTAAACTCTAAAAAATACATACAGAGAGAAATCCATAATTATACATTGATCATTTAAAAATAACAACACAGTATCACTAGTTTTAACTTAGTAGCCAATTAGTACCTTTTCTAATCACACTGATCACAGACAAATTTGATAGGATTATTTATCCTTTTCATTTCCTTGCAATATCTAGAGAGTTATCATTAGGATAAGGGGTCTGGGGAGGACTGATAAACCAAGACTCAATCTCTGTCTATCAAAGGGATTTATGGGGAACTGATACACTCTGGGTCAATTGTGGCAGTTAAGGGAATACACCAAAAAGTCAAGCAATATTTATAATTGGTAGGTTGCAGTCTGCACTGTGCAGAAGGAATGCAGTTGGGGCACATATGTTTAGGGTAGAGAGATATTATTTTTACTGATATTCTCAACTCTCGCTCTTTTGGATTAGTAAGTTCTATTCTTTATATACAATTGATACTTACGAGCAGTAATGACAATAAAACTAAGGTAGATAACGTTTCAATTTCTTGCTCGAATTCTCCTTCTGGTGATTTGATGTTACAGGAGCTTAAAAGAAAAAAAGATAATAGACCTCATATGTTTAATATGTAAGGATGTTCGTTTTAAATTGCCCTTTTTATTTATTCCTTTGGGATATTAGTGTTCGAAACTCTTTATGAGTTTACCTGATTGGGTGAAACCTATTGGTTTAATTCCCGCCTACCGGAGACTTTTAGCAAGGGTGTAGTTGATTGTGTAGACTTGGTCGATGAAGTCTTCCGGTAGTAATTGATCTTTTTATATTGAGGATCTGTGTATCAGGTTACCTGTTTAAGAGTGAAAGCCAAGATATATATTTTTTTTTTATATCTGTTATTGCTGTAGTAGATTTAATTCAATAGATTTAATTTAGGGACTCTCTGTAGCTTGCTTGATAGGTAGAGAGGCATTTTTTGGTGTCAAAGACATAGTGGTAAATTTAGAACTACTTTTATTACCCTTATTAGGTTTATTACAAAATGTTAATGTTCATATATCTTTATATAACTTGTTCTTACCTCCTAGTTTTTGTTACAAATGCAATACAAGGCTTGTCTTTCTCTCAGGTTTGATGACTGGAGATATAAGCTTAGTATGTTCTCTTCATTTAGGGACGTGGATAAGGGCTAGCATTTCTGCCTGTTAATAGAGGGATAAGTAATGTATTTCACAAGGGATTTTCAGTTTTAAATTAAATTCTTCCCCCATATAAAGTTCGCTAGGTGGAGGTAAAACAGGACTGCTGATATTCTTACCTTAGGCCATAAGATCTTACTGCAAAAATATGGAAGGTTTAAAATATATATATCCAATATTAGGAAATATATATGTTCAATATGTCCTCCTTAGCTGACTGAAGAGTATATACGCAGATATATGTACGCGCAATTCTTTTTTTAAAATAAAAAATAGATATACATTTAGATGCACATAACCTATTGATATAGAATATATACCATCTTCTAAAAGGAACGTAATAGATACAGCATTATCCCACACCCTATCTCCTGACGTAATCTTATGTTGTAGCCACAGCCCGAATTACAGAGTATATGCAAAGTATCTCTTTAGTTAGAGGCGAATAATATCCCCGTAAATATATGTCCATAGACATATATTACTCATCTTTACGTTATATATATGGCTAACATAATAATTTTCTTATTGTCTTTAGCGCTTAAATAATAACCCTATAAATGCTATATTAATCCACATACAACATTATGATAAATATCTAGGCTGTAGTCCCAAACAGAAAAAGCAATCGTGGTTGACATTTTTCAGCGCATAAGAAATCTGGCTACAAGAAAATAATTATTCCCTTTCTCGTGTATGGCGGACTATCAGCCGAATCACATCCCGATTTATATAGCAAAACTACAGCCTTCCCCGCTTTGTAAACACAATTGGGAACAAGGCGGAGAATAACCTAAACAACAATAGTCCCTCTTCTTTTATGACCATTCACTATGAAGGGAATCGAGGGTTTCAATGCAGACTCACTTTGAAGTCCGTCTTTTAACTATTTACCGCCGTGAAATAGTAGTCCTACCTTGATTAACACTACTAAGACACGAACTGACACAGGTGCGAGCGTTTTTGCCAATCAGCAAGGATATTTAAACGCGACGGCACCAACGCACATTGATTCAACACATCTACGTTCGAGTCGCCATTCCTGCCATCCCGCCGCCGGACATACGGAGCCCTGCCGACTATCTTCGGGTGAGAAACACTTTGCGCGCTACAAATAGGTTAGAATCAGACCTAGATTTTCCCCACTTAATATCCTTATATATAATTTTTGTTATGCTCCACAGACAGGGAGATCTTTTAATACAACTGCCTCGCACTTACAACCAATGAACCTTGGAAAACCTTCCATATTTTTGCAGTAAGATCTTACGGCCAAAGGTAAGAATATCAGCAGTCCTGTTTTACCTCCACCTAGCGAACTTCATATGGGGGAACAATTTAATTTAAAACTGAAAATCCCTTGTGAAATACATTACTTATCCCTCTATTAACAGGCAGAAATGCTAGCCCTTATCCACGTCCATAAATGAAGAGAACATACTAAGCTTATATCTCCAGTCATCAAACCTGAGAGAAAGACAAGCCTTGTATTGCATTTGTAACAAAAACTAGGAGGTAAGAACAAGTTACATAAAGATATATGAACATTAAAATGTTGTAATAAACCTAATAAGGGGAATAAAAGTAGTTCTAAATTTACCACTATGTCTTTGACACCAACAAATGCCTCTCTACCTATCGAGCAAGCTACAGAGAGTCCCTAAATTAAATCTATTGAATTAAATCTACTACAGCAATAACAGATATACAAATATATATATATCTTGGCTTTCACTCTTAAACAGGTAACCTGATACACAGATCCTCAATATAAAAAGATCAATTACTACCGGAAGACTTCATCGACCAAGTCTACACAATCAACTACACCCTTGCTAAAAGTCTCCGGTTGGCGGGAATTAAACCGATAGGTTTCACCCAATCAGGTAAACTCATAAAGAGTTTCGAACACTAATATCCCAAAGGAATAAATAAAAAGGGCAATTTAAAACGAACATCCTTATATATTAAACATATGAGGTCTATTATCTTTTTTTCTTTTAAGCTCCTGTAACATCAAATCACCAGAAGGAGAATTCGAGCAAGAAATTGAAACGTTATCTACCTTAGTTTTATTGTCATTACTGCTCGTAAGTATCAATTGTATATAAAGAATAGAACTTACTAATCCAAAAGAGCGAGAGTTGAGAATTTCAGTAAAAATAATATCTCTCTACCCTAAACATATGTGCCCCAACTGCATTCCTTCTGCGCAGTGCAGACCGCAACCTACCAATTATAAATATTGCTTGACTTTTTGATGTATTCCCTTAGCTGCCACAATTGACCCAGTATGTATCAGTTCCCCATAAATCCCTTTGATAGAGAGAGATGGAGTCTTGGTTTATCAGTCCTCCCCAGACCCCTTATCCTAATGACAACTCTCTAGATACTGCAAGGAAATGAAAAGGATAAATAATCCTATCAAATTTGTCTGTGATCAGTGTGATTAGAAAAGGTACTAATTGGCTACTAAGTTAAAACTAGTGATACTGTGTTGTTATTTTTAAATGATCAATGTATAATTATGGATTTCTCTCTGTATGTATTTTTTAGAGTTTACGTGGCTGCTCCAGAAGAAGGCGCTGGTCCCCGAAACGCGCGTAGAGACTCATTGTGCCACTTATTTGTCAATCTTTTTAACCTGTGTTCATATAAAGTGCTTTGAATGTATAATTTTTATTGACATTGTATTATGTATGATTCTAATTTTGTCATTTTGTCGTTTTTAATTGCATCGTGTCATTGATTTCCCTAATCTTTTTAAAACCAATAATAAAATACGTATTTTTTTTTAGTAAGCTGTAGCCAATTGTCCTTCTATATTGTTGTATGTCCTAAAACATTAGTTGCCTAGGTTTTTTTTTGTCAAAAGTCTTGTTTTCCCAGACCTAGGAACCGTTGTATCTATATTTTCACGGGGTCCTTGTTAAATACACGTCATGGGGTGAGGAGTTGACAGTGGGCCAAGGCGGAGTGCAGTCTGCGGCGACAGTGATGGGTGCCGCGAGAGGGCATAAACCCACATTGATTGGGTTGGACCAACACGGACAGATGGGGTTTGAGTCGCTGGGCGAGGATGGTGGCGTACAGTTTGACCTCAGTGTTGATGAGGGGGAAGGGACGGTAATCAGCACACCGCAGTGAGGGGGGTGGGGATTTCAGGAGGTCCACAATGGTGGCCATGTCTGTTTCCAGAGGAAAGCAGCCTTTCACCACAGCCTCGTGAAACAAAACATCTAGGTGGGGGACCAAAACCTCCCAGTAATGGGAATAGTGCTCTTGAGGAATGCCGACTGGACCCGGTGTCTTGCCAGATGAAACAAGAGCGATTGCATCACTGATTTCCTCACGGGAAATGGGACGATCCGAATCGGACTGGGTGGCGGCATCCACAAATGGAAGGCAACTACCTTCCACATCCATCAAGTCCCTAAGGGACAGGGTTGGAACTCGGGCCACGTATAGCCTGCGGTAATAGGCGGCAAAGACCAGCACCATTTCCAATGGGGCATGGCTTAGTGATCTGTCTGGGGCCACTATCTCAGGGATCATGCAGTTCACCATTGGGTACGTCTCCAGGCGATGAAGGAGCGATCCATTCTTGTCACCCCATCCGTACACCCTGGCCACAGAGGAGCACCAAAGGAGTTTGGCCACGTCCAGCGACAGTTGCTTGATCTCCGACCGGAGTCGGGTCAGATGTCTAGTATCGGAGGCATCCGTGGATCGGGCTGCCACACTTTCAAGGCGCAAGGCTTGTGCCTCCAGCGAGGTAATCTGTTCCAGCTGAGCTTGCCGTTGGAGCTTGAGATGACCCTTGGCAACCCTCCTAATCGTGGCCTTGCCCGCTTCTCATAGGGTGCCCAGAGAGGACACAGAGCCCTCGTTAGAGAGAAAGTATTGTTTGAGATCCTGCTTCACCACCTTCCGGAAATCCCCGTCCTGAAGAAACCAGGCGTTTATTAAGCATGGGCGTAAAATCCGTTTCGCGGGCGAATTTGCGGATTTTCGGCAATTTCGCGATCCGCAAATAGCGCGAATTTGCCCAAAAATCCGCAAATTCGCAAGCTGCAAATTATTTTGCTTGGTCGCGCTTGAAAAATACATTATCGCGCGCGGCGTTGACTTACCGTGATTCTGAGTCCGCCAAGTTGTTTTTCTCCTGGTTTGCGTGTGCTGCGCCATTTTTTATCTTGCTGCATGATCGCACGAGAGTTTTTCGAACGCAATTACGTTATCACGGCTCGCCATCTTTCACAGCGAGAGTTTGAAAACGCGAGTACGTCATAAAGGCCCCGATCACGCATTGCGGGAGTTAACAATGCCGAACACGTAGATGCGGCGCGCAGCTGACTTCCGACGGGAGATTTGAACAGCTCGCGTTCTCGAAATTGCAAAATTTGCAATTCTGCACAAGAAATCCACCGCAGGAAGCATAAATCTTGTGAAAATGATGATTTTGATCAGAGTAACTCCTCAGATTATAACAACACAAAAGTACCAGAGGGTCTGTAGATAGTGTAAGTTAATGGTGCAAATCACCAACTAGCACAAAAACTCCCTAACTGACTAAAGAATAATAATGGTGAACTAAGACACCTAAGACACCCCAACCGGCATCTGGGCCGACTGGGGACCCAGATGCCGGCTTAGAAGCACCGACGGAGAGAGCGGTGCTTCACTCTACTCCTGAGCCACTGCCAGGTGGGGTGAGGTCTTCACTTCTTACAAGTTCGTGAAATACATGACCTGTAAGAAAAAACAAGACTCGACACCTAGAATCTTCAGGTGATCTCTGTGCTTGTCTTTATACCCGTTTTTCTTACTTTTTCACTGTATATTTTAGTTTGTTTTGCAGTAGCATTAGTTGTTGTTAGGTCCTGAAGAAAGCAAGGACGAATGCATCCCTCATTACTGAAACATGTCGACCTGGTACTCTATCTAGACAGCTAATTTTTAAACTGTCTTGACAATTTTTTAATATTGGTAGAGCGAGCATCACCAGAATAAAATCAGTCAGTACTCCCTCATCCAATTTTAATGCACTTTTTTCAACTCTTTTACTTTCTCCTTTTGCACTGCACTTTTGTGGTCACCTCACTTTTATAACTCTTCCTCATAGGGAAGTGGTAAGACCATACTGCCTTCTTTCTCAGCGGAGAGGACCATTTACCAGCTTGGTCACCTTTTTCCCGAGAACAGCAATCTGGGCATATGGTCTCAAAGGAATTCCAAATGATGAAGGGCGGTTCCGAGTGGTGACTGATGGGTATCTTTGACCACCTGCTTAAAATCTCAAGGCCAAAAGTGATCCAAACTCCAAAGTCCAAAAAGTCCTCAAATACAAATATCCAGCAGCAGCCACAAAAAGTAATCCTTCCAACTCCAGATCCAAATCAAAAGTGACTAGGACAAGGACAAAGCACTGGGAGGAGCCTGCTGGACAGGAACAGGAATCTGGAGACTCTGGGGCACTTCCCTCCCCCCCCCCAAAAAAAATTGACCTCTTGCACCAAAAAGTGCAGCCAAATGTCAATCTGAGGAGTTAACAACACACCGATCAAAATGGGGACCAAAGGGAATATTTAAAGACCTGAACTCTGGGAACATTCCCTAACAGTATATAACAACACAAAAGTACCAGAGGGTCTGTAGATAGTGTAAGTTAATGGTGCAAATCACCAACTAGCACAAAAACTCCCTAACTGACTAAAGAATAATAATGGTGAACTAAGGTGGACACCTCCACAGTCTGATAGGCCCACGTCCAGGGCTATGCACGAGGGAGCGCCAGTGAGGGCTCGTGCACCCCGGGGCGCTGGGAGCAGTCTCAGCCTCACCGGGCAAACAGGAGTGTCCAAGACCCCAGAGAACCCCCTCAGGTGGGGGCCGCAGGCAGAAGGTGCAAAGACGGTCGGCCGGGCGGTCAAGAGCACCCCTGGCGCTGAGCCGAGAGTCAAGATTGTCAGGTCCTGCTGAGCAGAGAAGGAGGGGGCCGCAATGCCTGAGGTGCACGAGGAGGCAGTCGGGAAGGCAGAGGCCCCGGCAGGGTGAGCCCGCGTTTTCCCGGGGTTTGCAAGGCAGGATTAACAGGAGGGCAGCCAGTCCATGGGGATTTCGGGAAACCCGCCGGCAGCCGCCACCATCCAGTGGAGAGGAGCCTCCAAAGCCTCAGAGGAGGAGACCGCTCACGGAGCCGATCAGGCATCAGCAGCGGCCCCCCGGGAAGCACCGGATCCAGCAGAGCCCATACCGACCCACGGGGGTCCGGGCCTTTGAAACTCATGTGGCGGCCACCAGCAGAGAGGCCCCAGGCATCCGGGGGGCAGCCACCCGATCTGATGGCCGATGCGTTTCTCTATGCCAGGACCAGGCAGACAGCAGGCTTTGCCGGGCTGAAGAGGCGGTCCTCCACACCAGAGGCACCGGGAGCAGGCAGGCGAAACCACAGAAGCCCCCACTCGCCATCCCACGCCATACCACGTCGTCCCTCGGGGTCCGGAGGCCAGGGGAGGAAGGAGTCCGATCACGCCCCAGGGGCACAGAAAGGGCCCCAGGCAGTCGCCATTTTCAGGAGGAGGAGCACCCGCTGCACAGGAGAAAATAATGGTCTCCGGAGCCGGCAGGATGTCAACAGTGGCTCCCCGGGCAGCGTCGGACTCAGTAGGGGCCCCAGCAGCAGACCGGAGGATAAGTTGTATGTTGATGGCGATGGATTATAGCACGGATTACCCAGGGGTCCAGAGCACTCTTAGAGTTCGACCGCCATCTTGACACACTAGGCCACGCCCCCTAAGTAAAACATTTGAAGATCCCACACCATTTGATGAAAGAAAAAAGGACAACTACCACAAAACTTTGGAGCCCAAACACTTGGGAAAGAACACTACCGGACCACACAACACCTTGGCTTTGCCATTAGCCCCTGTCAGCCAGCGCCACTCATTAGAAAACGAATTCAGAATAATAAAATTGGGCTTCAACGTCGGGGCTCCTAGCCCAAATGGCCTCGTGCAGACCATCTTCCAGAGTGATCCTGATTATTGGGCAACTCCGCTGGGGGGGCTCTTTAAGGAGATTGGTGCAACAAATAACCTTCCCATGAGTAGGAAAGGGTCAATCAGCAATTCAACCTTTAGGGGATGCGACAGGTCAGACCAGGCAAATTACAGGTAAATTGCTATGCTTGATGTGGAAGCCAAATATTATACATCAATAATCCTGGAAGACATGGTAGAATGGTTAAATACAAACAGGCTGATTCCATTCAAACAAACAGGATTTCACAAAGGGTGTGGCACAATAACAAACATTTTAGCCCGGCCATAATAGCGAACAAGAGCAAATGCCTGCAAAAAAACCTACAACTATGTTTTGTAGATTTGAAAGCCATATTCGACTGTGTAAACCGTGGTTTGTTATGTTGTAAATTACAGAAATTAGTACTCCTGGAAACAATACTATGACTCATAATACAACTGTAGACGTGCACGTGGGTCCATGTAAAAATAGCAAACGGCCCAAAACTGTTAAGGAAAATACAAACAGAGATCGGATTAAAATAAGGCTGGTATTAGCCCCCCATCTATTTAATCTATTCATGGCGAATCTCTCACTACGATTGGACCAGGTTGATTCACATCCTCCGCGCCTGGGTACATTGCCCATAACGCACCTCCCATATGCAGATGATATAGTCCTGCTTAGCCTTATCAGAGTTGGCATACAAAGAGCACTCAACAAATTGTTAATGTTCGCCAAGGCTAATGCTCTGGAAATCAACATCACAAAAACAAAAATGATATTAATTACAAATCGCCCGGGACATCAACACCCACATAAGCTTCGAGAAATGAGCCAGGGAATAGTTAGTACACATAAATATCTGGGGGTATACATAGACAATCAATTGAATTTCCAATTTCACAAACAATGCCTGGGAAAAAAAGGAAATAGACTTATTTATGCATTTTATGCCCTCGTAAAAAAACTAAAGGGACCATCTTTTAGGCCGCTACTAACAGTGATGGCTGCAAAACTATTACCGGCAGTAACCTACGCAAGCTTAGAATTAAATGGCAAGGATGCAAAACATTTACACTCTCTGCAAACGAAGACGTGAATAAAAGTCTTTAGCCTACCTCAGAATGCATCCACGGCTCAGGTCCGACTGGTATTCGGTCTTATCCAACAGGAGACAGGGAGAAAATACGCCGCAATATTTATGAAGGCCTTGCGCCGCCGGTGCGTCACTTTTAACATGGGAAAAAGTGACGCACCGGTAGCGCAAGGCCTTCATAAATAAGGCCCCTGGTACAAACTTTGGTTCAGCAGATCCAATGTTTTACATTATGCCCTGTGGAGAGCCCAGAAAGATGATCCAAGTTCAAGTTATGGCAAATGCTTAAAAACTGCACTGAAGGAAACCAATATAACAGAACTCTGGGCTCATAACCCCTCCTTCCAAGTCTTCCGCAGAGTGACAAAAGTACATTAGCTAAACGGTCCCATGCCTGGATGGTTCTTCAATCCTGTATATCAATACAGCCGGTGGAATACTTTTTTTGTTTTTGTTCGTTTTTTTATTGTTCAGCTTGCAATTCACAATTTACAATCTACCAGGGGATCTCACCACTAATTATGCATTGTCGTCATTTTACACAAGCGGTTTTTCAAAACTTCAAATAACCAAACTATGACCATCCCCCTCCCTCTCAGTTCCCCAATTCTGCGCTTACTGTCTATGAAACATGTTTGCATCTTACACAATACAGCTTTAGTGGTACTTGCAGGAAGAGTCTGCAGGATGTCAGGTGCACAGTCACAAAACAGTTATTTATTACATTTAACACATGTCCATGGTCCCAAGCAGGTACACAGTGAGTGGCGCCCGGAAGTCCTTGGGCTCCTCTGCGTAGACCTCCAGTTGCTCTTTGCAATACACTGGATCATTGACCCATTTCTGAATTGTTGGGCTAGTTCTTGCCCCCAGCACTGTGCCACTGAACACTTGGCAAACAAGGTTGACACTGCAACAATTCGTTTATTGCATGGCTTAAGCCTCTTCAACATTCCCAACAGGCACACTTCAGGGGTACAATCAACACCCTCAAGGACCACATCAGTAAGCACCTCTGCCACGTGCTTCCAGAATGCATATATTTTGGCACATCCCCATGCCAGATGCATGAAATCCGCATCATCTTGGCCGCTTCTTACACACCTTGCGCTTTCCCTTAATCCAAATTTCTGCAGCTGACTTGGTGTATAATATAGCTGATGCAGATATTTAAAATGAATACTGTGTAAATTACAGTTACCCGTTAACTCACAGCAATCGACCATTGTTCAAGCGGCATTTGTATCTCAAGCACAGCATTCGTCTTTTTTAAGGAAGGAGAATCAATCAGTTTGTTCTCATTCAAGGAGGCATTATATAACCTTGTAATCCGACCTTTGCGTTTTTATCTCTCTGACATGTAGAGGTGTAAGTTTCCCTCCAAAAGATCACACGGAGGCAGGGGTACAGGGGAAATTACGTTTATTTACTACAATAGAGTAATAGGGAAGAGCGCCGGGCAACAGGTCTGGTTCGCTCTCAGCCGGGCTCTCTGACTCGCGTGAAGCCGCTCGCGCATGCGCATAGTCACGTGTTCCACTGCAGCGTGTTACGTCACACGCAGGCTGTTGGCATCTATAACGCTAACACCACATATCTCCCTTTTGTACACAACAAAAGTCAACAGTACCGTGTTCGTGGATGTCTCACTCGTAGTCCTTGAGGTGTGATGGCCTAATCACCATTCTCCCCACGCGTGTGCGCCTTACCGTAGTGGTGACTCCCTGGAGGACCTCTGGATTGGAGCTTTCCACTTTTTCTCTCTCTTGGCTGTATGCCGATCTTCTGGATATTGATTCTTCCTTTGCTGGGGTTACCTTCATGCTTGTTTCCATTCGATCATATTTACAACAAGGGGTGGTGAGGGACAGAGTCTCTGAATTAAGCAGAAAGCTCTCACCCAGTCAAGAGATCAGGGCTAGATCCAACACCGTTTTTTAGCTCACTGCACCATCCCAGTTTCAGAACCTGGCTGTATGCAAATTAGTCTGTTCCTGTCCCAGTGCATGATGGGAACAGGGCAAACCAAACTACAAAAGCCAATTCTTACACTGGGAAGGAAACAAGCTCCCGGGGACCGGTTTCTGGCATTACAGCCGTCTTCGGCCCGGTTTGCTTGAATCCTGATGGTGCAATGAGCAAGAGCAAGGGTCTCACATCTGAGAATACCCTTCCACGCTTAGGGTGGACAAAAATATTTACAACAAGGGGTGGTGAGGGACAGAGTCTCTGAATTAAGCAGAAAGCTCTCACCCAGTCAAGAGATCAGGGCTAGATCCAACACCGTTTTTTAGCTCACTGCACCATCCCAGTTTCAGAACCTGGCTGTATGCAAATTAGTCTGTTCCTGTCCCAGTGTTCCCATGATGCACTGGGCCAGGGACAGACTGATTTGCATATAGCCAGGCTCTGAGCTGGGATGGGGCAGTGAGATAAATAACGGTGATGGATCAAGCCCTGATCTTTGGACTGGGTAAGAGTGGTCTGCTTAACTCAGACACTCTGTTCATCACCACCCCCCTTTGTAAATCGTTTTTGGCCACTATAGGTGTGGCAGGGTATACTCAGACATGAGTCCCTTTCTCACTGCTCCATCAGGATTCAAGCAAGCCGGGCCGAAGAAGGCTGAAATGCCAGAAACCGGTCCCCGGTAGCTTGTCTCCTTTCTGGTGAAGAATTGGCTTGGTAGTTTAGTCTGCCCTGTTCCCATGATGCACTGGGCCAGGGACAGACTGATTTGCATATAGCCAGGTTCTGAGCTGGGATGGGGCAGTGAGATAAATAACGGTGATGGATCAAGCCCTGATCTTTGGACTGGGTAAGAGTGGTCTGCTTAACTCAGACACTCTGTTCATCACCACCCCCCTTTGTAAATTGTTTCCATTCGATCTTCACTTTCTATGCACTCATCTCCACCTCCCAGACTACCATCTTCTGACTCTCTTTCCTCACTACTTCCTTCTTGTCTCTGCCTAGATGTGCCTTTGTCTTTCTCCTCAGGCCATTTCACAATTTTGTTTATTTTTGCCATGCGATCGTGAGACCACACCTTTCCATCACTGAGGAGGGCTGCTCTACTGTACACCTCTTCCACTTGTAGGGGTGGGCTGTACTTGCTTTCGCCTTTCTTCTTCATTACCGCTTGTTTTACTCTCACCCATTCCCCTTTTTCCAACGTTGACTCCTTCACTCTTTTTCTTTGATTTTAGTGGTCTGTGTACACTCGCTGGGCTTTTTCCAAGTTGTGCTGGACCACAGCAGGCGACCATCTACTGGTGACTGTTTTTTCTCGCCAAACTACATTGTCCTTCGTGAACGGGTGCCTGCCTCTGAGAATCTGAAACGGGCTGTACCCTGTCGCAGTGGGGGTAATTCTATACGCCCACAGCATTCTTTGAATTTCGGTCTCCCAGTCTTTTCCTTGCATGATGACCGCTTGGATCGACCCCATCAGAACCCGGTTAAACCTTTCCACTTGTCCATTGCTGGCAGGATGGTACACCGAGGTGTGTTTTGACTTGATTCCATTTCTTTCGGTGTATCTGTGCCACTTATCGGATGTGAATTGCGGGTCATTGTCTGTCACTATGGTCCTCGGGATGCCTTCCCTAAGGAACACCGATGTGAGGAATTTTATGTCGATCTCTGAGTCCATTTCCTCCTGTACATGCACTTCTGGCCATTTCGAATACTTGTCCACCATTACGCACAAGTACTTGGCCACGCCTTGTCCGTCTAGTATCGGCCCAAGTATGTCGACAGCTAGGTCTTCCCACGGGTCACAAGGTTGTTCGAAGCTGCCTAACGTCGGTCTCAATTGTTTGAGTACCTTGTCTGACTCCTGGCATTGGTTGCAGTCTCTGACGTGTTTTTCAATCATGTTGTCCATTCCTGGCCACCAGTACATCTGCTTCACCCTTGACTTGGTCTTTACAATGCCCAGGTGACCTTCATGCAGCTGTTTCAGTAATGTAGGAATGAGTTCTTCTGGCGGTACTACTTTATCCCCACGATACAGTAATGTTGCCGAGTCAATCATGGATAACTCTTCTCTCACTTCGTACATTTTCCTGGTTGCCTCTTTCAGTCTCTTCTTTTCCGGCCACCCCTCGACTAGGTACCTCTTGATCTCCTCCAAGGTCTCATCTCGCCCATATGCATGTGCCCATTCCTGCATGCTGATCGCTTTCTCCATGTCTTCCATTACCGCAATCATTGCTTCACTCTCCGCCGCTGGTGTGGATGCAACTTCCATGGCTGAGGCTCTGCTGAGATAGTCCGCTACCCTGTTGCATGTCCCCGGGATGTACTCGACGTCGTACGTGTACTCTAATAATTTGAGAGTCATCTTGGCAATCCGCGGGGTGGCCGTGGCGTGCCCACTTGAGGTCAGTACCTTGACTAAGGGCTTGTGGTCGGTTTGTAGGTGAAACCTGGTGCCCCACAGGAACTGCCGGAACTTCCCCATTGCCCACACAACAGCCAGCATCTCTTTCTCTATCAGGCTAAACTTCTGCTCCATTTGCGACAGCGCTCTTGATGCAAAACTGAGTGTCTTCACCATGTTGTTGTCTCTCCGTTGGGCAAGGACTGCACCCAGACCTTTTTCGCTTGCATCCGTGGTGAGGACGGTGACTCCTGCCGGGTCATGTCCTTGCAATGGCACGGCCTGGCGGATGTTCTCTTTAAGTTCCTCGAACTCCTTCTGGGCCACATCATCCCACTGGAAAGTTGACTTGTCTCTTATCAGTTGCGGCTGTCTGTGTGTTTTCATGGCAAAGTGCTGGACAAATTTGCTGTAGTACTCGGCCATCCCTAAGAATGACCAAACTTCATCTTTGTTGTTGGGGGCTCTGGCTTCGCAGATTGCTCTGACATTGTCTTTCTTGGGCGTGATCCCCTGTCCACTTATTTCGTGCCCCAGGTAGGTTACGGATGTCATTCCAAATCTGCACCTCTGCCATTCTGCTGTGAGTCCTCTTTCCTGTAGGACACGCAGTACCTTGTCCAGTTTGGCGTCATGGTCCTCACGATCCATCCCCATTATCAAGATGTTGTCTTGGAAGTACTGGATGCCCTTGACATCTTTGAAAAGGCGGTGCATGAGCTTTTGGAACACTGCTGCAGCCATTGCCAGACCAAAGGGCATCCTGCGGAACTCATAGCAGCCATAGGGGGTGAAGAAAGATGTAAGCTTCCTGCTTGATGGGTGCAGGTCAACCTGGTGGTATGCCGACGTGAGGTCGACCGTGGAAAACCACTTCACATCCCTTGTTCCCACCAACATTTCCTCTATCCTCGAAAGGGGAAACTTCTCCACCACTAAGCATTTATTCAGTTCACGCAGGTCCACGCAGAGGCGGACCTTACCATTGGGCTTCCTGGCGACGACCGAGGGGGCCAACCATTCTGAGCAGTCGATCGGTTCAATGATGCCTTGCTCTTCCAGTCGAGACAGTTCCAGCTGGACCGCTTCCCTCACCGCAATGGGCACATTGCGGACCTTGTGAGACACCGGCTGAGAGTTCTCCCTGAGTACAATTTTGTGCATGAACTTCTCCAGTTTGTCAACCTTGCCTCCAAAGACTTTGGGAAAGTTTCTTTTCACCCTCTCCAGGTCTGGCCATTGTTCACCCTCTGTCAGCAGCACCTGCTCCTTGCCACCTGGGTCTAGTTTGATCCCCAAGTCTCCTTGGTCTCTCCATCCTAGCACGGAGGGTCTCTTCTCCGCTATGTATAGTTTGCACGTGGCTGTTCTCCCTCGGAATTCGAATTTCAGGCTCCGGTACCCTATAATGGGAATCGGGTTGCTGGTATACGACACCGGCCTGATGTCTGGTGGGTTTAGCTGTGGGCCTAGGCTCGGTTGAAATTCTCCTTCCCACACCGATCTTTGCACAATGGTGTACGGGGAACTGGAGTCAATTGCAACTCTGATTTTCACGCCTCCTATTAGCATGTCTGCTCTCAGTTTGTCGGATCGCTGGGTGTCGATGCCTAGTACTTGCTCCTCGATGCATAACACTCTGTCGTCCTCATCCAAATTTTCCTCGGCTTCTTCATCCTGTGCTATGTATTTCACCAACGTCTTCCTTTCTTTCTTTCGACATACCTTTTCATAGTGGCCTATCAGAACATGCACTTCGCACGGAATGCAGGACAGCGTTTGTCATGAGCTGCGTGGTTTGCACTTCCGCACCTGTAGCACGACGATTTGTTGGGAGGTGCCTGCTTTCCCGCTTGACTTGGTCTTCCCGCCCATTTACTGGTGCCGCGGTTGTCTCCCGGCGCCATTTTGAATCTGCTCGAAGGTTCCGCGTCGTCGATCTTGTTACCCATGACTCTTTGTGCACTCTTCTTCTTTGCAGCTTCCGCACATCTCTTAGAGAGCTCAGCCTTTTTTACCATAGCGATTTCCTCTTTGAGTGTTGCCTCGCCATGAGCCCAAAGTTTATCTTGCACATTCTTGTTGGTGGTGTGCATCACTATCTGGTCCTTGATATATTCTTCTTCCTGCCCCCCATAATTGCATGTGACTGCCAGCCTTTTCAGGGCTGCCACGTAATCGTCCACTGACTCTCTGTCGCCTTGTTTCCTCTGCTGAAAGTTGAATCTGTCTATGGATACGCAGACTGCTGGGCGATAATGGGCGTCTAGGTCGTCTAGGGCTTGTTTGAAGTCATCTGCGCCTGCTGCCTGTGGCGGTGCCGTCGCAATGTTTGTGAAGACCCTTATTCCCTCTGGGCCCAGGTTGTGCAGCAATATCCGTCTCCGTCTTGCTGGGGTGAATTCGTCGGTTGATTCATCCTCCAGGGCTTCTAAGTAGGTCCTGAAGTACTCCCTCCAATCCTCCCATTTCATTTGTGGTTCCCCTGGCCTGGGGAGGAACGGGATCGGTGTTGTGAGGGATGACGCTTGATTGCTCATCTTAACCTGTCTCTCTGGCCCTTCTTCCTGATTCCTGGGGCTGCCAGGTGTGCTATTGCTTCCTCCCTGGCTTCTGGGGCTGCCAGGTGCGTTGGCGCCTTCTGCTTGCGACGTGGTGGGGCTGGGTTCGCTTCCTCCCGCTCCCTCGTGGACACCCTTTTCAGTCAGGGCCCTTGGTGGCATGCTCTCACCGTGCTTTTGCGCAGGTCGCCTCACTTCTTGGCTCTCCGACTGAGTGTGCACTGGGACTTTCTCTGTGCCTCTGCCACGCTCTTTCCTTTGATTTTGTAGCGCTTCCACGCTTCTTTCCTCCTTCTGCAGGTGGTTGGTGTGGATGGTTTAATTCTAGACTTCCCGCGTCTCTGCTTGCTCGGTCCTGCCACGTGTTGCACTATGTCACCTTCACGAGGGGACAGATCCCACTCCTCGTCGCCACTGTAGAGGTGTAAGTTTCCCTCAAAAGATCATACGGAGGCAGGTGTATAGGGGAAATTACATTTATTTACTACAATAGAGTATCAGGGAAGAGGGCCGGGAAATAGGTCTGGTTCGCTCTCAGCCGGGCTCTCTGACTGGCGAGAAGCCGCTCGCGCATGCGCATAGTCACGTGTTCCACTGCTGCGTCTTATGTCACACGCAGTCTGTTGGCATCTATAACGCTAACACCACATAACACTTTGTTAAATGGCTTTAAAGCCCTTAGCTCTGCTGGATAATCAGGGAATATTGATCGAATCGCCTGCTGCACCCTAATGTACGTGAAGCTGAGCATCACATTAGATTCCTTTTCTGCTAGTAGCACCTTGTCTTGCACGACCCTCCCTTATACATATCTCCCAACTGCTTGACACTGGCAGCCTGCAAGGCCCCCACAGCCGCCTGTTCCTTGGTTGCACATATACCCGGGTGTGCAGTAATAGGCAGTGCTGGAGCATAAAGATAGACCAGTCGGGCCCGCTCTTTACCACCGCAATTCTGTCTGCCAGTGAGAGGGGCAGTCCAGCCCAGCTAGCTGTCTGTTCAGTGATTCGAGCAGCAGCTCGCCCGTAATTCATGGAGAGTATCAATTCCAGATCTCTGTGGATCCACACCCCTAGGTATTTCATTGGCTCAGTAGACCATGACAATGGAAAGTCCATCTCCACTTCGCTCATCCCATCAGTTACCCGCAAGATAGTGGATTTTGCCCAGTTGATCCCAAGCCTGAGTATCTTTCAATTGCAACATATTCTCTAAGAAAAGCTGGGAGATATGTGGCAGGCTCTCGCACATATAACATCATGTCGTCCACATATAATGAGACCACAAGTGGCCTCTGTCTGAACAGCAGCGCTGCATTTGCATGCTTTTAGCTGAGTTTACAGGCTAAGGGTTCCAGCTCGAGTGAGAACAACATCGGGGACAAGGGGCACCCCTGCCTTGTTCCCCTCTGGATTGAGAATGTCTCTGATACCAACCCATTTATTTGCACATGTGTCACTGGCTCAGTATACATTATTTTAATCCATTTAAGGTAGAAAGGCATCATGCCTATTCACTATAGCACTCTAAACATATACCCCCATTGCACGGAGTCAAAGGCTTTGGCTGCATCCAGCAGCACTGGCATAGCCTGTAATTCTGGCTCAAAAAAGTGGAGTGCTGCGAAAATAGTACGCAGGTTATGCATTGTGGATCTCCAGGACACAAACCCTGAGTGGTTCAGGAGAACGAGCATGGGCACCAGCGGCTGCAGCCTGTTTGCAATTATTTTCGCTAGTATCTTAGCGTCCATGTTAATTAGGGACAGCAGTTTGTAAGATTTGCACTTATTCGCTTCTTTCTCAGGTTTGAGCAGTGTGACAATCAATGCCTCTTTTAATATGGGAGGTAGTATTCCTTTTTCGAATGCCTCCGTGAATACTTCTAATAATCTGGGTGCCAGTTTCTCTATGTATGCCTTATTAAACTCACTTGGGAGTGCATCAAGGCCTGCTGATTTACATGTAGGGAGGGACATAATAGCTGTCTTTACATCTTCCACATCAAAGGGTTGTTTCAAATATTCTCTGTACCCATCTGAGAGCCAACCTAATGTGATATCCGCCGGGTAAGCGCAAATTTCTGTCTCCGATGCCTGTGGCCTATCCCCATACAGTTCTGAGTAACAATCTAACATGGTCCCACTCATTTCTGGTGTAGTATGGCATGCAACGTCCTCCCTGTCTAATGGTTCAGTTATACTGTCCTGCCCCTTCGGCTGTGTAATCTGCTGACCTAGAGAGCGACTGGACCTCCCTCCCTCTCGTAATATTGCGCTTTGCACCTTCTAGATCTATGCGCCAATTCCTGGTCTGCAGTTTAGTTGTTCTCTGTCACCCGATCTCTGATGTCGGCTAACGTTTCACGAGAGGGGTTCCTTACTTATTCACGCTCAAAGGCTATTATCTGTGATGCCAGCTTATTTATTCTGCTCCTTAGGTCCCTCAGTACACCTACTTGTGCACCTATGCACTCCCCGCGGATCCTCACTTTGAAGGCCTCCCAAAGTGTCCCTGCACTATCAATCATGCCCTCGTTCTCTGCAAAATAGTTTATGATTGCACTTCCAATCATACCCTTGAACAAGGGATCTGCCATGGAGGACAGTTGTGATCGCCACTGAAAGGTGGGTCGCGCACACTCAGGAATTTACAGCTCTAGGAGTACCGGTGAGTGATCAGGGAGCGTCTTAGCTCGTTGACTAATCTGTACAACCCTTGGGCATGTCCCCTCAGATGCAAGCCAATAGGACTGCCTGGACCATTACCCATGACCGAGGAAACAAAGGTACTCTCCTTAAGCCCAGGGTGATCTAATCTCCAAACATCTTTAAGACCCCCAGCATCTAGCAACCCTGACAACATGTCTGATGCCTGCTTTCCACGTGCCCCTAAATCATCAGAGCGATCCATATTCACATCTATGCAGATATTAAAATCCCCTCCCCAGAACACCTCCAACGGGGCATAGTTAGAGAAACGTCGCCTAACATCACTGAAAAATACAGGATCCTCAATATTTGGGCCATATATGTTAACCAGCAGCACTGTCACACTCCCCAATTTGCCCAAAACCATAGCCACCCTGCCCTGATCATCCACTACTGAGCTAATTATAGTAAAAGGCACGCCCTTCTTAATCAGGATCATCACCCCTCTAGTGTAAGAAGAATAAGACGAAGCCACCCTCACTCCTGCCCAGCGACTACCAATATTGTGCTCTGACACTTTTGTTAAGTGGCTTTCTTGCAAGAAAGCGATCTGCACGTCCAGCCTATCCAAATATGCCAGAACAGTTAGAATCTTCTTGGGACTGTTGAGCCCACGCACATTCCATGTGAGAAATTGTATATTTCTTCCCAAACCTGCCATTCGTAGCTTTCACTGTATGCATTGCCGAACCCTATCACACATTTCAACAGTAGTGCATTAACATTGCCATTTCTAAAACATTGAAGTCTCCCTCTTCTCCTTGTCCCAACACCCCAACCCACTTCAGCTCCCCCAACTTGCTAAATGTATTCCTTGACCTGATGTCATTTGGAATTATCATATGTCATTTGGAACTACTCTATGTTTCTCAGAATGTTTTGCCTTGACTTCTACTGGATTGCTGTGGAGTTGAACCTGTTAAGACCTATCTCCATACCTGTGGTTGTTAAGCTGTTCCTCTGGAATAAACCTTCTTGGAACCTACATTTGTGTATTGGATTTACTACATAATTGCTGGCGACGATTGGGGATCCAGATCTCAGAAGGAAACAGCGTTCACTTCTTTTTCTCCTGGATTGGTCATTTTTTTTTTTATCCTTTTCACCTCTAAAGAATCCACATTCTCATGGTGTGAGATACCTGCTTATTTTGAAACGTGAGACAAGACTTTTACTTCAATTGTGCGGAAGACCTGTTTCATGAAAACGCGAGAAACGTGAACAAATGTAAGTTTTCTTTTTTCATTGACTTTACCAACTTTCGATTTGTTGCCTTTTCGACCGCACTTATCGAGCGGTGTGTTCCAGGCATCACAAACCCGAAAATACTTGTGCACGTTTTCTCATATTCCTATATAGGAGTGCGTTTCTCTACTTGTTTACTTTTAAAGAGACTCACCTCGAGAACCTCGTAGTTCGTTTCTTTCACGAGGCGTTCTTCGAGTCTCCTCGCCCTGCCATTGTTATTGACGCGCTGTTGCATCCTGGGATACACGCGTCATTGCGCACGTCATCGCGCATGCGTGACGCTCTTGGCGGCCATATTGGTGAAGGGCTGAAGTATTTTCCTCGCAATTGCCGGTAACATTTCAAAGTTACTCAAGATTCAGTCCTGCTTCTTCTCATGTTCTAAAGCGATCTTTAAGGAAATATACTCTGAATTACAATAAAATAAACAGCAAAGACTTCAGTCATTTTACAGAAAATAAATGACATTTTCAGCAAATCCATTACTACGGTGATTTGCACACCAGTTATATTAATATCCTTATTTTTCAGGTTTCAGGATAATTCAATTACTTACATTGTTTATTCTCAGCTGTATTTACAAATGTCTAATATTTCTGCTCCTCCTCATTTTCTTCAAGTTGCAGGTGATCCTTCAATAGAATGGGATCTTTGGTATCCCATGTTCATTGCATATGTAGAAGTATTAGAAAAAGATGGTTGTTCTGCCAAAAGAAAACTCGCTCTCTTGAGACATTGTCTAGGGGGTGCTGGAATTAAAGAATTCGACAACTTACCACCCTTAGATGATGCTGGTGATATGGATGTGTTTGATAAAGCTGCCAAACAAATGAAAATTCGATTCGGCAGAAGAATAAACACCGTAATGGAAAGATTCAAATTCTACTCTCGAGAGCAGAAACCTGATGAAACAATTGAAGATTACGTGGCAGCATTACGTTCACTTGCCTGCACTTGTGCATTCGAAACTATATCTTACGAACAAGTCCTTAGGGATCAAATAATGATGAAGACTAAAAGCAAAAAGATCCAAGAGAGACTTTGGTTAGGGACTGAAACCACATTATCTGCAGTAGTGAACATAGCTAAAGGCATAGAACATTCAGAAATATTCGTATCCGAAATAAGAGGGAGAAATCAGAAAACAAATGTTCCTGATGTTGAAGTAGCCATTGTCAAAAATCAGCCTATTTCAGGTTTTTCTGGTAACAAAACTAATTTTAAAAAAGAATTTGTTAAAAATTCCTATGACAATAGAAATTTTGTCAAAAAGAATACTATTCTCTGCTATAGATGTGGAAGTTCCACTCATGTGGGTAATTACAAAGGCTGTCCTGCCTGGGATAAAATTTGTGTAAAGTGTAAAAAAAAAGGGCACTTTGGTAATGTATGCAGATCAGGTCAGAGAATTAACTACATATCTCCTGAAGAAGAGGAGGTTCTTAACAGTTTGAACTGTATACTTTCTGTCGATGAATGTATTCAGCTAAAATTCCCCTCTTGTACTATTATTATGGATGGTAAACCTGTTGAGATTTTTACTGATTCTTGTGCTTGGTACACCATTATCGGCAAAAATATTTTTGAACAATTGTGGAGTCATAGAGAATTATTAAGTCCAGACATTTACCCTGGTGGTTACACGGGACAAAGAATCGCCTTAGAGGGTTTTTTCTGGGCTAAGCTATACTTTAAGAATTGGGATATGATGGGAAAAGTCTATGTATCCACTAAAGGTGTATCCATTCTTGGTTGGCCTCACCAACGTTGTCTAGGAATCAAATTAGATCCCAATGCTAATCCTCCAGTCTATGTTGATGAACCTCGTTTTCAAAAGTCTATTACTGATTCCATGGTAAACTTAACAGTAGATGTATCCAACAGTAGTTTCACTAAATTAGTACTTGAGAAATTTCCTGAGATTTTTAGTGATGAATTAGGAAAATATGCAGACTTCAAACACAAAATCATCTTGAATGATAATGCTTTGCCTGTAAGACACAGAGTGAGAAATGTTCCTTTAGCCTACAGACCCAAATTGAAAGAAATTTTGGATGACTTAGTCAAAAGGAATATAATTGAACCTATCGAATCCTCCTCTTGGGTTTCGCCCATTGTAATTTCTCTTAAAAGCACAGGCGAATTGCGCTTATGTGCGGATCTTCGCAGCCTTAACAAAGAAATATGGATAGATAAACACCCTTTACCGAACATACATGAACTTATTTCTGCACTTTCTGGTGCTACTGTGTTTTCTTCCATTGATTTAGCCAGTGCCTACCATCAGGTGGAGTTACATGAGGACTCCAGGAAGTTAACTGCATTTGTCACTCCAGAAGGTATGTTCCAATACCTTCGCATGCCTTTTGGTTTGGCAAGTGCAGCTTCCGTATTTCAGCGTCTAATGAAAGAATTACTAATGGAATGCAAGGGTGCCATAGCCTTCCAAGACGACATTTTGATTTTTGGGCAAGATTGCATTGAACATGATAAGAACTTGTTTTCTGTTTTGGAGAAAATCAAATCTAAGGGACTCACATTAAAGTTCACTAAATGTAAATTTAGACAGGATAAAGTAGAGTACCTTGGCCATGAAATTTCGAGCAATGGCATCAAACCAAAAGTAAATCATGTTCAGAGTATTGTGAATGCATCTGCACCTCAATCTAAAGAACAACTCCTTTCCTTTTTGGGTCTCACCGAATTCTATGGCAAGTTTGTAAAAAACTACTCAGACATTGTACATCCTTTAAGGATTTTACTGAAAAAGAATGCAAAGTTTGAATGGAAAAAAGAACAACAAGATTCTTTTGAAATTCTGAAACACAAAATAGTAGAGGCCCCATTTTTGAAACCGTATTCCGTAGGTAAAGAATGTATCGTCTATGTTGACGCTAGCAATGTAGGTTTAGGCGCTGTACTAATGCAAAAAGACAAATCTGGTGAGTTTGTAGTGTCATATGCCTCTAGAGCTTTACGTGATGCTGAGAAAAATTACTCAACCATTGAGAGGGAACTACTAGCTTGTACTTGGGCATCCCAGCACTTTAGACAATTCTTGTGGGGAACCAAATTCTCTCTAAGAACTGATCACAAACCACTGATCACCATGTTATCTGCTGGTGGTGGTAGAGTACTTACCGCTCGCTTAGCAAGGTTAGCGGCCAAGCTACAAGAATACCGTTGTGAGGTCGTATATGTTCCAGGACGTCTGAACGTCCATGCAGACTGTATGTCACGTTTTCCTGCAACTGTAACTGTTGGTAAAAATGTTGATTGCGATGTTGCATTCTCACTTGCTGATGTCAACGTAATCTTGAATCAAGAAGGTTCTTTCTGTTTTTCTGAGAAAGACTGGTTAGAAGCTATGATGAATGACCATGTCTTGATTCAGGTCAAGGACTTCTTGATTAAAGGTTGGCCTGAAGAGAGGAAACTCTCTGGTGAGTTGGCATCCTTCTACAAAGTTAAAGATGATTTGATGTTGTCACAAGACATTATCGTTAGATCTGATAAAATTGTTCCTCCTTTGAAACTAAGAGAGACTATTTGCAAATTAGCACACGAGGGACACATGGGAATGTCCACTACTAAGAGGAGGATCAGAGAACATTACTGGTGGCCTGGTGTCGATGCCATGGTGGATAATTGGGTCAGGAATTGTTCTCCCTGCTCTCTGAGCGACAAGTCTGTTAAGAGCGTATCTGTTGACACAACTCCCATTGAATATGCCAATGGTCCTTGGCGTAGATTAGCCATTGATATCATTGGACCCTTTAGCTACCAGTCGGGAAAAGAGTTGTTTGCATTAGTTCTTATTGATTACTTCTCTAAATGGCCTGAATTGAAGATTGTTGAGAGAACTTCTTCAGAATATGTCATCGAATTTCTTGATGAAATTTTTGCTAGAGAAGGTCTACCTGAAGAACTTGTTTCGGACAATGGCCCACAGTTCATTAGTAAGGAGTTTGAAGATTTCCTAAGTAATTGTGGTGTCAAACACAAGAGAACTTCAAATTATTTTCCACAGGCAAATGGCCAAGTTGAAAGGTTCAACAGGGTTATTAAGGAATCTTGCCAGTTGGCTGTGAAAAGTGGCTTGAAGTGGAGAAGAGCGCTTCAAGCGACCTTGTTGACCTATCGCTTATCTCCCAATACGGTGACTGGTTTGTCTCCTTTTGAACTATTACGTGGTAGGAAACCAGGTTCTAGGCTTTCACCTTGGTGGCTAAGAAGTAACTCTTCTTATGAAGTAGATTTTAAAGAATTGAAGGATAAAATTGGCAAGTACCAGGAAAGAATGATCCAACATTCTGGAAAAAGAAAGTACAATTCTTGTAGTATCAAAATTGGTGACCTTGTTCGAGTAAAGTCTGGCGGACTTCCACACAGGAGGGTATGTAAATGGTCTGATCCTGTCAAGGTCATTGAGATTTTTAGCAAAGCTGTCAGGGTGGAAGGAGGTAAAATATGGAACTTGAGGCGAATTTCTTTATGCAAGACCAGTACTACACATGTTCCTCCCACTCAAAAACCTATTGTTACTGAGAAGTTCCACTTAGACCATAGCTCAAATGGGTTTCCTGGAACACATGAGGTATATGACAATTTAGAGAATGTAAATAGTTCTAATCTAGGGACCCATTCTGACATTGTACCTAGTTCTTCTGTAGAAATTGATAATTTTTCGCTGAATGCTGACCTTGAGGAGACTTCCTTAAGACGTAGTGAGCGTGTCAAATGTGTTCCTTCCAAGTTCAAGGATTATGTTAGATCTTGAGTATTAACCAACATTGCTCATATGCATTGCACATATGCTTATTGTTTTTTTTTTTTTTTTTTTCCCTTTTGTTTTTCTTTTCATTTTTTTTTAAAGGGGGGGAGGTGTGTGGTATTCCTTGACCTGATGTCATTTGGAATTATCATATGTCATTTGGAACTACTCTATGTTTCTCAGAATGTTTTGCCTTGACTTCTACTGGATTGCTGTGGAGTTGAACCTGTTAAGACCTATCTCCATACCTGTGGTTGTTAAGCTGTTCCTCTGGAATAAACCTTCTTGGAACCTACATTTGTGTATTGGATTTACTACACTAAAGTCATCCCTTTTCAAATTTAACAATCCTCCCAAACCCAAGGAAGCATAGGAATCCAGTCTGGTACTCCCAGTAGGCAGTGCCAGAGTGCTACCTGCCTCCCACGTGTGTAGGAGGTGGCTGATCTGTCCTATGACAAGTACTGCATCACCCCAACCCCAGTTCCCGGAGAATGACATGACATCAAAGTTACGGATGCAGTGTATGGTGGGCTTGTCCAGTCCAAAGGTGGTACGATAAACCAGAGGGCAACCACCCAGTCACTTACATATATAGCTTCATTTGTTTCTGCACCAGCAAGTCACATGGACACATCATTACTGCATTCTTGCTCTTCCTCTTCTGGGTCCTGTGAAGATTCTCATTGTCGTTGTTTAGGTGTTTTGACATGCTTGAGTGTGGCTTTCGGGCTTGAAAGATCTTGAATACACCTTCTGGGATACTTCTAAGGCTGGTAGAGTAAAGCATGGAATATGGAATGCCCTCCATCTGCATCTGTTTTGGAGTGTTCCAAACTCCCTTCTCGCCGGTACACTGCGGCTGTGAAGTCAAGGTAGAAGGCCAGTGTGTTACCCTGATCATTTATGGTGCCCTTGTCTCTTGCCATACGCAATATTTCATCACGGTCCCTGTAATATAACAATCTGGCGATTATAGGTGTTGGCATTTCTCCGGGGACCGGATGTGCCGCAAGCGAGCGGTGTGCTCTTTCTACTATTAATATGTGAGACAGGTTTTCAGGTCTGAATATTTATTTGATCATTGTCTTTCCTAATTCTCCATTCACTATGTATTTGTTGAATCATGTAGTCCTGTAATTCAAAGATTATTTTGCCTCAATCTGGCTTCTAAATCTTAATTTTTCACTTGTATTAGTGCAAGGACCTTTTCCATTTGTGACTACTCCTAGCTCATGCTCAGTGTTGGAGACCCGTTGTTCAATATCCCTGATTCTGGTATTTTGCTTTTCCAGCTTGGCGGACGTGTGATGCATTCGCTAGTTTAAGGCGTCTATCTTCCCATCTTTGGACTGTGGGATTCTCTGCATAGCTAAAAGCGTTGTTTCCAACAGCGGGGTGGCCTCTCCCTGTTTATCTGCCTCTGAATCTGATGCCGCATTTTGTTGTGTCTTGTTCAGTTTCTGTGTCTCGAATGATAGGCGTGGTTGGGATTTATCCCCTTTTCCCATGGTGTTTTGCCTGATACACATGCACCGCCACCTAGGGCGTTGCAGCTCGTTTTACTGTCAATTTGCACTTCTAAGCCACTCCTTTCCGCAGCTTGCGTCCCCTTTGCAGTGCTTTGATGTAGTGTTGTGTGCCTGCAAGTTGCCTCCCTCTGTCACCTCTGGCACCTGCAGCGTCACACCTCTTTAGGATACCGACAGGCTCTGTCAGGAGGCACACCCCACGGTTCACCATAAATGACTGCGCCGCGTTCCTAACTTACACACTGTCAGCCAATATAATTCTTGACTACTTGAGCTTCCCTGTCCTTTCCACTGCAGAGTATTGGGGAGTACAGAGTGCACTCGAAATCCGACATGCAGCACCGGTGCCTGCTGCGGCAGTTTGAATCTGTGTGGCCAGATTTCTTGCGTATGTCTCTTAGCCGCTCTCCTCTCTGCTTTCCCTGTCCGCCACAATGCCATTTCCATCTTGCGCGCCCTCAAGGAGGTCTGTAGACCACAGCCATACTTCTGAGCCCGCACCCAGGCCAGCTGCAGCCCCACTCACTGCTCCCAGGCAGGCAGTCAGATTCACTCTCCGGAGGCAGCAGGATACACACCTGGTCCCGGTAGGGCAGCTCTTCGCTGCTTCTTTTCTCACTCCGCACGGCACCTCAGGCGCCACTAAACATCTAAGCTGCACTTCGCCGTTCCCAGGCTGCACTGCTCCGCCTCAGCCAGCGCACAGTCACTCAGGATTTCCCTTTCCAACGGCTGCGGGACGCCACTGGATTCATCAATCGTGACGCCCGCGGGTTGATGCACAAGCAGTATCTTTTTAATCATCGCATTACAATACAACGCAAAGGGAGCAGATACTTCAACTGCGGTCCCTGATCATCTTATCATTTTTGATTCTACCAATTGTCACCCATTTTAAACAGACCTTTATTGAAACGAGTGCTACACTAAGAGCTGCTGCCACGGTTCGATATCAGGAAGCTTTTCATTAGCATGAGGATCGCTTGGCGGTTTTTCAAGCACTAAAATAGATGTACCGTCCAGTTTAAATTTAGTATTTCGGCCTGACTGTTGGTTGCAAGTACAAGAATCCGAGCCCTTTCAACCACTCCCATTGAGGACAGGTCATCATCCTACGTTCCTTGTAGCAGTATTAACCATATAGAACATCGAATTTCTTGATTGTAGATGTGGCTCCTGAAGAAGGCGTTCCTGTGAAAACGCCGAAACGCGCGTCGAGAAGAGTACATTAATTGTCCGCCACTATTTTATGAACTAATAACTAATGGTGTCATTTTCATTATTTGAATTTTTGTATTGTGTTGTTTGCTTAGAATAGGTCATATGTCTGATTTTATTATGTGCCAAAAGTTTTACTTTTTTATCTTAAGTATATATACTGAATAAACAAAATGTTGTACTTTTTAATTGATCTTTGTGCTTTATAATTGTCGTTTTCTCCCTGAGGATATTGCATTTGGTGTCTCTTTTCACATTCACAGTCACTCAGTATGCAGCGAGTGGCAATGCGGGACCCGGGGGAAGCAGGTCAGCAGACCAGTCTTTCCCCCGGGGTATTCGCGCAATAGGATGGGCAGGAGGAAGTTAGGTAAGGGGTGAGTTTAGGGGGTGGGGGGAGTTACGAGGTTACTTAAGGGGACATGAAAGGAAGGACTTCCTCTTCCTGTCCCCAGTGCCTCAGGGTGCAGTGTAGTTTGTGTGCGGGAGTAGCTAGCATAGGCGGAGGTGCATTCGGAAGGACGAGAGTTGCCACTGGTGCCCCGGTGTGCGGTGCGTTCGCGGTCTTCGGCGGCAGTCGATTTGCATATTAGTGAGTCGGGAAGCGCTACGGGTGCCATGGCAATGCCCGATGCTGCGGCGGTGCGGGCGGCCCTACAGGTGCTCGGCCGGGCTGGGAGGGCCGACCTCCTCCAGCCCGGTGTGCTTGAGCAAGCATGGGTCGGAATGGTCCGACCACAGAGGGCTGCCTCAGCGGGGGTTTTCGCGGACGTTACTGCGTGCTTAGATGAGCCCCAGGGGACTCGAGGTGCTGGAGTAGGGCGGGGGAGGGGCAAAAAGGACCAGGAGGGCCTGAAACGCGGGGGGAGGCGACTGAGCCTTCCTGCCCACGAGAGAGAAGTCAGTGTGGTGCCCGGGGGGAGGGTGGCCAGGGGGAGGGGCCTGTGGACCACAGTCAGATGGCAGGGGAGGACCAGTTGGTTTTAGCCCCTTTGCCTCCACTGGTTGGGGGTTCTGGAGGGGGGGTCAGTTGGTGGATTATAGGGAGAGCAGTGAGGGCAGTGGGTTGGAGGACCTGGGGGACTGGGAGCAGGTGGCTGGGGAGGATTTCGCCCTCATGCTCACCGATGGGGAATCCGGGGAGGAGGACGGGGTCCCCGTAGGGGGGCAGCCAGTGGACCTGTCTAAGGGCAAGAAGGGGGTAGTCAGGGCACAGGGGTCCAAGGGCGAGGGACCAAAGAAGACACGGCAGGCAGGGGGAGTGGGGGCTGGGAATGGGGTGTCTGCGGTGCCCCCGCCAGGGATGGGTCCCTTAGAGGACATGGAGAGACAGGCGTCCTGTTACGCCAGGTGGGAGCTCATGTCAACGGAGGAGCGGAGGAGCGACCAGCGGCGCATTATTGAGGAGGCGGAGAGCGACGGGCAGCGTTTATGCGCTGCCAGAGAGGCGAAGGCGGGTGGGGTGCCAATGGGCAATGGGGCCACGGCACCTGCGCATGGGGGGAGGCCTGCTACTGGCACGGAGGTGAGGGTTCCTGGGGTGTCTGGGGAGTGGGTCTGGGTAGATGGGGCAGGGACTGCCTTGGCAACGCAGAGACCTGGTGGCACTGGGTCCTCCCCGGGCGCATACGGCTCGGGGGGGTGGGTACAGGCCGGCAGGTGCAGCTGGCAGAGGCCGGGGTGGGCCGGCGGGGTGCAAGATGCCCTCCAAACGCTGGGACAAAGCAGCAGGGGGGTCCGCGGCAGCCTGCCCCCCACCGAGGGAGTGGGCACCGGCGATGTTGGAGTGCGAGTTTGTGTCTGGAGTGAAAGGGAAAGGTGCGAAGAGGGTGGTGATTGAGGTCTGTGAGGTGATGGAGGATGAGGTGTTGGACTACGAGGATGAGGAGGATGAGTTGGAGGAAGGTGAGGTGAGAGAGTCTGTGAGTTGGGGAAAGAGCAGAAGGGCACCGGACAAGCGGGGAGTGTTCCAGGAGGCACAGGCTGGCCGGTCGGGTCAGCAGAAGGGCAGTGACAATGGCGGAGACCCGGAGAACTGAACGGGACGCCCCTGCAACTCTCTCAGGTGAGGGCGCTTGGTGGGATGCCTGGGGGATGGGGTGAAAGGAGGGAGGAAGAAGGCCTGCCGGTCGGTGGGTGTGGGAGAGGGGTCTGTGAGGGATTTCGGGGACTCGAAGGGAGCGGAAACGGCTCCGATGGATGGTAAGAAGCAGGTCGTGACGGCCAGTGCACAGACGGATAAGTCAGAGGATGATGGGGGAAAGGATAATGGGGTTGAGAAAGCTCAGAAGAAGTTAACGTACATGGGCATGGGTATGCCCCTTGGGTCCCATTTATCTGAAAAGACGAAGGCGCGGATTTGGAAACATGAATATGTTGATGTTTTTAAGCTGTTACACAGAGAGATTCAGGCGAAGGAAGGGTCTAAGGAGGAGGAATGGGAGTTGACCAGGCGGCCGAGAGTGCCGGTGACGATGGAGAATTGGACGTCGGCCTTTCTGATTTATGCGAGCATCTATTGTGAGAAGCATGCAGATAGGGTAATTGTGTTATTTAAGTATATGGACGTGATTCGGAAGGCGCAGTTGCATTTTGGTGGTTTTGCCTGGTTGAGCTATGACGAGGGGTTCAGGACCAGGATTAGTGTGAACCCGGACAAGCCATGGGGGGACGTTGACCAGGAACTCTCGGTTCAGTGGATGTCATTGACGCAGGCGGCGGCTTCTACGCATACAGCCAGTGGCCTTCCGGTTACCTATCGGTCTTTTCAGTCGCGCCCCGCCCAGTCTGGGGCGGGTGGGTCAAGCGTTGCCGGGGGACAGGGAGCTCAGGCGGTGTGGACAGGGGCAGCTGGACAGCACTACAAGCCGGGACCCACTGGGGCCTGTTGGGGCTTCAATAAGGGATTCTGCAACCGCCCTTCGTGTAAATTCAAACATGAGTGTTCCAAGTGCGGGGGACGTCACGCCGTCATGCAATGCCTCACTTTGGCTACACCCTCAGAGCAGTGGAAGTTAACAAGGGGCAGGGGACAGGTTGGGCCGAAGGGCCCATACTCCGTTTAGGGTGGAGGCCATGTGTCCATGGCTCTCCCGGTATCCTGATAGAGAGGCTGCAGCGAAATTGTACTGGGGATTTGTGGAAGGTTTTCGGATCGGCTATCAGGGACCGAGGGAGCAGCGTTGGGCGGAGAACTTGCGGTCGGCCAGAGAATTGCCGGAGGTGGTGGCGGGAAAATTGGAGAAGGAGGTTTTGGAAGGCAGGATCGCAGGACCGTTTGGGGAGTGATCGATGTCAGATCTCATGGTCTCCCCGCTGGGAGTGGTCCCCAAGAAGGAGCCGGGGGAGTTCAGGCTGATCCATCATCTGTCGTGGCCGGAGGGAGGTTCTGTGAATGATTTTCGTCGACATGGTGTTGCCAATGGTGTTGCCAATGGGTTGTGCGGTTTCCTGCGTGCTCTTTGAGACCTTCAGTTCCTTTTTGCAGTGGGCTTTTGTGGATCGCAGTGGGAACGGCTGGTGTCTCACTATTTGGACGATTTCTTGTTTGTTGCACTGGGCCAGACGGGAGAGTGTGGAAAGGCCTTGAGCCAATTTCAGCAGATGGCGCTGGAATTTGGGGTGCCGTTGGCGCCAGAGAAGACGGAAGGGCCTAGTTGCTGTATTACCTTTTTAGGCATCGAACTGGACTCAGTGGCTTGGCAGGCGAGGTTGCCGTTGCAGAAGGTGGCAGAGATGCAGGAAGTTTTGAGTCAGGTGCTTGCTGCTCGCAAGATTGAGCTGAGGTTGGTGCAGCGTTTGCTGGGGCTGTTGAACTTTGCTTGCAGGGTGGTGAGGGCTGGCAGGACGTTTTATAGACGCCTCAGCATGGCCATGTCGGGGGCGGTTCTACTCATCACAGGGTCAGGGTCACGCTGGGAGTGCGGTCTGACTTGCCTGGGCCTGAGGAGCAGTCATAATGAGGTCCAATGGTGGGGTAAGATCGGAATGCGTTGGGGAGACTTGCTTCCATGGCTTACGAAGAAAGTGTCACAGCTGGGCTGTCCAGACATGCTTGTGATCCATTTGGGGGAAAATGACTTGGTGAAAGAATCGGGGGTGTCCTTGTTACACCTGATGCAGCGGGACTTGGAGGCAATGAAGCGCAATCTGGCTGGCGCCTGTATTGTGTGGACTGAGTTCATACCACAACGGATCTGGAGGGGGGCTCTTAAGCCCGCGGCCATTGAAAGGGCCCGTAGAAAACTGAACAGGGCAAAGAGACTTTTCTGTGCTGATCATGGACTCAAAGTGCTGGCTCATGGCAGGCTCAGGCTGGAGGAGCCACTTCTCTTTCGAGATGATGGCGTGCACCTTTCGCACATGGGAAATGCGTATTACCTTATGGAGCTGCGGGATCAGATCAGTTTTTTGTGGAACGAGTCGATCTGGTGTAGGTGTGACTGAGTGCGAAAGGTGCACGTTTGGTGGGGCAGGTAACTGCCCTCCGGAGGTTCCCTGGGTGGCGTCTTTGACAGGCAGAATCACCCTTCCGGGGAGGGGGTTACAGGTGCAGGATGGGGGTGGGGTAGACGGGAGTGCGATGGATGGAGATGATGGAGGAGTTTGGAAGTGAAAAGGGGAAGTGAATGGTGTACGTGAAGAGGCGTGGTGTGAATTGGGAGTGGCTATTGGAGTACGTGAGTGCATGATGGTTGAGAGGCAGGATGTTTGGGGGGATTGTTAATTGTTAATGACGTTATGTTAATTTAGCTGTCATGCCTGTCCTAATAAAATGGCCTTTTACGCTAACTGATGCGTGGACCTCGCTACAGTCGCCTGCAGTGTCGTCTTCTGGCTGAGTCTCCGTGGTACATATACTGCGTCGTTCAGTGAGGTATGGGCGCAATGTTTCCCTTGCGGGATCGGGTGATTACACTTCTGGCTTTCTCGCGACTTTCTGGCTTACAGCAGCTGTCAGACACCTCATGGCCACTCTACGCGACTAGCTGTCTTGTTCTAACGCTGTATTCAGCTACGATGCAGCACTATTCAAACGGATAATGGTCGAATTATTAATCAGCCGAGCAGAGCTGCACTACAGCACAGCCATCTTGCCGTGCACCCTCAAGTGCATCCCCGGCTGGCGGAATAATTAAGTACAACATATTCATCTCACCTGAAATGCAAACTAATGATGATCAGATTTGGGGTATTACCAAGTTTGGCCGATCAACCTACATGGAAGTATAAAGGCGCCAAACCATGTAGCTTAGGTGGCACAGCATGGCAAGATTTTATTCAACTCATTTGTGTTTGCCCCTTTTTAAAAGTCATCCGGGTTTTGCTACTAAAAGAAGCTTTCAACGATAGGGGTATTCGAACCTGCAGATCGGCCATCACTAAAGGTCTAGGTACAACAGTTAGCCAATTGACCTGTAAACTGATGACATTTTTGTTACTTTACGAAAATATCATATGGGCGAAGGAGATAAATACTGGCAGTCTAGTCGAGTCCAGCGATTCGCCAACCCTACTGAAATTCTAAACCGCTGCATAAACGCCTTTTAATGCTAATATTTGATGAAATACTAATATTGTGGAAAATTTTATGATATAGAATCATGCTCCATCTTTGATTTGTTTAAATATTTTAAATGCTGGTAAATCCCCAAACCTTTCCTCTATTATGATATTGTTATGGCTTTAATTAACTTACACAATATAGCATTGAACAGAACAGACTTTACTTATCCTGTCGATTCAATGCTGGCTCTTGTGAGGACTTCCAACGCAGCTGGATCCAGCGAGGGCTGCAGCACTGATTCTGTGCTTCCAAAAGGTCAGACTTGTGGAGTTCATATTTTTTGTGGATCAGTATGGTGTGCATCTTTCAGCTGCATGCAGACTTCTACCAATTTCACGAACACCAAGATGTCCTTGCTGTAGTTAAATCAATTCAGAATAAGTGTATCACCATCTGTTTCTTTAAATGTGTTAGCCACTTGTATTTAAATAATTCATGGAAGTCTGAGTACTCTTTGCTGCATCTTGACTGAGGGTCCAGCGCCAATGGGAGGTATCCTTTACCGACATTCAATTAAAACAATAAACGGGTTCCCTTTACATTTCATGATGATATCATTGACCTGAAGTCGTGGGTCTGTTTTGCTGCACTATTTTGCTTGTATACTGGTTTAAATGCTTCATTAATGTTTAGTGCTGAATTTTCCAATCGTTTGACTAGATTAAAAAAATATTTTTGATCGTTGACCCAGATTTCATTATGAATGTCATGGAATTTATAGTTTGGACTGTGATTTGTTATTCAATTAACATGGTGCTACAGCTTTTCCACTGATAACGTTCATGTCTTCCCTCTCAGACACTGATTTGTGCTTGATCCTCATCCTCACCTTTTAATGTGGATGGGGTATTCGTGGGCCCCTAGTGTCAGAGACACTTTCTGCCCACAGACTAGTGCACTGAAAGGTGTCCCAGTGGAGCCATCTCTCCAGGACAGGAGCATGAGACAACAGTGCCATACTCCCTTCCATGATAGTGTGTTGCTCCACACCCTGTACCTGTATCTGGAAGAGGGAGGTTCAGTCGGCCCACACCGAGCAGATGGGAGTGAATAAGATCCCATCTCCCATACCGGCTCCAGTTGTGTGCAGGCAGAGACAGGAGCTGGCTAGGCGCATGGGAGGTTGCTCTCCCGCTGCTCAACGCAAGTGCAGCACTCCCAAAGCCCCATCAGAGGAGAAGGGTGTAAGAATATGAGTAATTGTTTGAGGGGGGTGAAAACTGTACTCAAGCAACAACCACAATCCTTGTCAGGGTGAACCATAAAAAAACAATACATTAACCTGTGCATAACCCTCTGGTTGTATGGCACAAAAGCAGCCAAGCTTAATGTATAGGCACTGAATTAAGTATTTATGCAGCACACAGACAATAATAAAGTGAAAACATAACAAAAGAAAAACCCAAAACTAATGTAGAAAAATAGAGTACATTTTTAAATAAATACAGACTAAAATTACAAAAATCAAATCAGTACAACCAAAGATACTGAATTCAAAAGTTTTAGATAAGTATAGCACCTAAAAAAACCCTAGCGCCAGTCACGGTAATCTGGCCATGCCAGACCAGGGATAATTCACATGTTCAGGATGGGAAACAACACTTACAACGCAACTTTTACAACGCACTACCTTTACAACAAAACTTTTACAATGCAACATCCATAACAACGCATGCCATTACAAAGCAACCATTACAACGCTTGTCACTACAACGCATACCACTACAACAAATGTCATTACAATGCATACCAATAAAACGCATAACTACACTATCCAACACTTACCCTACTGTTGCACCCCCTAGAGTTAGAATACTAATTTTTACCCCTACACTATCCAATACTTACCCTACTGTTGCAACCCCTGGAGTTAGAATAGTAATTTTTACCCCTACACTATCCAACACTTACCCTACTGTTGCACCCCCCCCTGGAGTTAGAATAGTAATTTTTACCCCTACACTATCCCATACTTACCATACATGCAATGTAATGGTATGCGTTGTAATGATATGCGTTGTAAATGTAGTATGCATCTTAGTGGAATGAGTTGTAAAGGTAGTTTCAAAGAATTCGTTGTAATGGCATGCGTTGTAATGGAATGCGTTGTAATGGATGTTGCGGTGTAAAAAATGCTTTGTAAAGGTATGCGTTGTAATAGTATGTGTTGTAACAACATACATCGTTGGCGGCCCGGCAAGCCTTCCTGGGCGGCCTGCGGACATTGCAGACACCTGTGTTTAAAATGAAATAAATTGAATAGTGTTCCCAAATACAGCCGCAGCAGCTCGGACTCAGACTGTGCTCTGTGCGGGCCCGGGTGATTCCAGTGATTGTCAGAGGGGAGGTGAAATTCAACAAAGCCTAATTAACATGTAAATGGTCTTTTAAAGACCCATGAAGTACTTGGTGCGGCTGTGTGCGCGCGGCCGGGGAAGCTGTCTCAGCCCGGGCTGAGGGCTGACACACACACACAGGTGAAAGGGCAGAGAGGGAGGGAGACACAGAGGGAGAAGGAAGGGAGACACAGAGAGAGGGCAGGAGGGAGGGAAACAGAGAGTAGGAGACAGGGAGGGAGACACAGAGGGAGGGAGGGACACAGAGTGGGAGACAGGGAGGGAGACACAGTGGGAGGGAGGGAGACACAGAGGGAGGGTGAGAGACACAGAGAGAGGGAGACAAGGAGGGAGACACAGAGAGAGGGAGGGAGTCAAGGAGGGAGACACAGAGGGAGGGAGGGAAACAGAGAGTGGGAGACAGGGAGGGAGACACAGTGGGAGGGAGGGAGACACAGAGGGAGAGTGGAGGGAGACACGGAGGGAGGTAGGGAGACACAGAGGGAGGGAAACAGAGTGGGAGACAGGGAGGGAGACACAGAGGGAGAGTGGGAGACAGGGAGGGAGACACAAGGAGAGTGGGAGACAGGAAGGGAGACACAGAGGGAAAGTGGGAGACAGGGAGGGAGACACACAGGGAGGGAGGGAGACACAGAGAGAGGGAGGGAGACACAGAGGGAGGGAGAGGGAGGGAGAGAGAGGGAGGGAGACACAGAGGGAGAGGGAGGGAGGGAGAGAGAGAGCGATGTGTGTATGCTGGGTCTGGTGGCTCAGTGGACGAAGGTGTCTGCTGCAGGGACCTGTGTTTAACCTCATGGTCACAATTTTTGTTTGCTTTAGCCCCGCCCGCTCCCCCTCTGACCCCGCCCCCACCGGTGCGGCCCTCAGCCACAAACCACACTGTAAATTTGGCCCCCGAGAGAAAGTTTGTGAGTACCCATGGACTAAATTAATTCAACTGAAACATTGATCTTCTCAAATCGGTTGTGTTGAGTTCTGTTCACGGTGGAGGGGGCTACAAGGAACAGGGAGAGTGTCGTGAATGATCGTCACTGTAGCGGAAAGAGTAGGCCTAACTTCACAGACAATCCTCACTGTAGCACGAAGATCAAAGCAGGCATCCCTCACAGTCATTGCTGGAGCTTCGCATTGGTCACCGTAGGCTGTCATTGCCGTAGCATGAAATGCAGATCTTGCGTTGCTGGTTGTTGCTAGCAGTTGCTGTTACGAGAATAGTCAGATTCATCAGAGTTTCACGTTGGAGGTCATTGTGGGCAGTACAGTCTCAGAGCAAACAGCCAGTTCACAGTCTTAAAGAGCTCAAAACTTCAAAATTTCTCTTTTTCTTTAGAGTAGTTCACTCTGATGTCACCCAAGGGTCCAGAAACATTTGCAGATCAGGGAACCACTCAGTGGTCAGCAGTGGGCAGGCAGATCTAGTTGCAGTAGCAGATGAGTCCAGTTGCAGATGGTCAAACTGAGCAGTTACAGGGAGGCCTCTGCAGCTTGTTGTGTTCCTGTAGCTCAGAACAGGAGGTCAACCATCTCACCCTTAGAGTGTTTCAGGTTAGACTAGGATGAAGGATACAGGTCCAGAGTTCTTCTTCTTATACAGCAGATCAGTCCACTGGGGAACAGGGCAGGCCTCAAGCAACAGAGCACTCCTCTTGTAACAGTTGGGCAGTCCTTTGGGGATCAAAGCAGGCATCAAGCAGCAATGCAGTCCTCTGTGGAACAAGGCAGCCCTTCTGTAATATCCACAGGATCAGGAGTGTACTGAAGAATTATTCTGAAGATCCAATATTTATACTTGGTGCCAGTCTATTAAGTGGGGGAATCTAGTTACGGAAAATCTTCACTCAATTATGGTAACATCATTTACAATGGCGCGCCGGCCTATGCCATCCACCGTCTGCAGCTAGTGCAGAATCAGGCTGCCCGCCTGATCTATGGCCTGGCCAAATTCCATCGTGCATCCTCCCTACTGCAGGCACTACACTGGCTACCGGTGAAGGAGCGAGCCCTGTTCAAGCTTGGCTGCCTTACTTTCCAGGCCAAAATGGGCACCGCTCCGGAGTTCATTTGTTCTGCCATTAAGCCTTATACCCCGGGCAGAGACCTCCGTTCTGTCCACACGGCCCTCTTGACCATTCCTCGATTTAAAAAGAAAAAGGCGGGTGGAACACATTTTTCGGTCCTCGCTCCCATGTTTTGGAACTCCCTCCCTATTGAACTCCGCATGACACCTTCGTACACAGTGTTTCGAAAGAACCTCAAAACCCTACTATTCTCCCGAGCTTTCGCAGTCTAATCTTATCCCCGCTCCTGCTGCCTCCTCGCAATCTGAAAAACGCCATGAAACCGTGTGGTAAAAGCGCGCTATATAAATAATTTTAAATTCAAATTCAAATTCACTTACCCTGCTAAGGCTACAAGAAGTCTGGGGTGGCAAAATACTATTGACATCTTTCTTTCTGTGTGCTGCAAGTGAGCTCTTTAAAATATAAGTGCGGCATGGAGCAGATCCACCCCCAATCATCGTGGCAGGGTCTCCCATCATGCCACCACCTAACCCCATTTGTCTCACTGTCTCGGAGGAATACACAAAGCCCAACAGCTAAGCTAGTCTTATTCATGTGACCCAGGGCACTGCCATTACTGCCATTAGCACCAAATGGTTAGTGCAAGAACATGCTAACTTTCTAGCAGTTGCATTTTCAGAATCATGACTTAAAATCTGACTTTATCATAAAAGAAGATTTTAAAAAACAAATCATTTGAAGCCAAACATGACATTTCTCCTACTCCCAATCAAACACTAGCACTTATTAAACACACAAAGGTATCCCAATGTTATCCACTGAATGAGATTAGCCCTACAATAGTGAAAGACAAATGTAAAACTTAAAAACACATGCCCTAATTTTCAAATACAACACACCCTGCCCTATGGGCTTTTCAAGGCATCCCTTAGGAGTGACTGTAATACCTGTTATACTTAGAATGGCCTTTCCCCCAACTTTGTCTTTTTTCCTCTCTTTTTTTCTGATTCTTTTTGTTGGCCTTAGGACTCTGAACACTTTACCACTGCTAACCATTGTTAAAGTGCATGTTCTTCTCCCGTAAACCTGATGACATTGGTGTATACCAGATTGGCATATGTGTTGTACTGGTAAGTCCCTTTTAAAGTGGTATATCATATACCCAGTGGCTGTACTTCAAATACTACTAGTGGGCTGTAGCACGGATTTTGCCACCCACAGAAGTTGCCTTTCAAACCTGTCTCAGGCCTGCCACTGTAGTGCCCGTGTGTGCAATTTACTGCCACTTCGACTTGGCATTTAAAACCTCTTGCCAAGTCTTAGATCCTCATTTTATTACATATAAGTCACCCCTAAAGTAGGCCCTAAGCAAGCTAAGGGCAGGGTCCTATGTAAGTAAAAGGTAGGACATGTACCTTTCTGTTTTACATGTCCTGGTAGTGACAAAGAGCCTATTTTGTTTTCACTACTGTGAGGCCTACCCCTCTCATAGGCCAGCATTGATAATTTCTTAGGATACTTTTAAGCTGTAATTCACACCTGATCAGAGAAGAGTAGCTTTTACATGATTGAAATGTTTATAATGGTAGTAATAAATCCTTCTTACTGGTGAAGTTGGATTTAGCAATACTGTTTTAGATATGCCACTTTTTGGTAAAGAATTGGCTTGGTAGTTTAGTCTGCCCTGTTCCCATGATGCACTGGGCCAGGGACAGACTGATTTGCATATAGCCAGATTCTGAGCTGGGATGGGGCAGTGAGATAAATAACGGTGATGGAGCAAGCCCTGATCTTTGGACTGGGTAAGAGTGGTCTGCTCAATTCAGACACTCTGTTCATCACCACCCCCTTTTGTAAATCGATTTTGGCCACTATAGGTGTGGCAGGGTATACTCAGACATGAGTCCCTTTCTCACTGCTCCATCAGGATTCAAGCAAGCCGGGCCGAAGAGGCTGAAATGCCAGAAACCGGTCCCCGGTAGCTTGTCTCCTTTCTGGTAAAGAATTGGCTTGGTAGTTTAGTCTGCCCTGTTCCCATGATGCACTGGGCCAGGGACAGACTGATTTGCATATAGCCAGATTCTGAGCTGGGATGGGGCAGTGAGATAAATAACGGTGATGGATCAAGCCCTGATCTTTGGACTGGGTAAGAGTGGTCTGCTCAATTCAGACACTCTGTTCATCACCACCCCCTTTTGTAAATCGATTTTGGCCACTATAGGTGTGGCAGGGTATACTCAGACATGAGTCCCTTTCTCACTGCTCCATCAGGATTCAAGCAAGCCGGGCCGAAGAGGCTGAAATGCCAGAAACCGGTCCCCGGTAGTTTGTCTCCTTTCTGGTAAAGAATTGGCTTGGTAGTTTAGTCTGCCCTGTTCCCATGATGCACTGGGCCAGGGACAGACTGATTTGCATATAGCCAGATTCTGAGCTGGGATGGGGCAGTGAGATAAATAACGGTGATGGATCAAGCCCTGATCTTTGGACTGGGTAAGAGTGGTCTGCTCAATTCAGACACTCTGTTCATCACCACCCCCTTTTGTAAATCGATTTTGGCCACTATAGGTGTGGCAGGGTATACTCAGACATGAGTCCCTTTCTCACTGCTCCATCAGGATTCAAGCAAGCCGGGCCGAAGAGGCTGAAATGCCAGAAACCGGTCCCCGGTAGCTTGTCTCCTTTCTGGTAAAGAATTGGCTTGGTAGTTTAGTCTGCCCTGTTCCCATGATGCACT
The DNA here is from genome assembly GCF_964263255.1 of Lissotriton vulgaris. Classification (NCBI taxonomy): domain Eukaryota; kingdom Metazoa; phylum Chordata; class Amphibia; order Caudata; family Salamandridae; genus Lissotriton; species Lissotriton vulgaris. Next base: position 2,089,884,941 of record NC_141687.1, read on the forward strand.
GGGCCAGGGACAGACTGATTTGCATATAGCCAGATTCTGAGCTGGGATGGGGCAGTGAGATAAATAACGGTGATGGATCAAGCCCTGATCTTTGGACTGGGTAAGAGTGGTCTGCTCAATTCAGACACTCTGTTCATCACCACCCCCTTTTGTAAATCGATTTTGGCCACTATAGGTGTGGCAGGGTATACTCAGACATGAGTCCCTTTCTCACTGCTCCATCAGGATTCAAGCAAGCCGGGCCGAAGAGGCTGAAATGCCAGAAACCGGTCCCCGGTAGCTTGTCTCCTTTCTGGTAAAGAATTGGCTTGGTAGTTTAGTCTGCCCTGTTCCCATGATGCACTGGGCCAGGGACAGACTGATTTGCATATAGCCAGATTCTGAGCTGGGATGGGGCAGTGAGATAAATAACGGTGATGGATCAAGCCCTGATCTTTGGACTGGGTAAGAGTGGTCTGCTCAATTCAGACACTCTGTTCATCACCACCCCCTTTTGTAAATCGACTTTTAGAAAGTGGATATTTCTCTGTACTTACTACTTTATGTGTCTGACACCCTACGTCCAACACACAGCTAGGTTGGGTGACAACAACACTTTGTGCATTCCCTCTAGAGAAACACAAGCACAAGAAGGTGAGGCTCATCTGCATTCTGAACAAACATCTGATCATTAATCTGTATTCTGTTGGGTCTTCCTGAACAGGAAGGTGGCATTCCCTCTAGAGAGTCCCAAACACAAGAAGGTGAGGCTCATCTGTATTCTGACCATTCATCTGCATTCTGATGGGTCTTGGACAGGAAGGGGGTGGGTTGGTTCACACTTACGTCTGAAGAGGCCATGTCCTGCCCTCACTCAAAGCACTAATCTACTCCAAAGTGTTAGCCTGGCAGACAGGACTGGGCTCAAAAGGATCCTTTTGCAAGAGTTGTTTTGAACTCACTCTCTACATCATAGGCACTTTAGGGTATAACTACTGGGTCGCTGACCCCCTCAAATCAAACACTTTTAACTCTTGAACTGAACCTCTGTCAGAAAGAGTGCTGCACTGTTTAAAGGATGCAACTGGACTGCCTTTCCGGGAAGGGCAGTTTTTCTGCTTGTTGCCTTGCAGCCTGCAGCTCCCTGACTCTGCTGGAAGAAGAGCTGGACTTTGCCTTCCCGCCAAGTGATCTCCAAGGGTTTACTGGTTTACCTCCTGTTGTTTGAGGTCTGAGGGACACAGAAGAATTCCTACAATTCTGCTGGTGCTGCTGGACTTTGCCTTCTGTGAGTCCTACCCTTGCCTGAGGAGCCCACTCCATGCTCTGGGCCTCAGAAGTGGGTTCTGCAGTTGTCTTCACCCACCACAGGTACTGGGCCACTGAAATCAAGCTTTTGACCTCTTTGCAACCAGGAACGAGCTCGTTCACACTGGATCTTTGCCGCTCACTCGAATGATCACCGTCGTAGAATCGTCTCCTCGCATTGCAAGCCTCATGGCCCAAGACACCTGCCCAACTCTTCAGCTGGCAGTATCATTGCTAGTGACTCTCTACTTGCTCCCTGCGACTTTCTCCCCCATGAACAGGGGACTTCGCTCAGCCTGAGAAGGTAAAACTTCAGCGGGACCTGTTTGGAACAGTATCTTACTCGCACTACATCGTAGACAGCCTGAACTTTGGATTTACCCCAGTCTAGCGCAACCTAAAATAACAATTTAATAAAGTTGACTTCTAAGCACTGTTTTGGGTTTATTATTAGAAGAAAATTCATAACTCCGGTTCTACTTACTGGATCATTGTCGTTTTAGTTTTGTTTTATTCATGAAAAATATCTCTTTATTTTCAACCCTGTATGGAGTATTTTTGTGTTACTGTGTGTGTGTGTGTGTGTGTGTTGCACAAATATTTTGCCTCTCACCTTTGTACATAAACCTGACTGCTCTATGCCAAGCTACCAGAAGGTGAGCATAGGTTATCTTCTTGTGTATCTAGCTTGCCCTGACTAGAGTGGTAGTTACTGCCTGGCCTGGGTGCATACCTCAGCCAAACAGTGATTCAATTTCTAACAGTGACTTATATGTATTAAATAGAAACGTTTAGGCCTATTATTGGAAGTTTCAAAACTGCACCACAGACTGCAATGGCAGGCCTCAGACATGTTTAAAAATGATATGTAAACAGGTGGCACAATGAGTTCTGCAGGCTCACTAGGAGCATTTAATTCATAGTTCCGGAGTACATGCAGTACCATCAACTAGGGAAAATTAAATATGACAATTATGTGTAAGCCAATTGTATCATGTTTAAGGGAGAGAGCATAAGAACTTTAGCACTGGTTAGCAGTGGTAAGTGCACAGAGTCCTAATGTCCACAAAAACATAATTCAGCACACTAGAGAGGTTAAAGCTAAGGATTTGGGGTAAAACTACACCATGAATAACGGGCGTAACAAAGGGGCATCTGGATCCTTAAAGAAAGTAAGCTTGTAGCGGGAGTCTGAAGTTTAAAAAGAAAGAAAACTGCCTCAGAGAATGCAGCAGAAAACCTCTAGTAAAATATTCATGACGAGGAACACCCCGTAAGCCCCTGAGATGGCTCATAAATTTGGATCCTTTTGGTTGGTACTGAGCTGCAGTGTATAATAGTAGTAGACAGACTCAGGTCCACATAATATTGAAATAGCAATGCTTTATGAATGAGCTTACATGAACAGCAGGGCTTAATACGTTGACAGCCATTACCAAGTGGTACCTTCAGATTACGTTATTAATGTTGTTTACAATTACTTTAAATGGCATATTTCTATGTTTGCAATTGTAATTTCACCCAACAAAGCCGGCAGGCCTGCCTTTTTAGAATTCTACCCTATGATATAGCATTTTGAAAATGTTTGAGTATTGTGATTTATCGTTATGGGTTACTGGGGGTCATACCTGTTCTGCAGATGCCACCAAGATATTTCCAACTACCTATTTGTAGATATTTGTAAGGTAATGTGAAGAATTTAGTAGTGTGTGTGTAGCAAAGCACTATAAGAAAAAGCACTGACTGGACAATGATTTAATGAGTGTTGTCATTGTGTACCAGACTGGGGGTACTAGCCTACACCACCTCCCCTGAGGAGGTCTTCCTGGAATTAGCTACACTGAGAGCATTAAGTGCTACAATGATGTACTTCGTTCTCATTAAGGAGAAAGTTGCAGACTGGATAATTGTGAAGGACTCCCATCCTTCACAACTGATAACCCAACTCCTTACACCCCCACACTTCTTCCTGCTCATTATTTCTAGAAGTGGAACTGCTAAACAGTGCCACATCTTGTATGCTTTCCCTCAACACACACTGTGCATCTCTTTCATCTAATAATGTTATTTACCTTGCTGACCATGCTACATTCAGCAGAAAATGTACTGTTGGTGTTGAAGTTAAATGTCATGTGTAGGTTGCAGTGCATATCTATACACTCACATATGAAACTAATGTATGACAGCATTGATCAACATAGTGTTCTGTCTGGGCTACAGTTTCATTGTACTGCTTTGTCACAAGGAAAGGAAAGATGCTGTGCCATGTAGAAGATTCTCCTTTATGATGTTTGCTGCATCACCTTTACAGTGTCCCATAGGACTATAAACTTAACATACAGGAGAGGGGCATTCTAAGCTAATAGGAAAGGCATGCATATACAATGAACACCTACAAAGATGCGTTTCAATGTGTAGCTAAAGCTGTTTATTCCATGAACGGGTAACTATTCGATAGAAGGAATTTTTACTTAGTCAAAAAAAAATCTTAAATGATTTTGTGGGAAATTGACTTATTAAAAGTGTACTTTGTGGTTTAGAGGTCTGCGGCAGGCATAAAGAGATTTCTGAATATGGGGGCTGTAGTCTACCCGGGCAGCAAAATACTTGGCTATGCTGCCTTGCCATGATGAAATACAGCCTGTCAAGATCTAAATAATTCCCTAAGTCATTCTTCCACATGAGGATGACCAGATAACCAGATGCTAAGACTTTTTCAGAGGAGAAATCTAGTAGTGTCCTACTAGGAGTGTTTAACTGAAAAAATAATGATTAGCAACAACTCAGAATCCAGGTGTAACACCCTGTGGAGCCATTTTGGGGCTACGGCTTCTATCCTGCACCTGCTGGTGATCAAGCATGACGTTAGTCCTTAGATCCTTAGATTGGAGTGAGTTGGCAAATTTACTGGCAAACCAACATTGGTGACTTTGAAACCTCCAACTCTGAGCTATTTTGCTATAATTGAAAGATATATGGGGCTTCAATTTACCCGTGCTAGCTTCATTTGTTTGCTTTGTTCCAATGAGGATGTGTAAGCTCCAGAAAATAAGTTAGAAGGTTAAACTTTGACAGGTGTGACCTGCTTGGCCAACTCAAAGTTTGGTCCATTGCAGTCAGCCTTAAAGCGCGCTAAGAGCTCATACAACCCACACACTATCAATTCTTATTTGTGCTTTGTAATTTTTTGGTATCAATATTTAAAAAATTCTAATTTTGGATCTTACTCATTTGATTTTAAACTGATTGTTGTCTTTATTGTAATGCACATTTATCCTTGTTTCAAAACTGTTGTGAATACTATTGTCTTGTTTTATTGATGCTAAAAGTATTTCCTATTGCTTGCAATTTACATATGCTTCTCTGGGGAACCGATTGATGCTTGTGCCATGCTACCGGGGGTTGAGAAACGATTGGCTTAGCACTGTGCTGCTACCTAATTAGATTGTGTTTATTAAGTTGGTATGGTATCTCTTTCAAATTACTAACTCAATTATTAACAAAGAGTGATTGTGGTTAAAAATAATTCTTAGTTTCAAAATATGAATTTGTAAATATAATACAAATCTGATATTCTTCTAAATTGTTGGGTCGGAAAGACTGCCACGTTGATGTTAATATAAGATTTGTCCATTTCATTTGCATATAGCTTTGGTTGTTACCCACAATAAGAAACATCTCTATTGACATTTAAGGGAAGATTTACAAAAAAAGTCAGAGTGTAGAGCTGTGCCAAAATCAGTAGTGGCGCACTCTGACATTTTTAAAATGAAGGGATGTGCCGTATTGAAAAGGATACATCACACCCCTGTGTTTCTCCTAGCACTGGTGCAAACAAATGCTGCCTAGCACCAGCGCATGCCCTCTGCCGCCATGTTGCAAGGGTGCCTGAGCTGCAGAGGTGATTGTTTATATGTAGGAAGGCACACCTTCCTACACAAAAGCAATCATTCATGGCGATTTGCTCTTTCGATGTGTAATGCATGATCCCTCACACATGGCAAGAGCAAAAAACGAGGAGAAATTTATGATTTCTCTTCATATTGCTTTTTTAATGCGTGGCAATCCATAGCATTAGAATGGCACTTCTTCTGTCTTGTAAATATGGGGCAGCATGAAAAAGCCACCCTTTGCACGCCCCTTCTCAGCAGAGTACTGCGGCTGAAAGGGGCATATTTACAAAGGAGCATTAGGCTATGTTAAGCGGCTTGGGGCCACTGTAAGAAGTTGGCCTTGTATATGTTGTGCACTAATTAAAGTAGGCACCTTGCACCAGTCCAAACAACCTTTATGGTGATTTAAGAGGAAAACGATAACCTTAATAAGCTATCCAAGTGGTAGCGGTGGAGAGCATCCTTCAGGTTTAGTGTAGAAGGAATGTTAAACAGCTTGTTTTACTAGAAAGCTACCTTATAGTATTGGTTGAATGACAGGGGAAACACACAGTAGTTATAAAATATGTATTTATTAGTATAACACTCTCGAGTACAACACAGTATCTCCTACACTGAGATAATCACAAAGCCTACAATACTGTAACACAGAACCACTAGTAAATAGCCCTAATACACAGTAGGCCACGGGGGGGACCAAAAAATACTTTAAAATAGTGGTATAAAAACAACAATTTATTTTATTTTATTTATTTTATGTGCTTCTATAGCGCCTGAATAGACTCCCGAAGGGGTATCTCCGCGCTTTTGCTATTTGAAGGAGAAATACAGGTGTGCCAGGTCTTTCCAGTAGTAACCAAGGCCGGGGGAAGATTAGCCACTGGTGAAGAGGTAAGTTTTAAGAGTTTTGCGGAAAGCTAAATGGTTTGTAATACTTTTTAATGTAGGGGGAAGAGAATTCCAGAGGGCGGGTCCAGTGTATGCCAGAGCACGCCCTCCCTGACGGGACCTTTTTATTTTAGGGACCTGTAATAGGTGAAGATTACTGGACCGTAGAGAGCGGGCTGGAACATAGGGTAGAAAGGCAGTTGTAAGATATTTGGGGCCCTTACCTATCAGGCATTTATGAATGGTGCACAGAATTTTAAACTTAGTGCGTTGCCGCACTGGCAGCCAGTGGAGTTGCACCAGTAAGGGTCGGGAGGGAGTCCTAGATGGAGCATTAAGGACTAGCCTCGCTGCAGTATTTTGGACTACTTGCAGTTTGTTCATTTGGCCTTCATTAGTTGACAAAAGAAGGCCATTGCAGTAGTCCAATCTACTGATCACTAGTGCCTGGACTAGTGTCTTCCTATGGTTGTCGGGTAGATAGGGGAATACCCTTTTCAGCAGACCAATAGCCCTGAAACAAGTGCCGGCGACTTGGTTGACGTGATGTTTAAATGTCAACGCCTGGTCAAATAGTACTCCCAAATTTTTCACAGTCTGCTTTGGAATTGGAACTGGGCCCAGTTCTACCGGCCACCATTCATCGGACCACAGAGTCACCGCCTCTCCAAACAGCAAGACCTCTGTTTTTCCCACATTACATTGTAGCCAGTTCTCAGCCATCCATCTTGAGACTACCCTCATGCCTTCTGCAAAGGATTTTAGCAGATCAGGTGTGAAGGTTTTAAAAGGGAACAGAAGTTGGGTGTCATCGGCGTAGGACACCGGGGTAAACCCATAGGACCTCACTAAGTCGGCCAAGGGGGCCACATACACATTAAATAATGTGGGGCTTAGGCATGAGCCCTGTGGCACCCCCCTGGTGAGCTCCCTGGAGATGGATTTATGGGAGCCCAGCCTGACTTCTTGAGAGCGGCAGGAAAGAAAGCTTTCCATCCAGGACAGAGCTGCACCTCCCAGCCCTACATCCCTCAGACGACGGAGAAGCATTTTGTGAGACACCGTATCGAAGGCGGCGGATAAATCTAACAGCACCAGAATCATAGACCCCCCTTCATCTAGTGTCATCCTGATGTTGTTGGTCACTGCCAGAAGGGCCGATTCGGTGCTGTGATTTGGCCTGAACCCTGATTGAGAAGGGTCCAGGCCTTCCGCTGCCTCGATAAAGTTGGATAGATGGGTGTTCACGTGCTTCTCCGTCAGCTTACCGATGTAGGGGAGGAGGGAGATGGGCCGGAGGTTAACAACTCGACTCAATATGGTGTCTAGAGGACGTAGAATTGCTGTGATGCCAAGAAAGCACCCAAGGTGAGTTAGCAGAGACCCCACAGAGGACGGGTGCAGGGTGGGAACACAACTGCGTGCTCCGTACAATTGTATGGGGAAGTCGCGGTTAAAGTTTTAAAGATTTGGGACCCTTCCCAGTGGACTTCGAAGAAACCCTGTGGAAGTTAGGAGGTTGGAGAACCACCCCACCCGTGGATAACATAGCACCAGAGTTACCTATCCCAGGGGAGCCGGGTGCATAGGTCAGAAGTGGGGTTGGAAACCGCCGTCTATCTCATTGGAGGACTTTGAAGAAGAGCTACTGCTGGAAGGAAGAAAAGTGTCAGTTGGAATCCAAAGGTGGATTCTTGCCATAGAGTACCTGAAAGCAGAGGGGATAGAGTCTGGGTCACTCAGGAGTGACCAAAAGCTCGGTAGACGAAGGCCCACCGATGACGGATACTTCAGGTGCGTTGAGGGGGTTCTTGCCTCTGCAGTCACGGGGACCAGGAGATGTCGAGGATGACCAGGAGCTGCATAGGAGCTGTCCCACAAAGGAAGTTGAATGCTGAGGGATCGGTGTCAGACGGGAGCACCAACAAGCTTTGGCAACGACAATCCATGCAAAAGGTCAAGGAAGGTTACTGTTCTGACCAGCAAGGTCCAAGAGACTCACCAAAGCAAGGGGACTCAGGGCAGGCCTGGAGAAACCAGGGGAGCCCAAGAAAAGCAAAGTTGACTCTCAAGTGGACTCACAGGCCAGAGGCACAGAAGTTGCGAGAGGACCTCGAGCAATTTTACCAAACAGCAGCCCACGGAGCACTTGGTGTGAGGAGGCTGTAGTTCTTGGTAGGAAATATTGCCAGAGGTTGGGGCTACTCGGAGCCCAATGCACTTGCATGGGAAATGCCAACAAGCATATGCACTTACAAATGAATGCGGTGCACAGGGGCATGGATATTGCATCCCGCACAAGGGATTCTGGCCTCAAACTTGGTAAGAGGGCAGCTAAGACCTCAAGAGATGAAGGAACCCATGTCCTGTGTTGCTAGAGCCTTCAGAATCTGTAGTAGCTCAAGAGCTTCAGACCTACTCTAAGGGAGATGGCTTCAGTTGTCCTTAATGTTCTACAGGTCCTGCACGGAGCCTTTATGGTGCATGGGCAAAGACAATGCTTTGGACTGAGAGGGAGACAAAGTCAGGCCCAAAAGAAGTCCAGTGAAGTTCAGAGTGTCCAGATGGTTGCCGGTCAGTGGTTTCTTGTTCGGAATCTTGTGCATGTCGAATCTAGGGTGCTACAGCCAGATAAGCCCTTTTGTACCCACAGGAAAGGGTTGGACAGATTCAGGTGACCCTCCTAGGGGAGGGTCTGGACAGTGGGGGCCATGTCTTTTGTCTATTTTCCTACCAGAATGGAGCCAACAGCTTCCAGGACGGGTTTAAACTGAACTATGCACAGAGAAACCAAATGGGCCCCTCATTCAGACTTTCAGTCACTGGCAAGCTCACACACCCAGCCCTAATACAATAAATCCTGTCTGGGAGGTGGTTGCACCTCCCTGTGACAGGATGCCTATTGTTCTGCTATCCCCTGCTCGAGCTTGGCTCAGAACCAGGAGGGCTGAAATATGTCTCTGATCGCCAGCAACCATTTTGTGCCACCTGGGGCTAGAAGGCTGGTACAGGAACACCAGGGACCCAAAGAAGTTCTCTTCTGAGGGGTGGAATCATACCTCCCACATGGTTACTGGTGTGGGGGTATGATTCCAACATGTTTGACTTTAAACACGATAGGATTTCTTTTAGCCATTTTAAAGTTCGTCATCACGTGGTTGCATGATGCCACTCTATATGTTGTAAATGGCTTCTTCACTAACAACCCAGAAGAATGGACTCCATAGGCTGCAGGGGTGTCCTGCTCATGCAGTGTCACCCTCTCACTTAGAACCAAGCACCCTGCCTTCAGGATTGTCAAGTCCTGCTATAGGGGTTACTTATAGGTTTTAAGTGGATATAGTAAACATATATTTTAACTAAGTGGTGCATGCACCAACTTACACGGGCTGCAATGACAGGCCTGTAGTTCCATTTTGCATGGCCTCCCATGGGTGGCATAATACATGCTTCAGCCAATGGAAGGTCTATGGGATACCAATGTCTTGGGTACATGGGTACCATATACTAGGGACTGACAAGGGTACCGCAGTTTCCAATCTGAAGTTTACCTAAGTACATAACATAACAGTTTAAGGAGAAAGCAGAAATACTGGGGTCCTGATTAGCAAGATCCCAGTCAGACTAGTCAAAAACCAGTTTAGCACCAGGCAAAAAGTGGGAGTATACATGGAGAAAGATCCTACCTTTCTACAGCCACCTTGTAAATACGGGAAATTAAGCTACACCAACGGAGCATCAAAAAAGTGATGCTCTAGTAGCGATTGGGGCTTGTAAATATGCTCCTTAGTTCTTACTAGGCCAGCGTGAAATTTAAATTATGAATGTCTTATTCACATAATTTCAGAAATTTCTTGATACACTTCATAAGCAAAATTCAACCATTATGTTACTTTGCTAAATATGTGAACATTGTATTACAAATTTACTGCGAGTGGCTGTGGTTCATGGTGCATGTTTTCTAAATGCATCGTTGTGACAAAGATAGACTGAGGATGCATTTCATGCTGAGATATAGCTTGAAACTATATATTTGCATTTTGCATCATCATGTGTAATTTCACGTATGTTTGCTGTAATTTTGCATAGACGCCTCGGCATAAGAGCGCGCTAAAAATAATTCAGTCAGTCAGTCAGTCAGTCAGTCATAGTTAAGTGAAAGCAAAATAAGCCAATTTTACACACCCCTAATTGTCACTCAGAGAAAGTCTTGATTTCTAAAAAATTGACAATTTTGGTTATCTGTTTGCAATGCCTCATAAAGAACTTTTCATTTTGAATCTGCAAATGAAGTCATAGGAATGCCAGGTGAGTCTATGTTCCAACCTGATCAAGTCCATCAACAACAACTCCGGCCTAGTAATGCAAAATCCCTTGCTTCAAAATGTATGTCACATATAAAAACGGCAACGCTAATTTTAGTGGATTTTAAATTGCACCTAAGATAACCTCTACAAAGGAGACACTCAATAAAATTTGGTGAAGAGGAATTTGTGTGTGGACTTCCACTCCTAATTCCTAATGAGCCTATGTACCTGCAACCAGCTCTCCCGGGTATAGAAACACTGGTTCTAATTTTACCAGCTGTAAATTGAGGCTTTCGGTCCACCAGCAGGCAAGGCTTTGTTTCCTGTTCATGCTGATTTTTGTTTCTGCCAGGGTACATTTTCCCCTTCCACACTTCTATGTCTACGTCCCCTACTTCACCCTACACAGCACCAGCCCCCAGCAGCTCACATTAACCGCACTCTCAGAAGAGGTGATAAATGTGAGAGTTGAACTCTGTAGAACAGGGAATTCCATGCAGTATTATACCTGATAAAACCAGGCCTGTGCAGTTACTCTTCATTAATGGGGTTTCACTCGTTGGGGCATATTCTCAAGGATTTATCGCAGCGTTATCAGCACCTTATCACAGCCAAAGTGGCGATAAATTTATCGCCCCATTCACAAGCTGGTGCTAACAGCCGATATCTCCAGTTTACATACGAAAACAGCTGCCAAAAACATCACCACAGATGAACCCGGCAACTATCGCTAATGACATGCAGAGTAGGCGTTCCTGTGTAAAAAGCTGCAACAACACCACTCCGCAACATTTTCAATGACCAGCCATATCAGTGATAAGATCACAAAACAGGCAATAATGCAGGTTAGCAGCAGGAATTTAACACCTACTCTGACCTGGTATAAAGTCAGACGACAACCTGCACCAGAAAAGGGAGCCCTAGCCAGAGCCATACCTGAAGAACAACAGATGCCATGGAGCAACTGGCCATGCAGCCCAGAGCCCCAAGATGGTAACAACACCCACTGCCACCACCCCCAGGACTCCACCCCACCCTGTAGCACTACCCCGGGCAGCCCCCCTTTTCCCTGATTAAAGATATGTCAGATCAACTTTACAAAATCATGAACTAAACAATTCGCCTGATGTTGCATACTCACAACACTTAACATACATGTGTGGTCAGAAAAAGGAGAATCATACATTCTTCCTAGAATTTCCAAACAATTTGTTTCATTCAGAATAAACAGAAAACAACTATACGAAAGAGTCATGGTGGGTCTTCTCAGGACAATCTGTAAGTCAAAGCCTTCAAGACAAAATTCTAGATAAGAAGGTGTGTCATATGCTCATTAAAGGACAGAGAGAGAGAGTGAAAGATAGAGAGAGAGAGAGGAGAGTGAGAATGAGAGGGAGAGAAAGAGAAAAAGAGAGGGAGATAAATAGAGAGAGAGAAGGAGAGAGAGAAAGAGCAGGAGGGAGAGAGAGATAAAGAGAGAGAGAGAGAGCAAGAGAAAGAGAGAAAGAGAGGGAGGAAGAGAGGGAGAGAAAGAGAGAGATAAAGAGAGAGAGAGAGAGAGAGAGAGAGAGAGAGATAGAGAGAGAGAGAAAGAGAAAGAGAGGGAGGGAGAGAGAGAGTGAAAGGAAGATAATGACACATCTGTGTGAATATGAATGTTTAATCCACATCCAGTGGAGTGTTGTAGCTGGAGCATTACAGAGCAATGCAAGCCCCACTTTACATTGTTTGCCCGTGGAGGGCCAGTCAGAGTCCTTCAGGGAATGGTAAGTTCTTCGGAAGAGGAAGGGTACAGTCCACAGTCTGAATGCTGTGTCATTGGTGACCAAACAGAATATGACAGTACATGTCGAGGTACAAGGTGAGTGTTGCAGAGTGTATCGGGGGACAGTGGAAGGTGATGATGCAGAGGGCAGAACCAATTAGTAACCTGCCATATGGCGTAGATGAATACTACTGTGTCCTTCTTACAATGAAGCCAGATTCATCCACATCTTTGTCATCTGCTGTTTCAAGTGCCTCACATGTGGGTGGTGGTGTTCTGTCTCCAGTATTGTGTGGTAGTGATACCTCAGGGGCCAGAGGTGGAATATCTGCTGCACTGTGTGGCACTGACACTTCAGAGGGCAGAGATGTGGATGTAGTGGTAGCAGCAACATGCATCAGCGCCAGGCCTTGTGGCAGCAATGCCATAAGGAGGGTTGTTAGGGCATTGAGGAACCCAGCTACCTCTCGCTGATGTGCAGCCGTGGCAGCCGTTCTTTCTCCTTGCATCCGGTCCATGTTCTCCATGATCCTCTGCATGTGTCCCAACTCCCGGGCGACGTCACTGGAGCCACTCTGACTAGACAGTTGTTTTGGTCTCTGAGTCAGGACTCCAGCGATGTCAACCATGGTTTGTTGGAGAGTGTAGAGCAGACTGTGGGTGTTTGTTAGGGACTGTGAGTGGTCCCTGATGGGACTTAGACACCCACGTATGGCGTCTAGTTTGGCTGCCAAGGGTCGAACCCCATCCACACCTGTTCAGCCAGCTTTTCCTGGCACCCCAACACACCATGTCTTCTTCGTGTGGGTACTGGGAGGCAGCCGTGGTGGTGGGTGCTGCCTGCTGTGTTTTCTGTGCAGATGGTGGGGTCTCCTCATAGTAGCTGGGCTGCCCTGCTCCTGGAGGTGGGGTACGGAGGCTCTCCACGAGCTGTTGGAGGGCATCGGAGTTGAAGGTGTGGTGGTCCTCTTCATCATCAGACAAGTGAGGTTCTTTCTGCTCTGCAGGAGATGTTGGATTTCCCTATGCAATGTGAAGGTGAGATGCAGTTTAACATTGTCCTTACATGTATGTTGATACATTGTACATGTTTAAATTCAGACTGCATGACAGTGTACATTGTGACTGTTTGGGAGGAGCTCCCTATTTGATGCGGGACAGTGGACATTTCGACAACATCACGGATGTAAGTTTGTACTTGTACATTGTCAACTCACATTTCCCTGCAATGCCAAATGTGATTGGCCAGTTTCTTCACACAAGCGGAACCAGTTGTGTCCTCTGTTCTGTTGTGGATGTGTTGTGGTTTGTACCACATCGTTGTCAATGTTGATGTGCTCTGCAAGTTATGTGTGTGTGCCGCATTTTGAGGGAGTCACCCCTGCAACTTTGATTTTGCTGCCCCTTATCCATTTCATGCTTATACAGTGCTGAATTGTTGCATACTTGGGTACATTGGTCTCTTGGTGGGAGTTGGGGGTCTGGGGCATGGTTTGACTGCAGATGTGCTATTCTCAATTGTGCATGTGTGCCATTGTGCCCACCTCACACCGTCCCCTCAATCTCTGGTCGTTATTCACCCTGTTGTTGTTGTGTCTGGTCATGTTGAGCAGTGTCTGGTCCCCCAAATCCTGCCAATGTCTCCCCACTGATGACTGTGGACACCATTCCCTCCATCTCGTCCAGGTCCCACTGTGGCGCTGAACTCCCACCTCCAGTCTGTATTGCTGCCTTCCTGTTGTTGGCAAGTTTCTGCTTGGTTTTGCGCTTCACATCATTCCAGTGCCTCTTGAACTCTTCCATTGTCCTCTTCAGCACTCCGACTGCATTCATCTTGTCCATGATGGACTGCCATATTCCATTTTATGTTGCCAATGACACAGTGAAGGTGACGAAACAGTAGTTGATGGTGTTCGACCACCTCCGTTATCAGGATCTTGTTTTCCTTCGGACTGCTTCTTCATACTAATTTTGTCCTTGCCCTTCCTGACCCCGAGGTCCCAGGCTGGTCCTCCGGGGGGCTTGCGTGGTTCTGGTAGTCCTCTCTACTTGATCTGGCTACCTCTATTGTGCTTCGCAGTTTTTGGGCTTTTGTTTGTATATTTTATTCCTTCTTTTATAGTGATTTTTCAAGCATGACGAGTGGGAATAGCAGGCCTGTCGCTGGTTTTCGCAGATTTTTATATTGCGATTGGCTTAGTCGCTACTAATTTTGCGTTGGTGTTTTGCATTTTTGCAGCATCATGTCAATATTTACCCAGTCATTTGCCGCGTTAGTATCAGACTATCGCATGGCAGCGCTGTGTTGGGAATACAACGTTAACACAGTGTTATTTTGTCACAATAGACTGTGATGTGCAAAGTTGCATTAAGCTAATTTTGCCATGCTTATCACACGTTCTTGAGAATATTCCCCGTAGTTGTACAGTACTGGTGAGGTGTTGCCGCGCAGCTTGCCCCCCACTAGTACTGTGCAGCTCGTTATGACTGTTATATTGTTACAAATGAATACCGATAATTCCCATCTCTCTTGCTGTGACTGAAAATCACTATAATATTCTTCATTCTGTCACTTCTATTTTTTCAGAGGTGACTTGAAAGCAGCTTTTTACAAAGAGCTAAGTAATGATTTAATTAGAGCAATTATTCTCATAAAAATCTTTTGACAGTTTCATTTGTTCAACTTTTTTCAGTATGGATGTGCACTGATCTAGGAACAACTGTTTTACGATTTAGCAAGCTGTGGCTTTTGGGATGTTTAATCAAGTGATGTTACCATTCTGGTATTTTAATTTAAGTTTGACATGATTAGATGCTTATCCAGCACTTAAATATTCCACTTTCTGAAATGTTGCACAGAGTATGCATGTTTCCCCAAATTGTACTGACAATGGTGTTTGGTGAACGAATATGGAACTCCAAAAAATCTATTCTAGGCACATTTTATCTCGGGTAAATCTGTGGATGGAAGATAACTCGGTCCTCACTAAGTTCCAAGCAGGCTTTTGGAACAAAGTGAGCACTGTAGATCAAGTCTTTAGACTTTGCTGCCTTTACTGGAAGTATGTCCACATTAAAAAAGGTCATCTCTACGTTGCCTTTGTAGATCTTAGAGCGGCGTTCGACCTTGTGCCACAAGATATTCTTTGGAAGTCCCTTCATAAGATGGGGTTACCTAGTTGTTTGTTGCATCAGATAATTGAGTTACATGCAAAAAACTTTGCGAAAGTGAGATGGGGCCCAAATGGGGAACTATCCCAGAAGATCCCAATAGAGCCCAGGGTCCGTCAGGGCTCCGTGCTGGCCCCTACCTTATTTTCACTGTTCGTGAATGATATTTCTACCCGTTTGGTTGGCTGCAATAATGATTCCCCTAAACTGAATGGGGAGAGGGTATCTGAGTTACTATTCGCGGATGACACCATCCTAATCTCCCAAACTAACAGAGGCTTACAGGCACGCCTCCATTCGTTCTATGGCTACTGCAACCAAAAGGGATTGGAAATAAACACAAAGAAAACTAAATGTATGGCTCTCAATCCCCACAAATTGCAAAAAGGTTGCCCAATACTAAATAGCCAGAAATTAGAATCGGTCCAAATCTTCTCTTATCTGGGGGTTTGAATTGATTCAAAATTCACGTGGAAACCCCAAATAGAGAAGAGTAAGCTAATATTCACACAATACTTTGTACCGATCCCATGGTGCAAGTACCTGTAAAGCTGTCTCACCAGCGTTAGAGATATTTAAGTTTAAGGTTCAATCCGCAGCATTGTATGGCGCGGAAATTTGGGGGCCCATGACCAAGAATGCTTTCTCAATCAGTGAGAATACATTCTTGAGAAGCCTTGTAAGGGCTCCCAAAGGCACTCCTTTAATACCATTACTGCTGGACTTAAATGTTAAAAGAACAGATCACTACACCGTCTTAAGACTCCTAATGTTTTGGGTGAGACTTTGGCTAACACCAGAACTATTGGACTATAGGAATGGGCTAAAAGAAGTAATGCACCTCGATGTATCAAAATCTAACATATGGCTAAAACACGTTCGACTATGGTTCATTAAAATAGGCCTGCCGCAGTTCTGGGATAACCCGGAATCCTTACCACATAACTCCAAAATATCTGGTGAAGCTCGCTTTTTGGAGTTTCGTTCAAAGCACGACGACCAGTGAAAGTAGGGGTGGTACGTTAACAAACAATTTTTTGACCTTTAAGGACGAGCCTAGCTTCGAGAGCTTCCTTGATGAAGTCGAGCCTCCCTTAGCCAAAACACTATTTATGAAACTAAGGTATGGCAATCTTGTGACCAATTCAACCTTGGCATGTTGGTCCAGGAGTGCCGGAGATGACCAAAGAATTAGTGAAATCTGCACTATGTGCCAGGTAAACCATAAGGAGAATGACCAGCATATCCTTTTCTTCTGTTTGGCCGAGGAGAAGGCGAGAAGAAAGTGGATCTAACCCCTGTGCATTCTCGTGGGCATAAGATCATGTAAGGAGGCACTGAGAATCATCAAAACTGATACAACTAGAACAATAGTATTTAGTGTCAGTAGATTTCTGCTCTCTATTTATTCCGAACACAGGAAGAAAGGTTTAAAACTATGATGAAATTTTCCAATCGACCTAATCCAAATTGTAACACGACTTGTTGTAATTTACTCTTAAATGTTTTTACTCTGAAAAACTGATAGACAGTTTTATCTTTTTGTACATAGATGATTTTATTCTTCATCTCCCCGTACAATCGTCTACTCAATGGTTTGTAATGCTGTGTAATTTTAATCAAAATGTCCATCCATTTTTAGTATTGTATTTTTTAACCATAATTGTTTATTTTGTATCAAAAATGGTTTATGAAATTTATTTAAAAAATATATTGTTGTTTTGAAAATCTTTTTTGGCCAAGTTGTGCCGAAATAAAGAGGAATTGGAATATGGAACTCATCAGTTATGTTGATTTTTCTGACACTGAATTATTGTTTTGACTAAGCTCTATAAGCACAATCTTCTACTTAGGAGGTATATTTAGACACCAGTGATGTGGGTTCCTCAGATGGTATCAGAAGGCACATGCTAAACCCTCACATGCTGCCTCCATCCGGAATCACATAGGCATCAGATTTGAGCCATAAACATGACATTATGAGGATAAAACCACTGGAGAATAGAAGGAGGAAGATTAGCTAGAAAAGCCAGGGGCCTATTCACAAGGGCATTGCAGCACCGGAGCATCACTTTCTATGACCCTCGTGTGGTGCAATGCCCTGCTTCATATTTGCAAATCGGCTCTAAGCCACTTTGTGTGGCTCAAAGCCACATTTTAAATGTTGTACTCTGTCATACAATTTTCTGTGATAAAGGGCCGTGCAATGGGTGTTGCTGTAGGTGTTCCACCGCAACACCCATTGCTTGTTGACACTGCAAAGATGTACAAGGATTTGTTTTTCTGAGGCAGTGCCAAAAGCAGTGCCATTGAAAAGCAGGCCTTCGAGTGGTGCAACGAGGAGAAATACTTTTATTTCTCCCTGTTTTTTTTCTCTTTCTATGTGTGCTGCATTGTGCAGCACACATAGGCCCTGCACCACACCAATAATGATCATCTGTGCAACACAGGCACCCTTGCACCATGGGGCAAGACTGTCTGCTTTGGCGCTAGGCTGATTTTTTAACACCGGTGCAAGGGAAAACACAGGGGTGTGTCGTATTCTTGTGAATATGGCACATCCTGGCAGTTTTTAAATGACGAAGTGCGGTGCTGCCAAATTGCTTGCAAAAACAACAAGTGATGGACTGAATGTGGATCAATGTCACACACTCCCCCAGTCAAAAGATCTGGGCCCAAATCCATCGTTTTTTTGCACTCCACACCACCCTGGGTTAGACAATGGCGATATGCAAATCACCATGCTGCATCATTTCTTTGTAAATATACCCCTTAGTATCCGTGATACAGTTTTCATGACCACAGGCGACACATAATAAATCCCCAAGCTTGAGTAGTGATAACAATCAAAAAATTGTCTGACAGTGAATCAATTTACTAGGGAACAATGTACAAGTCTTTCTGAATGGCAGAAGTTCTTCAAACGCGATGGCTGGATAAACCAGATCTCGGCAAATAAATACATTTTCCCACTTCCACTCAAGTGCAGCTTCCCCTTTTTAGTCGTTGAGATGTGTCCTATGCTGTTAGCAGTTACATGCCTTTGGAAATGAAATACTTGATTAGTTACTGGGATTTACTGTGCTACAAAGCCATTGGATGCTGATAGAGCCTCCTATTATTATCAGTCAATGTTACAGCTCAGGCCTCCTTGATGTCTGATAGTAAGCCACTGAAATAGGAATGGATGAGAGGATGGCATAAAACTGCCTCAAAATGACTCACTAATCAGCAATGTCTGCAGAAACTGGACAAAGGGTGTAGCCCTGCACTTGGTGACATCATCTAGATTGTTAATGTTGGAATCGCAGACAATGCATGGCATTTATAGTGCAATACATGCTACCAGAGAGAAGGATCATGGGGGTTAAGGGCTAATATTAGCATTGCAGGACAGGGTCAAAACGACCAGTTCTGACACTTATTCTAATCTTAACTAGTGCTTACGAGGATGGCTACAAGGCCACTATGTTTTCATGCCCATAACAACCGCTGACAGTGTCTGTGCAAAGCAAGTTGTCAATCATAAATAATAACACAGAGAAAGGAAATTAGCTTGACAGAGTATACTATGATCCTGATCTAGCGACGAGGGACTGACAAATTTCCATTACCTGGGCCCAATTCATTAACCTACAAGTCCCTTCACGCTGGGTGAGTAAAAACTAAACTTACTAATTTCTCTTACCATATCATCCTCGCATTATCCTTGGTGGCAATGCGATCTTTATTTATGTATTTAGAGTTTGGCAAACTAATATTTGGATCTAGAATAATACTATTGCATGCTCATCATAAACTAACTAATAAAGCTTTATCTAAATAATGTGATTTCTCATCAAAATAGAATAAAGCTCGAATCATTGATTACCGTACAAGAAACAATAATTGAGAAATAACAAAGAACATCTCATAATCGATGCATTGAGTGAGTGGATAGACATAGAGATAAAAGATTAGAGACCAAAGACCTTTGCAAAATAATTGTGCAAATTCAGATATAATACCAACCTACAAAGAAAATTAGGAAAACTACTCTCTGGCCATGAGAACAGCAAGGCTCCCTCAAGAAGAGTTGAAGAGCAAATACTAAATCAGGAATCAGCAAACCGGAACAGCCAGCCCAAATAACAATAGGACTCAGCAATGCAGCCCTTTCCTCTCACAAAGTAGAAAATCACGCAAGCTAACCCCACCTACCGTGTACCTAAGTTATACTCTAACTCCCAAGAAAGACCAACCCACAATGCATCATAATACACAATTTCTTTTTATTCTATTGGTTGAGGAAGGGAGTGTACTATCAAATCATTCTCATCATGACAACTCTGCAAAATACGGGAATATAAAGGTAGTCCGTGACCAATTAATTATGAATTCAATTCAAATATAGACAGTATGTGTTGTGTAGAATACTACAACACCGATAATCAATATCACAATGACATTTATCATGCATTCAATCAAGGGGCCTCATTTATGAAAAGTGACGCATCACTGCCTGAAAACAGCGATGCGTCACTTTTCACTGCGCCCTCCTTACGACATTCCTGATGCGTCATATTTAATGTATGACGCATCATGTCGCAAGGAGTTACAGATACGTCAGTATTTCTGACGTATCTGTAAGCGCAAAAGCGACGCATTGCTGGAGTGTGTCACAAAAGTGACGCAACTCCAGCAATGCGTCCTTCCACATGGGGAAAGCCCCATGTGAAAGGGCTTGCGTCAGTCTTATGCCTGCTGTGAGGCAGGCGCAAGATTTTGACGCAACAGCGTCCTAAAAGTGACGCAGTGAAATCTCATAGATTTCACTGCGTCACTATTACGAGGCTTTTTGCGTGGGAACGCCCCCTCTGCATACATTATACCTGACGCAGGTATAATGTGGCGCAGGGGTTTAAAAAGTGACGCATCTACCTAGATGCGTCACTTTTTAAATATAGCACAACGAGGCGCATTTTTTACACCGCTGGTGCGTCACAAAAAGTGACGCACCGGCGGCGCAAAACTGACGCAAGGCCTTCATAAATAAGGCCCTAGGTCTATTCATATATACATGTGATGTGGAACCACACAAATAATAGCGCAAAACACAATGAAACTATTCCCAAAACATTTATTAGTTGATTATGAAACCATTTCAATCACTGAATTACAGTTGCCCGACAACGTAGCCATCTCGGTCATGTAACAACTTTTGTGCCTCGATTGTTCAATTGCGCCACTTTCAAAGGAAGTACTCCGGCTTCAAAGATTAGTTGCCGGTCAGAAAATCATACTTCTACGGAAAACAAACACAATTATAATTAATCACTTATAAGACAATACCATAAATGCACACACCCTGTGTGTTGCATGTTTCTCATTAATACCCATGCGCTCCCCAAAATAATGTTATTTCCAACGTAAATTAGTATAAAATAAACACACAGCATTAATCCTTTTATTTTGCATTAGCAATAAGCATTTGCGGTCTACTTCAGCATCTTAGTTCACGCTTGCCCAAGTTCAGCTTCCCTCATGTTAACCCTTTTTCGCATTTAGTTTGCAGATCACACGATTAGTAATTTTTTGTCTGAGTTTTCAATAGGAGCAACTTTCATTTCGTGAAAACCCTGCCCATTTATCCCAAAGGTCATGTCAAGGTCCACAGGAATATTTCAAGTGGATTCAATGCTATTTGAGCAAGAGTTTAGGCAGGAAAAATTATTAGGTCAATAGATCTTAGATGTACCGAAGTTAATTATCACTCATGCATCACCTAGAATGCTCAGCTTTCTATCCTAAAGTAAAGATGTGATCATTATAGTCAAAGACAATTTCATCAGAATGTGACCTCTGTCACGACTGACCAGATGAGACCCTCTGAGTATAGCATGATTTACCCATCTTCACCATTAACTACGTTTAGGAATCTTTAATCTTTAATACTTCTACCGTCATGAGTCTGTCACCTTGCTGAAGTTCTCTGTTACCAGATCCAGTCTTCATAGTCCTTGTCTGCCAGAGGTAAGCACGCGCCATTCCAGTAGCCACGTTGCTGCCTACACAAGTTAGTGGCTATTCAAAAAATGTGTTCCAGAAGGAGCCCTGAGAACAAGGAAAAAGGTAAATGGGTAAATGGAAAAATACCTCCTTGATGACAATGACTCATTGACAGATTAACATGCAAAACTACAACAACTTGTTGGAGGCAGAGATGATCAGCAAGAATAATAGTGTCTGCAGGAAGTGCAGAGTAACAACAGGATCCACCAGGGATACAAGAAGATGCTGGAAGCAATAAGGCAGGACTAAAGGCACCAAGTCAAAGATGAGAAGGTCAGGAGTGAGGAACACAATGACTGGAATACTCAAAGTGTTATGAAGCAAAGAGTAGGAAAACAGCAAGAAATATCTGAAATATCCACAGTTCTGGGGTCGAAACGTCGACAAGTCCCTGTTTAATAACAGCCCCCACCCCCTATTCTTTCATATCATGTATTGTGGGGCATGTGTTCTGTGAATTATTTTGATCATTGACTTCCTCTTTACCCCCAGGGGCACTATTCAACCTCTACAATAATGAAAATGTTGGATACTATATCCTTGGTTTGTTCTATAATGTGATTAAAACATTATAGACGCATTTATTGCTTTTGTATTTAGTATCATTTGATATACAAGTACTTTCCTTCAACTGGGACCCCTTCCCTCTTAGCATCATTGTAACCCAGGTCCCAGTGACTTGTTCTGGGTAAACCCCCTTCTCTTATACTCTGCCTTGTAAATAAGGCAAAGCCAGTATCGACACTACAACGTCCTGAAAAGTGATGTTGTGGTGGCGGGAGGGGCTTGTAAATATGCCGCAGCATTTCTTATTTGTGTGCACCACGGGTTAAAAGATCCATGTAATTCACAACAATAAATCAAATGCCTAAGAATCTAAGGCAGGTTTTGTTATGTACCTAGCATGCATTCTCTCCATCTGGTTTGAGAGTGATACATAATTTATAACTAGGCTTGGTGCTAAATCTAGGTGCCCGAAGTAATTTCAGTAATTTTGTGTTACTGTTTTGAAATTACTGAAAATTACTTAATTATACCTGTTTAAGTAATTATGAGTAATTTTCCACAGAAATCCACATACAGCAGAAGCACAGAAGTAACGAACCGAGCGTGAACTGCTGCAAAATCTGCTGTTAGTGTTCTGTTGCATTTAGCACTCTTTTTTACTGCAACAGACATCCATGGGTCCATTTTGGATGCTCTTTATGTCAGGTTCGGTCCTACCTGCGTCTACCTTGCATGTTGTGAACTTCAACTCCCATGATGGAATGAGGAGGAAGTACTTTAGGCAGCGTCGTGCTGGGAGTTATGTGCGTAATTGTAAATGTAAATGTATTGCAATTTATATAGCGCACGTATCACCCGAAGGCATCAAGGCGCTTGCCTTGGGAACCCGTCCTAGTATTCCCCTGTGAGATAACCCCCAGCAGGGTATCCACAAGGTGAAAGCCAGGCATCCCGCCACGAGGGGCCGTAGTGGAGATTAAGCAAGCTATTGCCCAGAGTCGCAGAGTGTGAACCCGTGAGTCGAGTAGGCACCGGAACGAGAATTATCGAGTCCGTGGAATTTTTGAGCCCAAGACCCGCCGAGGTGGGGAATTGAACCCTGGTCCAGGACCGATCTCAGCTTCCGGGTCTGCCGCCTCTAACCCCTGAGCCACACTTCTCTACTTCTCCACTTCTGACTTTGTTTCCTGTTTGCTTCCTGGTTGGGCTCTGCGGTGGTAGCGGAGCTAGCCTCTTCTGGATCGAGTGCTGCGGGCATTCGGAGACTGCTTCCTGCTCACCAGTATTTCATCGTTTGGCTGTGGCGTTAAGAATTATAACGGAGCGCTGTAGTGTGAATCGCTGCACGCTTCTGTATCAGACTCTGCATTTGGATTTGGATTTCGGGAAGCGGAGCGCAGTGGTTTATCCTACCACGCGTTGCCGTGTTCCCACATACCTATTTGTTTTCTAAACATTGCGAAGCGCAGTGGTTTATCATGACGCGCTGCTGTGATATGTATGGTATTCATTGACAGTAGAAGCGGAGCGTGGTGGGATTTCCACATGTTACCGTATTCTCTTTTTCTTTGGGATTTAACGGAGTACATTGGTCATCCTTAGCGCGTTGTTGTGAAGTGGAGAGTGGTGGTATCCTGCCACACATTACTGTGTTCACGGATCAAGCGCCTATAACTATTGTGCGGAGCTTAGTGGTGAAAGGAACTACAAGCTGCCACGTTCAAGCTGAGAACATTTATATCAATAAGTGGAGGAGGATTAGCATTGTCTTCATCAGTACACCATTTTCAGAACTTATTAACTCACTGAGTTGTTATGGCATTTTCCATCATAAGGAAGAAAGGGGTTCTTTATTTACCTATCTGCTGTTTACAAGAATTGGGAGGCTTCCCTCATTAGAACCGCAGAAGAAATACTTGCTTGTAGTCTAAAGCATTACTATGGTATGAATGTACACTTGACAAATACGGAGGGATGGCGCTGATGTGAGATTCCACTATTCATGAGTGTTTCTGTATTTACAGATTTCACATGGGAAGAGAGTGGTATTGGAGGAGCTATAGCGTTAAGAGTGTGTTCTGCCCTCCAACAGGTATTGTGAAATTTAGCAAAATCACATGAGAGTAGACTTGTATACCAATGCTGTGTTTATATCTTTGTGTTCTCTCATTTCAGGTCCTTTCTCCCTGCTGTCCCCTTCCCATTCCTTTCCCTCGCTTAATGGTTCAAATACCCTGTGTTTATCTTTCAGGGTGTTGGTAACGTCAAGAGGTGGACCCCATATAGCAACAACTGGAACCTGCGGAGCATACCTGACACTTCATGCAATTTCTTGTAATCTGACATAATTTTGCATAATTACACGACATCAAATTACACTAGTAAGACCCACCCCAAGTCATTACGTTTCCCCTCCCCCACTACAGCTAGTAGCTAATATACAGAAGCAGCTCCTGGATGGAGTGCTGCGGGGCAGTGCGGTGGGACAGGGGAGGGGCAGTGCGGCATACGGCCGAACCGAGGTAAGTACATAAATAAATAAATAAAACGCTGCAACGCCAAATGGCAATGCAGCGCGCACAATGCAATGTAATGCTGTACACAGGGGCCACTCCCAATGGATGATTAGTGATTGGAAATGAAACTTTTAAATATTACCACGATAAGGCCGCCTCTACCCCTTTAAAACCAAGATCTATTTTTTACCCCTCCTTACCACATGGCAATATAGATACATTCCAAGATGTAGTAACTAAAGCGCTACTAGAATGCAAACTTCAAAAGAACCATAGGGGTGCTAAAACTTACAACCTTACTATCAAACAAAAAGACATCATTAAGGAACCTTCTAATGATAAGGAAATTGTAATCCGCCCTGCAGACAAAGGGGGCAATATTGTGCTCCTTACAAGAGATATGTACATTGAAGTAGCCCACAAACAACTAGAAAACAGTAAATTCTACTGTAGATATAGCACTCAAACATACAATGACAGTCTCCTAACCACTTGGGGCAAACTTTCAAAATGGCATCAAGAGGGAATCATCAAATGGAAAGAATATGTATTTTTGAAAAAAGATTATCCAAACTTCCCATTGTATACTTTTTGCCCAAATTACATAAGAATCCTGTAGAGCCCCCTGGAAGACCACTTGTATCGTCTATAGGCAGTGTTTTTTAGAACATTTCAGAGTATGTGGACCATTTCTTGCAGAATTATGTCACAACACTTCCCTCTTATGTCACAGACACAACTGACTTTTTGGGTAAAATAGAGGGCATCCAATGGGAAAAAAATACATGTTTATCACTTTGGATGTTTCCTTTCTTTACACCAATATTGACCATCATCCGGTCATTCGTGCATGCACTAATTTTCTGAATGAAAGAAATATAAGGTATTTTGACCACACAACTATGCTTATTGACATGATGTACCTGTGTCTCCAAAATAACATCTTCATGTTCAACGGGGATCTATTCAGGTAAGTACTAGGAACAGTGATGGGAACATGCTTTGCCCTTAGCTTTGCTAACCTGTTCCTGAGCTTGTGGGAGGAGTAGATAAAGAAAGACACAGGACTTAAATCTGATTTTGAGAAGGTCGCAGTCTGGTTACGTTATATAGATGACCTTTTCCTGATTTGGAAAGGGAACCAACAAGAAGCTAAAGAATTTGTTCCCAGACTCAATTTTAACACCTATAACATTGCACTCACTTACACCATGAATAGAGAAGAAATATAATTTTTGGATGTTAAAGTCAGAGCTGTACACAACACACTAGAAACTAGTATGTCGCGCAAAGAGATATGGGGTCTATTGATTCGCTGGTGAAACACGCTAGAAGTGCTTCTGTCTCAAAGCACGAGGTACGGCAAAGGGCTGATTTTGAAATCGTGAAGCCTGCAACCTTCCTTCCTGTGATATTTTCTTGAAACTGAGACTGAACTTAAATTCCTAGAATAGAGTGCCAACAGTTAAAAGAGTAAAGACATTGTGTAACTCACTGCCAACGGTTAAACTGCTAAACTAGATAAAGATATATTATTGATATACCTACCTGTGTGGTCTCAGTTTGTGGTGTGTTTTAGAGTCATTGTGTGTGTTAAGTTCAAATATTATACACATTGCCTTGGGGATAAGCCTGTCTGCTCGTGCCAAGCTACCTAGGGGGTGAGCAGGGGTTATCTACAGTGTGTATCCCTTTACCCTGACTAGAAGTAAGGGTCCCTACTTGGTCAAAGGTACTTACCTCTGCCAACTTGAGACCCCCATTTCTAACATTGTTGGACAGTGGTGAGGATTTTGAACTAGTATTTGCACTTGACCTGCAGTGATTTTGTGTATACCACTAGTCTAGTTTAGCGCAGCCACATACTGCACCTATTTTTTTTAATCCAATTTTTTGGAAAGCCTAGGAAGCATCATGTCTCTGAAGGAAGTAGGTGAAGAGGTCGAATTGGAGTTTGAGATTCAGGATTTGCTCACATATAAGAAGGAGATCTTGAAACAATTCTGCAAAAAGCTTGGATGTCCCATGAGGGGCAGCTCAAACAAGGAAGAGCTACAGAAAGCTTTAAGGGCCTGGTGGGAGGCCAAACAAGCTGATCCAGAAGATGTTACTGGAGAGGGGGATGCGCAGGAGAATGGGTTTGGATCCCAGGATTTACCTGTGAATAGGCCAGCTTCTAGGGCTGGCAGCACCCACTTCAGTAGGGTTTTTTCTTCAGAGGAGCTAGAGGAGAATCAGAGGAAAAGGGCCCATGAGTTAGAGCTTTTCAAACACAAGGCTAAAGCAGAAGAAAGGTAGTTACGCCTTGACACTGAGAAAAGGGCGGAAGAGAGCAGGAACGCTCTCGCTTTGGAGGAAAAGAAACTCCAGTGGGCTCATGAGTTGAGTCTAAGGGAGCTGGATCTCAGATCTAAACAAGTAGAGCCCAGTTCCAATGGTGGCAGCGTACAGCCACTGCAGGCGGGTAAGGTGTACATACCCAAAGATTTGGTGCAGAATTATCAGAGGGGTGAGGATATCTATGCATGGTTTAGATCCTATGAGCTTGCCTTGAAGATGAATGAAGTGCCTGAGAAGAGTTGGGGGGCAGGTTTGTGGAAGCATTTTGAGACCTCTGGGAGGGATGTCTTGGCACCCTTAGAAGCAGCAGGTACCTTAACCTACCCCGCTATGAAGGAAACCTTATGCCTCAGGTATGGACTTACTCCAGAACAGTACCACCAGAAATTTAGAAACTTGATTCTAGTACCTGGGTGAAATGTGAGTTTGTACACACGTGCACTGGAAGGTTGGATAAAGGGCAGCAAAGTAACTGATTATGTGGGGTTGTGTCACTGTATTAGTTGGGAGCACTTGAGTAGTCTATGTGTTCCAGAGCTGCGCCAGCATCTTTTAGACAGCAAGTTAACTGATCCCAGTGAGCTTGCTAAGGAGGCGGACCGCTGGACTAGCACTAGGGTCCACAAAGGGGTGGTAAGTACCCCAGCCAAGGGTGGACAGGGTCCCCGGCAGAAAGGTGGGGAGGACAAGGGTAACCGTAAGGAGTTCTCTAAAGGGCCCCAAACTAGTTGCCAGGAGAAAGAGTCCCATCCCCCAAGCCTAAGAAGTCCTGGCCCCCTAAGGAAAACAGGACAACAGAACTCATCCTACTTGCTATGCATGTAGAGAAGTGGGACACATTGCCTCTAAATGTCCCAACAAACCCCCAGCACCCACTGGTGCTCCAGCCCCAGGGTTAGCCAGTATAGCTTTGGGAGGGGATTTGATTTCCAGTGGGGAGGAGGGGTTAGCAGTGATGACCCTTGTCTCTTTAGGAGACCAAGAGATGGTCCAGGAAACCTTGCTGCCCCTTAACACTAAAAAATATAGGAAGACGGTGACCATCAATGGAAAGGAGATAGAGGCTCTGAGAGACACAGGGGCCAACGTGACATCTGTGAGGTGTCAATGGGTATCCGAAGAGCAGATCATTCCCAATGTGCTCCCTCCTGTGGTGGCAGCTGACAGTTCAGTGCGCCTCTGCAAGTTGGCACGTTTTGCTTTTGAATGGGGGGAGTCTCTGGTCTTTTGGAAGTTGTTGTCAGTGATGCCTTGCCTGTAGACTGTCTATTAGGTAACGACCTGTAGAGTTCTTCATGGAAGGATGTAGAGCACCGAACTCATTTGGAGATGTTGGGCTTGCCTGCATGGATCTGTGTGACCACACATGCTATGGCAGCCAGTAGGGGGGAATCAGCAGAACTGGAGCCTGGAACAATGTCCCAGGGACCTGCCAGGAGAGGAAGAGGCAGAGGGCGTGGGAAACCAGCCCCCACCGTTCCCACGGTCCCGGAAGAAGCAGAACCTGAGGGGGATGCCCTGGAACCTACAGGGGAGCAGGTGGCCGAACTGGGGGAATTACCTGAGCTGACCCATTGGCAGCAAGAGGGTGGTCCCTCCAGGGAGGAATTCTGCCAGGCACAGAAGGAATACCCTTCCCTCATTGGTGTGCGGCAGCAGGCTGCAGATCAGGCAGCAGGTCTAGGGTCCAAAGAGCATTTTGTTTACAGGGGAAGATGACTTACTTTATAGTGAGGCTAAGTTTGCTGAGCCCGGTGCAGGCCGTGTGCTGGTGGTACCCGAGCGCTTCAGGAACTTCCTAATGGGTCTGGCTCATGACATGCCTCTCGCAGGACATCTGGGGCAAGACAAGACCTATCACAGGCTTGTCACCCACTTTTACTGGCCCCAGATGAAGAAGCACGTTGGTGCCTTTTGTAGGTCTTGCCAAACATGTCAGGCCAGTGGCAAGAGCGGAGGGAAGTACCTGGCACCCCTCCAACCCTTTCCTGTGCTGAGCACCCCTTTTGAGCGGGTGGGCATCGACATCGTGGGGCCCCTGGACCCCAAGACAACCTTAGGCAACAGGTTTATCCTGGTCTTGGTAGACCATGCCACCCGGTACCCGGAAGCAGTCCCTCTCAGGACAGTCACAGCCCGCATGGTGGGCCGTGCCTTAATGGGGATCTTTTCCCGAGTGGGGTTCCCCAGAGAGGTGATCTCCGACCGGGGTACCAACTTCATCTCTAGGTACATGAAGTCTCTGTGGGAGGAGTGTGGGGTGACCTACAAGTTCACCACTCCTTACCACCCTCAAGGAAATGGGTTAGTTGAAAGGTCCAACCGCACCCTAAAAGGTATGATTATGGGCCTAGAAGAATCCATGAGACGGAAGTGGGACGTCTTGTTACCATGCCTGTTGTTTGCCTACAGGGAGGTGCCTCAGAAATGCTTAGGGCTCAGTCCCTTTGAATTACTGTATGGCCACCGTGTTAGAGGACCTCTCACTCTGGTGAAAGAGTGGTGGGAGAAATCCAATGGGAAAACCCCCCAGGATGTATTCAGCTATGTGCTGGCCATCCGCAACCAGACAAAGCGCTTCAGGAAGCTCGCTCAAGAGAACCTGGAAGCTAGCCAGGAGGAAATGAAAAGATGGTACGACCAGAACACCACTCTGGTTGAGTTCCACCCTGGTCAGAAAGTGTGGGTAATGGTGCCGGTGGAGCCTTGCACGCTCCGTGACAAGTAGACTGGGCCATATGAGGTGGTGGAGTGCAACAGCGAAATTACCTACCTGGTTAACATGAAGACTCCCAGGCAGCCCCTGAGAGTGTTGCGCGTGAAATGCCTCAAACCCCACTTTGAGAGGTCTGAAGTGACTATGCTCATGGATACAGTTGCTGGAGGGGAAGAGGATAGTGATCATCACCCTGACCTCCTGGCAGCCAAGGAGCAGGACGGGTCAGTGTATGGTGTGGTCCTCTCGCCCACCCTGACCCCAGAGCAGCAGAGGGACTGTTGTCAGGTCTTGGGTCAGTTTTCCTCCTTGTTCTCCCTGACCCCAGGTGTCACCAACTGGTGCGTCCATTATGTGGACACTGGAGATAGTCTGCCTGTGAAGCAAAAATGTTACAGGGTGGCTGACAAGGTCAGAGCCAGCATCAAGTAAGAGGTTTCCAAGATGTTGGCACTGGGGGTAATTGAGCCCTCCAGCAGCCCCTGGGCTAGCCCAGTGGTCTTAGTGCCTAAGAAAGCTGCTTCGCCCGGTGGCCCCCCAGAACTCCGGTTCTGCGTGGACTACCGTGGGCTCAATGCGGTCACCAAAACTGACGCACACCCCATACCCAGAGCGGATGAGCTCATGGATCTGTTGGGAGCTGCCCAGTACCTCAGCACCTTTGATTTGATTCAGGGTACTGGCAGATTGCCTTAACTGAGGGGGCCAAGGAGACGTCAGCATTGTCAACGCCAGAGGGGCACTTCCAGTTCCGAGTCATGCCCCTTGTGTTGAAAAATGCCCCTGCCACATTCCAGAGACTGGTCAACCAGGTACTGGCCGGGCTGGAGCAATTCAGCGCAGCATACCTGGATGACATTGCTGTGTTCAGCTCCACTTTTTTTAAAATGTTAGTTTTTATTTTTCAATATGTGTTTCAAGGGTTACTTTACAGTGAAAAGAGGTCAGTCTCTCTGTCACAAAGATGGTGTCATCAGTGATGCCATGAGTGATGTCACTGGCCATGTCATGAGTGATGTAATATGTGATGTCATCAGCAGTGCATTACACGCGCAAGTTATAGTGAGTCCAACTAACTATAACGTGGGAATTTCAATGGTTTTATGTCAGTAAAATTTCCAGGTAACTATAACTGGTGTGAAACCTATGGTTTTTTCAGTGAATTTGATAGGTTTTTTAAATGCTAATTCCTAACTATAACTGGTGTGAAACCTATGGTTTTTTCAGTGAATTTCAAAGGTTTTTTAAATGCTAATTCCTTACCATATGTAGGGCCTCAACCCTATTTTTTTTCAGTGAATTTCAAATTTGAAATCTCTATAGGTATGAAATGTAATTCTTTTTTTTTTTTTTATTTGTTTTCCCTGGTGCGCTCCCGGGGCGCGTACCAATGCGCTCACCGGTAAGCGCAGTGCTATGGGGCGACCCGGGGCGCGTACCGGTGAGCGTCCCGTTAGCGCTATTGCCGCGAACGAAAACAACATTGTGACGTATCGCGTAGCCGCGTGATGCGTCATATGACGCACAGCGTAAGCGCACCCGGAAGCATGCATGCACATACGATCGCAAAACGTTCTGACGCCCTTACGCTACGCTCCCCGGGGCGCGCCCCGGGTCGAGTAGCGTAAGCGCGTCGGGTCATGTGACCTGAAAATATCACTTTTCATTGGTTCACAACACTTTTGGTTTCAAAATGATGAAAGCCCTGCTCATGTGACTTGAAAATAACACTTTTCATTGGTTCACAACACTTTTGGTTTCCAAATGATGAAAGCCCTGGTCATGTGATTTGAAAATAACACTTCTCATTGGTCCAGAACAGTTTTTTTTTTCCAAATGATGAAAGCCCCCTCCTTTTTTCTTTATTCTGACTTTGCCCTTTGTCTGAGGAAGACCTGTTTGCAGATCTGTCTCTAATATATTCTAATTAAAAATGGCTACAGTGAGGGGGCGTGGCCAAGATGGCGGCGGAGTAGGACGCCTTTCCGTGCCGCTCCGGCGCTGATCCAGCAAAGCATCTAAAAGCACAAACTTGGGGGAGCTCACACGCCCCAAAAGCGGCGGGGAAGACCGCCTGACGGAGCGGGAGGCTTTGGTGGGGTCGCCGAGGCGGTGTGACCCCGGGAGCGCCTCTGAGATCGAACGCACCCCGCGGCCTGTGAGACCCCGGGCTCTCCGGACATCGAGGCCCGGCGCGGTCGAAGGGCGGGGCCCTAGATCCGCCCTGCAGTCGTTGGGGTAGACGGAAGGCTGGAAGGAGCTGCACTTGGGCGACCGGTGTCCTGACGGCGGGACCCAGATCGTACCCCCCTGCCCCTGGGGGAGGTGAAGCGCCGGCCCCCTGGCACTGCTGTGGCACTCGGACGAGCAGCAACATTCTACAATCTGCACCGCCCGCCATTACCTTCGCGGGGCCAGGCTCGGCTAGCATCTGCCGCCTGATCGGAATCTCGAGGCCCGCCATTACACTTGTCCACGAGGCGCCGGGCCTGGGCGCGGTGTAAGGCCGTGACTACTGCGAGGCAGAGGAGTGGTTCTCCCGCTGGCTGGTGGCGCAACACGTGTAGGGTGGAGGCCCAGAGGGCACAGGCATACAGACACCGGCTCTCGGGCTTTCCCGTCTTGGGCACCGGAGTGTCCCACGGATCGAGTAGCTGTGTGCGGGGGGCTGGACATACTTGGTGACACCCGTGGGCGCCCTCCCGAGCACTTGGACCGCCTGAGGGCCCCGCTACTTTCCACAGCCACGTGGCGCTGGCTCAGGGCGCTGTGAGCCGCTATGTCTACTATGCCGCGCAAACGGGGCCAGGGGAAGGACAATGCCCCGAAATCCTCTCAACAACCGGCCTCCCCTGGAGCGAGTGGGTCGTCGAAGCACTCGGATGAAGACACCCCAGCGACGAAGGCTTTCATGTCAGAGTTGTTTGCCTCAATCAAGGAGGACATATCCGAGCTCAGGGCTCAACTCGCCTCCGACTTGAAGGAGGTGCGGAGGGACGTGGACGGCATAGGCGAAAGGGTGGCGACCCTGGAAGACAGAGATCTGAGTGTGGCTACCGACGTCCATATGCTTCAACAAGACATCATCCGCCTCACCGAGCAGAATTTGGACCTACAACTACATACGGAAGACCTTGAAAATCGCTCCCGTAGAAACAACATCCGAATACGGGCAGTGCCGTGGGACGGTGAGGCTGGGGACCTGCGGGGGTACGTCCAGGAGCTGTTCCTCCAGGTCCTCGATGAGGCAGACACGAAGGAGATACAGATGGACAGGGTACACCGGGTGGGATTGCCACGGCGCGGGGGGGGGCCCCCCTGACATTCTGGTGTGTGTCCACGATTTCCAGCTTAAGGAAAGGATTCTCCAAAAGGCCCGGTCCATCAAGTTGCTGCAATTCCGGGGTCATCGACCACAGCTGTATCAGGACTTGGCTGCATCTACCTTGCAAAAGCGGAGGGAGTTCCGACCGGTTACATCGTTTCTGAGAGAGAGGGGCATTGCTTACTCCTGGGGACACCCTTTCAGGATCATCTTCAGGTGGCAGAATCGCCTAGCTCAAATCCGCACGCTTCAGGCGGCAAAAGAGCTTTTGGGAATGGAGGATGCGCCATCTTCGCAGACCGCGGCGGCCTCCCCGTCTCGGCGGCGCCGCCGTTCGAACTCATGGCACAGGGTGGGGGGTTCCCCCATCAGTTCCCCCGCCAGACAACGCCCAGACCCTTCTACCAGCCTGCAAGAACGGGGAGCGGCAGTCGCCTCGGTGGCATCGGCCACGTTGGCAGACTCACAGCATAGCTCTGGGGCGGCGTGATCCCCGGGGAATGGCGGATCGGCGCCGGAGAGGCCCGGGCCTTCTGGTCGAGGGCTCTGAAAGAACTCTTGTAGGAGACGACCTCGATTGTGGCCAAGGGGAATAGTGTCTTCATTCCCCCGGCCTGTCTCTTGAGTGGGGGCCTCCTACGGACTTCGGCCTACTGAACTCGATGAGTATGGTTACTGCACTTTTTTTTCTGATTTTGTACAATGTTGAGTTTACATATCATTTAGGGGGGGTTTGGTTGGGGGTTCTTGGGGTTGGGGGGGGGACCCGTGACGGGAGGCCATTGGGGGTGTCTGTGGTGTGTATGTGGATGAGTGCGTACTTTGCTACAGAGGATGCGGTTCAGCGACTATTCTGGAAACGCTTGGGTGTATTCTGCCGGGGGGGTGGGAGGAATGCGGGATGGGTGCCATTTGTATCACTGAAAGCGGGGTCTGTGGTTTGTGTTTGCCATGCCAATTAGTATAGGGACATGGAATGTCAAGGGCATGAACTCTCCTCAGAAGCGACAGAAGGTCCTGAAATATGTGGTGGACCATCACCTTGATGTGGTAGGGTTGCAAGAAACTCACTTGGCGCGAAAGGATGAGATGCGGCTCCGCCATAGGGCGTACCCATTGTATACAGGTCCTCAGCTGTCACGAAGCATCGGGGGGTGGCATTACTGTTCAGGGCGGCGTTGCACTTTCAACCGGTGGGTGTCCGCAGCGACAAGGAGGGACGGTGGCTGATGGTCAAGGGGCACATTCAGGGTAGGTTGTGTACGTTTGTTGTGCTCTATCTGCCCAATGCAGGCCAGAACAAGTTCCTGCAGGAGTTACTGGTTAAGGTGGGAGACTTTGCAGAAGGTCTCGTGTTCCTGCTGGGCGATTTTAATTTGGTTTGGGACAGAGATATGGACAGCTCGGGGGGGCGGCGGGCGGACACGGGGGTCTTTTCTGATTCTACGCAGAGTGGGGTGGGGGAGTTGGGTCTAATAGATGGATGGCGGTTTTGTCACCCCAATGTGAAGGACTATACGTTCTTTTCCCATGTGCACCACTCCTACTCCCGTTTGGATCACATCTTCCTTAGTCAGTCTCTTAGAGGGAACATTCTAGATGCCGCCATTCTCCCGATATCTGTATCGGACCACAGCCTCATGGTGCTCACGCTCCGTTGGTCGCCACCCGACACCGCGAACCGGAAGTGGTACTTCCCTGCATCGGTGGTCAGGGACGAGGTATCCAATCAAGCTTTACGTTTGGCCATACGTGAATTTTTCGATTGCAATCCCCCGTCGGACACTTCTCTGATGACCACGTGGGACGCCTTCAAGGCGACGATCAGGGGGACATGCTTGGGCCTCAATTCACAATTGAACGCTCTACGTAGGAAGGAGAGGGAGGTGCTAGAGGCCGAGGTGCTCACACTCGAGAGGGCACACAAAGCTAACCCCTCGAGAATAACCCTGCGTCCCCTGACAGCGGTGAGGGGCAAGCTGAAGGCACACTATACAAACAGGGCCGAGCTCACCCTCCTACGGCTGGGACGGCATTCCTACTCCAGTAGTAACAAGATTGGCAGACACTTGGCCCGACAACTGAGGGACAAGAGGGAGCGTGAGTACATAGGTGGGATTAGAGACTCCGCTGGAGCGCTCCACCATTGTGACGGGGCGAAGGCGGATGTCTTTGGCCGCTTCTATGCCGCTTTATACAGGGGAGAGGAGCTGGATGCAGCTAAGCAGCGGGAGTTCCTGCAGCGCTTATCGCTTCCGCAGGTCTCCGGGGCCTGGAATGACTTACTCGACGCTCCGATCACGAGGGAGGAGGTCCTCTCTGCCATCAAGAACTTGAAATTGCACAAAGCCCCCGGGCCCGATGGGTTCACTGCGGTTTTCTATCAGACCTATGCGACTGAGGTGTGTGACTTCCTGGTCGCCCTCTTTAATGACATGGTTGGACCTGGGGTGAATTCCGGGACCCTCGCGGAGGCAGTGTTACAGTCCTGCCGAAGCCGGGGAAAGATCCGGAGCAGTGTGCCTCATACCGCCCCATAGCCTTACTCAATATCGACGCGAAGCTATACTCTGTGATTTTGGCGAGCCGCCTCCAGGATCTGCTACCGATGATTATCCACGCAGATCAGTCCGGCTTCATCAAAGGCCGCCAGACGCACGACAATACTCGGAGGGTGATCCACCTTATTGAGAAAGCGGACAAGTTCCGCATCCCGGCGGTCTTGGTGGGTCTGGACGCGGAGAAGGCTTTCGACCGAGTGGACTGGGGCTTTCTATTCCACACATTACAGGCGTTTGGTTTCTCCGACAGATTCATCGCTATGGTGAGAGCCAACTTCTGCAGCCCACGCTCGAGGGTGGCAGTGAACGGCCACCTGTCGGCCTTCTTCCGGCACTCACGGGGCACCAGACAAGGGTGCCCCCTCTCACCCTTGTTGTTTGCGCTCAGCATTGAGCCTCAGGCGTTGGCGGTCCGGGAGCATGAGGGGGTAAAGGGCATCCCATTCTCGGGGGAACAGCACAAGATTTCCCTTTTCGCGGATGAAGTTTTGCTTTCAGTGGCCGACCCTGCTAACTCTCTTCCGTGTGTTCGAGATATCTTGCTGGAATTTGAAGCAGTGGCCGGCTTCAAAGTTAATTACGGCAAGTCTTATGTCCTGAACCTGACTCTATCTCAGGCCGAGGTGGCACAAGTGAGAGCGACGACGCCTCTGGCCTGGGCCTCGGGCTCCATTCTATACTTGGGAGTTCACCTCACCCCTACGGTGGGCGGCTTGTTCGCGGCCAACTTCCCGCCTCTCCTGGCCAAGTCGCGTGCAGAACTGGAGAAATGGAAACCAAAATTCCTATCCTGGTTGGGTCGGGTGCACGCTATCAAAATGGTCCTTCTCCCCAAGTATCTGTACCTCTTCCAGGCCCTGCTGATCCCACTGAGCACCTCCTTTTTTAGCCACCTTAAATCGATGATTTTGAAATTTGTCTGGCAGGGTGGTCGGGCGCGACTTTCGTTTGCACTCCTGCGACGGCTGCGGACTGACGGGGGGGTCGGCCTTCCGGATTTCCACCTCTATTACAAAGCGGCCCAACTTAGGGTCATGGTGGAATGGTCACAGCAATTCTCCGACAAACACTGGTTACATATGGACCGAAGTGTGGCGGGCCGGTCAATCTGGGATCTGGCTTGGAAGCCGAAGCGGGACCGCCCAGCAAACGCGTATATTAGTACCCCCACGGGGACTACGCTGAAAGTCTGGGATACCCTGGCGGGTGATGAGAGATGGACGACCTTCCCGTCCCCGTTCACTCCATTGCATTTCAATCCGGAGTTTCCGCCGGCACTCACCGAGGGCCCCTTTGATGCTTGGAGGGAGGGGGGGTGCCGTGCGCTCCTCCACCTGTTCCACAGCCCTGACCCCCTGACGTTTGGGAACTGCATGCGGACTACCAGGTGCAGCCGGTGGAACAATACAGGCATTTACAACTGCTCCACTGGGCCACGTCACCGGGTGTACGGGAGGCTGCGACGAGACCTCCGTCCGACTTTGAGGCCTTCCTCCTGAAGACATCCATCATGAAGGGGGCCATCTCCTTTCTCTACCAACTGCTGCTTCGTTCGGCCCTCTCCCCTAGACCGCGCTACATGGAGCAATGGGAAGAGATGGTAGGAAGGGATATCACCGACGGAGAATGGTCAGCGCTTTGGAAGGACATGACGCAATTTAATCACTCCATACTCCTGAGGGAGGCGCATTTAAAAACCCTCACGCAATGGTACATGGTCCCGGCTCGACTTCATCGCATTTACCCGGCTGTCACGGATAGGTGCTGGAGGGGCTGCGGCCTCCTGGGGGACTTCCGCCACATTTGGTGGGACTGCCCGATCATCAAACCCTTCTGGGTCGAGATCTTATCCCATATTAAAGATATTCTGAAGTACCCTGTCAATGACTCCCTGGAGTTCGTGCTACTGGGTTTGAGAGACCCTGGCCTTGAGCACCAGACGCGAGCTGACAAAAAAATCCTCTGGCTGTGTTCTGGCGCGGCCAAACTCACGTTGGCGTCCGCCTGGAAGCGGAAAGAGGCACCGGCGATCTCCCTTTGGCACGCTAGACTGTGGAGGCTCCTGAGTCTCGAGAGAATGGCGGACATCTTCCTAGGCAACTACAAAAACTTCAAACACGTGTGGGGCCCCTTGGTGTCCTTTCTCTCTACTGGTTTGCCCTCAGCAGTTTGCCCGGCATCATTGAGGAATTTACATTTATTTCAGCTCTAAAGTATGCCTGTCGGATGTATGGGGGATGAGTGCGGCACCGTCACGGGAGGGGGGGGGGGAGTTGTAGGGGGTTATGGTTGGGAGCTACTTTGGAACAGTTATGTCGATAAGACGAGGCTCATTTCGAGGGCAAGGTGATTCTGGACTTCCTGTCGGCTGCACTAACTGAGCAACCCCATGTTGGGGGGTACGAGCAGGACTGCCGACACTTACGGCTGGCGAAGCCTCTTGTTTCTTGTATTGCGACATTGCCTCGTCTTACTTTAACGCTTTCCCACTGTGTGGGATCATCTGTGTGCCCTATGTGGTTCCTTTTGTTTGATGTTTTATTCTTTCTGCCTGCAAAATAAAAAAAAATTACAAAAAAAATGGCTACAGTAGCAGCAGCAGCTGGAGCATCTGCCCCACCACCACCACCACCACCACCATCAAAAAGACCACCAGAAGATCACATTGGTGGTCAAGAAGAAGAGGAGGAGGAGGAGGAAGAGGAGGGAAGCTCAAGGCAGTTCCTGCAAGAAGTTCATCAACCCTCGAAACCAAAAGAGCACTTCGTATGGCAGTTCTACAAAATCCCAAGGGGTTACAAAAAAGTCAACGCTGCGAAGGTGACTTGTTTGATTTGTGATGCTGAGCTGTCCAGGGGGAACCCCTACAAAAAATATTCCTTTGGGAATCATACCATGATTCGGCACATGATCCGTTGGCACCCAATCAACTATTCTGCTGCAGAGGTAAGGGACCTCTGCAGTAAGCTACCCCCATCATCATCTAGACCCTCAACATCAAAAGAACCAACTCCATCGGGTTCAGAGGCAACAGAGACAATGCCTATCATACAACCCAAATTTAACGATTTTAAAATCATGTGCAAATATTGTGGTAAGTTAATTTGCTATGGTGAGCAAAGTGTTAAACTTATCATCTTTGCTGGGGATAACCATAAGTGCCCGAAAAAACCCACATTTTTTGCAGAATTTTTTTTGCTCCAGTTAGCCATTTACAATTCCCTGTTTTTTGTTTCTCCCCCGAGAAAATACAAAAAATATATAAAACTGTTCAGAAAAGCCATGAAAAGTAAAAAATGTTCAAAAAAACAATAAAAAAGAAAAAAAAACAGTTATTTTCAGAACTACCTCCCATTTATATAAAATGACTTACATTTTTAAACTCTGCCATTCTCTTTTCTCCCCGGTGCGCGTACCGGGCGCTCCCCCCGCGCAAATTGAAATTATTTTTTTTGTTTTGCCCCGTGGGGCCCTTTTATAGCCCCCACATGAAACCTAGGGGGTCAGGGGGGCTTACTCTGCCCCCTAATGGTCTTTTCCCCCTTTGTTTTGGCCACCTCTTGTGTCTCGATCCTACCGAGACACAAGATGGCGGCCGCTCTGGACCATTTGGAATGTTTACCGACACCAGAGAGCCAATCAGCTTTCTGTGCGCAAGTCGCGTGGCGCGCCCGGAGCGCTCCCTGGTGCGCGTACCGGGGCGGGCTTATAGATATATATATTTTTTTCAACCTAAATTACTCAAAATCCACTGGAACAAATATCTTGAGACATAGCAAAGGCACATCGGGCTACCAGTCCCTACAATTTTGCCAAGTTTGGTGGAAATCCATTCAGCCGTTCAGGCTAAAAGTGAGGTTGACCGCCCTATGAAAATTAACATGGGAAAACGCGTTTTGGGACCCCCCTTTTATCTCGGCCCCTGCTTGACACATCCCCCCCAAACTTTCAGGGAAGGACCGGAGCTTGACGAGGCCATTTTAAGGAAATTTTCAGGCAGATTCGTCAACCGGCGCCAAAGTTGTTCCAAATAGAATTTTGAGATTTAACATTGAAAAAAATCCTAACTATAACTACCTACTGGCGACTGCCA
Source organism: Lissotriton vulgaris (assembly GCF_964263255.1). Classification (NCBI taxonomy): domain Eukaryota; kingdom Metazoa; phylum Chordata; class Amphibia; order Caudata; family Salamandridae; genus Lissotriton; species Lissotriton vulgaris. The sequence continues at coordinate 2,089,924,361 of NC_141687.1, forward strand.
GTAGGATATATATATATATATATATATATATATATATATATATATATATATATATATATATATATATATATATATATATATATAAAAGCAGTCCTAGTCCCGTCCGATAGTGGCGGAACCAAAAATTCGAGACCTCAAAAGCCTCACGCCCAGCAGAAAGAAATAGCCTCAAAATTAACAGGAATCCAAGAATGGATAGCAGGGAAGACGATTTATTAGATAAGGATGACGCGTTTCGCTCCACGCGAGAGCTTGTTCACACAGCGCGTCAGGAACAAACAAAGCATATAAATAGTGACAATAAACATAGGACAATCAAAAGTGACCAATGGTGAACGCCTTCTTGATATAGTAAACATGGTGAAAAGACTAATAGCTGACCAGTGCTCAAAAGAATAATAACGTGTGAATCATAAAAAACGTGTAAAGCAGTTCATAAATCCAGGTTCATTCATCAAACGGTAATATGCTGAATGAAACTAACAGAAGTATATTTCAAATGGAAAAAATGGAAAATCAACACATGGACATAATGCATTGTATGTACAGCATGTAAAACCACTAGCTAGAATGTGAGTGGATATCTGCAATTCATTCAAACAAATAATGACATAGTGCCATAAAAAACGCAGAAAGCATGACTATTTACAACGTGCAAAAACTGACATGTACTGAAATAGATGGTAATAGAATAACCGATATGCTGGAATTATATGACATGATGACCTTAAACATTGCTATTTACACTATATATGAAAAAATCTATGATAATGGAAAAGAACAAGTGATAACAGGTTGAACGTAAAATTCAAATAATGAGAGAAAGCAAGTAATGGAAAAAATTAAAAAGGGAATAGAAAAAGAGAAAAGATGAGGGAGCCACAGCTAAAAAGCAAAGTAGAAATGACAGAAGAATAATTGTACAATTCATATAAACCTGAACTCTGGTGTACCACAATTAGCTAACCAAACATTTGATTGTAATGAAGTAGGGTATACACCAGAAAAGAATATATATACATACTAGAGACAACCAAGCGGCCAACTGGGCAGTGAAAACCTAGATCACATCAGGAGAATCAATGAAAAACAAAATCATAGTAATGCATCAACAGTTCATAAAAAATTACTAAGATCCTCAGTAAGGTTCAGCCCATTAGGGGCCTTAGTATCTAAGGCAAGAATCAAATGTGATTCTCTCTGCCGAAGAAGCTTCATTCGATCACCCCCCCGGCCGGGTTGGGGTACCGAGCATAGAACTGTGTATTCAAGATCCTTAAGTTTTTTATCATGTACTGAGCGGAAGTGTCTAGCGACAGGATAACTGTTATCGCTATTAACAATAGCAGGAATGTGCTGCAAAATCCATTGGTTATATACACATATATATATATCTACGCACATATATATCATATTATATACATATATATATAATATATATATATAGAATATGATATAAATATTATGATATATATATATATATATATATATAGCGACCCCTGACCCTCCTGGGAGGTCGCTCCCCCTCCACACAATTCCGACTGTGTGCTCCTGCTGCCGCTGCCACTTCCATTGGTAAGTGTCCTCCGTCCTTTTTGCTTCTGTGCCACTGTCTCCCCCTCTTGTGCCTCGTTTTCTGCTCTGTGCCACTCATTTCCCCCCCATGTGCCCCAGTTTGGCCTTCTGTACCACTGTTTCCCCCTCTTTGTGCCTCGTTTTCTGCTCTGTGCCACTTGCTTCCCCCCCTTGTGCCTCAGTTTGCCTCTGTACCACTGTTTCCCCCTCTTCGTGCCTCGTTTTCTGCTCTGTGCCACTCGTTTCCCCCCCTTGTGCCCCATTTTGCTTTCTGTACCACTGTTTCCCCGCCGCTGTGCCCCCTGCGGCTCCGCCCCCTGCCCACTTGCTGTTCCCGCCTCCCAGCTGCTCCTCCCTCCCACCTCCCCATATATGCCGGACGCTGCACAGCCGCGGATCGGACATGCGCAGCGGGCATGCCACTGGCAAACCGAAGGAGCGCCTAAGGCAAGCCCCTCGGTACCCATCCGCGCCTGAACTGCGCCCAGTGCCAGAACCCCTGGACCCCGCGTACATTATGACACCAGACTCTATACGACGCCAGCACCCTCCACGCACTCAACGCCGGCTGAAACCACACCTGCTTCCAGGCTGCTCCGAAACGGACCCACGGACCCTTCTCCTGCCGCACCTGCAGCTTCACCTGCGACACAGCCACCAAGCCTCCAAGGACTGGACCCAACCACCTCCGCTGCTTACACCTCAACACCTGCTCCACACGCAAATACAAAGTCGAGCTCTGGGATCTGCTCAACACCTCTGACCCAGACGTCGCCTTCCTGACTGAGACCTGGTGGAACAACATCGCCATAGCCATCCTGGATGGCTACAAGATCACCCGCAGGGATCGCACCAACGGAATCGGAGGAGGAATAGCCATCGTCCACAAGTCCACCCTCAAGGTCGCCACCCACGCAGACGACACCCTGAACATCGCCGAAACACCTCCACACCGACCCCAACACTACCCTCAGAGGAACACTCATCTACAGACCCTCCTGACCCCGGGCTCAGTTCAGTGACTCCATCGCCGACCTCGCCAGCACCCACGCACTCGCCTCCATGGACTACATCCTCCTTGGGGACCTGAACTTCCACCTCGAGAACAACAACAATGCCAACTCCGCCACCCTGATCGACAACCTCGCCAACCTTGGCCTCAGACAACTCGTCACCGCACCCACCCACGCCACCGGCCACATGCTGGACCCCGTCTTCTCCACAGTCACCCACGTCGCCTTTGACCACACCACCGAACTCCACTGGACCGGCCACAGATGCATCCATTTCACCTTCAAGAAACCAACCACGCACCACCGCACCCAACAAAAGCCTCGCCGCTGCTGAAGCAAAGTTTCCGAAGACCAGCTGATCACCACCCTTGCCCAGAACCCACCCACGGAGCCCACCAACCCAGACGTCTCAGCCTGCAACCTCAGATGGTGGATCGACGACTGCACCAACACCCTCGCCCCGCTAAAGAAACCCTCCAGCAGCCACGCCAGAAAGAAGCCACCTGTTTCACTGACGAGCTCCAGAACTCCAAACGCGCATGCCCGAGACTGGAGAAGATATGGCTCCACAAATGCACACCAGACAACCACGCAGCCCACCATGATGCCACCCGCAGACATCACCACCTCATCAGATTAGCCAAGATATCCTCCTTCAAAGACCGTTTGGATAACAACACACACGACAGCAAGGAGCTCTTCAGCATCGTAAAGGAACTCTCCAGCCCCAGCGCCAACGTCAACGACATCCCGCCCTCACAAGAACTGTGCGACTCACTAGCCATCTTTTTCCACCGCAAAATCACTGACATCCACGACAGCTTCAACACCACGACCACCCCGACTACGCCAGACTCCACTTCCCCAGGGAACACTACCAGCGCCAACCGCCTGACCTCCTGGTCCTACGTCAATGACGACGAGACACGCAAGGTCATGAACTCCATCCACTCAGGATCTCCGTCAGACCCATGCCCTCACCACGTATTCAACAAAGCAGACGCAGCCATAGTACCTCAACTACGGAAGGTCATCCACATCTCCTTTCGAAACAGCGACATTCCCGGAAAGCTGGAAGCACACCGAAATCAAAGCCCTCCTCAAGAAGCCCAAGGCGGACCCCAAGGACCTCAAGAAATTCCAGCCCATCTCCCTGCTCCCGTTCCCGGCAAAGGTCATCGAGAAAATCGTCAACATGCAATTGGCCCGCCACCTGGAAGACAACAACATCCTGGACCCGTCCCATTCCGGATTCAGACGAAACCACAGCACCGAGACAGCCCTCATCACCACCACAGATGACAGCAGGCGCCAACTAGACAACGGCGAAACATCAGCCCTCATCCTCCTGGACCTGTCAGCCGCCTTCGACATGGTCTGCCATCGCACTCTAAAAACGCGCCTCCTAGAAGCCAGAATCCAAGAGAAGGCCCTTGACTGGACCACGTCCTTCCTCTCTGGCAGAACCCAGAGCGTCAGCCTCCCACCCTTCCGAGCCGAAGCCACCGACGTCATCTGCGGCGTCCCCCAGGGCTCATCTCTCAGCCCGATGCTGTTCTACGTCTACATGGCCCCCCTCGCACAAGTGGCCTGCCATCACAACCTCAACATCATCCCCTACGCCGACGACACCCAGCTCATCCTGTCTCTCACCAAGGACCCACACACCGCCAAAACCACCTTCCACGAGGGAATGAAGGCCGTTGCCGACTGGATGAGGAGCAGCAGTCTGGAGCTGAACTTGGACAAGACGGAGGTCCTCATCCTCGGACCCATCCCCTCAGCCTGGGATGACTCCTGGTGGCCGACCACACTGGGAACAGCACCAACACCCACTGACCATGCACGCAACCTAGGATTCATCCTCGACTCCTCCCTCTCCATGTCTAAGGGGGTCAACGCCGTCTCCTCCTCCTGCTACAACACCCTCCGTATGCTCTGCAGGATCTACAAGTGGATCCCAACTGAAACAAGAAGAACGGTGACACAGGCCCTCGTCAGCACAAGACTGGGCTACGGCAACGCACTCTACGCAGGAATCCCAGCCAAGCACCTATGACATCTACAACGCATCCAAAACGCCTCCGCCCGACTGATCGTCAACGTCCCCCACCACAGCCACATCACCCACCACCTGAGAGACCTACACTGGCTCCCCATCGACAAGAGGATCACCTTCAAGCTCCTCACCCATGCACACAAAGCACCAGCCTACCTGAACAGAAGACTCAGCTTCTACACCCCCACCCGCCAGCTCCGCTCTGCCAGCCTCGCCTTTGCCGCTGTCCCCTGCATCCAACGAACGACCTCCGGCGGCAGATCCTTCTCCTACCTCGCCGCCAAGACCTGGAACACCATTCCTACCCACATACGGCAGACTCAAGACCTACTCACCTTCAGAAGACTCCTCAAGACCTAGCTGTTCAAGCAGTAGCAGCACCTCCCCCTCCCCATAGTGCCTTGAGACCCTCATGGGTAAGTAGCGTGCTTTACAAGTACTCTGATTGATTGATTGAATATATATATATATATATATATATATACATATATATATATATATGTATATATATATATATATATATATATATTATTCCACAAACGTCGCGGCACTCGAGATTAGGTTACTTAGTGGCATTTTTTATTGATACCACACACCAACTTGACCAACGCGTTTCAGCCTGAATGGCCTTTATCAATGTCAGTGAGTCCCTCTTCTCTTTCACTATATATACCCATCTCTGCCACAATGAGGCATTCTGGGATTTGTAGTTATTAAAAGCAAATTAAAAACTTTATACATTCTCACAAAAGGATGCTGGAACTGAATGAAAACTCAACAGCATGGCAGAAGCAAGGTTTACTAAGTGACGAAGAAGTCAATTTTCTAACGAAGGATTTACCAACAATCCCCACTATGGGGCAGATTTATGTTAACTGGCACATCCTCAGGGATGCGCCACTTAACATGCGCCACAGTGCACCACAGCTCCGCCAGCCATGGTGCGCCGCATTTATAATGTGGCGCACCATGGTTTAAAAACGGCACAGATGCGTGATGCATCTGTGCCGGAAATGTGTCGCATTGCTGGAGTTGTGTCGCAAGCGCGACGCAGCTCCAGCAAGGCTCGGGGTGCCCCATTTTAACAATGCTGCGTCAAGACCTACCCCTGCTTCAAGCAGGCACAGGCTTTTGACGCAGCATTGGCTTAAAAGTGACTGAGTGAAATCTCATAGATTTCACTCAGCCACTTTTGTGAGGCGCACCTGCCCCGGAACGCCCACCCTGCGCCGGAACGCCCACAAGCGGCGCAGGGCTTTACAACGTGACGCATCTGCCTAGATGCGTCACGTTGTAAATCGTTCGTAGGGATGCGCCACGTTTACGCCGCCTTGCGTGACGCAACAGCGGTGTAAACGTGGCGCAAGGGCCTCATAAATCTGCCCCTATGTATTTCTTACCCAAGATACACAAAACACTAGACAATCCGCTAGGGAGACCGATTGTCTCTTCATGTAACTCCATATATGAAAATCTTTCAATATACATAGATCAGTTTTTATCTCCGATAGCCCAGAGCATGAGCTCCTATATAAAAGATACTGGGGACTTTCTCAGAACCCTAACTGGCATTACTTGGAGCGAGGATTTTTTACTAGTAACAATAGACGCTGTATCAGTGTATACATCTATTAGGCACGAAGTAGGCTTGGAAGCATGCAACTTCTTTTTGAAACAACGAAGCATTGCGGAAAGAAAACATTCGGAAATGTTGATAAAAATGATCGAAATCTGCCTTGTCAACAACGTCTTCACATTTAACACCTTAGCTGCGGCGCAATTCCCTCCCCAGTGCTGCGCTGTCCATTCGAACTAGTGTTGAATGAACGTCCAATGGACGTGCGCAGCACTGGGGAGGTAGTGCTGCCGTTGGCCAACGCCCCGACGCAGCACTTAAGGGGTTAATAAAGAACAGTTTAAACAATGTTGCGGAACCGCAATGGGCATTTCTTTTAACCCAAACTTTGCCAACATTATGATTTGCTTGTGGGAGAGAGAATGAGCCTGGAATCTGGATAATCAAGATGAGTTGGATCGAATTGTGCTATGGGTCAGGTTTATTGTTGACCTTTTTCTGATATGGAGGGGCACAGAAAAGGAATTCGATCAATAATTCATCAAACTGAACAACAATGGAATAGGTCTCTCATTTACTAGTACCAAGAGCAAGAAAGAAATAGACTTTCTGGACACGAAGATTTACATAGAAAATAATGAGATTCACTCCACCTTATTCCGAAAAGAAACTGCGACAAACAGCATACTATACGGAACAAGTTTCCACCCAAGATCTCTCCTGGAAAGCATCCCATATGGGGAGTTTATACGAATAAAGCGGAATTGCTCAAAACCAACAGATGCCAACAACAAAATTGAAGAAACTGTAAAAAGGTTAAAATCAAGAGGTTACCATGAGACAACATTGAAAAAATGTAATAGACGAGCAAAAGGTAAAACAAGGGAAGATACGTTGTTACCAAGAAGAAAAGAAGATCTACAAGACGAACAACAAGCACCGAGATTCATAACAACATACAGTAAAGAAAGCACAATCATAACCAAGAAAATCAAAAAGTATTGGCACCTAATTTCAGGGGATCCTGATATTGGTAAATTACTGGGCCCTTATCCAAATTTAACATATAGAAGAGCTAGATCGCTAAAGAATGTGCATGTACATAGCCATTTTCAGGAGAAACAACCGACGATCTGGCTATTAGATCAACAAAAAGATTTCAAAAAGTGCAATACGTGCAAGGCATGTAAGATCGGAAAAAATTTAAAGAATATCCAAGACCCCAATGGGAATATCATAAACATTTAACAAAACATTATATGCACATCGCAATTTGTCGTGTATGTAATAGAGTGTAATTGTGGAATGCAGTACATTGGCAGCACAACATGTATGGTGAAGAAGCGCATACTTGAACACATTCAAGCTGTCAAGAATGGGAACTTTGCGTATGCCACAGCTAAACACCTTGCCCAATGCCAGAAAGGGAACTGGAGAGCAATGCAATACTATGCAATACACATGATCCCCCCCAGGAGAACGAGGGGGGGGGGTAGGATCAGGAAACTACGTCAAATAGAGTCGAAATACATCATACAACTCAGGACCAAGCACCCTCTTGGGATTAACTTTGATGAGGAACTTCATGTTCACCTCGAGTAATTAAAGGAGAAGTAAGATCCAAATCTTACGCCTGTTTCACAGCAGGCGTGCAGGCCCTTTCACATGGGGCCTGGCCCCATGTGAAAGGATGCATTGCTGGAGTTGCATCATTTTTGTGACACACTCCAGCAATGCATCACTTTTGCGCTTACAGATACGTCTGAAATACTGACGTATCTGTAAGAACTTCCGACATAATACGTCATAAATTTAATACGACTCATGACTAGAGGACTGAAGGCATCATTTATGAGGCCATGCGTCACTTTAACGCCACCGGTGCGTCACTTTTTGTGATGCATCAGTACAGTAAAAAATGCACCTTATTCAGTCATATTTACAAAGTGACGCATCTAGGTAGATGCGTCACTTTGTAAGCCCCTGCGCCACATTATACCTACGTCAGGTGTAAAGTACGCAAAAGGGACGTATTGACGCAAGAATGGGTCGTAGAGGTGACGCAGTGAAATCTATGAGGTATCACTGCGTCACTTTTATGACGCTGTTGCGTCCAAATCTTACGCCTGTACCACAGCAGGCGTAAGACTGATGCAAGCCCTTTCACATGGGGCCTGACCCCAAGTGAAAGGATGCATTGCTGGAGTTGCATCATTTTTGTGACATACTCCAGCAATGCATCACATTTGCGCTTACAGATACGTCTGAAATACTGACGTATCTGTAAGTACTTCCGACATAATATGTCATATATTTAATATGACGCATGACTAGAAGACTGAAGGCCGCATTTTTTAGGCCATGCGTCACTTTTACGCCACCGGTGCGTCACTTTTTGTGACGCACCAGTGCTGTAAATAATGCACTTTATTCAGTCATATTTACAAAGTGACACATCTAGGTAGATGTGTAACTTTGTTAGCCCCTGCGCCACATTATACCTACGTCAGGTGTAATGTATGCAAAAGGGAGGTATTGACGCAAGAAAGGGTCGTAGAGGTGACGCAGTGAAATCTATGAGATATCACTGTGTCACTTTTATATCGCTGTTGCGTCCAAATCTTACACCTGTTTCACAGCAGGCATGCAGGCCCTTTCACATGGGGCCTGGCCCCATGTGAAAGGATGCATTGCTGGAGTTGCATCATTTTTGTGACACACTCCAGCAATGCATCACTTTGCGCTTACAGATACGTCTGAAATACTGACGTATCTGTAAGAACTTCCGACATAATACGTCATAAATTTAATATGACGCATGAGTAGAAGACTGAAGGCCTCATTTATGAGGCCATGCGTCACTTTAACGCCACCGGAGCGTCACTTTTTGTGACGCACCAGTGCTGTAAAAAATGCACCTTATTCAGTCATATTTACAAAGTGACGCATCAAGGTAGATGCGTCACTTTGTAAGCCCTCGCGCCACATTATAACTACATCAGGTGTAATGTATGCAAAAGGGACGTATTGACGCAAGAAAGGGTCGTAGAGGTGACGCAGTGAATAAACTGGGTTTTCCCCATGCTACGCTCCCTGGTCCGCTTTCCGGAGCGCGTACCGGGCGCTCCCCACGCACAAATCTAAAAAAATGTTGTTTGTTTTTTTGCCCCGCGGGACCCTATTATAGCCCCCACATCAAACTTAGGGGCTCAGGGGGGTCTACCCTCCCCCCATATGGTAATTTCCCTCCCTTTTTTTTGCCACCTCTTGTGTCTCGATCCTACCGAGACACAAGATGGCGGCAGCTCCGGACTGTTTCGGATGTTTACAGACACCCGTGAGCCAATCAGCTTTCCGTGTGCAAGTCGCGTAGCACGCCCGGTACGCTCCCCGGTGCGCGTACCGGGGCGCGCCTATAGATATATATATTTTTTTAACCTAAATTACTCAAAATCCACTGGAGCAAATTTCTTGAGACAAAGGCACATCAGGCTACCAGTCCCTACAATTTTGCCAAGTTTGGTGGAAAACCATTCAGCCGTTCGGTCTAAAAGTGAGTTCGACCGCCCTATGGAAATTAACATAGGGAAAACACGTTTTGGGACCCCCCTTTTATCTCGGCCCCCGCTTGACCAAACCCCCTCGAAACTTTTATGGAAGAACCGGAGCTCCGCGAGGCAAATTTGAGGAAATTTTCAGGCAGATTCGTCAACTGGCGCCAAAGTTATTCCAAATAGAATTTTGAGATTTTGCATTGAAAAAAATCCTAACTATAACTACCTACTGGCGACCGCAAGTAGGTAATATATATATATATATATATATGCAGGCAAAGCACGAATACTGAAATCTGGAGCCCCAGACTCAGAAAACAACACGAGTCCCAAAATTAAGGCAAATTCTTCTTTATTTAGGCAAAGGCAGCATACGAGACTGACGCGTTTCGGGCGATAGCCCTTGTTCACAGTCACACATTTACCCTACATGCCTGGTTTTTTAAAATTGCTAGTGCACAACATGTGATAATAGTAAACATAGATGAAATACTATTACGGTTTGGGTTATATATCATCGAAGGTTTGACTGCCATGTGAAAATCCTCTTCATATGAATACACAAAATAAATATGGTAATTCATTTACATTTAAGTTGGTTTGGCACAGGATTGTATCTGCATAAATGCATGATTATGGTCTAAAACAGTTTATCATCTAAAGTGCAAAGTGCAAAGTGCCATGTCATGCAGATTGTAAATCTTTACATTATGTGCAAAATAGGCATTTCTGTTTATAAAAGTATAAATACTTAAAAACTTTCAATACAAAATTAATTGTTATATCTTAAAAATGTTGTACCCTATAAACACATTAAAAGAAGCAAGATCTGTAAACATATACACTCTGTGCAAAATTGCCATATAAATACAAGAACCGTAAAGACCAAAATAAGTACTGTTATCAATCCTGCAGGGACATCTTTAGATGATGGCAACCCTGTTCATCCTAATAAAATAGTAAGGGACATCAGATAACGATGGCAGCCCTATTGCTCTCCTTGATTAACCCCCCGTCTGGTAGATCTCTATATCTAATGTTCAAAATGTGCTGATAACACCATAGTGCCATGTGTTAAACTCAGGATGGAACATAAACTAATCCATTTAATTTGAGTGAACCCCAGTGCAAAATATATATAAGAAAGGGAGGGAAAGAAAAATAGACTGGAATTGACAAGTAGGGGAGGGAGGCAAGGGCCTACGGAGGGGAGAAGAGCGAGGAACTGTGATAGCACACCCACAGGGTAAGGGACTACAGCTGGGTCAGAAGTGGGTGTGAGTAAAGCAAATGGCCAAAAACTCACAAATCAGTTAAAGAAAATGGTAGAGATCCTCCGTGGTATTGAGCCCATTTGGAGCCTTAGTATCAAGCTCTAGTATCATTCTAGACTCCATCTGGCGCAAAAGTTTGTCTCTATCTCCCCCTCTTCTTGGTTGTGCAACCGATGTTAACACAAAATAGTTCAAGCATTCCAAGTTGTTATTATGCACTTTTCTGAAATGCCTGGCAACAGGATAAGCGTTGTCGTTGTTAACAATTGCACGCAGGTGTTGTAATATCCTGGCATGTACTGCTGGCCGGGTGCTTCCAATGTACCTCAGGCCGCAAGTACAGGTCAGGACATATACTGCATATTCAGTCCTACAGTTGTAATTCCCTTTGATCTGCAGGGGAGTTGGACTGAATGGAGTAGTATATGAACATGTATTTATCCCGAACTTACATGCCCGGCAGCTGTTACACTTGAAAAACCCATTTCTGGGAGATAGCCGGGTGGGTTGTGTAGTAAGTTCTGGGAAGGGGTTGGAGACATGACTACGTAAGGAGGGTCCCCTCCTAAACGTAACAATTGGATTGGCTGGAAGATCTCCTGCTAGAACTCCATCTGTTTGCAGAATGGGCCAGTTTCTCGTAAGGATAGATCTTATTTTTCTGTCCTGATGACTGAAAGCTGTAAGGAACCTGATATCAGAGTTTTCAAAATGTTCCTTATCGTTCAGAGTCTTATGGTTTTGGGACAGAAGGGATTCTCTGGTTACTTGTTGGATTTTTGTAACCGCTGTTTTAAGAATTTTATCATGGTATCCCCTGGCCCTGAATCTGCTGATGGATTCTTCTATACATTTATCCCTTTCTTCTCCCACACTACAGATCCTCTTAATCCTGAGTAACTCACCATATGGGATGTTATCAATGGTGTGTTTCGGATGGGCACTACTCGCGTGCAACGTAGAGTTGCCCGCAGTTTCTTTTCTGTAGAGGGTGGTTGCCAAACACTTATTCTTGGAGTAAACTCTAACATCCAAGAAATTAACAGATAATTTGCTAATGTGGTGCGTAAATTTTAGATTATAATCATTGATATTTAACATCTTTATGAAATCTAACGCACTGGCTTCATCACCTCTCCAGATTAAAAACACGTCGTCAATAAATCTGACCCACTGTTTCACATGTTCAGAAAAGATGGCCAGGTGTTCCCCCATGAGGACCTGCTTCTCCCAATAGCCTACGTGCAAGCACGCATAGCTAGGGGAAAAGCAGGCCCCCATGGCCACCCCCCTCCGTTGCAAAAAGACATCCCTCCCGAACATGAAGAAGTTGTGATGAAGACTCCACTTAACCAAATCCACCAACATTTTGTTGTGGTTATAACAATTGGCTGGTCTGGTATTTAAAAAATATTCTAGAGCTTTAAGACCAGTGGAGTGCTCAATGCTCGTATAAAGAGCTTCTATGTCCAATGTTATTAGAAGGGAGTCTTCTGTCCATGCGGTGTGTTTAATCTTCTGTAGGAAATGCCCCGTATCCTTGATATATGTTGGCAGACTAGATACCAGAGGTTGTAGGAAATAATCTACATATTGGGCGAGATGTTCACCAATGCTATCTATTGCCGAGATAATGGGCCGTCCTGGGACTGGAAATGTCCCCTTGTGCACCTTTGGGATTAAGTAAAGTCTAGGCATAATAGGTAGCTCGGTGTGCAAAAATTTGAACTCTTGCATAGAGATTAGGCCCTCCCTTCTGAATTTGAAGAGCATTTTGCGTATCTTCTCTCTAGCTAGGTCATATTCTTTCAAATTAGTCTTCATGTATCAGTTGGGATCTGATAATTGTCTGTTGGCTTCTGTTATATACTGATCTTGGGGCCATATAACAACGTTTCCTCCTTTATCAGAGCCACAGACTATATTCCGATGATCATTTTTCAACTTGTTCATGAGTTGCCAATATTGGTTTTCGTGCTCTCGCTTTACTCTCCTCCGATGTTTAACCTGATGGTAAAGTTTTTTCAAATCTGCTGTTACCACATCATGGAATGCATCGATTGCATCTTTGGGCATGGTGGGTGTGAATGTCGACGTTGGTTTGAATGGACTTGCGCCCGCTCCGATCTGGGAGATATTGGCCTCCCTGAGCTCTTCTTGTGTGGATGTGCTGGTACTAGGTTCATTACTATCTTCACTTAGGTGGTGAAGGGTAAGCATGCCTCTGATGTCACGGGCTTGTAACACTGGTGTGGTTGAATTCAAGTCCTCTGTGTTAATAGCATTGGGGCCCTCCTTGATATTAAAGAATTTGCGGAGCTTCAATTTTCGAATGAACCGAAACACATCCACTCTGGTGGCTGTGTAGTTGAAGTCCGTTACCGGACAAAAAGTGAGGCCTAGACTTAATAATTGGTTTTCAGCAGTGGTGAGGGTGGTAGACGACAAGTTAATAACGGTCTTGTCATTTAGTTTCTGTTCTTGCGCCAATGCTTTTTCTTTTTGTTGTTGTTGTTTACATTTGTGTTTGTGGCGGCGCTCTTTGCGGCGGCGGTTGATTCTTGCCCTTTTTTCTGGTGATTTTGCTGATTTCGTGGGCGCAGCGTTTGTAACCGCGCATTCGCTAAAAAATCCACCTCTTCACCTAGATTCAAAACCATGGAGGGTCCTCCTTCTTCATCACCTGTTGTTAAGGCCTCATCATCCGAATAAACACTGCTTCTGTTGCTACTTATGGAGTTGGAATCACTGTTAGTTTCTGCATCTGCCTGCAAATCCGTGCCAGAGCCACCAGCAGTCATTTCTACCCTCGTTGATGATTTTGAAGGGGCTGACTTTTGGTTCATTTTTAGGCGTTTTGCATTTTCAAACTTACGAGCAAAAGTGTAGATTTTGCCGTGCTCATAGTCATCTTTGTCACGCGCAAACTTCCACGCTTTGCGCACTTATATTTTTTCCTCATGTTTATTCACTTTATCTTGGATTTCTTTTCTCATTGTGGCAATGAGATCATGAGGTTCTAGCTTTGACAATTCTCCATTAATTTCTTCCAATTCCTTAAGCAGTTCCAAACGGTCAATTTCCGCATATTTTATGAGGATTTGGACCAAGTTTCGGGAGGCATCCAGATTGCTATGACCCCACTCCTTCAACATTTCCGGGTGTGGCTTGTCGTAACTAGGAGCAAGTAAAATTCTTAAGCCCCTTGGGATTCTTCCTTCTGCAATATACATTGAAAGGGATTTGTGCTCCGACCACTTTGTAACTTCATTCCTCATTGTTTTCTCTAGACGTTTCATAAGGGCCTTTATTTGTGTTTCTATCGAGGGACTGTTGCTTTGTGCAGTTGCTGATGTACCTGCTTCCGCTGTTGCTCCCTTCCGAGTAATTTTAGGCAAGTTGGTGAATAGTTCTAATGACGCTGCCTCACGCCCCCTCATTGTCTCCTCCGACATTCCCGCTGCTGCCATTGTGCCGAGATATTTATAAGTAGAGAGTTTTGACGTTCGGTGTACAAAACGGCAGAAAGTGTGTTTAAGCCGAGAAGTACCCTCGCGTATGCCTAAGGTCCTCCCCACCGCCTGGTAATGCGTTGCGAAACACTCACCCCACTCTTCTTTTCCTGCTCAAATGTGCGCAGCGTTGTGCTCTGCTTCCTCGCCCAATCCGTCACTGGCGAAGACTTTTCTGGCGTGCAGCACGTTCAGTGAGCAACCTTGCGAGGCAGGGTGTGTTCGATTTTCACAGGCAGGGTCCGTCGGTAAATTCCATTTCCATGGACAAAAACTGCTGGTTGAGACCGTCGGACAGCTACTGGGGAGTGGACTCGAGGCGGAGGCAACCACCCTCCGCGGATTAGATGCAGGCAAAGCACGAATACTGAAATCTGGAGCCCCAGACTCAGAAAACGACACGAGTCCCAAAATTAAGGCAAATTCTTCTTTATTTAGGCAAAGGCAGCATACGAGACTGACGCGTTTCGGGCGATAGCCCTTGTTCACAGTCACACATTTACCCTACATGCCTGGTTTTTTAAAATTGCTAGTGCACACCATGTGATAATAGTAAACATAGATGAAATACTATTACGGTTTGGGTTATATATCATCGAAGGTTTGACTGCCATAGTGAAAATCCTCTTCATATGAATACACAAAATAAATATGGTAATTCATTTACATTTAAGATGGTTTGGCACAGGATTGTATATATATATATATATATATATATATATATATATATATATATATATATATATATATATATATATATATACATATATCGACCTATTGCAGTCCTTTATCGCTTTATCGCAAGCCCACGGAAAGAAACACTTCTGTAATAGCAAAGATTGATTCCATCTATGTGCATTGAGGGATGGGCTACCATATTTATTTATTTACTTATTTATTCATGCCTTTTAATATAGCACAAACCTTTCCCGAAGGTGTCAGATTGCTTTACAATATAACCAGTTACATTACTAAGGACTTCAGACTACATGAATTACATAACAGATACAAACAAATAAACTCTAAAATACAGAAGGATGGTAGTAAGTACCTAAGTCTACTACAGATACTAGTGGTTAGAGTTACATGTATTCTGTCCACTCTTCTCATCAGTGGTCACTGCTCTCCTCACAGTGGGTGCTCACAGCTTGCAAGGACAAACTCGTAAAAACATTTCCTCCAAAAAAGACGCAAGGCACTCCAACCTTATATTTTTTTGCGAATTTATTATTAATCATCACGTGCAACCTACAGCTGACAAACGCAGTTTAACTGTCAGAATTCCTATTTTAATCCCTGGAGCATACTCACAAGAAATCCCTATAGATTGTAATGGTTCCTCATGGTCCTACATGGATCCACAGCTCTTCCTCTTTATTTAATCCTATTGGTGTTGTGGTGGTAGGTCTACTATCATTCTAGATTCCAATTGTCTTAGGACCCTCACTCTATAACGCCTCCTCTCTCTTTGTGTCGTACCTGATCTATGCAGAAGAATTTCAATGTATCTCCCCTACACTCATGGAATTCTGAAAAGTGCCTCACCACTGGGTAGGTACTGTCTTGATTGTTGATGGCTCTGATATATTCCAGAACCCTCTTTTTGGCCTTCTGGACAGTGCTTCCTACGTATTTCTTACCACAGGGGCAGATTAGGCAGTAAATTAGAAAATCTGAGTTGTAATTACGTAACTTGGTGATTGTTTTATTTTATTTCCTGCCTGCCATTTCAAACTCCTTAGCTTTGTGCTATTTCTACAAGCTTTACATATGGTGCATGGATAGAACGCTAAGACTTCCATATTTCTAGGTTTTTTTCTGAAAATGACTTTGGACCAAAATGTATTTTAAAGCTATACTTTTCCTGTAGGTTACATTTGGCCTCTTGTCTATATCTTTCCCCAACAGCTGGTCCGTATCGAGAACCCCCCCCCCCCCCGTTTCTCTCAATTACCTCTCTCCCCTGTCCAGCTTCACTGGGGAAATGTAATATTAGTCTCGGGCTTCTCTCCATGTTCTCTTCAGTTTCTACCCTCATTTTCCATCCACAAAATGTGAGAAGTTCCTGTCTGTCTTTTTTTTAACTTTGTCACTGGCAGTCTTTAAAACTGTTGGTGAATACCTTCTCTCTCTAAATCTTGGCAGGACCTCCTACTCAATATTCTCATAATTGGATGCTATGGAACAGTTTTGCCTGGATCTTAGTAGGTCCCCATATGGTAATGCTGTTGATCAATCATTTAGGATGTCAACTTTTTGCATGCAGGACAGTGTTTCCTGTAGTTTTTCTTAAAAGTTTTGTACATAATTTGTTATTATTAACAAAGACTATCAAATCTAAAAAAATGAACTCCTGTTCTGCTTATTTCATAGGTGAATTTCAAATTCAAATTGTTCTTGTTCAAAACCTGAATATATTTCTCAGCTTCACTTTGGGTGCCTCACCAAACTATAAAAAGATAATCTATATATCTTGACCATAGGGTGATTTTCTCTACCTATTTCTGGGAGTGAAGCACATTTCCCTGGCCTTACCTTGTCTCTGTCAATATAGCTCACCTGCGAACAAAACTATATTATTTTTTAGACAAGAAGAACCATCTGTAATATCATTTTATTGTGTTACATACATTTTAGGGGTCTACTTTTCAAGAAATACTGTAGTGAGGCAAGGCCCTTTGTATGGTCAATGCAGGTATACAGTCTATACACCTGCAGCCACATGCATCATTGTTGGTATTTGCAATTCCTACATTGCGAAAATTAAGGAATCGCAATTTAGAAATCGCAAATACCTATGCATTAAAAATTCGCATTCTTAGTTGCGATTCCTTATTGTTCCTTATTTGCGATTCCCAATTTTGCGAATCGCAAATAAGGAATCCCTTTACATTGATTCCTGTGGGCCTAGAGGCCCATAGGAATCAATTGGAAGGCATTCTCATCTTGCGATTCGGTGAACTTCATGGTAATTTACCACTTCTAATTTGCGAATTCGCAATTTTTTTAAAATCATGCATTGCCTTTAAGAAATCGCAAAAATGCGATTTCTTAAATGCAATCGCAATTTGAGAAATCGCAAAAAAATAGCGATTTCTTAAATTGCGAAAATAGCAAAAAGCTTCAGGCATCCCAAAAACGGGATTTGCATTCGCAACTGGCCGAATTTTGCGATTCGCACCGTTTGCGAATGCAAAAACCCTTGATGCATGTGGGCAATAGTGATTTAGAATGAAGTCGGTTTCCCACTGAAAATTCTGTACTAGGCGAATAAAGTCTGTTGGATCTTAAATAAATGAACTAAGGTCTCTCACCATGGGGAAAGGCATGAGTCTGCATCAATTAAATCTTTTTCCGGGAGTCTTCCCTTTGATGAAACAATTGGGTGTCCCGGTGGTCATTCTTTATTGTTATGTACCTTTGGAAGGAGATAAAATGTTAGTAGCACCAGGTAATCACTTTGATGAATTCATATTCATCACCTGTAAGAGTTCCTTTGTCATGCCAGATATTCAGTAAGGCATGAAAATCCCTAACACTTGTGTTGTTCATTGTCCTATCCAGTCATACGTATCTCTACAAGTCTCCTAAAAGCTTTAATGCTTCCTCTTGGTATAGTTCCCACGTAAGTACCACCAAATTTCCACCTTTATCTGATGGCTTGATTACTATAGTTGGATCCTTCTGTAACACTATGATGGCAGGTTGCTCTTCCTTGCTTAGGTTTAATTGTTTTAGTCCCTCTTGTTAATGTTGTTCTCCCAGTCATTCTAAGTTTGTCCAAATCCTTTATGATTGCTACATGGAAACAGTCCACTATATCAATCGGGCCCCTGGGTATACATTTTGATTTTGCCTTGAATTGACTCTTTCCCCTACTTTGCTCTATTCCCAGATCCTTAAGAAATTCCAGATGCTCTCCATTTTCTGATGGGTTCCCCTAGGGATTGTTTCCAATTGGCACAAAGTGGTGAGGGTGTCCAGATCATTGCCAGTAAAAATATCTGTTGGAGAATTCATCTCAGTCGATGTTACTGAGTTATCTTCAGCTTTCTTACAAACAAATAGAGATCTGTACGTGTTTGTGTATAGTCCCAGCTCTTCGTGGTGCAGAATGTAAGTCCTTTCTGTAGTACTGATGTTTCTGCTGCAGTTAAATCACGTCCAGAAAGGTTAATAATGGCGCGGTTCTCAATATTTGTCTCCGATAGAAGGTTTTCTTGCTCCTCGTTAGCCCTTGCTTGATCTTGCAAGTTTCCCTCTCTTGGCGCCTCTCCTGATTTTTCTCCTATGGACTACGTGGGTCCTGTTCTTTGTGGGTATCTGCACCAAGTTTCTTTTATAAGTTGGTATTCCTTGGGAAAATGTATTCCCAAGCTTGGTTCTGTTCCTTCTCATCTTCTGGTTGGATCAGATTCTGATTGATCAGTTTCCACTTCCGATTCCAAAGTATCCCTTACATCTGCTGCTCTCAGATTTCGGGTTTGCTGTAAGTTTGTACGTGGGGCGTTGTACTTTGTTTGCAAAGTTCAAAACTCTTACCACTTCATAATCTCTCTGATCCCTTGCAAATTAATTTTGTTTTCTAGACTTGATATTGTTTTTATCGATAATCGCCATACTTTCATTTGTGACCTGAGTCTTTCTGCTGTTTCCTGATCAGAGCTCTGTGTGATTTTCTCCTCTATTAATTGAAATTCGTCTAGTAATTTGCTCCTGTCACTTTTAGCATACTCTACTAAATTTCCACCATGCCTTTGTCTGATTGTGTGGTAAATTCTATCCATTCTTTTAATATATCGGGGTCTGGATCATAGGACGGTATGGTATAAATTCCAAAGCCCCTTGGAATTCTGTCTACATCTGGGTAACGTTGAAGTGCGGTTGTTGCCAAAAGATTCCTCTTACGCTTGTTAGATTCTTGTCCATATGCGTTCCAGCCTCCACTCTTTCTGCCTGCTCTGTGCCACAGAAACCCACTTCTGCTGACTCTATCTGTTCAGCATAGCTGAACATACTGTTTATCCATTTAGACCGTAACTAGGTTGTAACTTGTCCCTTTTAGTCAATTTAATACTCTCCCTCAAACTGTTGCCACCTCTCACTCCCAATGTAAAGCACAGCTGTAGTTCCCTCACCCGAGCAGGCCTCTCGAACAGCTTCATGTACTCCTACCCATTTCCGATACCAGACGTCTCCACTCAGCACCGAACCCGCAGCTCGTTTGGGCCAAAGAGGGGGTGCAGCACAGACCACAGACCAACTTGTTAGTGTGAAAAAGGCTGCTTTATTGAAGACAGGTGCATCTTCCAAACAAATTCCTTGGCCTGTGCCGTACAAAACTAAACCTCACTAAATATTTTCCTCCTACCTTACCCCCCATCCTCTCCCCTAAAATTTACAGTTTGCAACCATTTATAAACCCCAAAAAACTTGCATCTTCTTAACCTTTCCTAACCTAGCTATCTATGTAACCTTCCAATGCTACTTCCCCTTCCTGCATGCTCCTGGAGTGACCTTTTTCAATCAATAAACTGTAACTGTAAACAGATCTACGAACTGTTACCCAGGAAAAACACCCCAAAATAGAAAACAATCTGTACACAAAACCCAGCACCTGCTTCAAGCGACAACCAACAAGTACATGATTCCCCACCCGGTGCACCTGCTCCCAACAAAACCAACCACCTTAAATAAAACGTACCTATTGACCCTTACCCAACCGCTACCTGTCTTAAAGCCCATGAAAAAACGGGGAGGGCCGGTGGGACAAAAATCGCTCCCCAGCCCTAACACCCAGCCGGCTGTTGTGTCACTATCACCAAAATGGTGGCCAGTGACACAAAATGGCTGGCTAAATTTACCCCAACCCAAACCTAGCCCAAATGCAGCCCAAGAAGCCCAATTGGGCTCTGGCTGCACCCCCAGCCCAAAACCCCCCGGGAGGGTCAGGCCTCCCGCTGGTCGGCCGCCCTCCCCAAAGCCCTAATGGGCCAAACAGGGAGTACTGTACAGACCAGCTGGTTAATGTGAAATAGGCAGCTTTATTGAAAATCGGTGAACCTTACAAACAAATTCCTTGGCCTGTGCCGTACAAAACTAAACCTCACTAAATATTTTCCTCCTACCTTACCCCTACCCCTCGCCTAAAATGTACCCTTTGCAACCATTTATAAACCCTCAAAAACTTGCAACTTCTTAACCTTTCCTAACCTGGCTATCTATGTAACCTTCCTATGCTACTTCCCCTTCCTGCCTGCTCCTGGAGTGACTTTTTCCAACCAATAAACTGTAATTGTAAACAGATCTACCAACTATTACCCAGGAAAAACGCCATTCAGAAAATTCTGGCTTCCAGACTTTTCTGACCCCCCAACTATGGCCCCTGTTGTTTCAGATATCTAAGTATGTCCAATGCCCTGTCCAAAACCTACTTAATCTGAATTATATGCAGCTCCATTCCGTAACGAGATAAGTGCACCCCATCTTCCCGAAAAAAATAGACTGCCACATATCGCAGTTCCGATGTTCTGCTCTCCCTATACCTTCCCTGTCACAAAACAGACGCATGTCCCGGTTGATCTTTCTCCTTGCCTTATCTATTGCAACTGGCCGTTCTGCCCCCCTCAAATGCCTCCCGGTAATAAACGCTGACCAGATCACATAACAACCCGACCACTGCTGTTTAATCTCCAAGAGTTTCCTCTTCATTTGCTTTAACAAGGCCAAACCTTTACACTGCACCAGATCATTCTCCCCCAAGTGAATAATCAAAACGTCTGGACAAATACCTCCTCTGATCGACCTGTTTAATGCTGAAAAAAACTTGTGCCATCTCATCCCCGCTTTACCCTGCCAATGACACCAAAACAACTGAGAGTCCAAACACAAACTCAAACTGTTCCCTTTCACACACTCATAATGTTCTGCCCTTTTTACAAAAGAGTGTCCTATGATGAAGATGCACAATTCCGCAGCAGCAGGCACCGCCACCGCACTGGCAAGGAAGGAATTGAACATCATGCACCCCCCCATGCCCTGCAGCTGGATGTATGTTTTAAAGCAATCCGATTACCAATGCCCCAAGCTCATTAAGTCTTCCCTACCCCACCTTCTCTTAGCTGTGTCTGTGGCTGCTCCGATGCAGAATGAATGGATCCCAAACTATCCAGGATCTTCCCCCAAGCATTGGAGGGTGCGCCTCAAGACTCAAAGCAGCTGAGATGCTGAAACCCTGCCACCTTCCTTCTGTTGGAAAACCTCCCCATCACCGCACACCAACCCCCTGGCCAGGATCCCCCCCACAGCCACGAGGCACACTGTCTTGTCTACCACCGGTCCCATGTCCACACACTTCCCCACTCCCCGCTGGTCCGTCTTAGGACATGTGAGCTGTACTGCCACTGCTTTGACCCCCAAGTCAACATCGCCCCACCGTACCCCTTGTGCCCCCCTCCCACCCAGCAGCTCCAAAACCCAAAGGGCCTCGAAGTACATCCACGACATTAACGTTGAAAATAACCCTGCTTCTTCTGCATTGCGGCATATCTGCGGCATAAGCTGAATCAAGCTTGCCAGTAGACCGACAGACAGGGGCCTTCTCTGCTGAGGTCTAGCCTTACATCATTATATAATGCTCCCCTCGTCGGGGGCCAAACTCCACACTGGGATCACAGGGGAGGTCTTTAACATTCCAGCCCACCTCTTCCTCGTCTTTATTGGATGTGATGTTACATATACAAACCACTCTACATGGGATTCTGTAAATGCTGGTGTCAATAAGGACAAATCAAATGGACCCATCAACCTCTTTGAATGATATTCGATATGAAACCACATGAAACCACCCAAAAATAATTTGGTTAGTTTCACAAATGCTCAATTATTTGCTGCAGTAACAGCTACAAAACCTTGGGGACGCACAGTGCCATTCCAATGAAACCCGAATGTCAGTTAAATGTGGAAGGATCTGTCTATATCTCTAAATATGCTATGCTTGTGAGGAAAAAGCAGCATTGTTTTATTCCATCCAAATGTCCCCACAAGGTTCTACCGCACAATTGGGGTAAGGTCTTGAAATGTAATACTTGGGACCCGTCTCCCATGTGTTGGCAAAAAGAAATCCCTGTATATAAAAGGTAAGCCCAGTAATGGTGCCTGCACTCAAGCTCAACATTCCAGACCACATGGTGGTAGCACCGTGGATGTATTCCCATGTAAAAAATAAATAAAAATATAAAACAAAATGTAAAAACCTACCCTTAAAGTACTTTTGATCCCACCCCTATGTCTACCGCAGTCCGTTCCACCTCTTCTGAGATCGTTCAAATAGCAGCCAGAAGTAAGGCGGTTGAGTCTCAGCATCAAATAAATCACCCAAAGAACCTCCTTCAGCTTATGAATCCTCTATCGGGTCCAAATTAGCAAGCTCAGAACTATTGCTCGATATCACTCGTGGAGGAAAAAAAGCAAAGAAACTTTGACCCTTGAATCACTCTATTCTTAAGTTATTCCAACAAATTCCTTCCCTCTCAGGGATACCCTTGCTTCTTTCATCTCCCCCTGCATTGCGGACCTAGTACTTAAGGCCGAAGAAGATTTAATAAAAGTAGGTTTACAGGTCCTATGCCCTATAAAAAAGAGCCCTCAACTATTAGCACCCTAGATGGGCTCTTTTCCACCTGCCATTCTAAATATGCACAGCGGGTTATCTGTTACTCAATGGGAGCAATTGAAACCATATATCCTGTTTTGAAGGCCCAAAGTCACGCAGCAAAGTAGCCACCCACCCACCGATCTGAGAGTGGTTATAGTAAATTACAGATCGTTCTCACAGTCTAGACAATAATCACAGGCTCAAGATAATTGGCTCTCCTCCCTGCAGCACCTGCTGGAGTATGGTAACTGGAATAGTAGGCTAATCTAGTTATCCTAGAACGAGGGGTCCTCTCAAAACCTGAGAATCATAAGTTGGAATTGGAAGAAAGTTGGAAAAAAAATTGAAACCCTTCCATCTGGTATTCCTTCAGGAGTGTTGGTTAAGAGAGGACCAGTCAGTAGAAGGCGTTACGGCTTTGAATTGTAAAGGCCATTCTTGGAGTAAAGGGAGAGCATCCGCTGGTGTACTGACACTAATATCAACCAAAGTGATTAAGAGACCAATAGAGGTCCTAAATGTTTCAAGTGGCCTGCAGTAATCAGTGTTGGAAATGGGTGTGGGTAAAAATGTTTTAGTTACTTCTTACTCAAATGTCTATATCAACAAAAAAGACCATCATCAAATGAAACACTAGTTGGAACTATTTGAATCTCCTTTCCAGTATTTGGTGGCCAAATATCCGGAAGCAATGATAATAATGACTGGGGTTGTTAATGCTCATCTCTTCCCTGCACAGTTATACAAGCACCTGGAAGAAGCATTGGATTCTCATAATATTCCCTCAGCAGTTTCCCCCTGGTACCATCGAAAAAGAGGATAAAGAGTTGAGTCAAAGGCTGGCGAGCCATGGTCTGATTTATCTAAATGGACGACTCGAAAATGACTCACCAGCAGCAGCAACTTTCTGGCAGGGCCAGTCTTTGGCCCCTATTAATTATATTTACACGTCCCTTTGGCAGTTTGACCTTTTTAAGAATTTTGAGGTGGCAAAATATGAGGGTAGTGACCACTGGGCAACTATAGCAGTTCTTGACCTGTATGAGCCAGTATCCCCAGAGAGGGTTCTGCCAATAGAGATGTCCTACCCATGCATGCTCACAACATGCTTAGATCCCATGCATCTTCAACAGCTAGCCTCCCTTCAGCTAGAAGAGATGATTGATATTCATCCTATCCATGTTGATGATGTTGTTGGGTTTTATAATAATATTGTGCAAGTTTTGGGCTGCATTTCAGTTAATATATGTGAAAAGGACGTGCAGGGATTAGGGGGCTGGTTCGACTCAAATTGCCAAAAGTTTAAACAATTGGTGAGACATATATCAAAGGATATTAGGTGTGATAATGCCCCCCTGACACCCAAGAGTTGGCTAAACTTAAACGCCAATTTAAATCCCTCACCAGACAAAAAAGGCAGCCTTTAACCATAGTAAATGGGATGAGATGCAGGAAATCATATTATTAAATGACCAGCAGAAATTCTGGAAAAAGGTCAATGAGGGCACACTTGTTTGTATGATTCCTGAAGCCCAGTGGGCCACTTATTTGACAGACTTATGTACGGGACCTTCTAGTTCAGATGGGCCTCAGAAACCTTACGGCAAACTCATCCAGTTATATGGTTCTCAGTAAAGGAAGTAAAGGCTGTTATTTAGAGGGTAAAGCTCTCCTGGGTTGCTGGCCCTGATAACATCCCAACAGTAATATTTAAACAAATAGTGTCTGGTGGGCTACGATTTACTCCTCCTTTTTCAGTTGGATCTCTAAGTCTGGCCTTTATCCTTTTTCCTGGAAGGGGTCCATAGTGAAACCAATTTTATAAATTTTACAAAAAAGGTAATGTACAGACTCTATTGAAGTACCGTAAAAATAAATTACAACCCACCTAGAGCCATACTAACAAATAGTCAAATACCAATTACCAATAATCAGTCAGTTGGCAGTGTAGAAGGTGCAATCGATTATTATAACAAACAAACTCTGCCAGAGGAGCTCCTTGCGACCACACCCCACGAGGTCCACCAAGAAGACTGCTGGCACAATTTCAGCACATCACATAGATACTGTTACATTTCGAAACCGTTACCTAAGATGGAAAAATACAAGTTGGTACAGGTTGGTGCAGGGGAAAGATCATATATGGGAGACAAAGCGCACTTGATTTGGCTCCTCTCATTATAGCAAGGTCGTGAGGGTAACTCCATTCTGCTAACTCCGAGAGAGAGCACCCAGCACCCCTCGGAATGTGCTTATCCAGCCTGCCCCCACCCACAACCTTGACAGGCCTAACGAGCAGGAGCAGCAGGTTGCTACAATGGCATGGTTTCTCAGGAGAACGGCTTGAGCCGAATGCAATATCAAGTTTTTCGCGAATCAGTGTGAGTGACCCAGGCCACAAAATGGCGTCTGGTCGGATAAAACTGTGCTAACATAATTAGGTGCAGAACGTGTAGTGAAATGTATGCTACTCCCTGTTATTGCATATAGCGTAAGCGGATAGTGTATCAGAATTTGCGTCTCTATATTAGCCTATTAGGTACATCACGCTAATCACTATATATGGTTACATACTCTAATTAGGCCTACATCGAATTCTGGTTCCTCACTATGCACCATAGGCTGATAAGCCTTTTGGATATCTCCTTAAAGATATTTTCCAAGATTATTCTAGCTAAACTCGAAGATTGGGCCACTGAAACTAAGAGAACCCCACTAGAACAAGGGGGTTCCGTGAGGGTCATTCCAACACAGACCACTGTTTTGCTCTGTGGGCCATTGTTCAAAAGGCTCCGGAGGAAAATCAAAGGCTGTGCTGTTGCTTTGTAGATTTGATTCTGTGGATAGGTATATTTCGTAGGGGAAACTTGCCTCCTGGTGCCTACCACCAAATCTTCTTGGGGCCCTCCAATCCTTGCACTCTGGCAATTGGGCTCAGGTGGAGTTAAATAAAGAATTTCTATTGACAATGGCCTGAGCTAGGGGTGCGTTTTAGCCCCCTTGCTTTTTAGTTTCTTTTTGGCCAGCCGCCCAACTTTTATTTCCCAATCTGAGTCCTTTCCATCAAAAATCAGGAACCAGCATATTGCTTGTCTGCTTTATGCAGACGACTTGGTATTATTGGATTATACCCCATTTGGTTTGCAGAGGAAACTCAATGCCCTGGCAACTTATAGCAAGCAGAACCAGCTCGTATCAATCTTAAAAAGACCAAGATTATGATTTTTGGAAACAAAAGTGCAGAGTTTTTCTTGGAATCTAGGTACGCAGGTGGTGGAGCAAGCTGAGCTTACAGTTTAAGATAAATGTGAATTGGGGTGTGCATTGGGATGCCACCAAGCAGAAGGCCCTATTGCAGGCCAGCTGTCTGTCAAGATTCTATTGTAGGTTTGGATGGGCTATCTCATATCCCATTACTAAAGGCCTATGAAGGGAAGATACCTCCGCTAAGCCTGTATGGGGGAGAGGTTTTTTCCCTTGATCCATCCTGAATGGGATAGATTGTGCAGGTCAAGGCTGATTTTTTTAAAAGTACCTATTGTAAACTATGTAGTAAAAATCCAACTTTACCAGTGAATTGGGATTGTAATAAATATTTTAAATAGGCCAGAAATGAACTTTGTATCTGTCTTCTACTCAGAGGTAACAGTGTTTACTTTTAATATTATATTCTAACAATTTCCTATAAAACAGCTAACATTGATACAGTGAAACAGTTTTTGGGGCGTTGTCACTGAAACGAGATTAAACTCTTATATGTCCTATTTTTAAATTGTACACACCCCCCCTTATTGGACCTTAAGGCCTACTTAGGGATTATTTGCTACTACTTAACCCCTTCGCTGCTGATGACGAGCTCAGCTGGAGAAGTGTGGCTCACTGGTTAGGAGTGGCAGATCCTGAAGCAGAAGTCGGCCCGGGACCAGGGTTCAATTCCCGACGCGGCAGGGTCTTGGGTCAATGTCCACGGACTCGATAATTCTCGCCTAGGTGCCTACGCTAACCATGGGTCCCACCCTGCAACTCTGGGCAATAGCTTGCTTAATCTCCACAACGGCCCCAGCGGATGCCTGGCTTCTCCTTGGGGGTACCCTCTCACAGGGAAAGCCAGGACGGGTTCCCCAGCGGTATACAGCGCCAGTACGCCACGTAATGAGGTAACAGTGTGCTTTACAAGTATCCATACATTACATTACATTACAATGATCAATGGTCCAGTGTTCCCTCTTGGATTCCATGGATGCACAAATAATAGACCAGAGTTTCCTGTCAATAAATAATTTTGTTAAAGATCTACATTGCAGTCTGGATTCATTCCTCATCAGCACACCATACAGGGAAACATGGACTGCCCCCTCCCCGCCAGGAAGCGTTATCCCCTGCTTTCTGCACCCCTCCCCACCTCTGCTTTATATCTCATTCCTCATCCCTATGCCTTCTCCCGCACAGGAGTCCTTGGAAATATTTACCATCTGCTCGGAGTAGGAAGTAAATTTTTTATCAAATCCACTGCTCCAAACATCAGGAATCGGAAATGGAATGACATGTTCTGCCCAGTAAATCTATGTCTTCATGCCAGGCCATTTCCTGTAATAAATTACTAGCATGGAGGAACAAGTAATTCCAATCAAAACCACCTATTTGAGCACCTGTCTCACCCGTCACCTTAATATCAGATTAATTTCACCCCTCAACTTTGATTATGAGAGGTTTGAGACCTCATTTTCATCTGTATTGTGCTAAAGAGTTTGACCTTTTATAGCATTGGTTCAAAAGTATTCTCCATCATCTTGAAGGCAGCAGATCAACGTGCATATATCACATATTCGATATGGCTGGGATTGTCGATGAAATGAATTACCCCTTATTAAAATGTTTCTCAAAGACATGTGGCTGCTGGGATCTGTGCACAGTCATCATTGGAACACTAGGGTCTTATTGGGGGCGGATCCCCCATTAAGGCAGAGGAACGCTTGCTTCCCCACTGATTGAAATGTCCCCCATGTCCAAGAGATGAAAAATATAATGATAATACAGTTAATGTATTACCACTTTATTTTTCAATAACCCCTTCCGAAACCAAGCATTGATGGAGCAGAGGAGAGACAAAAAATTGTGTGTACCAATTGTAAAATTAATCTCTCTTAACCATAATATTACTAATGGAGTGAAGCATGTGAATTAATCAACTTAATGCACGAAAAATCGACACCACTTGTGGGAAAACAAATTGCGGTTTTGCTGAAATAAATATACTAACAAAAACAAACGAGTCATACTAATATAGAACTGTGGTATTATAGTTTTAACTGACTAAGCATGTGTATTTGTGCTTATATCAGAGATTCTTTTGTGTCAATAAAGAAAGCAGATGGTGAGTAAAATGAGGCTTATTTGTGTGCTTTTGCTAGGTAACATTTAACCGAAAACATTTGAATAGTGGGAGGTAAACAGAAGGTTTGAAATTCTAAATGTAATTTCTGTTATGTTTATTTTAGCATTAGTTCCGATTGAGGCCTGTGCGGCCTAGTTTGAAAATGTCAGTTTAAGTGAACCGAGAAAAACAACTTTGAAAGATGGACCCCAAGCATGCGCAATGAATATGAGAAGTGTGAGTGGATGGCCTATGCTCGGAGCAAGAGATGTCAAGGTCAGCTTGCCCTATGAACGGGAGATGTGCCAAAGGATGCCTGCATCTAAAAGCCTGAGAAAGTAAGTTGAACAATTGTTATTATGAACAAATGATACAAGGAAAGAACGACAAGTACAAACTTAAAACAATTATATCATGAGAAAGCCTTGGGAGTGACAAGGCAGAATTTTAAACTGGTTTGAACAAGGAGTACATGAGGTGATAAACACCACCCCTCTGATGGGCCAATTGGAAATGACTGTGGACCCTAAAAGTTTCACATTTTGATTTAGATAGTTAGGGGAAACGGGTATAAAAGAACTTGCGCGAAAGAAGGAAAAAAAGGTTGGCTCCATGAATTTTACTTTGCACCACGCCATGCTGTCGGTTTGAACAATTTTATAATACTAGAGACTTTGAAATATTTTCGGACTTTCATTTTGATGGAGCAGAGAAGATGATCGATTGCAGAGATTTTATGTCGGATGGGAGGCCTTGAGGAGAATAGAGAGTCAGACAGCTTGGAAACCTTTTTAATGCGGCTCTGTCATTTGCCTCTGACAGATTGGTAACGTGCTTTTCTAAATTTAAATTTTTTAACCTGTACTAAATAAATGCTTAGGCTTGTGCTTGTGCTTGTCTAAAAGAAAATGCTAAATTATTTCCTGAATGAAAAGTAGATAAACTATTGAAAATATATACTCGAGTCTGTTTTATTATATTTTAATAAAAGTCACGACTAAATTTAATGTTCAAGTTATAGGAATACTGTGATTGAGCTGGTCTTAATCGCCATCAACTGACTTCTACTAGTTGGTCCATCGACCAAATAGCGGAGTACTTGATGTTCTGTCTTCTTATAACTGGTTAAATGATTTCTGAAATGTATATAATTTATAGACTATATAATTTATGTTGATGAGGCACTCCCCTATCCAGCAGCTTGCTTTGTTTGTCACTGATTCAGGGGCAGTGTGGTGTGTGAATGTGTGACTCGCGGTGTTATGGGCCCCACCGATGAGTAGAAAGGAGTTTGCTCCTGAGTTAAGTGTGAGAGGTTTGAGGGTTTGGTGGAAAGCTTAGCTGGCTTAGCATCAAGACGGGGGTGGGGCAACTGATGACCATCAGCAGCAGAAAGAGCTTTTTGGCAGGACACTTATGTTTAAAGAGCGCATGTCCTTTTGGCCGGCTGTCTTGCGAGGGCCAGCCACACTTGCACACTTTAAACCGCTCAACCCCGCTGTCTGGGTTGAGACCGAACAAAGGCCCCCAGAGCGCTGAGAGATCTTGCTACATCCAAATCCTGAAGCTGCTCTCATGCTGCATGAGACCAGAGTTAGTATTGGTTAGAAGAGTTGCCTGGGGCTCGTCCTAGAGGAGTGTATGACACCGGAGTTTTCTTTCGTTTATTGTTTTAGATGTATTTATTATATTCCCGACATGCATGACATCACTGCTTTAAAGTTACGAAAATGTAATGCAATTCGTCAATTTTGCTGATGCAATTTGCGCAGTATTTACCAGCACTTGCACCAACCTCCCGTTCTACCACCCCCGCAGGTGGCAGCCCCCACTGCCTCATTCAGAGTTTGGTGTATCAGTACTCCTCCACAAAGTGACTGATATCTCGTCTGCCATATTGTGAATTATATCACAATGTACTTGTAATCAGGAGCTTAGTTTACACCAGACACTTACTTGCTATGTCAACATTTCTGTTCATATCGGGAAACATATTTGTACTTATCCCAGGGACCTCAACAGACAACGCTGTTTAGTCTCCTTCAATCGCCTGTCCTTCAGGTCAAACGTACAGGTTTCCAGACCTCTATATTGCACTTTATTCCAATGTGAAACGTTCACTGACTGGCCATAGTGGCCAATAAACATCATGGTGTACAACCCTTTGTACAGTACTAACAACCTTTTTTTAGCAGGCCTCAACACACCTCACTGTATATACAGTATTACCTACACTGGTGGATGCTTCAATAGTAGGAATTTTAGAAAATTAGAAAATATTGTGCAATTATGCAACAGGATGTTTGGCATGCGTAGAACACAACGTGTACATTGCTTAAACACGTGACATCTGGTTCTGTTTTAGAATGCGTTGCAAAATACAGATGGATCAGAGAATTAAAAAAAAAACATTATGTATCACGTCACAGCTATTCAATGAATTTTTGGCAGCGACAGAATTGAACCATGACACTGCAGTAGGGTATTGATTGATCTACTCTGCATTATGAGTAGTAATGTGCTCACAGTGGTGGACCATTGCTATCTCTTTTCATACAATTACAACTCTGTTTCAGTGAGGTTGTAGGAGCCTGCACGTGTCCCTCTCCTTGGTAGAAAGCTGGTAAAGGTACGACTATTTCGTAAGCAGTATTTCAGATTAAGGATATGAGTTCTTTGACCTATTGTGTTGGGGGCACACTTCTAATATGCTTTAGCAAGAGACGGGGAGGCAAACAAAGAAAGTCTTCTCAAACTATAACTTCTTGATTAACTAGATTATGCGTTCTAATCAATTTCGCCGTCCTAATTATCCCAGTGAGCACAAATATGCTCGAAGTCGCCAAAGTCTTCCTAATGGTTTCCCTAGTCTAACAACTTGGATCACTGACATTTCCATTTTTTCCAGTAATTAAAACTCTTGTTTCGAAATCTCAAAGGGATATGTTTGCAATTAAGTGCACCAAGATCTACTGTAAAAGGCCCGCAGAGATTTATAATGAGTTATGTATGTCTGTAATTAAACCATTTTTATTATAGTTTGAAATGAATGCCTTTCAGATGGATGACAAGAAAACGATAAAACGCAGATTCTTTTTATAAAATGTGATTCTATTGGAATATATTTACAATTTGTGTAAAAAATGACACTTCTGTGTCATTTTAAGAAAAGTTCTCTGAAGGAACTTTACTATTTGTGCAATCATGGCAACATGACTGCAGCAGACACATAGAAACATTTTGAAATTCCTTTCTCTGATAAACACAATTGATATGTTACAATTAGGTTTAAGATCCTGATATAAAATAAATTACTGAAAAATTAAATTTTGAGAAAACTCCTAAGACTTAGACTCAAGTTTGCTGGACCTAACGAGATATATGAAGAAGTTTAAAATTTTTAATATATTTCCTAATTTGCAGAATGCCATTGTTGGACCTGGCACCATTGGTGTAGGTCTCCCTTCCATTTTTACCTCTACCTCCTGTCTTTTGCTGTGTGTTGGACTCAATTTTTGCTGGTCTAGATGATTTGGGCACTTTGCCACTGCTGTTCAGTGCCAAAGTGAAAGTGCTCCCTTTGTAAAAGTATTGTTATGGATAAGTCATACGTCAGACGTGAGTTCCTTGCTCACTTGGCCACTGGATTCAAGATAGCCTGGCTGATGAGGATTATGAATCCAAAACCGGTCCCAGGATGCTTGTTTCCGGTCCAGGGAAGACATGGCTTGGCAGTTCGGGCTGGACTGTTCCCATGAGGCACAGGTCAGACTGATTTGCATATGGCCAAGTCTAAACTGGGGTGGCTGAGTGAGCTAAAGAATGGTGATGGATTAAACACAGATCAGTTGACTGGGGGTGAGTGTTTGATTTGCATATCCACTCTGGCACCTGATGTGCTAATGCCACACAGTGCGGCCGACAATCCACCTCCAGCCCCTGATGTGTCAGTGGCACACAGTGCCGCAGCTGGTACTGCAACACCCACAGGTGAGGCAGAGCACACCTACGGGGACAAGGACATGGATGGGATTGTTGTCAGAAGGAGGCAGTAGTATTCATCTCTGCCACCTGGCCTGTTTCTGCTTGGTGTCGCACATGGCCTCATGACCTCCCACTGACTCCCGATACACTCTGCTGCACTCACCTTGGACCACGACATGGACTGCCATATCCTGTATGATGACCAATGACACGGCCACTAGACAGCAGACTGGTCCCTTCCTCTTCCGCAGCACCTCTCATCCCCGGATGGACTCTGGCTGGCCCTCTACGGGCCCATATTGTGTGGTGTGCTTGTCATGGCCCTGTACCGCTCCAGCTGCAACACTCGACTGGATGTGTAATAAACATCCAGTAACGCACTCCTGTGCCATGTCTTTCATCAGTCCTGCATGAATGTGTGGATGGAAGTGGGGACAGTGATTTCCCTTACGTCAATTATGCTCATCTACGGTGATGCCTATCACCGTGTGCTACATTGCCTATTGTGTCCCAGGTACCATGGACACTACAGCAGGGACACACACATTAGTCACTTCCTTGTCCGTACATGGACTGAAGCACAGCCAGAGCCCTCGAGTCATTGTTGCAAGCCCTGCGCTGGTCCGGCGTATGCCAGATCAGACCACTCCGCTGACGCTCCAAGTGGGGGACCACATAGCTACCTGTCGCAGGCGTACTCGCTGGGGGTGTGCAGGTCACTGGTCTAGTTGTCAGCATGTCATGGCCACTCCCTGAGGGCAGGTCTGCACACACACCACACCCATCCGGCACAGGCGTCAAAGGCCATTTGACCCCGCTAATATAAAGGGCCGATAAAGTCACATTCCCCTCTGCGGTGGTGACTGGAAGATGGACGCTCCACGGTGTTCAATAATAAAGGGCCCATGATTTGCTGCGCAAACGGTTGGTGGCACACAAGGGCCTTGCGGGCGACACCGGCCTACCACCACATGGCGCTGACTGGCATAGCACAGGGTTAGGGGGCCCAGAATGCCTTGCGGCAGACACGGGCCTATCACCACGTGGCGCTTTTTGGCATAGCACAGGGTTAGTGGCACTCAAAGCCCTTGCAGCAGACATGGGCCTCCCACCACATGGTGCTGACTGGTGTTGCACAGGGTTGGTGGCACACCTAATTGCTGAGCTGCTGTGCAGCCTGCAACGATGATGTGTGCACTGATGTGATCTCCGCCATTGATGACTCAGGACTAAGCATCATGTGTGGGACTTGCTGGGACGCGGGGCATACCCACTTGATGTGGACAATGTCATGGTGGTGTGACAAGGACCTGGAGCTTGTATGGGCACGCGGTTTGCCTACTGATAGACACACCGGTGGCAGCAGGTGAGCAGTGGGGCCTGTGTGCGCAGAGGTGGCGGTTTTTCTCTCTCTCCCTTCTCTCTCTCTCTCTCTCTCTATCTCCCTTCCCTCTCTCTCTCACTCTATCTCCCATACCCTCTCTCTCTCTTCCCCCTTTCTCTCTGACTCTATCTCCCTTCCCTCTCTCTATCTCTCTCTCCCCCTTACCTCTCTCTATCTCACTCTCTCTCCCTTCCCTTTCTCTCTCTCACACTCTCTCTCCCTCCCCTCTCTCTCTCTCTCTCTCTCTCTCTCTCTCTCTTCCCTCTCTCTCGCTCTCTACCTTCATTTCCTTCCCTCTCTTTCTCTCTTTGGCTCACTTTCCTTCTCTGTTTCTCTGTGTCTCGCTCCTTTAATGTGCACAACACATGTCCTAATTTTGTGCTTTCTCTTCCAGACTGTGTCATCGATATTGTCCCTGACGGACCCGACATGAGTCTTCCGCATTGCTCTTTTACATTGTGTTTCAATAAAGTTTTTGTTTGTTACTTCACTGCTGTGTGACTGTTTCTAATTCTTCTGGCAACACATGTGTGAATTTATTTTGGCACTGTGCGCCATTGTGCGTTTGTTGTGGCTCTTGTGGTGTGCATGGTATATGTATGTCCGAGGGGGTGGGCCGTGGAGAGGAGGGGGGCCGTGGGTGGTTGTGGGGGGTGTTGTGGCTTTCATGGGTATCCACGTTGCATGATCATTGTCACCATGGTATCTGTGGGTCTTCAGGTGTGGCTCTTGGCTGGGCTCCCTTTCATGCTGCAGGTAGTTGTCCTGCTTAACACAAGCAGTAGGCAGGTGTTAATTCACTGCTGCTACCATGGCTTATTTCATGTTTTTTTTTCACTTCACAGATCTGGCAGTTCGTTGTGAAAGTGGTGTTGTGGTTTTTTTCGTGTGTATTTGCACGGGACTCCTACTTTGCATCTCATTAGGGTTAGTTGGTGGTGTCCACCATGAAGATATAATTTTGGGCAGTTATCGCAGGAATACAGGCATGTCTGCAGTTTACACAAGCTTGTGAATGGGGTGGTAATTCTATCTCCACATTTGTTGCGTTAGGGTGGGGATAAATCGGAGTTGAGTCTTTGTAAATATACCCCTCAGTCTTCTGAAAAGGAAGTTTTAAAATATTTCTTTTTAATGGAGTTAGTTTTCATTAAATTGTAGTTGATAAGGTTGGGCAATCTGGAAAATCCTCACCACCTGCTCTGTCAGTTTATATTCTGACTGGATCCCAGAGTTCTTAATATTAGGTCTTAGTTGCCTCACCAATGAAACATTTTAATTTACTTTCCAAGTAATCTGTGACAGTCTCATACCATTTTCACAATATCTTGTGTGTCACAATGACAGCTACTAATTTAGTCATTGCAAGTTCGTGGAGAGCTTGGTAATTTTCTTGTCTGTAGAATATTTAGAGTTTTTTTTATGGGGTCAAGCTTTTCCCTGTATTTTCAGGTAAAATTGAGAAAACATTGTATTTATTTTAGGTGTGGATAAAGTTGTTTGAATGAAAACATTACTTCATCCAATATTATGATATGTGTAGCAAAATATAAGCAAAGGAGATGTGTGTATAGTTAAATATATTGTAGCATTCTGTGTTTCCGTTATTTGAGAAGATTGAATACTGGAAATGACCCTCTTTAGGGTCGGATTTCCCCAGAATTTTGCCTCCCCTGCCATATATTTGATTAAACTGTTTTTCTTGGCAATTGGACTCTGTGTTCTTTACTCCTGCAAACCTAAGGAAAAGTGTTTTTTTCTGTCCCTTCTAAACATGGTAGAATTGCTATGCACCCAATTGTCACTTTCCATTTACTTGTAAGTCCCTAGTAAATGGTACTATGTGTACCCACGGACTGAAAATGAAAGCTATAAGTGGGCTGCAGCACTCCTTGTGCCATGCACCACACTAGCACTGTAAAATATGTCTAATGCCTACCTCTTTAACCTGGGAAAATAAACCTTTTGTCAGGCCTAAACCTTCCTTTTAAAAACGAGTAGTTCACCCTTTTTAGACTTGTATGGCAGGGTGTATGGTATTTAAAAACTAGGTCATGTGTATGTCGCAGTAGTGAAAAAAAACAAAGTTGTTTTTCACTGTAGCAAAGCTAGCTCTCTAATAAACTGGGTTAACTTTTTGATTTAGGCGTCTTGGTGCTAGCATTAATCACATTCCAAACCCGAAGCCAAGAGAAATTAGGGTAAAAGAACCAAAAAGACATGGTAAACAGCCATGTTTTTAGTTATTTCTGAAAGCTTGCCCTGTTAGACTGACATTTAAGGTGCATAGGCAGTCTGATCTAGAGTTGGCAAGTGGAGAAAACAAAACCTTTGCCACCTCATCGAGCTTTCATGATTTTTGTGACAATGACTGATTTAGAGGCTGAGGTTTGCAACAGTGAATTTGGAGAGTACCACACCCATTTCCTTTTTAGTTACTGTTAGACCAGGCACCATTTGCGTGGGTCTCCCTTCCATTTTTGCGGTTGCCTCATGTATTTTTGCTTGTGTTTGATGCTTTGGGCACTGTGCTACTGCTGTCCAGTGCTGCATTGCAAGTGATCCATATTGTAAATTGATGTATGTAATCAGTAGTCCCTCCCTTGTTCGGGTATTTGGTTTACTTGTCAGACCCTAGTACAGTGCACTGAGTGTGCCCAGGGCTTGTAAATCCAAATGCTGCTGGTGGGCTTGCAACACTGGTTGTGCCACTCACAGAAGCAGCCTTGTAAAATGTGTCTAAGGTCTGCCATTGCAGAGCCTGTGTGCAGTCTGGTACTGTCATGCTGACTGGGCAAGTGCACCCACTTGCCAGTCCCTAAACCTTTCCCTTTCTTCATATCAGTCACCCTTATAGTAAGCTATAGGGCAGGGTGCATTGTAAGTATGAGGTAGGGCATGCCCTGGTGTGTGTGGCATGCCCTGATAGTGAATTACAGCCATTTTCGTTTTTCACTATTCCAAGGCTACCTATTCTCCATAGGCCAGAATGGGCAGTTACATTATTACATTCTTATAATCCTAACTGGCTAAGAGAACATGGTGGAAATTCGAGTTTAGTATGCCTGGACTCAGAAGGATAAAATACATCTTTTAGTGAAGTTGATTTTAACATTCTATGTTTGAAAATAACCCTTTTATAAAGTAGGTATGTTCTTGTCTAACCTTTTCAAGCCGACCTCTGCTAGGTTGTGTATTCCTTGTCTGGAGTTTGTGTGTGACAGGGCTGGGAGTTTCCAAGAGACAGGATGAGTCAGCCCAGTGGTAAGTAGAGAGATCTGCATCTAGATGGGAGGGAGGAGTTGCACCTGAACCTTGAATAGGACTGTGCCTGCCTTCCAGAATGCTGGCTCCACCTCCTGGGGTACGGCTGATGTCTCTGCCCTGCACACTGAAAGAAGAGAAAAAATCCTGTCAACAAAGTGCTCCAGGGCTATACTTGCCTTCCACAATGCTGGCTCCACCTCCTGTGGGGCGTCTGATGTTTCTGCTCCGCACTGTGAAAGGAAAGGAGAAGTCTGGTAAACAGAGTGCTTCAGAACTGGTTTGGACAGGGCAAAGGCACCTCTCGCCTTAGAGAACACAGGATTTTTGGGTATACATATTGGGACCCTGATCCTATGAAATTAGGACACTTTTGGACTACAAACAGAAACCTCGGCTGAGGAGAGGAACATGAAGAAACTGAGAAGAGACTATTCCTAAGCTGAAGAACTGCTTAGGGGATTGGCCTGCAGTGGTTGCCTTACTGCCAAAGAGAGGAGAAAGAACTTTATGTACTTTGCTTTCAACTTGGGAAGGATCTCCAAGGGCTTGGAAAAGAGCTTGCCTCCTGCTGAAGTCTCAGGGACAACAGACTTCACCCCCCCAGCTCCCCAGAGTTCTTTGGCAGTGCTTGCTGCTGTTTTGGGGTTTCTGAGGGACTGCGTGTTGCAAGCAGCTGGAAGCGCGACTCAACAAAGAAGAAGCGTGTCGCTGCTGCTGCCCTCGCACTACTGAACAAGGGTGTCGCCGCTGAAGATGTTACACGGCATCGTATCGAGCGAAGCGCCTCGCAACGAAGAGGATGCGTGTCACCGTTGTTGCTGCCTGCCGTCGCACTTCTGAAAAAGGGTGTCGCCGCTGGATCTGTCATATTGAACCGCATCGAGAGCAGAGTCTTGCAACAAGGAAGAAGTGTGTCGCCGTTGCTGTTGCTGCCATCGTACTTCTGAACAAGGGTGTAGCTGCTGGAACTGTCGTATTACACTGCATCGAGGAAAGTGCTTCGCATCCCCCAGAAGCGCGCTGCCATTGGAGCTGCTGTCATCGCATTTCTGAACAAGGATATAGCAGCTGTAGTTGTTGCATCGCGCGGAAGCTTAACGCAAACGTGGGAGAAGAGTGTCGCAGCTGAAGCTGTTGCTGTTGCATCGCTGATCAAGGGTGTCGCCGCTGCAGTCCAGGGATTGAACCGCGAACTTCTCGCTTCCCCGGAGAAGCGTGCCACATCGGGAAGATCTTGACGTCTTTATTTGTTTGCACCGGAACTTTGCCGCATTTACCCTGCTGAAAACATTACTTGTTGTGGAAGCGCAACACATCATAAGGTACATTGACGCAAAGTGTTGCATCTTAAGAATTGAACTGAACTAAGCTAAAACTACCATCTTAAAGTAATAATATTGTGTATTTTTGTTGTTCATGGTCTTGTGGTAAATCCATATAATGTATACTTATTTTTTATATAAAACCTTGTGTTGTGTCCATTTGTAGTGTTGTCACTGGGTAACTGTATGTGGTCACAAATGCTTCACACACTGCCTCTGAGACAAGCCTGTCTGCTCGTGCCAAGCTACCAAGGGGCTGAGCAGGGGTTATTTAGGAGTGTAATCCCCTTATCCTGACTAGAGGCAAGGGTCCCTATTTGTCACAAGTACCTATCTGTGCCAACTAGAGACCCCCAAATTTAAAAGTTACTTAGGTCCAAAACCATGCAGTGCTTTATGAGCCAAACAAAGAACCTTAATGGCTACTCTCTTTTTTAACTGGAAGCCAGGGAAGCTCTAATATGGCAGCCGAGACAGGTTTGAACTTAGGTATCTTCTTAAGAAGATGACCGGCGTGCATTCTGCAGCATTTTAAGGGTTATTTAGAGAGTGTTGATAAATGCCCAGATAAAGGGCATTACAGTTCTCCGATCTGGATAATACTAATTCAATGACAACCACTTTCTGCATATTGAAATAAATAAAAGGCAGAAACTTTCTCAATGTTCTCATCAAAAAGGATCAGGACGAGGTCAATTTGTTGACTTGATCAATGAAAAACAGGTCGGCATCAAAAGCTACCCGAGGTTCCTAACTATGGATAATGTCAAAAGTGGAAGACCCAAGGCCTGAGGCCACTGAAAATGATTCCAGAGAGAGGTGTCCTTTCTGAAGAGAAAAAGCTCTGCTTTTCCTGAATTAAACTTAAGGCAATTGCTGTTTATCCAGCAGACTATTGCCCACATACATCTGTTGTACCAGTTTGCGATCTCATCTACAGTACTTGACATTGACACCACAATTTGAGTGTCATCAGCATAACACACTGTAGCAAAGTCAAAAGAGTGAATCAACTTAGCTAAGGGGGCCACATACATATTAAAAAAGTGTTGGGCTTAGTGATGACACGTGTGGGACACTGCAAAGTAAAGAGAAGGTATTTTGAGTTGAACTTTCTCAGGGAAAAATGTTACTCTCTATTTGTTAAGAATAAAGAGTGAAGGTCATGAGCTGATCCAGCGATCGCAAATTCTGCTAGCCACTTGAGCAGGACTTTATAGCTCACGTATCAAAGGCCACGGAAAGGTCCAAGTGAAGCACCACAGCCTTCCCTCTATTATCCATGATGTGTCTAATCTAAGCATGGGCGGAAAATCCGTTCCGCTCGTGGATTTTTGGTAAATTCTCAATCTGCGAGATTCGCGAATTTCCCGCAAAATCCGCTAGCGGAACGGATTGGGTCAAAAGTTCAAGCTGACTTTTG
The DNA here is from genome assembly GCF_964263255.1 of Lissotriton vulgaris. NCBI lineage: Eukaryota > Metazoa > Chordata > Amphibia > Caudata > Salamandridae > Lissotriton > Lissotriton vulgaris. The sequence goes on from NC_141687.1 coordinate 2,089,964,334, forward strand.
TAACTCTTTTAGAATGGCGCCGGCAAGCTGCCAGAGCCATTCTAAAATAGTTACAAAAGTCAGCTTCAACAGGAAGCTCTAATAGATAAAGTAAAGCAGGTGCTGGAATTGAAGCTCAAATTCAGTTACACAATCATTAATCACCCCAAACTTGGGGTGATTAATGATTGTGTAACTTAATTTGACCTTCAACTCGAGCACCTTTATCTATTAGAGCTTCCTGTTGAAGCTCTTTGTAGCTATTTTAGAATGGCGCTGGCAGCTTGCCGGCGCCATTCTTATTGGGGCTGAGGGCAGAAGGGCACAAAAGTGGGACAGAGGGCAGAAGGGGATAAAAAATTAGTGGGGCAGCGGGCAGAAGGGCACAGAAACGAGTGGTACAGAGGGCAGAAGGGCATAAAAAACGAGAGGGTGGCAGTGATTAACCAGGCAAAAAAAAACCCGCGAACACGCAAAGCGCCCTGCGAACACCCGCGAACACGCAAAGTGCCCCGCGAACACGCAAAAATAAAAAAATCCGCAAATTCGCAAATTTTGCAGATTGCGAATTTGCAAGTCCGCAAATTCGCGGATCGCGAATTCGCAAAATTCGCCCATGCTTAGTCTAATCTCCTCAAAAACTATGACCAAACCTGACTCTCTACTGTAGCTTTACCTGGAACTAAACTGAACCTCATCTAAAAACTAATTATTCTCTAGGAACATTGAGAGACTGTTCTTTAGGTGCTTTTCAAAGATCTTTTCTGGAAAAGGTAAACGTGAAATGGGTCAAATATTTTTCTTTCACTTCCTTGGGATTAAGGGGCCTATTAAGATGGCGGGCACGCATGGAGCATGGGACCGACCGCCGAAGTTGCGGCGGTCCCGCCAGGCAAATTAGGATGCACTTGCCACACTGGCTGGCGCATCCTTGACTTTAACATTGATTGATTGATTGCTTATATAGCGCATGCTGTCACCCTACGGGTATCCTGGCGCTTCAGACTGGGAAGAGTAGGCCCGAGTGGAATAAGTCAGAGCGGGAAGAAGGGAGATCAGAGGTTAAACCTTAGGAAAGAGACAGGCTTTTCAACTCCTGCGAAATTCTAGCAGAGAATACGTTTGTCTGAGGTGAAATTCATTCCACAGGCGGACACCCGGCCACAGTGAATGCCCTCCCTCCCGACTTGGAATGTTTAACCCTGGAAACCTTCAGTAAACCAGCACTCGAAGAGCCAAGCTGCCTCTTAGGCTGGTACCATGTAAATTTTTCCTGTAGTGGGACTGGACCCAGCTCATGTACCGCTCTGAATACCAAACGAAGGGACTTGAAGTGGACCCTTTCCTTAAAAGGCAGCCAGTGTAGATCCCCAGTGTAGATCCCTCAGCGCCAAGGTGGTAGATGTGTGTTGGTGCCTTTTAAGTGCTAGTTTTGCTGCTGCAGACTGGACCCTCTGCAATCCCTGAATGATGTATTGTGGGGCCCCCAGATACAGAGAGTTGCAGTACTCCAGTCTGCTTTACACTGTGTTCTTACCACCAATGAGCGTGACTCTTTTGGCAGAAGTGGAAGTATTTTTCTTAACGTACGCATGAAGGAGAAGCACACATTGGCCGTCTTATTCGTCAGTGACTCCAACTGAAGTTTGTCATCAATCAGAACCACCAGGTTACATACCCTACTAACTGGCGCTAGTGGTCCTCCTCAGGGGTGAGTTTGAATTCAAATGGTAGAGGTTTAGGCACCCTGGCAGAGGAACAGTACACCACCACGGTTTTCTCGCTGTTAAATTGTAGGGAATTTCTTCTCAGCCAGTCAGCCGTCCGCCGCATACACTGCTGGAATATAGCCAGACAGATTGCATGTTCACCTTCTACGGAGAATGCCTGCTGTGTATCGTTCGGCATAGTTGACTAGGCTGACTCCGAAGGACTTGATAATGGGGAGCAGGGGCTGCAGATATACGTTAAAAAGAATAGGACTAATCGCAGAACCCTGTGGCACTCCATGTACTACCGGGGATTTGCTGGAGGCGAATGGTGCTAGAGTTACTACCTGTTGTCTTCCTACAAGATAGGACTGAAGCCATTACAGTGCCCTTCCTTTCATGCCTTACTTCTTAAGTCTCTCCACCAAGATGGAATGGCTCACCATGTCGAATGCGGCTGACATATCGAGAAGCACTAAGACAGTAGCCTTCCCGTTGTCGGCTCGCATGCGAAAATTAACCATCATGGTGACCAAAGCCGTCTCAGTCCTGTGGCCTGGACGAAACCCAAATTGGTCTTATTCTAGCAGGAGGTTATCCTCCAAGAAGCACGATAGTGTGCTACTGACTACTTTTTCCAGAATCTTAACCGGAAATGGCAGGAGAGAGATGGGCCTGAAGCTTGCCGGTGTTGACGGGTCCAGGGAGGGTTTTTTAATCAATGGAGTCACCACTGCCTGTTTCCAGCATTCCGGGACAGTTCCTTCTTCTAGAGATTGGTAACGGGATCAGCCTCCTCCAAGTAATGGTTTCTCGACCAAATGATTTCCAGATTTTATGAGGAAGGGAGTCAAGAGGAGAACCCGAGGTCACACTGAAGGCCAAACTATTGAAAGCAGCATCATTGAGGGTCAGGAAGTTGTCCAGCATCGCTAAATGGGGAGGATCTTCCACTGATGAGTGTTCTAAGTTGTCTTGACCATCATTGTTATTAGTATGGAGGGTACCAACAATTTTGTCAGTCTTGTCCTGGAAGTAAAAAGCAATCTCTTCACAAAGTTTATGTGATGCTACTACCTTGTTATTCAGACAGGCAGAGGAGGAAAGCTCCTTGACGATTTTAAAAAGAACTTTTGTCACATTTGGGGCTTGTATAATAGAGGAAGCGTAATAATCTGCCTTGGCCTTGAGAATAAGCTCTTTATATTTGAGTTGTGCTGTTCTCAAATCTTTTTTATCTTCCAAAGTATAGCCCGTTCACCATTTCCTTTCCGTTTTCTTACAGAGCATGCACAACTGTTTCAGATCTTCATTATACCAGGGAGCCATGATTTCATTCCTATTTTTTAGCTCCTTTATTGCCTGGTCCAGAATGTCGGTTAGAGAACTAGTGTACATTTTGTAATTTTCCTCGAACGTCACCATGGGTGTGAACTCATTGTCCTCCGGGCGGGCATATGCGTTCCGAACTTATCTAATTTTGCCTAGTACCTGCCTTTCCTATATGTATTTTTCAGTCTTTCCGTCCGCCACGGTGCCCTTCGCCATACTGATATGGCAGGGGTGAAAATGGGTCGTTTGGCGGATGGACCGCCACCGCCGGCCTGGCAGTGGCGATTCGCCTGTGATCATAGTGGGCCCCTTAGTGAGAGATTTTTCAGCAAAGGAAGAATTGAGGCTTTTTTCCATTCCATAGGAAAAATACATAAGTTGTTAATGGTATTTAACAAAGTGGTTAAAACCAAGGCTATCTTTTCAGCTATATCATGTAAAACTTTGTGCGGACCGGGGTCTGAAGGAGCTCCTGATTTAGTATGACTGATTAAGTCAAGCCTTTAGTTAAAGGGAGAACATTTCAGAGCTCGCAGATGTTGAAACTCCGGTGGGCGGACACTGAGCTCAGATCCATCGAGTATGTGCTTGAATTGAATTCCCCGTATATTGTCTCAGCTTTGTTTTTAAAGAATTCCGCCAGTTGAACACAAAATGTATGGCTTGAGAGTGTCTGAATGGCAAGCTCTCTTGAAAAGTTTATGGACAAATTGAATATTTCCATGTAGTAATTAGGTTTCTACACAGTAATACGTTTTTTATATTCCTGGATAAATTCTTTAAACCTAACTATTTCCACTTTGTAGTAAGTCGATCTACAGGCTTTCTCTTGCCTACAATATTTTTTTTAAGCCCTTAATTTGGGCATGGTGCGGTGGGTCTATTTCTATTCATTTTTACAAATGCTATGGTGCCAACTTCGTAACTGCCTCATTAATCCAGCTTCATTAGGATCCTCGGTGAGCTGCAGCTGTGTAACTTTAACCCCTTCGATGCTGATGACGAGCTCAGCTCGTCATCACCCACGGGTGTCGTGTGCTGATGACGAGCTGAGCTCGTCATGGTGCCACTAAAATGGCATTTTCCAGCACAGGAGGGGGAAAACGCCTAGCATCCAAGTGGTTAAAGCATTCTGACAGATCCATCTTGTTAATTCTGTTGCAGGCCCGAATCGTTCTACCCTGCCCAGCACTATTAACTGTTGATTTAGAGGCCGGAATAGTGAGACTGAAGCAGTCCACCTTATGGTCAGACCAGGTGAAGTGTTCCATCGTGAGAATATGGTTAGAGGAAAACATGTCATCTGGCATATATGTCCTGCTACGTGTGTAGTGGTACTGATTTGAAACAGCACAAATTATCATTTAAAAGTACAGTTCAAGGTAATTAACTTAGATTCAAATAACATCTTTAGCTTGTTGGCAGACCATACATGCTCCACCTGGCAGCCGAACTTACATGTGCTACAGTAGAAAATCTTGGGTAACCTCACTAAAATTTAAAAGATTGAAACAAGCACGTCTATCTAGAGAGATGATATAAATTAATACTTCCCTTGTATACTTCTCTTCCAACTCCCAGGGGTCCTGGCGTATGGTACAGTCTTGGCACGGATGGGCGCAAATGGGCTTGCCTCTGGCGTGCCCTCTGCGCAAACCGTCTGTGAGGTCGCACATCCAAGCTAAATAGCCTCCTACAAGGAAGACTAGACCATCAACCTTGTCAATATGGCAGCCAAAATGTGCTCACTCTAGTAAGTGAAAACTTTAGTTTGGGAGCGGATAGAGAAACACTTCTTTCACTCATTTGAATTGTAATTTAAAATCCTCTTTAATGGTTAAGTCAGATTTTAAGCCACTATTCTGAAAATGACACTTTTCGAAAAAGTGCATTTTTCTGTCTTAACCAAAAGTGCATATCTGCAGTGTCCAGGGTCATGTTCCTGTTAATGCCTTTCCTGTGGTCTGATGTGTATTAATTTCAGACAGGGGATTAGGCCTGGGGAACTGAACAGGATGACCTGAATGTTGTATTCGGGCCTTCCGGAGCTTCAGATGGTAGCCTTTGGGCTGCGTCAACCCCTTCCTATTTTTTGAAAATTCCTACCCTGTCACTGGGAATACAGCTCACAGCTAGGCCTGACTGGTCTTTTCCCCAGGCAAATCCAGGAAGAAGGGAAGACCTGACCAGAGAACGTTTAGGATTAGATAAAAGGGGTGACCCCCACACACAGGTTGGCACAAAGTATAAAAGTAGTGCCTTCAGAAACCTTCATCGGAACACTCCTGGACCCAGGGAGACTCAGAAGAAAGAGTAACATGATGCCTGTAGAAAGACTGGGCCAAGCCTTGAACATAGGGCACCAGAAGTGACTCCAGAGGTCAGTTTGAGGACCTCCGGTATGAGCTATAGGGACACACCAAACTTCTAGAGGCCTCTCTGTGCAGTTGTCCTCCTGACCATAACTAACTGGAGCTGCTTGAACCCTTCTGTTGTGCTTTGCTGAAGTAAGTCCTAAACCCCAGGAGGTATTCCTTCAAGACCTGGATACTTGATTGGTGTTAGAGTGTGCTCCTTCTACCCTGCGACTGCAAGACCTGGAAGGAGTTCAGGTGAAAAATCAGAGATTCCAGGCCCTCCTGAATGCAAGCAGACTTCACTGAGTCCAGCGCAGGACCTGCATTTGACTGCCTACACGAACACCTTGAACACAAACCTGACAAAATCACCTCAAGCTCTTCGCGTCGAAAACATCCAACTCATATTTCCCACCAACGTGAAGTAACCAGGAGTTGACAAAGGATTTTAGCGTGGAACAGGACTAAGTTAAAAGGCCAAATTTGCACCGGGGTGACCCTGGTCCTATCATCTGAACAGAGTTACACTGCGGTCAGCAGTAACTTTTAACTTTGACCTGGTTCGGGAAGACCAGATAACCACATTAGACACTGTGCATATTGCGCTATTTTTACTATAAACTTAAAAAATTCATAACTCCTGTTCTACTTATTGGATTTTTGTTGTTTTGGTGTTAAAAATGTACTCTATTGTTCTAAATTTGGTTTGAGTTTTGTCTTGTGTTTTACGTTTTTACTGTTTGAATTATCTTGACTAATTTTCAAAACAAAGCAAACACAAGGAGATGATGGACGGAGTGCTAAACATTTTCAGACATTGACCCCCAGTCACAGATCTAGGTTGAATCCATAATCATTCTTTAACTCACTTTGCCACCTCAGTTCAGACCCAGCTATATGCAAATCATCATTCTTGACCCTGTGCCTCATGGGAACAGTCTAACCCGAACTGACAAGCCAGGTCTTCTCTGAACCGTAAACAAGCATCCTTGGACTGGTTTCTGGGTAACACCCTCCATCAGCCAGGCTAGCTTGAATCCAGTGACAAAGTGAGCAAGGGACCCACGTCTGGGTATACCCTGCGAACTTAGGGCAAACAAAGCAAACACAAGGAGATGATGGATGGAGTGCTGAAAATATTCAGACACTCACCCTAGTCACAGATCTGGGTTGAACCCATCATCATTCTTTAGCTCACTTTGCCACCACAGTTCAGACACAGCTATATGTAAACCAGTCTTGACCCTGTGCCTCATGGGAACAGTTCAGCCCGAACTGTCAAGCCAGGTCTTCCCTGAACCGGAAACAAGCATCCTGGGACCCGTTACTGGGTAACACCCTTCTTCAGCCAGGCGAGCTTGAATCCAGTGACAAAGTGAGCCAGGGACACACATCTGGGCACACCCTACCAACTTAGGGCGAACAAAGCAAACACAAGGAGATGATGGACGGAGCACTAAAAATGTTCAGACACTCATCCCAAGTCACATATCTGGGTTGAATCAAACATCATTCTTTAGCTCACTTTGCCACCTCAGTTCAGACCCAGCTGTATGCAAATCAGTCTTGACTCTTTGCCTCATGGAAACAGTCAAGCCTGAACTGCCAAGCCAGGTAGTAATACACCCCGGAAAAAACGATAGTGGATAGGGGAGAGCAACTGTAATTATTGACATGAGACTTATCTGTTGCAAAGCATACTGACATATTTTACATCCACAAGACAGGGTTTTTTTTTGATGATTTATGAGTGGAGGGCGACCCTGGTCTTATTCTTCCCTCTGGGCTCCATTTTGGGATAGATTGTTTGTACGGGGGCACAACTGTGAGAGCTTTCATGTATTTGAAGAAGAGTGAAATTAACTTCCTTTTTAAACAATCACAGTGGTTGCACCCAATTTTTGCCCCTTTCTTTTCGACATACCCACTCGATTCTCCGTGTGTCATGTTGCCTGTGTATACACTCTTTTAATGCATTTTGAACAGTAATTTATTTGACGAGTAGTGTATATTGTCCTTACACGAGTCATAACAAATGGATAAAAATTGCCTTGCATTCACCGACGAACAAATAGCGGCAATTTTAGCTGATCCTTCACTATTCCCTGTAGCCCCTCTACTAGGTAGGTACCATGACAGCGAGGGAGGAATGGGAATGATTGAGTACATTTAAAAAGAAACAGGGCAGAATAGCTCTACATGGAGCTTTAATGATTGAGTACTACATGGCTGGAGCAGCCGCAGCAAACCTTTTGGTGAGGATTGAGCCATGTATATTCCTTGAGGAGAGTAAATTTAGACTTGACTGGTGCTTCATTGCCAATAGGTGCACTAGAGATTGGTTGATACTAATTATTAGCACTGCCAAGTGGTTAAGAGAGGAACTCCTAAAAGAGATTCTTGACCTCGAACAGAGTATAAGGCAGGACATGATCTTGGTGGATACCAAAGAGCATCTTCAAAAGATCCAAGAAGACCTAGCTGATTATAAAAATTACATGGTTAACCAAAAATTAAAAGGACTGACCCGTAATTTAGAAAGGTATACACATGAATGGGCGTTTCCCTATGTGAAAGACGAATACTATCAAACGGCCCCAGTACAACAGAATTTAGGAGGACGTCAAAGGAGGAGAGGGGCTAGACAATGCACTAGATGCACCCCGAATCATTGGACCTTTGACAACACTTCCAGTGAGGAAGAAGAAGACACCCTGCAAGGTAACCAGGTCAGATTTAATCCGCAAGACCGTAACAAGGAAGATTTAGGAGCACTCCGGAGGTCTTTTTTAGGTCAGGGTCAGAGGAACAACCCCAGAGGGGGTGGCTAGGCAGGAAGAGGCAGAGTACGAGGCAATTAACCTGCGCAATGGCAAGTTTTCTCCCCCAGAGTGACCCGCAGCCAGGGTCGGATGCAGAACTAGGTGAAAGCATCGTCGTGAACCTGTCTGAACACGTACTAATGAAGAGTGAGGAGTGAGTCCTTAACAAGGGGTTGGGCTTCGTCCCCACTTCCATACATGACTTGTTCAAGTTATGTTATGTTATGTTATATGTGGTTTTGTAACGCGCTCCGATAGTCAAGACTGTCCTGGCGCGGGGGAGAAACTGAAACAGAGTGGAAAAAGGAGTATGCTATTCATGAACTTGAAAGAGGTGAGTTTTAAGCAGTTTTTTAAAATTGGTCAGATTGGGAGCGTGTCTAAGAGCGTCTGGCAGGGCGTTCCACATTTGAGCTCCCTTTACCGTAAGGGATTGTCTGCCCAGGCAGACTCTTTTAAATCTGGGGACGACCACCTGCTTTTTGGAGGTGGATCGCAGCTGACGGGTTGGGAGGTAGAGTGTGAACCTTTTGGCTAGATAGGAAGGGCACGGTCCATTGAGGGCTTTGTAGATGATGACCAAAGTTTTAAAGTGCACTCGTTGTGCCACAGGAAGCCAGTGAAGATCCTTCAGCTGTTTGCGAACGCTGAGTCTCCTGGGGATGTTAAAAATGAGTCTCACCGTGGCATTCTGGACAACCTGTAACTTTCTGATCATATAGTCAGGAGCCCCTAAATAAAGGGCGTTTGAGTAGTCCAGAAGGGAGAGTGCCAGAGCCCTGGCAACCGTTTCTTTCGCCATTTGTGGAAGGAGGGGAAAGAATTTGCGAAGAGTGGTCAGAGTTCCAAAACACGTCCCCGCCAAGCGTGAGATCTGGACGTGGAAACATAAGTCGGCTCCGAACCAAATTCCCAGGTTCTTGTTCAAGTGTAGGATAGAGTTTCATGAGACCATGAGAAAAATTAAATTGAAATTTTTTTGGCCACCATCAAGCAAAATTACACTAGATCCTTTGGAACTGACCTTAGAAGACCATCTACATTCTGTCCTCCGGCTACTGCGGTGGGACCTGAAGTATTAGTTTTTGAATCACTAGTACTGCAAGACATAGAAAAAATTGAGAACACGCAGAGTCATTGAGGTATAAGAACATGACCAAAGACGGCTGGGAGGCCATCAGGAGTCTCCAGGGCAATCGATCCTTGACTATTAAGTCAGCCAATAAGGGTGGGTCAGTCGTTGTCCTTAATTTGAAAGATTATGACGCTGAGGTCATGCGCCTTTTGGGGGAGGGTGCTAATTACCAACCACTCAACCGTGACTCAGCAGAGGAACTACTCAAGATCATACGTGAGATGGTGGGCAAAGCAAGGGAAAACAAGTGGATTTCAGCTAAGGAGGTGGAGTTCCTGGTGAATGACACCCCCAGGACTCCGTCCTTCTATATACTACCTAAAATACACAAGCATGTCTGCCCTCCGCCAGGCCGCCCTATAGTTTTTGGCTTTCAGTCTGTGTTGGAGCCACTCTCACAATACGCTGACTTCTTTTTACGTGAATCAGTTGTTAACCGGAAGTCATTTATTAGGGACACCACTGAAGTACTCAACATCCTGGAAAACATGCAGTTTGACCCCAGTAATGAGTTCCTTGTAATGATCAACATTGAGTTGCTATACACTTGTATTCCACAGGATGCTACGCTGGTGGTAGCAGCCCGCGACCTGGGGGACCAAGAATTGTTCTGTGACACAACACAATAGTTTGTGTTACAGTGCGTCGAACTTGCCCTCACGAGGAACTACTTTAGCTATAAAGATCAGCTATATCTCCAGATCTCTGGTACATCAATGGGGGCTACTATGGCCCCCAGCCTGGCCTGTATTTATGTTGGACAATTTGAGGAGCATGTCGTCTACCCTGCCAGCAATCCCTTCCAGAGGAATTTACGTCTTTGGAAGAGGTATATCGACTAGGTGCTCTGCATCTGGTCAGGAACTGAGGAGGATCTTGTTGACTTCCTTCAGAGGCTAAATATCCAGGATCCCTGTTTGAAATTTACTTGGTCCTATGATCATTATAGAGCAGTGTATCTGGACCTGGTTATTGAGTTTAAGGATGAGGCCATCAACACCTGTGTTCATCAGAAGCCCACAGACAGGAATTCCCTGCTTCTGTATGACTCATACCACCCCAGGGCACTTAGGGATAATCTCCCAGTGGGACAGTTCCTCCGTTACAGGAGGACTTGCTCCTCGACCAATGATTTTTTGGAACAGTCACAGGATTTGACCACTAAGTTGAAGAATCTTAATCATCCCTTCAAGTGGTCAGACATGCTAAAAAGAGAGCCCTCAACACTCCCCGCAGTGCCCTTCTCGAAAAGAAAGTGAGGAGTAGAAAGGACTGCATTCCGGTTGTCATGACATTTGACCCCATGGCGACCAAAATTAGACAGTCTATACGCAAACACTGGTCCCTCCTTTCTAATAAGTATTTTCGTATGCCACCGCCCAGGTTTGCATTCAGGAGAGCAAGCAATCTCAAGGATAAACTCGTACACAAATGTGAGCCCATGGATAGAGCATTGAGCACCACCACCATTCCCAATGGGCATTATCCATGTGGCTCATGTTCAGTGTGCCCGTTAACCAAGAAAAGCACCAGTGTGATGCTATCATCAGGCAAAGAATGGTTCTTAAATAATTTTAGTAATTGTAATACCACCCATGTGGTGTATCGTTTGCTGTGTCAGTGCCGCCTGCAATACATTGGGCTCACGTCGCGAAAAATAAAGGTCAGAGTGCAAGAACACTTGAGCACCATAAGAGCAGGCAAGCTCACGACCAAATTAGTGCAGCACTGCTTTAGTGAAAAGCATTGTTTTACTTGGACGGTTCTAGAAAGAGTCAAGGGTACCACACAGAACATTGAGAACGTGCAGCTATCAAAGGAAGCACGTTGGATATACAAAGAGAAAAGCGACCAACTTGGGCTCAATGAAAATATAGAGTGGACCAGGATCAAGCTGTAGGCTCTTAGGAATCAGCCCTTTGCTCTTTGGTGTCTGCCAGGGCTCTGGTGGACTGTCCTGCTAAAGGCTAGGTGGCCCTGTTTTCACACACTGCGGAGGTATAATGACCACATAATTTATTATTTGTAGTATGTCATCTTTTCCTAGGCAAACTGAGAAATTGACAATATTTTATACATGCCCACTGGGCTCATAGCAAGGTGCTTTGAATAAAAAACGTGCAGGGTTTTGATAATAGGCCTATTTGCAGTCGAAAAACGCAATTGCCACACCATTACAAGATGGCGGCCGACGAAGCTGACGCTGGTCATGTGACTGCTGTCACGGAGCATCTACGCGTCCAGGAAACTTTATTGTGAAGGGCGGAGCACGTCTTAGAGTAGAAGGAGACGACATGCTCCACGAGGTCACATACGTTGAGGAGTAGGGTAGCCGGGCTATGAGGCACACAGGCTAATGCCTCTCATTAATGGCTGGTTTGAGTCTTACGAGGCACCGTGTTCTGGTGTCTCTTTCCAGCATTGTTGATATGCCAGCGGAGGGCCATTGCAAGAAAGGGGAATGTTATCGATGTATTTCGCATAAAATCGTTGATCACATACTTTTGACAAACGCATAGTGTAAGCAGCGTAATGACTACGACCCACCTTTTTAGTGAAAGAGGTTACGGTGGTCTTTGGAGACACACATGTTTTATATGGTAACAGTTATATACTAGTGACCATATGAGAGTGGTAGGTGGGCTCCCATTATTAAGGTGTTTAAAAAAATAGGTTCCCGCTTCTGATTAGACTTGTTGACAATGTCACTGAGAGTATAGACTTGAGTGGCACACAGCCGTTTGGTGAAAGCATCGTACAGACACCTATTAACTCGATGCGCTGAAGGAGTTCCATAGTGCTCCATGAGTCCTATTTGTCTGTATTAAAGCGCTAATATGGGAATGAGCTACACCAGTGACCATGTGAGAATTTGGAGAATTTGTTAAGGTTTTAATGAGCACGCATGTGTTCTAACATTTGTCTATAATTTAAAAACTAGCGTGGTTGACAATTATGTTATATCATCTTGTATGTGTCTTTCAGATTTATGATTACAATCGCATGAGCAAACATTGAACTAAGAAAAAACCCACTTTAGGAGCCCTATGATATGGTTATATACCTCTGCAGCTGGTACGAGTGAAAGGGGCTGTTAGAGGGTAAATATTATAAATATGGCAACTCAAACACGGTCTTGGAGGGTGGTGCATTGGGTGTTTTTAATTAATGTTGTTATTATTGTGCTTCCCCCTACTTGACAGTCTACATAGAACAAAGTGTCCAACAGTGGTGCGGTGACAAGGTGTGTAGCCCTGACAAATTTGCCGAAACTTTTGAGGCAGAGAAACATGTTGGCGATAGGTAATGGTAGGCGATGGTAGCTACCAGCCTTTTTAATTTAACCGATCACGCCTGAAAATTAGGAAGGAAGTTGCGAAGAGGTGTGCCTGTTGATTTTAACACTTTTTCTGTCACGAGCAGAGTGATAGTTTCTGCAATTGCGCACTTTTCACTTCTTGGTTGTTTTTGTTTGGACACATTCTTGTTTCTTTTTTCGAACTGAATAACGACCAGTGATGAGAAAATGGGCCCAGTCTGGTGAGTACCTGCCAGTTACCCCAAGGGTGGTGTTCCAGTGAGGTGTCATTATGTTCGCCACACATTTTTTGCAATCTTTTTGCAAACTTTCAATTTTTGGTGTGTGGATGCACTGTGTAGATTAAGGTTTTAGACATCCTGTGCTGTTCTATGTGACTGTCAAGAGACATTGGCCAATATATTTTTAAAGATATTGGACGTATTGCAGTAATACACCCCGGAAAAAACGATAGTGGATAGGGGAGAGCAACAGTAATTATTGACATGAGACTTATCTGTTGCGAGGCATACTGACATATTTTACGTCCACAAGACAGGGTTTTATGGTTTTTGATGACTTCCCTGAACCGAAACAGGCATGCTGGGACCGGTTTCTGGGTAGCACCCTTCATCAGCCAATCTAGCATGAATCCAGTGACAAAGTGAGCAAGGGACTCACATCTGGGGATACCCTGCCAATTTAGGGCGAACAAAGCAAAGGCAAGGAGACGATGGTAGTTACACCAGTTACAGATCTGGGTTGAATCCATCATCATTCTTTAGCTCACTTTCCCATCTCAGTTCAGGCCCAGCTATATGTAAATCAGTCTTGACCCTGTGCCTCATGGGAACAGTCTAGCCCAAATGGCCAAGCCAATTCTGGGCATACCCTGGGTGCAGGGTCAAGACTGATTTGCATATGGCTGGGTCCAAACTGGAATGATATGGTAAGCAAGAAATGATGTATTTAGGCTGAGATCTCTGTCCTTGGGTGAATGTGTGACATTGTTCTGCATTCTGTCCATCAATTATTCTTTTGGCATTTGTCACCCCAAGTGGGACGCGTATGCCCTGACGTGAATCCCATGGTCTCCATGCCATTGGAATCAAGCAATCCTGGTTCATGAGGGCTGAAAGGCCAAAACCGGTCCTAGGATTCTTCTTTCCAGGTCAGGGAGGACTTGGCCTGGCAGTTCGATATGGACTGTGCCCAGTGGGCACAGGCTCAAGACTGATTTGCATATGGCTCGATCCAAACTGGAATGGAATGGTGAGAAAAAAAACGATGAGTTAGGCCCACATCTCTGTACTTGGGTGAATGTATGACATTGTTCTGCATTCTGTCCATCAATTGTTCTTTTTGCAATGTCCAAAACAAGCAGTGAGCAGATGAAGGAATATGCTTAAGATATTATCTTATACTGTTATTACAATATACAATGAAGTTGGTTCTACATTGATTGCTTTCTAACAAAATGTCTTGGGTTATTTGAAGAAGAATTATGTAGTTAGGGATGTACAATTAGTCAATGCCTGTCACCTGTATAATCTGAAACGGTAATTTAAGTATGAATTACAAAATTTAAGATGAAATGTTGTGTTGGAATCCAGTTGGTAAGTTGGTCAGAATTTCTCATCTGGTCTTCTGAAAAGCTAGGCATTTTCAAAATAAATAATTTCAAAATGGTCCTACAGTGTAAAAATGAAAACAATTAAAAATATACAGGAATAATTAATAATCCTTGGGTGTTTTCAACTTTTGTCCATTCTCAATCCATCCATTTCAGAAGCTCATTTTGAAAACCTTGAAAATGACAAGTTATTGATTGTTTTCTGTCTATTCGGTTTATTCCATCGGGCAAGTTTGTATGTGTAATCTGATATCGGCTCATGGTGGTTACCATAGAAACAAGACAAAAAAGCAATTCTCTTTCAGAGCACAACTTTAAATGTAATGATCATTTCTTGCTGTAGTGAACAACACTTTGCAGCGAGAGTGCAGGGAGGAGGTAGATTGATGGCTTTGCTTCGAGGACTGTGCATTATTATGGCTACCCAAACTTAAAAAAAACGTACCGAACATGTCCTTTGCTTTATTACACCTAACATTTCATTACCTTTTCTGTTTGGGATGTGTGTTGTAACCACGACACATTTGCTTCAGTGGCTACTGCAGCTACACATGGTTTATATGTTTTCTTATTTGACTACTTATTGGTACTCACTGTATTTTTTAGAACATCGCTTTAAATAAGCATACTCATCCTTTTAAGGGGTTCATATCTATCACTACTAAAATGATGTGTGTTTAACATTTCATTTCTTAACTCTCCATTCAATATGAATGCCTACCGAATTTTGGTCTAAAAACATATCCTGCGTAACATGTTTTTTTCTCCATTTTGAGTTTCATCTCAATTGAGTTTTTTACTTTGCAGTTCTGTGGTTAGTTTGCTCAAGCATCCCAGCCCTGGTCTGCGGAGCTTGTACTGCAGCCTCCGAGTAAAGCTTTCTCAGTACAGACAGTAATTTATAATTCTCTCTTTTCTCAGTTAGCTACAGTTTTTTATCCGGTTTGCTGGAAGTTGCTTTAAGGTTCCTAGTGGAAAGTTGCAGGAGGGCTGCCTTCAGACTAAATGGGAAACACACCTTTAATGTCTCTGAGTCAGACGAGAGCAGGAAACGATTTCACTTCCCACGAGTTCTATTTCCTGGGAACATTGCATTCTTAACTGGTAACTCTTGAGCAATGAGACAGCAAATATTTAACAAAGCGGTACAAAAGGGGGTGGTGATGGACGGAGCATCTGAACCAATCAAACACTCACACCCAGTCAACAGATCTGGGTTTAATCCATCACCGTTCTTTAGCTCACTCTGCCACTCTAGTTCAGACATGGCCATATGCAAATCAGTCTGCCCCTGTTCTCATGGGAACAGTCCAGCCCGAACTGCCAAGCCATGCCTTCCCTGGACCAGAAACAAGCTTCCTAGGACTGGTTTCTGACATTCCAGCCGTCTTCAGCCAGGCTTGCTTGAATCCAGTGGCAAAGTGAGCAAGGGACTCACGTCTGAGCATATCCTGCCAACTTATGGGGAACAAAGCTGTTGTGGACGACGCCGCAGGTAATAACACCACTCCGCACAGAACAACAACACATTACCCATGTGCAGATACAGGGACCCTGTCCACACCAGATAACCTGGTGGGGACAGGAACACATCCACAAGTGTACCCACACATGCCCTACCTGTCACCAAGTCACCCCTCCGCATCGAGGTCACCCATTTTCCGCAATCTTGAAGTAATATCCCGGTCACGTCACCGCAGCGGTGAAGCAAACTTGAAAACATGCGCACAATGTAGTAGGCAGGGCCAGCGCCAGTCATGGGCAGTACACAAAGTTCACAGGGCCACACTTTCAAACTCTCCACAGTAGGCCCCCACAACATGAAGGGACAGCCGTGTGCCCCTCCTGTGCTCCCTAATGCACATCAACCACACACCCAACAACTAGGGAGGCAGCCTCAGCAGGTGTGGCTGCAGAGGAACACACACAAGAAAAATTATTTTTTCTAGATTTTGAATAAGTTAGGGAGCACAGTATGTAGGGCAACATGTGTAATTTTAATCATTATGATTGCAAGCTGGCTCTACACAGGTACGTTCAGGTGCTCACATGAGTGAAAAAGGTGTGTAACGTTACTAAGTGAAAGTGAAGTTACACAAAATATCACAAGGACAATAACAAGAAATCCACAATATAAATACAATGGGGGATTTTCATTGGGGGGTCGGCAGCGTTTAGATCTTTACTTAATCAAGATCATCATCAGGACAGGGTGAGCAGTCTGAATAAATTATGGACAGAATGCACACCAATGTCATACATTCACCCCAGTACAGAGATCTGGGCCTAAATCCATTGTTTTTTTGCACTCCACACCACCCAAGTTCAGACAAGGCCATATACAAATCAGCCTTAAAACAGTGTCAAGACTGATTTGCATATGGCTGGGTTCAAACTGGAATGGCATAGTGAGCAAAAAAACGATGGATTTATGCCCAGATCTCTGCACTGGGGTGAATGTATGACATTGTTCAGCATTCTGTCCATCACCAGTTGTTTTTGCATTTGTCACCCCGAGTGGGACGGGTATGCTCAGACGTGAGTCCCGTGCTCTCCATGCCACTGGAATCAAGCTATCCAGGCTGATGAGGGCTGAATGCCCGAAACTGATCCTTGGATGCTTGTTTCCAGTCCAGGGAGGACCTGGCTTGGCAGTTCGAACTGCACTGTTCCCATGGGGCACAGGGTCAAGACTGATTTGCATACGGCTATGTTCAAAATGGAATTGCATGGTGAGCAAAAAAACGATGGAATTAGGCCCAGATCTCTGTACTAGGGTGAATGTATGACATTGTTCTGCATTCTGTCCATCACCAGTTGTTTTTGCATTTGTCACCCAGAGTGGGATGGGTATGCTCAGACGTGAGTCCCGTGCTCTCCATGCCACTGGAATCAAGCTACCCAGGCTGATGAGGGCTGAAAGCCCAATACCGGTCTTTGGATGCTTGTTTCCAGTCCAGGGAGGACCTGGCTTGGCAGTTCGGGCTGGACTGTTCCCATGGGGCACAGGGTCAAGACTGATTTGCATATGGCTGGGTTCAAACAGGAATGGCATGGTGATAAAAAAAAAACAATGGATTTAGGCCCAGATCTCTGTACTGGGGTGATGTATGACAATGTTCTGCATTCTGTCCATCACCAGGTTTTTTTGCATTTGTCACCCAGAGTGGGATGGGTATGCTCAGACGTGAGTCCTGTTCTCTCCATGCCACTGGAATCAAGCTATCCAGGCTGATGACGGCTGAAAGCCCGAAACCGGTCCTTGCATGCTTGTTTCCAGTACATTGAGGACCTGGCTTGGCGGTTCGGGCTGGACTGTTCCCATGGGGCACAGGGTCAAGACTGATTTGCATATGGCTGGGTTCAAACTGGAATGGCATGTTGAGCAAAAAACGATGGATTTAGGCCCAGATCTCTATACTGGGGTGAATGTATGACATTGTTCTGCATTCTGTCCATCACCAGTTGTTTTTGCATTTGTCTCCCCAAGTGGGACGGGTATGCTCAGACGTGAGTCCCGTGATCTCCATGCCACTGGAATCAAGCTAACCAGGCCGATGAGGGCTGAAAGCCTTAAACCCGTGCTTGGATGCTTGTTTCCAGTCCAGGGAGGACCTGGCTTGGCAGTTCGGGCTGGACTGTTCCCATGGGGCACAGGGTCAAGACTGATTTGCATATGGCTGGGTTCAAACTGCAATGGCATGGTGAGCAAAAAAACTATGGATTTAGGCCCAGATCTCTGTACTGGGGTGAATGTATGACATTGTTCTGCATTCTGTCCATCACCAGTTGTTTTTCCATTTGTCACCCCGAGTGGGACGGGTATGCTCAGACGTGAGTCCCGTGCTCTCCATGCCACTGGAATCAAACTATCCAGGCTGATGAGGGCTGAAATCCCGAAACCGGTCCTTGGATGCTTGTTTCCAGTCCAGGGAGAACCTGGCTTGGCAGTTCGGGCTGGACTGTTCCCATGAGGCACAGGGTCAAAACTGATTTGCATATGGCTGGGTGCAAACTGGAATGGCATGGTGAGCAAAAAAACGATGGATTTATGCCCAGATCTCTGTACTGGGGTGAATGTTTGACATTGTTCTGCATTCTGTCCATCACCAGTTGTTTTTGCATTCGTCACCCCGATTGGGACGGGTATGCTCAGACGTGAGTCCCGTGCTCTCCATGCCACTGGAATCAAGCTATCCAGGCTGATGAGGGCTGAAAGCCCGAAACTGATCCTTGGATGCTTGTTTCCAGTCCAGGGAGGACCTGGCTTGGCAGTTCGGGCTGAACTGTTCCCATGGGGCACAGGGTCAAGACTGATTTGCATACGGCTGGGTGCAAACTGGAATGGCATGGTGAGCAAAAAAACGATGGATTTATGCCCGGATCTCTGTACTGGGGTGAATGTATGACATTGTTCTGCATTCTGTCCATCACCAGTTGTTTTTGCATTTGTCACCCCGAGTGGGACGGGTATGCTCAGACGTGAGTCCCGTGTTCTCCATTCCACTGGAATGAAGCTATCCAGGCTGATGAGAGCTGAAAGCCCGAAACCGTTCCTTGGATGCTTGTTTCCAGTCCAGGGAGGACCTGACTTGGCAGTTTGGGCTGGACAGTTCCCATGGGGCACAGGGTCAAGACTGATTTGCATATAGCTGGGTTCAAATTGGAATGGCATGGTGAGCAAAAAAACGTTGGATTTATGCCCAGATCTCTGCACTGGGGTGAATGTATGACATTGTTCTGCATTCTGTCCATCACCAGTTGTTTTTGCATTTGTCACCCCGAGTGGGACTGGTATGCTCAGACGTGTGTCCCGTGCTCTCCATGCCACTGGAATCAAGCTACCCAGGCTGATGAGGGCTGAAAGCATGAAACCGGTCTTTGGATGCTTGTTTCCAGTCCAGGGAGGACCTGGCTTGGCAGTTCGGGCTGGACTGTTCCCATGGGGCACAGGGTCAAGACTGATTTGCATACGGCTGGGTGCAAACTGGAATGGCATGGTGAGCAAAAAAACGATGGATTTATGCCCAGATCTCTGTACTGGGGTGAATGTATGACATTGTTCTGCATTCTTTCCATCACCAGTTGTTTTTGCATTTGTCACCCCGAGTGGGACGGGTATGCTCAGACGTGAGTCCCGTGTTCTCCATTCCACTGGAAGCAAGCTATCCAGGCTGATGAGGGCTGAAAGCCTTAAACCCGTGCTTGGATGCTTGTTTCCAGTCCAGGGAGGACCTGGCTTGGCAGTTAGGACTGGACTGTTCCCATGGGGCACAGGGTCAAGACTGATTTGCATATGGCTGGGTTCAAACTGGAATGGCATGGTGAGCAAAAAAACTATGGATTTAGGCCCAGATCTCTGTACTGGGGTGAATGTATGACATTGTTCTGCATTCTGTCCATCACCAGTTGTTTTTGCATTTGTCACCCCGAGTGGGACGGGTATGCTCAGACGTGAGTCCCGTGCTCTCCATGCCACTGGATTCAAACTATCCAGGCTGATGAGGGATGAAATCCCGAAACCGGTCCTTGGATGCTTGTTTCCAGTCCAGGGAGAACCTGGCTTGGCAGTTCGGGCTGGACTGTTCCCATGAGGCACAGGGTTAAAACTGATTCGCATATGGCTGGGTGCAAACTGGAATGGCATGGTGAGCAAAAAAACGATGGATTTATGCCCAGATCTCTGTACTGGGGTGAATGTATGACATTGTTCTGCATTCTGTCCATCACCAGTTGTTTTTGCATTTGTCACCCCGAGTGGGACGGGTATGCTCAGACGTGAGTCCCGTGCTCTCCATGCCACTGGAATCAAGCTATCCAGGCTGATGAGGGCTGAAAGCCCAAAACTGATCCTTGGATGCTTGTTTCCAGTCCAGGGAGGACCTGGCTTGGCAGTTCGGGCTGGACTGTTCCCATGGGGCACAGGGTCAAGGCTGATTTGCATACAGCTGGGAGCAAACTGGAATGGCATGGTGAGCAAAAAAACGATGGATTTATGCCCAGATCTCTGTACTGGGGTGAATGTATGACATTGTTCTGCATTCTGTCCATCACCAGTTGTTTTTGCATTTGTCACCCCGAGTGGGACGGGTATGCTCAGACATGAGTCCCGTGTTCTCCATTCCACTGGAATGAAGCTATTCAGGCTGATGAGAGCTGAAAGCCCGAAACCGTTCCTTGGATGCTTGTTTCCAGTCCAGGGAGGACCTGACTTGGCAGTTCGGGCTGGACAGTTCCCATGGGGCACAGGGTCAAGACTGATTTGCATATAGCTGGGATCAAACTGGAATGGCATGGTGAGCAAAAAAACGTTGGATTTATGCCCAGATCTCTGCACTGGGGTGAAGGTATGACATCGTTCTGCTTTCTGTCCATCACCAGTTGTTTTTGCATTTGTCACCCCGAGTGGGACTGGTATGCTCAGACGTGTGTCCCGTGCTCTCCATGCCACTGGAATCATGCTACCCAGGCTGATGAGGGCTGAAAGCACGAAACCGGTCTTTGGATGCTTGTGTCCAGTCCAGGGAGGACCTGGCTTGGCAGTTCGGGCTGGACTGTTCCCATGGGGCACAGGGTCAAGACTGATTTGCATATGGCTTGGTACAAACTGGAATGGCATGTTGAGCAAAAAAACAATGGATTTAGGCTCAGATCTCTGTACTGGGGTGCATGTATGACATTGTTCTGCATTTTGTCCATCACCAGTTGTTTTTGCATTTGTATTCCCTAGTGGGACGGGTATGCTCAGACGTGAGTCCCGTGCTCTCCATGCCACTGGAATCAAGCTATCCAGGCTGATGAGAGCTGAA
The DNA here is from genome assembly GCF_964263255.1 of Lissotriton vulgaris. Lineage (NCBI taxonomy): Eukaryota > Metazoa > Chordata > Amphibia > Caudata > Salamandridae > Lissotriton > Lissotriton vulgaris. The sequence goes on from NC_141687.1 coordinate 2,089,985,408, forward strand.
AGCATGAATCTGGTCCTTGGATGCTTGTTTCCAGTCCAGGGAGGACCTGGCTTGGCAGTTCAGGCTGGACTGATCCCATGGGGCACAGGGTCAAGACTGATTTGGATATGGCTGGGTTCAAACTGGAATGGCATGGTAAGCAAAGAAACGATTTATTTAGGCCCAGATCTCTGTACTGGGGTGAATGTATGACATTGTTCTGCATTCTGTCCATCACCAGTTGTTTTTGCATTTGTCACCCCGAGTGGGACGGATATGCTCAGACGTGAGTCCCGTGCTCTCCATGCCACTGGAATCAAGCTATCCAGGCTGATGAGGGCTAACAGCCCGAAACTGGTTCTTGAATGCTTGTTTCCAGTCCAGGGAGGACCTGGCTTGGCAGTTCGGGCTGGACTGTTCCCATGGGGCACAGGGTCAAAACTGATTTGCATATGGCTGGGTTCAAACTGGAATGGCATGGTGAGCAAAAAAACGATGGATTTAGGCCCAGATCTCTGTACTGGGGTGAATGTATGACATTGTTCTGCATTCTGTCCATCACCAATTGTTTTTGCATTTGTCACCCCAAGTGGGACGGGTATGCTCAGACGTGAGTCCCGTGCTCTCCATGCCACTGGAATCAAGCTATACAGGCTAATAAGGGCTGAAAGCCCAAAACCGGTCCTTGGATGCTTGTTTCCAGTCCAGGGAGGACCTGGCTTGACAGTTCGGTCTGGACTGTTCTCATGGGGCACTGGGTCAAGACTGATTTGCATATGGCTTGGTACAAACTGGAATGGCATGTTGAGCAAAAAAACAATGGATTTAGGCTCAGATCTCTGTACTGGGGTGCATGTATGACATTGTTCTGCATTTTGTCCATCACCAGTTGTTTTTGCATTTGTATTCCCTAGTGGGACGGGTATGCTCAGACGTGAGTCCCGTGCTCTCCATGCCACTGGAATCAAGCTATCCAGGCTGATGAGAGCTGAAAGCATGAATCTGGTCTTTGCATGCTTGTTTCCAGTCCAGGGAGGACCTGGCTTGGCAGTTCGGGCTGGACTGATCCCATGGGGCACAGGGTCAAGACTGATTTGGATATGGCTGGGTTCAAACTGGAATGGCATGGTGAGCAAAGAAACAATTTATTTAGGCCCAGATCTCTGTACTGGGGTGAATGTATGACATTGTTCTGCATTCTGTCCATCACCAGTTGTTTTTGCATTTGTCACCCCGAGTGGGACGGATATGCTCAGACGTGAGTCCCGTGCTCTCCATGCCACTGGAATCAAGCTATCCAGGCTGATGAGGGCTAACAGCCCGAAACTGGTTCTTGGATGCTTGTTTCCAGTCCAGGGAGGACCTGGCTTGGCAGTTCGGGCTGGACTGTTCCCATGGGGCACAGGGTCAAAACTGATTTGCATATGGCTGGGTTCAAACTGGAATGGCATGGTGAGCAAAAAAACGATGGATTTAGGCCCAGATCTCTGTACTGGGGTGAATGTATGACATTGTTCTGCATTCTGTCCATCACCAGTTGTTTTTGCATTTGTCACCCCAAGTGGGACGGGTATGCTCAGACGTGAGTCCCGTGCTCTCCATGCCACTGGAATCAAGCTATACAGGCTGATAAGGGCTGAAAGCCCAAAACCGGTCCTTGGATGCTTGTTTCCAGTCCAGGGAGGACCTGGCTTGACAGTTCGGTCTGGACTGTTCTCATGGGGCACTGGGTCAAGACTGATTTGCATATGGCTGGGTTCAAACTGGAATGGCATGGTGAGCAAAAAAACAATGGATTTAGGCCCAGATCTCTGTACTGGGGTGAATGTATGACATTGTTCTGCATTCTGTCCATCACCAGTTGTTTTTACATTTGTCACCCCGAGTGGGACGGTATGCTCAGACGTGAGTCCTGTGCTCTCCATGCCACTGGAATCAAGCTATCCAGGTTGATGAGGGCAGAAAGCCTGAAACCGGCCCTTGGATGCTTTTTAAAGTCCAGGGAGGACCTGGCTTGACAGTTCAGGCTGAACTGTTCCCATGGGGCACAGGGTCTAGACGGATTTTCATATGGCTGGGTTCAAACTGGAATGGCATGGTGAGCAAAAAAACGATGGATTTAGGCCCAGATATCTGTACTGGGGTGAATGTATGACATTGTTCTGCATTCTGTCCATCACCAGTTGTTTTTGCAGCAGGCACCAAAATAGCAGGGCCAGTGATCAGGACAAAGTGCAGAGTATGTCCATGAGGAGCTGCACTGGTAAGGGGCACACTTCAAGGCCAGGGGCCAGTCCAATGATCAGAATAGTTACAAAAGTTGCAAACAACAGGTAACATTGCTCCCTCCCTACAAATATGTGCATGTTCCGGAAGCGCAGCGGACCTGCGCAGCGGGTGTGACGAATGTGCGCTTTCGGCGCGCATAAGGCAAGCTCGTCTGTGCTCGTCCGCGCCGAGTCCGGGCCCTGGGCCATCCCCCCTGCATCTCAGCCACTACAGCACAGATGCTACAACATAGAAACCCTCTATGGACTAAGGCCTTCTGCCAGTGTCTGCACCCGGCATATTTATCCAGCCGAGGATCTGCCGCAAACCTGCCCCACTTGCAGCCTCCCCCTCAAACACAAACCTAGCCCCGAGCCCACAAACGACTTTCGCATGTTCCTACTAAATTGCCGCTCCTTGCCTAAGCACAGCGCTGAAATGGCACTTTTGTTAGAGGAATACACTCCTGATATACTGTTCCTGATGGAAACCTGGCTCACCTCCGACTCCGATCCCGCGGTAGTAGATGCTCAACCGTCTGGCTTCCAAATCACACGGCAAGACCGACCTAAAGGGAGAGGAGGAGGCCTGGCTATTATCTACAAGGAACAATATCACTGCCGAATCACCTTTGAAACCATCCCGGACTGTGAGAGTCTTGGCTTTAATATCAAACTCTCACTCAACAGTTGCTTCTCTGGTACTCTTATCTACCACCCCCCCGGCCCCCTCAAGCAGTTCCATGAAATATTACCATCCAGTGTGGCCGATAGAGTCAGTACCACCTCTAACTTCACCTTGCTAGGTGATCTCAATTTCCACTTTGACTCCCTCTCTGACCACACATCCGCCACCCTGACAGACGATCTAGCAGCCCTGAAACTCACCCAACGTGTCACCTCCCCCACTCACGCCAAAGGCCACTTGCTGGACCCTGTCTTCAGCAACTGCCCCGACCTCTTAGTCGGCTCACCAATCCCTCTGCCCTGGACAGACCACCTTTTGGTCTCCATCAGCTGGACTTCGTTCAAACCACTGTCACCCGCCCCTACCTCAAGGCTCAGGCAAGCCTGGTCGCGCCTCGAGGTTGACAACTGGTCTACCAAACTCACCAGCTCTCAACCTAGTGATCAGAAAGACCCTGTCCTAGCAAATCAAGCCTATGTCAACTGGATCACTCAAACTCTTGACGCTACTCTCCCAATGAGCAAGACTATGCTGAAGCGTTCCCAAAAAACTGCCCCTTGGTACACGCAGGCTCTCAGGGACAAGAAATGCCTATGTAGAAGGTCGGAAAGACGCTGGCGTTTAGATGACTCAGCAGACAATAAAACTTGCTACCGAGAATCTATCGGCGACTACAAAGTTCAAATAAAAGCAGCCCAGTCCACCTATTTTGCCGAAAAAATTATACAGGCCAAGTCCAAACCTAAGGAGATCTTCCAGATCGTTAAAAAGTTAACGAACCCTCCTCCTGCATTGCAGGTCGAGAAATCCATCACTCATTGCAATGATGTCGCTGAATTCTTTTATCAGAAAGTAAAGACTATCTATTCAGCCTTCCCCCCAAAAAAAATCAACTCATCTACCCAATCCAACTTTCTATCTCAAAACACCATGACCCACTTTCCCCTACTAGACCTTACCACCCTTGAACCACTAGCGCGCAGTGTTAAGTCCGGATCACCGTATGATCCTGCCCCACCAGACATAATAATGGCTGCCTCTCAGATCACCCTGCCTATTATTAGGGAGGTACTAAACGCATCCATCACCTCCAGCACTGTACCGACCATCTGGAAACAGGCCATGGTCAGGTCGCTGCTTAAAAAAACCAATTTAGACCCGTCTGACTTGGCCAACTATCGCCCCATCTCCCTGCTCCCATGGGTGAGTAAGGTCTTAGAAAAATATACTAATCAACAGCGAGTGAACTTCCTGGAAAATCATCACGTACTAGATCCCACCCAGACGGGCTTCGGACCGAAACAGGGGACCGAGACCGCTCTCCTCATGGTCACCGAGGAAGCTAGAAAAATCCTGGATCAAAGAGGATCAGTGGCAGTGATCCTCCTTGATCTAAGCGCGGCATTTGACACGGTCAGTCATGACACCCTACTGGACAGTTTGTCCTGCGCCGGGATCAAGGACAAAGCCTGGATATGGTTTAAATCCTTTCTGGAGAACAGATCCTTCAGAGTCTTTGAGGGTGAGTCCGTCTCCTCTAGCAGACCTCTAAAGTGTGGAGTTCCTCAGGGCTCCTCTCTTAGCCCCGCACTCTTCAACCTGTATATGAGGCCACTGGCTGATGTTGTCCGCCCATTCGGAGTTAAGATCATCTCCTATGCGGACGACACGCAGCTGGTGGTCTCACTGGCGCAGGAGACTACCCGGCCTGTGTCAGGTGGGCTTAGAGAATGCCTAGAGGAGGTGAAGACCTGGATGTCTTCATCATCCCTCAAGTTGAATGGGGATAAAACAGAGCTGATGCTCTTAGGACCCCCAGATCTTGGTCTCCCCCCCTCCTTGTGGCCTCCTTGTCTGCCCAGCCCCAAAGAACAATATTAAGAGCCTCGGAGTGTGGCTAGACAGATCTCTGTCCTTCAACGCTCAAGCCACAAAACTATCAGCCACCTGTTTTGGCATCATGAGGATGCTAAATAAAAACTTCCCCCTCCTCCCCCTGGAAGCCAAACAGGTGGCCATACAAGGCCTCATACACTCACGCCTCGATTTCAACAATGCACTCTATCTAGGCGCCCCAGATTACACTCTGCGCAGACTGCAGATAGTGCAGAACTACGCAGCGCGCTTACTGCTCAAGATCCCTCGGAGACAATCAGTGAGGGCCGGTCTGGTCAGCCTTCACTGGCTACCGATTTGGCAGAGAGTCTTTTTTAACTCCTTCGACGCTCATGACGAGCTCAGCTCGTCATGATGTACACCTCCATACACTCATGACGAGCTGAGCTCGTCATGAACAATGGAATAACCAAAATGTCAGCACAGGAGGAAAATAACACAAGCATCGATGGTGTTAAAGCTATGTGCATAGCCCACCAAGCATTCTGGGACACAGGCCCCAGCATTTCACGTGACCTAGTTACTCACTACATTCCCAACCGAAGCCTTCGTCCAGCCAAACCTTTTTAGCAGTGGCTCCAAGAATAAAAAGATCCAGGTCAGGCGGAAGGACGTTCGCCTACAATGCGTCCAGAACCTGGAACACTCTGCCACTACATCTCAGAGCCAATCCCAACCTCACTGTGTTTCGTAAACAATTAAAGACTTTCCTGTTTAATTCCCCCACTAATCCCTAGCTTCCTCCTCATCTGCTCTTCGGTAGGTTCTGGTTACCCTAGCACTTGGACGCCTCCGGGCAGTAATCGCGCTCTACAAGTCTACAGGTTTACAGGTTTACAGGTTTTACAACAAGGCCAGTGGCCAGCAAAATGTGCAGAGAAAGTACAAGAGAAGCTGCACAAGTAAGGGCCACACAGCAAGGCCAATAGCCAGGACAAAATGCAGTTAAGGTACATGAGATCCTGCACAGGCAAGTAAGTGGCAAATAGCAGGGAACAACAAGGCCAGTGGCCAGCACAAAGTGCTGAGTAAGTACATGAGAAGCTGCACAGGTAAGGGGCAACCATCAAGGCCAATGCCAGTCCAATGTTCAGAGTAGTTACATGAGATCCTGAACGGGCAAGTGGCAAACAGCAGGGAACAACAAGGCCAGTGGCCAGCACAAAGTGCAGAGTATGTCTGTGAGAAGCTGCCAAAGGAATGTGTATGACAGTACCCTGCCATGGTCAGCAACACAGTTAGGGGGTAACAATGGGCCGTGCAGGCACTGCCTTGGATGAGACAGGTGTGTGAGGGGGACTTACACTCAGACTTGGCTGTCGGTCTAACTGGAAGGTGGCTGTGTGTTGGGTACGGTTGGAAGACTGGACCGGGGAGAAACCCAGCTGAGGTAGAAACATCAGTGACGTGGGAAGCCAGTGGACTTCTTGGACCAGGTGGCATAGTGGCATGGGGATGTGGAGTCATGCTGCTGTGAGACACAGTGTGGGTGGAAGATTGTGGAGGGTTGCCTTTCCACTTCTTGGGGACTCTGAATGGCTTCCCTGTCTTGGGTTTAATAGAAAGAGGTGTGGACATAACAGGCACACTCACCACCAAAGCTGCATCAGGTGCAGACGGTGGCCCTCCCTCTGGGGAAACAGCAGGATGCATGGCCTGGCCTTGCCTTTGCCCCTCCATCCCCTGTTTACCAGGTGTACCCCCTAGAGTGCCCCCCTTTACATGCTTCACACAGCTTTAGATGGGAGTTGAGGTTGTGGGTCAATCTGCCTTGGAGCTCTTATTATGTGTATTCTTAGCAGGCACCACCTTTTCAGCGGGCACGGAAACTGTCTGCTTGTCTTTGTGAGACGCTTTTGGGATAGGAGAGTCCTGGGCTGGGAATGCCTCTGAGGCATTTGACCCTGAGACCTGCTTCTTGGCTTCGTGGCCCTTGGTGTTGCCTGGCGGGCTTTTGTCTTTGGGGTGGCTTTAGTGTTCTGTGGGGATGGTGTCTGTGCCCTGGACCTCTTGGGCTGCTGCTGCTGCATGCTGTGTGTGCTGTATCTTGCCCTTGAAGTCTGTGCAGTGTGGTCCCCTGTCCTTTCGTACCCACGGGAGATGCTGCATGAGAGAGAGAGATTTAGGGTCAGTTCATTGGCATCAACAGAACATTCATATGCAAGCAGAGAATCACTAAAGATGATGAAATCTCCACGTTGCACAACACCCTGTGAAACAACATAGTGCAATCTCAATTTTTAACTCAATTTTGGCCTGTCAACAAGCTAACAGGGCATTAGTGAGCCATGTGATGACTGCACAGCACAATATCCTTCCGGTGGCTGCGTTCAATCAGACACACAAATAGCTCTGAGCACACCTATGGCCCTGATGGGGGCAAAGATGTACCCCACCACATGTTGCCACTGTCATATCTGGATGAAGCAGAAGGGGACAACACAGATACATACTACAACATAACAGTCCACAATGGCCATGAGCATATGCCATCCACCATGTTAATTTTTGGGGCACAATTACTGTTGCACATTGGTGTCAGATGTCTAAGCTTCACCATTCTGAGGTCAGGCAATGCACACTGCCATGCCCTTACATGGGATTTCCCAGACTAACCCAATGCAGGCGATATCTTAAGCCCACGACTCTGACTGCAATGTCAAAGCCCATTACTCCAATAACATTAGTAAGTACAGGTAGGGCAAATGCAGGACAGCTACACACAACACCGAGGCAAGTTACAAGACACTGCATCACACTACCAACATCACATAGCCCAGCGCTGGCCCAGGCTGTATATACATGCAGCCACTCACAGCCAAAGTCACCCTTCAAAGAATACTCACCCCTAGCTTGCTGCTGATGCTCATTCAAACGTGCATCCAGCTCAGGCTGTGTCACGGGCAAGATGCAAACCATTAGTGGTGTCATGCTCCGCCGCGCCAACCTGCCAGTCCGAGGGAGCAGCCCCAGTATCATCTCCGCCATGTTCTTGCTCAGCTGGCGGATGTCATCCCACCTCTTGTGACAGTGGGTGTGCCGTTGGTTGGAGACACCCAGAGCCCACACCTTGCATGCAGTGGCCCTCCCACTGCCTTATGCTGGTGGACTTTGAGCTACAGGCAGGGGAGACAAGAGAGGGTAAAATCTGTGACACAGTGTTATGCACCAATATCTCTAAGTACAGGAGCATGATACTAACTCATCCCAAATACGCAGACAAGTCTAACAGATGCAATACATCAAAGTACATTAGCATTGGAGAATCACACGTAAATGCATGCAGGTATGAGGGTGGACACAGTACCTGCCCATCTCATACACATGCAGGATGCCAGCACAGATAGCTACCTGTGGGCTGCCCATATCTACTGTCCAATTATTTAGTTGAGCAAGACATACAGTACATATCAATATATGTTTGGGAGTTGACTCACTGTGTCTAACACTGTGCAGCCCTGAATTTCCTATCTCTGTGAATGGCTCACTGTGTCATGGATCTGACATCGAGTGACATGATCTTACAAACCCAGACCCATCTCACAAGGCCTGTTATGCGCAATCTACAAGGCTAGATGTCTCATTGATGGAGAGTCCCGCAAAATACACACATGTAACACTCTGTACTTTCAGTGATGTGTCCTTGTCAGATTGGGTGGTGACTGTGCAAGCCAGGTGGGCTCACACTGAGGTACAACGTGGGGCATCAGAAATGTCACATGAAGGGACAAATTGAGAGCGGAAACAGTGCCTACACATGCCAGTCAGTACACGTGCTGGTGGAAATGGAGGGTGTTGCGCACAATAGTACGGCAATCTGCTGTGTCATAGGTGAATGCCCAACAATAGTGTCACCCTTGAGTAATGAAGTCCTGAGGATAGTGCTGAGCTGGAGATGATGTACAATTAGGAGCCAGACATAATTCCATCAGGCAGCAGTCTATGGGGACAGGAGCAGCAGCAGGTGGTGGTGAGGGGTCTCAGGCAGCAGTCTCTGGAGACAGGAGCAGCAGCAGGTGGTGGTGAAGGGTCTAAGGCAGCAGTCTATGGGGACAGGAGCAGCAGCAGGTGGTGGTGAGGGGTCTCAGGCAGCAGTCTCTAGAGACAGAAGCAGCAGCAGCAGTAGGTGGTGGTGAGGGGTCCGAGGCAAAAGTCTCTGGAAACAGGAGCAGTCGCAGCAGCAGGTGCTGGTGAGCGGTCTCAAGCAGCAGGCTCTGTGAGCTGTGGAAATGTGGGGCTCTTTCCTACACATATATAGCCCCCTGGGGTCGTTTCAGTGGTTCTAAGCTGCTGCAATTGGTGTTCCAGGCCAGCCTTTTTCAAATGCATCCAATGCCCAGCTCTGAGGAGCACGCCTACCGCGATTTTCAAATCTTGCATTGTTTTTCCGCGATTGCGGTTCCCATTGGCTGTAAGGGCATGGTGCATGATAGTGGCATGGTGCATGGCAGTGACACACTGCAGGGGCCAGGTGGGTGCTTCCGTGGTGGTGCATCTTTCAATTGCAGCCAATGACCGGCTCCACGGTGGCGGAGCACGCCTACCGTGATTTTCAAATCTTGCATTGTGCTACCGTGATTGTGGGTCAATTTGTCTGTAAGGGCATGGTCATTGGCGTGACACACCACTGGTGCCAGGCGGTAGATACCGCGATTTCGGTGGCGGAGCATGCCAACAGCCATTTGACCATGTGTATGCCTATCACTACCGCAATTGTGTCCTGGGCATGTGCAGTGAGACACCGCTGGTGCCAAGCGGTAGCTTCAGCAATATGTGTGCATACATTGCTATGAATGACCCTGTTTTTAGTGGCGGAGCATGCCAACTGCCATTTGACCATGTGTTTATTTCCTACCACTACCACAATTGTGTCTTGGGCATTTGCAGTGACACACCGCTGCTACCGCAATATAGGTGCCACACATTGCCCTGAATGACCGTGGTTTTAGTGGCGGAGCATGCCAACCGCCATTTGACCATGTGTATATCCCTATCACTACCGCAAGTGTGTCTTGGGAATTTGCGGTTACACACCGCTGGTGCCAGGCGGTACCTACCCCAATATGAGTTCCATACATTGCTATGAATGACCGTGATATTAGTGGCTGAGCTTGCTAACCACCATTTGACCATGTGTATATGCTTATCACTACCACAAGTGTGTCTTGGAAATTTAAGGTTACACACCGCTGGTGCCAGGTGATAGCTACCACAATATGGGTGCCATACATTGCCATGAATAACCGTGATTTTAGTGGCCGAGCATGCCAACCGCCATTTGACCATGTGTATATGCCTATCACTAAAGCAAGTGTGTCTTGGGCATTTGCAGTGGCACACCACTGGTGCCAGGCGGTAGCTACAGCGATTTGGGTGACAGAGCATGCCAACCACCATTTGACCATGTGCATATGCCTATCACTATCACAGTTGTGTCTTGGGCATTTGCGGTGGCACACTGCTGGTGCCAGGGGAAGCTACCGCAATATGGGTGCCATACATTGCCATGAATCACTGTGATTTTAGTTGCAGAGCATGCCAACCGCAATATGCCCATGTGTATATGCCTATCACTACTGCAAGTGTGTCTTGGGCATTTGCGGTGACACACCGATGGTGCCAGGTGGTAGCTACCGCAATATGGGTGCCATAGAGTGCCATGAATGACCATGATTTTAATGGCGGAGCATGCCAACCGCAATTTGACCATGTGTATATGCCGATCACTAATGCGAGTGTGTCTTGCGCATTTGTGGTGACACACCACTGGTGCCAGGCGGTAGATACTGTGATTTGGGTGGCAGAGTATGCCAACCACCATTTGACCATCTGAATATGCCTATCACTACCGCAAGTGTGTCTTGGGCATATGCCGTGACACACCACTGGTGCCAGGTGGTAGCTACCGTGAGTTGGGTGGCAGAGCATGCCAACTGCCATTTGACCATGTGTATATGCCTATCACTACGGCGAGTGTGTCTTGAGCATTTGCGGTGACACGCCACTGGTGCCAGGTGGTAGCTACTGCAATTTGGGTGACGGAGCATGCCAACCATCATTTGACCATGTATATATGCTTATCACTACCGCAAGTGTGTCTTGGGAATTTCCTGTTACACACCGCTGGTACCAGGCAATAGCTACCACAATATGGGTGCCATACATTTCCATGAATAACCGTGATTTTAGTGGCGGAGCATGCCAACCGCCATTTGACCATGTGTATATGCCTATCACTAAAGCGAGTGTGTCTTGGGCATTTGCAGTGGCACACCACTGGTGCCAGGCGGTAGCTACAGCGATTTGGGTGACGGAGCATGCCAACCACCATTTGACCATGTGTATATGCCTATCACTACCACAGTTGTGTCTTGGGCTTTTGCGGTGGCACACTGCTGGTGCCAGGGGAAGCTACAGCAATATGGGTGCCATACATTGCCATGAATGACCGTGATTTTAGTTGCAGAGCATGCCAACCGCCATTTGCCCATGTGTATATGCCTATGACTATCGCAAGTGTGTCTTGGGCATTTGCGGTGACACACCGATGGTGCCAGGCGGTAGCTACCACAATATGGGTGCCATACATTGCCATGAATGACCGTGATTTTAATGGCGGAGCATGCCAACTGCCATTTGACCATGTGTATATGCCGATCACTAATGCAAGTGTGTGTTGCGCATTTGTGGAGAACACACCACTTGTGCCAGGCGGTAGATACTGCGATTTGGGTGGCAGAGTATGCCAACCACCATTTGACCATCTGTATATGCCTATCACTACCGTAAGTGTGTCTTGGGCATATGCCGTGACAGACCACTGGTGCCAGGTGGTAGCTACCGTGAGTTGGGTGGCGGAGCATGCCAACTGCCATTTGACCATGTGTATATGCCTATCACTACCGCAAGTGTGTCTTGAGCATTTGTGGTGACACGCCACTGGTGCCAGGTGGTAGCTACTGCAATTTGGGTGGCAGAGCATGCCAACCACCATTTTAACATGTGTAGATGCCTATCACTACCGCAAGTGTGTCTTGGGCATTTGGGGTGACACACCGCTGGTGCCAGGCAGAAGCTACCACGATTTGGGTGGTGGAGCATGCCAACTGCCATTTGACCATGTGTATATGCCTATCACTACTGCAAGTGTGTCTTGGGCATTGGCAGTGACACACAGCTGGTGCCAGGCGGTAGCTACCATGATTTGGGTGCCATACATTGCCATGAATGACTGTGATTTGGGTGGCGGTACACTTTGACAGCAACTATGGGCACACGTGAATGGCCAATGTGCAGTTCTCAACAGTGCACAGTGGCCACATGATCATATGGCACATGATTGTACACACAATACCAATGTCACATTTATCTCACTGATGACTACACAAGCCCTGTTTGTGTTTATGCTTTGGGACATTGGCAAGTACACATGTCCCTTGCGATTTTGCTGGGCATGCCCTCAGAACAGTGTACAGATGGTAATGTGTGTAAACAACTCAAAGTGATGATTGTCTTACTGAACAATGTGCTAATTTTAGTGGCTCATGCACATACCTGTTTTTCTGGCACAGATGTGCTCATTGTGTTGTTGATGTGTGCCCGGTTTGACTTACACCTGAGGGTGTAGCAGGTACTGCAGCTAGGAATGAGACAGGTGTTTTGCTGTTTTAAACATATGCTGTCTGAACTACTCTCAGGGCTGTTCATGCAAGATGTGGCCATATCCCTTAGGGCATTCTCATAGTCAGATATTGTTTTATATGTTGTGGTTGCTGTGTGAAACGTGGACAAGTGTACGACTAGTGTAGCTGAAGGTGTCCCTACATGTAAGGTGTACTGTAAGCTCAACTGTGATGCTAGGCAGTGTTGCTGTTGTGTCAGCCAAAATGTAAGATGTCAGACACAACTCCTGGTGGAATGCATTGACTTGTGTCCTCTCTTATCTCACCTAGGAGGAGACTTAATGTGCATCATCCCTTCACAGTTCTGGCAGACATGGAGGATGAAGATGTCATATGGAAATTCCATCTGGATAGAGACACCCTGAAAGACCTATGTGCTATGTTGGAGCCCCTTCGGCAGCCTTGCAGGACATATCCGGGTGCTTTCACACCAACGTCTAAGGCAGAGGTCTTCAAACTTTTGTTGATCCCCCCAGCTGAATTTTTTTAGATGCTGGGCCCCCCCACCACCTGACAAAAATTTCTAGAATCTGGGACACTACATAATCGACTGTCACGCGCATATCACGAACCATAACCGTCAAATAATGTTTTACACAACAAGAATGTTTAGTAAACTACTGGTTTGTGAGTGGGTGTGGTGAAATGACAGAGGCTTATTATACAGTTCAAAACACAATTTTCCAAGATAAAATGTGTGCAAATTGTTTTTACTAGGATGCTTTGTTCCACACATGACATAGATTAATAATAACACCACCACATAAATGTGAGGGGTGTGCATGTTTTTCACCACAGACGGTCAATCTGTGGATGGATTTTTGCTACTGCCATCCTCATGTTGTGCTCCACATCTAGTCTTAAACGGTACTCAGTCTTTCATACCGCAAGTGCTGAGAACCCAATCTCACATAAATAGGACGAGCTGAAAGCCAAGAGAGTTTTGATAGCAGTTTCTCTCAAAGCGGAAAACTCTGCAGACATTTTCAGCAAAAACGGTGACTGTAAGGGAGACAGTGTTATCAGATTTTTCGAGCACTCCCTAGCTCAGTCACGAGAAACAATTCTTCTTTAGAAAGCATTAACAATAGTGAATAGTGTGATTGCACCGGGATTAGTGTGAGGGCATTGTGATCTCTGTGTATGCAGGGTGAGCGTGAAAGTGAAGGGCGAGAATGAGGAGCGAGTTGTCTGAATGCAGGATGCATTCCCAGACACTTGTAGAAACTCAGCATGTTGTGGACGGCGGCGTAGGGTTTCAGATATAAGTTAAACGTTTGTTATAATGGCATTAACCAGGGATCAGGGTGGAGGAAATAAATGTGCTGATCTTGCAATAAACTTCCAGTTTTATGGTTAGGGTTGCCAGCTCATTATTTTGATGTCCCAAAAATGAGCAGTCAACTAAAGATGCATTGCTGGTACTTGTCTGTGCATACTTTGAACCTCAAATATAAATAGAAAGCACTTTTTCTTGTGTTCTATGGTTTCCTGAATGATCCATGATTGATGATAAAAGGGAACAAAGGCAAAAAAGTCACATTACAAATGGAGACATACTTCTTTATTTATAACCATATTTAGTGACAGGACCAGCAATGTATAGGCTGTTTAAACAACACAACTTGAAGCCCTTTTGACCCTCTGGGCGTTGTGCGCCTGCCTGTGTACTTTTAAAAGAAAATTTGTCACACTTTCTGCTAAGAGCTAAGCCTCACAGGACGGGGTTAAATTGGTAGAGCTCATAGCTGCCATGGTTTCAGATTGCTATGTGTGACATTTTCATAATTTGAGTTTAATTATGAGTGACATTTCAACAACTGAGAGTGACACTTTCTCGTGAGCAAAAATCAAGCAATCAAGATGAGAGAAACATATAAGTATCAGAAATTGCATCCATTTGAGCAACAATAAACTCTAAGAAGATCTTACAACTTCTGGAAAGCACCAGAAATGGAACAATGCTAATCTGAAACATACTGCGTGATTGCAGTTCTCAGTAACCAAGGACAGGCAGGCACTTACTGCTCAGAAGATGATCTAATCATTCATGACCACGCACTAGTCTAAAAAGCACATTTTATAGCATTGGTCAGCTTGTTATTGAAACTACCCTCACAACGCAATAACCAACATACCCTAAAACACACCAGTCCTGTTGGTGTAACTTATGCTTGTTGGTAGTATGAGGTGAATGAGTAATTAATACATATTTTGTTGTGAATTAGTGTTCAAAATGATGGAATTGTAAAAATGTTAGACTATGATTTAAACATTACTAAGGTGTGTGTAAGGGAACCAGTCTTCGGAGTGCATCAATCTATCATGTTTTTTTCCTTCATACTGTCTTCTGCATTATCTCATTTTGTACACTTTCATTCTTTCTCTCTCAACATGTCTCTGAATGTATCCATAAGCACATCATGTCTAACTGTTGTAAAACTCTACAGAAACATAACAGTTGGTAAAACGAATTAGAATAGTCTTCAGGAATGCACTATAGAGTGAACCATCTGAAATGTAAGCTGGCGCACCGTCGGTGTTGTGGATTGCCTTCATTTAGGGTACTAGGTTTCCTTCAGCAATCGTTAAGCACTCTTAGAGAACTTCCACTGCCAGTCACAGCAGCCACTCTGCTGGTTTTTCTGCAGAGTGGACTGGCCTCCGTGGACAACGATCTGCTCTCTGAGTCACACCGGCAGCCTGGGACCGAAATTGTGTTTGAGGGCTGGAGGGAGCGTTCCATCAACTGCCTGGAGGCCCTTTGGTAATTGCAACAGTAAAAGGAAAAACATTCTGCCAACACCACTCAAGTTTAAAAGCAGGGGCAGCCTTAGTAAGGCAGCCCGGTAAAAAAAAATAGCCCGTTTTCGCCTGGAATGTCTACACTACTAGTGCATAGTAGTGACTGGGGTGCTTTGTCAGCTTTTACACAGAAGGCTAGACACCACCAGATCAGAATGGGGGCTGCAGCCAGGGCCCCGTTCGGATAATAATCTGAAAGCCTGTGAGGCGGCGCAGACATGGGGCTTGATTGATAATACATTTTGAACCGGGCAGGTCTTGAACTGAAATGCTTCAGCTGCAGTGGGAGGCAAGGTGTCTCCTCTGAAACCGAAGGCGAAGGAACAGGACTGTCACTTCCTTTGTTTTCGGCTTTAGCAGAGGAGACTTCCTGCCTCACACTGCAGCTGAAGCTTCAGTTCGAACAATTAACCCCCTCCTGGGACAGTGATTAACAGACAGAAGCATGGGCTGGTCGGCCCGATGATTTCCCCTCCCTCCCCTCTACCAGAGTTCTCTAGTGAAAGACAACAAAGGTAAGATTTTCACGTGGAGTGCGCGCCCCCCTGAGATGGTGTTGTTCCCCCCTGGGGCGGGCGCGCCCCACAGTTTGAAGAACTCTGGTCTAAGGTGACGGCGGCACTGCATTTTTTGCTTCTGGATCTTTCCAGTACACGTGTCCAGCACAGGTGAGATGTTGCATCGTACGTTTAGCATGGTGCTGTGTGATGTCCTGTCTGCTATGATGATTTACAAGGACAGATGTATCCATTTACCCAAGGGCCGCGATTTGGCGGGTGGTAAGGGTGATTTTTATGCCCTTGCACACATCCTCCTTGTTGTCGGTGCCATTGATTGTACACATGTTGGGCTGGTTCCACCACAGGCTTGTAATCACATCCACAGGAATCACTCCATAAGTATGCAAGTGGTGTGCCAGGCGAATATGATCATCTTGCACGTGTGTGCCAAATTTCCAGGCTCGGCCCATGACTCATACATCATGCATAACAGCATTGTAGCACAGCTGATGGCTAATCTGCTACCTGAGCGTGCATAGATTGTGTGTGAATATGCAGAGTCAATTAGCGTGCTGTGTGGTGACATGCTGTCCTCTGCCACAGTATCATTACAATGTTTCTCTGTGTCTCTCACACCTAGGTGACTCTGCATATCCCAACCGACCTTGGTTGCTGAGCTCACTGCAGAATCCCAGGACACCTGCTGAAGTCCACCACAATGAAGCCCATGGGAGGATACGTGGTGTGGTGGAGCATCCCTTTGGTCTCCTAAAATCACGATTTCGCTGCCTGGACAAGACCGGAGGTGCACTGATGTACTCCCCCAGGAAGGTGTGTCAGACTGTAATTGCATGCTGCATGCTCCACAACCTGGCCATTTGCAAGGAGATCTCCCTGCTCCTGGATGCTGATGAGCAGCTAGTGACGAGGATAGTGGAGAGGAGGAAGGTGTCGACCTACGTAAACAGCTCATCAACCACTACTTCACTTGAAGGTGAGTGACGTTGTACAACGGACCTATTGTCTGATGATGTCACTGTTGGCAAGGTGTATGTGAGCTTTGTGACTGAAGTCGGTTGTTGACTCAGTGGTGGCTGACAATGTTTCCGGAACAGGTATTTTAGCACATCTACAGGATGTGTATGTTGGCACTGTTGCTCATTGTGATGTGTGCATGGTGGAGTAGCTTGATGGTAAGTGTTGTGTGATGTCTGTGATGCCAACCCTGTGATGCCAACCCTGACTAGTGAATCTTGTTCTGTTGTGTTTTCCTAGGTCCCTTCAGCCTTCCTTGACTACATACATTCCACGCTCGTGGTACATTGTAATCATGGTGAAGACTGCACATCCTGGAATAAACAACATGTGTTTAAGGAGTATTTATTTCTATTGGTAACATGTGAGGGGGTGAACATTTAGATTGAGGTGCTTAGTGAAGCAGTGAGTTGACAGTTATGGAAAGAAACTCGGGTAGTCACCAGGTGACCCAGTCCAACAGACAGATGCCATTCACAGGTAGTGTGGGTAAGGACAGTCCAAAAAGTCAATGCAGTAATGAAGAGGGTTGCCTTCATTGCTGGCTCTGTGACTGACATTTGGCAGATGCTTTGCCACAGGAAACTCCCAGGGATTTCTCGGTATGGCCCCTTTGTCGCTTGTCAGGGGAGCCCTCTGCTGTAGGGCCAGTGGGGTCTATAACTCACCCCTCTCTGTGGCCGCAGGGGAGGATGGCGAATTCTCATTCTGCGGTACACCAGAGGGAGGTGGAGTTGTTGGTTGTGGCGCAGGCCTGTCCCTCAGTACTGCCACTAGCTGGCCCCCAGAGGTCCACAATTTGGCCTCATCAGCAGCACGAGCTCGTGTGAATCTTCTTCTGACCGGCTTGTTCATCCCTGGTCCAGTTCATAGGCCCCAAGGACTCAGTTGCTGTTGTCCAGTGCTTCGGCCCTAGGGTCTGGTTGTCTGTGACTGACCCTTGCCCTCCCACCTGTCCTGCTGCCACAGACCTGTTGCCATACCACTGGGGGCCCCCGCATCCTCTCCCTGCCCTTCTCAGTTGGTGGTGTGGGCTGGTCATCCTCTGGGACAGGGAGGGTGTTGCAGGCAGCACTGGTGGTGGTGGTGGTGGTGGAGGACACACAGGCCATAACAGCTGGGGTCTGCAGATAGGTTGGTGTTGCTGCAGAAGTGGTGGGGGTCGATGGGGTCCTACGACCTGTTGCGCCCTGGCACACCAGGTGGGGCGATTTGAGCTCCGTTTCCCGAGAGTCAACATCCGAGAGTCCATGTTCCCGGGGGGGGGGGGAATGCCTCTGCAGGTTGCTGGTTGTCCTCTGCAGTCAGTTCTCAACTGTGGGACAGAGGGTAAATGGTCATTGTAGGACACCCCACAAGCTCTGTGTTAGATGTGTATTAGTCACTTTTTGTACACCACGCAGTTGACTAATCATCACATTGTTTGTATGCGCATTACTTTGCCTCCTGATATGTTGTTAAGGTACATGCATTACTTGTCCATGGTGTGATGTGTTGAAACATGCCATGCGCCACGTGCATATTTTGTGCTTACAGGGATAATTTGCCATCTAGCAGCTAGTACAACTAAGAATTTATGTGAAGCCTCTCTATTGATTACTCTGCCTGGCAGACGTTACATCTGAGCCTGAACTGGCGATTGTATTCTCATGTCATGTGCACATCTAAATTTCTACCACCAACCATGCTTTCTTTGCTTTCATATGGCCCTTGATGGTCTGGCCACATGGCTCTTACACATGGCATTCAGTGATGTTCATGATTGTGCACAGACTGTCTTCAACATGTGAATTGGTGTGTCACACTTTGGTTACTGTGACAGTTATATTTGCTTAGCAGTCTGAACACTGTGAGAGGCAATTGGGTATGTGTGTATTTCTGTGTGATGAGAGGGCTGATGTTGTCATATGGCACCATGCTTTTTGAGATGAATAGCTGGGTGCATGTACTGACTACTTACCTGTTCTGTTTTCATATTTGTGTTGGATTTGTGACACATCTGTGTGTGTGTGTGTGTGTGCTGGAGTCTTCCATCCTGCTCAGTGGTGGGACGGGGTGCCTGGTGAGAGTTGTAGTGCAGGCCTCCCCACCACAAACACCCCTCCTTGTGATAATGGCTACCTACCTGTTAGATGAGGGTAAACAATGCAATGGCTGCCATATGCTTCTAGGTGGGAGGGTGTGCTCCATTATGCTCAGGGTGGGGCCGGGGGCACTGTGTGAGTAGTAGTGCAGGCCTCCCAGCCCCAAACAGCACTCTTTGTGATAATGGCTACCTACCTGTTAGTTTGGTTGTTGCAATGCAATGGCTGGCACATGCTTATGGATGGGTGGGGAGTGCTCCATCTTGCTCAGCTGGGGTACAAGGGAGCATGATGGGAGTAGTGTTGCAGGCCTCCCACCCCCAAACAGCACCACCTGGGAAGATGGCTACCTCCCTTTTAGATGAGGGTGAACCATACAATGGCTGTCACATGCTTCTGGGTGGGTGGGGAGTGCTACACCTTGCTCAACTGGGGAACAAGGGAGCATGCTGTGAGTAGTGTTGCAGGGCTCCCACCCCAAAACAGAACAACCTGGGAAGATGGCTACCTACCTGTTAGTTTGATGAGGGCAATGCGATGGCTGCCACATGCTTCTAGGTGGGTGGGGAGTGCTCCACCTTGCTCAACTGGGGAACAAGGGAACATGCTGGGAGTAGTATTGCAGGCCTCCCACACCCAAACAGAAATACCTGGGAAGATGGCTACCTACCTGTTAGTTTGTGGCTGCCACATGCTCCTGTCTGTCTGCTAATTCTCCTAGACCTTTCCGCAGCCTTCTACACTGTTAATCACAACACCCTCCTCAATATTCTTCAACAGAGAATGGTCATGGAGGGCACTGTGCTTAAATGGTTTGCATCCTTCCTCTCTGACAGATCTCAAATGATCAAAATAGAGAACAGTCCTTCTTCTCCTGTGGCGGTGGGTCAAGGTGTTCCCCAAGGCTCTATACTTGCATCCACATTGTTCAATCTCTACTTAGAACCACTGGGAAACCTCCTAAGAAAATCCGGGATTCACTATCATCTCTATGCAGACGACACTCAACTCTACCTCAAGGTTGCCTCTACTCATGATCTCTCCATCCTAAGATCTACTCTTGAATCCATTCAAATCTGGATGTCAACTCATCAATTGATTCTGAATCCCTCCAAAACTGAATTCCTCCTCTTCTCCTCCTCACTCTCTCCTCCCCCTGTTCAATTATGGATGGATCAGATGAATCTACTAAACAATAAACGCATCATTGTCGACAGCGCAAAATCCCTTGGTGTCATTCTAGACAAAAAACTCAATCTAACTCCCCAAATCAATTCTGTTGCAAAATCTGCTCGTTACCAACTGCGCCTTCTTTGGGGAATCCGTCGCTTCTTCCCGGAGCAGGACCTTATAACCCTGGTGTAATCGCTGGTCCTCTCCAGACTAGACTACTACAATTCTCTTCTTACTGGCCTCCCCAAATCTCACCTGTCCCCACTTAAGTCTGTCTTCCATTCAGCAGCTTGTTTCATTTATGGGGCCAAAACAAGCGATCACATCACACCAATGTTATCCACCCTCCGCTGGCTTCCCTTCGAGGCTAGAGCTATCTACAAGACCACTTGTATCACCCACAAAAAATTGCACTCCTCCTCTCCCCGCTACCTGGCGGATAAACTGACACTCTCTGGAGGCTCTAGACCTTCACGCAATGCAGAGAATCTACTGCTTCAACCTCCTACTTTCAAGAAGGAAAGAACAATGGCCCAATCCTTTTCAGGCAACGCAGTGAGAATCTGGAACTCCTTTCCGCCTCAGCTACAGACCACCGCCTCCTCCCAGGCCTTCAAAAGGGACCTCAAAGTTCTCCTCCTCCAGAGACACCTCCAAAGGTAATTCACGTCCTCTTGCTATTTGGAGGAAGACTTCCCACTACTGATAATTTCTACTTTCCATGACCATGGTAGTGCCTTCCCAGTGTATTCCTGTGGTTGGAGTGTCTGCCTTTTTGCAGTATTTTCCAAGTACTTGTGTTCGGTGCCCTTTTGTAACATGCACACACCACTTTGCCCTTGTAACACACTGTTGCTAACTCTCACATGTTTTTACCTTTGATACTTGCACAAGTGCCACCTTTGCCTACGCAACGCTTGTTCCTGTGCCTGAGTATCTAGCACTTATTGCAGTATTATACCTCAAATTATACTTTGTTTTCTCTCATAACTGCACACTTGTCACTTCTCCTCTTGTGCACTTTTGACTACCTCATGTATTTTTGGTTGCTCACAATTTTTACTACCTCATGTATTTTGTTTGCTCACAATTGTCACTATTACCTTTTCTACCTCATGTATTTTTGGGTGCCCTCAATTTTTTTGTACCTCATGTATTTTGTTTGCTCACAATTGTCACTATTACCTTTTATAACGCAACGTATGCGTTTGTAATCTGTTTTTTTGTAATGTTTCTCATTATGTTTGATTTCTGTTCCTAATGTGAAGTGCTCTGACGCCTTCGGGTAAAGTCTGCGCTATATAAAAGTGCATAAATAAATAAATTAAATAAATAAATAAAAGGGGTGGGACGGGGGGGGGGCTGGTGGGAGTTGTAATACAGGCCTCCCACTCCCAAACAGATCAACCTGGGAAGATGGCTACCTATCTGTTAGCTGAGTGGGAACCATACAATGGCTGGCACATGCTTCTGGGTGGGGGGAGTGCTACATCTTGCTCAGGGGTGGGACAGGGGGGCCTGTTGGGAGTTATAGTGCTGATTGCCTGGACATATACAACCCTGTATGTGTTGTCTGCCTTTGGGGTGATTCAGATGGAGTGGATGGTCCATCTGTGGGACATTTGTTGAATATTCTGGTGCATTTGAATATACTTGTGCCTTGGAGATGTAGCTTTGTAGTTGTGCTGGACAGTACATAGCAGTCTGATGGTCTACATTTGTTTATACTTACCATCCCGCACTCCCCCGGGTTTTCCTGTGAAACTCTCTGGATGCAGTGTTGCAAGTACTTTCTCCTCCCATGCAGTGAATGTTCTTGGTAGAATGGGAGAGCCTCCGCCAGTCCTCTGAGCCAGCTCATGGTTCTTGTTCCTCTTTTCTTTGACAAACCTCTTCAATTCATGCCACTGCTTCATCATTATCTGCTTGGAGCACAGGGTGGTCCGTACTGCATTGGCTTTGTTGACTATTCTTGCCCACATTTGTGCTCTTCTGGCTAATGGAGTCTGTTGGACCCGGCTACCAAACACTTGTGGTTCTACTCTGATTATCTCATCTATCATGACTGTCAAATCACTCTCTGTGAATTTGGGCATTTTGTGTGGTGCCAAGGTGTGTGATGTGCAGAGGGGTTAGAGGTTCAGGGTTTTAAGTGGTGGGGGTGATGTGTATGGTGTGTGATGTGCAGAGGGGTTGGAGGTGCAGGTGTGGAAGTGGTGGTGCTGTGTGTGGTGTGAGTAGTGATGGAGTGTTGATTTGCCTCTCCTCTCAGGTGTGGTGTATGTCCCTTCACTTCTGGAGTATTGCAAGGATTGTGGTCAGGGAAGGAGCTGGTTTTATACTCAGCTATGTGGGTGTGTCAAAATGGGGTATTGCTGTCAGGTGTGTTGTGTGGGTTGTCCTGGGATTTGTATTTTCGTAGTTGCCATGTGGGTGTGCCAGTGGGGTGTGCTAGGTGTTTTTTTGGGGCAGGGCTCATTTGCTATGTGCACTTTGTGTCCTTGTTGTGAGTTTTTTCTGTCGACCGCCATATTTGTCACAGAGCGTCTGCAGCGGTGGCTATGCTATTGCTCTGCCACCGGCTTTCCTTTTCTTCAGTGTTTGCGACTGCGGCAGTCAGAGACAGCGGAAGGTATCGCGGTCAGATCGGGGATATACTAATTTCCAGTGCGGTCTCTCCGCTGTCCTGACGGCGATCTGGTGATTTTCTGCCGCACATCTGATTGCTGCGGAGGGATTTTGTCCTTCTCCGCCCAGCATGGGCGGTTTTACGTTGCCTCGTTCCGCCGCGGTCTGATTTTTTTGGCAGTTGATCCTAATTGTACCGCTGGTTTTTCCGTGGTACCGGCGGGTGTTTGATTTCCACTATCATGGCGGTCAGGGTGGTTTTCCGACCTCTATCCTAATAAACCCCTTAGAATTTAAAAATATTTTTTTAGGAGCGGGATGTTAGGTTTATAGGGGATAAGGGTTGGGATTCTTTTAAAAATATTGTTATTAATATATTAATAATTACAAATGTATACATTTAATTTTGAACTTAAAATTTTGAATTTAGAAATATCATTTTAGGAGCGGGATGTTGGGTGTATAGATGATAAGGCTGGGGAGTGTTTTAAAAATATTTTTTAAAATATATTACTAATTTAAAATGTATAAATGTAATTTTGAAATTAAAATTTAGAATTTAGAAATATAATTTTAGGAGCGGGACGTTGGGTTTATAGGGGATGTGGGTGGGGCGTGTTTTAAAATTATAAAAAATATATATATTAATAATTTAAAATGTATAAATGTAATTTTAAAATTAAATTGTAGAATTGAGATATATAGGGGCCCATTAGCATGGCCGGTGGTGGCAATCCGCCCGCCAACACACTCCACCAGACGCCCTTTTACCCCCGCCACATTAGCATGGCGGGGGTACCGCGGCCAACAGAAAGACCCTCCACTGCATTTTCCCTGGTAGGCAATCGTCCCAATTGCCTACCAGGCGGAAAAGGCCCATAATAATATGGTGGTGGTGGCTTGCAGGCCTCGGCATCCATATTAGCTTGTGGCATTTTCAATGCCTTTCCATGACGGAGACTCCGCCATGTAAAGGCATGCGGTTTTTGCTTAGGGGGCCCATTGCAGACCCCCAGGGGTGTGGGGGGCTGCGCTTGGGGTTTATCTATGGTACCCCCCAACATTGGCATGGACAAGGTGGCAGGCCTGGGCGGTGCCTGTCATGTTGGGCATGCCAATGCACAACATGTATAAATTGCATTGTGGCTGGTGCTGCTTACAACACCGCCCACAGCAGTGTAATATTTGCGGGATGCCACTGATTTATTCTGAAATATGTTTATTTTCCAGAAAGTTTTGTAATTTAATAGTGTTTGTAGTGTTATTATTCAAATAATTAAGTTTATAGTTTAGTATTTATATTCATGTTATATTTATTATTGTGTGAGTAGTAAATTAATGAAATGTAGTTTCCCACACCTACCTAATTTAATACTACCGGGAGTGGGAATAGTACATTAATTAAGTTTAGTGTCCAGCACCTACCCCAATGTATTCCTGACTGGAGTGGGAATAGTAAATTCATTAACTTTAGTGTGCAGCACCTACCCCAATATAATACTGACTGGAGTGGGAATAGTAAATTAATTAAGTTTAGTTTACAGCACCTAACCAAATTTAATCCTGACTGGAGTGGGAATAGTAAATTAATTGACTTTAGTGTGCAGCACCAACCCCAATTTAATACTGACTGGAGTGGTAATAGTAAATTAATTAAGTTAAGTGTCCAGCATCTACCCCAATTTATTTCTGACGGGAATGGGAATAGTAACTTAATTAACTTTAGTTTCCAGCACCTACCCCAATTTAATCCTGACTGGAGTGGGAATAGCAAATTAATTACGTTTAGTGTCCAGCATCTACCTCAACTTATTACTAACTGGAGTGGGAATAGTAAATTAATTAAGTTTAGTGTCCAGCACCTACCCCAATTTATTATTGACTGGAGACGGAATACTAAATTAATTAGGTTTAGTGTCCAGCATGCTACCACTATTTAATCCTGACTGGAGTGGGAAAAGTAATTTAATTAAGTGTAATGTCCAGCACCTATTAATAAATCAACACTGACAGGAGTGGAAATAGTGAATTAAGTAAGATTAGTGTCCATAAACTACCAACATTTAAGTTTAGTGTTCAGTTTGTACATTTCATTTATGTAAAGTAGAGTTGTAGGAATAAATTAGGAACAATTATTTTATAGTATTTTATTAACATATTTATACAGTTTAAATGAGTATAAACACATGAATAAAAAATAGTTGTGCAGGAAATTAATAAAGATTAAATATACATTATAACATGTCAATTATATAAAAGTATGTAAAATAAAACATTGACTTTTAAAATATGAAATGGTAGACAATAAATTAGAAATAATAGTTTTGTAAAGTATTTATTATGAAGAAAATCTAGTATGTAAATGTAAATATAATGTTTTAATATATATAGAAATTGTAATGGCAATATAAGCAATATTCTTTATAGTAGAAATAATATAACAGTATTTCTTTCATAATTTTGGAACAATAATGAAAAAAACACTTTAATACTTGATTTTTCAACATATTTGTAAACAAATGTGTGATAATAGATACTGTACATTTACAATACTTTTAATGACTTGATTTTTCAACATATTTGTAAACAAATTTGTGATAATAGATACTGTACATTTACAATACTTTTCATATATTTCAAAATATAATATTATTTTAGAAAATATTTTTAATAATTGTTTTGTATTATTACATTTTTTTACATTATCACATATATTGGTAATATTTAAATAAATGAAAGTTTATTTTTTTTAAATATATTTGAGAAATATAAATAGTTTTATTTTCATACAAAAATATAATACATTTAATAATATTAATATTTTCAAAATATTATTATTGATAATTATTACGTATGTTTTATATTGTAATTTTTTTATCAATGTTTATTAATAGAACAATGTTTAATACATTGTTTATCGTTAGTTTACATTTTTTGAAATTATAATATTAAATATATGTGTTATAATATTTATTATAATTTTACAAATGTTCAAAGTAATATAATGCATTAAAAAATAAAATGTTATTTTTAGTATTTAAATTAAATAAAATAACATTTGCAATATGTGAAATAAACTTTTTAATAATTAAAATGGTTTATTTACTATGTTTAATAGTGCCATATGTGTTTGGGCCTTGTATTTTGTAACCGGTCACTGTTGTTTTGGGCCATTTGGAAGAGGAGAAGCTCGCAGTAGGAAGTTGCTTCACGTCGAGCAAGTTAAGATTTATTTTCTTTTTTTAACTATATATTAAAGTTATTTTGAAGGTAGTCAGAGTCTATTTAGTATATTTAGAGATTTGTTTGTGATGTTATGAGGTTTTATGTGCGATAGTTAGGTATATTACCTGGTTTTACTTTATTAAGGCCTAGTTAGAAAGGTAAAAATAGAGTGTTTAATTTGTTTGTTTTTAGACTACAATGCTAGTAATAATGTTATTAGGCAAATTATGTGTGCTTTTGTGTGGGTGGGAATGTTTTTTTTTATCTTTTAAGTTTTAATCTAAAGAAGTTGTGGGTGCTGGAAGATTGCATTTTTTTTTATTAGCCTAGATCCACAACAATGGTTCCTTCACTCCTCTCCAAAAATCGCTCATCACTTCTCTAGTACCGCGACACCTCATAGGATTCCACCTATCGATTCCAAGTTTAAGGATACACATAACACACCTTCCCCCCTTAAAACAAAATATGAATATAAAAGCATTGAATCAAAAACATAACTATAAAAATGAGATAAGTATAAATAACAATAATACTTAATTAACAAAAATACAAATAACTGAAATGAAATGAAAGTAAATTTCTATAGCGCAACTAAGCCCAATGGGCGTCAAGGCGCCTAACCAAAAAAATACCAGCTATTAAAGTATACTCTTAATGTGGGTAGGCCTTGATAAAACACCAGGTTTTCAGTGCTTTTTTAAAAAGGGACAGAGATGGTTGAGTCTTAGGTGCACATTAGGATAG